>NC_064560.1:193640462-194887128 GCF_937001465.1 Orcinus orca
TGCAGGGGGTGCGAGGGGATGCGGGCGCGAGGGGTGCCAAGGCCCACGCGTTTGCACGAGTCCCCTCCGAGCCGGGGGCTCTGGGTGGGAGGTTCTACCGCAAACTTTGGGGAGCCCCTTCCACGTCTGGGGCCTCTTGCTCGTGTTGCCCCACATCTGACATTCCCTGGGCGCCGAGCGAGTAGGCCCCAGTCTCGGCCAGCCGCCCGCTTTCGTCTTATCCCGCCGCCTGCGTTCGTCTGGACCCGGAGGAGATCGCAGCGCGCATGGGGCCGGATTTCCTTGAGCAAGCGCTGCCAGCTCAGCGCGACCCTCTTCTCCAGTCCGCCACCCACTTCTCGGTGTATACCCTCCCCTTCGGCTTTCTCCCTCTGTCCATCTCTCTGGGCTCTTCCGTCCCTGCGCACCCCTGGTTCTCTTTTTTTTCTCCCTGTTTCATTTATTTTAGAGTAGCGAATCCTCATCCACATTCCGTTCTGTCTTGCAATTTCTCCTGTCTGCTTCTTTTTTTTCCCCTACCATTTTCTCACTGTTTCTTTCCTGGATTCCCTTTTCCTTTTCCTACATTTCTACTGTTTCTTCGCTCTCTCTCAGTTTCTGTTTCTTAAGCCTCCAACTTTATAATTCTGACCCGTTCCTCTCCTTCCTCCCCGCCCCGCGCCCGCCACCCCCTTCTCTCTCCTGCTCCCCGGGGAGTTTCACAGATAAATCACCGGCCTCCCGTTTAATCATCTCTAATGCCAGCCGACTTCGTCCTCATCCACCGCATTCGAATGAGTTGCGTTCCAAACCTTGGAATTGGAGCGGCTGGTCTGCTGGGTCACGGGAGCCTTCTGCAGCCCAGCTTGGCCTGGCTTTGGTTTGTTTTTGAGTGTTTTGTGTTTTTGTCTTTGCTATAAACACGGTGTATAGGAATTCTTTTGGAATCCGCTGTTTCCATCCGAGGAGTGGCATTTAGTGAGGTTGGAAACGTGGTTGGAAGGTGATGGGGGCCGGGGAGGGGAGCCAGTGGGCAGGGAGAGGCCCCTGGGCAGACTCTCAACTTCCTAGGAAAATCAGGGCTCCTACCTGGAGATCTGGCAGCCTCTGAGCCAGGCACACCTCTCTTAAAGATGGGTCCAGTTACATTTGCCACGAAACTCTTCAAAGGCTGTTGGGATTTGAGATTATTTGAGCACCCAAATAATCAAAGGAATTCAGATCAAAACAATGGATTAGTACATTAGCCTATAAAGTGAGCAAAGATTAGTACAATCAAACTCCGGGCTGGTGAGAGAGGAGAGAAGGAGGGATGCATGCAGAGTTTTCGGAAATATAAACGGTTACAACCCTTTTGGAAAGAAATTTGGCAATCCGTACCAAGAAACTTTGAAATGCTCATAACTTTTGACCCAGTAATTCCACTTCTGGGAATCTAGCCCAAAGAAATAATCCCCAGAGATGTAAATCGAGCTGCCATTTATGAAAGAAAAATTGGAAATAATCTAAATGTCCAATAGAAGTGGACTGTTTAAGTAGACTATGGTCTATCCATTGCCTTAAATTGATGCTGGCATAGAGAATCATGTTTGTAAGAGCACAATGATGAAACAAAAGCAGGATGCAAGGCTGAGTCTACAGCGTGATCACAATGACACTCAACGAAGTAAAAGTCACACACAGTAAACACCATCACAGTGAATATTTCTGCATGGTGGAACTAGGGGTGATTTTTCCCTTTATCCTTCTAGCCCTCTTTTGACTTCTCGTTTTCTAGAAGGAGCATGAATGTCCCTTTAGAATAGAATAAAACAGTTGCTTTTCTTTTTCCTTTTTAAAAGTGGTTGTGAAAGTGACAAGGGCTTGGAGAAGAAAACTTAGTATTATTGATGGAAAGGAAACCAAGTCCTAGGATGTACTGGGGCTGTGAAATGGAAGTGTTGGAGTGCTCAGATTCTGAGATGATGTAGGGATAAAGGACAGGGCATAGGTTTTGGAGGAGAGTGGACCTGGGTTGGAATCCTGCCTCCACTCCCTGACCTGGGCAGTGCTGGGCTCTGGGCATCTTCTGTCACCTTAGCTGTTGAATGTGGGGCTGGTTCCTTCGACATTCCCCGACCTCTTTGTCTGTGGCTACGTCCTCAGTGGCCCTCACCATCTTCCTTTATGCTGATGCCACAGTGAGGAAGATGCATAGTACACCCTCTTTGGAGAGAAAGCTACTTTTTTTAAAAAAAAAAAAAAACAATTTATTTATTTTTGGCTGCGTTGGGTCTTCGCTGCTGTGTGTGGGTTTAGTTGAGGCGAGCGGGGGCTATTCTTTGTTGCAGTGCATGGGCTTCTCATTGCGGTGGCTTCTCTTGCTGTGGAGCACGGACTCTAGGTGCGTGGGCTTCAGTAGTTGTGGCTCGCGAGCTCCAGAGGGCAGGTTCAGTAGTTGTGGTGCACGGGCTTAGTTGCTCCGCGGCATGTGGTATCTTCCTGGATCAGGGATCAAACCCGCGTCCGCTGCATTCGCAGGTGGATTCTTAACCACTGCACCACCAGGGAAGTCCGAGAAAGCTGCTTCTCGTTGGGGTTTTAACCCAAACCTGACCTTCTTTTGCCCGCACCTGAGCATCCTCTCAGCAATAGCAGTAGCTCTGGGCTCCAGGTACCACAAACAGCAATGTAAGTGATTCCCCAAGCGTGCTGTGTGGTACGCTGTCCGGAAATGGTCCAAACTGCTTGGTGCATGCAAAGCCCCTATTTGTGCCAGGGCTGTAAATTTCTCTATGACAGGGAGGAGACTCACCCAGGAGTCTCCTTGCAGACAAGGCACTGGACGCCCTGCTTTTCTTCCTTCCTTCCTTCCTTTCTTCCTCCCTTTCTTTCTTTTTTTCCTTCCTTCTTTCTTTCTCTCTTCCTTTCTTGCTTTCTTTCCTTCCTTCTTTCTTTCTCTGTCTCTCTTTTCCTTCCTTCCTTCCTTCCTTTCTTTCTTGCTCTTTCTTTTTTGCTCTTTCTTTCTTGTTTGCTTTCCATCCTTCATTCAAGGCTGACCGTGGGTAAAATGGAGAGACTGAGGAAGTTTATTTTAGATGACCTTTCATCTCCCATTTCAGAATTTCTCTTCTTTTGCCAGAAATTCACGCTCTCTCTCCCTTCTACCCTACAGCACTTTCCAGTAGAACATTCTATGTTGCTGGAAATGTTCTATAATCAGTGCTGTCTGATCCGGTAGCCACTAGCCCCATGTGACTGTTGAACATTTAAAACATGTCTAGTGCCACTGAGCAACTGAATTTTTCATTTCCTTTCGTTTTAATTCATTTAAATTTAAATCAGATAGCCACATATGGCAGGTCACTGTAGTATCGGATGGGGCAGCCCTATAAACACCTGTCCTCAGTTCTGCTTCTGGTCTCCCTCAAACTCAGATCCATCCTTTATATCCAAACGTCATCAGCTCTTCAGGCCTCGGTCTAGATGTCACCTCAGGGGTGTGTCGGAGCCGGCTTGCACCAGCCCGCCCCCACCCCCAAGAGTGCATGGGTATATCTCTTCCTAACTCTGCAGTGACGTCACGTGGGGAGCTTGAAATCAGTTGTCGTGAAAGTCTTTACACCACGGAAATGGGCAAATCAAGTGTGTTTTCTCCACGGAGCCGGTTGTTAAACATTTACCAGCACACCTTTGTATAACAGAGCACGCCCCTAAGAGCAGGTGTCTCCTTAACTTTTGCTCCCTGGGCACCTCCCTCGTCTCACCCTCGTCCTGGCTTTGCGGAGCTAACTTCCCACTGGCTTCCCAGCGTCCAATTGGGCCTGCCGTTGGGACCCAGTACATTCCAGGGCTTACGTCTCTCAGCCGATTCTCACACTGCTTGTGTTTGCTTACCTCTTCCATTAGATTTCTAGTTCTTTGAGCGAAGGTAGTTCTTGTGTCCTGCTGGGTGCTGAATCCCCAGGGCCTAGCACATGGTAGGTGCTTGATAACTACTTGCTGGATAAACAGAAAGGCTTGGTGGAAGGAGCTTGGGGCTGGGAGTCCATATCTGGGGCCCTGGGTTTGAGTCTTTCTCTAGCTCTTTCTTCCCAGTTGTGTGGCATTGAGTATGTAACCCCCCCACCCCTGCCCGAGTCAGTGTCCTTGTGTGTTACATGAACATAACAGTCCCTTTCCTGTCCACCTTGTAAGGGTCAAAAGCCATGCACATAAACAAATTGCTTTCAGAAGTCCAGGGACATTTTGAATTCTCTTTGGTTCTTTGCCATCTTAGCTTGGGGCATCAGAGGGGACCAAAGGGGGTCTACAGTCTCCCACTGATTTAACTGAAATGGGACCAGCACAGCAACCAATGAGTGAGCGAGAGGGTGTGTGTCTTTGAAGCTAACCAGGCAGCAGCCTTGAAGGAGAGGTTGCAATTCCTTTTATCCCTCTTAACAGGGAAGTTAAGACAGCTACAGCAGAGGAGTGTTCTTTCTGTTTCTGGAGTTGCGTGGTGGTGAAGGCTGAACTCTTGGATGAGAAATTGTTTTCTTCTGACATTTAGGAGAAAAGCTCTCTTCCGAGAGCCCACAAATATTTGTCAGTTGTTTTTCTCTTTGAGAAATGTTTTTCTCAAATCTGCATGCTGAAGACCGTCGTGGGCATTTCAGCTTCTGTGGCCTGTGAAAGGTGACTGCATCCCAGGGCCGCTCCAAAGGGGTTAATTGCATCTAAGCATTGGAAAGTGATTATCTAATTAAACTTTGAAATGGAATGGTAAAAACACTGGGTGACAGACTGTCTGTGGGAGGGTCCCCTGAGGTGCTCTCCATTTATTGCTAATCATCTTTCTTGCCCAGCCTGAGCCTGTTTCCAGTAGAGCACATGCTCAGACCACGCTCTCCCCGCCTCAGGATTCACTCAGAGATTGTCAGGCAGATTCCCGCTCCGAGCTGCGTGCCCTGCCTGCACTCTGCAGTTGTGCCCGGATGTCTTGAAAGACTATCATCCCTGGTCTTCAGCTCCCCAGTTTCTATTTAAAATCAGAAGGCTATTTCTATACTTAGAACCATGAAATCAAAGAGACTTGAAGCTTTGGGAGTTATGCTGGATAGTTATGAATATTGCCCAGAAAATTTGGGTTCGAGACCTAGGACACCTGCCATAAAGTCCATGCACGTGTCGCATCCCTCACATCGGAATCTGCGGACGTTTAGATTCTTCTGATGGAGGGCCCTTGCTAGGCACCCTGGTGGATGCCGAGGTGAGTCTGGACCATGTGCTCTGGAGCAGCCTGTGGGTGAGAGGGGAACAGGCTGGAGGAGCCAGCCGACAAGAAGGTAGCTCTTTGTAACTTAAAAAGCTATCCCGTTTGTTCCTAATTTATGCCTGGTGATGTGGTTCCCTACACCACTGCCATTTTCTAGATGTGGAAACTGAGGCTCAGATCGCTTAAACGACTTCCCTGAGTCCCTCAATGCCGGGCTTCCTGACCTTGGAACTCATGTCTTTTTTTTTTTTTATAAGTTATTTTATTGAAGTAGAGTTGATTTACAATGTTGTGTTAGTTTCTACTGTACAGCAGAGTGTTTCAGTTCTACATACATATACATTTTTTTCATATTCTTTTCCATTATGGTTTATCACAGGATATTGAATATAGTTTCCTGTGCTATACAGTAGAACCTTGTTGTTTAACCATCCTCTATATAATAGTTTGCCTCTGCTAATCCCAAACTCCCACTCCATCCCTCCCCGACTCTCCCTCCCCCTTGGCAACCACAAGTCTGTTCTCTATGTCTGTGAGTCTGTTTCTGTTTCGTAGATAAGAAACTCATGTCTTTTTACCTGTTGCGCTGGAGGCTGCAGAGACCTTAACAAGGAGGGGTTCCTGCCTCCTTTCTGGGGACAGAGAGGAAGATGTCATAGCAGAGATGGCATTTGACTTTGATGTTCACAGGTGGAGCTTGACCAGTAAGAGAGAAGACACAGACAAAGGCAAGTGGATACGGAGTTTGGGAACCAACACCTTGGCGGGAGTGAAGCCTTGCACTTCATTTTTATTTTTTATTTTTGAACGATACCTTTACACAGCAGTAAACATTTTTGGAGCCCCTATTATGTGCCAGACCCTGGGGGAGGGGGGCGGTTAGAGTTAAGCAAAGCCATCGAGGTGGTCGATCTTATACTCTAGCAGAATAGTGGCAGGGTTTTGAGCAACACAGGGCACGCTCAGATCTGAGTTTTAGGATAATCACTGTGGCGACAATTCGGAGGAGGGGCTGGAGGTGGATGGGGTTGGAAGATCCTTGAGGAGACTCCTGAGAAAGGCTAGAAGGAGATGGGGAGGGGCTGGCTCGGGGCCCTGGCAGTAGGGGTCAGGGGGAGGGGAGAGATCTGAAAGCAGTTTAAACTGAAATTCCAGAATGATTTCCGTGTGCACTTTTGTATAAACTAAGGCATTATAGTCACTTAAATTCCTCTTTAGCATTGCCTATGCAGAACAACACTTTAATATTTTGCCCTCAGCAAAGATTACACAATGATATAAGGAAAGCCACCCAAGGAACATCCCTGCATTTTTTTAATAAAATGACTATTGGGGACATAACTCATTACACTGCTCATTGCCACTTATGCAAATGTCCCTATGACAAATGCATTCTAGGGCTCTGGACCAAGAAAAATTTGTTCTCCTGACATACAGCCTGGATCCTACCTCTAGACAATAAGAGCCCCATGGCCTGCCATCCTTCCCTCTGGACTCCAGGTGTTGGGAAGCCCAGAGCTAAACTTGGGCTTCATTTTTGTAGCATTACCTAGACTATTATACCCTTCTGCTTGATCTGATTCTAGTTTTAGTAGAAGCTGCCTTTTTGGGAATGGAGTGGGGAGGAAACCTGGTGATTAAGTCAATCAGTAAACGGCTTACCATAGCTTCTGGCAGCGTTGCGTTTGAGTACGGCTCCTGAACGCCATTTCCCAAACTCTGTTCCATGGCGCACAGAGGTTCCACTAGATGTTACCAAGCAAAGGAGCAGTCCCAGCTGGGGGCATTTTTTCATCTTCAATTCATTTTAAAGCAGATGTTAGAAAAATGCTAAGCTTTTTAGTAAAGCTGTTCTAACCATCAAACGAGAGAGGCTGTATGGTGTTATTGAGTCCCCAGGCACAAGGTGACCTGGGAAATGACTCCATCTCTTTGCAACTCAGTTTCTTTATCTGTAAAATGGGTTAATTGTAGTACCTGCCTCGGAAGCTTAGAACAGTGCCTGGGACTCAGGAAACCTTTGACTAGTGGTAGCTTTCACTTCAGAGTGATCATCTCCCTTTGGGAAAAGCTCTCCTACCCCTGACAATAGGAGGAAGTCATGTGACAGATCGCTTGGTACAGGAAGCGTGATGTTTAGCAGCGGGTTGTACATTTTGCCTTCCTACTGCCAATCTGTGTGTTTTCTGTTTGAAAATTGCCTGTCTTTGTTATGCATTTTATCTCATGATTTTAACATTTATTGGTGCAATTATTCAATGTTTACTTTATATTAAGCATATGGATCAAATTTTGATCATTTCTTTTCACAATTAATTCAACTGTGAGACCATTTTTTTGCTGTCGACTTTAATTTAAACAATATCTCTTGAGCCTCCTCTGGGCACCCTGACAAAATGGTACAATTTAAATAATATTCCATGGTCAAACAAGTTTGGGAAATACTGCCTGAGGTTATATTTTAGTTGAGTATGCCCCCTTTGGGCAAGATTATTATGTTGAAACTCAGATGAAGCACCAGCCAACTTGGTCCTTCGAAACAGCACCACTCTTTAGAATGAAAATTTGATTTATATAAGCCATGGCTGTTCTTAACATGTGTAATAGTTCTGCCTACTAACACCAGCTTGAAAACAATGTCTGTGTGTTTATCATGAGTTCATTCATTCAATAGTAATTTATTGAGTCCTTCCTACGTGCCAGGTACCATGCTAAACATTGGCAGCATTGGGTTCTAGGTTCCATGTTCTAGATCTGCGGTATCCAATATGGTAGCCACAAGCCACATGTGGCTGTTGAGTACTTGAATGGCGACTAATCTGAAGTGAGTTGTGGGGCACATGTTAAATTCACACCAAATTTCAAAGACAGTATGGAAAGGAAAGCAAAATATCTTTTAAATAATATATATTTATTATGCATTAGAAATATATAAAAGTAGAGTTAAAAGTTAATGTTGGTAACGTGTTGAAATAATCGTGTTTTGGATATATTATTTTAAATAAAATTTATGATTAGAGTGAATTCCACCTGCTTTTTTTCACGTTTTGTTTCAATGGGGTTATTGGAAACTTTTAGATTACATATGAGGCTCACGTTCTATTTTTGTTGGGCAGCAGGGGTCTAGATGGTTCACAGGTATGTAATTGTTTAATTATGACACAACAGAAGGAGTGTTATAATTTTCCAGATCCCCCTACTCCTGGAGCCTGATTTGGAGAGGACTTCCCAAAGGCAGGATGGAGGGGTCAGCAAAGGCTCTGAAGTTGGGATCAGGAGTCTGGAGTTAGATCCAGGGAACTGAGAGTGAGCACAAACATACTGGGATCAAATGGTGGTTTCAGGGTGTATCTGTCAGCTTTTGCTGTGTAACAAACAATCACAAAACCACAGAGACATACAACAATATACATCTTTGACTCACACCTCTGCAGACTGGCTGGGGTGCAGCTGACCTAGGCTGGGCTTGGCTTCTCCCTGAGGATTGGGCTCAGGTCTGCTCCAAGGGCATTCATGCCAGAGCCCAGGCTGAAGGGGCAGCAGCTACCTGGGAAAAACTCTCACGTGACAGTATAGGTGCAAGAGGCAAACCCCACTTGTGCAAATGATTTATAACCCTCAACTCAGTCACGTCTAATAACATCCCCTGAGGCAAAACAAGTCACATGGCTAGGACCAAAATTCAGCAGCAGGGAAGTACAGCCTACCCGTTTGTACCATGAGGTTAAGGAGAGTCATAATGACCAAGCCCTACACCTACTGGACAGAGAAAAATACTCCCATGGAGGTGGGGGTGAGGAGGCAGTGAATTTTGTTGAACAGTAATCTAAACTATCAATGGGGTGGGAGACATGATTAGAAGTAGGGTAAGGTTCTGAATGGTTATTATGAAGGGAACAGAAAACTCATGGTCCATGGGCAGGGTGACCATATAATTTGCCATCCACACTGAATACTTCTGAGAGTGAAGGGGTCCTGTTCATCATTACACTGGGACAATAGGGATAAACTAGGATTGTCTCAGGGAAACCAGGACATATGGTCACCCTAGCTACAAACCAAATCCCTAATGCTGATATGTTTTGTTTTACTGTCATAGCATTTCATTTCAGCTTTCTTTTCCTTTTAAAATGAATTTGAATGTTCTTCAGAGAGGCGTATGTTCTCATGCACAACACAAGCCCAGGCACTCTCTTTGATCTCACATGTAATCAGGCTCCTGGAAATACACGTGCAGCTTGCTTTTAGCCGTCAGATCCTTCACGGGTGGGACATTAGATTCCTAGGGCTGCTGTAGCAATTGTAGCCCATTTGGTAGCTTAAAACAACAGAAATTCACTGTCTCCCAGTTCTGGAGGCCAGAAGTTCGAAATCAAGGTGTCAGCACGTTTGGTTGTTGTTGAAGGCCCTGAGTGAGGATCTGTCCCAGGCCTGTCTCCTGGCTTCCAGCGGCTGCCCCCAGTCCTTAGTGTTCCTTGGCCTGCAGCTGCATTACTGCAGTCTCTGCCTCCATCTTCACGTGGATTTCTCCCTGCGTCTTCCTGTGTCTGGGTGTCAAATCTCCCTCTCCTTTCTCTTGTAAGGACATTAGTCCTAAATCCAGGATGATCTCATCTCGAGATCGACTTCTGACCTCTGCAAAGACCCTGTTTCTAAATACAGTCACATTTGCAGGTCCTGGGGTTAGGACTTGGGCATATCTTTTCTGGGGGCACAGTTCAACCCAGTACAAGTGATTTCCAGGGGGGCAATGGAGAGCAGAGTGAGTGTGGGTGGGTGCAAGGCATGTGATGGCAGAGACAGCGGGTTGGTTTTTCTCCTGGGAGTGGGGGCTGGCGAGAGCTCTGCTGGGGAGGAGCCTCTGAGGTGACTCTAAAGGCTGAATGGAGTTTGGGGGAGGGGAGAGAAGGCAGGACAGCAGGTGCGGGCCTGGCCAGGCAGGGGCTCAAGTGGTCCAGAGGAGGTGGTCTTCAGCACCCCTAATCCTGCCTCTCTGGGGTCAGGTGAGCTGGCCTGATAAGGTTGAGTCCCCAGCGACTGGCCAGGGCAGGCACCCTTCCTAAGGAGGTATAAAGTAGAAAGAGGAGGGTGGGAATCCCAGCCAGAAGCCCTTAGATGGTGTCCAGTGTCCTCGGGGGTGAGAGCAAAGATTAGGAGCTTAGCGTGGGTCGGGGGCAGGATGGGGTCATGAGAAGGTCGAGCCAGGGCTGAGTATGGAAAGCAGGGCCACGGGAGGTCTCTACTTACTGTCCCCAAGGGTGGGTGTGAGGCAAGAGGGTGTGAGGTGTCCTAACAGCACAGGATTGAAAGCATGTGAAGCACTTCGGGGGCAACAGGTGTCATTCATTCATTCGCCCATTCATTTATTCATTCTGCACGCCTTTCCTCAACACCCTGTCTGCCTGACCCCGACCCAGGGAGAGAGCCTGACACACACAGGCTCTGCCTTTGAGATGCTCCCAACCCAGCCTGGAGGCTCCCAGGCCGGTGTATCTATGTCAAAGCAGAGTGTGCCCACTGCTCCGACAGGGAGGAGGTGGGGTAGAGGAGGGTCCCGATGGCATCTTTCCAGAAACCCGAGGCAGGGTGGTTCTGATCAGACCCTGCCGCACCCCAGGATGACTCCCAGGGTGCTCACCAGCCGTAGGACTCTGCTTTTCTCCTTTACCAGTGAAAGCCTCCTTTGTCCCCCCTCCTTGGGGAAGGACGATGCCCTGGTCTGGTCCTTTGTGTTCAGGGACCAGCAGGCTCTTGGCGGATGTTAAATGAAATAATACCCACTTACTTTAGCAACCTCTGCTTTGGTGCCCACTGGTAACTCAAGGAGACACGTGCGAGCACACACACACACACACAGCCCATGGGGTCTGGCAGATGCAATTAGCCTCTGGGTCCCTCAGAATGAGATGCAGGTGGCTAATTGTCCATGCCAGGAGGCAACTGTGGGCACAATTAGTCATGTCTCCTTCCCCACTCGGGGCTAATAATGGGTGGGGGAGTCTGAGGGCGGGGGAGGAAACCGGATGAGGCTTGGCCTCTCCCTGCGCCATAGGCTGTGACTGGCAGCTTTGGGGGCAGTGCTCATCCTTTGGGCCTGGGGAGGGGTGCAGGGTAGGTGAGGAGGTTGGCAGCTCTTGCGAGGATCAGGGCCCTCTTGGGTTCTCGCCCTCCCCTCCCTGCCCCACCAGCACACTAGAGTCTGCGCATCCCAGTCTATTAACGGTGCCAGCCCTTTGCTTTTGTGTAGCTTGTTAGGGTTTTCAAAGCCCTTTTGTACACACGATTGCATCCAACAGCCACAGGACTGGGAGTGTATCTCCCATAGAGATAAGGAAATGGAGGTTTGCCGGGCAATTGGCAGAACCTCTGTTAGAAGCCAGCCCTGGGATGCCAAGCCAGGGGCTGCCTTTTACGTCCTCAAGTTGCCTTTTGTCCCTCCTTGCCTTCCTTCCTTGGAGGGTGGCAGGAGCAGAGGGGTGGCTCCTTAGGGACCAGACGGCAGATTAAAGCAGAGTCGGCCAGGGACATTCCCGGTGTAAGAGTTGCCTCAGTAAATTTTCAACAATGCTTGTTTAAGCATTGAAGTTCTTCCCTGTCCAAGACCTGTTCAAGGAGCCATGGCACGATGGAGATGGAAGGTGTGGTCTCTGCTTCTAAGGTGTTTGCCATCCAGGAGAGCGAATAAGATGCCTACACAGTATCCATTCTACCAGCACGGGCTGTAAACATTTCCCTAATCAGCCCCCTAACTTGCGGTGTGACTTTGGTAGCTACTCATGACCTCTCTGGGCCTGTTTCCAGAGCTGCTGGAGCAGGGAGCTGAGACTCAGTGGTGTCTCAGGCTCTGTCCAGTTCCTCCAGCTGATTTCCAACCATGCAGTATAACCAAGAGAAGGCAATTACTTCTGACTGGGGAGGAGAAATTGGAGGGGGGCGGGGGGGTAGAAGTTGGGGGAGGGGCACACCAAGAAGCATGTTGGGTTTGGGCTTATCTGGTAGGATTGCAACAGGCAGAGGAGAGCAGGCCTACATCCTAATCCAGGCTCTGCTTAAACTTGCTTTTGGGGTTGTGGGTGAAGGAAACATCATCTCAGTGCATCTAACTCTAACCTGTCCTGGAGCTCGTCTCTAAGACGGCCTCCTGGTGAATCCTGCCTCCTGGTATCCATGCCTTATTGAGGTGCGTCCCCTTGAGTCTGGGTTGACCATGAAACTCACCTGTAACCAATAGAAGTGGCAGAAACGATGCTGCCCGACTTCGGAGGCTGAAGCGTTGCAGTTCCACCTTCTCTTGGGACGTTCACCGTAAAGAAAAGCCATACATTATGTAAGAAGTCCAGCTGTCATGAGACCAAGCTAGTCATATGGAGAAGCTGCATGGAAAGAGATGCCCAGCCAACTCCCAGGTGGTCCAGCTACGCTAACCCAGTCAACAGACACATCATTGAAGACGCCACCTTACACATCCAGCTTGGTTGACATCTGAATAAAAGTGAGGCCCACCCAACTGAGCTCATCAACCCAGAGGACCAAGAAGATAATAAGAAATGACTGCTTTAGGTCACTGAATTTTGAGATGGTTTTTTGTGCAGCAATAGATAACCAGAACACATACATAATGCAAAAGTCCAGGGAGGTCTAGTTTCAGGCATGGCTGGATCCAGGGGCTCAAATAATTCTCTGGGTCCAGTTTTTCTCCCTTTCTCATGTTTTGCTCTCTTCTGTGCTGCTTCTTTTCTAAACCACCTCTTTCCAGTGATATTCCTCAGAACTTCCAGACTTGTATCACCCCTGCTTCCAGCAATACCAGTGGACAGACCCGCTTTTTCTCAGCCCTTACAAAATTCCTGGAAATACATCCCATTGGCCAAGTAACATGATCTTCCTTAAACCTTCCCTGATGTGGCTGGAGGGAAGTGATGCAGAAGGGACATTCTTTACCTCTAGAAGCAGGACTAGGCATCAGCCCTGCCCAAACCATGGCTTGAGCACGGGGAATGTCACTTCCCAAGAGGATATTGGGACTTATTAAGGGACTTAATTAAGGGACTTAAGGGACTATTGCCAAAGAAGGGAAAATGGACCCCTAATAGACACAAATAGATGTTCATTCCTGTGACCTTGTGTAAGACACTTAACTTCCCTAAAGCTTTGTTTCCTCTTATTTTAGAAAAACTCAAGATACAATTCTTGTCCTACCTAACCTACTGTGAGGCTTAGGAGGAGGAACGTTGTGGCAGGAAGCCTGGGAGAGCTGTCCCCAGGGTCCGTCTTGAAGAGCTGGCCATCAGCACTGGTAGCAACCTACAGGCAACTTCAAAGCTGAGCAAAGCAGGACAAGCTGTGGCTCCCCAAACCCAAATCCTGTCCACGGCGAGGAAAGGAACCGAACACAAGTCTTCCAGATCCGGAAGCAGGAGGTTAGGTTCCCAGACACTCCGCCCACAGAGACCTTTGCCCTGCGTTTCCCAGGTCATGTATTTCTGTGCATTTGCAGAGTTTGGGTCAGCTAAGGAGTCCCTGAAATCGAGGTCTCTGCTTGAAGTAAGTGGGAAGAGACTTTCTCAAAGACAGAAACGCACCCTGCTGCTGCAAGGCTGAGGTGCCTTTGCTGGAAGGAGGGTTTTTTCTCCCGAACCCTCTGAGAGATCAGAGACACGGCACAGGGGACCCTAATCCAGGATGATCCCTTTTACTTGGGGGCAGATAGGTTGTTTTCTCTCTAGCCATTGCTCTCAAAAGGCCCTGAACACACCTAAAGAAAAGGTATTTTACATTTTAATTATATTGTATTTTACAATATATATTTTTTAAAAGGCAAAATCCTGGAGGTGAGAATGCCAGCACTCTTACCATGATGGAAGCAGCTCAGCTCTGGAGGTTCTACTCCTCAGAAGTCTGGTGTGCAGTCAGAATGGCCATCATTAAAAAGCCTACAAATAACAAACGCTGGAGAGTGTGTGGAGAAAAGGGAGCCCTCCTACACTGTTGGTGGGAACGTAAGTTGATACAGCCGCTATGGAAAACAGTATAGAGGTTCCTCAAAACACTAAAAATAGAGCTGCCATAAGATCCAGCACTCCCACTCCTGGGCATATATCCAGACAAAACTATAATTCAAAATGATACATGTACCCCTATGCTCATAGTAGCACTATCCACAGTAGCCAAGACATGGAAATAACCTAAGTGTCCATCGACAGATGAATGGATAAAGAAGATGTGGTACATATACACAGTGGAATACTACTCAGCCATAAAAAAGAATGAAATAAGCCATTTACAGCAACACGGATGGACATAGAGATGATCACACTAAGTGAAGTAAGTCAGACAGAGCAAGACAAATACCATATGATATCACTTATTTGTGGAATGTAAAATATGACACAAATGAACTTATCTACGAAAAAGAAACAGATTCACAGACATAGAGAACAGACTTGTGGTTGTCAAGGGGGAGGAGGGTTGGGGGAGGGATGGAATGGGAATTTGGGATTAGCAGATGCACACTATTACATATAGAATGGATAAACAACAGGGTCTTACTGTATAGCACAGGGAACTAGATTCAATATCCTGTGATAAACCATAATGGAAAAGAATATGAAAAAGAATGTAAATATATGTATAACTGAATCACTTTGCTGTACAGCAGAAATTAACACAACATTTTATACTTCAATAATATATATATATATATAATATTTTTAAAAGACTGGTGTGCATTAAAGAGGTATGCATTCATTGATCCACACGATGACGCATTCTTTCATTCATTCATTCATTCACCTACCTATCTACACATTGCTCTATCTACTCAGTCAACTATCCATCTGGTTATACCCATATCAGCCTCAGTCAGAGAAAAGCTCCAATGCGTGGCAGAGGCCTAGAGAGAAATCCTCAGATCAGGGAAATGGTTAAAATAAATCAAAATAAAATCGGAGCTGGCTGTGGTGCTTATTCTCAATGACTCACAGGAAACTATAAACCAGCCATGCTACATAATTGACCACTGAGGATTTTTCGCTCTCAGTCAGTTTGAGATGTACCGAATCCAATATGGTATCAGTGATTTGATTTGTTAATAATCAAATTGCAAATACTTTTTCATTTGGCTTCAAAAAGCAAACAGCCATTCGGAATAATTTTTATGTGTCTTGGAATGCAATATAAACTTAAAATATTGTGTTTGCGAGTCCTATTGGCATGACCATATTATAATTTATATTGGTCTATTTTGATGTACAGTAGCATAATGAAACTTTAAAAAATATATTCTGCAGAGCTGCATCTAAAGCCAAGCCGGCAGCACAGATTAATGTAAGAACGTCATGGGGATTCTCTGCATATTTTCTTAAGGAGAATTCTAGAGAGTAACTATCCTACTCATCAAAACTTTAACTTCAGCGGGGATTGCAGGGCTTTGCAGAGTTTTGCCTCCTGTCCCCTTTCTGGGCCCACTGTCTGACGCTCTTCCCCCAGCCCACTCTCCTCCCTACCATGCACCCTTCCCACGCCCCACTATTTGCAATCTTCTGAGCATATCGTGTATGTACCTTTCTGTAATCAGTTTTCTGTTCCCTCTGTCTGTAATGTCTTTTCTCTCTTCTTTGCTTAGGAAATATCTCTTAGACATTCTTCAGCTTCTGAATAAAATGCCATCCCTGCTGGGAACTTTCTCTGATACCCCCAGAAGTTATTATTTCCATTCTCCCACAGCAATTTAAAGAGGAGTCTAGGGACTTCCCTGGTGGCACAGCGGTTAAAAATCCGCCTGCCAATGCAGGGGACACAGGTTCAAGCCCTGTTCCGGGAAGATCCCACATGCCGCGGAGCAACTAAGCCCATGTGCTACAACTACTGAGGCTGCGCTCTACAGCCCGCGAGCCACAACTACTGAGCCCACGTGCTGCAACTACCAAAGCCCGTGCACCTAGAGCCTGTGCTCCACAACAAGAGAAGCCACCACAGTGAGAAGCCCATGCACCGCAATGAAGAGTATCCCCCCGCTTGCTGCAACTAGAGAAAGCCCATGCACAGCATTGAAGACCCAACGCAGCCAAAAATAAATAAATAAATAAAATTGATTCTTTAAAAAATAATAATAAATAAATAAAGAGGAGTCTATGATAGCACTTGTCACAGTGTGTTAATTGTCATCTGTTTACACACACTAGACTCTTGAGTTCCTTGACAGCCCAACTGTGGTATGTTCAGTTCAAAAGCTCCAGTGTCTACCACCATGCCTGGTCCATAATACTTGCTCAATAAGTGTTTGTGGAATGTACTGTGGATGGATGGACGGATGGATGGATGAGGTGGATGGATGGATAGATGGATGGGTTGGTGGATGGAAGAGCAGATCCTCCTAGAGGATAATGCTTTCTCTGGCATTCGAAGCATTCAAGAGAGACTTCAGGACCTAGATAGGTTGTTGAACAAACTAATCTGTTAGGTTTCTTCCAATCAGAAGGTCCCTATTCCATTATTTTCCTGTAAAGCTGTGCCTCAGCACAGAAATGCAATGTGCCTTATGAAAGAAATCTTTCCTTCTCTTGTAATAGATAGATGCGTGAAGCTCCCAATTATAGCTGAATGAAGCAGAAGGGAAGAAATGTATTTACTGAATGACAACTATATGCCACGCACGGTGCTATGCATTTTCCAATTATTTTCTTGTTTTATCTTCATGATAATCCTATGATTATCTTCATGATAATCCCCGTTTTGTAAACAAGGAGTTGAAGCTCAGAAAGCCTTAATAAATGGTGGAACAGAGACTTAAACTGATGTCTCTGTGGCTCAGATGTCCAAATCCTGTCCACTGAAACATGGCCTCCAGTGAAAGAAGTAACTGCCGATAAAGGGGCCAATAGTTATTTCAAAGCATTCATTTGGTGTACAGAAAATATAACTGGTTGTATTTAGCATCTGATGCTTCTTACCTATCCTATTATAGGTTTTGCAGGAAGGGTGTGGCATCTCACTTAGCTTTTTCATCAACACTGCTGTTCAAGTTGATATTCTGGGGAGGCATTGTGGAACAGGGAAAACTCCTTGGACTAAGAATCCAGGGACCTGGAGTTTTGTCCCAGATCCCACGTGGATTAGCTGTGCAATCACACGCAAGTGAAGTATTTGTCCGGGGCTGCTAAACTAGCAAGTACAATTTTTAAATCTCCATCCGTGCCCTCTCACTACCACTACTCTCCCCAGATAACCATCTGTTCAATTTCCCACTTACCTCTCTGGCCCTTTTTACAATTATTTATAAACATATACAATACATGTGAAAATATTTAAAATTTCTAAAAACATAAATGGGACCATATTCGTGTATGATTCTGTGACCCCGTTTTTGCATCTTTCTTGAAAATCTGCTCTGTGAGCAACTCCAGTTTATCTTATTCTTTTCACCCTCTACATACTATTCCAATAGTACAGAGCTACAGTCGTTTACCCTCCAGTGTTGACAGACAGGCAGGCTGTTTCCAGTGCTACTGTGGACATGCTTATGAAGTATGTTTCTGTGCACATGCGCACCTATTTCTCTAGGATGGAGTGCTAGAAGTGGAACTGCTTAGTTAAAGGCTACGTACGTGAGAGTTTTGGTAGATACGTCCACAGGGGTCCTCTATTAGTCTTACCACTGATGCTCCAGCTAACAGGAGACAAGAATGCCTCTTCTTGCTCCCTCATCGACACAAAATACACACAAAAAGTTTAATCTTAAAAAAAAGTGTTTAAGCTTTTAGGTGAAAAATGATGTTCCATTGTTGTTTTACTTTTTATTAGTTATATAATAGTAATGTGTATCTTTCATATATTTATGGATCATTTCTATTTCTTTGGTGAATTGCCTTTGACAATTCACATACTTTGTCTATTTTCTGTCAGGGTTTCTTCTTTCTTTTACAGTAAGTATTTTATATATTCATTTACTTGCCAAATATTACTTGAGTAGCTACTACGGTCCAAGACTGCTAGACTCGTAAACAGAAGATGCAAAGTCCTTGCCCTCAAGGAGATTACATTTTATGGGAGGAGGGGCTAGACAGGCAAGGAGCAGATAAATAAGCAAATGATACAGTGTGTCAGAGTGGTAAACGTTATCCTAGAGAAAAATAAAGCAGGAAGCAGAACAAAGCAGAAGGGAAGAGGAGGGGGGGCAGTGTGGGGGGCAGGTGTTGCTATATTTTAAAAAGCGTAGTCAGGAAAGCCCTCATCACTAAGATAACACTTAAACTGAGACCTGAAGGAAGAACATCCCAGACAGAAGGAACAGCCAGTGCTAAGCCCCTGAGGTGGACGCAGCTGGGAGAACCAAGTGGCTGGAGCCCAGGCAGGAAAGGGAGAGGTCACGTCGCATAAAGATTGTACTGGTTCCCTAGGACTGCTGTGGTAACACAGCACCACAGATGGAGAGACTTAAATGACATGCATTCTTCCACAGTTCTAGAGGCTAGAAGTCTGAGGTCAGGGTGTGGGCCCGAGGGGAGGTTTGCCGGCGCCCTGGCCTTGCTGAAACGGGTTCAAGTCCCAGGGTGGGTGGTCAGTGCTGTGTGAAAATATTCGAGGTCTTCTTGCTTGGGAGCCATACTGCTGACACCCTGAACCTCTGTCCTAGACCCCCAGGATTTGCTTTTAAGCTATTTCACACCCCCTTTGGTTGGTCAAACACACCCAATGTATGTTCTTAAGGAAGGATGCTTCTAATAAAGAGGTCTGAGTGAGAATGCGCTCTCCTAAGACCTGAATGTCCTTCTTTTCTCCCATCTTCAGTGCTTTAGCCAAGTGGATCAGGTTCCCTCTCCTGAAGGAACAGAACTCTGTATGCAAAAAAAAAAAAAAAGTCCTTCTTTTAACAATTTGTCTGCCAATTTGTCCAGAGCTTCTAACACTCATTGTTGGGAATAAAGGCAAGGCTCTACCTTGAAAAGACAAGACCCAAAAGGTGGGCGAGGGGGAAGGTGGTCATATGAGTGAATTACCTGGAAAAGTCGCAGGTTCAAAGTTTACAGTTTCTAGTGCTCGTGTTTTATCTGTTGAGAGTAGTGGATGCGGATAAACTGATCTACAGCAAGGAACTAATAAGTAAAATGAGGCAAATTAACATAAAACAGAGAGTCATAATAGGCCTCCATTTCACAATACCAGACTGTACTGATGCAAAAAGGCCCCCGGTTTGAGCACTCGTTTGAATTTGTTACTCAATGAGAATCACACGTGTGAGGCTTGAATAACTGAAAATTCCCAATTACAGTTCCGATGAGTGAGGTTTTCTAGCCTCTTGTGAGTGACGAGCTAGACAGGTACACTCAACCCAGTCCTGACGGCAGAGGGAGATGCTAGCCAGCCTACCTTTCTTCCTCTGAACAAAAGCAGTGATGGCTTTGTCAGGCCCCATTTGGAAACACAATATCAATCTTGCCTTATCCATATTATTGATGGGTTGTGGGTATTCTACTGTAATTATGTTAAAAATGAAAGATTTCAAAATGTGATTGGCAGGCTGATTAAAATAATGCATGTGATTAAACCCAGGGCCTGCTTGGGAAACTAAAGGGAGAATGTCAGTGGCAATTAACTGTATTTTCTTTAAAGTTTGCCAAGATTTCTCTTGGTTTCCGTTGTGTTATTATCAAATAACCCACCAAGGCACCTGGTGGTAGGCATTCTTCATAGTCTTCCTTAGAGGAGCCAATGGGATTGGAGGTAGAGATAAAAGGAATCCCCATCTCCTGTCTCTTACAGGTGAACTTTGCCAGCCTCAGGGGCTAGTACCAAGGACAGAGACCATTTAAATTCTCTCTCCATCTCTCTTTCTCTTTCTGTCTCACTCTCTGTCTCAGGCTCTCTTGGTGTCCACCTGTCTCTCTTTCATCATCTCTTTTCCCCATCTTTCAATTCAAAACCCTTGGAGGGAGGAATTTATTAGCTCACCTTGGGTCAGACATCCAATCAGATGCCCAATTGGCTGCCGTTTTGTATGATGCGACTTCCTTCCTTTCACCTCCTACCCATGGCATTGGCCACAGAAGTGTGGACTTGATGAGTAGGTCCACTGCCAGATGTGAAGGAGCAGGTGGTCAGAGCTGTCAGTGTGACCCCAGGCATGGGCTGGGCTGGGGTATAGTCCCGTCTCCTTTCCATTCAATGAGCACTTTCAGGGAACCTACCAGGTGCCAGGCTCTTATCTGGACCCTGCTGGGTTTGGAGTCCATGAAATTACAAACCTTCCCTGCCCCATGGAATTCATACAGAATTGTGAAGACACAGGAAGCCCTCACTGACTTTCTCCAATGGTTTTAGCTGTTCTTATGCTAACAAGAACCCCCATGTGGAAAAAGGATTCTTATCTTGGCCACATCCAGCCGTTTGGGGTTTTATCTTAAGTGGAGAGAAGGAGTCAAGTGCCCAAATCCTCCGGGTGAGACACAACCGTGGCCCTTATCAAATGGGAACCTGGTCCCTCACAGCCCCGGGGATCACCCAAATCTTAGATGTCACTTCTTCTCAGAAGCCTTCCCTGATTCCCTGGACTGGGTTAGGAGCCTCTTCTCTGCACTGTTGCACTGCCATTGTTTTGAACTTAGCACATTGCTTTGTAATGAGTTTTTCTCTCAAGAAGGCTCTTGAGTGCAAGGAAAGACTGTGTCTTACTCACCTCTGTTCATAAGGCCCAGGATATAGAAGGATCTTGATGGATGCATGTTTGTTAAACAAATGACCTCTTGTCTTACCTTCCTACGGCTGCCGTAGCAAAGTACCACAAACTGGGTGGTTTACAACAGAAAGTTGTTGTCACGGTTCTGGAGGCCGGAAGTCTGGAGTCAAGGTGTCAGAAGGGCCGTGCTCTCTCTGAAGCCTCTAGGGAAGTATAGGTTCCAAGCTTCTCTCCCGGCTGCTGGGTGTTCCTTGGCTGTGGTCACAGAACTCCACTCTTCACATGATGTTCTCCCCATGTGCATGTTTGTGTCCAAATTTCCCCCTTTTTTTTTTTTTTTTTAGCCGTACACGGGCCTCTCACTGTTGTGGCCTCTCCCGTTGTGGAGCATAGGCTCCGGACACGCAGGCTCAGCGGCCATGGCTCACGGGCCCAGCCGCTCCTTGGCATGTGGGATCTTCCCGGACCGGGGCACGAACCCGTGTCCCCTGCATCGGCAGGCGGACTCTCAACCACTGCACCACCAGGGAAGCCCCAAATTTCCCCTTTTTATAAGGACACGAGTCACACTGGAGCAGAGGCCCACCCTGCTCCAGTAGGACCTCATCTTAACTTAAATTCCGTCTACAATGAGCCCATTTCCAAATATGGCCATCTTTCCAGGTACGGGGAGTTAGGACTTAAACATGAATTTTGGGGAGACCCAATTCAACCCATAGCAACTGTTTAGAAAGCTGGTCTCAAGGTTCCTTCTCCCAGACCTAACAGACTAGTTTGCAAGGTCACTATGACCCCACACCCACCCTGAGACAGATAGCCACACGTTGCAGAGACTCTTAGATTCAGAACCAGGATCTGAGTGCCAGTCTCCCCTCCCCGAGCAGGGCCCGGGCCTCTCCAGGAGTGGCCTGGTGAGGATGTTCACACTAGGCCTCCAGGACTCTCTTTCTCCGTCTGGGGAATGGGCTCCCCTCCCCAAGGCCTCTCAGCCCCGGCACATCCAGTCAGAAAGTGAAGGGGAGGCCAAGCTTCACCTTTAGCTGTACCAGGCAGACTCTGAGCCCTGGGAGGAGATGAATGGCTTGAACTTCCCCGAATGCCTTCCTCAAAGGGAGGTTTTTGCTGGCTTTGCCGTGAGGTCTTGGATTTAACTCAGGAACATAAAGACTCGCCACAGAGATGATCTTGCCGTGGGAACAAAAGACCAACTGACATGGCGTTATTGCTTGCCTCCTGGAGTTGCATGAAGTTCTCATTAATTAACGAAACCTACCTGTTCTTCATATTTATGCTGTGTTCGTCCTCAAATGGGCCACTGTTCCTGTGACTTCAGAATTGTGGCTAAATGAAGTGACACCTGCTGGGGCAGGAGACAGGGTGAGAATGAACTGTGAACCAGGAGACGAGCCTGAAAAGTGTGTGTGTGTGTGTACACATGTGTGCGCGCACACTGCTTCCTATCTTTTCACGGGTTATTTTTTTTACTCCATCTGACGCTCTGAGCTTGTCCAGTGTTCTGTGTACCTCTTGCTGGGCACTAAACCACCCCAAAATTTAGTGGCATAAGACAACAGCCATTTCATTATATGCGCAATTTTGTGAGTTTAAGAAGGGGGGCAGGAACGTGAGACATCTCTGCTGCACGATGCGTTGGCCTCAGCTCAGATGACCTGAACAATCAGAGGTCGCTGAGCCGCTCCACCAAGTCTGCATCTCTGGGGGCTTGGTCCTGGCTGTTGGCTGTGTTCCCTGATGCTTCTCCACCTTGTGTTTGCTAGGACTGTATTATCCAAGAGGGCATTTGCACTCACGTGTCTGATGACTGGGCTGGGATGACTAGAACAGCTGGGGCTGCCTGGCTAGGCATCTTGCTCTAAGTACATACCTCCAAGTGGCTAGCTTGGGCTTCCTTACAGCATGGTGGTCCTAGGTGAATTGAACAGCTGGCCCCCTTCCAGAGTGAATATTCCAGGGCTAGGCGGAAACTCCAGGGGTTCTTATTACCTAGACTTAGAATTCACGGTGTCCCTTCTCCCACATAGTATTGGCCGAGCAAGTCACTAAGGCCAGTCCTGATTCAAGAGGAAGGGAAACAAACTCCACCTCTCTGTCGGAAGATTGACAGAATTTGCAGCCACATTTAAGCTTTAAAACTCATCCTGCTTGTCAGCCACTGACCAATGCTCCAGGTGGTCTCTCCAAGCCCTTCTCCTCGGGGTCTCAGAACTACCATTCTTAACCACAGATCTAACCACGTCATTCTCCTGCCCCTTGCACACACCCACGCACACATGCACACACACGCACACACACACTCACAAATACGGAGCTCCTCAATCACCTCTGAAGGATACCTAAGCTCTTGGCACTCATGGCTCTGTAAGTTCTGCATGACCTGGTTTCTACTTACCTTTCTACTCCTCTCCCTCAACCCCTGTTCTCCATCCTGATTTAATTACACTGGTCCTTCCATATCCACAGGGGGAATTGGTCCTAGGCCCCCACGCTCACTGTGAATACCAAATCCTCACATGCTCAAGGCCCTTGTATATAATGGCCTAGTGCAGTCGGCCCTCCATATCCATGGGTTCTAGATCCACGAATTCAATCATCTTGGAACCTGCAGATACAAAGGGCCAAGTGTACTTGTAATTCCAGAAATCCCCTTGGCTTCCTTCAGGGCCTTTGCATGTGCTGCCTCCGTACCATGCCTGCTCCTCGGTCGATTTCCTCTGGCAGCAACTCATCTTTCAGACGAAGCTTCTCTGACATCCGCCCTACCCCATCCCACCCTACAAGGTGCACCTTTATCTTATGCACCTTGTCACTCTGCATGGTAACCATCTGTTCAGGCGTCCTTCCTCCCTTTTAGACGATGAGCTCCTTGCAATCAGGAGCCGTATTTCTGAGGGGGTTGTCTTTGCCTGGGAGAGGACCTGGAAGCAGTGTGCATTCTGTGAATGTGGAATGGGTGTAGGAATTAATGCTTTGAGAACAGGTGGATGGTGTGGCCTGAGGAATGGCTTCATGTTAGAAGTTCAGAGTGATAGCATATGAAGCATCAGATCTAAGAAATAGCTGAAAAGTCTGTTTCAGCCTCTGGAATCTTGGAGCCCTGCTTTCCAAGTGTGTTCTGCCTCCCACTAGTGGCATGGAATGAGGATAGATGCTGCTTGTGGGAAAGATGTTCAGTGGTGGAATAAGTTTGGGAAGCCCAAGATTGAATAAAATGCGCTGATAGGCATTGAAAACCTCCTAACAGAAAGTACAGGATGCCATGTTTCCCAAACTTACTTTACTCTGGAACCCTACTAGGACCACTGGTCCATGGTACACACTCTGGGAAGTTTGTTTTATTATCCCAGTTTCCCATTGATGCTCTGCCACAGCCCTTTTCAGGGGATACTCCTGCATTTAGCTCCTGACCACCCGGCAGGGGACCAAATGTCCCAGGACCCAGCTATTGGCAATTGTCAGTTACCAAGAGGTGCCCATGATATGCTCTTTTCCACGGCAGGTGACTGAGCTGCGAGGTCACATGGAATTGGGGATGGAGGCAATCGTATGGGTTCAAGCACAACATAAGTGACCATGACAGTTCTTTTTTCCCCCTGTTTTAAAAAATTGAAGTATAGCGATGAACTATATTACATAAGTTACAGGTGTACAATATAGTGGTTCATAATTTTTAAAAATTAAATATTTTTAAATATTTAAAAAACATTGGCTGTAGTCCCCATGCTGTTCAATATATCCTTGTAGCTTATTTTATACACAATAGTTTGTACTTCTTAATCCCCTACCTCTGTACTCTTCCTCCCCCCTCCCCACTGGTAACCCCTGGTTTGTTCTCTATGTCTGTAAGTCTTCTTCTTTTTTTGTTATGTTCACTAGTTTGTTGTATTTTCTAGATTCCACATATAAGTGATATACAGTATTTGTCTTTCTCTTGTCTGACTTATTTCTCTTAGCATAATACTCTCTAAGTCCATTCATGTTGCTGTAAATGGCAACATTTTCTTCTTTTTATGGCTGAGTAGTATTCCATTATGTATATAGACCACTTCTTCTTTATCCATTCATCTGTTGATGGACACTTAGGTTGCTTACATATCTTGGCAATTGTAAATAATGTTGCTATGAATACTGGGGTGCAGGTATCTTTTCAAATTCGTTTTTTCAGATATATACCCAGGAGTGGGATTGCTGGATCATTTGGTAATTCTATTTTTAGTTTTTTGAGCAACCTCCATACTGTTCTCCATAGTGGCTGCACCAACTTACATTCCCACCAATGGTGTAGGAGGGTTCCTCTTTCTCCACAACCTCACCAATATTCGTTATTTGTGTTCTTTTTGAGGATAGCCATTCTGACAAGTGTGAGGTGATATCTCATTGTGGTTTTGATCTGCATTTCCCTGATGCGTAGCGATGTTGAGCATCTTACCATGACAGTTCTGTGACGTATTCAAATGTCCCTTTACAATGAGGAAGTGGAGAGTTCAAGAAGTGAATGGCTTGCCCAGGGTAAAGCCGAGAGATCAGTGGTCTCTGTGCTCTAAGTGTGGGCTTCTTCCACTGCTCCACTGCTCTCAGTGGGACCCAAATCCCTCAGTTATTGAAGAATCTGGTCAACCAGGGACAGGGAACCTGTGTTCACCGAGCACCTCCATGTATCAGGCTTCTTGGCAACTGTAATAAGTCAGCCACTCCCAAGAACACTGGGAACTAATATTATGGAACTTATGTCACAGATGAAGTACAACCAGGGTTGTACTTTGTTGAAGTACAACCAAGGACACACACTGGGAGTAACAAAGGGAGTTAGAATTAAGCTCCTTGGGCTTACTTCTAAATTCTGGATGGCTTGGATGTCTTTGCTTGAGTCACATGCCTGAAGAGGCTTGTTGCAGTCCAACCAGAAATGGTTTCAATATCTGCAGATGGGTGTATGGAAAGTGCAGCCCTCTGAAACATGTCTTACTCACTAGCTGGAGGTCCAGCCCCACCGTGGGATTAGCTGTTGCCTGGGCTGCTTCCAGAGAAGCCTTCTGGGGAAAAGGATCAATGGCAAAATTGGTAGATCCAGCAAGGCTTTTGCAATAAAAGCTTTTTATGCCTCTTGTTCAAAGCATTTAAGTGCCTTTTAGATCACAGATTGAACCATCGACATTATAAAGTGGAACCTTTTAATACCAAAATACACTTCCAGAGTAAAATTCCATTATGGGAAAAAGCATTTCACGGCACCAGGCTAGATAATTATTCTCTCACGTGTAATAGGATGTATGAAATGTTTGATGATAAACAGAGTTTCTCAGCACTGCAGTAAGACAACTCACACTGCTCTCTCTCTCTGTGTGTGTGTGTGTGTGTGTGTGTGTGTGTTGTATACACATAAGAAGTTCCATCTCATTTTGGACACCAGTTTCCTTACCCGTAAATAGTAAGAATTGGACTTGATGGGCTCCAAGGTGCTTCCTGCTGTCAGATTACATGGAAAAGCCATATTCCCACTCTTGGTTTCCATTCCCTCATCCTTAAAATGAGGGCTTTTGAATCAATCAGGAAACTTTTAGTTGCAAGTGAGAACTCAAAGTGGCTTAAGCAAAAAAAAAAAACCAGTGACTGTTTTGGCTCACGTCACTACGAATCTCAGGAGTGTTCTAGGTTCAGGCATGGGTGTATCCAGCAATGTTACCAGGACTTGGTTCCCCTCTGTCTCTTGACATTGGGGTCAGTCATGCTCCCTCCCTTTGCCCCAGGTTCACATTCTGGCAGCTTGGCCAAGTCAGTAGGAGGAGAACTTCTTTCTCCCAGAATTTCCAACCAAAGCCCCTGGATTGAATCTCATTGGGCTAGGATTGGATCACGTGTCTATTCCTGAGCCAATCACAGTTTTCAGGTACAGCTACACTAATTGGCCAGGCCTGGGTTACATGACAACCTAGAGCAGAAGCAGGGAGTGGTGTCAGCGCCTTCCAACTGTGAAGGAAAAGTTATAGAGGATGGTTCCCTTTGGAATTGTGGGAAGCTGCTGATAGAGGAAGGGGGAGAGGATGTCGGGCAGAGGAAACAACAGATATCCGTTTGGGGTTAGAACTAGTTCTAGCTGGCCCTGAGGCTTGCTCAAACTCTAGAAGCTTATGAATAATAAATGCTTACTGCCAGAGGCACTTTTGTGATGATTAAATCCAATGTTTTTCCTTCAAGTTAAAGTGACGGAGGCTCAGAGGGGAGAAGTGACTTACTCAAGGTCTCTTGAGTCTTCAGTAGCAGGCCTACCACGCAAATTCAGGTCTCTTACCCTCAGCTCCATGCTCTTGAACTCTCCTCTTTGAACTATGCAGCTAGGGAGGCCTCCTGGGAAGGGTTGACCCAAGGGAGCCTCTTCTCAATGTCTGGTTAGGGCTTTGCTGTTTATACTTGCTTCCGCTGACAGCAACCCTTTGGCCCAGCCAATTTAGGATATTTCAGGGTGACTGATACCTTCCAAGTTTCCTTATGCAGAGTCAGGAATCTCAGGTGTGATTTCTGATTATGCTACTGATTTGCTGTGTACTCTTGGTCAGATCACTTAGCCTCTCTGGGCACTGATTTCTCAATGTGTGAATTTACCCTGATATCAAGTTCCTCCTTATTGCTTCTCTCCCCACAGATACCCCTGGGATCTCTTGTGTTCTAGAAGGTCATCTAATACATTCCTCCAAAATCAGGGTTTCCGTGAAGGCTTGGCTAACCCCCCTCAGGAAGAGTTTGTATTTTAACAAAGGAGTTTAAAGAGTACAGTGGCTCTCTAATAATGGGAGTGTTTCAGGCAGTGTGGGATGGCCACATGTCTGGCTCTGGAGAAGACACACCTGGGTTCAGATCTTGACTCCTCCATGTGTGTGACCTTGAGCAGCTGGTCTAATGTTTTCAGCCTCTGTTTCCATCTCTGGAGAGTGGGGATCGTTCAGAGTGGCTGTGCTTGGGCCAGAGCAGGCTCCAATTTGGGAGGGCACGTGACAGCAGGGGACATGCCCAGCAACACCTGGGGTCAGTGGGAAATTGTCGGCACAGCCCCCTCTCTGTATCGTATCAGAGGAAATTACAACAGTGACGTTGCTATCTCTGGCGTTGTGGGCTGAATCCTGTCCCCAACAAGATATGTCCAAGTCCTAACCCCCATACCTGCGAATGTAACATTATTTGGAAATAGGGTCTTTGCAGCTGTAATCAAGTTGAAGATTTTGAGATGAGATCATTTAGGGTGGGGCCTAAATCCAATGACTGGTGTCCTTAAAAGAGAAAGGAGAGGGAAACTTGATGCACACAAAGAAGGCCATGTGAAGACAGAGGCAGAGATTAGAGTGATGCTGCCACAAGCCAAGGAGCACCAAGAAGTGCCTGGAGGGCTTCCCTGGTGGCGCAGTGGTTGAGAGTCCGCCTGCCGATGCAGGGGACACGGGTTCGTGCCCCGGTCCGGGAAGATCCCACATGCCGCGGAGCGGCTGGGCCCGTGAGCCATGGCCGCTGAGCCTGTGTGTCCGGAGCCTGTGCTCTGCAACGGGAGAGGCCACAACAGTGAGAGGTCCACGTACCGCAAAACAAAACAAAACAAACAAAAAAAAGAAATGCCTGGAGCCACCAGAAGCTGGAAGAGGCAAGGAAAGATTCTCCCCTAGTTTCTGACCCTGCTGACACTTCGATTTTGGACTTCTGGTCTTCAGACCTATGAGCGAATACATTTCTGTTCTTTTAAGTCACAATTTGTGGCAATTTGTTGTGGCAGCCACAGGAAACTAATACAGCTACCAACCAAAGTTTATGAGAAAACAGAAACTTTGTAAGTCCTGTGGTGTTGACTCAAACTGCCTTTCTTTTTTTTTTTTTTTTTTTTTCTTTTTGCGGTACACGGGCCTCTCACTGTTGCGGCCTCTCCCGACTACAAGAAAATTCTCATCTCTGTCTTTCTCTCTCTCTGTCTTTCCCCTCCCCTCTATTCATTCTCAGCATGTGCCCTATCTTTATGTTCAGTCTGATTAACCATGGAAATTTCCCCTACTGAGCTGATTAATCAAAATACTGAGTCATTCATATTACCCTTAGAAATTCCTGATCGTGCTTAAAAACAGTCAGTAACAGATATGTACAAATAAACCCAACTACAAACTGGAGTGATTATTGGTGATTTAATTCCATCCAGGATAACAGGGGGTGAAGTTATATGGCAGGAACGCATATTTAATGATATACGTTTACTAATAGAAAATATATTAATAAATTATACACGCATAGGCTTTGGTGAGTCAGCCATCCCAAATGATTCATTTGTTCATTCAACAAATTTTTATTGGACTGTGTACCAGGCACTGTGCAAGCCCTCTGCTCTTAGGAATCTTTCTAGTGCGGGAGACAAACAGCTGAATGTGCAATGACGTTGGTTGTTGACTTTGGTGGTGAGTGCTTTAAACGAAGGATGCAGGGTGCTGAGAGAGGCGAATTTGAATGCAGTGGTTGAGGGCATGGGCTCTGGAGGCAGAGCCCTTGGATTTGAATCCCAGCACTGCCACTCATTACCTGTATGCCTAAAATAAGCTACTGACATTGTTGGGTCTCCCTTTCTTAGTTCCCTAATCCTTAGACATAGCCCTCTTCTTCAGGCCTGGTACATTTTGGGTTTCATTGGACAGCCTGAAATTAACTAGAAATTAACCAACCTCCTCTGACTTGGTAGGGCTCAGACTCCAAACTCCCTTGCAGTGGTTAGCAGCTGAAATCTCCGCCTGCTCTTCTAACCTTCCAATTATTTTTATTTATTTTTTTTTTTGCGTTACCCGGGCCTCTCACTGGTGTGGCCTCTCCCGGTGCGGAGCACAGGTTCCGGACGCACAGGCTCAGCGGCCATGGCTCACGGGCCCAGCTGCTCCGCAGCATGTGGGATCTTCCCAGACCGGGGCATGAACCCGTGTCCTCTGCATCGGCAGGCGGACTCTCAACCACTGCGCCACCAGGGAAGCCCTAACCTTCCAATTATTGTTTCCCTTTTGGGCAGCCTTGGAGTTTTGCTGGTGCAGGTGTGATCCATTGATCAGCCAAAGATTTTAGGGGTGTTTATATAGAAGCTTTAGGGCTGCCCTGTGGCTCTCTCCATTCTGAGATCCTCGGCCCCTCCCCAATTTCCAGTTTGTTCAGACTCCACCCTCTGACTCTTCAGGCTAAAAGGACTGTGGCTTTCTTTTTGAGTTCTAGCCACCCTGTGGCCTGTGGACTGGGGAGTGTCCTCAGTGGAAAAGTCAGATAAACATGGATCTCCTGCAGGGTGGCTCCCTGTTTTCAAGGCTCAAATCCCCTTCAGTTTCTGCCTGCTGTTGGCTACTGTCCTGTGGGAGGTGAGTATGAATAAGCAATTCCACCATCACCACCAGAATGCTCTGATTTCTTTTTTTAGTCCACACTTGGTCCTTGGGTTAGTTCATCTGTCTCTTGGATAATCCATTCTCATTTCTAACAACAAGCTGACTATATGCTGATGATTCCCGAGCTTTTCTCTCCACCCTCTGAAATCTGTGTAGATGTGAACATAAAGCTAGAGAAAAGGGCCTTGAAGACCTAGAAGTTGGAGCCAAAGAAGAAGTGCTGGCAGGAAGCACCGCAAAGGAGCATTCAGAAAAGGAAAGACAACCTTGGGCAGAATAGTGTTACAGAGGCCAGGAGGAGAAAGTGCTTTAAGGAGAGAGAATGGGCAACGGTGGAACAGAAATCTTGTCTTGTTTATTCCTATCCTGAGAACCTAGCGCAGCGCCCGGGCCTTAGTAGGTGTTCAGTAAACCTTTGTTAAACAGTAAATGGATAAACTTCAGTTTAAACTAGCGGATGCCTCGAAGGGCTCTGCACTAGGTCCTGAATCCTCTCAAAGCTGCTTAACAGATTTTTTAAACACCTGAGGCCTTATCTCTATGCTAAGCTAAGACCAATGACAGTCAGGGGAAAGAATGATCAAGTTCACAAATTGTCCTGTGGCTTACATTTTAATTCTCAAAGATAAATGTTACCTCAGGTCATGCTTTCTGCCTCTGCTGCAGGTGTTAGCTTATGAAAATATTGGCTGAGCTCAGCTCCCTGGTGTGAAATGCAAATCCTGGGAAATTACAACCTGGGTTTCTTTTATTAATGGTCACTAATGGTTTGCAATCAAGACACACCTGTTAGAGGCAAAACAATTGACTTATTTGCTTGACGTGCGTATAATTTATCAACAGCCTGATTATTCATTCTCTCTCAAGGTATTCACCAGAGACAAATAGGCAGAAAAAGAGGGTAAAAAACGTCCACTGATCTAGTTTTAGTAGGCAGTGTGGAGTTATCATGGCTTTGGAGTCAGACAGTCCTGGGTATAAAACCGCATTCTGTCACTGACGAGTCACTACCACAGTTAAATCTCCTGTTCTCACCTGTTAGGTAATGATAATCAGACCTGCCTTTCCGGGTTGATAATGAGGATTAAATAAGTCACTGTCCTCTCAAGCCTTCCCATAATAGATTTGCTTTTTCATTCCAGTCCCCTTTTGCTATTTTCTAGGAATTCTGTTAATCTACACTTGAGCTCGACACTTATCTCATGATCAGATCCCAGATTTCTGAAGATCTGGGGCCATGTGCATTCTTCATTGTGTAACATCCCACATTCCTTTTGACATCAAGGAAGACCATAATCATTGACATCATAGAGCTGAGTTCAAATCCTGCCTCCACCACTTACTGGCTATATGATTTTGGGCAAGTTGCCTAAGTTCCCTAAGACTTAATTTCCTCACCTGTAAAATGAGCTAATGATGGTACCTACCTCATAGAGCGGCCGGGAAAACCAAAGGAGATTCTAGATGTAAAGTACTTGGGACCATGTCTGGCCCATGGTAACTGCCAAAATATGTTGGTTGCTATTATTTTAAAATATTTGCCTATAGACTAATTGATAGGCTATGGGTTTAGCTAAAGCAAGGAGTTAGTGATGGTGAGGATGTGTGGAATAAAGGAAAAATGCATCTTCCACACAGTGACTATATTTGGCAACAATTCTCTCGTGATAAAAGGATTCTGTTTTGCTCAGAGCCCCTTTGAGTCTCATAATAATGCTTATATATAGTGTCCCAGAATCTTGGAGCAGCCCTGAAATCAAAACATAACACGAGTTGGATGGTTGCAAAGATAAAAGCAACAATTTGCTTTTGTTTTTGGAAAAGCTCTCCTTCTTTTCGTGGTTTACAACCTGGCAGCTGGTTGTGAACACGTATGTGTATTTGACCTGGGTCTATAGCAAACCACTGACAATACATGATGACAGCTGCTTGTAGCTTGGCTCCTGGAGACGGAGTGACATGAGAAGTGGACCTCATGGTGTTTGGAAGGAGGAAAATAAGAGAGGGACGAACAGAAGGGGGAGGCAAAACCTTTACTGAGTGCCTACCAGGGGCCAGGAATTTCACACATGAGATACATTCAATCCCAACAACTGCTAGCCTTTACTGATGAGGGCGGAAGCTCAGTGAGGTTAATAATTTATCCAAGGTCACACAGCAATTAAATGGCAGAGGGAGGTTCCAGACTCAGGTCTGTCTCCTCCTCTCACATTACCACCCTGCTTCCCTCTTTCTCTAAGGACGTTGGTCTTCACTTTCAAAAAGTGTGGAGTGGGAAAAAGGAGGAAGGCGCCACATCCTTGGGTGTTTGAGAGTGTCAGATCCAGTGTGCAATGTGGGGAGCGGAATGAAGGGGAGAGATGATCCAGAGAGAAGTTCTGAGGAAGCAAGCACCAGGTATCCTAGAAGTTAATAAATTCTAAGACTCCATCAGTTGTAAGATGCCCCATTATTTTATGTGCTACTAATAAAGAAAAAATAAAATCACCAATTACAACTGGCATTGGTTGTAAGACATACTCTGATTTCAGAGACATTAAAATGTGAAAAAGCTTGCATGTTCGAATTGCTATGTCATTTAGCAAGGCCAGGTCCTCTCCTGTATTAGCTGAAGTTTAATGCAGGACACAATGACAGTTCTAGCTATTTTAAGTACAAAGGGATTTAATATAGGGCGTTAGGTACTTGTAAAGTCACTGAAGGGCTAGACTAGCAGGCACTAGTGAGAGCAACACAGAACTGCCTTACCTAGGAAGCCACTAGCTCTGCCACCATCAAAAGGGGGAAGAAATGAGGAGACTGCCGTTGGGACTAGAGAGGTTAGGAATTCTCGTCACTTGCACAGTTAGAGGGAACACAGACCACCACTCTCACTTCTGACACCAATTGCAAATTTAGTAGAGGGTTCCCCAAACCACCCTCAGTTTTGACAACTTGCTAGAAGAACTCACAGAACTCACTGAAAGCTGTTATACCCATGGATATATTTTATTATGGGGAAAGGATGCAGATTAAAATTGCAAGGGCAGAAGCAGAGGCCAGGAGGGTTTAGGATGTGGAGCTCCTCTGCCCATGGAGTTAGGACAGTGCTACTTTCCCAGCATCAGTCTGTGACAATACATGTGGAGCAATTGCCAACCAGTCACTTAAGCCTCAGTGTCTAGAGTTTTTACTGGGACTCCACTGCAAAAGTATGATTCATCGCCCACATGCTGATCTCAGTCTCCAGTCCCTGTGGAGTTTGACTTATACTGTGTTACCCAAAGCACCCATCGTAAATTGCATTGTTGGTCCTTCTAGCACGGCCAGCGTCTACCCTGTGTCATATTGTTGGAAACAAAGACGCTCCTATCTGACATTCCAAGGTCTTGGAGATCACCTTGCTGAGAACGAAGACCAGAGCCCTTCTTGGGCAAGGTTAAATTCTTTACTACACAAACTCACAACTGTACGTGCCACCCAGGGATCAGGAAGCTCCTACTGCCACCAACACAACTGCTTTCTGACACTGATGGCATTAGACAAATGGCACTGGAACACTGCTGCAGAAAAATCCCAAGACTTCATTACTGTGTTGACACCTCACTTTGCCTCCAAATCTTCCTTGAGGAATCTCACTGGTGGAACCTAATTTGCATCCAGAGTCCTAAGCATTAGGGTGCCTGGCAAATGCAGGTTTTAGCTTTGTAGCCTCTGCAGCAGGAAATGACAATAGAAAGCAGTAGAAATGTGTGTGAGTGTCAGTAGACCGTATCTGCCACTCCTCTCGACAAGTGGGCAGAAAGCAACCCATCCGCTGGCAGCTCACATCGTCCTCAGCTCAGGGAGTTTCACCAGTACACTGTGAAACATTTCAGTCATTCTTGGAGGCTCGCACATTAAATTTTTCTGTACCATTAATCTCTCAAATCTTGGGGAAGACAAATAACCGTGGCATCCTGAAAACATGCTCAGGAGATATAAACACATGAAATGAATGGTTGGTGCCCTGCATGGAGAGTGGTTAAGTGTTTGGTCTTCTGAATTAGCCTAAACCTTGACTTAAAGCCCAAATGTATCACTTAGTAGCTATGTGACTTGGATCAGTTACTTACCTTCTCTGAGCTTCAATTTCCTTATCTCTGTAGTCAGGAGAGGGATAATATCAAATGCCAAGGGTTATTGTGAAGATTTCTTGAAATGTTGTTTGCAAATTATTAGTAAATTCCTGAAAAGTGCTTAAAACTTAATAAATGAAAGCTGTCATCATCACCATCATCATCATCATCATCATCAGGACAAAGAAAAGGACAAGCAGGAAACATTTGCCTAGGACTTTAAAACCTCTTTCATCTACTTCTGACCTCAGAACAATCTATAATCATTAATTATTGTATCATTAAATCCAAAAGAACCTATCTCTACTATTGTGGGAGTCACTAGATAAGTTCAGCAGAGTAACTAGGTCAGTGTTACCTTGTCTATGAGGCCTGGCAGAACAATTTGTTCTGCTTCCTGCATTCTCACTGCACGGAGTCTAAGTGCTACCGTATTATCTCATTACATTTTCCAAGTCAGCAGCTGTGATTGATATCAGGATGGATTTGCAGTCAGCCAGCTCCATTGGCTGCCACTAGCAGTACGACCTTGAGCAAATCATTTCACTTCTCTGGGATTTTGTATCCTCATCTGGACACTGGGGATTATATTACCCACCTCTCAGGGTTACATGAAATGGCTTTCCCAACACATAATAAATAAATGCTCATAAAAATCATAGTTACTAGAATTTGTGAAAATGTCTGGCTCTCCCACTGGATGATGAATCCGTAAGGACACTGTGACTGGCACATAATAAGTGCTCAAAAGCCCTTGCTAAAGTGGAAATAGGGGCTCTGGTCCCCTGGAATGAGATGAGACATCAAAAGGGAATGGATGAGTAGGAACCAGGATCAGCGTACTCGGAAGACTTCTGAACATATTCTGTTCCTCATTCCTCTCTCTCTCCCCTCCTCCCAAGAGGTAATAATTCCTTGGGTTGTTGTTAGGATGCGTACACTGAGCAGCTTTGTTCCAGGAGGATCAAAGCCCTTCTCAGACACGACCTCATCTACCTCCCATCAGCCTTGGGAGGCGCAGAACTTTTTGGTCCAGGATGACTGCGCCCATTCTACAGATGAAAAGGACAAGGACTCATGAACTGACTCACTGGTAGATCCAGTGTCTGCTGAAGACTGCCTGGGCAGTGTCGCTTCCTAGTGACTATCGTGCTTGTTTGAATTTCCCAGACTGAGTTTCTGCCATGGTCTAGCTACTACCAACCTCCTCTCCCTTTTCCAAAGTGCCCTGTATTACGGTTCCCATTCTGTGCCTTTATACTCGGGTTGGAGAGTTCCTGGAAGTAAAAGAGGACACTCCGGGGCCTATGTGGCAGATCAATACAGATCCCATGCATAGATCCTCAGCTGGTCTGCCCTTGATGGGCAGCAGGAACAATATTTATTAATTGGGCTGAACCCAGTCATGGTCCACACGGCTTTATCCATGATAGTCCTTTGTCACAGAATCCCTTTACCTGACTATGCCAGCCTCTTGCACAAATCTCTATCACAGTATTGACATTATTACGCTCTAAGTATCCTCATGTACTGAGGCTGTGCATAAAGAGCCAGTAAAAACAACATTTGGAAGTAGATTTGAGGGCCTGGAATCATTTAAACGTTTTGAATTTTTTTCCTGTTTAAGAACTGAGATATCGTATGTGAAAAAGCACAGTGTGTAATACATAGCAAGGCCTCTTTAAACATTCGTTAAACCAGAACCCCCAGATTTCCCAGAGGTTAGCCCAATCCCTGGCTCACAGTAAGTGCTCAGTAAACATTTGTTTGGACTGTATAGATATTTTTGAATATATGGCAGGACTATACTCGTGAATATTTCCTCCCAAGTTCAATTCTTAAATTCTAAAGCCCAGCCCCAGCAAGTCCTCACGGGTCAATCTTCTGCAGAATCCTGATGTTGATACCAAGCTATCAACTCATAAACATTCATCGAGGGCCTCCTGTGTCCCAGCGCTGTATCCCCACCTACAGCACCTCAGATACACAGTCTCTGTGACAGCAGCTTGGAATAATGTCTTGCCATGCTCTGCACTGGTAGGACATCTCAGCACGTGTGCATGGTGCCAGAGAAGTTGGCAATTGCCTTGGGACGTGGTTGCATTTAAGCATCGTTTAACAGTAAGTCATCTGAGTTAGGATGAGGGAGCCATGAGTTCCAGAATAAATACATTCCATTCTCACCTTGGAAAACTCCAGACACTGTTGCTGATTTAAGTGTCTTTCAAAGCCAGCCAATTGTCAACCCAGTGTGGAGTCAGGGACATTTCTTCTGCACGTGTATGGTGAAGTTAGGGGAACATGGTCACTATGTGACAGATAAGTCTTGTTCCAAGTCTTCTTAGTGTGTGTGTGTGTGTGTGTGTGTGTGTGTGAAGAATATCTTTCTCTCAATGGATTCTGGCCACAGATTCTTGCTGGGGAATCCACACCTGTGAGATGTGTGAATCTTTTTTTTTTTTGCGGTATGCGGGCCTCTCACTGTTGTGGCCTCTCCCGTTGCGGAGCACAGGCTCCGGACGCGCAGGCTCAGCGGCCATGGCTCACGGGCCCAGCCGCTCCGCGGCACGTGGGATCTTCCCGGACCGGGGCACGAGCCCGTGTCCCCTGCATCAGCAGGCGGACTCTCAACCACTGTGCCACCAGGGAAGCCCAAGATGTGTGAATCTTGAGACCTCTTTGCCGACAATTAATCATCGGGTGCTCACCTTGTGCATGTGTTTCCATCAGGGTCTCAACAAGAAGCAGACGACATGTTTGAAACAGGGTTTATATGAAGAGAGTTTATTTGTAATGAGAGTATTGCCAAAGTGTGAGGGTGGGAACCACGGGGATGGGGCAGTAACCTTGTCTCAGCAGCAGCTGTGGTGTTATCAGTTGCAGGTCTGAGGCACGAAGGGAGGGAGCTGTCCTTGCAAGCCGGAGGGGAGGGCCAGGCAGCAGTGGCCTTCAGCCGAGGGCCCCAGCCAACTGGAGGTGACCTTGCCAACAAGGATCCAGGGAAATCCTTACCTTCAGCAACAACTCTCTTCCCTTCCACTTCTCTGTGGGGTTCTCTACTGGCCAAATCCACCAGAAGCCAGGGGCACAGGAACCTGGAAGTGGTTTGTACAGCTCAGCCTCCTGGGGTTGAGGGCAGGCTGGAGGAGCATCTGGAGTACGTGGGGGTATCTGGAGGGGCAAATGTGGGTCATCAGGCAAAATACTGCACTGTCCAATGGACAGAGTTCACACAATTTTGGGGTCCACTCAAAGAAAATCATACAAAAATATCTTACCTTGGCAAATAAAAAAACCCCAAAGCTATTAACAGAAGGCTTTGGAAGAGACCTGTGCTTAATCTTCATTACTGTAGTTTCATTGTAAATCTCCCTCTGCCTATGGCTTTGGTGATTCTGACCTAGAACAGCATCCCAGCCCTCAATAAGCTTACAGTCTCATGGGTAATGGCGGCGTGGACAAGTGATTAGAATTACAAAGCAAACTGTGACATAAGAGAATTACAGATGGAATACTACAGAAGGTTAGGTAGGCATTGACATAGGCTTTGACAGACAGGTAGGATTTAGACTCATGGCTGTGAATGGACAGAATAATATTAATACTCTACGATTTATTGGGCATCTACTACATACAAAGCACTGTCTCTACGTACAAGGCACTCATTTAATCACGACAGAAACAGGAAAATGAGACTCACAGAGGTTAAGTCATTTAGGTCACAAAGCTACAGAGTGGAAGAGCTAGGATCTGATCGCGAGCTGTTTGCTTCCAGAGCCAGGCCACAGCATACTGAACCAAGCTGCTCTGGGATGAGCTTCAGGGTGTGGACCAGAAGGTGGGAAAACGCAAGCGCCTGTAGGCAGAGGAGACACTCGGCCAAAGGAGAACGTAGGACTTCTTTTACATCCAACTCTTTGTCAACACACTTATTATTATAATTTAATAAATAAAGCTACTGCGAACACTGGCAACAATTATTTCAGTTCCTACAGCTTTGCCGGGTACAGCATCTGACCAGAAGGACGGACTCCGAGGCTGTAGACCACATTTCCCAGAAGCCCACGGGGGCAGAGGGACCGGGATCTCGCTTTGCCAGTAAAAGACTCCATTTCCCAGCATGCAGTGGTAGCGCCGGCCCGCGGCTCCAGGCGTTTCTGGGGAGGAGGCGGGGCCATCTCGGGCTCCGCCCCGCTCCGCGCGTTCCCGCTCGCCCCGCCTCTAACGCTCGCCTGAGCCAATGGGAAGGCCGCATACTGCGGGGTGTGAAGGGGCCGGAGCAGCTGAAGAGTTGCGAGTCGGCGAAACCGGCGGGAAGTTCGTATTGAGCGGAAGGCGACGGGTCTGCAGCTCGGGGTAGGGCGGCCATGCGCCGAGCGGTCCGAGAGCGCCAGCGCCGAGAGGGCGCCGTGGAGGGGGAGGCCGGGGACTGGGCCGGCGCGGGGCGGCCGTGACCTTGGGCGGCGCAGTGGGCTGCGGACGGCGCGCCGCTGGCGTCCTCTCCCGCCGGGGCTCCCTCAGGCCCCGCTGCGGCCCTGGGCTGCCTGCACCGGCCAGGCCGGTCTCCCAGGCTCAGTTCCCGGTTCTGGACGGCATGTAGGCTGGTCATGCTTGCACCGCATCCTGGTTGCTCGGGCTGGGTCTGGGAGATGACCTCAGTAGGCCAGCCTAGACCGCCGGGCTCCCTACGCCGTCTTGGAGCTCACCCTTTTCAGAGGAAACTGAATGGAAGCAAATATGACATTTTGCAGATGCTGAAAAGCTCCCTTAAAATGAGGACAGGCGACTGTGGGCCACAGTGGTGGGGTTGAGGGAGGGCATCTCAGGAGAGGTGACGTTGGTCTTGAGATCCGAGTTGGGGGAAGGAGCCCGCTCCCCGGAGGATAGCGTTCCAGGCCTTTCTAACCTGGCAGAATCCGACTGAGGCCGGGTGAGAGCTTGCACTTAACCGCAGGGTTCAAGGCGGTGGAGCTCCGTGGGGAGTTATACGAGGGATTTTCTCATCCTTCTGACGGTTGTCCTTTGTTGTCTCTCCGTAACTGCAGACTGGCTCCCTTTGCTGATGCAGCTGTATTCAAGGGCAGCAAATAGTTTTTCCTTCTGTCGAAATAATTTTTGGCTCCGGTCTTAAAACTCATAGGTGATTTATTTAAATTCGCCGAACAGCACCAGCGTCGCTGGGTTGAGAGAGGAAGGGGAAGCAGCCACTGGGTTCCTACTGAGGCCACCCATTTTTCTAACTTGTTTTCTGTCAAGTCACCCATTTTTTCCCCCCGTTGCTTTGTATTGACTCTTCCTTTCCCTCCCCCGTCTCGCCTTCTTGGAACAACTTGGAAATACCAGTTTTGTTCTTGGGAGGGTGGCGGTTTCAGGGAACTGTCAAAGAGTCTCATTAATTATTATTTTTTCTTTTCTTTTTTTTAAACTGCAGTTGCCCATCTGTGGAGTCTGAAATTTGCAAGAGTTTTAAAAAAATGTAGGGCAGCATTTGTTTTTAAGAGTTCAGAATAAAGGCCCCTTATTTTCCATGACATGCTGAGTGTGTTACTTCTGGGGAGAATTTAATCTACAATTTTAAAGTAGTTTCAGAGGGGGGGGCAGGGGTTCTTTATATAATCATTTTATTCAAATTATGTTTGTGCTGTTCAAAATGGCCTGTAGCAATTGGAATTAAATTTCTGGGTGGGTAAGGTGATGTTGATCAGCTACCTGTGGAAGGGAATGCAACTTAAGTTGTCACTTAACGCTAGCTTCTGCCGAAGCTGCCACAGGTGCTATTCTCTGTGCATCTCATCATTGCTGATCAGATTCTGAGTTAATATGGTAACACAACTTGAATCCAATGACAGTAAACTTGTGTTAAGCATTACTGTCCGTTTATTACTAGTATCTAGTGCAAATATCAGGTTTAGAGTATAATGGCTTCTTAATGTTCAGCGCTGCAAAAAACGCGAGAGGATATTTGTTAAACAAATGAGAAAATGGAGGAATGTGTCAAGCACAGAACCTGGCATATAGTAAGTTAGTTAGTGCCCAGGAAATGGTTATATGGAAAGCTTATGCTAAGTTTTATTCCAGGATGCAAGTGTATATTTTAAAAATAACAGTAGTGCATTCAAAATGTTGACAGATCCTAAAATTAAATTTCTTAAATAAGCCAGCTTTTTTTTTTTAAATTTGAGAACTAATGTGAAATAATAATAAATACATAAGTGAATGTCCCAGATGTCTAGGAAAGAAAAACAAGATTTTTATTTTGACAGCTATATGGTTTTTTTCCCTTAAAACCATTCCTAAGAAGATATAATGTGCTATGAATAGAATTTTGATTTAAAAAATGAAACTTTGAAAGTATTTTTGATTTGATAAATAAAACTTACTGGAAATGAGGCAAAGCTTAAAAATTTACCTTATATCAAATGAAGAAGAAGGATGACTCCTGAATTTATGCAAGTGTGCAAATGTTGATATCTCCATGTATCAGGCACTGAACCTAATGGAAAGTAAATGCTGCCTCTGTGTGTGAGTGAGGCTTTCATGGAAATTGGTCTTGATGGGTTTTAAGAATGATGGGTAACTGAATAGGCCTGGAGAATATTTTTCAGACTGGTAGGACGTTTTACATGTTTGCCAAGGTTATTTTTCAGAGTAGCAGAGGTGGACTCATTTATTCACCAGATGTCATGTGGCTACTGTATGTCAGGAATTGTGCTGGGTGCAGAGTCTCTTCTTGCTATCGTGTTTTGTCGAAGCAAGTGTTCTTTTAGATTAATAGAGGTCATTCTTTTTGACTTTGGTTGTCTAGCCACCACCACACAAGGAGTCAAATGTGTATGGCACATTTGGAAAACTATACTCTTAGTGATAAAATGTAGAAAATATGGAATAAGGGTGTAGTATTAATTTAGAAAGGTGATAGAATCCTGACAAAGCATTTAGCTAGGTGGCGTAACCAAGATGTGTTTATACTCTAGGGCATGTTTGGCCCTTTTGACCCGAATTCCTGTGAATATGTTCGTACTTGCCATTATAAAGCTATAAAGAGGGCTGTGCCCTTTAATATCTTGTCCCCTTAGCTTCTGAATGATATTTAATTACCTAACATTATGAGGTGGTTGTTTGGAAATAGTTTCATGCACTTGCCCAATTATTCCTGCTCCATCTCTCCCAATGTCATCTTAAATCTTTGCACTCAAACTCAAGCACATTCTGCTCTTCTTTTCTGGATGACATATGGACACTTGATGAAAGAAAAGCTCTCTAGAGAGTCTGGAGAGGTATTAAGTCTGCCCTTCCCCCCATAATTAGAATTTGATTTTTAATATTCACCAATATATACTAATGACAAGAAACTACTTCTAGTAATATCGGTGAGTAAATTTATTAAGAATTTTAGGGACTTCCCTGGTGGTCCAGTGGTTAAGACTCCATGTTTCCAATGCAGGGGGCACAGGTTCGATCCCTGGTCAGGGAAGTTCTGCATGCTGTGCAGTGAGGCCAAAAAAAAAAAAAAAAAAAAAGGGAATTTTATTAGCCACAACATTTTTGTCAGCTTGGTTTGAATTGTATTATTTATTTAGTCTTAGTGTAGGTACATGGATTTTGATGATTCTTTGCAATAACTCCTCTCTCTCCAAGGGATAGAAGCCAGTACTCTCAGATTTGAAAATTATATAGATGCTGTCCACACTGGCCAATATTTAGGATGAATATTAAATATATATACATACTAAAATGTTTATCAATAAGCCACATATATTAAGTGGGAAGATACACTAGATGGAAGTCATGTAATTAAGTTGCAAGGTTATTAATTTGAGATTTGACAACGTTCTGTCATATTGTAAGGACACATTTGTCTTGGAGCTCAATATCCAGAATTACATAGTTGGTCGTGAAAGGAACTGATGAGAACTGGAAAGTCAGTGGGCACAAGGGCAGCACCATCCCACTCTTTTCACGGCTTTGTAGTTTCTTTCTGTGCATTTATTTTGTTTTCTCTGCAGACTGGCAGACTTATTGCTGTTTACATTTGGGATAGATATGTCTGCTTCAGATCTAGCTCCTTGTTTCAGGAATCCCAGAGAGACTCCATTATCTATCTAATTGTCAATTATATCCAAAATTTTTTAAAAAGTCATGAAGTTAGGAATCTTATAGCTAAGATAACTACAGCCTTATTTCAGATTAGTTGCTTTCCTCAAATTGTCTTACCAAGTAACAGCTGAACAAACTGCCGTTGTTGATACTGTGTATAAATGGACTGTGATCACATTGTGTGTTAGAAAGTGCTGTTAGGCCTTTAGTCTTCATAGACTGCGTCAGGAACACAGAGAAACAAACTTGCTGTTTCTGTTGGCAATGTTGCTTTTGTTCCACTTCTTATTGCAGCTTATATAATACAGCAACAGAGCTGTCAACATACAGATTATATCTGATTATACATTCTTCATTAGCGGTAATAAAGAAGAAGTCTTTTTGTGGGAATCAGGAAAAAAGTTTTAAAAATCCATTTAAAAAATACTAAGGTCAGATTATAACATTTAAGAGACTTAATCTTACTTGTTTTACAGGCTTTTAGAAAGCATTGTAGAAATTGTGACTTTCAAATTTTCATTACCTCATATGTTGCTGCCCGTGTGAAATGGTACAGCCACTCTGGGAATTCGTTTGGCAGTGTCTTAAAAAGTTAAATATACTTCAAACACATGACCCAGCAGTTGCACCCCTGGGCCTTTATCCTCGGAAAATAGAAACTTATGTTCATACAAAGACCTGTATGTGAATGTTCCTAGCGGCTTTGTTTATAATAGCCAAAACTCAGAGACAACCCAACACGTCCTTCCGTCCTTCGGTGGGTAAATGGTCAAATAAAATGTGGTATAGCCATATAATGGAGCACTACTCATAACAAAAAGGAGCAAACTATTGACACAAGCAACAATTTGGATAGAGCTTAAGGGCATAGTACTGAGTGAAAAAAGCCAACCTCAAAAGGTTGTGTGATTAGAATTCCATTATATAGTATTCTCAAAACGATAAAATTATAGAAATGGAGAAGAGATCAGTTTTGCTAAGGTGAGGGCTTGGGGTATGGTGTGACTATAGAGGGGGAGCATGAGGCAGTTTCTTTGGGGTGATTGAACAGTTGTATGTCCTGTTTATTGTGACGGTTATAAGAATCTCTATAGGTGATGAAATGTCACAGGACCATACACATGTGTGTATGTGCACTCACACACACACACACACAGTGTAAAAACTAAAATTTGAGTAAGTACTTTTATTACTAACACTATCAATGTCAGTTTCCTAGTTTTGATCATTGTATTATGCTCATCCTTTGTATGGCTTTGCCACATAATATTCATCCATTGAAGGTTGTGGTTTGTCTAGTTTTTGGCTATTACAAATAAAGCTGCTATGAGCACTCATGTACTGGTTTTAGTATGAATATAAGTTTTCACTTTTCTAGGATAAATACTCCAGTGCAACTGTTGGGTTGTAGGGGTAAGTGTGTGTTTAAACTGCAAACTTTCCCAGAGGTGTACCATTTTACAGTCTTATCATCACTACAAGAGAGATCAATTTCTCCACATCTTTACCAGCATTTGGTGTTAGCAGTATTTTTTATGTTAGCCATTTTAATAGGTGTGTATTGGTATTCCATAATGGCTTTAATTTGCATTTTCCTAATGGCTAATGATGTTGAACATCTTTACATGTGCTTATTTGCCATTTGAAGGGTTTCAGAAAAAGCCTCCCCCAAATGTGCCGTTATGGCATGCAGATTACCTTAAGCCAAAGACAGTGGAGACCCAAGACTCAAGAGCTTTTTACCTCCACTTCAACTGCCAAATGAATTTAGATAGGGAGCCTGGCTCAGAGAGAGCTATTACCAGAGCTAACTTTTATCTGAAAGCCCTCTCTGTTTGGCATCTAATAACAAAACATCTGATCTTATTGTCTGAGTTACCTTCCTCCCCTTTGAAGTCCCAGGCCCCTGTCCCCTTCCTTAGCTCAGGATGGTATATTAGCCTCAACTGCCCAACTTACCCTTGGGTCCCATATTTTTATGGAGGTAATTAAATTTGTTTTTCTCCTGCTAATCTGTCATATGTCAATTTAATTAATATACCAGCCAAAAGAACCTAGAAGAGTAGTGGAAAAATTTTTTTTCACTCCCACACATTCATATCTCATTTGGTGATTTGTCTGTTGAAATCTTTTGCCCATTTTCTAATTTGTTTTCTTATTGTTGAGGTTAGAGTATCCTTTATATATTCTGAATACAAGTCCTTTGCCAGATATGTGATTTGCATATATATTCTCTCAGTCTGTGGCTTGTTTTTTCATTCTCTTACAGTGTCTCCTGCAGCACAAAAGTTTTTAATTTTGATGAAGTTCAACTTACCAATGTATGGATCGTTTTTGGTGTCATGCATGTCTCAGAACGCTTTACCAAACCCTAGGTCAAGTAGATGTTCCAAGTTTTCTTCTGTTTTACAATTTTATGTCTTACATTTTGATCAATAAATTCGTTTTGGGTTAATTTTTGCAGAGGGTTTGACGTTTAGGTCTTGGTTCTTTTTTTTTTTTTTTCTTTTGTCTATGGATGTCCAACTGTGACAAACCATTTGTTGAAAAGACTACCCTTTCTCCATTGAATCATTTTTTTTAACCTTTATCAAAAATCAGCTGGCTGTACACTGTAAACTGCATACAAAATGAAGATAGGAGGAAATGAGTAAGCAAGTAAGGTTGAAAATTAATACAGATTTATGAAGGTGTATGAAGGTATGGAGACTCATGCCTTAAGTCTTGAAAAAAATTTATGTATAGATTTGAGAGGAAGTGGGAACACATTTTAGAGAATAGCATGAGCAAAGTTAGGTCCTAGAGAAAATAGGTAAGAACTGGCTGTTCTGGGGAGTCATGGGAGTGAAGGGGAGGATAGTTGGTTCATGAGTCTAGAAAACTGCTGGCCAGTTTATAATCAGTTTCATTGGCCACTAGAATGTACTGTGGGTTCTTGAGCAGGAAAAATGATATGGGAGAGATGGTCTTCAAGAGAAGTTGTTTTAGGGGCACGTATAGCAGTACAGTAATAGGTTGGTAGGAAGAACAGGTTATAGCCAGGACCCTGAACTTGACTTAGTACTTTGTGTTACAGACGTCTACCACAAAGCCAAAACAGTGGTGTCACTTTATAACAATGTCCTTTGTATTTCCTAGAAGAATAATAGTAGATTTCAGACTTTTGCCACTGTCCTCAGTGATGGATACTGGGAACTCTGCTGGACTTTCAAACTCCTTCATTTTAATGCTTCTTTTAGTAAATTGTACATGTTGGCTCATTGTTGATGTGGGTGACATTTCTTATCAGACCTAAAAAGGGTCCAAGGGGTGAGCAACTGAAATGATAAAAACGTAAAGAGTTGATAAATTGGTCCAGTGAGGAAAAGTTAATGGAATCACTTTTATTTATCATGGCTAAGAGGAGACTTAGGGGTTATTTAATCAGTATGTCCTGATACTTGTATATGAAGAACCACATGGAGAATGATGATGACCAGCTGTTCTTCAAAATCACCGAGGACTGAACAAGGACACACAGCTCAAACTGCAGCATTAGAGTTTTAGTCTGAGGGAAGAATTTCCAAGCAATAAGAATGTTAGATACTTCATGCCAGTGATCCAAAGGATCTTTAGAGATAGAATAGGAACCTATTCTATCTCTAAGCCTATTCTGTCCCCCTTATAGTTGGGGGGATGTGATACGTGACAGCCCCCGAGTCCTACTTCATTAATTTGTGACCCGGAATACACTCAGTTTCTGTTTTAACATCCACTTCCCGTTCTTGATCCTTTCCCCGAAGAAATTATGTTTCTTTTTCTGTTCACCTTTGGGAAACTCATTTGGTTTCTGCCTTCTTTTGTGCATTTAAAAGATTATCTTGGATGTGGATTAAACTTCTGTCATTTAAAAAATAGCCACTTAACAAATAGAACTTATTTAATGTCAAACTGCTAAATATCCATATGCATTTCTACTTTTTAATTAGAACATGGGAAGCCATATCATTCCATTTTTATAAAACATCGATGATGACTTGTTGAGCAAAGGATTTTACTGCATAAGAGATTACCGTGACGTGTATTAATGAAAGGTTGGCAATGTGAAAAGCTTTAGTGCAATCACTTATTTGCCTTCAAAGCACTTTTTCTGTTTGATTTAATTTCCTTAGTCTGACTCTTTTCCACAAGTCTGGATCTTTTTTCCACTGAAATGTTCAGATTGACCAAGACTGTTTTACTTGTGATTGCAACCCTTCAGTATTAAAGCGGAGTTTTTTGTTTTTTGTTTTTTTTTCCCCTGCAGAAGAGCAAGCTCTTACAGTGCTATGCAAGCTGCCCATTTAAAACTATCATTGCTTGGCACCTATGCCCTAGTGACAGTTTGACCAACATGTGAGCAGGCACACTGCCATCCTGACAGATGGGCTTGCGTAGAGGCAGCCAAGAAACCATGTATCTGCATCTAGTGTATTTGTTAAGGGCAGGATTCCCAGTCGGGGATGTTCAAACGTCTGTCCATCCTGAGCTTTCACGCCTATGGATAAAGGGATGTCATCATTAATCTCAGCTTCTGACTGAGATTCCATGGGTATATAAGAGCTTCTTGGCTCTTACAAAAGTAGGCAGTTGGGGACAGTCAGTATAATTGATCTCTCCTTCATCACTGGACTACTTCAAATAATCCTTTACTCTTTCTCCCAGCCAACTAGGTTTGCAGTGAGTACAAACCTGTTCAGACATTGTCCCGATACTTCTAGAATACGTGCTGTTTCATTTGTTTTCTAGAGTACGAAAGCTTTGAAGTCATTAGTATTTATGGTTGGGACAGTGATGTACATAGTTGGAGTCAGGTAGATCTGAATTCCAAGATTGACAGCTGTATGATATCAGGGCAACCTAATTTTACCATCACATCAAGGTGAAATAGTAGCTATTTCATAGGTGGTTTTGAGAATGATCTGTGAAATATGTACAATGAATCACTTGGTATCATGTCTGGTCCACTGTATGTGTTCAGTAAGTGTTTATCATCATCACCATATCATCATCACTGTAACATGCCTGAGGGTATTTTTCTCTGGAGAGTTATCGAAACAGAAAATCTTTATTCCACTCATTTCCCACCATTCTTGAAAGTCATGTATTGGATGTCATCACATTGTCTGGTCTATAATGGAATGCCTCCGATGGCAGGGAGCTCACTACTTCTAGAACAGGGTTTTTCAACCATGTTGACATTTAGATGGGTGACATTTAGATGGGTCGCTCTTTGTTGTAGGGGATTGTTCTCTGAATTGTTGGGTGTTTAGCATCCCTGGCCAGGGAGGCAAAATTGTCCCTGTTTTTCATAAAGTTTTGACTGTTAGTAAATTCTTTCTTAGATTGAGTGGAAGTCTACTTTCTTATTTCTCCCACCCAATTCTGTCTTTTGGAGACATGTAGGACAAGCTGAATTCCTGTTCCACGTAATGGTTTTTCAAATACTCAAAGACCGTCATCTAGTCTCCTCAGTCTTTTTGAGTTGAAACACCTCCATCTAGTTCATTAACTGTTCCTTACAAGGCATGATTTCATGTCACTTCACCACATTGGTGACTTTCCTTTGATTTAATCCCCTGTTTAAACTGTACTGCTTAAAATTGAATACAGTACTCCAGGCAGGGCTTGATTAGTAAAAAATTGAGTTGCATCTCTGGTTTTAGACACAACACTTTTCTTCTATTAGGCTAGGAAAAAATATTGCCTTTCTTCTACATACTACATTTTTATTATCAGCTATATCTTTTTGATAACCACATCATGGTTGAACCTAGAGTTGAATTAAACCCCTAGATCTGTTTAAGCCATATCTTCTTCATTCTGTTTTTATGCATTGGTTTTGGTGCTCAAGCATGAGAACTTACGTTTATCCTGTTAAATTTTTCTTTTTTAATTTAGCTAACTGCAATCCCAATTCTTGGTCAACTCTGAAGTTTCTAGTTCAAAAGAACAAGTAGGTGATGATGATGCTGTCAACTGAAATTGAAAATACAGGAGAAAGGTGTGTGCGTTTGTGCGTGTGCACGTCTGTGAAAGGGGAATTGGGGACGGAAGGCTGAGGAATCCCAATATTAAGAGGCAGCTGGACACAAAGGAGGCAACAAAGGAGACCAAGAAGGGGTGGGCAGAAAGGTAGGATAGAAATGAGAAGAGTATCTTGGAAGCCAGAGTGACTGTGTATTGAGTACTGGGGTAGGTACTTGAATACAAAATGAATAGGACATTGTCTCTGCTTTCTGCTTCTGTTTTTATTTGCCCCACGGTTTAACTGTTCAGTTAATGGCATTACCTAGTCAATTATGCCTGAAAACTTAGAGTCATTCTTTATTTTGCCTTCATACCCTTAACTGTTAGGTTACCAAGTTCTACTGATTCAAAACAATACATAGTGGGAAGAGTGCATAAATCTTAGCTAGCTCAATGATTTTTTTTCTTTTTTTTTTTAACATAGTGAACACACTATAATTACCACCAAGATCAAGACATTTGCTATTCTAGCACTCCAGAAGTCTCTGTTGTGTCCCTTTCTAGTAATTATTCCCACCCTGGTAACCACTCTTCTGACTTCTATAACTATAGCTTAGTTTTGCCTGGTTTTGAACTTATATGTACATGGAATTATATTACGTACTCCTTTTAACCAGGCTTCTTTTATTCAACATTGTATCTGAGATTCATCCATGTTGTTGCATATATAGTATGTTGTGTTTTTTTTTTAATAGCTCGGTAGTTCTGGTTATCTGTTATTGCATAATACATTAGTTTTGGTTATCGATTACTACATAACACAGCACTCCAAACTTAGTTGGGGTTAAACAACAACCATATTAATTTTTTATTTTTTATAAATTTATTTATTTATTTTTGACTGCGTTGGCTCTTCGTTGCTGCACGGGCTTCTCATTGCGGTGGCTTCTCTTGTGGAGCACGGGCTCTAGGCGAGCAGGCTTCAGTAGTTGCGGCACGTGGGCTCAGTAGTTGTGGCTTGCGGGCTCTAGAGCACAGGCTCAGTAGTTGTGACGCATGGGCTTAGTTGCTCCACAGCATGTGGGATCTTCCCGGACCAGGGCTTGAACCTGTGTCACCTGCATTGGCAGGCGGACTCTTAACCACTGCGCCACCAGAGAAATCCTCATCTGGGATTGTTGATCAGAGCACCTAATTTGTTGTTTTTTTTTTTTTTGAAAGTGACTATTTTTCCAGCGGTATATCTAAAACAGTTTGAATGGAGTCAGAAACTTCTACTTGAAACTTGCTTTGCTTCTTTGCAACTTTTGAGTCCGTGGTGTACTCTTTGGATAGTGTTCAGATTTTGCTGCTGAAAAGGCTGTAGTGGGGTTGATGATCATATATAACAAGAGGAAGGTCAATGTTTGTTTCCAGAAGCAGAGATTCCTTTGAGAAGGAGAGGAGATTTAGGAAATATCCAGTGAGCACAGTCTCTCTGGTATTGGATAAAATCACAGCAATTTGGAGATGAGCTCCTGCATCCTCATTCTGGGCCCTTGTAATAAGAAACCAAGCTTAAATTGGACATTGCATGTGTAGGAGCTTAGGTTGGTGTTATATTTATTTTCTTCAGTGCATATTCTTCCTCTTCTGTTTTGGGACTAAGTTTTATCACCTTATCACTAGTATGGTGGTTGCTATAAAGGTGGGTGTGCCCTGGTTGCAGATTCTCCACGAGGCTTTGGCTCTTCAAACACGTTGGCTGGGTTCCCAGAGGAAGCTTCCTGAGAGTGACTTATCCTTGGAAGTCACATAACATCACTTCCACTATACTCTGTTGGTTGAAATAGACACAACCCTGCCTGGATTCAAGGGGAGGGAACTTAGACCTCACATCTTTATGGAAGGTGTGTCAGAAAATTTGTGACCATTTTTTAAAATTACCTCAAATTATAGACCACAATTGATCCATTCTGTTGTAGATGGATATTTGAATAGTTTCTACTTTGGAGCAATTGATGAATAATGCTGTTGTAAACATTCTTGTTCATATTTCTTGCTTCATATGTATATTCATTTTAGTTGAGTGTAGATCTAAGAGTAGAGTTGCTAGTCATAGGGCATATGTATCTTTAGCTTTAATAGGTAGTTACTCCCAAACAGTTGTCCAAAATGATTGTACCAATTCATACTCCTACCAGCAAACTGAGAGTTCCCATTGCTCTGCAACTTCACTTCCACTTGGTACTGTCATTTAAACATTAAAAAAATTTTTTTAACCATTCTGTGGTTGTGTTGATTTCATTGTGGTTTAATTGGCATTTCCCTGATAACTAGTGACTTGAGCACCTTTTCATATGCTATTAGCCTTTTAGGTATCCTGTGTTGTAAAGTGCCTGTTCCAAGGCTTTTACCAATTTTTAACAAACTGGGTTGTCTTTTTTCTTATTGAAATGTTGGAGTTTTGTATATTCTGGATATGAATCCTTTGTTGAAAATATGAATTGTAAAAATCCCTTTCCATCTATGACTTGCCATTTCACTCTTGTGTCTTGTTGATGAACTGAAATTCTAAATTTTAATCAATTTCAGTTTACCCATCTTTTCCTTTATGGCTAGTGTTTTCTGTGTCTTGTTTAAAAAGTTTTTGCTACTCTGTGGTCATGAAGATATTTTCCTATGTTATCTTCAAGACGTTTTATCATCTTACCTTTCACATTTAGGTCTCAGTTTTCAGGAGTTGATTTTTGTGTGTTGTGAGGTAAGGGTCAAGGTTCTCTTTTTCCCTATATGCTAATCTATATGAGTAGTAGCAGGTAGCATTGGGTCAGGTGAACACCAGTCTGGGAGTTAGGGTTCCTGTATTCTCAGCCTTAATCTACCTTTAATGCACCTTCTGAATTTGGGCATGTTATTAAACCCTTGTGGCCTCAGCTTCACCTGCAAAATGAAGGATTTGAATGAAATGTTTTCTGATTTTCATCCTGGCTGTAGTTTGCTAGATTATTCTCCCTAGTTTACAGTTTTATTTAGGCCTATCAGAATATTCTTGGAACTCGTTTCTGTTATCTGATGTGTTCTTGATATCTCCCAGCTTTATGTTATCACCAGTTATGATGAGTATGCCATCTAGATTGTCATCTAAGCTACTGAGGAAAGAGCTTTCTTGATCACGGTGGTAAGTCCTCGCCCCCGCACCTGTTCTTCTGATCTTGTTGTTATTCTCTGTCCCTTGCCAGGAGCTCATCATTCTGTTTTAGTAAGCCATGGCTCAGGACGCCAATTCCATTTTTGAATGTCATATACATATACTATTCATTTCGCTTGTCCTTTCCTTCAGTTTCCTACTTGAACTTCTGAGAATCACAGATAACAATGCAGAGTTTCAGGAATCAGCAGAAGTCATTCATGATCAAATGAGTTCTGGTCTCAGTGAATTCTCTCTCTCATGTTGCATGTGTGCTCTGGAAGGTGGCATATCCTCCGAATAGCTGCATACTATACTTGTGCTCTTCAATGGAGTAGTCAGTGAACCACACTGGTGACATAACAAAGTGTACCCTTTGCTGGCTCCTCTGTGTTCTTAGTAGCCTGCGTTGGGGTGGTATCTACCCTTCTTTCAGAAGGTATAGTTTCTTTACACAGAATGTCATAACTTCAGGATAGCTATTGTTCCTTCCTTTGTCATTGGTATCACATTTTCCCTCTCATTAATCTTTTTTTAAAAAGTAAGCTTCATTGAGATACAGTTCAGTTATCATACAATTCACTCATTTAAAAGGTATTGTTCAGTGTTTGTATTTTCACAGGACTGTAACCATAATCTAATTTTAGAATATTTTCATCAACCCTAAGAGAACTCCCCTACCAAGTAGCAGTCACTCTCCATTTTCTGCCATCACCCACTGCCGCCCGGCCCCCAGAGCCCTAAGAAACCACTTATCTGCTTTTGTCTCTATAAATTTACCTACTCTCGAAATTTTACGTAATTGGAGCCATACAATACGTGGTCTTTTGTGACTGGCTTCTTTCACTTAGTATGTTTTTAAGGTTCATCCATGTTGTAGCATGAATCAGTGCTTCATTTCTTTTTATTGCTGACTAAAATCCCAGCGTATGGGTATGTCACATTTCATTTATCCATTCATCCTTTGAAGGACATTTGAGTTGTTTCCACTTTTGGACTATTATGAGTAATGCTGCTATCTGTGAACATTTATGCACAAGTTTTTGTGTGGACATATGTTTTCATTTCTCTTGAGTATATACGTACCAGTGGAATTGCTGGGTCATGTGGTAACTCTGTGTTTAACTTTTCTTTAGGAACTGCCAAACTGTTTTCCAAAGTGGCTGCACCATTTTGCATTTTCAGTAGCAATGAAGATCTCTCCAAATCTTCACCAGTACTTGTGATTTTCTGTCTTTTTGTTTATACCCATGGTAGTGTGTGTGAAGTGGTATCTCTTTGCGGTTTTGATCTCTATTTCTCTTAATGACCAGTGAGGTCGAGCATATTTTTGTGTGCTTATCGGCCAGTTGTTTATCTGTTTTGAGAAGTGTCTGTTCAGATCCTTTGTCCGTTTTTACATTGGGTTGCCTTTTTATTATTGAGTTCATTAACCTTTTAATGTTCACTTTGATTTATTTTCAACTAGAAACATGTTTTTCCTTGGTTTTCCTTCCTTTTTTTTTTTCCGTTTTGTTCAGGGACCATTCATTCTTTCTATAATGAGCAGGAGGGTTGAGAGTGCTCTCAAGCCCTTTTGCATTCTCTTGGCAACAGCCTCCATTGGCAAAATATGTAACTGTGGAATACCTTAGACGGGAAAATGTACATCTGCTCGTTATTGGAATAGATCCTTTTGTAGTCTCATAATGGTACTATTTTTATACATTATTTTCTTAACTATTTTTTCATATATTCTGCAGTAGTTTATCACATCAAGGTTTTTCAACTGAATTTTTGTCAACGTTTTGTATTAGTAAAACAAGAACTAAAAACTTTTTTCTGAAGAGCTTTACATCAGTTATTTATTTCATTATTTTGTCCTCTTGATCACTGGAAGTCATCCTTCTTTTTATTTAATAGTTAGGCTGTGTATTTATAGTAACATTGAATATGTTTCTGTTTTGTCTTTTATACTCTTTTTATGACATTTACATTATTAGTCATTAAAGCAAATATTTTACCACTTTAAGACGTTTCATTTTGCAAATGATTCTGCAGTATGCACACTCTCAGTACTTCGAAGTTAATTAGCAAAAAAGGCATTTTTGCAAAAATTACACTTGCCATACATATTTTTTGAATCTTGGCCCTGTTAACTTACCTGTCAATGGTTGTGAGGCAAGGAAAATACCCAGCACTATTGGGGTCGAGTAAGAGGGACACGGTGGTCAACTTGAAGGGCTTCATTGTCTAGTGCAAAAGAAAAAGGAGAAGAGCGGCCCTGGCACTCAGAATCTGGCCTGGTGTCACCGCTAGACCACGCTGTTCTCCATTTAAACATAAACAGTCTCACAGAATGCCTCAAAGTTTCTCTGAGAGCACGGAAAAATGAGACAGAGCACAAACAAGAGCAAGGTTGCTGCCACCCACAAAATACTTGGCCAGAATGAGTGACCACAGCTTCTTTACCAATTACTGCTTTATCTTGGTTCTAGTCTCCCCTCAGATAAGATTTATTGAGATACCCGGCATAGAATTACCCCACTTTCTAACCACATCCAAAAGAAACTAGAGAAATTCCTGCTTCCCTAGCCCTCCCCCAAATTACCCAACCAAAGCCCAAATCCTATCATAGATTCTTTACAACATTCTCTTATGAGATGCCCCACTGTTCCTGTGGTGTGTGTTCTCCCAATTTATTTAACTACAGGTTTGTTCCTGGTGGTCTATTGCTGAAAGGCAGACACCAGAGATAGGACACTTTGAGCAACTGCAATAACAAAAAATATAGGAGAAAAGGTTACGTGACAATTTTAAGATAATCAGCAAAATTCAAAGTGTGGGAAATTTTACAGGACAAATGACAAGGGGAAGGAAAAAAAATTAAAGAGAGAGGTGACACTTGTCTGTTAAAGAGATTCAAAGACACATCAGTCAGTTACAGTGACTAAAAAATCAACTCTAAGACTTTTTAAAAAAAAAAAAGTTGGGGCGATTTGAACACTTATTAGGTGATATTAAGGAATTGTTAATTTTATTAGGTGTGACAATGATATATGGTGAGTGTATTTTTAAAAAGTCCCTGTTAGAAAAATTTACATATGAAATTATATGATGTTTGAGGTGAGCTTTAAACTAGTCTTGGGAGGGGCTAGTGGATTGTTTATACAGAGGAAACAAACTGGCGATGTGTGGATAATTGTTGAAGCTGGGTGACGTGTACATGGGAGTTCATTATATCACATCTCTACTTTGTATGCATTTGAAAATTCCTCTAATAAGGTTTTTTTTTTTAGGTCATTTTTATTTCTTTTTCCATGAATTTGCCTCTCTATGTCACTTTCCCATTTTTCTGTTGGGCTTCTGTCTTTTGTTTCTTATAATTTAAAGGATTCTTGAATATGTACTGAGAAAATTAGCCTTTTGTCATAGGTCTTGTAGGTATTTTTTATTTGTCTTTTGAATTTGTTTATGGTATTTCTTAACCTGTGGAGAATTTTTGTCAAATTTATCAGTTTTCTTTAGGCCTTATGTGTTTTATTTTATGTGTTGCTTAGAAAACCCTTCTTGTTTCTGAGATTCTGCAAAGTTCTTTTGTTTTCATGCAGAATTTTTTATGTCTATAGTACTCTTCTGATTTACTTTGATTATTTGGTCATCCTAATTTCCTTTAGAGTATTTAGAAATAGTCTTCCTTTGAGCCCTGCTGCAAGAATATATAAGGAAAGATGTTGTTCAGCAGCTATCTTGCAGAGATTTAATACAGAACACCCGGAGAATTAACCACGAGCAACGTTTGGTAGTTAATTTTGCAACCCGCCCCCCCGCCCCCAAAATAGGAGAACTAATGGGAAAGCTGTCATTTACAGGATTGGCAAAGTGTGCTAAATGTTATAAAAAATATTAGCAATATAGTTCAAAATTTCTAATTTTAGAAAAGTTCCTGTGATTGCTTTACATAAAGAAGTGTTCTGGGACTTCCCTGGTGGTGCAGTGGTTAAGAATCCGCCTGCCAGTGCAGGGGACACGGGTTCGAGCCCTGGTCCAGGAAGATCCCACATGCCGCGGAGCAACTAAGCCTGTGCGCCACAACTAGTGAGCCTGCGCTCTAGAGCCTGCAGGCCACAACTACTGAGCCCGCGTGCCTAGAGCCCATGCTCCGCAACAAGAGAAGCCACTGCAATGAGAAGCCTGTGCACCGCAATGAAGAGTAGCCTCCGCTCATCGCAACTAGAGAAAGCCTGCACGGCAGCAACAAAGACCCAGCGCAGCCAAAAATAAATAAATTTAATTAAAAAAAAAAAAGCGTTCCTTTCAGCTCTTTTTGTAGGGCTTATGGGTCAAGGAGCTAGGCACCCACCTCCCTTTGAGGTTGGCATCTTCAAGCTTGTTCTTCTCTTAGATTTGATGCCTTTGCCTGGGCAGAGCAGGAAGTTTTCTAAATATTACTGTAGTGTCTTATTCATGGTTGGTTCGTGGAGACCTGTTAGGACTCCATGGATGGATGTTTTAATCACTGCATCAAAAGTCAGAAGAAGTGCACAGCAAAAACTTCATGACATCGTTCCTTTTTGGGGGCAAGTGGTGGCAGTGAGGTATCTCGGGATTGTGTTTGAAATTGTACCATACTATGTGTTCTCAATTAAAAATTAATTCTGCAGTTAGTCTTCCTCTTTTAGAACTTTTGGAAATCATTTAAAGGAAATAAAAGTTGAAGAAGTACATTTGATACTGTATTTTAAACATTTTATTCACTATACCAAAACTTTTTATAATCTAATGTTAATCATTTTTTTAATACAAGTTTAAAAAATCTGACTAGGAAGAAATTTTTCTCCTGTGAAGATATCCACTTTATTTTTCCAAGTTAGAAGTTCGAGTCTTCACCTAGTTCTTTCCAGCTTAAGTGTGAAAACATGACTAGTGTGACAATTGCTTCTAAAGATTGTATCACAGTTTGAGTTTAGCTTAATGTTTTTCAGAAATAAATCTATGAATTGATGGGATCATTATCTCTGGAGGTTCACTTCTAAATTCTCATTGTGTTACATTTGACTCTTATTTTGTTAGTGTTACTAAGGGTACCATACAGCTGTGAATGTTTTTCATACTTTTATTGATATGCCTGGTTCTCTGAGTGAAACCAGGGGACTGATTGGGTGTCCCTAACAGAACTGAGTTAACCTTCCTGTGTCTCAGTTGTTTGTGTTAAATGGTATTGGTAGTAACTCTACTTTTATTCCTGTGGTCATCCTTATAGTTCTGTCTCAACTGTAGGATTTGTGGGGACAAAAGTAAATATATGAAGAAGACCCTGTGTATTGTTGTGAAGTGGCTATAAAAACTCAAGATTCTGTATTTTATTTTGCATATGATTTCTTAGCACTAAACCAATGCATTAATCAACTTCTGATTAACTGGCTCATTTGTAAGAGGACTGTCCTTAGATGTATTGCTTTCAAATTGTTCACAATGTAATTTAGCAAAAGAGGTGATGAAGTTCTTTATTGACTGATTATCTCCTATTTGATTTTATTCTTTGACTTACTGTAGATTGGCAGGAAGCCATTTACACCAAAATATGTAATTCTTTTTTTAAAATTTATTTATTTAATTTATTTAATTTTGGCTGCGTTGGGTCTTCGTTGCTGCATGCAGGCTTTTCTCTAGTTGTGACGAGCGGGGGCTACTGTTTGTTGCGGTGTGCGGGCTTCTCATTGCAGTGGCTTCTCTTGTTGCAGAGCACGAGCTCTAGGCACGCGGGCTTCAGTAGTTGTGGCACGTGGGCTCAGTAGTTGTGGCTCGCGGGCTTTAGAGCACAGGCTCAGTGGTTGTGGCGCACAGACTTAGTTGCTCCGCGGCAAGTGGGATCTTCCCGGACCAGGGCTCGAACCCATGTCCCCTGCATTGGCAGGTGGATTCTTAACCACTCTGCCACCAGGGAAGCCCTGTAATTACTTCTTAATTTCAAATAAGTTTGAAATAGGGATAAATGTTTTTGGCCTGGGATATGATGGGATGGGAAAAGGGTGTTTTTTGGGGAGGCTCCTTCTGAATCGTTCATTCACTATTTTATATTTTTTACCCAACTTCTAAAATCCTCTAATACAATAGAGTTGTATGTAATAGAGCCCTTACATTGAAAATGAATGACTTAATGAAGAAAGGAAGATGTACCAGAATACAGTTGGCCTCTATATCTGTGGGTTCTGCATCCACAGGTTCAATCAACTGTGAATTCAGCTGACTGCAGATCAGAAATACTTGAGGGCTTCCCTGGTGGCGCAGTGGTTGAGAGTCCGCCTGCCGATGCAGGGGACACGGGTTCGTGCCCCGGTACGGGAAGATCCCACGTGCCGCGGAGCGGCTGGGCCCGTGAGCCATGGCCACTGAGCCTGCGCGTCTGGAGCCTGTGCTACGCAACGGGAGAGGCCACAACAGTGAGAGGCCCGCGTACGGCAAAAAAAAAAAAAAAAAAATACTTGAGAAAAAATTTCCAGAAAATTCCCCAAAGCAAAACTTGTATTTGCCACATGGACAATTATTTACATAGCATTTACATTGTGTTAGGTATTATAAGTAATCTAGATAGTATTTAAAGTATATGGAAGGATGTGCGTAGAATATATACAAATACTATGCCATTTTATATAAGGGACTTGAGTGGATTTTGGTATCCAAGGGGATCTAGGAACCAGTCCCCTGAGGATAATGAGGGATGACTATATCTAGACCAGTGGTCCAGTCTGTGCATCACAACCCCCTGTGCAGGATTAAAATAGAAGATGCTGGGGCTCTTGTGGAGTAGGGCCTTTACTGTTTCAGAGTTCCACTGGTAACCATGATGTATAGCCAGGATTGAGAATTACTGCCTCTGACAATGGATAGTTATGTAATCGAGTTTATACTTTTGCTCTGAACTTCCAGGCACCCACTGAAAAAGGGGAAACAGGAGTTTCATAGCTCTTAATATCTTAAAAAGTTGCATCACTGGAAGAGGCACTTTTTTCCCACCCTGAAACTAATAGAGTTGATGTGTACAACTGCTCACTGTCTTTAATAAATAGTTTTATCAAAGGATTCAGAAACATTCTTTACCTGGAGGGCTTTTTATTGATCCTTGTTTGAAGCTGATGGTGTAATATTAAATCATAACTGTGTGATGGTGTTTTTGCATGAAGCTAAGTGCAGCTTCTTGAAGCCAAAGGTTGCATTTTATTTGGTTTTATATTTCCAGTCCCTAGCACAGTTTCCAGCACATATTCTGGAGGTGTTTTATAAATGCCTTTGGAATAAATGAGTTCAAATGTTTAATTTCCTGGTGAACTAAATTGCCATAAAGGTAGAACTTAGAAAATCTAGAATATGAGATGATTAGCATGTTTCCTAGACCATCTGTCACTAATATTGATTGTTTCTACTTGGTACTGTAGACTTGTTTTTCTGGGGGTGGGTAGCTTGTGTAAAGTTAAAAAACCTCTTACATTCTTCTGTACCCCTCTCTTTAGCTGCTTAAAATCAGGTCAGTTTGTAAAAAGTTGACATCCTTACTATTCAGTAAGGATGAATGCAGTCAGTGGTTATTCCAGTAGCAACGCCATTGTAATAATTGGTAGGTGTTCTGCCTTGCCCCCTTCCAGTCTGTTTGACGCATCAACCAGAGTGATCTTTTGAAAACCTAAGTCAGAGCATGCCACTTCTCTGCTCCAGACCTTCCCGTGATTTCCCATCTGACTTAGATTCAAAGTCAGTGTCCTTACAGGGGCCTCCATGTTGGACGTGATGGCCACACCTTGCCCTTTTATGTCTCTGACACCAGCTAGTGTTCTCCCTGAGCTCATTCTCTGCCAGATGCACCAGCCACCTTGCTGCTGCTAGGACAGGCTGGGCATGTCCTGGCCTTCGGCCTTTGCACTCGCTGCTCCCTCAGTGTGGGGTGCTCTTCCTCTAGATCACTGCATGGCTGACTTCACTCACTTTATTTACAGGTCTTTGCTTAAATGTCACTTTCTTGTGACGCTTTACCAGATCATCTTTTCGGTTTCATCTCTGCCCCCCCACCCCCCGCCATGTCCCTGCTTTATTTTTTTCCTTTAGCACTTATTACCATTGGATGTAGCTCATGTTTTAATTTTGAAAAAAATTATCTGTCTCTCCTAAACAAAACATTAGCTCAACGAGGGCAGAGATTTTTGTCTGATTTGTTCACTGCTTTATTCCCATCTTCTAGACAGTTCCTGGCACAGAGTATGTGCTCAATAAATATTTGTTGAGTAAATGAGTTAATGAAGCAGACACTATGACTTGTAATAATATAGAATTCTGTGGGTTTGAGTATTACTATTATTTATTATTTTTTTTTTGCGGTACGCGGGCCTCTCACTGTTGTGGCCTCTCCCGTTGCGGAGCACAGGCTCCAGACGCGCAGGCCCAGCGGCCATGGCTCAAGGCCCAGCCGCTCCGCGGCATGTGGGATCTTCCCGGCCCAGGGCACGAACCCGTGTCCCCAGCATCAGCAGGCGGACTCTCAACCACTGCGCCACCAGGGAAGCCCTTGAGTGTTATTTTTATTTTAAATTTTAAAGGAGGCATAGAATGGTAAAAGTTTTATATTTCTTGTCAAAAAGTTGCAACCATCTACTCAAGTAGCACTACCAAATAACTTAGTTTAAGTTAAAGGGAGAATAGGGCCTAGTCCTGTCCCGTACTTTTGAGAAATGGAAGTTGATCCATTATAAAACCATTCCTACCTTGAGGTGACTTTAGTGACAATGGCACTTAAGATTTTGGTAATCATGATATCAAGTTTAGCCTACAGATGAAATGGATTTTGAGGATGGAATAATACATGTTAACCAGAAATATAAAAAAAAAGTAAAAATTTTGGTGAGAAATTGGTCAGTGGGAGAATTCTTCTTGAGTGTTCAGAGTATGATTTTCATTTTGATTCATTTTGACTTCATTTTGATTCATTTGAAGGACTGTGAATTAAAATGCAAGTATAAACCCGTTCCAAATATTATGTTTACCCTTTTGCTAAAGTCAGAGTCCTTATGGTGGCTCCCGGGGCTCCATTTGATCTGTTGCTCCCGTGTTCCCTCTCTGACTTCTCCTCCTTCTTTCCCCTTGCTCAGTCCACACCAGTCACACTGGCATCCTTACTCTTCTCTGGTTGCGGGACAGGCTCCTAACTTAGGGTCTTTGCACCACTCATCCCTCTGCCTAGGATATCTGCCCCAGATACTCACGTGGCCTCCTTCCCATCTTTGCTCAGATCTCACCTCCTCAGTGGGGCTGACCATGACCTCTCCGTTAATACTGCATGCTGCCCCCGGTCACCTTGCACTCCCCGTCCTCTATCCCCTCCCCCCAACCTGCTCTACTTTATTCTTTTTTGAAACATAGCATCTACATTCTCTAAAATATTACCCATTCTCTAAAACTTACCCATTATGTTAGCTTTTATTATCTGTCTTTTCTAGAATATAAGTGTTAAATGGTAGGACCTTTGTTTTGTTCCTTGAAGTATAGCAAGTGCCTAGAACAAGTGCTTGGCCTGTGGCAGATTATCAATAAATGTTTGTTGAGTGAATGTATGAACAAATCATTACTCTTCTTCATAAGTTCACATAATTCACAGTTAACCTTTATTTACTGCTGTGAAAACAAGTAGATTTATGTAATTAGCATGTATAAGAACAGTCTTTGAAATAATACCACTTGTATTTGTACCTCCATGTTATGAGTCAGAATTTCCTTCCTTTTTTAAGGCTGCATAATACTGTGTTGTACATCTGTACCACATTTTGTTTATCCATTTGCCTGTGGGCGGACACCTAGGTTGCTTCCACATTTTGGTGGTTGTGAATAGTGCTGCTCTGAACATGGGTGTGCAGATATCTCTTCGACACTATCAACTCTTTTCAGATCTGTTAGCTTAAAGAATATTCATATCAATCAATTATATTTTTTGTATATGCCTCCATCTTAATTTTAAAGCTATTAATTTTATTTCCAGAGGTCTTAATTTTATTTAATGGCATGTTTTTATTTTATGTAATTTATTCTTATAGGATTTGTATTTTGATGTATTTGGTGTAAGACCATGTACAGTGGTCTGCTTTTTTAGCATGATACAATCCTGGAAAACTATACATCAAAAAGTGGAACAAAATCCTTGAAAGAATGAGGTGTTACTCACTGTTGTGTCTCCCAAAATACCTAGACTGTGAGTGGCCGGAAACAGTAGAGTGAAAACCAGTAGAGTGTTGTGTTGTGAAAGCAAAAGGAAAGAACGTTTCAAGAAAGAAAGAATTAACAACAGTGTTGAGCACTGCTGGGTAATGAGCGGAACAAATGAGATGCTTCCTCGAGTCATCGGGTTCAGTGCCCTGAGCAAGAGTAGTTTGAGTGGGCTTGTGAAGGGAGAGTCCGGATGGAGTGAGTTGTGGGGAGGGTGAGGAGAAAGGACGTGTTCATAAGTACAGGTTTTGTGCTGAAAGGGAGGAGAGAGTTAGGATGATAGTGCAGGGGGGTTAAAAAACATTTTTTTTTCCCCCAATGGGCAAGCCATGAGCATATTTAAAAGCTGATGGGAAGGATCTAGTTGAGGGAGATGTTGAACATTTGACAGAGGGGTTAATTAATAGTTTATGTCAGGACGTCGGAGGGGATGGGATGCAGGTGAAGAAGGAGCTGATGTTTGATGCAGGAGGAGGGCTTCCCTAAATTGTGATCACAGAAGGAGGATAGGATGGATGTAAAGTTAGGCCTGAAGTGGGTGCAGGTGGTTTGTAGGTTTGAGTCTTGGAAAGATAAAAGGAATTTCCACTTGAAGTTTGTGGCTTTTTTCTCTAAAGCAGCAGATGAGGTCATCTGTTGAGAGTTATGAGGGGGAATTACAGTTTTGAGGAGAATAAATAGGGTTCAACATGGATTTCAGTTGCTGGGCTTTTAAAAGGAATGGCATTATATATTAAGGATAAAGTTAGATGTCAGGTACTTGAGGAAAAGAAACTTAACCTTTCTGCTGTATAATTTTACGCATTTATTGAAATCCTACCAAGTGCAGTGTATTGTAAGACAGCTCTCTTACCTAGTGAGTTCATAAACTTAAGGGAACATTTATCAAATGCAGTAAGAGGTAAGAACAGTGCTGAAGCTTCAGAGGTCATATCTGACTGTAGAAGAGCTAGATCTTACGTTTGGTAGTGTATATATGTCCGTGCCACTCTCTCACTTTGTCCCAGCTTACCCTTCCCTCTCCCTGTATCCTCAAGTCCATTCTCTAGTAGGTCTGCATCTTTATTCCCATCTTGCCCCTAGGTTCTTCATGACTATTTCTTTTGGGGAAGCAGCCACATAGCACAGGGAGATCAGCTCGGTGCTTTGTGACAACCTAGAGGGGTGGGATAGGGAGGGTGGGAGGGAGAGAGATGCAAGAGGGAAGAGATAGGAGGACATATGTATATGTATAACTGATTCACTTCGTTATAAAGCAGAAACTAATACACCATTGTAAAGCAATTATACTCCAATAAAGATGTTAAAAAAAAAAAGAGCTAGATCTTTGCATATGGAAAAGATTTCACCAAGTGTAGATAGGGGAGGGTGAGAAAGTGCTTTCTACTACAAAGAGTGGAGCTGAGAATATGCTGGTACCATGTTAATGGCATGGTGAAAATTATCCTTGAATCACTGTGTCTCTATACAGTTTTAAAACATCAGAGAAGCTTATGACTTTAAAGAAAATTTCATAAAAATATATGACCCCCTCAAAGGAACTTACGTGCATACCTGTTTTAGGGAAAATTTATGACTAGTCATCCAGTATGTGACAGGATTTATACAGCATTGTAATTTCCCAGTTTGGGTATGATGAATTCATAGAGCTCATTAAGTGTAAGTGGAATTATTTGATTCATTCAAGCTTTTTTCTCTCCTCAGCAGAAGATTAAAAAAAATATTCCAAACTTGAATCCAGGACTTGGAAAATGCCAGTTGTCTAAATACAGTACCATATTGTGATAAATATAGCTATTGGAATTTTAAGACTCTTTTCACAAAACTTTTAATATTCACAGCAGAACTTTTTTTGGAATGTTATCTGAAAAACAGAGGACCATTTTATTACCAGAGCTGACTATTAATTAGGGTATTGTTTCAGATATAAAAGTTGATCTGCCACTGAAATTCTATTTGAATATGTATAGTTCCAAGCTTGCTTTGTGTATTTAATAACTTCAGTACCATAATTACTCTGTTTACAATTAAATTTTGGTGAATATGCTAATATGGGATATACCAGCAAGTGATTTCAGTAAAGGGCAGTGTTGATTTGCATTTTCATGTGCTTTTCACTTGCATCTGAATTTCATTTAATATCAGTGAGAAAAGAAGTGGTCAGTTTATGTAATGGTCAGTGACGGTAAACTTTCTTTTCTTTGAAATCTCTCTGTTGGATTGGCCATCATAACCTGCTTTGCTCCAGGTGGGCAGAAATTATGCAGAAAGATTTAATTTGGTAGAGGTTTGTGCCCTCCGTTTTATTCTTTAATAGAAACCTTAATGTAGGTATTGGTTTCATTATTAGGAGAAACCTATAATGTACTAAAGCAATTGTTTAATTCCAATGAGTATTTTAAGTTCTTTACTGAGGTAAATGTTTATGGTCATGTTATTTATTATAGTTTTTGAGCAAGGACTTCTGGTTTTAAATAATTCTCCTTTCTTCTTTTCAGAAATCCTCTGAAAAGGAACAAGGAGATTTGAGACACATCGATTTCATATTCTCTGAAACTCGGAGACTTCTTTTACTCTGAACCAGAAAATAAGAGGGGCTGCCAAGTGCAGTGAAGGTCAGATGGGGTTGTGGGAGGATGTTGAAAGGTGGCCCTCTCAGGTCTGAGACCCATCTCAGACAAAACTGGCAGAGCAGGGTTCTCCAAAGGAAGTGGCCCACCCCGAGGGGCACAACCACTGGCCTTTGTTGGGAAGAACAGGAATGGGTGTTGGCAGAAAAGGGCCCTAGGACACTTGATGGCATGATGAAATGTTCTGTATCTTGATCAGTGTGGTTGGTTCTCAAGTGTGTATGCATGTGCAAACGTTTGTCAACCTGTGTATACATTTGTGCAGGTTATCAATTTATTGCTTCTCAACTCCAAATACACTTGTTTTTGCTCTGTTGGTGATACTTGAACTAGACCCTGTAAACATGTTTTCTTCTCCAGCACAAGGTTAGGTTAGTCAGTAGAGGGTGAGGGACAGACACTGCCAGGCAGAGTGGGGAAGGGGCTTCTCTTGCTGTTGTAGTGTGCTTTTTTTTTTTTTTTCCTCTCTTAAGGTATGGATGCCAGCATGCTTACTCTGTGACTTTTCTTTAGGACCCTGGTAGGCAGTATCTTGCTTCCACCAGGACCCCAGCGGGTGGATTCCTATGGACCAGCTGGCACCCTAGAGAACTCTGCCACCCGGTGGGCTGTAGCTACAGCCTTTCCAGTGAAGAGTTCATTTCTGTGTTCTCTCCCTTAACCTTGTAGATAGTATCTGTTCCCTCCCTTTTCTATTCCTTAGAGTTCTCCTTTTAGTAGTCAACCACCTTTTAGAAATTAATAGTTTTTTATATTAAGCGTTCTTGTTTAAGTTACTTGTGCATTTTCTTTTTCTCCTGATTGGACCCTGTTACAACACTTAATGTTTGTGTAATTTACCGTGTTAATTTTACATAACTGAAAAAATAGAATGAAATAAATCATAAGTGTATAACTTGATTAATTTTAATGACGTGAACATACAGTTCAGATATCACCCAGACTGGGGTATGGAACACGACCAGATCCCCAGAAACCTCCTTCTTCCAACTCATAGTCATTTCCTCCTCCCAGTGGTTTCTGCTGTTTGACTTCTTTCGTCACAGATTAGTGCAATGGAACCATGAGTGTCTCGTCTTGTGTCTGGCTTCTTTTTTTGAACTTAGCATTGGGAGGTTCATCTATTTTATTATGTCCATTTTCCTGTTGATGGACATGTGGGTTTCCAGTGTTTCGCTATTTTGAGTAAAGGTGCTGTTATCCTTTTGGTGGACATGTTTTCATTTCTCTCAGGTATATACATAGAAGAGGAATTGTTGGGTCAGGTAGCAGCTGCTGCAGAACAGATTTCAGAATGGCTGAAGCACTGGCCCATGTGTGAGAACTCCACTTGCTCCACCCCCTTACCAGCGCTCAGTGCGTCAGCCTCTCGGGCTTGAGATCTTCACAACTTCTAGGGGATAGGTAATTCCAATGCTGTGTGAACTCTTTATATTGTGGTAAGAGAAGAAAAACTTCAAAAGTGTTTTTATGAAGTGAGCATAATATTGATATCAAAACAAATAAATATGTTAGAAAAAAGCAAACTACAGACCAGTCTTACTTATGAATATCAATTTTGTTCCTAAATAAAATATTAGTAAATAGAATCCAGCAGCACACTCTAAGAATCATAACCTTAATTAGGTAGTATGTTTTTTTAAAGGGTGGTTATCATGTTAAGTTGCCCTGCATAACTGTGTGGTGTTCCAGCTGCATTTGTTTAAGTCTTTCGTGTCTCTCTACATTTTAAAAGATGAGTTATTGACCAAATGCTTATTTATTAATCCACTGCCATTGCCACCCCCTTGCATCCAGCAGAAGCCAGCCTCTGAGCTGTCGGTTGTCTGTGGCCAGCCTAAAATTGTAGGGCTGGCAGAAGGGAGGCCTCCGCATCTTTTTTCCACAAGAAGCCACTTGTGCAAAGGGAGGAAGGGAGTTTCATTTAGGGGCATTTTAAAGAAAATTTTGTGTTGTAGCGGCCCCTTTCTACCAGAGCAGCAGAGTATATTTCAGTGACTTCTTCACGTTCATGTGGAGTAGATAGAAGTGTGAGGGAAGTTTTAACCCAAGCATAAAGTTAGTTTCAAGTAGTAATTAGTAAACCAACAGTCCATTCCATTCCATTCCATTCCATTCCATTCCATTCCAAAGAAACGTAATCTAGGACTTACATTGTACAAGTTTATATGAACTTTTTCTGTACTTGGTTTACTTGGGTTGGTTTGATATATTTAAGTTCCTCAAACACTTGTGGATCTCCCTAATGTGTATGGAAGGCTGACTAAAAGGAAAAAAAGCTGGATTCCGACCTCGTGTCTTATACCAGTATAAGTGTAGACAGATAAAAAATTTACCAAGAAATTTTATGAAACCGTAAAATAACTAAAGGAAAACATGGAGATGTTTGAAAAAAGAAATTTGACTGGGAGAGGTCTTTTAAGGATGACATAAAACCCAAAAGCTAAAAATAAACAGTATTAAAAGATAAATAAATTGGAAGAAGTATTTGCAATGTAAAGAGCTAATTTCTTTAATATATATAGAATATATAAGAAGTGCCTATAAATAAAAAAGCAAAAGGCTCTTAATAGTTCACAGGAAATGAAGTACAGATTTTACTTTGGAGACTTTTCTTTCTTTCTTTTTTTTTGGATGTGTGTGATTGGACAAGCTCATGGAGTATGAAAAGATTTCCAGTTTTGATCCTTTGGAGATTGTTAATTATAGGAGCAGTAATTTTTTAATGTTTAAAAACCATAAAATATTTCACAATACAGAAAATCTTATTAAACAAATATAGACCAAATGAATTAGAAGGTACTTTTATAACCACCACCTATGTCAAGGGATATTACTGAGCCCACCATGTGCCCCATCTTAATCACAACTTTCTTACGCTCCCCCAAAGTAAGTTCTAGCTTTTATGGTAATCGTTTTCTTTATAGTTTTAGCACTCAGATATGCATCCGTAAACACTGTGGTTTAGATTTGCCAGATTTTGTTAGATATGTTGTTTTTAAGTCTTTTTTTTTTTTGCGGTACGCAGGCCTCTCACTGTCGTGGCCTCTCCCTTTGCGGAGCACAGGCTCCGGACGTGCAGGCTCAGCGGCCATGGCTCACGGGCCCAGCCGCTCCGTGGCATGTGGGATCCTCCCGGACCGGGGCACGAACCCGTGTCCCCTGCATTGGCAGGCGGACTCTCAACCACTGCGCCACCAGGGAAGCCCTGTTTGAAGTCTTTTTAAATCTAGTTTTCTTCTCCCTCATCTCTTCTTTTCCCCCCTTTATTTGTTGAAGAAATGGTGTTATATGCACTGTAGGGCTTCCCGCAGTTAGGATTTTGCCGATTGCATTCCTGTGTTAGTTTATCATATTCTTCTGTTCCCTTCATATCCAGTGACTTGATAGGCTAAATCATATTCAGGGTCCGTTTATTTTTTATTTCTTATTTCGCAGGATTACTTTATGGGTAGTGGCGTGTTTTTTTATCAGGAGGCATATAATGTCTGGATATCTCATATTTTGATGTTAGTAGCTATCATTGCGCAATGTCTGGATTCATTAATGCATTAGGAGGTGGAATTAGTGTTAAGCTAAAACCATTCTTATTCACTTATTAGCTGAAATTTTTCTGTAAGGAGAAATTTCTCTTCATCTTCTATTTGGTTACCCAGTGGTACAATTCATGTAAGAAAGAAAGGATAGATGCTGGATTCTTTCCCTTTATTTACTGGTTTTCAAAATTGAGTGGTTTCCTGTTATCCTCTAGAGATGACCACTTAAGTTTTCTTACTATTATGAACTCTTGGTTTTACCCATTTTGTGTGTTTCAGTCCATTATGGTTATATTTATTGACTCAAATTGGCTCATCTTTGGTAGTGGGAACATCTTTCAAGTTGACTCCTTAGACATATTTGACATAACTCTAGTAGTTTTTGATAGCTTCCTTGACATCTAGAAATGACGAGGTGTTCCAGGTTTATCTTGTACATTTCCAGCTCCAGACCTGGAATCAGTCATTTCTTCAAGGAACCTGGTTTCTTTTAACAGGAAATGGTATTTCAGGAATACCGTTTGTGTACTAGGGATGCTCATTGCTATTGGGTTGTTTATTGTTTCTAAGCTTTTTTTTGTGAATGGGGCTAGGAAATACAAAGGTGTGTGTGTATATAGTTTCTGTAAAAGATAACGTACCTTCTGAATTAAAAAAATACTTCAAATATAATCCTACCTCTTCTTTCAGCTGCATCCTTTTTCTTCCATATTTGAATCCTGATTTTTAAGGACACAGTGATGATAGAATTAAAAAATCACATAATTATTCATTTGCGTTATTCCACATCTGTGACCACAATAGCTGTAGTTAACAAAACTAAGTATCACCACAATATGATTACTGAAAAGTTGATTTTTTTTGCATGTTTTCCCATTTTTTGCGATTGTACTATGTCCACATTGTCAGAACATATACCCATTATCTATTCTAGCCTCTCCTTTATAACCCTTGTTGAAACTCAGTTCTACAAATAAGTATTTACTGCTCACTGTCAGCTCTTATAGTGGCTTTTCTTTAGTGATTTTAGATATCTGAGGCTTGTTCTCTAGTAGATTCTTATTCCCTTTTCCCATTTCCGTGTTGATAACACTTTGAAGTCTTTAGATTTGAAATTTAACTGAGTATAGACTCTTTGGTTCAGGTTTTCTTTCCTTGAGTCTTAAGTATGTTACTTCCTTTTTTTTTTTCTGGCATAAAATGTCGCTGTCAAAGTGATGACAATATGATTTTACTTTCCTTATAAACTATCATTTTTTGGCCTGCATGCACAAAGAATATTTTCTTTTACTATTAAGTTCAGTAATTTTACTAGACTAGGCTGCGTCTTAGTGTTGGTCATTCTGGGTTGATTAGTATGTGGTGTGATCTTTCACTTTGGGGTTTCACTTTTTTTTTTTGTAAGTTCAGGAAAGTCTTTTTGAATTAAAGCATTTAAACTGTCTTAATAAGGAAGACAGTTCCTTCTTACAATAAGGAACTCATCAAATAGGACATTACTCTGATGATTTGATAAAGCTGGATAAAATTTAGAAGGCATTCATTTTAGTATTTGGAAGTACTGTGTGGCTTAGTTATTTCTTTTACGCAATCTACTGTAGCTCTAAAAGTCACCTTTTTTGGTGTTTTGAGTCTGGGCTGTCATGGTTACACCTGAAATTCCATTCAGGAAAGTTTTATAATGATTACAAACATATTAAGAGAATTAGTTGATATGAAGAAATAACGGACACACTCATTTTGAAGATTCTTTTGTTAACTTAGAGAAGATTTAGACAATGAAGATGCATCAGTATTCTGTAGGAAAAAGTTAAATTTAAAAATCCCCAATAAATTAATAAAGAGCATTTGCATAAACGGAGTTTGTGTATGTGGAGTGATATGGGTGGATATTTGCTAAAACAATTTCCAATCTAATGTAGTATGTATGTATTTAGAATATCTAGGCTCAAAACCAAACTACTTATGCAAATTGTCGGATCTTAACAGACATCTTTCAGCTGAATAGCCATTTCAAATGTTGCAGACTACCTTACAACTCTTATCACCCTCTTTACTGTATCTCTAATACAGTTTTAGGGAACTATAGGATCCTAAAAACTATTTGTTTTAAATCTTTTTCAATTAATAGATTAAAATAGATTAATCTGAGAGTTTGAAATCACACACACCACACATACACACAGTCTGGTTCATGCTTTCTTTTCTTCAGTCTTAAGTGTGTTACTTCCTTTTTTTCTGGGCCACTGGGTTCATACCCTTGCCCAAGAACTTGGCCCTTACTCTACAGCTTGCTAGCCTTGCTGGTCACCATTCCTGACCCACCCTTCCTTCACTCAGTGAAGTAAGTTATGTCTAAGGGCACTTAAAGCCCAGAGAGAAGTGACTTGTTCAAGATCACCCAAAACTGGCCTCATACCTACACTCGAATCTAGGTCTTTTCGTTATAGACCTGTGCTCTTTTCGCAGTGAAACACTGCTCTCCATGAATGCTATGCTAAGCTTGTCTGTTAGTAAGTAAAGTAAATAGGAATTCATCTCCAAAAGGATAGTTGGTGAGAAGGGAAACATACAAATGCTGGATATCACCAGCTTTGCCTTTTCTGTGAACCCAAATGACTAAACAGCCGTAATTTCTCCTGGTCACTCCTTCATTATGGTGACTTTTGTAATTGTGGGTCATGTTGGTGAGGCTTTGGAGCCAGGGAATCCTCAGTGCAGATTTCTATTGTTCAGCCACTTAGTAGGTATGTGACCTTGGACAGGTTGCTTAACTTGGCTGAGCCTTAATTTTGTCATCTGTAAAATGGGGATGATAATGTAATCTTCATGGAGTCGTGAGGATGGATGGAAGCCTATGTGTAAAGCATCTACTGTCTTGCCATAAATACTCTTTCCCTTTCCTCTCATGTTAACTGTCTTGTGTTTTCAGTGTCTATTGTGTTCTTATCCCATCAACATTGACCTTTGTAAACTCCTCATTGCATTTGTATAGAGTATGCATTCTAATTGGATGTACCTTTCCCCCTCAGCTTCATAGAGCAATTCTCTTGTTGCTAAATAGCATTTTTAGTCATAGATGATGTTATACCACTGGAACTTTAAATATTTTCTTGAAAGTAATTGCATGGATCGTTTTATTTATTGCTTCCTCTCCTAAGTTAAGAGATAATCAAAAGGATTGAGCACGTATAAATTATAATTAACAGATGTCCTTTATTTAAGTTTTGGAGTAAGTAGGAATTTGAATAGCATCTTTGTTGCACAGAAGCTTTCCTTAGTGAAAAGGTTTTTAGCACTTCTAGGATTATAGTATTGAATGTTGCTTTGTTTTGTATTATAGTGAAAATGCCTCGTGTAAAAGCAGCTCAAGCTGGAAGACAGGGCCCTGCAAAGAGACGTCTTGCAGAACATTTTGCAGCCGGGGAGATAATCACTGACATGAACAAAAAGGAATGGAAACTAGGATCATCCATTGGCCAAGGTGGCTTTGGTTGTATATATCTTGGTAAGTGTATGACTACTTCTAATTGTCAGTCCGAAGATGTATATGCTTTGTTATCAAAATATTGATAGTTTCTTAGTTGCAAACTTTTACAGGATGTTTCTAATAATCTACAGTCAACAAAATATTGTATAATTAGGCAAAAATGCATCTGTGACCTGGGAGTGGAGAAGACAGTTGATTTAATCACAGTAGAAACAGGATAAAATATCTGTAATATTGTCATTAGTGAGCATATGGCTTTAGATTTTTAAGATATTCTATATAATATTAATCTCCTTTGAGACCCAAAGAAAGCCATAGCTTTCTTTCCCCACCTCCACCCAATTAGGATGTATTCCCTTTGTTTTGGTTTAATTTGGAGATTTTCAGATCTTTAATAGGTGTGGATTTACCTTCTCTTTTGATGCAACCCTAATAGTCATCATAGTGGAATTTAGGAGAATGACCTAGAAGTTGCATATTAGGCCTGAAATGTGCTATTTAATTAGCATACTTACCCTGAAATCTGGGGGGACCCATTGTGGAACCCTGGGATTCTGTAAGTTAACTAATTGGTTGATTTAAAAAATATTTTACATGATGACTTCTAAAGCTGTCTGCTTCACCAGGAATGTTAGTAGTGATACAGTGCATTTCATGATTGCTTTTGATATTTCTTTCTAACTTTTCCGTTATATATTCTTACTCCACCTCTAATCTTGATTTAATTGTTTGATTTCTGCCATGCGGTTTATAAAATTTTATTTTTAGCAGTGAACGCTTTTTTATTTTCAAGCAACATCTTAACTCAGAATACTAATATTAATACTAGATTAGCGTCATGTGAAAACTTAGTAGAGCTGTACATTTTCGGGTCCCACCCCAGACCTACAAATCCCCACCTGTAGGAAATGTGATTGAACAAGCCCTCCAGGGGATTCAAATGCCTGGGAAAGTTTGAGAACCACTGACATAGATGAAAGAGCAGCAGCTCTTACTCAAGAGGTGTCTGACTCAACCGGGACCAATGGGCTGTAGTTGGTTAGCTGCAGTCTCTAGAGGTATGTTCATGAAACATAGTTTAAAAACCAGCACTTTACTGTATTTTATAATCTCTCTAGGTTAGTGGCACCTGTCTTTGGGGAAATAGTTGTTGATTCTTTAGTTTTGTTTGGAACCAAACCCATTCCAGTGAACAAGGCTATCTGACTTAAACTGAAAGCCCTCATAAATCATGAAAGGTTAGGGCTATATTAGCCAGGTATATATTTTTGACCTTGTGATTTAGAGATGGCAGATAATATAAGCTCTCCCTACCACAGAATGTGTGGACTTAGGACATCCTGTATTAGGGATGGGAACTTGTCTTAAAGCAAGCAAATTCTTCATTTTGTATTATTAGTTAGTTTGCTTTTGTAACCTTTGGCAGATTTGCAGCTTGCTTTGCATGTGTGCTAGCTGTTTTATTTGTGTTTGTATTTATCATCAGAAAGTGCCACCTAATAATATTTTTTAAATCTAATGGTTTGACACATTTCTGTGGCAAAACTTTGCTTTTTAAAACCTGGATCGATCAACCTGGAGAAGGGATTTGCTTTAATACTGCTGCCTCCACTTTATCTCTCTGCCCACTGACACCAAAACAGCCGTATTCAAGATCATCAGCAATTTCTAATGATAATTTTCTGCTGAAAGGTTGCTTCTGAATTTTGTTTAGATACTTTCTGCAGCATTTGATACTGTTCATCTTTCTTTCACATAAAAGTTGCTTCCATTGCCTTTCATGATAACAATACTTTCACCTCTGTTTTTCTCCTACCTCTCTGGCTATGCTAAGTCATCTTGGTAAGTACTTCTGTGTTCTCCAGCTTTCCTTCCTTGGCTCACTTTTCCTTCTGTCTAGTCTCTCCGAGTGATCTCATCGAGTCTCTTGGCTTATGTTACTGTCTCTTTACTGCTGATTTCCAGATCTTTTATCTGTGGCTAAGGACGTGATCCCCTGAGTCCAAGCCCATAGCCAGTGAGTGGCCTATAAGGAATCTCTATTTGGATGACCCACAGGCATGTCTAAAATTTATATCATCCTCTTTCATCTCGTGATTCTCTTATGATCAGGAGAGGAGTATCTGAATGAATGACACCTCTCAAGCCAGACTGGGAAGGCATTCTCAAGTATTGCTTCACTCGTGTTCCCAGTACTTCATCTGGACCTGTTGCTTTAACTGTCTGACTTCTCAGATCCATTGATTTCTCTCTATCTCTGCTGATACTGCCTTAGTGCAGGTCATTTTCATGTCTTGTCTGGATTCTCACTATGGCTGTGAATTTTCTCTGCTCAGCCTTGCCCCCTTGCATCCTATTATTCACGCTGTGGCTTGAGTGATCTAGTCTATTTTAAACTTCTTTAATGGCTCCCCAGTGCCCTTAGGATAAAGTATCAAACTTTGAGAATGGCATACCAGACCCTTCACGTAGTTTGGTCCCTATGTAACTTTTCATCCCTTTTATTTCCTCAAAAATCTGTTCTTTGACTATCATGCTGCCCTTTGCCTCTTGATCTTTGTGTGTGATTCTTCTTTTGCTTCATTTTTCCAAAGCTGAGCTTAGGGCAGGTGCTATCTGTGTATAATACCCCTCTGTTAACCCTTTCATAGTACTTTCCATGCTGCCCTGAATTACTTTTCTTTCTTCCAGGATAAACATGTCCTCCTTGGCAGTGAGACAGTTCTTCTTTTTATTGTTTTCCTAGTGCCTGGCATATTTTGCAGTATGTGTTGTTTGAATGAACTATTGAACTTCCCTTTTGCCCCTTTTCTCATTCGAATTGTGCAGTATTATTGGGATGCTATACTTATTTTAATATTTTGTGCACTAAATGCTGATTTTAAAAAATTTAACCTTGCTTTATTATTAATTCAGTATCTAAGTGATGTGTTCCTTGGGGCTGTTCCTTAAGGAGCTCAGGCTTATTCATTTGCCCATTTAGCCATTTTTATGACTTGGTGTTCCCTCTGTAGTCTGAAGTATTTTAGCTTCAGCCTTTTCACAATACTGCTGCTTCCCAGCTGATTGGTGGTTTCTTGGTTTCCTTTGCCTGTCCCTCTTCATCTCTTCAGCTTCTAATGTGAGAATGCCTTAGGGCTCAGTCCTAGGATTTCTTCTTTTCTCTGTCTGCACTCATTCCCTAGGGGTTCTTCCATTTTCATGGCTTTAAATGAATAGCATTTCTATCTTGATGACTCTCAAAAATTTCTTTCTCCAACTTGGACCACTTTTCTGAACTCAAGACTTGTATGTCAGCTGCCTATTTAACACCTGAACTTGGATGTCTAATAAGCATCTCAAACTTAAGGCACCCCAAAGCACCAGCTCCTCCTGCAATTTTCTCTGTCTTAGTAAGTAGCAACTTTTTCTTTCCAGTTGCTCAGGCCAAAAACTTGGAGTCATCCTTATCTCTTTTTTCCCCTCTTATCCTCTATAACTAATTCATGAGCAATTCTTGTTGGCTCTCCTTTAAAAATACATCCACAATCTGACCACTTATCACCGCCTTGTCTGCTACCACTCTGGTTCAAGCCACCACCATTTCTCACCCAGAGTGTTGTAGTAGCCTAACTGATCTCCCTGCTTCTGCCCTTGCCCTCCACCCTCCATTCTCCACAAAGCCGCCTGGAGAATTCTTTAGAAAATCAAAGTCTGAGCTTACCATTCCTCTCTTAAAACCTTCCAGTGACTCGCCATCTCAATCATAGCAACAGCTTTAGGTCACCTATCCATTTCATTGTATTTGTTCTCTGCTGCTTTTCTGATCTCTGACCCCTGTTACTTTCCACCTCACTTACTCTTCTCCAGCTACATCAGGGCCTTTGTGCTGGTCGGCCTGGAATGTTCTCGCAGATATTTACGTGGCTTATTCCCTCACAGTCTTCAGACCAGTGCTTCAATGACACCCTGTCAGTGAGGTTTCTCTTACTAACTTGCAACACTCTCTACCTTCCCTTCCTGCTTAATTTTTCCTCTCTAGCACTTACTCCCATCAAACATACTTTATATTTTAATTGTTGTCTGTATCCTACCACTGAAATGTTAGTTTCATAAGGGTAGAGATTGTTTTTTCCTGTTTACTGCTAAATCCATTTCCTGGAAACGGGCATGTAGTAGGTATCTGGTAAAAAATATGTGTTTAATGAATATGGGCAACCTTATATTCCTAACTCAGCATTTCAGGGCAACTGTGCTCCTTTATTTGCATGAAGTAAAATGATACCACATTAAAATTATTCTGGATGGCAGTTCAAAGGTCTCGTGCCAGTATCCTGAACTGTTGATCTTGATGAATTTTTTTCTCCCAAACGAATGTTTTTTAGAGCTTTAGCTCCCTCTTTTCTTACCTTCCTAATGCTCCTTAAAAGGATTCCCTAGTTTGTTAAATTTAAGAAATTTTATCAGTCATCATCCTTTTGGGAATTCACAGCATACATTAGCATATCAAAGGCCATGAGTACTTTTGAATTAAAGAAGTCTTTAACTCAGTTTTTCATACTTAATTGATCATGTTGAAGATAGCAATTGTAAGATGCCTTCCAATTTCAGACATATTAAATCGTGAAAAATTTTTAAATTGATGAAATATACAGTAATGATATCCTGAGACACACATTTGGGAACTGAAATTTATTCTATTAAGAGGTTATAGATACACAGATCTAAATACTAATAAAGGGTTAGTAACAGGCTATTTATAATAATGCGACTTCTTGTTCTGATATTACATATGTCACTTTTTCAAACAGCTGATGTGAATTCTTCAAAATCGGTGGGCAGCGATGCACCCTGTGTTGTAAAAGTGGTAAGGAAATATTTCAGCTGATTGTTTTCTTTGCTGTTGATTTAGTTGTAGTATTTATTTTGTAAAACATTCTTTTTGATAACTAGAATTAATTAAACCATAAGTTACTACATTTTTAGTAATGTTTCATAAATACTAAATGAGACACAAAAGTAGCTTTATAGTTTTAAATAATTTGAGTTCAAAAATTCTCTCCCCTCTCTTTTGAGTTAGAGTGGCACTAGTATCTGTGGAAAAAAATGAATGAAAGCCTGGAGTTTTGCAGATGTGGAATAAAAATATTCAGCTCATTCTTTTTATTTCAGCTATATTTACAACAGATGAGATGCTTTTTATATTTATATCCTGCAAGACTGTACTACTTTAATGAAATTTTATTGTATTTTATCTTGCATTTGCTTCTGAACTTACATTTGGTCAATTTTTTCTTTTTATTTCCAATTATCTTTCCTCTCCTTTCATTTTAGTAAATGAAATTATTTATTTGTGGCCACTTTGAAACTTCTTTTTGCTATACTGACGTTGAAATTAGTTTGTAATGAGTGAAGGTAGACAGTATCCTGTCTAACGTAGGCATACTCTGAATAGCCAGGTCAATTTATATATTGGTGCACTAAATATTTTAACTACTATTTAAACATTTTAATGTTTTTTAACTACTATTTTTAGTAGTTAATTTAACTACTATTTTTTTGTTAGGATGCAAGGTAGTATGCATCTTCTTGCTTGCCAACATTTGTAAGTCCCCTCTTTCAAAGTTCTTTAATACATGTGAAGAACATGTTTTTGTTAAATAGAAGAGGTAACAGCGTCTGTTATTTGGGCAAATTACCACATAAGTCCCCTCACCCTGCTTTATTTTCCTAAAGGCTACAGATTTTCGGATTAGAATCACCCCAAGGTCTTTTGGTTTGATTTGTTTTATTTTACTCTTTTTTTAAAAAAGAATATATTTGATCTCTTATGAGTTAATAACTCTTTTGGGCCTGAATTGTTTTAGTGATTGTTTTCACCAACTTTTTATTCAGGCATAGTTTTTCCAAGGAAATAAATAAACACAATTTGAATACTTTTGACAAATGCATATACCTGTATACCCCAACCCCTATTAAAATATAGAGCATTTCCATCATCCCCAAAATACTACTTTTGTCTTTTTCTGGTCAAACCCCTAATTTCCCACACCCTTGGAGGAAACGGTTTGTCTGAGGTTTTTTATGTTTTTTTTTGTTTTTGTTTTGCTGTGGATTAGTTACTCCTGTTCTCGAATGTCATATAAATGGTATTTATACAGTACATTACTGTTTTGTCTCTGATTACTTACATTCAACATAGTGTTTTGAAGGCTCATTTATATTGTTGGCATTTCAATTGCTTGGTCAGTTCTACTGCTCAGTAATATTATATCATAGCCATACTAGAGTTTGTTTTCCATCTCCTGTTGATAGACATATGGATTGTTTCCAGTTTTTGGCTGTTATGAATAGAGCTTCTATAAACATTCTTGTACAAGTATTTTTGTTTTTCTTGGATCAATACCTTATAAATTTATAAGAAGTACCAGACAGATTTCCAAAGTGGTTTTTACCATTTTACATAACGTATGAGAGTTCTGGGTGCTCCGTGTTCCCCTCAACACTTGGAGCTGTCGGGTGTGTTTGTTTTAGCCATGATATCAGAAGTACAGTAGTGTGTCATAGTTTTAGTTTATATTTACTTAATGACTGATTTTGAGCACTTTTTCATCATGCTTATTGGCCATTCATATATTTTCCTTTGTGGAGTGCCTCTTCAGTCTTTTGTGGCCAACCCCCCCCCCCTTTTTTTTTTTAATAACTAGGTTGTTTTGCTTTTTATAATTTGGTAGTAAGAGAGTTGTTCTGGATACAAGTTCTTTCTTAGATATATATGTTGTAAATCGTTTCTCCCAGTTTGTAGTTTGCCTGTTTACTTTCTGAATACTTTTTCTGCATCTACTGAGGTGGATCATAGGATGTTCTTCCTTTATTCTGTTAATGTGGCAGTTATATTGATTGATACCTGAGCGGTGAACTAACTTTGTATTCTTAACATACACTCCACTTAGTTATGATGTATTATGCTTTTTACATAATGCTGGAATTGATTTGCTAATATTTTGTTAAGGATTGTTATTTTTTGTTCATGAGGGATATTGGTCTTTAGTTTTTTTCTAATATTCTGAAGATTAAAACATTTCCCATCTCATTGTTTGGTGTTGGTGTCAGGGTTTTTGGTGCACTGGGTTTGGTCTCCCCTTCTGGCCACACAGCATCGTAAGTGTCCTGTCATGGGGCTCACTTTGCTTGTTTCCTGTCTTTAGAAGTCACAGTCCTATACTGCCTGTTTTGTCTAATGTATGAGAATAGTGATTTCCTATATTTTGTCCAATTTTTGTATTTGTTTACAGTAGGAGGGCTAATTGGATGCCGGCTATTCCACATGCCTGTAGGTAGAAGTAACGCTGGTAACTTTAGGGGGGCGGGTTATTGGTTTGTTTCTCCTGCTGTTTCACTTTTCTTCATGCCTTTTCATGAAGTAGTGAATAACATTCCTTTTGAAATATTTAGTTTGCTGCTATATCAGAGGAACAAAAGTTCTTACTATTAAATTGGGTCATTTGCATGGAATTTGCGTGGAATATTATCTGCATTTGTCTTTGATATGACAATATTAAAATATTAAAATCTATGGGTAAGATTAGTTTCTTTTTAGGATCTTTAAATAGTGTCCATTGTGAGGAGAAAGCAAGTCCCCTTATGACTTCTCACCTTCATGAGGTTCAGAAAACACAGCTCCCTCTGACCACACGGCAGCTTCTTCCCCTGCACTGGTCATTTCTGTGTCGTGGAAGGAAAGTGTGCCTGAGCCATGCCTCATAGGTGGGGCTGCTGTGTCACCATGTCTTTTTTCTTCTGTATAACCTGAGCTTCTTTAAATTGTGTTCTATTTAGAATGACAATATTCTTCTTCATTATGAGTAATCCTAAGTGTTTTATTTGTTATTCAATGTATGTAGCTTTACTTCTACGATCTTTTTCACTTACAGAGTTATGAAAGAGAATGGGTAGAAACAAGTATTTCCTAACTGCTTAAGGTAGCAAATTACTTTACATTTCTAAGTTTAAAACCAGTTGTTACCAACCCTAGTTCAGTACTCTGTGTCTCCCATCTCCTAATTTAGTTCTGTTTCCATTAGCCTATATTACTCCTTCTCTTTGTAATTAGGACAATGTTAAATATTCAGTTGATTTCTCTTTTGCATTTAGTATTTCAGTAACATTTTCAAGGTTGTGGTTTGTCTGTGATCCTGGAAGAATGCCATAAACAAAACAATGTTGACTTTTTCTTTCCTCTCTAAGGGACCGTTTAGTGACTGCTGTTTGCCTGTTTCTTCCCTAATACCTGTCTTTTCTGAATTCCTTTAAACCTCTGTAGCACTCATTCTATTTCCATTTATTTTACAATTTCACTTGCTAATATCCTTTCAGGCCACTACTTGTTTTAGTTTATGTGTTTATTTTATCTCCCTAACTGGATTTTAAGGTTTTTGTTTTGTTTTGTTTTGTTTTGTTTTTTTGCAGTATGCGGGCCTCTCACTGTTGTGGCCTCTCCCGTTGCGGAGCACAGGCCCCGGACGCGCAGGCTCAGCGGCCATGGCTCACAGGCCCAGCCGCTCCGCGGCATGTGGGGTCGTCCCGGACCGGGGCATGAACCCGTGTCCCCTGCATCGGCAGGCGGACTCTCAACCACTGCGCCACCAGGGAAGCCCTGGATTTTAAGTTTTTGATGATAAGGACCTTGTTTTAAATTTTGTTTTCTTTATGCCACCCTTAATGCCTATGTTATCCTTTTGAAAACTTTTTAAGCATAATTGCTTACCACCTTGCAACTTCCTGATGCCACCTACTTCTGCCTCTTGTCTATGCCTTTTAGTGCAGGCCTGTATGCATGATTTACCTTCGCTTCTGATAGGCATTGCCATAGCTCTGTCCATTACTATTCTGCAGTTCTTATATTCTCAGAGCTTTGTAGTATTAAAAGTCAAAATGGTTCACCAAATATATAAAATGATTATCACTTCTTTCCAGTATTAAAATCAGAACTATTTACAAACACTTGCCATTTTAACCTCAGAAGCTATTAAATATCATGTTTTCAAAGAACATGTACTACTCTTTGGGGAAATTTCATAATTAATTACCAAAAAAAAGCAAAATACAAAATTATTTATGGTATAGAGGTAATTTTATAAAATAGCTATATATGGAGAAAATATATCAAAATATTTTCATATTTTCTAAAGTGAGCACGTATTTTATCTTTAGAGAAAGAAAAAAACTCAGCAAATGTTATTTAAGAAATAATCAAAGGCAAATTGATTTTTTTTTTTTTTTGTGGTACGCGGGCCTCTCACTGTTGTGGCCTCTCCCATTGCGGAGCACAGGCTCCGGATGCGCAGGCTCAGCGGCCATAGCTCACGGGCCCAGCCGCTCCGCGGCGTGTGTGATCCTCCCGGACCGGGGCACAAACCCGCGTCCCCTGCATCGGCAGGCGGACTCTCAACCACTGTGCCACCAGGGAAGCCCCAGCAAATTGATTTTTAATGTGAAATTAGACTTAATAGTGTAATAGCATATCAAATCAAACAGTGGTTCTCAGCTCTGGTTCTACAGGATAATTAGAATCTCTTGGTACAGGGCCTGGTTATTGGTATTTTTAGTAAAGTCTCATTAAAGGGATTCTTTTGTGCATCAAGGTTGAGAACCACTGGTAGAGTCTGTTGCACAGAGCACCTTAATTATTTTCAGTGGACTCCTGTGCGCATGCTCATGTTTACCTTTGTGTGGGGATCCTTTTATTCAGTAGCGGCACCAAGTACCCTGTGCTTCTGGTAGGGCTTCCATGTTAATGTGGAAGACTTGTTAGAACATTTGGTTGCTTCTAATACGGATATCTGCTCTGTTAAAGAGCTCCAAATATTAACCCACACATTTCTTACATTTGGTCTTGAAATGAAGTTAAGACTAACATATTTAAGATAGGTGTTTCGGTACATACTAAGTACATTTTCTCTCCTCCCGAATGACTGTGTCTGGTTTTGTTTAGGGCCTTAATCCTTACTGCTTTACGGGAGCAGCCTTGGAGTCGTGGTGCTGGGTCACAAGAGATGGCAAACTTGTATTCTCTGCCTCTGGATAACTGGGAGACACTATCTGTATTTTAGTTCAGGAAAGTAAATGTGCAGAGAGAAATGGTAAATTGATCATTATAATATTGGATAATGCAAGGAGAAAAATTTCCTCTTGTGATTTCTGGTTAATGGATTGTATAATAAATTAGTTCTTTCAATCACCCTTTGCAGTCATGCCAGTGAGCTACTAGCAGAATTGGAGGCCAGGCTTTTGGATCTTATATTCTAACAGTTCTTTATATCATAGTCCTTTTCCAACATGTACTGATAGAAATCTGTGTTCCGAAGTTCTCTGGAAAAAAGTTTGCAGACTGATGTTTAATTTCCCTCATTGATGTTATGAGAAGTGACCTGAATTTTTAATTCATGTCTCATAATTCTTTGGTAGGAAGGAGAAACTTTATACAGCTTCATTTTTAAATGGCAGCCAGTTGCTTTTAGATGGTGCCATTGAAATATATCACGTTTTAATCTTTTTTCTGTTGTCATCTTCATTTTGACACTTAGAAGTCTTAAAGAAACGTTTAGTGATATTCCAGTTAAAATGTCAGTCCCAATTTCTTTTCTAAATCTTGGCTATTACAGAGTTGGCAAAGTATTTTAGATTTGAAATATGTTAATAAAATTTTAGTTATGAGTTAAGGTATTTTCTTTAACAGAAATAGCTAGCTTTGGCTCGAGTGCAATGCCAAGGAAGTAGCTCCTTTATTTTGTTATAATGGAATCTTATTGGATTAGAAAAAGTATGAAATGAGCTCAAAGAGCCTTCATTGTAATGGGGCTTTCAATATAATAGCCTGATTTATATAGGTTGATTCTCATTACTATAAGTTTAATAAATTATTGCCTGAAGGAAAGCTTGAGAATTAAAGTTGATATGACATAGATTGAAACTGAATAAATCAGACTTTTATACTGATGGTAATAAGCCAGGATTAGTCTTAAGAAAACCCCTTTCAGACCTGAATTGTGTTAATGAGCTACTCTAAAAGTTAGCCTTTGGAGAGTAACTTTACCAAAATTCCTTTCCTGAATTTCCATTTCTTTTTTCATTCTTACACTGAGTTTGTTATTCCTGCTGAAGGCCTGTTCTCAGCCATGGGCTCTAAACATTCACAAGTGTCTGTCTAGCTCCCACTGCTGCAAGGAAAGGAACCACAGGTTATGGTGAAACTCCAGGTAATGAGTCCACAAATTAGAGATTTGGCATACCTTAGTAGATTGGTTAGTTTTTACTTCTTAAGGGGTAATGACATGCCAAACCCTTGTATACCATTCTCTTCCAAGGCTGGGCTGTAAAGTATACTTACTTGTAACAGACAAGGCTAGCTTATTTTCAGGTTCTGATCCCAGGGCTATATACGTTGCTCTTTTGCTGTCCAGTATTCTTAACTGGCTGCGGCCTGACTCTTTGCATATTGCCTAATCAATCTTCCTATAAGTACTTTAACTAGGGATTCCTATTTTTCTGAACTGTAAGAAATCTGAGGTATTAGAACTGTGCGTTTAGAGTAGTTCTGTTTACACCTTAAGGAGCAAAATTCACTTCTATGAGAGTGAGAGTATCTTGAATAAAAAAAGATGAACATATTTTATGTATTTGCAAAAGGCATCTCCAGTAGCAGAAGCCTACATATTTTCACAAATTTTCTCTCAGTTAAGGTAGTAGACCTCATTTATCACTTCTAATGCATCACTGACCCTGGAACTCCAGTTACACCGATATTCTGTCCAGAATAACTTTCTTCCCGTACTTCCTAAAAGGAAAGCCGCCCCCAAATTAGTTTAGAAATGTTAGCTTCCTTATTTGGAGTTTTTGCTACTTTTCAAAATTTTTCTCAGATTCTCAATAAACAAGATAATATCAGCATAAAATATCAAACAAGTATTAATCAGTTTTAGACAAAGTTTGCTGTATAAAAAGTCCACAAAATTATAAGATCTTTCTCACCACTCCAGATTTATTTAACAAGGCAGAACTCCCAACAGGCTGATATTTCTCACTTGTCAAATAGCTTTTTGTGAATATAAGAGTCTTTGCAAATAATTTTAACTGTTAATATCCCTTAAGAATATGAAACAAGTGTAGTTTAGTAAAGTTGATGGAAAACAATTCTTATTGAGCCTTATTTTCCTCTTGACTTTAAATTATCATGTGGGAAGTAAATTGTAGGGCTCCTTAGTTTGAAAATCATGAGAGTCCGTGTCAGGAAAGGATACAGTTACATGGACAGTGCTTGTTTGCTCTGGGAGTTCCAGAACACTCTTCTTTGTGATAAGGTTGGTTTTCTGCCAGTTTTGATAATAGATAAAATTGTAACGAGAAACAGGAAAGGAATGGGATTTTGCCACTAATTGATTAAATCAGGTATTGAAATTTTATTATTCAGTAAATCTCAGAAATATCTTGTAGCCCTTTGGTGAAACAGTTAACATGGTTGCTGATCTTTACTTAAGAGAAAGCTTAATAATGATGAAAATAAGGTTAACAGTTTTTCTTAAACTTCTGCAAAGACTGAGCTGTATATCTGATTTTGTATAGTTTATCACATGTAGAAATGGAACTTGAGAGAAATATAAGACTTACGGACTCTTCTGAGACTATCTGAAATATTTTTGAAGAGTTTTACTTAATCTTAAACGTATTTTATAAACTGAAGTATCAAAATCGTATTGTTTGGAAAGAAAATTGATTTATTAATCTTTTTTGAAGGTTCATTGAAAATTACTCAGTAATTTTAACTACTGCTTGTGCTAATGAACTCTTTTGTTTTAAGGAACCCAGTGACAATGGACCTCTTTTTACTGAATTAAAGTTCTACCAGCGAGCTGCCAAACCAGAACAAAGTAAGAAATACAGTACACATACGTTTGCGCTTTTAAAATGACCACTGGTTTTGTTTTGTTTAAGCCAAGACTAGAACATTGGATCTTATATTATGATGTTTTGTTACTTTTTACTTCACAGATAAATTCTATTTAAATGAGATTTGTATGAAAGAATTTTGATCTCTTAACAGGTGTATTATGATAAGATTTCACTTATATTGATAATATAGAGTTTATAAATAATATATGATTTAGGAAATATTGTTAAAAGTTGAGAATTAACCCTAATCCATGAGTATGCCTCAAGGGTCTCCAAATCTTTTTTTGAGTGTTTTTCTAAATTCTGGAGACCATAACCTGCAGGGATTCCATCACTTATGAACTAGAAGACTATCAAGGGAGAGAGCAGGACCTCTTCTAGCTATCCTTGTCCTCCTGTCCTCCAGTCCCCTTCTCACCTTCCGTCCCCTCTAAAAATCCACGGAATCTCCTGGTAGGATGATATCAGGCTTGGGAATCTCTCGAGGGGCTTCTCTCTCTCCTCGAACTTGGTTTCCTGGTTGAGGATTTTAGAATGAGGTAAAAAAACATTTAGATAGGTGTAAAAAGTACGTCTTTCTGTGGAAACAAGTAAACATTTACATAATTGGAGATATTAATTGTAATTGCATGTGGTTTGACTTTTTAAAAAATGTTTTCTGCAGGTTTTTCATTTTAAAGACAACGTTTAGGACAGGATAACACAATTTTGTGGGTTAATAAAAATGATCTGATTGTAAAGTACTGTTCATTTGTTGGGTACAATGTATCGTTCACTTTCTTTTTTATGAATAAAGGTGAAATCTTATTGCATGTATATCTTAGGCGTTCTGTTCTTGATTTTTCTGAGAAAAATTGCTGATGTATAACAAAATTGAAATCACAAGCATGTGTTTTAACTTGTAGTTCAGAAATGGATTCGTACCCATAAACTGAAGTACCTGGGTGTCCCTAAGTATTGGGGGTCTGGTCTACATGAAAAAAATGGAAAAAGGTAAAAATATGCATGTTTTGTGTTTCTCCTCCCTTTTTGAGCATTCGCAGTTCAGTTGTTTAGTCAACAATTATGTACTGAGCACCTACATACAGTACTGCTTGGCCTTCACCTGGGTTGTGTGGAATGTATTCAACAGAGACGAACAGGGTGTTCTCTCTCGTCTGGGGGACTTGTACCGAGTGGAAGCAGCTGCCTGGAACCCAGCTGACAAGTAGGAACAAAGCCAACTTGCCTGCATTATTTTTTTCCCTTAAAAATGAATAAGCAAACAAACAGAAAATTCCTTGTTATTTATGTAAAAGGGAGCCCACAGGCTTCAATTTGGCATTTTCTGTTAGATACATAATCTGCCCACCTTTGTGAGGTTTCAGTCTAGCTGAAGAGAAAAAACAAAGCTGTATGAGACAACCAGATGCCAGTTCAGTGCCAACTTGTGTGATTCTGACTCTTAACATGTCTTAGGAGTTCAGAATGGAGAGAATATTGCTGGCAGAGTTGAGTTGGAGAAAACCTCCAATGCTTTTGATGCATAATTGACACTTTAAAAATATTTAAATGAATGAATGGAGCATCATTCAGCAATGCTGGTAGCTGAGATTTGAAGAGTAGATTTAGTTGGAACTGGGGTATATTGGTTAGGATGCTTTCAGCTGCAGGTAAAGATAAAACTGACTCAGCTCTCTTAAGTAATTGTCAGGTGCCCAGCTTCCTTTATCTTGCCCTTTTGCCCTCTTGGCTTTGTTGTCTATTAATTCTCCATTGTATGGTCTCAAGGTGGCTGCCCATTTCTAGGTTTCACCTGCAGACACAGTACCCAACAGCAGAAAATGGGATTGCTTCTTGTGAGTTTCACTTTCCTGGCAGGGAAACCTTTCCCAGGGGTCTCGCGGCAGACTTCCCCCCATGTTTTCTTGGTCAAAGTTTTATCGCTGCTCATTCTTAAACCAGCCACTGGCAAGGGCAGAGTGATCACAGTGATGAGTGGGGGGAAAGCCTGAACCAGAGTGGTGCTCTGTCAGAGAAGAGGGAGAGCAGAGGAGCTGCTGGGGGGGCAGGCAGCGTTGTTCACCAGGAAGTTCTTATCCTGGAACCCAGGCACCTCTGAGGGAGTGTGGGAACTCGCTGGAATGACGAGAGAACATTTTGTTATATGTGGTTTTGCTGGGACAAGTTTCTACAGTTTTTAGAAATTTTCTGGGGAAATAGTATAGAGCAAGGATTAAGTTAAGAGTAAGGATTCTAGAGGCAGACACTTGGTTTCAAATCTGTGTTTTGCCCCTTAAAATGTGTGTGACTGGGTAAGTTACTTCTTTTTGCCTCAGTTTCCTCATCTGTGAAATAGAGTAACACCTATCCACATAATAAGGGGTATTAAATGCAAAGCTCTTAGAATATGTGTGTTAGCTTTTACTCTCAAAGGGGTCTTTAATCCCTTAAATATTAAGAACTGCTGGTTTAAAAAATCACTGTAGAGAAGGAATAGCATCTCAAGTCGGGAGTAACATGAACATAGGGTCATAATAGGCTTCTGGCCTGCTGGCTGGCCTCTTGGCCATCTTTCTTTTTTTTTTTAATGAATTTTTTTTTCAGACATGACATTATTTTATGCATAATTGGCCATCTTTCTTTAACAAAGAAAGGGGGGACTTGCACACACATGAGAAAGAAGGAAATAACTTGGAGAAAGAGGCTGAGGTAGGTAATGAAGATGGGGAGGAAAGGGCTCTTTGGGGCCTGTGTGCAGTAGGTAGTTGGAAGCTACTGCACGTGGCACGTGTTTGAACAAAGGGACAGACACCGTCGAGGTACAGCTGACTCACCATTGACTTGTGGTGACCTTACAACTCAGCCTGTGTCTTCTGTAACACAGAGTGCCTAGAAGTATTTCCTAAACGGGAACATTGATCACCTATAAGATATTGATTTACTTCTTAGGTTGAAGCTCTTAAAAATAATCATTTTAGTTCTCTTAGTTCTTTTTTTTTTTGGCTGTGCTGCACATCTTGTGGGATCTTAGTTCCCCGACCAGGGATTGAACCTGGGGCCCCATGAGTGAAAGTGCCAAGACCTGACCACTGGACTGCCAGGGAATTCCCTCATTTAAGTTCTTACAAAAGTAAAAAAATAGAAAGTAAGATTGTCCTTCCAGCCCCCCTCCCCTGCCAGAAATCCTTACTTTCCCCTCTAACTCATCTGAAGTGATATGAATATAAGCGCTTAGAACAGTGTTAGGCTCATAAAAATGTTAGCTGCTATCATTATTAAATCATTTATACTGATTTATATATTCCCATTATTTGCATTGTTTTATCCAAGTCCCCAGGAAAGTATACATCGAAGGTTTTACTTCAGAAAAGTTACTTAAAAGTAGCTTTCCTTTTAGTACTCAGTGGTAGACATATCCTTGCAGAAGAATGTGGTGAAAATTTATATGCAGTATTCAGAATCATGCTTCACTTGATGTGTATAATTTAGACGTGGTGAGGCGATTAAGGGATTGTTGAGAGCAGTGGTGGAGTGATCTGTGAATAAAAACAAAGGTCTACTTCATGTAATATATTAATAGATCTCTGGTTGAATTAACCAAGTGTGCTTTAGCTCCCTTTCAGAGTAACAGCAGAGATTGTATTCTTGTTACCTACATATTATTTCATAATAATTACACAACCACATCACTTATTTGTAAAAACAAATGTGTACATTTGTCCTTGGTCTCATCCCTCAACCTCTCAAAACCTGTTGTACAGAGGAAATCAGGAAGTCAAAATTACTGTTCCCTCTAATATTTTAGAGGTCAGGGTACTGAAAATCGTACAAGAATGAAGACATTTTGCCACTGACTAATTCTGTGACTTTGGACAAATCAATTTACCGCTATAGACATTAATTATTTTATTAAAAGATGTTTAGACAGATCTCTAATTCTCTTCTACTTCAAAAATAGGTAGAATCTTGAATTTTTTATTTTGCGTGTTGTCTTTTAAATGTTAGCTCTTCCTTCCTTACTGAACTTTTCATATTGTATTTTTATCTTAGAAACCTAAAATATATAAATGGGGTTTTTGGGTCCTACTTATGTTCATTTATTTCGATGTGTTTGGTGTGGTGGTCAGAAGCATGGATCCACCACTTCCTAGAAGACAAACTACTAATGATCAGTTTTCTTCTGCTGTAAAATGGGGCTCATGGGACCTCCTACCTCATAAGGGTGATGTGAGGTTTAAATGCACTGATACATCTAAAGTGCTTAGAATAGTGCTGTTCTCATACCAAGGCTTCAGCAAATGCCAGCTGTTGTTGTTATGATGGTTATTAATCTTATCCCCATTAGAAGATATTTTGATACATTTTGAGTGTGTTCTTGGTTTTTATTGATTTATTGAATGGTTTAACTAGACAATTCAGAATCTGGAAAACTCTGTAAAGATAAAAGTGGTCCACAGAGCAAAAGGTGAACCATGTTACTGCAACTAGGTGATGTTTTTCAGTACACACTGAAATATAACACATGGTTATTGAATCTTAGAATTTGGGTGCTGGAAAAGACCTTAGAAAGCATGAGGCCCTACCTCTCATTTGACACCTATGGAAATTGGGGCCCAAAGAAGAAACGTGACTTGGCCAAGGTGACAGAGTTGGTTTGTGGCAAAACCAAAAATCTTCATGTTGTTCCAGGATATTTACTGTTCCCCAAATCTTATTTGTTGAGTACTTAGTATACAATTCTTTTATACCATTTAAGCAGTTTTATTGCATTTAGCTACTGTTACAGCATCTCTTGACAGTCCTGATTTTAACAGAATGTTAATACTGCTAAAATGTGCCTTAAAAATAGAGAACAGGGCTTCCCTGGTGGCGCAGTGGATGAGAGTCCGCCTGCCGATGCAGGGGACACGGGTTCATGCCCCGGTCCGGGAAGATCCCACATGCCGCAGAGCGGCTGGGCCCATGAGCCAGGGCCACTGAGCCTTCGCCTCCAGAGCCTGTGCTCCGCAACGGGAGAGGCCACAACAGTGAAAGGCCCGCATACCGCAAAAAAAAAAAAAAAAAAAAAAGAACAGTCACAGGCGGGAAGCTAATATACAGAAACATAAATTAACATTAACTATGACAATAATTAGTGACATCAATCTTACTCAGATTATTTTATCTTTACCTTGAAGTGTCTGTCGTCTCTTCTCTGTGGGTGTTTTCTTACATTGAATATTGTCTCATGTAGCTTGCTGAGACCAGGAGGCCCATAAAGTAAAAGTCAAGACAGGAAAGCTCTCGCAGCTCTTGAGATTTCTAGTTGGAAGAACTTGTTTCAAATGTTTGTCTTTCCTTCCTTCTTTCTTTCCTTGTCTTCTCTTTCTACTTTCTTAGTAAACATTGCCTTGAAAAAAATTACTTTGAAAGGAGAGTACTCAGTGCAAAATAGGTTTTCCTGAGTTACATTTTGTTCATTGACTTTTCTTGTTTGTCTTTAGTTACAGGTTTATGATAATGGATCGCTTTGGGAGTGACCTTCAGAAAATATATGAAGCAAATGCCAAAAGGTTTTCTCGGAAAACTGTCTTGCAGCTAAGCTTAAGAATTGTATGTGAGCTACATTCTTCTCGTTTTTAATCCAGTAAAGGCTGGTTGTGTTGAAGCTCGGTCCTCTGCTGGTTGGTGTTAGGTACTGCATTAATTTATTCTATATGATGCTTTTATAGCTGGATATTCTGGAATATATTCACGAGCATGAGTACGTACACGGAGATATCAAGGCCTCAAATCTTCTTCTCAGCTACAAGAATCCTGACCAGGTAGTTTTGTAACTTTAATTTTTACTGTTTAAAACCTGTTGTTTGAAAACAAATATGGTTGCTATGAACTTTTTTTTTTTTTTTTGGCGGTGCGCGGGCCTCTCACTGTTGTGGCCTCTTCCGTTGCGGAGCACAGTCTCCAGACACGCAGGCCCAGCGGCCATGGCTCATGGGCCCAGCCGCTCCGTGGCATGTGTGATCGTCCCGGACTGGGGCACGAACCCGTGTCCCCTGCATCGGCAGGCGGACTCTCAACCACTGCGCCACCAGGGAAGCCCGCTATGAACTTTTGAACCCATGCAGAAGTTTTACTTTTTCAAGTAGATATGGTAATAATAATATTTCTTCTTGACACTTTTATCTAGTTAACATTCTACATTTTTGATGCGATTTGTTGGCACTTTATCAAGTTGGCTATTTTGCCCTAAATAATATTCAGAAGAAGTACTTGTGATACAAAATGAATTTCAAATAGCTATCTGAGGATGGAAGCTTAAAATTATATAGTGCACCAATGAATTATGTTTGCCTTTCTGCTTTGTCATTTTTTAAATTTCCTTTGTTCAGGAAATCCATCAAATGTAAGTGTTCTGTTACTTGGAGAATTTGGTCTTTAACATGTTGATTATTGAAATCAGTTGATTTACAGAAATGTCCTAGCTGTCTAAATTTTGTAGGGTTTGGAATTCAAATGTGCATTTTTTTTTTTTTCCGGCACGTGGGCCCCTCACCGTTGTGGCCTCTCCCGTTGCGAAGCACAGGCTCCGGACGCGCAGGCCCAGCGGCCATGGCTCACGGGCCCAGCTGCTCCGCGGCTTGTGGGATCTTCCCGGACCGGGGCACAAACCCGTGTCCCCTGCATCGGCAGGCGGACTCTCAACCACTGTGCCACCAGGGAAGCCCTCAAATGTGCATTTTTAAAGACTATTACCTTCACTTTGTAATTTTCACTTTTTAAGGAAAGGAGAAAAGCTAATGTTATTATACCTTTATTTGGGTCAGTTTAGTTGGAGTAGAGGGATTTGTAATTTTCTTGAAGCTGATTCCATGATTTTGGTAAAAGTAAGGTTTCGTTGACATAGTTGGGCCACTGTATTTAATCCATTTCATGTGTGTTCTCACTTCTTACTTGATCTTGTATAAGAAAGGAATATTTAAGCATTTTAACTGTGTATGTCGATATGCCGTACTTTATTCTTCTTTGTCTCAGACCTAACTTTGACTTCCTCTTGCTTAGTTTTCCCTTTTTCCTTTGGCTCCCCTTTGTTTTCCTGTCATCTCATATATTTGCCTCCCCTTCCCCATCTCTGTTACAGTAGCTGTAAGGAATCTGTATACGCAGAACAGAAGAAAGTTTCTGGTCTAGAGCAGGCTAATGGAGAAATCCTAAAGGCAATCACAGAATTTCCAGGCAACTTGTTGTAGATGTGTTTAGGTTAAAAATAAGCAAGCAAGCAAGCAGACAAACAAAGCATAGCTTAGAGACCTGAATGGGAAGGATGCTGTTAGTTGAAGTAGATGGCACTTGTGTAATAAATACAGATATAATTTATTTCCATTTGCAGTTGACTGAAACATGCTGCCTTTTGTTTAGATGGAAGTATTTTTGCAGCTTGGTTATCCTTTGGGCATATGTTTTGGATGGGATAATTTTTCTAGTATTAGATGTATGTGTTAGATCCAGCCCCAAATTTTTACTTCAGTTCCCTCCTGTGACCAGATACATACATCTGTGAGACAGTCACCCAGAATTAGAGATGTAATATGTGGCTCTGGAATAGAGGAAAGCCAAATTTATTAGCTTTGTATGCTAATCAGATATACACATACATGCCCATAGATATGTGTATATATAATACTAAAATTTAGTTCTAATTATGAAGACTTTAATATATAATATTTAAATGTAGCTAAGAGCCTCATCTGAAAGGTCTTCACGTCATTATTATAATCTGTGAAATATCTTTATGAAGTGAATTGATATTTGGTTATTTTATAAGTGAAGACAGAGGGGAATAACTAACATAACATGTGTCAACTAAGTTAGGAGTCTTACAGTCAGCGTGTAGCAGTTGTATTGCAACAAGTATTGATGGTTTACTCTGTGCTCAGTTTTGTTTTAGATACTGGAAGGAAAAGTGTAAGATTTATAATCCTTGCTCAAATTGAGGAGACAAGATTATTTACAGGTGTAACACATACTTGTCTAAAGAAGTCGGGTGATATCTGCACTATAGCTACATGGTCATTTAACGTTTTTCTTTAAAAAGTCTTTCAGAATTAAGTGCTTGCTGTTGTTTGCGTGTTGGATCTAACTTGTTTGGGGTGCTATAGTATGGCCTTGTGGATGAATCTACCCTCAAGTGACAGTATTCTGTTTCTGGGCTTTAAAGGGAGTATATGTGTAGTCATTTTGCCTTTAATTTGTCTTGGTGTTTGGACATTTACAGGTGTACTTGGTAGATTATGGCCTTGCTTATCGGTACTGCCCAGAAGGAATTCATAAAGAATACAAAGAAGACCCCAAAAGATGTCACGATGGCACAATTGAATTCACCAGCATCGATGCGCACAATGGTGTGGGTACGTCAGTGGCACCTGAACAAGAGATACATTGCCAGTGCTTTCAACTGAATTCCTACACAGTTCTTCTGCAGTAAACACTTAGACAAGTAAATCAGAATTGAAGAGGCAGGATAGGATGGGGGAAGAAGGGAGAGCTTAGGCTCCTACATTTGTGCAATGTGAGGGCACCTGTGTCTCCTCCCTGTCTTCCTCCCACCCTTCAAAGATCACCAGGGTTTCAGTAGAGGAGGTAGTTCAGTCAGCTGCAATAAGGCTTTCTTTTGCTTTTATTTAGCTTAATTGGAATGTTGGGTTTTTTTCCCCCTAAAAGTCTGTAAGTTTCTTATGCAGCTACAACTTTGTAACAGGTAGACTTTTATTTTGTCACCTATTAAGTTGGCCTGTTTCTGCAGCGGTCCGTTTCTTTTTCTTCTGTACCCAACACTGTGGAGGAGCTAAAATCCCCAGTTCTCTGGGCTTCTTAATAGCTTATAGCGTTTCTAATATCTTCACATTTTCCAAGGGCACTATTTAACGTGTCATTGTTTTATAATTTATTTCCTAGGCTAATAGTCTCAGTGTGAAACTGTAGAGTTTGCCAGTTTGGGTTTTAAAGTAAATTATTAGTTGGAGGTAAATTATTTCTTTTACACTGCCCAGTATTTGGTGCTTTTTTCAAAATGGAGTCAAGATTTGATGATGAAAAACAAGACTGTAGAGTTGACCCTTTTACCTTATTCCTTTAGATATACCTGAAATTCTACCTTAAACATTGTTTCAGTGTGCTGAGTCTGCTTCTTTTGTTTCACAGCCCCATCAAGACGTGGTGACCTGGAAATCCTTGGTTATTGCATGATCCAGTGGCTTAGTGGCCATCTTCCTTGGGAGGATAATCTGAAAGATCCCAACTATGTTAGAGATTCCAAAATTAGGTAAAGGAAAACTGATGATAAATTATTTGGGGCAAAATCATGATAAGGCAGATGTTTAGTCAGAACTTCTTGATGGGGACTATAGTTTTAACTGATACCAGTGTAGAAATAAGAAAGTACTTGTTAAACAGTAAGATTCCTTGGTCTTTTGTTGAATTTATTTTAGAAGAATGTCCGTAAGCGTATTTAGGATGTAGCACAATGCTGCTTAATGTGCTTTTTACTGTTATTAAATATTAATAACTTTCCATGGCATCAAGTTTCAAACAGTGACTCAGCCTTTAATTTTTAACAGATACAGAGAAAATATTGCAGGTTTGATGGACAGATGTTTTCCTGAGAAGAACAAGCCAGGTAAGAAAAGACTTCTTGAATGTTCCTAGGAATCTTGTTTTCTGCAAGAAAAAAAGTCTTGAGGTCTGTGGAATATCCCCTAATGTAGGAGCTTAAGCATTGTTAAGTGTAATCATTCCACTGCAGCCTGCTCTCCTTGAACAGATACTTCCCTTTCCACAGGTGGGCCTTCTTCAGTTATTATTCAGTGCTTTCAGTAATGGAACCGAATTTCATTCAGTAATTCACCTGTTTTTTTAATTGAGGCTTTATTGTGTGAGAAGGACCATTCTAGGCACTAGGGATACACCAGTGAACAAATTAAATAAAACTTCCTATCCTCATGAAGCTCTAGTTGGGAAAGGTAGACAGTAAACAAATGAGTGAATTTCACAGTATATTGCATGGTTAGTACTGTGGCAGAAAGAAGAAAGCAGCGAGTAGCCTTAGGGGGTGTGGGGATGGGTTGGGGAGTGAAGCGAGGAGGTGGATTGGAATTGTAAATAGGGTCACCAGGGATGGCCTCACTGAGGAGGTAACAATTGAATAGTTGTAGGAAGGAGATAGGGAGCGAGCTCTGGGGAAGTCTGGGGAAGAGCGTTTCCAGGCAGAAGGAACGTGAGTGCCGGGTGTACTTGAGGGATGCCTGCTTTTAAGCCATCATAGGGCTTTGGCTTTTACTTTGAGCAGGAGCGCGTGAGGTTTGGAGGAGAGGGACGTGAATTGTCTGTCTTTAAGGGAACTCTCTCCAACTCCTGTTGTGAAGATGGACTGCTAGGGAAGCAAGGCCGGGTATAAACAGGAGCTGGTAGGAGGCTACTGCAATAATCCAAGCAAGGGAAGTAGCAGTGCAGGTAGTGAGCAGTGGTCGGTGTGGATATATTTAGAAGTCTTTTCAAGCCTTTGCTCAGTTATCTCCTTTTCAGGAGGTCCACCCTGACCTTATGCCTTTTAAACTTGCAACCTACCAACCACATCTAGAAATAAAATGTTATAGGCTTTTTCAGAAACACGCCCTGGTGCCTCCTGCCAATCACGAGCCTCTCCCACTGGCCTAATGAATCACTAGCCTAACTTCCAACACTAAGGATTTGTTTTTGAACTATATAGAAATGGAATCATAGAGTGAACAAAATAGATACTTTCATGAGGGCAGGGGTTTTTAACGTTCTGGTTTCTATTGGAGTTCTTTGTCTTTCACTCAGTATTGCATTTGTGAAATTAATTCCCACCGTTGCATTTTTTGGATGTTTTTATTTACTTTTTAACTTTATTGAAGAATAACTGAAAATATGATTGTATAACATGATGATTTGATATACAGGCATACCTCGTTTTATAGCTGTTCACTTTATTGCACTTTGTCGATACTGTGTTTTTTACACATTGAAGGTTTGTGACAGCCCTGGGTCGAGCATCTGTTGGTGCCATTTTTCCAGCAGCATTTGCTCACTTCCTATCTATGTCACATTTGGGTAATTCTCACAATATTTCGAACTGTTTCATTATTATTCTATTTATTATGGTGATTTGTGATCAGTGATCTTTGATGTTACCATTGCAAAAAAATTATGACTCGCTGAAACTCAGACGATGGTTGGCATTTTTTTAGCAATAAAGTGGTTTTTTAATTAAGGTACCTACATTTTTTTAGACATCATGTTATTTCACACTTAATAGGCTACAGTATAGTGTAAACATAACTTTTATATGCACTGGGGAACAAAAAAAATTAAAGTGACTTGCTTTATTGTGATACTTTATTGCGGTGGTCTGGAACTGAACCTGCAATGTCTCTGAGGTGTGCCTGTCTGTACATACACATTGGAGAATGATTACCAAGATTGACATAATTTAACACATCTATCACCTTGCATAGTTAACAGAGTTAACAGCAGCCTTTCTTGAAAAGACCAGCCTTTCCCTGTGATGCCACCTTTGTGTTAAATCAGGTGTGGATTTGTGAGTCTGTTTCTGGGCTCTTTCATTGTTCTTTTTTTCTCTTCTTGGGCCCCACTGTCTTAATTACTGTAGCTTTAAGTCTTGATACATGGTAGTTTAAGTCCTCTAGCACTGTTTCTTCTTTATACTTGACTTTCTGTTTTGCTTGATCATTTGTATATCTGTGTACATTTTAGAATCACCTTGTCAGTTCTGCACACATCCTGTCCCTCTGCAATTTGCTGGAATTCTGAGTGGGATTGCATGGACTCTGGACTAACTGGGGAGCATTGGCATCTTTATACTATTGATACTTTATGTCTTCTGTTTAATTTGGTCTCAGTTTCTGTGTTACCTGTGTTTTATAGTTTTAATCTGGAAAAAATCTTGCCCATCTTTCATTATAATTGTTACTAGGTATTTGATGCTATTGTTAAGTGATATATTTTTATTAAAATTTATTTTTCTAATTGCTTGTTGGTAGTATATAGAAGTAAAATAGATTTCTAAATATTTACCTTATATCCTGTGACCTTGTTAAATTTACATATTGGTTCTAGAAGTTTTCTTATAGATTCCTTAGGATTTTCTGCATCCACTGTCATGTTCATGAATAAACTGTTTTACATCTTCCATTCCACTCGTGATGCCTTCTGTTTCTTTTCTTGCCTTACTGTACTGGCTAAAAACTACAGGACTTTCAGGCAGAATGGGAACTGGGCAAGTGGACTTCCTTGCCATTTCCTTCTCTCATCAGGGAAGTGTTCAGTATTTTACCATACTTGATAATGTTTGCTTTAGGTTTTCTATAGATCCCCTTTTTCAGATTAAGAAAGTTGAAGGGAGGGATTTTTTTTTTCTTTTTTCTCATGTACCCAGGCATTTAGAAACATGCCTGGCATGTGGTGGGTGCTTAATGAATACCTGAATGAATGAATGTGTATATACGTGTGCGTGTGTAGCACTGACATGATCTCTTAATTTATTGGATGTGGGGTGTGGGAAGAGGATTCTTGGCTTGAGGTGCTGGAAGGATGGAATTTTCAGTAACCAAGACAGGGAAAACCACAGGGAGAACAGGTTTTAGGGGTTGGTCGGGAGTTTGGATTTGCATTTGTTGGGATTTGATATGAGTCAGTGGAAATCAGTGGATATACAAGTCTGGAGAGCAGTGGAAAGGCTGGGCTGGGGATATAACATGTATGAGTCATTAGCCTAAAGATGGATTTTTAGATGGATGTTGAAAAGTGTTGATCTTGACTAGTAAGATTTCTATTTATGGGTTTGGTTCTGCCTCAGTGTACAGTAAACCTTTCATCATTCAGAAGTCGATTTTTCTCTTATGGGAAAACCAGGCCTTGCTTCTTTTTCTTTTTTTCAACCTGTTTTTCATATGTTTTATTTCTTATTTACGCAAAGAATACAGCTGTCTTCTGTAGAACTAATGGCTTCTGTGGCAAAAAAAAAATACTGGCTATGATATTTATTGTATACTTAAGCACATTTTACTTTATAATCTTTATTCTAGGTCCTTTTAAAAAAATAGCTTTAAAACTACAGCAATTATTTTTTGTATATATTTAAATGTTAAGCATGTCTTCTGTCTTACTATCTCACAATTAAAAAATGTTTTTTACGTTGTTTCTCAAAATACGTTTTTTATTTGACTTATCTGACAATTCTTGAATTCAAAAGCATACTTTCCTTTGAAGAAGTGATTGAAAAAAACATGTTTAACAAGCTATACATTTGCATTCTAATTTTAGTATAACCATGTATCATTTTCTTAGAAAAGTATGTTGTATTTATGACAAAAAATTACAAAATAATTGTGTTATTCTTTTAGATGAAATTGCTAAGTACATGGAAACAGTGAAATTACTGGATTATGCTGAAAAACCTCTTTATCAAAAGTTACGAGATACTCTTTTGCAAGGACTGAAAGCTATAGGAAGTAAGGATGACAGCAAGCTGGACCTCAGTGTTGTGGAGAATGGAAGTTTGAAAGCAAAAACAATAACAAAGGTGAGTTTTGTTACTGAATTTTCCTTTGGGCGTCCTGTGACTATAATTGCAACAAGTATTAATTTTAGGTAAGAGAACCAGTAGCTCAGTAAAGAAAATAATAACAGATTGCTATGCAATTAAATATTTTTCATCATTATGTAAAAGCAAACTCTTTATGATATGGAAAAATACGTAGAGGGTGGTAGAAAAATGAATATTTATGTGTTTCTTATGTCCAGTAGCAAGTTAGGAAATTCCTAAAGAGATTCTAACTCAGGATACTAATGTCTGGCAGAGGGATTTGGGCGGGGCACTCAGTTCATAGTCTGTGTGTTCTTTTCTCCCATGTCACCCCTTAGGGTTGATCTTGTCTTTCACTTTTCCCTTGTTCATTGGTGTGGTCCAAGTATTTACTATTTGAAAATTGGTTTTGAAAAATTACCATTTGAAAGTTTCCTTGTTTGTTGTCGTGTTGTGTTTCCCATTTGAACATTATTTTGCTCTTTACAGAAATGTCATTATGTAAAGCTGTGTATCTGTATATAAGGGAATTAATTTTTTGGAAAGAAATGTTAAATAATAAACTTTATGGTAGAAATATTGCACAGGCATGTAAATAACTCCTGGTATCACTTTAAAATTTAGATTTTGCAGGTATACATCAGCTTATTGGTTATTTTTAATAATTATTGATCAACTTAATTTCCTTTTTTTTTTTTTTTTTTGCGGTACACGGGCCTCTCACTGTTGTGGCCTCTCCCGTTGCGGAGCACAGGCTCCGGACACGCAGGCTCAGCGGCCATGGCTCACGGGCCCAGCCGCTCCGCAACATGTGAGATCTTCCTGGACCGGGGCATGAACCCGTGTCCCCTGCATTGGCAGGCGGACTCTCAACCACTGCGCCACCAGGGAAGCCCTTAATTTCCTTTTCAATCTGAAATTGTTTACTAAAATGTGCTAGTTGCTTTTACATGGGAAAGGAAAACTGCTTTTAGAAGAAAAATATTTTTTTACATTATTGACTGTTTTAATTGTTGTTAACTCTGTAAATTCCAGTAGATTCCTTTGGAAATCTTATATTCCAAACTATGAGATAAAGAGTTAAAAACAGATTTTCTCCCTTTAAAATAAGAAGCAGCATATTAAAAGAACTTACAAAGGAGATAGGAATTTTGACATTGGATCATGAATTTGACTTTTTTGGCTAATAGTAGATGTCTTTGTAATTTCATCACAGAATCTGAAATTATACATATGCATCTATATTTACATCTTTTTGCTTTCATAAGTTTTGTCTTAATTTCATCTGCTCCATTTTTGTGTTTTTGTGGTCAACAACCGTGTGGAAAGCCATATCCAGCTTTAAGTGAAGAGGATAAATGGAAGGCTGAGTGGAATTTTTGAGTAAGGTGGTAAACTTACAGTTTGCATACACGTATAAACATACAGCATGCATCTCCTTGCTCAGGACAGATTTTTGTACGTTGATATTTATAGCTGGCTTCTGTAGTGTTTTTCTCTAAAATTTTGCTGATTGAAAAGTAAAGATCTCTGTTGAGGTAAGAACTTGTCCAGTACCATTCCCCTTTCCTTTGCAAATCACTGTTGTTTGTACCTACATGCTAGAGAAAATTTGGTGTCTGCGGGTTGGCTGACTTTACAGCTGAGTAGGTCAGTCTGCTGCAGAGCTAACATCTGTGACCTTATAACTCTCTTGTGTCCTTGGGTAGTTCAGAAAGCTGGAAATTTCTTGTTAGATCATCCCCTACATGTATAAAGCTTCATTTAGGGGGAGGAAATGAATAAAAAGCTGAACTGTTAGATTTCCTTCATTAGTTTGCTGCTTTTTTCCCCCTCAGAGCTGATATAGGATTGTTTTTGTATTAAAAAGAAACTAATAAAAGTTAAGATTAGGTAAGGTCATGAAGCTCCTTGATAACCATGTAACTGTAGGTGAGTTGTTAATTTTGTTGGCCTTTTGTTTTTTGTTTGTAAAGTGAAAGAGTTGGACCAGAGCAGGTTTTTTTTTTTAAGCTTGCTTTCTTTTTCTTTTTAAAGCATCAGAACATTTTCTTCAAATAAATTGTAAATACGCCACAGCTAAAACAGATAAGAGCAGAGCTCCATCCAGCTTTTCAGTCTGGGGGCTCCCACAAGAGAAAGCTCTCTTCTTTGAGAAATTAGTATTCCTTCTCTTTTTTAGGAAGGAGTATGTATTTGCGATTCTTTTTTTGTTCTGGTTACTAGGAAGTTCAGAGCTGAATATAATGCTTCATCATAGAAACTGTATTAATCCTTATAATTGCATACTTGCTCCTTCTTTTCCTCTGTCATAATTTTTTAAAACTTTAAAATAAAAGTATATGTTCTTTGTATTTAGGACACTCATATCTCTGAAAGGGATAAGTTTAATCAATTCAATATATATTTCTCTTTATATTCCTAAGAGATATGGTAAAAAACCTATAAGAATTGATCGACAGTGGAATGAAGCAAGCCTTCTATCCATTTTTTTACAGCCATGCTTGATTATGGTATAGTAAATTGGGAAACTATCCTGAAATATGAATGTATCCACTTTGAACTGGTTTTAGTCTCAATAACCTAAGAGGAGTATTTAAAGCACAGAATTTGGGGATGACATAAATCTGAAGTAGAAAGACACTAAGTATCACCATGCCCTTAAAAATTATTATTAAGTAAATAATAAATAAATTCCTGCTGGCACTCAGCCTGGAACATGGTACAAAGAGTTGAACAAGAGCAGAGAAAGGTCTTCCAATGCACATCAGTGGCCTGCAGCTCCTCTGGTGGACAACTTTCTGTCTCTTTGAGATGATCACACCTAATGTAGTATTAAATTTATACCATGTAGCCTATAAGTTAAGGTCAGATTGCCCCCAAATATACCATCTAAATTTGGTGAAGATCTATCTAGCTGTTTTTGTGTTATAGAATGATAGAAACTGTATTTTAATTATGTAAATTTAGATTGTTGCAGTTGATACATTTCTTTCTGTTTTTTAATGGTAGTTTAGCTTTAGTTCTGTATCTAAGTGGATTCAGTGTTTACTAAGAATTTCTTTCCTTAGATACCCCATTATTGAGTTCTTTATTTTGAATCTTGTCTTATTTGGTTGGATTTTGTCAAGTAATTTTTTCCCTAAATTTTTGAGTGAGATTATGACATATGTACAGAAAAGTGCACAAATAATTGTGGAATTTGAACTTCACAAAGTGAACGTATGCATTTAGACGTCACCCAAATCAAAATATGGATCATTGCAGAAACCCCAGAAACCTTTCTCATGCCCTACTCCCAGCTATTACCCCTTCAGTAAGAGTAACCAATTTTATGACTTCTAACACCATAAATTAGTTTTGCTATTAAAGAAAAACATAGTAGTAGCACCATACGTTTTGTACACTTTTGTGTCTGTCTTTCATTCATTTGTATTTCTTTTTTTCTTTTTGAATTTTATTTTTTTAAACAGGAGGTTCTTATTAGTTATCTATTTTATAAATATTGATGTATACATGTCAATCCCAGTCTCCCAATTCATCACTCCACCACCCCCTCCCCCGCCGCTTTCCCCCTTTGGTGTCCATACATTTGTTCTCTACATCTGTGTCTCTATTTCTGCCTTGCATTTCTGAATTTCCTTGCTGTCACAAGTAACAAAAGTCTTTTGTTTTTTAATTCTTGTGTAGTACTCCATTATATGACTATATCATGATTCATTTATCCCTTCTGCTCTTGGTGGATGTTTGCATTGTTTCCAGTTTTTGGTGATTGCAATAATGCTGTTAAGAACACTCTTATAAATTCTTTTGGGAAACATATATAATTATTTCAAGTTTGGTGTATACATAGTAGAATTCCTGGGGCGTAGGGTTTACGTATGCTTAGTAGCTTTAGTAGATACCGCCAAGCAATTTGCCCAGTTTACTCTCCCACAGCAGCTTATGAGAGTTCCAGTTGCTCACTGACACTAGCTATTGCATTATGTTTAACTTTAACTACTTTGGTAGATGTTTACTAGTATTTCTTTATGGTTTTAATTTGATCTCCTTGAGAATATTGATTTTGAACACCTTTTCATAGCCTGTCAATCTTTTTTTTTTTTTTTTTTGCGGTACGCGGGCCTCTCACTGTTGTGGCCTCTCCCATTACGGAGCACAGGCTCCGGACGCGCAGGCTCAGCGGCCATGGCTCACAGGCCTAGCTGCTCCGCGGCATGTGGGATCTTCCCGGACCGGGGCACGAACCCATGTCCCCTGCATCTGCAGGCGGACTCTCAACCACTGTGCCACCAGGGAAGCCCGCCTGTCAGTCTTGATTATCCTTTTTTTGTGAGGTGCATTTCAAGTCTTTTGTCCATTAAAAAAAATTGGGGTTGTCTGCTTTCCTTTGATTTGCAGAGTTAAGCACTTTGTATATATATGCAATATATGTATTGCACATATTTTTTTTACAGCTTGTGGTTTATCTTTTCACTCTCTTACTATGGTATCTTTTGATGAACAGAAGTTCTTCACTTTAATTAATCATAATTTATTAGGTTTTTGTTTGTTTATGGCTAGTGCTTTGTGTATTCTATTTTAGGAACATTTTGTCTACCTCAAGATCATGAAGACAATCTTTTGTCAAGAAATTTTATCTTTTTCATTTAGGTCTACATTTTAACAGAAATTGATTTTGCGCATGGTGTGAGTCGGTGTTTATTTCCCCCCTGTGGATATCTAGTTGATCTGAACTATTTATTGAAAAGATTATAATGTCCCCACAGCATGTAGCTGGTTTTCAGGTAACCATATGTGTTCGGGTCTGTTTCTGGAGACTGTTCTGTGCCATTGGCCTGCTCATCTGTATTTGGGTCAGTGCCACACTGTTTGAACTACTGGCTTCATAATGATATTTGATAGTATAAGTTCTCCAACTTTATTCTTCTTTAAGATTGTCTTTGCTGTTTTTGGCTCTTTGACCTGACATATAAATTTTAGAATCAGCTTATTAATTTCCACAAAAATTCTTCTGGGATTTTGATTGAGATGGTACTGACTGTCGTTTTGGGAAAAGCTGACATCTTCACAGTATTCTTTTCTGTTCCATGAATATGGTATACCCCTATATTTATATAGGTTCTTTCATTTATCTCAGTGATGTTTGTAGTTGTCTCTGACTATATAGAGATCATATACATCTTCCATGTCTAACTGCTTAATTCTTAGTCAATTTCTTTTTATCATCTGTAATCATCCCACACGTTTCCTTCATGTCATTTAGTTGTCAGCTCAGTCTGCTGTTTTTCAGTGTTTCTAATATACTTGTAAGTTCTGTAATGATTATTTTTCTATTTATTAGCTCTGCATTTCCTTGTTTATTCTGGGTTTTTAAAAATTATCATTTCTCATTTCCTCAATTTTTTAAATCTTTTTTTTAAGCCTCCAATGCATTTTATAAAATTTTCTTTTTGAGGGGAGGACTGTGTTTTCTTTCAGAGTGGAGTCTTCAGCTATTTTTTGCATGTTATGATCTGGGAGGGCACCATGCCACAAGTGCCTCAGGTGATTCTAATGTAGATGAAAGGCAGGGGCGGCATCCTTGGCTGCATATTAAAATCACCTGGGAGCTTTTATAAATCCCATTGTCTGGATTGCACCCCAGACCAATTAAATCAAAAACTTTGGGGGTGGACCTGAGCCTCAGGATTTTTAGGTGATTACGTTGTACAGACATCGTTGAGAACCACTGCAAACCAAAATTTGAGTTACCTTGGAATTCTAGCTTCTATGTAGAAAACAACCCTTTTGCAAATAGGCAAAGCAGATATTGGGCATTTAAGTCTAAAAGACTTTAAATAATAGTACTTATCAGCCACATGACCAATGTATGTATGTAGGCAATTATTCACACATGCCATGTTGCGATCTTTATTGTAAGAGATATAGAAGGAAATTTGGCGTCATATAAATGCCTTGAATGGTACCCAGGGGAATTTATTTTTGACATAACAAAAAGATATGCTTATAAGATATGTTCAAAACCTAGATCACAAAGGACAGTATTAGAGCAGGATTCCCTTTTTCTTTGATATCATGACTAGTTTTTAGGAACTATGTTAAACATTTGTGTGAGTTTCTGTTTAATAAGGGATACATTTTTTTAAAGCTGTCTTTATGTGGAAATAATGTTATCTATCTTGCTCATAAGATTGTTGTGTGGGTTAAATGAGATTTAGAAAGTGCTTACAACAGTGCTGAACACATATAAGTAATCAGTAAATGTTAACTGCAATATTATTGTTAATGCTGTTGTTTCACTGACTTTACATTTTCTCAAGTCTTTCTGGTTTCTTGATGTCAAGAAAATAGCAGAACATTTTCATTTGAATCTTTTGAACTAAGATCATACATCCTTAAAAATTCAGTTTATGAAATAGAGTATATTGGGCAGATGTGAATGAAGACTGGCGTACATTCACTTGGTGAGTATGTGTGTTCAAATTGATTGTTTTGAATAGTAAATGATGGGGAATTGGTAAAAGTTGATTTTGCAACAAAGACAAGATGGTAATTACTGTGAAATAAAGGTTCCAAAATGCAGCTCCATAACTTACTCATATTATAAATGGATAAATCACATTAATGAGTTTGAAGTTAACTTTTTTCATTGAAGCTGTTGATTGATACTAAAGGACCATAGGTAGTTGACATTAAGCAGAGGACTTCTGAGTGCCAGAGAATTCTGTGTTCGCTGTTTTCTCCCTATGAGTTTAGGAAGTATGTATTTTGTGGACGTAGCCTTATTGGGGGGAGCTCAGGCAGTCTGTTTTTAATAGGAACTCTAATGTAGCTTGGTTTATTTTGTAAGAAACTTGCTCAAGTGTGGCTTGAGAGCATTTAATTCCCCACTAGTACATACATAGGGTTTCGTTTTCATTGAAATATGTAGTTTTATAAATATTGGCCTCTTCATTTTGCAGTTGTTATAGCTTCAGAGTCTTGTGCTTTTAATTCTTAAGTTTGAAAATTCTCCAGGGGACTTGATGGTGCTCGGTGCTGGTAATAGAATATCAACCCTTTAAACTTTAGGTTATCATTGAACATTTATGTATTGATAGTATTTTGTAATCTGTCAATATTAAATTATTTTACATATACTTTACAGCACTGAATGAGATACATCTGCTTACAAATGATGAAAGTGAAATTCAGAAGAGGTTAGATGACTTGTCCAGGGCCATGCAACCATTAATTATTATTACGCATTTACATAGCTTTTTTCCTCAGAGGAGCTCAAGGCACTTAAAAATCTCCTAGTGATTTTAGGTATAAAATATTAAAGACAATTAAACCATAACTAGCTACCCATTTGCCTCTCCCCATAAGTTGCCCTTGAAATACCTTAACTTTGCTAAAAAGTTTGATATTAATGGTACAGGTCATGGAACCTTCAGAGGAAAATAAGCATGAAGAAGTGTCATATTAATTCCAACATAGAAGAGAATGCAGTGACCCATTAGTCTTTAGACCTTTGTTTATTGAATCTCTGGAAACATCTCTCAGTTGTTAAGTGACTACAGGTTTGATCGTATTGGAAGTTTCGTGGTCCTTGTGATATGAATGATATTAGAGTCATGAAAGGCCATTGTTGCCAACTTTGGAAGGTGGATTTACTGTTTTCAGAAGTGCTGTTGGGAGACTGTTCCAGTTTGTGATTGCCATTATTACATGAAAATTCGATGAGAGTCAGTTCTCAGTCATGTAGTGCTCCTGAAGATCATGTGACCAGGTTCAACTTTTCTTTCAGCTCATTATCTCCTCAGTGGCTGTGTTTTTTCTAGGAGGATGGGTGACGGTAGGGCTGTGAAGCAGCTTGTTTCTAGATCCTCAGTAGGCCCAACTTCAGAAGGGACACACATTCGCTCCAGATAAGCAAGTAGACAAATACGCGTACTTTGTGAAAGCAGTGCTTTTGCTAAAAGTGTGCTGCCCATGGAGCAAGCAGTCAATTCTGCTTGCCACCTAGGTGCAGTTTTTTCATTTGTTTATTTATTCTGACAGAGTATACAAATGCATTGGTATCATTTGCTAACTCATGAGTTAGCAATAATCTTTGGTGCACCATTTTCAGATAATTACAGCAAATTCTTCATTCTTCATGGCATAAGAGTGGGAAAGCTTGAACTAGTGAAGGACACAGGTATTCCACATTTTGTTAGTCATGCTTTTTTTTTTGCTAAACCCCCAGACCTGCTAATAAATGATAAAATTGCTCGAGTAATATGTTAATTATTAACTACCTTCAGAATAGATAATTAAATATGTGGACAGGAGAGATATCTAAATTTAAACAAAAAACAAAATCAGGGTTTGACCATGCACTCATGCCTGTGTTACATTTACAGATAGATTGATATTTCACAGAGTGAAATCCCATGTGTGTGGGATTACATTGGTCACTTACTCAAAAAGACTCATTTACGGAACTCTGAAATGACTTCTTATAGGGCTTACATAAATGCAGATAGTTTTAGAAATGTAACTTGTGTGTGCTTAATGTTTTTATAAAAGCTAAAATTACTCTTTTGCTTTAACGATTTGTTAGTGTCTGTTTTTCTCCATGAGAATGAAGCCTGAATCAGTGCCCAGCACACAGTAGGTGCTTAGAAAATACATGATGGGATTCCTACCTCTGTTCCGATAGAATCAGGGTTACTGTGGAAGGAAATTGTAGTGTCCGTTATTCTTATCGCAGCCCTTACCATGGAAAACTTGTTTAAAATAATAAATCACTTCAGCGTATCATAACAGTTTTTTAGACCATTCTTCAAATTCATCTCTCATTTAAGTCACTTACTCACTTTCTGACCCACTTCCCATCTTTTCATCTGTTCTCTTTTCAGTTGTGTCTGACCTTTTCCTGCTTTTTCTCAAAACATTTCTATAATTACTTAATGTCCATTTAAACATTACACAGTTTTTGAGGGGCTTTTGGTAAAACACGTAGTCAGCTCTTTATTACTACAATAGTAGTGGACTAGTTGCTCAGCAGGTGCAGACCCCTAGATATTTGTGTATGTGTAAGGTACATAATAGCGTGTGGGGAAAACCCCAGTCCTTGCCCTCCAGGAGTGTCCACGGTGGGAGAGACGAAAAGTAGAGTGTGACCCTGGGCTTGCCAAGTACACACATATGTATGTTTGCGCTAGCTCTCTAGGAAGGGATCTGTTACAACGAAAGCACCACGGCTGGAAACTGCCACTTCACACCGAAAAGTCCCATGGGGGGCAGCGTGGTTCTGTGGAAAGAAGTTCTAATAAGAACCAAGAACCCTTAGCTCTTGTCTTCTCACCACCACCAGCTAGAAACACTGAGCGGCTTCTCCCAGCTTTCTTTTGTCCCCAGCCTCAGTTTTTTCTGTCTACATAGGGCAGTTTAACTAAAATCCACTGGTTTTGTAAATATTGTGGTGTAGCACATACGTTTCTTTACCTTCATAGAAGATATGTCCTTTTTCTTTTTAGTTAACACTGAGTAACATATTCTATTTTTGCTTACTATTAAGGAATGTAATAGTAATTTTTAAAGGGTATACATTTGCATGATGATTTCAGTGGCCTTAATCAAATGAGTCCAATAAGATTAACTGCGTATTGCAGTCTCATGTTTGTGTTTAGAGTTCTTTGTTCTTTGACACACACACGTGCAGTACCATTTAAACATTTTAGGCTGTACCTTCTAAGTTTCTATAATGAACATTCATGACTTTTGTAATAAGGGGGAAAAAAACCAACAACAGTTCTTCAGTACCCATCTCCTTTGATGCAAGCATGAATCTGATTGGCTTCTCTTAGATGCTTTTGAAAGCATTTAGAGGGTATCTTTGGATGTTTGAGTTGGGATGTGAAGAATCGTCTTTGGTTTTTGTCTCTGAAGACTTTTATTCTCTTTTCCATTAAAACAGCTTTAAGTCTATAACTAATCTCCAGTCAGTGTTTAGATGGTTAGTAAATTATCAGTCCGATGCATCTCGCTGATTTGTCTTCCTCTTTCTAAATTGGAAGTGAGAAGCTGCTAATTTAACTAAGTTTTAGCCTAGCAGTCTGAGCACTGCAAAAATACAATGTGTAATATATACACTAATGCCCTTTAAAATAAACCTAGTTTTTAAAGATATTTTAGCCATGCTGAATTAAAAGAAAACTCTGTCCTAACTTTATGAATTATTCTTGTATGTCATGCAATATTTTGATTTCATTTATAAATGTAAATAAAGGCACCTGTGAGACCTGGTATGGCATATGACAAAATCAGAGATTAATGCACTTTGTGAAGCCATTTTCTGTTTAAAGAGAACCAAACTATGTACTATTTGAAGCCTAAAAAGTTGTCAAATAACAAAATGAAGCATTTGGTGATATCGGTAGAAAGAAGCTGGCAGCAAATTGTTTGGAATTTTGCTCATCGCCTTATGCAATGAATAACAGACTTAGATATTTAACTTGAAGGTTGTTGTTAATTGATCTTAGTCTGTAGACTGTTGGTCCTTTCTATCCACACTATTGATATATATATTGTCAGAAAAGTTGGGCAAGAGATACCCAGTTGAATTGTGGATTAATGAAATTCAGTGCTTTCCCCAGTACATACTGCTGAAATACAGGTGTTTCTTTTGTTGGTTGAATACTGTCTGATTTTCATTCCTATGTAATTTACCTGCACGGAGATTAAGAAAGCTCCTTTTTATTAAATAAGCTTGAAAACAAGATGAATGCACTAGGCTCTTAGGTAGAACATATTGGATCGCTCCCTTTATAATGAGCATTTAAAAATCTGCCCTCCTAAAGCTGGAAAATGCATTCTCTCCTGTATGGAAAGCAATATAGTACTGAAATATTTCTCCTTAATTTTGGTCCGAACGAACAAAAGTGTCTGTGTTTATTCCTGCCTAATGCATCACAAATCTGCTGACATGCTAACCTTGGAGTCTTGGCTGGCGTTAATCAGGCCTGTGCACCGGCAGGAAAGATGTACCTAATGCACTCCATCAGTGCAGTTTGCATATGGAAGTTCTCACAGGGGAGCTGCCCTGTGCCAGCTGAGGGTTACCTGCCCACTGCAGTTATTGTATGTAATTATCGAACCAATCTGTTCAGCCCAGCAGGGTTTAGATAGTAATCATGAAGCAACACTTTGGAAAAGAAAGATGTAAGGCACTCTCCCCTTCTCTCATCAGTTATATGAAGTTACAGCCACTCTTCCAGCTATTTTTGAGAAGTAATACCTCCATGTACAAATCTGCTAAATGAATGCCTTTGAAAGTTTTTTAAGGTTTAGTCAAGATGTTATGTTTATATATGTGAAGCATTTTCTTCAGGACCATGATGGGAATCTCTGAGGTTTAATCTTCCACAGCCACCGTTAAGAATATTTTGAAACAGTGGGATTAACTGTAATACATAGATAATAACAGTTCTGACCATTCGGAGGTTTTAACATAACGTGGCTTGAGTAGAGTTGTGCTTTCCCATGTAGTTCTCTTTGGAACAGAACCCATGGTTGCCATTAGGCAAAAGAACAATGTCCTGTCAGCAGACATTATACCCTTTTATAGCTGTACACAAAATGGCCTGAAGTGAGGAAAATTCTTAGGCAAAGTTTAACTTAATATTGTTAGGAAAATATATAAGAGGACATTCTGATGTGTCGTGAATCTGTGAAATTTGGGAAGTATCAGATGATTTCCTGAATGCTACAGACTTATTTTAGGCAACCTAGAGAAGTAATGAATTCTGATGTAGATTTTAACACATTTAAATTTGAGATTACATGGGACAAAGTTGCATGAAAAGTGCAAAGTTTTCAATTCCTTACTAATGTCCTTCTATAGTTATACCTACGTATAGAGATGTTAAGTATTTTAAAACTTTACACAGGACTGAGCTAGTTAGGAAATGTAGTGATAGAAAGTAAGAAAAAGAAATTGTATGAACATTTGGGAAGAATGAATGGTGACAGAACGTAGGCATTAACTCCTAAGTAACACTCAACTAGAAAAATATGTAGAAAATAGGAAAGGCCTGAGAGAGTGGTGGAAAATCCAACCTGTTTTTGAGATTTTAGGAGAGCTTTGTACTTTTAAGACTCTTCTTTTACAGTAAGGTTTATGGCCCTCTTAAACTTTAAATTATAAAACATTTATTGGAAGTTTGCCATTATTGATCCACAGAATTTCCCCATCAGTTGAGAGGGCATAACCACTGATGCAATACATGGGCCAGGCACATATTTTCCTATTTATCAAGTACATTTACCCCACCCCACACATGCAGTGTAAAATGGGGAAAATAAGTATCATTGGCCTAAGCAAGTATCAGCTTTCAAAGAGAGTTTTTGTATCATCAGTCCTGATGGTTAAAACATGGCTTTCAATAATAAATTATATGAGGCATAAAAAGTTAGAGGTGGATATAAGAAATATACCCACTTCCAGACTAACTGTATAGTTGAAGGTTCCCTTAATCCCCTTTTCTTTCACCCCCTGCCCCTTTCCTTAGGTGACCCCCACCAGGAAGTTGTGTGTATTCTTCCTGTATGTTTTGACATACCCACACCTGTATAGATTCATATATATATGCTAATATCTGATAAGTTTGTATATTTTCTTTTTTTTTTTTTGCGGTACACGGGCCTCTCACTGTTGTGGCCTCTCCCGTTGCGGAGCACAGGCTCCGGATGTGCAGGCTCAGTGGCCATGGCTCACGGGCCCAGCCGCTCCGCGGCACGTGGGATCTTCCCGGACCGGGACACGAACCCATGTCCCCTACATCGGCAGGCGAACTCTCAACCACTGCGCCACCTGGGAAGCCCTGTATATTTTCTTAATTGACCATGCCACATCTTTTTCTTTTTTTTTCTTTTTGTTTAATTTTTATATGTAAGAAGAGAAAGAAAGAAATAGAGCAGAGCACACAACCTGGTGTTGAAGATATGGAATGCTCAGATACACAGACAGAAGAGGCCACACAAACCCGTAAGTTGAACAGTCTTGCCTCTTAGCTCTTTTCTTATATATAATAAACACAAATTTCATTTCCTCCCACTGAATAAGGGGTTAACTATTTGGGTCATAACATTCTCATTTTATAATTTAAAAAATGTAGGAGAAGATCTAATATTTATACAGTATGTATCACAATGTCCTTTGTTCACATTGTGTTATTTACTATAATCACGTCTATAATAATCATGAAGTTGAGACCAGGAGTTACTCTCATTTTGCAGATATGGAGCCCAAGACACAGAACATTTAAATGACAGAACTGTTGTGAAAGGGTTAGACGTAGAGACCAGAACTCTTACCTCTCAGGCTACTGTCTCTCCGGTTCTCCACACTTACCGCCGAACTCTGCGCGTGAGAGGGAATGTCAGGAGTCAGGTGGTTAGTACGTGGCTTACTGCAGAGTCTGCCAACTCTTCTTTTCTCTCGGCAAGTTGGGATGCAAGGAATTAAAGCCTCGAATCATCACTTCCCAAAGGTCTTGAAGCAAAAAGCAAGGTATAAAGTCATTTCTTCAATGGCTTATGTACTGGTGCTGAAGGCACTTTTAGTATGGAGTAGTTCCAGAAGTGACATTAGCAAAGGCAGCATCTGCAAAGGGCAAGACTAGGTTGGACTTTGGTCTGGTTAATAAATGGCCAGTCTGTGGTGTGTAGGCACACCTGTGGGGCTCAGAAGATGGGAAAATATGTTCCAGGTTTCATGAGAGATGGTTTACTTGCCTCAGTGAGGAGAGATTCAGAGCTGGCTACAGTACCACTTCCACCCCCCGCCAGATATCTCTTCTATCTGTCTGCCTTTTATTTATTTATTAGTTTATTGGTCCTGAAATATTTCTGATTTCTAATAGAAGAGGCTTATTTTTGGTAAAAATTTCATCAAAGTGTAAGTGCCCAGTAGAGTTAGGCCAGTGATGTATTTTTACCTTCCCTTTGACAGTGATAGCCATGCATGTTTGCGGAAGGCAAAAATTGAGTTTCAAAGAGAATCATCTTCACCCTGCTTTTATTAACATTTTCTTCATTATATATTATGGATAGTACGTCCTTAGGTTTATCTGAATTTACCCAAGAGAATCCTTGGGATAACTGAAGAGCGAGTATATAACGTCACTCTGGAAGCTAAAGGTTTTGAAATAGTCCCTCTTACTTTTCTGCTGCCATCTTCCATTCCCTCCTGTTTTTGTTTTTTTTCTCCTTCCTCCCCTGTCTTGTTCATTCTGTTACTAGGAGGTGGGGAGTCCCAAGGAGCAGCACATCAAAGCATGTCTCAGCCAGAGGCGGCAGCAGCGGCTGTGGCAGTGAGTGGGAGCAAAGTTAAGGAGCGTTTATGAAGATAGAGTAATATTCTTACTCAAATCCCTTACATTTTAAAACAGGAGATTTTAGTTTAGGAAAGGGCTTACGTTGTTATAGTAAGGTTGATACCCATTTAGACCAAAGCCAGTTCCCAGCTGTGCATAGGGAAGACTCATGTGTCTCCTCATGCCTAGAGGTCATTTGTTATCCGAACCTTGCTTAGTGAGCATCAGAGGTATTTGTTTTGATACATACGTGATTTTAAATTTGACTGTAATTACGAAAACTGTTTCTTATACCTAAAATTTTAATTTAAGGTCCTTATACTGATGGTTTTTACTGTGAGAAAATATATTAGTATTTTTGTTTTATTTATTAATGACAAAAGAAGAGAGTAGACCCCATCACTAATTTAAGGAGAATAATCCAGATTTCTTTTTGATATTAAAAAATGAAGATTAAAAAATAATCAAATTCTCTTTTATTCATATAAACTCTAAATTGCTTTAATTAAATACTGTTCCAATTGTAATTCATTTTCCCCCCCTAAAGTATAAGGCTAGTTAAGGTATTTTACTATCTAAATATTCATAAATGAGAGAAATATTACCTGAGATAGTAAAATGTTATTGCTTCTAGCAAAGAAAACTAAAGCAATCCAAGGGTTCATGAAAATGTATGTTTATGTATTCATCAGTTTAAAGTAACCTGAATGAGAAGGCACATTATTACATTTGAAGTTTTTTAAAGAAATATATAATTCAGTGAATTCTGTGTTTTAGAGCTTTAAGATTTTGCGTCAAAACATGTTTCAAGAATGGTCACCTCTAACAGCTGCTTTAGAAATGTCAGTTTCTTCATTAACAATTTTATTTTCAAACACGATTTATGGTTTACATATGGTAAGAGATTTTTCTCACGGTGTGATCTCTCAGAATGCTGTGCCTAGCAAAATGGGGACAACTTTCCTTTAATATCTATTTAGACCATTTAAAAAACGTGTATAATTTTCTCGATACACCTAAACTCATTTTGAGTAGCTGGGCGTCTATTGTGTAAGAACACATTCTGAAAGCTTTCTAATGTGTCTTGTGTAGGTTTTCTCAAAGAAAGAGAGGGGTGAGGGGTCGTTTTCAAGAAGAACAGAGGCCTCTAATCCTTGTAGTTTTATGCAAGGCATGATTTTTACCAATTGAGAAAATTTAGTAATTTGCTCCAAGTAATTTTTTCCCCACAAAATGATAAACCTTTAAAAACTACACATATTCTGGCATTTCAAAACCAGGCCAATATTTCAGAACTGTACTAAAAATTAGTTAATACAGCCATGATATTTATGGCCAGTATACTTTGTCCCTACCGTTCATACAACAGACAGAACTCAACAGCCTACTCTTGGTGGTGTTTTTGAAGTACCTTGGATTTTGGACCATTCTTGAGGATTCTTTGAGGAAAGCATGACTTATGTTTACCCCTTGAATAGTTACGGTCTAGTCAAGAAAGAGATATTTTTAAGGCACCCTACAAAGAAATTTCCCACTTGTTTTTTTCCTTCTGCATTATAAAATCATAGAAGAGTATCCCAACCTTGTATATTTTATTTTTCAAGTATTAAGTTTTACACATTAGTCTTATGATTGGGCCTTTTACCACTAGTAAAGTATTACGAAAATGAGTATATATGGGACGGGAGGAGAAATAGATTTTTTTCTGCAACAGTCAGAATTGATTATTAGGAAAAATACTGAACTGATAAAGTCTCTAAGTTGCATAATATGATTATATAATAAGTTGCAGGTGGTGATGGCATTCTTAGTTGCAGTGAAAAACTTTAAATCTAGATTGAATGGGGATAAGCAGTAACGGAATTTAATCTAAGAGTAAAATGTCAAATTAGGACATTAATGAGAATATAGCGATAATCGTTGACTTTAGTGTCCTTTTTTTTTTCTTTTTTTTTGCGGTACGCGGGCCTCTCACTGTTGCGGCCTCTCCCGTTGCGGAGCACAGGCTCCGGACGCGCAGGCTCAGCGGCCATGGCTCATGGGCCCAGCCGCTCCGCGGCATGTGGGATCTTCCCGGACCGGGGCACGAACTCGTGTCCCCTGCATCGGCAGAAGGACTCTCAACCACTGCGCCACCAGGGAAGCCCTAGTGTCCTTTTTAATGTGACTATAGATTCGAATTTTATTGAAAGGGAGATGTACTATAGTATTGATTATGGACCTTGATCTTGCGATATCCTGTTATTCCAATTTCAGACAATCACAGCATTCTCAGTTTTCTATGGAAAATTAATTTCAAAATTGTTGAAGTAAAAACCTAAAAATCTACCATGGAATATTTTTAAAAGAAGGCTATATCACAAAAATCGAAGAAAAAACTCAAAAGTTTAAACCCACCATAGTGTAGGCCATGCACTATGAGTGGCAGAGAAAAGAAGATACTCATATAACTTTGAAGTTTGCATGAATTGAAATGTATGGCAATTGAATAAAAACTAGAACTTGGAAAAATAACAAACAAACTGATCTTCCAATTAAGTACCTAAATAAACCTGTAGTCAGAAAGCCTTTAGAAACTGTTTATGATTAGACATGTGTGGTAGATATTTTGTCCTAGATTCAAAGAATGTTTTGTATGTTTCAGAAGAGAAGTACTGATCTCTTTGCTGTTCAGTGTGTTTATTGATTGATCGTGGGCCCCACGCTGCCCTCACCCTGGTACCATTGCTCTCTCCTGGCAGAGGGAAGCCCGAGGCCATGGAAGGCACACTCCTCTTGCCAGCACAGGCCGTTGTGATCGGGCCTAAGCTTGTCCTTCTGACTCTGCTGTGCTCGCGGTGGAGGTGGCCTGGGGTGGGGTGGGAGACAAAGTCTCCTTGGGGAGGCGGATCCACATGCTCCCGGTAGAGAAGCACTGCATTCTTCCAGCGCAGGAATAGTTGGAGAGGAACTGTCATAAGGCACTTAGGCCAGTATCAGATGTGATACTTTTCTAGAAGGCGACTTAGCTGGGGTCTGTTTAATCCCTAGTGGACAAGACTTTGCATTTTGGATTAGCCCAGTGCTCTTCTGCCTAAAGAGTAGAGGGATCAGGCTTTAAAAAGCAACACATTTAGAAAAAATGCCTTGCTTTTCATAATATGCATATCCTCAGTGCTTCCCCCCAAGGAATACCTATCTTTTTTTGTTTTAACTTTTTATTTTATATTGGAGTGTAATTGATTAACAACATTGTGTTAGTTTCAGGTGTACAGAAAAGTGATCTGTATATATACATATACAGATATCTATTCTTTTTCAAATATTTTTCCCATAATATTGAGCAGACTTCCCTGTGCTATACAGTAGGTCCTTGTTGCTTATGGAGTACCTATCTTGTTGCTATAGTTTACATTAGGAGATAATGTTTTTAATTGTACAATAAAAATTTGGGGGAGAAATAGTTCAGGACCAGTGTAAATGGGGTATGTTTTTACCAGTGGATGCATTCTGTATAACTTCAAACTAGAAGGTCGGCTTTGTTAGCATATTTTTTGACACACTAAAAAATTAACACAATTTCCTAAGATTTTTAGGGTATTAACAGTTATAACTTGTGTATCAGTTTCGTCTCCACAAATCATCATAGTCAATTAGATTTTTAAATATTAATAACCATATATGGAAATACTTATATTTCTGTTCTTTTGCTTTTGTAAGTTAATGACTAGTGATTTAAATCTCTTTGTTTTCTCTTCAAGGTTCGAGAACCAGGAAGAGAGTCCAGAAGTAAATCAAATACTGTGAACCAGTTTTTCTTTTCTTCCTTTCATTTGACTCTTTCCTTCTTTCATTTGACTTTTCCTCTTTTTCTGTATTAAGTGTTTTATTTTCATGTGAGTCTTGTGGAGTGGGGGAAACAATGAAGTACCTATGTCTTTGAAAAGCAGACTTTTTTTTATTAAATACTTTGTAGAATTTACTAAAGCCTAATTTATAAAATTTCACAGTATTAAGGTTATACCCTTGAAGCTGTCCCATGCTGTGTGTTTGAGGTTCTGGGGTACATATAAGAAATATTACTATGACATGCACTTTTCTAATCGTTGTATATTTCCTACAGTGTATAAAATGTTTAGCAAAATCCTTACTTTTAAGGAAATACACAACTTAAAATAAAGGTCTCTTTTTGCTTGATACAAATTTGTTGTGGGCATAAGATTTGTTTTGTATTGATTTTGCTCAGTTCCACAAGCATTTGTTAAGCACCTGCTCTAGGAAATGAGAGGTACAAAGAAGAGAAAAGATTATGAAAGAAGAAATGGAGTAGTAAGTTTATCTGTGAGAGATGAAATACATGTATTTGAAAGATTACTTGAGAATTATGTAAGTATGCAAGCTGTATGGTAAGAAAACAGGCAATTATCAAGTGGTGGCCAGATCAAAGATTGTTTTAGACTGGCTTCCTTTAAGGAAATTCTGTCAAATATATATATATATATATATATATATATATATATATATATATTTGGCTTATTCATTCACAAGAGATTATTTTTCTTCCAAGTTTTTTTTTTGGTATGGTATAATATTTGTACAGTAAACCAAGCACTTTAGAGTTTTAATGATTAGAAATTTTAAAATATAGACTATATAGTTGCCTTGGGAACAAAAGCTTGGAATTTCAGCATGAACAATTTCAAGATTTACTTTGTTAGAGAAATTGGGATTGGATTGGATTTTCTAGGGGTGGTACACCTTACCACTTGTAGCCTGTACAATGTTTTTAGATGGTGTATAGGTACACTTTTATTTAAATATGTAAGCATTTATTTAATATGTATTTAGAATATAAATAGCACATTGGTGATTTCTCTATTGCTTAGGACAAGCCTAAAGTAGGTATTTCAGTTTTTAGAAAAGCAAGTTGATTTGAAGAAAATACTAAGTAAATAATAGTACAGGTGGATGTAGACATGTCAGAAACTGTCAGGGTTGTACCAATTTTGAGCAACTCTGAACCAACACACTTTACCTTTTGGCTCTCTGATGTGGTATTTAGTTGTCACACGAAGCATTTATCACTGCAGTGGTCGGATACTGAAAAACGCAAAGCAGATCTGCCGACTTTCCTTTGAAGGTTAATCTTTTAAATGCCTCCTGAAGTTCTAGGGCACTGTGACTTTACAGAATAGAGAACTAGATTTTGGGCAGAGCCTCCTCCTGTTTTCTGTAGAATGTTGGATTTTAGTCCTCATCAGTGTTACGGTCCCAAGGTTATTTGTAACATCTAAATCAACTCTCAAGTTCTGTTTCAAACACATTGATGCTTAAAATAGGATAAAATGTGTGTGGTGTGTTTTTGTGTATGTGCCTTAGCCTTTTTTATTTTTCAAAACACAAAAACATAGCAAAACCTGTTGGTTAAATATGAAGAAAACAAACATTTCCTCACATATTGTTTTTAATAAGTGCTGGCATTTTCTCAAATGTTGCTCTGTTGGCAGGGCTGCAGAAATGAAAAACTAATAGCCATAGTAGCCAGTTTGATTCATCGGCTGCATCCCCTTATCCCCTTGTTCTGCTGTTCTGTTCCCTACCTTACTCTGGTTTTTCTTACCCCCCCTTATTTCAAAGAAGTGGTGTAATAACCTCCTTGTCCGCCAGAGTTATGCTTTTTCCCTTGCCTTTTTCAGTTCCATACTTACTGTTTTTTATCTTGTGTTGTTTTTGTTTTCTTTCCAATCCCTGCATCCAGTGGGTTTGCTTTTCTTTATTCTCCCTTCACAATCCAACATCCTTATGGACGTGTTCCTGGCCCCATGTGTCCTGCTTCTCTGCCATTTTCGTATGTCCTTAGTGAGCTGAGGGTTTCTAGTCTGTTAAGGACTCACCCCTGTGCAGGCTCCTGTCCTTCAGACAATGGGAGCTACATGTGTGCTATATTTTCTAGACAGCAGCTGGTAAATCTTTGATAACCATCTAAGCCCTGATGTAAAATATCTTCTGGGTGTTCTTCAATAGTGATCTTTTAAGACAAATCAAACGCTAATAGGCCAGGGCAACAAAACCCCAATTATTTCTTTGAATTACTAACTTAAATGTGCATATCAAGAGCTAAGTTGCGTAGCAATGAATTAGTGGTGGAAATATAAATACATTATATGTATTTGTGTGCATGTGTGCTTGTTTATCCTTTAAAACTATATTCATCTGGTCATCAAAGTGTATTAATAGTACTTGATCACTGTAGAAAATTTAGAATATACAGAAAAGTGTCAAAAGACACACTAGCCATATTACTACCACCCACAGACAACCACTGTTAACATTTTGACATGTTTTTTTCCAGCCTTCTCTATGCATTTTTATCTTTAAATATCATACTTTATAAAAGCTTTATATTCTGCTCTTTAAAGTGAACATTAAATACTTTCCATGTTATTACAAATACTTCATAAATATAGTTTTTATGTTTCTATAATATTTTTTCCTATGGATTTGTGATACTTTCATGACCATTTACCTAATGTTGGAGGTTTAAGTTGTTTTCAGTATTGGGATATTATAAACAATATTCTTGAATAAAATTGGGCATAAGTCTTTGTCTACATGTACAAATATTTCCTTAGATTTTCAAAAGGGAACCATTGGGTGAAAGACTATGAAAATGGAAGGTTATTGGTGCACATTATCAACTTGCTTTGTAAAACTCCGTCAGTTAACACTTTACCCAGAAATCAGTGCTCAACTTACATTTTTGTCAACCTTGAGTGCTACTAATTTTTATAATTTGATAAGGTAAATTTTTTTTAATTGCTAGTGAACCTGAGCAATTTTTTATTTTTAAACAAATCATTCTATTTGCTTTTTGATGTGTGTGTTTGTACTGTTTGTATAGTAATGATCTTAACCTCTGTCATGTTTGTTGCTGACTTCTTCCAGTTTATTTTTTGTTGACGATTTAATTCTTATCGCTTTAATTTGTTGATCTCTTTAACTGTAATTTCTGCTACTGTTTTAAAATATTTCCCATCCTGATATCAGAAATATTTACCAGGGCTTTTTCTAGGATTTGTGTTTTAATGCTTCTGAATTTTTAATCCATATGAAATTTAATGTGGTGTATGTATGCCATGAAGTAAGGATCACAGTGGATTTTTTTCCAAATAGCTAACCAGTAGCTCCATTACCATTTGTTAAATAAATTCTCTTCCTCACCCCCTTTCCATCCTGGTTTGTGTTGCCTGTTTTATTACAGATTAAGTTCTTATACCAGGGTCTGTTTCTGTCAGTTCAATTTCATTGATCTGTCTGTCTGTTCTTATGCCAGCACCACACTGATTTAATTAGTGCCATTTAACTTATTAATTCTTATTTACTGCCCAAACCACATTAACAGAAATCAAAATGAAAGAGAAAATTCATTTATGATCTCACCACCACCACAAAAATCAAACGCTTGTCCTTTGGCTGTGTTATTTTTCAGTCCTGTTTCATGCTTACATAATTTTTCCTAGTTGTAATAGTTGCATTGGTGAACTTTTGTGTGTGTGTGTCTTTTAAAGTTCCACAGTTTATTCTGTATATACCCCTGATTCATTAAGCTCTACTGGTATAAAGAATACAAGACGCACTGAAGAAGTGATTCTGTGCAGTATACTGCTGACCAGATGGTTTAGGCAGCTCTCTTTATCACTTGGGTGTTACTTTACAAATAAAATGCTTACTATTTTCATTGTACTAAGAATGTGTTATTCATATATTGGTGAGTTTTATTATAGCAGTAGTATTTTGCAACTTATGAGTAGTGTTCCTGAATTTTTGTAATTTTGACTCGTCATGAAGTTACCTGTAAAATTTCTCCATTAAGCAAGTACAGTTTTATTTATGGACCACTGCAGAGGATCTTCAAAACACTCTTTCCTCTTTTTGGCTTGGTTAAGTCAACCGTTTTTTAAGGGTCTGAGTTATCAGTGGAGTTGGTCTATAAGATAATCTTTGTGCCTGGAGTACAGAGGCAGGAAGGAATATTAAAGGCACGGATCCCGCCTTGGGTGGGGGGCTGGGGAGGAAGTGGGACAGTAGTCTGAAATCTGTTTCCATTTTTCTGTAGGTTGTCTTTCTGCTTCTGGTATCTTTTAGAAGCAAGTGAAAAGTGATCACAGTTATGTAAATGAAGACCTTATAACACCTGGACTACAGGTTGTTTAATAACTAAAAAATTGCTGTATTTAATATTTTTTCTGACCTTGACATAAAAAGCGCAGTACAGAAGTTCATGGTGCGCCTTCTCGGTATAATTCTCAGATGTGAGAGATACCTCACACTTCCTTATAAGGGTCGGATCTGAACTTAAAAGAGTTCTGAACGACTGAAGGGTCTGCTAAGCCTGAACGCTGGAGAGTTCTAGGGCAGTATGTATCCAGGGAAGGTTACAATTGGAAGTACATGTTGATTCTGTTAGATTGCCTGGCCAAGAGAGTCATGGTTTCCGTCTTGAACTTTTCTAGATAGAGGAATGTGCCTTTAAGATCCTTAAGAAAACTTTCATGTTCTAAACATTTTAGTTCTCCCTCCCCAACCCCCCAAAAAAGAGCTTTTGTTTTTTTGTCTTCCTTTATTTCATTAACTCTTGTAGAACATTTTGGGGCTGACGCATGAGTCAGTCCAGCCGGAGAAGTATTGTGCACATCCTAACCTGCTTAACACTGGTTGCAAAGGTGTGTGATGTGGTCCCTGTGTAACACCCCATCACCTCCTACCAGCCCCCTGAAGTTTTTTTTTTTCCAGTTTTATTGAGAAATAATTGACAAACATCACTGTATAGGTTTAATAAGGTGACTAGCACCCCTCAAATTTCTCCTGTAAAAGTCCTTGGCAGATGTTTAAGAGCTTAAGACAAATATGCAACTTACCCTATAATTTATAATTTAAAGAAGGATCATTTAGGGCTTCCCTGGTGGCGCAGTGGTTGAGAGTCCACCTGCCGATGCAGGGGACGCGGGTTCGTGCCCCGGTCCGGGAGGATCCCGCGTGCTGCGGAGCGGCTGGGCCCGTGAGCCATGGCCGCTGAGCCTGTGCTCCGCAACGGGAGAGGCCACAGCAGTGAGAGGCCCGCGTACCGCAAAAAAAAGAAAAAAAAAAAAATAGGAAGGATCATTTAGACATTTCTTAAGATACACATGCAGTCACAGTGGGCTTCCCACCGACACACCTTTTGTTAAACTTCCTAACTATGCTTTTGAAAAAGAAGTCATCTGTATTCCAGGTGCTACAGGCCCAAAATAAGTCTTTGATTTGTCATGCAAAGTGTTCAGAAAGCAAAGGTGGCTGAAATTATATCAAAATGGTTCCTAAGGCCCTGTCTGTTCCTGTCGAGGTCAGAGGAGCCACAGCCTGCAGAATCACAATTTGAGGTCAGGAATCCGGAACCCCTGCTGTTCCCAATGAACTGTGTGATGTACACAGAAGAGCTAAATGAACAGTCATGATAATACCTGGTTGGTCTTTTAGCAGCAAAATTGGAGGTGGGGGGAGGAATATGAAACTTTTTAAAAGCGCGGGGTTTTTTTTTTTTGTGGTATTATTGTTGATATCCCTATTTGAATGTATAGTCCCTAACAAAAGAAGCAAGATGCCTTTAGACCGCATTTACTGCTCTTGATGACTCCAGTTGTGTGTAAATATTAGAAAACAGCAGGGTCCTGCATTCCAAGAATCACTTGAGCAGTGCCACGAAGACAAGTGTCCTGACTGGTGTAGTCATACTCCCCAGCTCTCCTGCTGTTTCTAATCTGTGCGCACAGCCGTGAAAAAACTGGACTGACATTTACAGGCACAGCAGGGAGACACTTGACTAGGGAATGTTAAAGACTCCGGCACCTCCGATTCAAAGTGGCCACCACACATGATAAATCTTCACAGGAGAGCTAGCCTGCACTTCCACTGATGCCATAATGAGGGTATCTGTAATGAAGCAAAGAAGTGAAACATTTTCCCCCCACAAGCTCAACTTTTTAGCAGTCTGATATTTATTGTTGTCTTTTTCAGACCTAAATATCTAACAGGAGAATCTCATCCTGTGTCGGTGAAGGATCTTTTCCTTTTGAAGTGCTTTTTGGAGTCTGTTTCCTGTCGTCCTCACTCCTCCCTAGGGTTTTACAGGGAGTTTCCTCAGGAAAGAACACTTCCCCATCAACTGTGAATAAAAATAAAATTTCCCGGAACCTGCTGTAACTGGTATGGAAAAGAGGGTCAGTTGCTTTCTGCCTCGAGCCTGACAGACTTCCCTCTCTGTTTTGTCCCAGCGAGCTGCCGGATTTGTATCCCATAATACCAGTAATGCAATTAGGTTGGCTGCACAGTGTCTGGTTGACTTCAGTTAAGAGTTTCTTTCCCTATGGGAATAAGACCAGACAGACTGTCATTTGCTATTACTAATTCTGCTTAGCATTATCACTGGAGCTTTTTTGTAATTAGCTATCTTAGTTGGCTCTTAAATTTTAATAGCCAGTTGAAGCTACGTTTTAGCCAAGTTCCATATCTAAATTGCACTCAGTCCATTAACAAAGTTGGTTAAAAGGCTATTAAAACAAAAGCCAATATATGGTGGTTCGCACTTGCATCTTTGCAGCAGGAGCAATGCCAGCCTCCCCCCTAGTTCTCTAAAAGAACTTTCTCTCCCCAAAGTTACACATAAGCTGAACTCAACTTCCTGAGGGGCAAGAAATTAACATCAACAAGATTTTTAGTACATGAACATATCCAAAACTGTCACTGCCAACTGCCTTTTCCTCTCCGTGAGGGTTTTTTGGGGTTTGGTTTTATTTGGTTGATGGCGGTACAGGGAGGAAGAGGGGCATTTAATATTCCAACTTAAAGTTGACGGGTTTGAAAAGTGAATAATTGAAATGATGTTTTTCTCCATTTCAGCTGATCAAAATTATTAGCAAAACCATCTGAGGCACCTTCTGGTGGAATTGTAGTCTTGCTGGGTTTAAGTCTGTAAAACATTCTGCCAGACGTTAAAAAAAAAAAAATTTGTAGACGAGCCAGCACATAGGCTCAGACCTCGTGCCTAACTGATAGTCCCCATTGTTCGTGGTTTTTAATTCAGATCATTTCTAACTCTGACACGCACACCCACCCCAACCCTTTGCAAATTGGTTTGCCAAGACTTTACTTTCTTCATTGAGTGCCCGCTCCCTCCATATTGGGACAGTGGGTCTGTTTTCCATTTTCAAAGATCCTTAATTTCAAAATTTTTTAGAATTTGTGAAGCAGGCTGTCAAAAGAAATTAGACTGGTGCAGGCACGTTCAGTTGACGTTTTTTCTCTGAATCATCAGGACCCTGGGAATGAAGATGTGGAGAGAAACTACTAGGCAAATAGGTCCTGTCACCCTGACTCAGCTGAGTGCCTCTGAAGAACGTCTCCACCCCCAGTCTGTTGAATTTGCCGATGTCCTCTTTTAAAATGAAGAGTTTATCTGCCTCAAAAATATACAGGCTTTTTTTTTTTTCTTAAACTCCAAATGGTGGCTTTTTCTATTTCCCCATTCAGAAGATATTAGGAATTGTAGTTTAATCTTAATTTTTAAAGCAGTAAGCGGCAGGTTGGAATACTTTCCACTCCCCAGTGTCTGGCCATTCTTCTGGTTAGCTTTTCTCTTACTCAGAACTACTGTCAAGCTGTAAGCTTTGGTGGTGCTATCCTCCCTACCGAAGGCCACCTGGCAGACAAATTCTAGTGAAACCCAAGCGTTCGTTATAATTATATTTCCATTTTAAATATGTTTAGTAGCTCACATTCACATACGATCTTTTGTCTGGATTTGCTTCTCTAGCCTTTGGCTAAGTGGCTGGGTTGCCATCAGTGAGAGTGTGGCCTCCTTGACAGAGATGAAGAGCTTCACCTGTCTTAACAAAGGACCAGAAATGCTGGAGGGCCTCTCTGGTGGTTTTTGTCCTCTGTCAGAAGCTGATGGAAGAGGTCAAGATCATTTTATCCAGTGTTAGATGATATGCAGTGAAATTAATATACTATTAAAAATGTATAGGTAACGAGTTGGCCTTTGATAAAGATAGAACTGGCTGTGAAAATCGGGTCACAAACTCTCTTCAGAGGTCAGGGTTGGTGGTTTCTCCCATGAAGACTGAAGGCAGGAACAGCCCTACTGTGGTTTTTCAGGGGACCCTCTAGCTGTTGATGGATGGCCTTTGTGGGCTTTAAGTGATAATGTCTACAATATATGTTAGACCTCACCTACCCATACTTTATTTTAAACTAATTTTTAGGAGATACTCATAGGTAATACATGTATGGTACATGATACAAAAATCAGTAGGAACAAAGGTAAATAGTGATTAAATTGTACACCTGTAACATATAGTATTTTGCATGAACTGCAAAAAAAACTATAGAGAGGATGATGGGAAAAAAGAAAGTAGTTGGCAGAAATTTTAAAATAGCATACCATATCATATATGGGAACCTATTATGTATATTAAATATATATGCTAAAAATTAACTTCCAGCATCAAGAATATATAAAAGTACTTTCATTCAAAAAAGGTAAATGGTGAAGTCTTAAATTTAAGATTATGGACCACCAAGGAATCTGGATAGAAGATAATCCTGTTTTTGTTTCATGAAAAACTGAAAGAATCCATGACAAAAAAATTAAGAACCTTTCCTTTTCCGTAGCCCTAGGTTCCCGCCCCAGAAATAAAAACTGTTACAGGTTTGGATAGCCTTCCAAAGCCACAATCTGCATATCCATTAATGGAGGGGGGCGGGAGGGGGAAGGGGAAAGAAAGAATGCAAACTCTTATTTTTTCTATATTGCAATTTATTGGGATAAAGGCTCTAGCCAAGCTATGAGGTCAAACACCTATTTTAATGTAACTGCTCACAATGGGCATATATCATCTCATTATTCAGTCGGTTTTATATTATCCTTTTTGAAGATCTCTTAGTGGTTCCATCAGTAGAAGAGACTGCAGCTTTGCCTGTCTATGCTGAAGGCAAGTGGCTGGCTCTAGAACCCAGTGCAGGCCTGGGACCCAGGTTTTCAAAGCTTCACCCACCTGCGCAGCAGTCTTCCTGGGTCGCTTCTTACCCGCTGACCCTGGGGTTTCCTGCATCTCTTTCGTGTTGGATCACCTGTTACCTGGCCCAGTATGTTTCTCCTTGGTTTACCCCTCTTATCGGGAGGAGCACATCCTCCATTAGTTCCCTGAGAAAAAGGTGTGTGGGAGGTAAGTTTTTTGAATTCTTGCATGTCTGAGGATGTCTTTGTTCTACCTTTCCTCTTGGCTGGTAGTTTGACTTGTACAGAATTATGGATTGGAAATAATTTTTCTTCAACGTTTCGAAGGCATTACTCTGATAACCTTCTAGTTCCAGAGTTGCTGTTGAGCACACTTGAAGCTACTCTGTTCTCTCTTTCTGGAGCTTCTGTTCAGATATTGGGAATCATAGGCTGATCTTCTAAGCTTTCTTCCTTCTCCCCGCACTTACTTTCTGTCTCTTTTGTCTTTTTCCCTCTACTTCCTGGGAGGTTTCCTCAATATTTTCTTCTAACTCTTAGGATTTTTAAAAATTTCTGCTGTCATATTTTTAATTTCCAAGAGCTTTTTGTTCTCCAAATGTCCTTTCTCATGCGTGCAGGATCTCCTTATATGGCTGAGGATTTTCATTATAGTATTTGGAAGCTTTTTTGTCCCTACATAATCTCTGTTTCTACAAGTTGCATTCCCACTCCCCCATCTTGTTTGGATCTTTGTCCTTTATTTTATTTTATTTTATCTATTTAATTAATTTATGGCTACATTGGGTCTTTGTTGTTGGGTCTTTGTTGCTGCACAAGGACTTTCTCTAGTTGTGGTGAGTGCAACTTACTCTTCCTTGTGGTGTGTGGGTTTCTCATTGCGGTGGCTTCTCGTTGCAGAGCTTGGGCTCTAGGTATGCGGGCTTCAGTAGTTGTGGCACTCAGGCTCAGTAGTTGTGACTCATGGGCTCTAGAGCGCAGGCTCAGTAGTTGTGGCACATGGGCTTAGTTGCTCAGCAGCATGTAGGATCTTCCTGGACCAGGGCTCAAACCCGTGTCCCCTGCATTTGCAGGCGGATTCTCAACCACTGCGCCACCAGGGAAGTTCCTGTACTTTATTTTAGATGGTTTCTTCGAATGTCTGGCACTTCCTTGGCTGTCTATTTATATATAAGTGCAAGCCATTAAAAGGTGAATGGGAGTTCCGAGTCTGTGTGTGTGAGGGGGAGGGGCTTAGAGCTGGCATTTTGGGGCTTCCGTGGAGAGCGACTTGAATCGGCCATTTTTAGAAGAACCCCATCCTTACCCTGAGACCTTCAGAAAACTGCACCTGAGATGAAGGCTTATGTGAAGGTCATTTATTTGTGAATGTGGTCCCAGGGAGCAGAGGTGAGGGACAAGGGAATGGAAACAGGGAAGGAGGGAGCACAGTTACAGGGATGCATCATCAAGTTGGCTACGCCTGAGAGTGACTGACACTCACATCCTGCAGAACCTTCCAAAGAGCCCATTGAAATGCATCTCACAATCTCCAACCCATCTCTCTTCCTTTGGGTGTGAAGCTTCCCACACTTCTGAGTTGCACATGTGGAAGGTCCGCTCTTCCTGGCAGGCATCTCATACAAATCCCAAAGAAGGAAATATAAGAGAGGCCATCAGGTTACACTCACGAGCTGGTGGAATCCTGTGTGGAGTCTGTCACTGCAGCTTGGGCTGGAATGAGGGAGGATTTGAAGCAATGCACTACCATGTGATTATCCTAAGGTTTTTTCTGCTTGGACTAGTCCATTTCCATAGAGAAGTTTCTTTTGCCCAGAGAGTTGAATTATGAATGCTAAACGTAAGAGATCTCCATTGTCTTAGCTTGGGCTGCTTATAATAAAGATACCATAGACTGGGTGGCTTATTTCTCAGAGTTCTGGAGAAATAGCTTAGAAGTCTGAGGTCAGAGTGCCAGCATGGTCTGGTTCTGATGAAGGCCCTCTTCTGGGTGGCAGACTACCAGCTGCTTCTATCCTGACATTGAGGAGAGCAGAGAGGGGAAGTGAGTTTTCTTGGACTCTTATAAGGGCACTAATCCCATTTATGAGGGCTCCATCCTCATGACTTCATCTAACCCTAACTACCTTCCCAAGGTCCCACCTCCTAATGCCATCATATTGAGGGTATGAATTGAACATAATGAATTTGGGGGAATGCAAACATTCTATAACACCCATCCACTGTGGATTTTGCCTTGTATGGATTGTGCTTTTGGTATCAAGTCTAAGAACTCAGCCTAGCCCTAGATTTTCTACTTTTCCCCAAAGTTTTATTTTTGTGTTTCACATTTGTCTGTCATCCATTCTGAGTTAATTTTTGTGTAAAGTCTGAGTTTTAAGTCAAGATTCAGTTTTTTTGCCTATAGATATCCAGTTGTTCCGGAACCATTTCTTGAAAAGACTGCCCCTCCTCTGTTGAATTGCTTTTGCACCTTTGTCAAAAATTAGTTGGACATATTTTAAGTGGTTGTATCTGTGGATTTTCTTTTCTGTTCCATTGATCTCTGTGTTCATCCTTCTGTCAATACAATGTGCTGTTTTGATTATTGTAAGATATAGTAAGCCTTAATGTTAGGTAGAATGATTCCTCCCACTTTGTGCATTTTTAAGATTTTTTTTTTTTTTTTTTTTTTGTGGTACACGGGCCTCTCACTGTTGTGGCCTCTCCCGCCGTGGAGCACAGGCTCTGGACGCGCAGGCCCAGCAGCCACGGCTCACAGGCCCAGCCGCTCCGCAGCATGTGGGATCCTCCTGGACCAGGGCACGAACCCGTGTCCCCTGCACCGGCAGGCGGACTCTCAACCACTGCGCCACCAGGGAAGCCCAAGGTTGTTTTAATTATTCTAGAACCTTTGCCTTTCTATAATAAATTTTAGAATAAACTCATGTCTATGAAAAAATTTGCTGGCATTTTAATAGAAGTGACATTAAAACTTTGATTAATTTTGGGAGGATCAACATCTTTACTATGTTGAGTCGTCCTACCTGTGAACATAGTATGTCTCTCCATTTACTTAGGTCTTTGATTTCTTTCATCAGTATTTAAGTTTCAGTATGCAGATCCTCTACATATTTTGTTAAGTGTATACATAAGTATTTTATTTCCTCTGGAGCAATTGTAAATGGTGTTGTGTTTTTAATTTTGGTTTCCACAGGTTCATTGTTAGTATAAATAAATGTAATTAAGTTTTTTGTGTTGATCTTGAATCTTGTGACATCAATGAACTTACTAGTTATCAATTTTAAAACTCAAGTATTGTGTTCTTGTTATGGTTAAAAAAATGAGAGATCTTTGCTTTCTTCTACTCTTTCCTATCATCTCAATACAATTATATGTTTTTAGATAAATTGGTAGTCAGTGTTTATATTATTTCAATTAGGTAGGTATTGTTTATTTCAGTCATATCAAAAATATCTATCAAATTATTTCTTTTTCTAATTAGAGGCCTGCCTCCTGGAGCCTTCCTTCTCGTTGAATACTAGTTAGTCCCCGAGTTCCTGCAGAGCTCTTCACCTAGGGCTCCCCCTCATTGTAATACTGAACTTCTCTACCACTTTGTTGTATTGAATCTCTTGTTCCTGGTTTCTATAGCTTCTTTCTTGATTTTCTCTCTTTGCACTAGTACATCCTCCAAAGCTTCTTTAAAAACATGTGTTGGAGGTTATTATTAATTTTTTTAATCCTTGCATGTCTGAAAATATATATCTTTAATGTCTCTTCACATCTGATAGTTTGGCTAGGTATAGAAGCCTAGGTTGAAAAGTCTTTTCCTTCCATATTTTAAAATGTTGCACTACTGTCTCCTGGCATTTAGTGTTGCTTAGGGGAATTCCAGTGAATTCTGATTCCCTTTTCTCTCTCAGACTCTTAGGATCTTCTCTTTACCCTTGCTGTTATTATATTTCATACCTTGGCGAGGCTTCTTGTCATTTGCTGTACTGGGAACTCAATTATTTGTCAAATATTGAACATTCAGTTTGTTCCAGGCACTGTTCAAAACTCTGAAGGTTCTGCATGAATAAGTTTTTCAGAGGTTTTCCAGAGTTTATAATCTTGTAGGGAAAAAAAAGATAAGAAATATACAAATAACTACAATAATTTCAGATTATGACAGTACAGTGAAGAATATAAAAGAGAAAAATGAATTTGGAGAAAGTCTGTTGGACAGCGGGTGCTATGTTAGTCAGGGTGACCAGGGAAGATCCCTCTGACGAGATGATGTCAGAGCTGAGACATGGAGGGCAAGAAGGAGGGGGCCATCTGGAGAAGACGGTTCTAGATAGAGGCAAATGGAAGAGTAAAGGTCCTGAGCTCAGTGCGTCTGAGGTGCAGGGGGTAGAGTGTGGCTGGAGTGGTGGACAAAAGACGCAAAAATGAAGTTGGACAGTTCAGCAGAAGCCATACCACATCACACAGGGCTATGGAAAGGAGTCGGGATTTTATTCTACTTGAAATGAGAAGCGCTTGGAAAGTTACACACAGAGGAGTGATAGGCTCCACTTTCCCCTTTTAAAAGACCACCTGAGCTGTTCTGGGAGAACAGGCTGCAGAGGAACAAGAGTAGAAACCAGCGGTGACCACTGAGGAAGCTGTTTCAGATTTTCACATGATGTGGCTTGGGCTCTGTGCCCCTTTCCTACCAGAAGACTTTGTTTCTCAGTTCTGAGAAGTATTCTTTGATTATGTCCTTCCCTCCAATTTCTCTGTTTTATGTTTTTGGACCTCTTAGCAGTTACTTGTTGGACCTCTCCTGTTTTTTCTTTATGTATTTCATCCCAGTTTTGGGGATGTTTCCTTCATTTTATCCTTAAGCATTTTTAGAGATGATTTTAAATGATTTAGGCCATGCTGAGTGGGGAAGGAAGGCTAGGGTCCAAGTGGGCTACCTTGTTTTCAGCCCCTGCAGCTCTCTCTCCAGTTCCCCGAGGAACCTGGAGCCCTGTGCTGCTCAGGGAAGCCCTTCAGGGGCTTCCTCTGCTCTGCTAGGTCAGTGGGTACCCACTGTCTGCCAGGCACTGTGTAAGTGTTGGCAGATGAAAGGACAAGCAGAACTATTAAAGGAAAAATACTTCTCTAAGGGATGCTCAAAGCTCAAGAGAAGTGTGGAGTTGGGAGGAATAGTTGTACACGGCATATGAATCCAGGTGTCCAAGCACTGACCTCCTGCACCCTAGGGGACACCAGAATGTGCTGGCATGGGTAGTGGAAACGATTTTTGAGTAATCATGAAAAAAGTAAAAAATGCCAGTGACCGGGAATGGGCAAATCTTCAAATGTCATATTTGTCACCATATTCTGGATTTAGTTATTTAAACAAATGATGCTAACCTAAACCTTTTTTTTTTAATTTTTTGAGTTTTCCTTCCTTCCCTCCCTCCCTTCCTTCCTTCTTTCCCCCTCCCTCCCTCCCTCCCTTGTATATTTACTTTGCCAATAGTTAGAAGGAATAAAAAGAGTGAAACTTTATTTTAAGGCAAAGGGTCCTGGAGAATGTGCAGAAATGTGGGCATTCAAGAAGCACATGAAAAGCTGCTCAACATCACTAATTATTAGAGAAATGCAAATCAAAACTACAATGAGGTATCACCTCACACCAATTAGAATGGGCATCGTCAGAAAACCTACAAACAACAAATGCTGGAGAGGGTGTGGAGAAAAGGGAACCCTCTTGCATTGTTGGTGGGAATGTAAATTGATACAGCCACTATGGAGAACAGTATGGAGGTTCCTTAAAAAACTAAAAATAGAATTACCATACGACCCAGCAATCCCACTACTGGGCATATACCCTGAGAAAACCATAATTCAAAAAGACACATGCACCCTGATGTTCATTGTAGCACTATTTACAATAGCCAGGTCATGGAAGCAACCTAAATGTCCATTGACAGATGAATGGATAAAGAAGTTGTGGTACATATGTACAATGGAATATTACTCAGCCATAAAATGGAACAAAATTGGGTCATTTGTTGAGACGTGGATGGATCTAGAGACTCATACAGAGTGACGTAAGTCAGAAAGAGAAAAACAAATATTGTATATTAATGCATATATGTGGAACCTAGAAAAATGGTACAGATGAACCGGTTTGCAGGGCAGAAGTTGAGACACAGATGTAGAGAACAAACGTATGTATACCAAGGGGGGTAAGCCGTTGGGGGGTGGGGATGGTGGTGTGATGAATTGGGCAATTGGGATTGACATGTATACACTGATGTGTATAAAATGGATGACTAAGAAGAACCTGCTGTATAAAAAATAAATAAAATTAAAAAATATATATATACAATTTAGGTCTAAGATTATGAATATGTTTAGTTATTCATAAAAATATATACGTGCCATATATAAGAAAAAGAAATGTTACCTATTCACACTCCCAAAAGAAAAGGGTACATTTGAAGTAAATATTTGTATATATGGGTATCCTAAAAAGCTCTGTAGTATATATATGATTAAATGTTTATGTTCCTGTTAAAAAAAAAAAAGAAAGGTGGGCATTGTATAATCAGGTGGAGTCATAGCTGGCTGGCAGAGGTCCCCCAGAGGAGTCCCTTCTGTCCTGCTGTCATGCTCAGTCCTTCTGTCCACATTTCCATTGTCTTTTATATAAAGACATAGAAACCTGCTTATCATGTCTACAGATGAAATAATTTACTAGCCGTAGCAGCTTATACTTTGGATGATAGCAAGAGTCAGGAGAGTCTGGTCGTCTTTCTGATCATCAGTCTCCCTCAGCAGCCTGTGAACCTCTTGTCTTGGTCTTTGAGCCTCAGTAATAAGCGCAGCATCTGGCACGTGGTTGATGTGGGATAAATATTTGCTGAATGAATGAATGACTGGCTAGAGGATGAGGAAAACTGGGAAATGAAATTAATCCGCCAAGTGTTAATATTCGGGAAAAAAAATCAGTTACCCAAGAATAGGATGAAGACATGGCCCAGCAGCAGGTCGTGGGGAAAGGAAGGAGGCTTGAGCTGATGACCATCTTCTGGGCCGGGAAGGTGATGTCCACACCGAGGCTGCTCAGCTGATTCACTCTGCACACAACAGACCACATCTTGGTGCCCCATTTGCATGGACCTGGACAAAGTGAGGTGCTTCCAAAGAGGGTGGGAAGGGTGGAGAATGCTTAAGAAACCATGTCACACCAGGAAACACTGAAAAAACTGGGATGATTTATTTTGGAGAAGAGTGTGGGGAGTGTGGTGGAGAAGGTTGGTGTCTAAAATATTTGAAAATCTGTCGTGTGGAAGAAGAATAAGAGTCACTGCAGTCCCTGGAGAAGGCAGAACCAGGCCGGATGAGGTGGAAGTTAAAGGGAGACGGCACCACACAGAGAAGCGACTGATAGCTCTCAGATCCAAAGGGAGCCAGCCGCCCTAGTGAGGCAGGAAACGCCTCACCTCTGGAAGCTTCAAGCAGAGATTGCTAAATATGGGACTTCCCTGGCGGTCCAGTGGTTAGGACTTGGCCCTTTCACTTCAGGGGGCCTGGGTTAGATCCCTCTTCAGGGAACTAAGATCCCACAAGCTGTGTGTTGCAGCCAAAAAGAGAGAGAGAGAGAGATTGTTAAATAATATCGTTGTGGGGTTCTTATCCTAGAGCCTCCATCTTGTAATAATAAATATAAAATTTTACTATTAATTTATTGAGTGCTTACTATGTTCTAGGCATGGTGCTCTTTTATATGTATTATCTCATTTCATCTTCATAGTGACCTTGTGACAAGTGACCATAGTGAAAATCAGGCTGCTCTGATTTTCCAGGAATCTGATGCATAGAGGTCAAATGACTTACCTAAAGTCACACAGTTAATGAGTTATACAACATGATATGAGCCCAAACTTGTCTGCCTCCCGAGCCACCCTTTTTGCCACTGTACCCTGTGGCCACAATCTCTGAGGGTAACTCGGTGCTGTGCTCAGCCATTGCAACCTGGCCCTCACACCTCCAAAATATTTTCAACCCTGATTGTATCAGTTAGTGTGGGCCATGTAACAAACAACTCTAAACAGTTCTAAAATCTCAGTGGCTTAAAAACCACAGTTTTGTTGATGTTGTTCTTTTCCAGGTTCCATGACCCAGGTTGCAATGGGAAGAAGAACTGGGAATACTTGGTGAGGAACATGAATGGCTTTCATACCTAAGCAGGAGGAAGTTGAAAATAACAAATTATTGGTGTCAGATCATGGCCTAAATGGTAACAATGTTAAGTAATGAGACTTGAATTTCCTTGTAGCTTATGGAAAGTGATCTCTTGTTATTTTATAATTACCAATGGGCTGCAAGAACGGCCTCAGTCATTAACTCCCTTGGGTGCAAGGCTTGGTGGCAGAAGTGAGCCACGATAGCACTGCTTCTATAGTCAACAGAAGTATAGAAGCTTTTGGATGCCCCCCCGCCATCTCTTCTGGTAGTTGGTCCAGGAATACAGGTGGGAATCCATCAAGTATCTTCTGTCCATAGCTGAGGGCAAGTCCTGTGCTACACACAGTTTCAGATCTCTCTCTCTGCACTCCCCGCTCTGTCTCTCTTTCCCTCTCCATCTCTCTAGCTCTGGCTCTCACTCTCCTCTACCCCTTCCTCCCACCCCCTACCCCACTGCTGACTTCTCAGGTATAACGTGGTACACTGTCCTTGTTTGGAAACCAAGCACCAAATCCAGAAATAAACCAACTTAGAAAAGGGCAGAGGTTCTTAACTCATAGCTCCCCTCTGTTTCCAGAAGAACATGGCAATGATGGACAGAGTGGCGGGAATTGCTCACAGGGCAGTAATTAAAATCACTTAGAAGACATTCCAGATGGCCAAAGCCATGTTCAACGTGTGTGGAGTCTGGAGGACTCTTTCCTCTGCTTTCTCCCTACTACTCCAGCAATACCTCTAAAGTCATGATGTTTCTAAGCTAGGAGGTTCTCATTTCAGGACATGAGAATGTTGCCATGCTCCACCTTCTTTCATAGATGGCCCTCCTCTAGCTACTGCATACAAGGAGTTAGTGTTGGCCAGGGGAGACAATGGACATGAAGCACATCTTCCATAACCTGGAATCAGAAAACTGGCTGCAGCTGTGTCAAGTTGAACCTCACAGATTTCTCTTACTCTTTTTGATTTCTGAAAGTTCCCTAACATGAGGATTTCCAGATAAAATACAAGATGCCCAGTTATATTTGAATTTCAGATAACACATAACTTATTAGTGTAAATATCTCCCCAATACTGCCTGGGACGTGCTTCTTCAAAAAACATGATTCATTATTTATCTGAAGTTCCAATGAAACTGGGTGTCTTGTGTTTCTGCTACACCCCACCTGAAATGCAACTGCTGCTAATTTTCAAATTATGTGAGACAGAGCTTGGGAAGGCACACTGCCAAACAGCCACATGGAAGCAACGTCTCAGACCATCTTCCCAAACACATCATTTGGGAATCAGGTGCACAACGGAATGCCAAAGACAAATGGCTTTCATCTGCTTCCAAGGAAGGCCTGATACTGCGTCTTGGGTTACTAGAAATCCTCTTGATTACCCTCCACAAGAAGAGAACCACAGCAGCAAACACGCTGCAAGGTAACAATGAACCCTCAACTGTAGCTGGATGCGTATAAATGGGGTAAAACGAATCCCCTCTCCGAAGCAAGAGTGTGATTGCCAAAGCCCAAGACAGGCCTTTCCACTGCACTAGCCAGTAGCCTGACAGTGAGAAGCAAACCAGAGTGTTTCTAAAGGGATGGTTTTATTGACCTCTTTGGCCATTAAAAGCCTCTCCTAGAATTCTGTCTTCTGTTTACAGTGGCAACAGAGAAGAAAAAGTTGGGAGTGAAAGTCTTGCGTTTGGACTGGTTGGTTACCGTTTCTCTCTATGCTGTGAGCTGCATTGCAGAGAAGGGGCCTCGGCTATTTCATCTCACTTGGCATGTTTTTGAGCCACTGGGTTCTGGGAGAATAACGAATTCCATCCTCATGGGAGCACTGTCCGGGAGCCTTTCATTCCTGTGCAGGGAGACGCTCCTGGGCTGGGCGCTGGTCTTCTCCATTTGTTGTAACAACCCGAGGGCCTCGTCCCCATTTACTAGATGGGGACGCTGGGGCTTAGGGGTAGGCCTCGCTGGGATTAGGTGTCCTTTCCACCGCCTTGCAGACACACTGGGCATCCCGTGCTCCATGTAACACAGCCTAAAACGCACCCATCTAGGCCGAGCCTCTCATTGGAGAAGCAGAAAGAAGGCTCAGCGTGATTAGGTGAAATGCCTGAAGTCCCTGTGTTGAGTCAGGTTTGGGTTGCACAGCTGCCCCACCTAAGGTCACCTGGTGACTTAAGCCGGGTCTCTGGGGATGGGATCCTGAGCTGAACTGGGGTCTTGCTGCAGGAAGTTCACTGAGTGGGGGCTGACAGTCGGGCACATGTGCAGGTACAAGTTTAACCACAACTTTCTGGTGGGAAGGGATCGTGATCTGCAGCTTGCTAATTCCCATGGTGTAAATTTACCCCCATGGCCTATTTCCAGCTGTCGCCCTGATGTGACTGGATGCAGACTTGGGAAGAGGTGCCCAGGATCAGCCCCAGCACATCAGCGCCCGTGGGGAGTGAAGGAACCAGGCGAGGCGGAGGGTAAGGTTAGACAATGCTGCGGTCACACAAAGGTCCCAGCAGCTCCGGGAAGCTGGCCTACCCTGCAGGGTAGTCCCAAAGGGACTGAGGCCCGAACCTTTGTGCTCCCCTGTATGCCCTTCCCCGTGTCACCCTGTCATTAGACGTGGGTTGCCTGGGGTGCGGGCGGGCTGGTGCTCTCCTTCCTCTACGTTTCCACAGCATGGGGGGTGCAGCTGTCCTAAGCCCCCATCCTGCGGGGTGGGCAAGTCTTCTCACTTGTTGCCCCTCATCAGCAAGAAGCAGTTCACTCTGCTTCACCCTTGCATCCCCCATGGTTCTTGGCACCTGGAAGATGCTTGGCAAACATCAGATAATGGAGAGTTGAATGAACCAGTGATCAAGTGAACTTTCAGTAAAGGTCTGATGACCACAGCTGCAGTTCAGCACACATCTCAGGCTCTTGTCTGCATTGTGTTGTGTGTTGCTGTTTCCTATGTGAAAGCCCATTTCCCCACCCGGGATGATGAGTTCATTTGCACCAGACCCAGGCCCTCTGTTTCTCCTGTGATCCGCACAGCAGGCAGCATCGCCAGCACTCATCACTGAGAGAGATGGTTTGAGTGGGGTGTAGGCATAATTGATAACATTTGATAAGGAATTTCCCTTGGCTAGATTGACCTTTCAGAAGAGTTCTGGTTGTGATACTTCCCTTTGCTTTGGGTAAATGGGAATATTAGAAATTAAGAAAACAGTTCAGGGCTTCCCTGGTGGCGCAGTGGTTAAGAATCCGTCTGCCAATGCAGGGGACACGGGTTCGAGCCCTAGTCCGGGAAGATCCCACATGCCGCGGAGCAACTAAGCCCCTGCGCCACAACTACTGAGCCTGCGCTCTAGAGCCCGTGCTCTGCAACAAGAGAAGCCACCGCAATGAGAAGCCTGCGCATTGCAACGAAGAGTAGCTTGCCGCACCTAGAGAAAGCTCATGCGCAGCAACAAAGACCCAACACAGCCAAAAATAAATAAAAATAAAATAAATAAATTTATTTAAAAAAAAAAGAAAACAGCTCAAAGTCACCACCAGGTTAAGAAGTTCCAGTGAATGGAAAGCCTTGGATGGTATTTGTAAGACATGGTCTGTGGGTGGGCATCACATAGAGTCAACATTTCCAGAAGTCCTCAAGAGGTCAAGTTGTCCCCTTCACCCATAGCCACGACACTTTCATTCCTGAGTGGACAGATAGGATCTTGGGGATACCCTTGATACTGTGACTAGGATCCTGGTGAGTCCTGGCATGTATACAACTCAGTCTCTGCTCTGCAAGTGTTCCTTTCTGACAGAGTAGCCCTCATTTCTGGGGTTCCTTCCCCAAGCACACAATCACTTTTGCTGGTCTAATCAACCCTCTACCTGAACAAATGACCCAAGAGCCATCCCAGGTGACCCCTAGATGTGTGTGTGTGTGTGTTCACACATGTTGGGGAGATGGGATTGCAGAACCCAGCTCCTTTTCATGGTGGATTTTGCATCTGCCATTTTTCCTGTGATGGTCAGGGGGTCGCTTCCTGTGGCCTCTGGATTCTCATTTCACCAGCCCTTCTTCCAAGAGCTTCCCATTTCCCTTTGTCCTCTAAATCCCATCCATCTCCCTAGAAATCTCTGTTACCCTGGCTTATGTATTCTCTCTAATAGTGGCTATTTCCTAAAAAATGGTATAGACTTTTGACACTGATTCATCATCACACCCTGAGGGGAAGAAGAAAAAAGACTCAAGAAGGAGCTCTATTTATTGCACAGGAAAAACTAACCAGAAAGGGCTTCCCACTCATAGTTCATGGTGATGTCATGCATTTTAAATGGCTAGCAGTTCTTCAAATGAGCTGCTCCATCTAACCTCCGTGTCTTTTTAAAAATTTTTTTAATTTTATTTTTTTATACAACAGGTTCTTATTAGTCATCAGTTTTATACACATCAGTGTATACATGTCAATCCCAATCGCCCAATTCATCATACCACCATCCCCATGCCCCCGCGGCTTTCCCCGCTTGGTGTACATACGTTTGTTCTCTACATCTGTGTCTCAACTTCTGCCCTGCAAACCGGTTCATCTGTACCATTTTTCTAGGTTCCACATACATGCGTTAATATACGATATTTGTTTTTCTCTTTCTGACTCACTTCACTTTGTATGACAGTCTCTAAATCCATCCGCGTCTCAACAAATGACCCAATTTTGTTCCTTTTTATGGCTGGGTAATATTCCATTGTATATATGTACCACAACTTCTTTATCCATTCATCTCTCGATGGACATTTAGGTTGCTTCCATGACCTGGCTATTGTAAATAGTACTGCAATGAACATTGGGGTGCATGTGTCCTTTTGAATTATGGTTTTCTCTGGGTATATGCCCAGTAGTGGGATTGCTGGATTATATAGTAATTATATTTTTAGTTTTGTTTTTTGTTTTTTGTTTTTTGTTTTTTGCAGTACGCGGGCCTCTCACTGTTGTGGCCTCTCCCATTGCAGAGCACAGGCTCCAGACGTGCAGGCTCAGCGGCCATGGGTCACGGGCCTAGCCGCTCCACGGCACGTGGGATCTTCCCGGACCGGGGCACGAACCCGTGTCCCCTGCATCGGCAGACAGACTCTCAACCACTGTGCCACCAGGGAAGCCCATTCTATTTTTAGTTTTTTAAGGAACCTCCATACTGTTCTCCATAGTGGCTGTATCAATTTACATTCCCACCAACGGTGCAAGAGGGTTCCCTTTTCTCCACACCCTCTCCAGCATTTGTTGTTTGTAGATTTTCTGGTGATTCCCATTCTAACTTGTGTGAGGTGATACCTCATTGTAGTTTTGATTTGCATTTCTCTAATAATTAGTGATGTTGAGCAGCTTTTCATGTGCTTCTTGGCCATCTGTATGTCTTCTTTGAGGAAATGTCTATTTAGGTTTTCTACCAATTTTTGGATTGGGTTGTTTGTTTCTTTAATATTGAGCTGCATGAGCTGTTTATATATTTTGGAGATTAATCCTTTGTCCGTTGACTCATTTGCAAATATTTTCTCCCATTTTGAGGGTTGTCTTTTCGTCTTGTTTATGGTTTCCTTTGCTGTGCAAAAGCTTTTAAGTTTCATTAGGTCCCATTTGTTTATTTTTATTTCCATTACTCTAGGAGGCGGATCAAAAAAGATCTTGCTGTGATTTATGTCAAAGAGTGTTCTTCATATGTTTTCCTCTAAGAGTTTTACAGTGTCCAGTCTTAAATTTAGGTCTCGAATCCATTTTGAGTTTATTTTTGTGTATGGTGTTAGGGAGTGTTCTAATTTCATTCTTTTACATGTAGCTGTCCAGTTTCCCCAGCACCACTTATTGAAGAGACTATCTTTTCTACATTGTATATCCTTGCCTCCTTTGTCATAGATTAGTTCACCATAGATGCATGGGTTTATCTCTGGGCTTTCTATCTTGTTCCATTGATCTATGTTTCTGTTTTTGTGCCAGTACCATATTGTCTTAATTACTGTAGCTTTGTAGTATAGTCTGAAGTCAGGGAGTCTGATTCCTCCCACTCTGTTTTTTCCCCTCAAGACTGCTTTGGCTATTCGGGGTCTTTTGTGTCTCCATACAAATTTTAAGATTTTTTGTTCTAGTTCTGTAAAAAATGCCATTGGTAATTTGATAGGGATTGCATTGAATCTGTAGATTGCTTTGGGTAGTATAGTCATTTTCACAATATTGATTCTTCCAATCCAAGAACATGGTATATCTCTCCATCTGTTGGTATCATCTTTAATTTCTTTCATCAGTGTCTTATAGTTTTCTGCATACAGGTCTTTTGTCTCCCTAGGTAGGTTTATTCCTAGGTATTTTATTCTTTCTGTTGCAGGGGTAAATGGGAGTGTTTCCTTAATTTCTCTTTCAGATTTTTCATCCTTAGTGTATAGGAATGAAGAGATTTCTGTGCATTAATTTTGTATCCTGATACTTTACTATTCATTGATTAGCTCTAGTAGTTTTCTGGTGGCATCCTTAGGATTCTCTATGTATAGTACCATGTCATCTGCAAACAGTTACAGTTTTACTTCTTCTTTTCCAATTTGTATTCCTTTTATTTCTTTTTCTTCTCTGATTGCTGTGGCTAGGACTTCCAAAACTATGTTGAATAATAGTGGCGAGAGTGGACATCCTTGTCTTGTTCCTGATATTAGAGGAAATGCTTTCAGTTTTTCACCATTGAGAATGATGTTTGCTGTGGGTTTGTAGTATATGGCCTTTATTATGTTGAGGTAGTTTCCCTCTATGCCCACTTTCTGGAGAGTTTTTATCATAAATGGTGGTGAATTTTGTCAAAAGCTTTTCCTGCATCTATTGAGATGATCATATGGCTTTTATTCTTCAATTTGTTAATATGGTGTATCACATTGATTGATTTGCATATATTGAAGAATCCTTGCATCCCTGGGATAAATCCCACTTGATCATGGTGTATGATCCTTTTAATGTGTTGTTGGATTCTGTTTGCTAGTATTTTGTTCAGGATTTTTGCATTTATATTCATCAGTGATATTGGTCTGTAATTTTCCTTTTTTGTAGTATCTTTGTCTGGTTTTGGTATCAGGGTATGGTGGCCTCATAGGATGAGTTTGGGAGTGTTCCTTCCTCTGAAATTTTTTGGAAGAGTTTGAGAAGGATGGGTGTTAGCGCTTCTCTAAATGTTAGATAGAATTCACCTGTGAATTCTGGTCCTGGACTTTAGTTTGTTGGAAGAATTTTAATCACAGTTTCAATTTCATTACTTGTGATTGGTCTGTTCATATCTTCTATTTCTTCCTGGTTCAATCTTGGAAGCTTATGCCTTTCTAAGAATTTGTCCATTTCTTCCAGATTGTCCATTTTAGTGGCATAGAGTTGCTTGTAGTAGTCTCTTAGGATGCTTTGTATTTCTGCAGTGTCTGTTGTAACTACTCCTTTTTCATTTCTAATTTTATTGATTTGAGTCCTCTCCCTCTTTTTCTTGATGAGTCTGGCTAATGGTTTATCAATTTTGTTTATCTTCTCAAAGCACCAGCTTTTAGTTTTATTGATCTTTGCTATTGTTTTCTTTGTTTCTATTTCATTTATTTCTGCTCTGATCTTTATGATTTCTTTCCTTCTGCTAACGTTGGGTTTTGTTTGTTCTTCTTTCTCTAGTTCCTTTAGGTGTAAGGTTAGATTGTTTATTTGAGATTTTTCTTGTTTCTTGAGGTAGGCTTGTATAGCTATAAACTTCCCTCTTAGAACTGCTTTTGCCGCATCCCATAGGTTTTGGATCGTCGTGTTTTCATTGTCATTTGTCTGTAGGTATTTTTTGATTTCCTCTTTGATTTCTTCAGTGATCTCTTGGTTATTTAGCAACGTGTTGTTTAGCCTTCATGTGTTTGTGTTTTTTACGTTTTTTTCCCTGTAATTCATTTTTAATCTCATATCGTTGTGGTCAGAAAAGATGCTTGATATGATTTTAATTTTCTTAAATTTACTGAGGCTTGATTTGTGACCCAAGATGTGATCTATTCTGGAGAATGTTCCGTGCGCACTTGAGAAGAAAGTGTATTCTGCTGTTGTTGGATGGAATGTCCTATAAATATCAATTAAATCTATCTGGTCTATTTTGTCATTTAAAACTTGTGTTTTCTTATTTTTTTTCATTTTTGGATGATCTGTCCATTGGTGTAATTGAGGTGTTAAATTCCCCCACTATTATTGTGTTACTATCGATTTCCTCTTTTATAGCTGTTAGTAGTTGCCTTATGTATTGAGGTGCTCCTATGTTGGGTGCATATATATTTATAATTGTTATATCTTTTTCTTGGATTGATCCCTTGATCATTATGTAGTGTCCTTCTTTGTCTCTTGTAACATTCTTTATTTTAAAGTCTATTTTATCTGATGTGAATATTGCTACTCCAGGTTTCTTTTGATGTCCATTTGCATGGAATATCTTTTTCCATCCCCTCACTTTCAGTCTGTATGTGTCCCTAGGTCTGAAGTGGGTCTCTTGTAGACAGGCATATATATGGGTCTTGTTTTTGTATCCATTCAGCAAGCCTGTGTCTTTTGGTTGGAGCATTTAATCCATTCACGTTTAAGGTAATTATTGATATGTATGTTCCTATGACCATTTTCTTAATTGTTTTGGGTTTGTTTTTGTAGGTCCTTTTCTTCTCTTGTGTTTCCCACTTAGAGAAATTCCTTTAGCATTTGTTGTAGAGCTGGTTTGGTGGTGCTGAATTCTCTTAGCTTTTGCTTGTCTGTAAAGCTTTTGATTTCTCCATCAAATCTGAATGAGATCCTTGCCGGGTAGAGTAATCTTGGTTGTAGGTTCTTCCCTTTCATCACTTTAAGTATATCATGCCACTCCCTTCTGGCTTGTAGAGTTTCTGCTGAGAAATCAGCTGTTAACCTTATGGGAGTTCCCTTGTATGTTATTTGTCGTTTTTCCCTTGCTGCTTTCAATAATTTTTCTTTGTCTTTAATTTTTGCCAGTTTGATTACTATGTGTCTCAGCGTGTTTCTCCTAGGGTTTATCCTGTATGGGACTCGCTGTGCTTCCTGGACTTGGGTGGCTATTTCCTTTCCCATGTTAGGGAAGTTTTCAACTATAATCTCTACAAATATTTTTTCGGGTCCTTTCTCTCTCTCTTCTCCTTCTGGGACCCCTATAATGTGACTGTTGTTGCGTTTAAGGTCTCTTAGGCTGTCCTCATTTCTTTTCATTCTTTTTTCTTTAGTCTGTTCCGCAGCAGTGAATTCCACCTTTCTGTCTTCCAGGTCACTTATGCATTCTTCTGCCTCAGTTATTCTCCTATTGATTCCTTCTAGTGTAGTTTTCATTTCAGTTATTGTATTGTTCATCTCTGTTTGTTCTTTAATTCTTCTAGGTGTTTGTTAAACATTACTTGCATCTTCTCGATCTTTGCCTCCATTCTTTTTCCAAAGTCCTGGATCATCTTTACTATCATTATTCTGAATTATTTTTCTGGAAGGTTTCCTATCTCCACTTCATTTAGTTGTTTTTCTGGGGTTTTATCTTGTTCCTTCATCTGGTACATAGCCCTCTGCCTTTTCATCTTGTCTGTCTTTCTGTGAATGTTGTTTTTGTTCCACAGGCTGCAGGATTGTAGTTCTTCTTGCTTCTGCTGTCTGCCCTCTTGTGGATGAGGCTATCTAAGAGGCTTGATGGGAGGTACTGGTGGTGGGTAGAGCTGACTGTTGCTCTGGTGGGCAGAGCTCAGTAAAACTTTAATCCGCTTGACTGCTGATGGGTGGGTCTGGGTTCCCTCCCTGTTGGTTGTTTGGCCTGAGGTGACCCAACACTGGAGCCTACCTGGGCTCTTTGGTGGGGCTAATGACAGACTCTGGGAGGGCTCATGCCAAGGAGCACTTCCCAGAACTTCTGCTGCCAGTGTCCTTGTTCCCACAGTGAGCCACAGCCACCTCTTGCCTCTGCAGGAGACCCTCCAACAGGTAGGTCTGGTTCAGTCTCCCCTGGGGTCACTGCTCCTTCCCCTGGGTCCCGATGCACACACTACTTCGTGTGTGCCCTCCAAGAGTGGAGTCTCTGTTTCCCCCAGTCCTGTCAAAGTCCTGCAATCAAATCCCACTAGGCTTCAAAGTCTGATTCTCTAGGAATTCCTCCTCCCATTGCCAGACCCCTAAGTTGGGAAGTCTGACGTGGGGCTGAGAACCTTCACTCCAGTGGGTGGACTTCTGTGGTATAATTGATCTCCAGTCTGTGAGTCACCCACCAAGCAGTTATGGGATTTGATTTTACTGTGATTGCGCCCCTCCTACCCTCTCATTGTGGCTTCTCCTTTGTCTTTGGATGTGGGGTATCTTTTTTGGTGAGTTCCAGTGTCTTCCTGTTGATGATTGTCCAGCAGCTAGTTGTGATTCTGGTGTTCTCACAAGAGGCAGTGAGAGCACGTCCTTCTACTCTGCCATTAACCTCCGTGTCTTTGCATGGGACACTCCTGCTGCCCCCAAAGCCCTTTCTCGTCTTTTGCAATTAACTGATTCCTATTAATTCTTTAAGAGTCTGGCTTCACTTCCTCCAGGGAGCCTTTCCTGATCCCATCAACCTGGCTTAGATGTCCCTACTATTTGCTCCCTGCTTTACATTTATAAACAACTATTTTTATAATTACGTATCTATATGTTGTCTTTTTCCAAAAAGTTCACAGAAATACTGGAACGATGCCCAATGTCTAGAACATAAGAGACACTTAATAAATGATTTTTTGGTGGGATAAATGAATTATGAAGTTATTTTTAAAAGAAGAATTGTATTGCTTCAGAAGGGATTTGATCATTGAATGGTAAAGAACCCATATTCGCTGAGTTGGGTCACAGAGAGATTGGGTACCCAGCAAAATAAAAGGAGATGGGGAACACTGTGTTCACCCATTTTATTTCAAAATCTGATTGAAATAGACAGAAGTCAACAAAATGTAATTCATCCAAGTATCATGCTATACATGCTTCCAAAACCTAATATATGAAATTTATACCTTTTGAATCTTCATAATGAAAATCCAAGAGCAAAGAGTAAGAAGCAATGATTAGTCACATCACTTAAGTATGAAATGAATACAAAAGATTCAAATATACATGACGTTTCCCTGCTATTTGTACAGAGGTTGCTTTATATGTAGTAATGTGGGAGTGGGGTGGGGGCATAAAGAATTTTGGCATCTTCTCTGCGGCTGGAGGAAGTCTAAAGTTCTCAACATCCCAAGATGCTCTCCCCTCCTGCACAGCCCCGAAGCTTCGCTGTTCAGAGTAGTATGTGCTCTTCCATATCTTCCCAGTAATTAGGCAATTTTTATGTACGAGATGGTTTATAACATGCACACCTACATCACTCTGACCTTTCTTCCGTTTACCTGCAGCGTGTGGTATTTTGGGAAGTGAACTTTTCCTGGTGAATGACGGCGTCATCCTGCTCGTCAGCACCCGTGGAAAGCAGGGCAGCCAGCCGCCCCGGTTGCCCTCGGGAGCGGGGACCACAGACCCCACCCAGGCGCCTCGATCTGGAATTTCCAGCCTGGAAATGCCAGTCCTTCTTTCCGATGCTCTGTGTGGTCCCAGGGTTTTATTTTCAGTAGTTCACAGCATGTAATTCCGAGAGCCAAGGTGGGCGTCCTAGAACTGCAGTATGCTCCTGGGGTGGTGGTTCTGGGCTGGGGGCTCACACACCAGCCTGGTGTGGGGAGGCACCCCCATGCATGACAACAGGAGGGGAATCTTGCAACTCTCACGTTGGTCTAGAAACGGCTCTGGGTTCATGCATCTGGGTTCAGGACTGTGTGCCCTTGAAAAAGATTTTGCTAACGTTTTTAATGGAAAATGCTTTGCTACCCTCCCCAGCATTGTCTGCATACGAGGTGTAGATTTTAATTACTCATCAGACTTTTGGAAACAAACATTCTGTATTATTTGTATCTTAATAGGTATGTTCTCTCCTAAAGTAAGCATAACCTCTTATAGCTCTTTAACCCCCAATCCAAATCTTGGGGCCTTTGGTTCCTCTGGCTGACCTTGAGCTACAAGAATCGGAAGTGAAAGTGGGTGTGTTTAGATAAGGGTGGATAAGTTGGGAGTGGGGACAGGGCCAGCTTAATAATCCCACAGAATGATGTAGACACTTATGGACACCCATAATCATCAGCCTTTGGGCACCAGGTCCCCTGCCCATTTCTTTGAGCATGCACAGTTCAGAGGCCATGCTCAACTTTTGAGGCTGGATTTCATGTTTGGAGATAGTTCCGAATTCTTTGGAGCCAAATCTAGCAAAAAATGGATAGTTGAGCTGAGGAATATAGCACTTGGGATCAAAAACATTGTATTGCTATATAAACAAAATCGTTATATGGCTTACAAATGGACTCCAGTGGCAATTCTAAAATAAGACTCCAAATGAGGTTGGAGTGATGACAGCCCCAATGAAATGAGTAGGTGGCTTCCCAAGAGGGTGTCATGAAAGGTTCCATGTAAACACGGAAGTGGGTGACATATTTGCAAAACAGTTGGATAGCACACGCCCACAAAAACTGAGGATGTTGTCAAGGCCAGGGACTTGAGATCAGTCCACTCTGCCATGCTCGTGGCACATGCATCCTGGGGAATTTCTTCCCTTCCCTGAAATAGGCAGCACATTTGTTTGCTGCTCTAACTGGGGTGCCTTAACTCCCTCTCCACCAGCTTGATTCCTAGGTATCCTTCAAGACTTAACTTGACTTTTACCTCCCCAGTGCCCATGGAGAGTTACTCTCCTCTCTGCCCCATCTTGCATTTCTATAAATCTCTGTCATGTAGACTTTCCCGATGCATGACTACAATTTGTTTGCTTGTTCTCTCTCCCCACCCCACCGCCATGCTGTGAACACCTTTCCTTATTCGTGGCTGTATTTCCTGCTTGACATACAGTAGGTGTGCAAGAAAGTGCATTGGGAAGGACTGATCCAACTTTGAAACTGAGTCTCAGTTTCCTCACTTATCTCTTGTCCTTCTAAGCTCACCAGATCTTGTAAAGTGAGAGAAAAGACGTGGGGATTCTGTGATCATGTGCATGGTTGCTATACGCACATATGGATCATGCCATGGTTTCTGTCCACTGATAATTGTGTGAACATATCTGGTGGCTCGTGTTTTTTGAGGACTGGCGTGTGGCGGGCACTGTTGGGGGTGGCCAGATCTGCAGAGCTGACTCACCTAATGAAATTCACTTCTAGATCCATCATGCAGCTCAGCCCTGCCAGAAACACTCCCATTTAAGTGCAATACATAACCAGTAGTATATGAAAGTCAATTACCAAAAGGATCCAACTGCAGAATGAAAAAGAACTAACTGTAGAAAATTAGAAAGCAACACAGAACAGTCTTTAGCCTCAATTACCAACATTTCCCCGTCTCCCAGCAGCTGAGCTCAGGGTGTCATTTGAGCGGGAGCTTGGGCCTGGCAGCTTGCAGCCCTCTGTTGCCTTTGATGTCCCCAATTATGCAATAATGGTAATCACGGACCGAGGGCTCAGTGGAGAAATGTCTGTTTCCCCATGTCTAGAGCTCAGTAATCATGGGGGAGGAGTACGTTAGAGCAGAATTCATTGATTTCAAATTATTGTTTGAGAAGGCACTGAGATTGGGCTTTTACAGCCTGGATCGTGCAGGATGAGAGCGCCGCCCTCAGAAGGATGGCTCAGGCAGAGGCGGACCACCCCTGAAAGAGGGTCTGCTCTGAGCCTGCACTCCATCCCCGTCCCCATTCCCATCTCCATCCCCCAAAGTTTAAGGACCATTTAAGACAGAGCAGAAATCAATTTCTGGCATTAGCTCACTTACCACTAAAAATAACTGGCTTTTATGACGGAGGACTGGGAGGTAAGTTTAAGGAGTAGGACAGGCTGCTTTCCCATTTCTCACACCCCAGAGGGCTCCCAGTCTTCTATCAAATCTGGCCGTTGGCAGAGGTTTTCTGAGTTCCCTTTCCATGCCTTTGGCCTTTCTGAACAAGTAAGGGCAGCGGTGGATTTCAAGAACAGCCACAAATCCCTGCCCTCCCATCAAGAGGTACAGTCTCTTCCTCTACTTAAAACGGGGGTGACTATACTTTGGCCAATAAGATATTAGCAAAATGATGCAAACAGGAGCTTGGAAACACCACGGCTGCCACCACATGAAAAAGCCTGAGACACCACGTGAAAAAGCCTGCCAGAAGGTGAGACACACACCAAGGTCACCCTTTACACAACATGTGAGTGAGGTCACTGATTGCCAGCACACACACCAGTGAGCCCAGTCAGGCCAGCAGAAGGACCTTGCAGTTGAGGAACATCCAAATTGCCAAAGGACAGAATCGTGCGTTAAATAAACGATTGCCGTTTTAAGTCACTACTTTGGGTAGTTTGTTACACAGCAAACACTAACTGATACATAGCTAACACTTCTATAACATTTACTAAGTACATAGCTAACACTTCTATAACATTTACTAAGTGCCAGGCACTGTTGTGAACACCATGTGTATTAACTCATTTCTTGCTCACAAAGCACCCTGAAGGACATATTATTTTCATCCCCGTTTTGCACATGAGGAAGCTAAGATTCAGTGACCTGCACAAAATTACAAGGCTGGCCTGTTGCAGGGGTAAGAGTCACACCCTGGCAGCCTGGCTGCTAACCATTGCCCGCTAACCATGTCCCAGCCCTGCTCAGACCCTCCACTGGCCACTCTGGGGCCTCGGGAAAGGAGCTGCTACGTAATACCTTAGCATGTGTGCAAGATGGGCATGATTTCATTCATTCAATAAAGCTTTTACTGAGGCTGCCTATATGCAAACGTTGTTCTAGATCCAGGAGATGTGGCAAAGGAGAGAGCAGACCCAAATCCCTTCTCCTGCGAGAGAAACAGTACAAGTAAATAAGTAAACTAGCTAGTACGTTGGAAGGAAAGAAAGGCCAAGCTGCCTGACTGGAATGTGATTGCATGGTGTGAGCTGGGATTTGTCTCCCTCCCTGGCTGGAAATGGAATGAGGGTGCTAGGATGGGGATGGGGGCTGCATTTTATGTGCAGGGGTCGGGGAGGACTTGTCAGAGCTTTGAACAAAGCCTCCTGCCACCCCCCCCAACCCATCTCATGACCACTGTCTCCATTGGAGCCTTCAGCTCCACTTACAGGCAGCTGTTTGAGGTCCCCCCAGCTTGCTTCCCTTTTGATGGGCACCTGTGCCCCAGTGGTTATTTTACCTCGAATATCTGCAGGGCGTTGGGATACAGCAGGAAGGGCGCAGGGTTTAGAGGTACACAGAGTGAGTCCTTGTGTGTGTCTGAGACTCAAATCTCTCACCAGTGCGATGCAGGCAGCACCTTCCCTGTGGCACAGGGTGGCTGTGCAAGGACAGTGCTGGCACAGCCCTTTGGGTTTGGTGTTCACTCTCCGTCAACATCCCTTGGCGAGCTGCTGTCACTCTTCTTTCCCACCATCTCAAAGATCGCTTCTTCCAAGAAGCCCCCCTGACTTTCAACTTGCACATAATTTAATACTAACCCCGTTGTATCGGAACTGTCCCTTGGGCACCAGTCTCCCCACCTGCCTCCAAGACTGGGCGCAAAAGTGTGTGTAAGGCGGCTGGAAGCAAGGATGCACGGGGCTCAGATACTCTGAGACTTGCCTGGAGTTCCGGGCAGAGTGTGGATGTGGCAGAGACGCCCACGGTGGTCTGTCCACCAAGCCTGCTCTGTGGCTACAGCCACACGTATGTGTCTGCATATTAACCCCCTGTGAGTGAAGCCATCTGACCTCGTAGTCTCACAGTGTGATGTGCGGTTGGTCTCCTCCACTGGCTGGAGCTCCCCATCCCCGTCCTCTTCCAATGTGCAGAGCTCTTCTACTCTCTGCAGACGTGGCCTTGGGCTCCAATTCCTCGGAATTTTTTCTGCCTCCCTCTCCTGCCTTGAGCCTTTAATGGGCATGCAGTGAAATAGGCAACTTGCGGAGAGACATAAGTTTTGGAGTCTCATCTCCAGGCTCAAATCTCAGCCTGGTCCCTATGAGCTGTACGTCCCCAAGCAAGAAAGCTTCCCTCTCTGAACCTCGGTTTCTGCATCTATAGAGTGTGGACATTCATGCCTACCTGGGCAGATGGTTAGGAGACTAAATGAGCACCTGGCATACAATAGGTGCCCAAAAAACTCCCTCCAAGAGGGAGTTTTCCTCTTCCTGGACCTGTTTCTCCATCCCACTCTCTGAGAACCTCAGTTTCACCAACTGGAGGTGGTCAGAGTTGTGAGGATTAAATGAACAGAACATGTGATATTTGATATTTTCTTTGATATTTTCAAGACCCCTCTCTTGTTTTTGTCACTGTTGTTCCTGTTGTTAATTACTTAGTTACTTCCTCCACTTTCTCCCCATGCCCCTCTTTCTTTATCTTTCCCTCCAGTAGACAACCATCCCAATAGGTTTAGTGAGAATTATTGTTTTGATTTACACAAACAGTCACGTGTGTGCATCCTGCCCGGTGCTTCTAGCCACTGCCTAGTCTCCACCTCATCTCTCCCATCATTCCCAGATGACTGCCAAGTCCACAGATACCAAGTTTCAGGGATTCTCAGATACACGTTTTTAGTTAAAGTCTCTGAAATCGGGTGGTCTCTTGCAGTCGCTATTGGCGAGTGTGATGTAGTTGCCACTGCTCGCCTCTCACAAACATCCTCAGGACCAGAGCTGGAGCTCGTGCAAGGGTGACTGAAGCCTGAAGAGAGTCTGGAGAAAATAGCAGAGCACTCATTTAAGAAACGCTTGGTGATCACTTCTCTGAAAGCAACGCAGTTTGGAAAGAGACAGGTACCGAGAACTCTGAGTCATAGGTGAGCTCTGGACATGAAGGAGGCTAGGAAGACTTCATTCAATTAGTTTCATGTATGTTTTCCTTTTTACGTGTGCCTAAGAGTGAAAAATAATTTTTAAGAAGAGTTATGTCTAAACAAGTCTAAAAAGAGCCCTTTTCATGAGTATAAAAATTCTAAGTGATAAGAAAGCATTTTGTCCTTGTTTAACTGGCAGATCTTTTTCCCTTTCTTGGATGTACCTAAAACACTGGTCCTTCTCAAAGTTCAGTGAGCCTTTGTTTCAGTGAAACATTGTAATAACATTGTAATGCTGCAGTGAACGCCCTCAAGGTCCCTTCTGGGTCAGGGTAAGAATTTCTTGGGGCTGTAAACCCAGAAGTGGGATTGTTTGAGTCTCAGAAATCTAAATTGAATAATTGTTGCCATTGCCCACATCATTGCCAACACTTGGCATAACTCGGCTTTCTGGCTGTTTCCAGTCTACTGTGTGTGCGGTGCGAGATTCGTTTTAAGCAGCATCTCCCTGAAACTCACGTGCCTGGGCACCTCTTCACCTACTTGTTGGTTCTTTCGTTTTCTTCCTCTGTATGTTGCAGTTTCTTTTCTTTTGTCCATTTTTCTATTAGGTCTGCTCTCCTTTTCTTACTGATTTGCAGGAGTTTTGTGCCCATTCTAGATACTAACCCAATGCTAGCATAAGCATTTCAAATGTATTTTTCCTTCCTGTCCCCCAGAGCTCTTTGTAAATGGCAAGGTGCCTTCCAGGAGCTGGTTAATTACAGACTCTCCATGTGATGGGGAAATGATGGGATTCAGCTTTCCAAATGACCACTTGGCCATGACCTGGCCCTTGATGTGCCTTGCCTTCCTCTAGATCACTAAATCAGTTCTTCAAGGAGCTGTGTATTGAAGGAGCCCTCACCAGACCCACTTGCTGCTGCCAAGGCCAGCGCTGTTGAACTTTACGTTTACCTGTGTCTGCGTCCCTGGCTGTCTCAATCAAGTCAGCTAGTATTTTCTGAGCATTGGGTAGAAATTAGGCTCTGGGCTTTCACTGATGAATGAGAAAAGCTTGGGTGTGGCAGAGACGCACAGACCCCCAGTGCATACTGTAAGAGGAGCAACAGGGATGGGGTGGAGGGATCAGGAAGGCTTCCTGGAGGAGGTGGCATTGGCCAGGCCTTGAGGTTAGGAGGCATTTCTTGCCTTTCTTCCTTCCCAAACTATCAGGTCCTAAGAGCAGCGTCCCCTGTTGGCAGGTTCTGCTTCTTCTGAAGACCAGCCAAGACTCCCAGGTAGAGAGCCCTGCCCTTCAGAGGTGGCCATGCACGGTGACCAGGGGAGACTGCGACCTTCCCACTGCCCTGGGGAATGAACCCACGTTGAGGAGACCAGCACTGAGGCTCATGGGGGCTCCCTGGGCTCAGTGGCTTTCCTGCTCTGCTCCCAGCCTGACTCTCCCACATGCCAAGGCAGCTTCCACTTGTCATCACTTGTAACTGCTCCCTTGGCCAGAGCAGGCTATCCCTCCCATGAGGGTGTGTCCAGGGTCACCAAACTCCTCTCTGTCTTAGACTTGTACTTGCATGGCCCACTGAGCCCCAAAGCTCGGGACGCTCAGGAAGACCAACCTTGCCCTGTGGCCCCTCGGAGCCCCGCACTCATTAGGCAGGTCAGGGGGTGAAGGAAGCGGGGTCTCGGCAGTCCTGAGGACAGGCCTGGGGAAAAGAGCCTCAATTCAATTCCGTTTTGCTTTTTCTTTCCCAAGAAGTCAAAGACACTCTGGAGTTCAGCCCGTGTGTTCTCCTCACGTAATAGTGCGGTAGAGAAGAATTCAATCGTGTTAAAAGAAAAAGAGTCACAAAAGATATACATTAATAGAAAATATACTGCTGGAAGTAAGAAGAAGTAATGAATAACATTCCACATAATAGTGACTAAAAGTGAGATCGTCCTCAGCTGTGGTTACAAGTTGAATTCGAATTGAAGGTGCCTTTGTAATGCTGACAGAATAGCTGTCCTTTCCAGGAAAAAATATATTGTACTGTATATTATAGTGGCCCCAAGAGGGAGAAATTAAATAGGAGGAAAGCAGCTTCAGGAGGACATAGGGATGCCATGAGGTGTGTGAACAGTGATGTTTGGCGTTTCTGCCTTGGAGCCATTACAGTGTGCAGGGTTTGATCAAAAGCAGCAAAGTGTTTTATCTCCATTCTTGTGCTTCTTCTTATGGGAGGGGTGTACCTCTGAGCCTGCTCATGGGCTGTTCCCAGGACCTTCCTGCTCACTTCCCATGTAGTGAGTGGGGCTTACTGGAGCTAGGGGGAGGATGCTGGGCTGGGCGGTGGAGACTTGGGCACAGAACCCGTCTCTTTCCCAGTTAATTAACTAGGAATGTTGTGTGGCTTGTGCTGGTTCTGACCTTGCCTGACACCTGTCCCAGGATAGCCTGGATACCTCCTCCATGCAGCTTCTACAGGGCCACACTTTGAGCTGGTCTTGCGTTAAGGCTTTGTGGCAAACCCTACTGGCTGTCTACCCCTCACCCTTGCCCACATTCCATGCTGGAAGCTCAAAAATCCTGATATTCCCTTTGCCCAGTTCCCTTGCCGCTAGGGAAGGTCACGTCTTCCTATTCTGGATTAAGAGGTGCACAGGAAAGCTTCTGGGAAAGATTTTCTTCTCTGACAAGAAGAGAGAGGTGTATATGGGGAGCTCCTTTTGCTAGGGTCCTCCTTTTTATTTCTTTCTTTGGATGCTATAGTGTGAAGTTGTAATGCTTGGGGCTATGGCAGCCATCTTGCAACCATGAGGGATCTGCTTGAAAACAAGAGCCAACTCACTGAGGGTGGTGGATCCTAGTCTTGGGGTAGCATGCCTCCTAAACTGGCCTGGCCAGATTCAAGAGCCAGAAAAGGAAAACCTATATTCCATGGCTGGAGGAACATTATTTTTAAAATCCCTTCTCCTTGTCCTGCTGGGTGTGAGTCAGGAGACATGCAGTCCTGATTGCCCTAGTAGCCCTTCTATTCATTTGTCCAACACAGACTTATTGATGGTCTGCAATGTTCCAAGCACTGCATGGCACTGGTGATACATTAGAGCATAAAACAGACTCAACTTTCTGCCCTCATGGAGCCTGCATTCTTGTTGGGGAGACAGGAAGTAAGCAACTCCCTACCCTTGAGCTCATCATTTATCATTTATGACTTTTTCCCTTTCTGCAAGAGTGATGCAGTCGAGCGTGGTGATAATGGAGGCCACATGTTAAAATACAGAAGCCAGGGGATGGAAGGACCCTGGGTCCCTGAATCACACCTTGAAGAAGAGACACCTGCCAGTCAGGATCCTGCTTTGGGCTTTACATGAATAAGAAATAAACCTCTGTGGTACCTGGAGCCATTAATCACTTGTGAGTTTGCTTTTGCTTGCACTAGGGTTTCCTTAACGAATACAGTATGCCTGAAGTTTGCCCCACTTCTGGTCTTACACGTTTAGGAAGTGAAACATTTCCTTTGAGATCGAGGCAGCTCAAGGGAGAGCTTTGGTTTATTGCAGCCCTCAGCATCCCAGCTGATTGAATGGTTAGGATTTACTGCTGAGACCGCTGGGCACTGGTCCCAGCACATAGCCCTAGGAAGCTGGAGGTCTCCCTCGCCACCGAAACCTAAAGGTTGGCATTTGAGATCAAAATGCAGGTCCTGCTGGACCCAGTGAAGGGTGTGGTGGTAAGAGGGCAGGACAGCAGCTTGGGCTGGCAGCCTGGAACAGCTCCAGGTGGGCAGAGCACCTCCAGAATCAGAAAGACCCTCCTCTTTAGCCCCAGCCAGCCCTGGAAAGATGAGGTCTTCCTTAAGCTCCTGGCATCGCCTGGTAAATGTCCCTTTTCAGGCTTCAAGGGGAGTTGGCTTGTTTCATGCTGGTCCAGAGGCCATTCCTCCCCAGCTTCTCTGCCCACCTGAGCCAGCCTCTATTCTTGCCACCATGTTAATGGTTCAGGAGCTCCTTAGGCTGGGAGTGGTCCACCCCAGAGAGCTTGGATTGGCTCAGGTGGGTCTGGAGGCCTGTGACTTAAGTCACAGTCATCTAAGCGACTCAGAGTCTGGGGCAGATTGTACTGTTGAAAGGTGATCACTACAAGTTCTGTGATCTTCTAGAACTTCACCACTTTCCCTCCAGAGGTGGAGTCGGATTCCCTTCCCTTTGAATCTGGGTGGGCTTGTGTCTTTGGTTTCCTGGGGCTGCCGTAACAAATTACCCAAACTGGGTGGCTTAAAACAACAAGAATTTATTCCCCTGTTGTTTATTCAGGAACATCAACGGCTCAAGGTGTTGGCAGGGCCACGCTCCCTCTGAAGGCTCTAGGGGAGACTCCTTCTTTGCCTCTTCCTAGTTTCTGGTGGCGGCCGGCCATCCTTGGAGTTCCTTGGGGCTGTATTCTTCCAGCCTCTGCCTCTGTCTTCACGTGGTCTTTCCCCCTTCAGTCTCCTCCGTGTTTCTGGATCTGAATCCCCCTCTCCTTGTAAAGACACCCATCATACTGGACTGACAGCCCACCCTACTCCAGTAGGACCTCATTTTAACCACCTGCAAAGACCCAATGTCCAAATAAAATGACATGCTGAGGTTCTGGGCATACATGGATTTGAGGGGACACTCTCCAACCCGGTACAGCTCATGACGTGTGACCCACAGAAGGGGGCGGAAGTGATGCCCTGCCTGACTGCACACCTGCCAGCTTGTTGGCTGGTCACTTGAGTCAGAGCCCTGTGCTGCCATGTAAACCATCCTGCTGCCTGGGGAAACCCAAACTAGTCCCCCTGGGGAGACCCCCTGGAGAATCCCTGAGACTATGTGAAGAGAAAGAAATGCCTGCCAGTCCCCACATACTCCAGTCCCCAACATTCTATCTCAGCCACCATCTGACCGCTATAGCATGAGAAACCCTTAGCAGAACTGCCCTCTGGGCCCTCCCAAACTCCTGACCTGAAGAAACAGTGAGAGATACTGCCATGGGCTAAATGGTGTCCACCTCCTCCAAATTATATGCTACAGTCCTAACCCCCAGTACCTTAGAATGCGATTGTATTTGGAGATCAGGCCTTTAAAGAGGTGATTAAGGTTAAATGAGGTCATAAGGGTGGGGCCCTAATTCCAGTATGACTGGTGTCCTAATAAGAAGAGGAAGAGACACCAGGGCTGTGTGTGCACAGAGGAAAGAACACAAGGGGACACAGCGAGAAGGTGGCTATCTGCAAGACAAGGAGAGAGGCCTCAGGAGAAAACAAACTTGTTGACACCTTGATCTTGGACTTCCATCCTCCAGAACTATGACAAAATGAATCTCTGTCGTTTAAGCCACCCAGTCTGTGGCATTTTGCTTTGGCAGCCCAGCAAATGAATACAGATAAGACCACAGTTGTTGTTTTAAGTCACTAAATTTGGGAGATATTTGTTATGCAGCAACAGTAACTGATACAGAATGTAAAGAGCTGGGGAAGTGAAGATGGAAAACTCAGGGATCTGGGGTTCCACTCCTGGCTCTGCCATTGTCTCACTGGGTGGTCCTGGCCAAGACTTTTCTCTGGTCCTTGGTTTCCCTGTCTGTAAAGTGGGCAGATCAACTGGCTTCTAAGGTCTCTCACAACCCTGTGATGAACTGACTTTCTGGACAAGTTCTGGGAAGAGCTTAGGTCAACAAAGAAAAAGATTTGCAGCTGCGTTCCTGGAGACCTCTTTGGCTTAAGACACATTTGCTGAGAGCCTAAGTAATCTACTAACAATAATACCTACTGTTTAAGAAGCTCCTTCTGTGTCTGATCTGAGGTGATTTACATACATTATCCCATTAAATTAAATCTTCAGTAACTCCAGGGAAGGAGTTATTTTTGTAGCTAAGACAGCTGAACAGAGAAGTAAATTATCTTGTCTAGGGTCACACAGCTAGTATGGAGGGAGCCAGGGTCCAACAATAGCCTGATTCCCAAGTCCATGTTCTCTCCATGGGGCTTTTCCAGTTGACGCTTAGGGCAAAGGTGCATGAGTTTCATCTGTCACGTCCTAATTAAAATGCTCTCTGTCTACGAGGGCTTTTGTCGGCTTCATCCTCAGTTGAAAGTGACCGTCCCTTCCCGCCTCTCTCAGATGGAGGGGCAGACGAGGGAGCAGGTGGCTGTCCAGCCATCTGTGAGGGGCTGGGACATAAATGCCGTTATTGTTTCTTAAGTAAGAACAGACAGGATTTGAATGTCAAGGCCAAGCGAGGGGAGATGAAATCTGCCCTTTGAGGTCCTCTGCCGGCCAGACCCAGGACAGATGGCAAACTGTTGTTGCTTGATATAGAATTAGGCCAAGTCGAAGTTCAGGTTGAGAGGCCAAAGTTCAAGTTTCCACGCAGCTGTCGGGAAAATGAGCTCCCCTGACGAACGGCCTCCCCTGGCTACTCGGATCCCCTTTTCTTTTTTGAAAACAGCTTTTGTTTCTGACTGCTCCTTTGATCATGGCGGTGCTGTTCATTTGGGGGTTTATGATGTTCTGGGCGCCCAGACGTCACGCCCCCTTTATTCAGGGTGTTGGTATTAGCTGTAGGAGACGGGTCCGGGTTGCAGCGGACGGAGCCCAGACCTGAGGGAGGCTCTTGTCTCCACGGCTTTGTACCTGTGTGATCTTAGTGTTTTCCAGCCCCAGGATCCTCCCCTGTGCACTGGGAGTCAAACCCCAAACTCCAAGAGTGTGTGTGAGGAACGAACCCAATCATGCAACTGCCCCACACAGTAAGTGCTCATTTAATGCTAATTCCTTCCCCCTTCCGCTTCCCTCCAGCGAGTGATGTATTCATGGCTTCCTTGCTTATTTAACAGGCATTTATTGAGTGCCTACTATGTACCCGGCCCTCTTTGGGGTGCTGTGGCTATAGGGACACACTGGTGAACAAGGCCCCTAATTCTCCCTTTCCAGTGGGGCAGGTGGGCCACGGACAAGGGAGCAAATGAAGATACTTTCAGGAGTGACCATGCTGTGCCTGGGGCCGTGAGGACATCTTCCTTGGAGCTCTCGACTTCTCTGCCCATCGTGTTTGATGCTCTCATATGTGGGATTCCTCCATGACAGAGCCCCTCCCCAATCCTTCCTACTATAGCTTTCTAATTTTAACGAGAGATCTTATTGCAGTTCCCTTCACCTCCATCAGGAAGGCTCTTTTTTCCTTCCTACACCTGTTCCAAATTTCAATTACGCAAAATATCTTTCACACATAGTTCAGCCAGATTCCTTAGGAGGAGGGGGAAAAGGGGCGCTGTAAGTATTCATAATGTGTTTGCATTATGGAATAATTATACATAATTGCTCTGCCTTGTAAATAAGTATAAAACATTTACCAGTCTCTACAGTGGGAGAAACGTGGAGCTGCGTCTCCCTCGGAAGACTCCCCTGGTGGAAACCCACACCGGCAACTGGCGATCTTTCCAGCTCACCAGGCACATTTGTTATTTCCATCAGCAAGGTGAGTGGTCATTTCTAAGCCTGTAAAAATTATGCCAATGTCTCTATTTCTGCTTTGGAAATAAGTTCATCTGTATCATTTTTCTAGATTCCACATATAAGCAATGTTATACGATATTTGTTTTTCTCTTTCTGACTTCACTCTGTATGACAGTCTCTAGGTCCATCCATGTCTCTGCAAGAGGGGATATATGTATACGTATAGCTGCTTCGATTCACTTTGCTGGACAGCAGAAACTAACACAACATTGTAAAGCAACTATACTCCAATAGAAATTAATTTAAACAATTACGCCAATGTATTGGTTTACACTTATATATTCTCTGATTCTTGCACTCCCCACACACGAATGGAACCCCCCAGTATGCCAGAAACTGGGGACACAAACAGTAATAACAGTTCCGGTTCATCCAGGGGGCCGCATGTGCCGGCACAGCACTGAGCGCTTAGAGCATCCTCTAGATTCTCATAGTCACCCTATAGGACGGAGACCACAAGTCTAATTCTCATGTGGCAGAAGAAGGAACCGAGGCTCACAGGGTTTAGGAAAGTTGCCTGTGTTCGCTGAGCTATTTAAGGATGAAGCTTGGAATTCAAACCCAGGCAGTGTGGCTGTGCACTTGACCGCTCATCATGATGATCCGAAAATACCACCCTTGATTCCTCTTTACTCCGGTCCCACCCCCCATGGTAAATGGTGGGCTGACCTCTGGAAGGATCCGCACCCTCTAGTTGGTTAGATGTAAGGAGGAGCTAGATCAACACATTTTAACATTGTTGTTGTTGCTGTCCCAGGGTTATGGGTTGACTCGTGTTCCCCCCCCACCCCTAAAAAGACATGTTGAAGTCCTAACCCCCAGTATCTCAGAGTGTGACCTTCTTTGGAGATAGTCATTACAGAGGTAACGGAGTTAAAATGAGGTCCTTAGGGTGGTCCCCTCATCCTGATACAAAGGGGGAAATCTGGACACAGAGACACCCATAGAAGGAAAACGATGCGAAGACCCAGGGAGAAAACCATCTACAAGCCAAGGAACACTTGAAGCTTCCAGAAGCTGGGAGAGAAGCAGAAACAGATTTTTCCTCACATCCTTGGAAGGAAACAAGACCCTGGCCTCCAGAGCTGTGAGACAATGCATCTTGGTTTACTTCAATGAGTGGTATTGGGTTGGCCAAAAAGTTCATTTGGCTTTTGGTATAACATCTTATGGAAAAACCCAAACGAACTTTTTGGCCAACGCAATAGCCCTAGCTGACTGATACACGCTGGAAACACCCTGCCTCCCCCAGGGATGAGATGCCATCACCATGGCAACAAGACTCAGGGTGGTCTGTGGCTAACAGGCACATACGAGGGTCCTTTGCAGATGGATTTTAAGGGTCTAATTGCTAACTCATTTCTCTGCAAGGCCACCGGCACATGGGCCAATGGGCCCCCAGAGAGGGAAGCAACAGATCAGTGACCACAGAGCCCAGAATGGTGAAGGTAGGATGGGAACCAGCACAGGGCTCCCTCCTGCTGCTCTTTGTCTCCTTATACCTAGGAAGGCTGTGTGTAATAATAATAATAATAATAAGTGAGCCCACATTGGAAGGCCGCTATGCCAAGGCCGGAGTTGCTAATGGTACGTGAGACGTGGCTGGACCTGGTTGGTTGGTTTGCTGGTAGTTATGATGCAACAGCCCCATCCTGAATGCCCCAGTTTTGGCTGGTAGGTGGGTCCTGTGTTGGCTGACCCTCTGCAGTGTCCCAACAGGGTGTGTTAATTTCCCCAGGGCTGCCACAGTAACTTACCACCAGCTGGGCGGCTTAAAACAATGGGAATTTGTTTTCCCCCAGTTCTGGGGGGCCAGAGGTCCTAAATCAAGGTGTCATCGAGGCTGTGTTGCCTCAGAAGGCTCTCGGGGAGGACCTTCCTTGACTCTTCCAGTGAATGGCGGCTCCTGGCATTCCTTGGCTTGTGGCAGCATCACTCTAATCTCGGTCTGCACGTCATCTGTCTCCTCTGGGCCTCTCTGGGCCTTCGATCTCCTTCTGCCTTTTGGGGCCCACCCTAAACCCAGGATGACCTTATATGGAGATTCTCAACTTAATTCTATCTGTGAAGGCCCCTAATTCTAAGTAAGGTCCCATTCATAGGTTCTGGAAGTTAGGACTGGAACATATCTTTTGGGGGGACTTGGTTCAACTCACTACACAGGACTTGGACCATTGCCTCTGAGCCTGTCAGACCTCCAGTCACACTGTGCCTGCACCTTCCTGAAGAACGGGTGGGATGCCATTTGCAGGAATCATTACAGGAACTATTATGGCCCCCAAGGAATTTTTGCATCACATCCCCTAGCAGAACCCTCTTCCTGACTCACAGAGTCCTGCCTTCTCTTTACCTGGGGGGGCAGCCTCATGGCCTTTTTCCAGGAAGGTCCACCTTCTCTAACCCAGAGCCCCCTGTACTTTCTCAGCTCAGGGCACCCTTAGTGTCTCAGGAATTTCTCACACACCTCTCAACCAAAAGAAACACCTCACACTTCTGTTCATTAAGTATTAGGACCAGACGACCTAATGCATATTTATGTCCTAACGTCTTAGTAGCCATCTGAAAGAAATAATACATACAAATTGAAAAAATATATTCTGATTTTATTCTTAAATAACCGCAATTGATTGCTAATGGGATGTGTGCTTCCTTTAGGCCCTGCACAACTTCTGGAACCCATGGGCATCAAATTTGCATCTCCCAGTTATTTGCAAGGCAGAACAGCTTTGTATATGTTTGTGGTCTCCTGGTGTCTCTTCCTCTGTGAAAAGCCTGTTCACAGTCTTTTCTTCGGATTGTTTCTGTTGTTTTGTTTTCTCTTGTTTTTGACTGACTTGTAGACCTTTTTGTATATCATTCCCTGCCTTGGCTGGTTATGTGCATGCAGATATCTGTGGTCTGTCTTTTCACATTTTTTTTTTTTTTTTTGCGGTACGCGGGCCTCTCACTGTTGTGGCCTCTCCCGTTGCGGAGCACAGGCTCTGGACGCGCAGGCCCAGCGGCCATGGCTCACGGGGCCCAGCCGCTCCGCGGCATGTGGGATCTTCCCGGACCGGGGCAGGAACCCGTGTCCCCTGCATCGGCAGGAGGACTCTCAACCACTGCGCCACCAGGGAAGCCCTGTCTTTTCACATTTTTGATGACTGGAAATTTTAAGTTCGAATGCCGTTTGGGTTCCCTCCACCCACACTTGCCCCGATGGCCAGGTTGTCCCTGGGCTAACCCCCCTGCACAGGCTCCCCACTGCCATCAGAGCGCAATCCCACCCTGGCCCCTCCCTACCTCTCCAGCCTCTTGGGCTCCTCTCCTGGCTCACTCTGCCTCAGGCACTCTGGGTTGTTCCAGTTTCTGGAACATTCCAGCTCATTTTCATCTCTGACCTGTGTATACCCTCCCTTCACTCTGCCCTCAGGTCATCTCCTCCCAGGAACAGCCCTCTGCTCACACCACCTGACCCGGCTCTGGCCCACTCCCTCCACTGCCTCCTCTTGAGCGACTCCAGGGTTCAGTGAATTACAGTTTGTCATTATTCTCTTCATCAGTCTTGCTTGTTTACTTGTTTTCTGTGGTGTGTCTCCTCTTCCAGTCTCATGACAAGGGAGGATTTTGTCCTGTTCACTGCCCTTTTCCCAGTGCCCAGCACGCAGTCAGTATTTGCCTCCTCTAGCTGGGACCCCTGCAGTCACACAGGCCAAGGAGACCCATCCCACACCTGGTCACACCACGGAAATACGGGAACTCACTTGTTGCCCGTGGGGAGGGTGGCAGCCTGGGACCGCCATGCTTTTCACGTCTGAGGCCTGGCAGGGGAGACCTCCTCCAGGGGATGCTCCTGGCAGGGAGGGGAGATTGAGCACGGGGTTGGGGGGTGGCTGGCAGGAGGAGAGGGGCTGGCAGGGGGTGCATCTGCATCAGAACTAGACTTAAGGGAGAAATGAGTAAGGGGAGCAGTTGCCCAATGGGAGGTCTGGGATTTGTCTTCAGCAAATTTTCTCTGATTTCCCCAAACACTTGAAATTAATTTGGTGGACCAGAGTCTTCGAGAGCCTCTCTCTCGGTGGGAGTCTCACCCCTGCCAAGGCTGGGTTTGGCAAGCCTACAGCAAGAGTCCCAAGGTTTCTCCTGCTGCCCTGGTCTGTCACGTGCGTCTGCCCGCTCCTTGCTGCACTTCCTCTGAGTCGGAGAGAGCCTCCTAGGTAAGTCTTCGTGCATTTGCACACCGGCCAGACACACAGCTGTTGGATGGTTTCAGGGCTCCTGGCCTACTGGGACCAGGGGGCAAGGCCACCAGAGGGAGTGGCTAAACCCATGGTCAGTTACTCCACGGAGAGGCCCACCTTGGGGAGGAAGTGAGGGCTGGAGAGGTGGGCTTCCCACTGAGGAGTTCCCTCTCTGGGCTTCCTCGGAGGCCAGGCCTGGACTTGGTGGTGCAATGGTGCAGGGTGCACCCCCATGGTGTGGGCTGAGCGGCTCCTGGGTGTGGAGGTGGGAGCAGCATTCGGCAGCGTCTGTGGTCCCCGAGGCCCCCAAATCTAGAAGCAGATGCTCAGTTCTCTCTGTTACGCCCAAGGCTTCCCCGGCATCTTGAAATAGCCGAAAGCCTGGAATCAGCTGTGTCAGATGGAATCAAGGCAGCAGCTCCACCCCAAGGCCAGAGGGCAGGGCACGTGAGCAGTGACCACGTGGGGAAGAGGCTCAGAGGAAAGTGACCTCCTTAGGGGGGCTACTGGCAGCTGCGACGTGGTGGCTTCACATGCGACCCACAGAGGCATGAGATGGCAGCCCGGAGCTTCTCATAGAGCCGGGCTGTGCTCATGGGGTGTGTGTGTGCCCAAGTTCCTGCAGGAGTAGGGGGTGCTGGACGTCAATTTCAACGAAGGTCTTTACAAAATGATTTAGGAATGTTGTGAGTAGGTCATGCATTTACATGGCTCAACATTCAAAAGCTAGGGAAGGGGAGCTGGGAGAATTGTCCTGCCTGCCTGCTACTCAGCCATTCATTCTCTTCCTAAAGACAGCCCGTGTTACCAGCTTCCTGGGTCAGAGACATTTTATCCACATGCAGGTAGGTGTATATCTCCCCCTTCTACCTAATGGCACAATTCCATACATTCTGTTCTGCATTTTAATTCCTTTACCTCAAAATATATTTGAGATTATTTCCTATTGGTACACAGTGCTTATCTTTTTTTTTCTAATTAAAATATATTCTACTGATGGGTGTAAGATCCATTTAATCAGTTTCCTACTGAAGGACACTTTGGCTGTCTCGCATCTTTTGCTGTGACACAGTGGGCATTTAATGGAAGAGTGACCTTATTCTGTCGTCACAGGTAGGATATGGCAGAGATGGTAAAGCCTCTGATATTCCATTTCTCTTTCCACGTGTCCCAGCCCCCGTGTGGGTAGGCACGGTCATGTGACTCGTTCTGTCCCAAGGACTGTGAACAGAGGCACCGCGTGTGACTTCCAGCCAGGGGAAAGCCCACGTGGGATCCTCTCCTCTCTTTCCCTTCACCATGGTGACTGAAGAGGCAGAATGTTCCGGATGGTGAAACTCCTGTCAGCCTGGGTCCCTGAGCAGAATCTCCTGTAGATCCATGATGGACTTGGTGACATTTTGCAGGAGCAAAAGGTAAACTTGGTTGCATTCAGTCACGAGGCATTTAGGTCGTTTACTTTGGCCTATCTGATTCACAGTGAGAATCAATGCATAGATATTTGGATACTGAATTTCATAAGTGACTTTTAAACGAATAGTTGATCAAGAAATTTCCCGGTGAGGCTCCATGGAACTTGTGGAACTGCAGATGCAGACAGGAATTCTTAGGAGACCCTCCCTGGTATCTGCATCTTTCCCCTCACTCCAGATGGTGTGTGATCCCCAAATCACCTCTCACCACCAGACCCCTTGTCCCCAGGCACCCTCACCAGGCTTTCTGCATCCAGACTTTCTGCATTTCTCCACGCCTCTCTTGTCTCCTTTTATCACAGTGGAGCTCTGGGGAACCCTTGCAAAGAAGATCAGTATATTAGAGTCAAAATTGACAGGAGGTCGTCTATCATCATGAAAACACAGAAATAACCTAAATGCCCAACATGAGGGGCTGTATTCAGTTATTTATGACATAAGTTGGAATAGCCATTACCAATGAGATCAAAGAAAAAGGATAAAGGAAAATGTCTATGATGCTTTTGTTGAGAAAAATAAAGCAGATTACAAAGTATGATCCCACTTAAAAAATGTAGATCTGTATGTAGAGAGTGTGTACTATAGAAATGTGCAAATATTGCCCCTTGGGTCCTTTCCAATTTTGAGGAAATACAGTCTTTGATTACAGTTATCTCTTCTGCTCTTGCAGCTTCAATTCCCACCAGTGTGCTGAGGGCTCCCACATCCAGTTGTTTTTACTTTTTTTTTTGCTATGATGTCAACATTTACCAAACGGTCAGTTTATTCCTTCCTTCTAAAACTTGCTCTTTCTCTGTGCTGCTGTCATGGTCACTGGTTCCATCATGCTACCAGAGACCTTGGAATCATCTAGAATTTCTATCTCCATTTTGTAAATCCAACCAGTTAACATGTTTCTGTTGATCATTTCTCTCTAACATCCCTTATATCTGTCTACTTCTTCCAATCTCTTTCAGCACTTTATCTTGGGGTTCACTATTTCATACCTGGAAGACTGCGGCAGCCTCCTCCCTGGTCACCCTGCCTCTGCTCTCATCTACCCCCATTGACTGCACACACTGAAGCCAGAGTGATCTCTCCACCACGCAGACCTGGCCATGTCACTCCCAACTTGAAAGCCTCCAATAATTATTCACCACCTTGGACAGTCCATGCTCCTACATGACATTTGATTCCCTCAAGGAGCTGCCCCAGTCACACCTGTGGATTCATCACTTCCTGTCTTACCTCTGTGCCCACCCATCCAACCATCCACATAACCATCCATTCACTATCCGTCTATCCACCCATTCATCAATCTACCCATCCATCCATTCCCCCATCCATCCATCCATCCATCCATTCCCCCATCCATCCATCCATCCATCCTCCAGCTATCCATCCATTCCTCCATCCATCTACCCAAAAAAATCCAAAAGCACTTCTTTATGCATCCCTGTGACTTGGGTATAAAAACATCACTGTGCATAAGGACAAACAATTCCAGAGATGCCATATGGGAAGTTAAAGACAACAAAAAGAAACAAAACGATAGGGGATTCTATCTTCCTTTCTTAATGCCTCCTATTTTTGTGGCCTCTTGATCTAATTTTTCATAATGATACCTCTTACCTGCTTGCTTGCTGTCTCTCTCCCTCTCACAGTTTGCATTTTGCTTGAGGTCAGAAGACAGTCATTTGCACTGGAGACCAATAAGAAATCTCCTCTTTCTGTGCTTTTGTGAAACGTCTGTGTGACGGCCTCTGCTTGGGAAATTGGGCTGTCTCTCGACGTGCTCACAGAAATATTTGTACCAACACACAGAGGTAGAAGCATTTCATTCCGGAGTGTGGGTTACCTTGATCTTGGTGAAGTTAAAGGAAGAAATAAAGAAACCAATCATTAATGTGGAAGAAGGGGTCACAGAGAAAGGTCTTATTTTATTTTCAACCCTCAAAAACAATTACAAACATTTGGATCTCCTTTAAAAAAAAAACCCATACAAACAGAAAAGAGCTTTGTCCATGTGTTGTTCATTTAGGATCTTATTTATTATTTATTTATTGTAATGATGGAAACCCCCATCCAAGGAGGCGCGGAGCCCTAATGAGAACGCGGCATCAGGAGCGCTCCCAGCATTCTGTCCTCAGCCCCACGCGTCCCGAGGCGTCCTGGCATGCATATGCCTCATTACGGACACATGCCCTGTCATGTGTTATTCCTCACTTAGTGACAATTTGTCACTGTCACCCTTGACATGTCACTCCTCGGCAGACGGATTTGACTCCGGTGCCAAGTCTGACACCCGGATGAGAGGCAGTCGTAATCTGAACTGAAATAACGGGTCGAGGGTGGCTAATTTCACTCTGACATAATTCTAATACCACGTAAAAAGAGAGAAGTGCTGTATTTAAAGGGGAGGTGCTTTTTTTTTTTAAAGCTTTTCCCTCCCTGTTCTCTCTGGCTCTGCATCTGAGTATTCAATTATTCTTTAGGATCATGCTTTTATTTTTGAAGGATTAAGTCTTGCATTTTAATAACATGCATTTTCAATTAACTGCACTAAGATCCATGGATATAACTATTACTTAAACTATAAGTAATGGTTGCATGTAAAAATTAGGAAACATTGTGCTTTAGATAAATGACATTCAAATTAGTTCTTATTATAAATGGGATAGAAAATGGATTTTTCAGCTCTGGCTGGCCAAAGAGCTAACATTTGTATCTACTTCATTTGTTTAAATATATTTCAAGCCAGATTGAAATCCATACGGCCTGACATTAATTGAATGCTGCCACATCAATGTACTCAAGTTCCCTAAATCACTGAGGAGTGAGTTTTTACTGGCTTGAATTAGAAATATTCTAACCCTCTTACACTAAAATAGTATTGTTTATGTAGCGATTCTTTAAGTCATCATTAAATGGTATAAATCTTAACAAAATGCATTTAAACAGACCATATGTGGGGTATGGCTGGGTTTTTAAGGACCTGTATTGTTTTTTTTTCCCCTGAAGAGATGATTACTTTTTTTTCCTGTGGGAAGAGATTCTTTTGTGCGGTATTTTCCAGTAAACCCTGCTTTCCTTTTACAAAGAGATGAGAACGAGACGCAAGGTTAGTGCAGATTTTCTCTCCTTTCCACCTTGTCTGCCTTTCTGGGGGATGGGAGGAGACAAAGGAAGAACCATTTCAGTATTGGTCCTGGGAGACAGGATGGTAGCAGGCAAACATGGAGATTTTCTGCAAGGGAGTCACTCAGTACTTGGTTCAGTTTCTATGAGGCCAGAATCCAAGTTGCTAGTTTGCAGTGAGGATTATAAATGTGTGGATCGGAATTCTTGAATGATGACCGAGGTTTTCTCTCTCCGTGGGCAGAGCTCGCCAGAGCTGCGGGGTCATCATCAGACGGTCGGTCGCTTGGTGCTCATGGAAGCAAGTGAGGGATTTACAGAAAATCCGTGTCCAGTAGCATCAGGCCACTGCAGCCCAATGTGTGCACCTGTGCAAAATGCACTAGTTCAACTATCATAACCACCTCTTTACCGAGCACCTGTGTCGTGTGGGGCGCTGGGGATGCTGCAGGGAAAGGGCTGAGAAGTGAGAGGAGCTGATGGCCATGAGAAGTGGCGCAGATGAAGGAGACTGATGCCAGGGAAGTGCAAGGCACGACGGGAGCCTGGTCACAGCAGAAGGGAAGGATGGCCTTTCCGGGAAGCTGCATCAAGTAAGAGGCTGCAGGCACCGGGAGGAGCACACAGGTGTCTGAAAACGCCTTGCAGTGTTTGGGGGAAGCCGGAACAGCAGGAAGCAAGGCTTGGGGCTCAGAGTACACAGGGGTAGTGGAGGAGCTGGGGGAAGTCAGAGGCGCCAGGCATCCAGGGGACGCCCCTCCACACCCACTGACTTGATGAGCTATAGGGTGACCATTGGCAGGCCTCTGGCTGGGCCTTGACATCTGCTTAACTATATATCAAGGGACTTCAGCCATGCTTCTAAAAACCGCAGGCTCTGACATCACCTGTATATGACTGTCCCCACTGTATGTAGTATGTTGGGTTTGTTATAACGAGACTGTGTCTTTAGAAGTTGGAGACACCTGTACACAAAGACCATTCAAGAGCTGAGGGGTCTCTCCCTGGCCTGCTGGCCACCATGTTCCTGGTTGGAGTTCAGTGCTATCAACTCACCTTTCTTACCCGTTGTGTGTTATTCATTCATTCACTCAACATACAGCCAGTGCCGCTGCTCTGCCAGGCACTGGACAAAGTGGTGGTTGCTCGGTCACTAACTCACCTGGATTTACAGCTTAGTGGGGATGTGTGATAGTGTCTTAATGAGAATACAGGTGCTGTGGGTCCAAACTCCTGGAGGAATCGCCATGAAACTGAGGCCTGAGGATGGAAGGGGTTGATGGGAGTTGGGCAGGTAAAGGCAGGGCGGTGAGGAAAGAGATGCCATCAGTCTTGGAGCCAGAAGATGGGGTTCCAATCCCAGCTCCAACACGTAACTTCATAGATCTTGGGTGAGTCAGCTGATGCTGGGACCTCAGTTGCCTTATCTGTAGAATGGTGATGATAATGGTGAGAATCGAGTGGGATGAAGCCTGACAAGGCTCAGTGATGGTTAGGTGACTCTGAATCGAACACAGAATTTTCTATGTATTTAAAGGATGGCAGACAATCAAATGGCAGAGCAATAGGTATTGACTGTCAGTATCAACCATTGCTGTAAATCTCAGCAGCTGTGCATACAAGCTACGCGCCATTATCCCATTTCACAGGTGGGAAAACTGAGGCTCAGGAGAGGAAGCAGCTTGCTTGGGGTCACACCCAGCTGGTGAGGGTGGCAACGAGGGTCTTACCCACACATGTCTACCCTTGCTCGGTGGTGTTCAGCCTAGGGCCATTCTGCCATTGGGGGACATCTGGCAATGTACGGGGACATTTTGGTTGTCATAATGCACATGAAGTCCCCTCACAACAAATAACTAAGTGAACCAAAATGTCAATAGTGCTGAGGCTGAGAAACTCTGCTCTCATTGGAGAGAGACACCAAAACAAATGATGTCAGGTCTCTGCAATGAATGAGTTTTCTTGGTCAATAAAAGCTATTATGGGAACAGAGCAAAGGAAACTTCAACCCCAGCCTGACACTGGGTTTGGGGGAGCTGAGGGCTTGATGGGAGAAGTTTTCCTGAAGGGGCTGAATCTGCAGTGACACCTGGAGGATGGGAAGGAGTGAGCATAAGGGCATCCAGAGAGGGTGCAGCTGAGCTAAGGTCCAGGGCAAGAAAGGGCAAGGGCGTGTGAAGAGCACAGCCATTGGTATTTCCTGAGATAGAGATGGAGGATGCCTGTGACCGGAGCTGCAGACTGAGGCCTTATGTTATACCCTAAGGAGCTTGGATTTTAGGCAAAGGGCATTAGGGGGCCATCGAGGGATTGTGAACAGGGAAGGACTGTGACCAGATATGCATTTTCACTAGACTGAGAGGTTTTGGGAATCTTAGTGACTGTACTCAGGGTCAAACAGGAGGTTCTGGAGCAGAAATCCTTATCCCAACCCAGCTGGGAGGAGCTCATTTATTTGCATTTCCCCTTGGGCATCCCTAGGGACGGCTCCACATTTATCTGGACCCATTTTCCAGGTAGCCAAGGAACTGTTTGTAGACTCTGGTTCTGTGAGCCTCGCCCTCCGGGGTCACCGTCAGGACCCAAATGATCGGAATGGACAGGTGGCATCTTGAGGATGGAAATTGATTCCTGGCCACCGAGGGGCCTGGTGTCCACTGCTCAGACGGTGGCCGTGCTGGTCTTTTCCAGGGAGGGAGAGCAATTACATCATAGCAATTTAGCCCTCCTTCCAAGAGCTGGCCTCAGAGTCGCTTTGCCACTCTGTTTTTTTAAACCTGGGGTTAATTGGGGACTGCTGTATATTTAATAAGGAGCTTCTGAGACAAAGCTGTGTGGGTTCTCCGTCGTTCAATAGTCCATTAGGCAGGGCCTTTAGAGTCGGAATGGTCATATGAATCTCTGGAGAGAGAACTCATTAATGGGACAGTAAGTTCCAATTAGTGGCAGGGCCCAAAAGGACCACGGTGCAAAAAACACAGTCCTCAGCCCCTCTCCCAAAGGGGTCCCATTATCCAGCTGCCTGCCTCCTGCTGGGCAGACATGGTCACAAACAACACAAATACTTGCTCCCAAAATCCATCTTTGTCATCTGAGTTGTCAACCGGAAGGCAAAAAAAAAAACCCCTTCCAAACACTGAGAGGAAATAAGAAAGGCCACTCGTTTTCATGAGGCAATTTCTTCTCTCAACAAGGAAAGAGAAAGCCCGTGGGCGTGGCTCAGCACTGGGTGTCTTTTTGTCTGGCGTGGGAAGCTTGGGGATCCCAGCTTTGGAATGAGGCGTGTCATCTGCACGTCAGCGGCTGTCTTCCTTCTGCCCAAACACCCCAAGGAAGCCCTGCTGGCACCTGGGGCAGGCCTGTGACTCCTCCCACCAGCTCTGGCAGGGATGGCCTGGGGAATACTTGCCTGGCTGAGAAGGGGATATTTCTCCCGAGGGAGGTAGAACCTGGGTTTTGACTTTGCAAAGACACGATTTTAGCTTTCTCTGTAGCTCAGACAAGTCAGTGAACCATTCTGAGTCTCCACTTGCCCATCTTCAGAATGGGGATGTTTATAGTGCCTGGGACATTGCAGGCATTTGGCGCGTGCGCGCGCGCGCACACACACACACACACACACACACACACACACACACACAAGAGCATGCTGTGGCCAAGGCAATGGGTACGCTGACATTTTTAGTACACTTTCCCATCCATTCCTCTGTCCCAAGAACCCGTGATGTGGGCGGGGTGAGTTATTATTCCCATTTCAGAGGTGAAGGAAGTGAGGCTCAGCCAGGGCCACTGGTTTACTGAAGCCTTGACTCTCCATCCTGGACCCTCTCGTCACGAGGCCATGATGCTGGCTTTTGCCAGGTCCTGAAGCACACGTTTGTTCTGACGATCCACGCAGGCTCGGGAGAGAATCCTACCACGTGGCATTTTAGGAAGCCTTTATTCTGGAAAGTCGAGAGTTGGGAGGAAAGCACAGCCCCAAGAGATGTGAACTTATCAGCAAAACTGGCTGAACAAGGCAGGGCTAAGGACAGAGGCTTTGGGGCCAAGCAGACTGGGTTTGGACCCTGGACCCATGTGGACTGTAGACAGTTCCTCTCTGAGCACAGTGGGGACAGCAGGACCCACCCCTTTGGGTTGTGTAAGCTCTAAACAAGCTCATGTTTAGTAAAGGGAACTCAGGAAACAGTGGCTCTTCTTTCTCCGTTGATTTGGAAAGAATGGCTCCGTGGACCGGACACCAGGAATGCTCCTTCAGGGCGGTCCTCCACCCTCCTCCACTGCCTCTGCTCTCATCACCTTGTTTATTTCTGTTTGGCTTCTCCATCCTGGGCTGTGGGCTCTGTGAGGGCAGGACTTTGTGTGTTTGATTCTCTGCTGGGTCCCAGGGCGGACATTGGCGTTTGCTAATGGTGACCACTCAGTGATGACTTGTCCAGTGGCTGCATGAATGAATGGACCGCTGCCCTTTCTGCATGTTCCTGACTGACCATGCCTGTCTGTTTTCTCTCCATCAAACAGTGGCCTCCCCCTCAAGGCCTGTGTCTGCTGCTGCTCTAAGGCCCTTCTCCCATCTCCCACCCCCCAACCCCCATCAGGGCCCACTGGCTGTGGCTGATTCCACAGCTGGAAGGCTCTGGGTTCCAGTCTTGGCGTGGCTGTGTGGCATCCTCGGCAAGCCTTTCTCTCCCTGTTTTTCGAACAAGGAAACTGGACTTTGTGATCTTTATGGTTTCCTCCGAGGCCTGCCCATCTGTTCTGTTCTGGGTTTAGGTTAAAACTGGGCAACGTGTTAAAATCCATTTTCTCACGCTCAGGGGGCAGAGGTCTTTTGGCTGCAAATGTGACAAATTCTAAGATCCTGGGGGCTGTGTGTCCACTGGAACAAATGACTGGTTCTGCGGGAGCGTGTGCCCCCGTGCCTCAGATGCTATGATAGAGCCGTTTCTTTCCATATTTTAACTTCACTGTCTCTCCGTCGCACGGCCATGATAATGGACGGTGAATATTACCATGACATTCTGAAATTATGTTTAGTGATGCAGCAGAAAAAGAAAATTAATTTCATTCATTGACAAGCTTGTCAATTTACTCATATTGACTTTTTGATGCCTGCACCACAGATGGCAAAGTTCATATACTATGAAATACATCATTATTAATATTGTCTTGAGCCATTGTAAGTCTTTGGGAGCTGAGAGATAGGGGGCTGTTTCTTCAAATCAGATAAGTATTCAAGAATGTAAGATAGTGCGTATTTGTATTTATATTTTATATTAAAAGCACCAAAGGCATCTTGAATAAGTCATCTTTGCCTCCCTCCTCCACCCATCCAATCAGTTGTCAGGTCCTGTCAATTCCACTCTGTATTTCTTAATTCCATTCCCTTCTCTCCATCACTGCCACCTTTGTCCTGGTTTAAGCTGTCATTACTTGATGCCTGGACTACTACAGCACCCCAGGAGGACTTATGCTTCCAGTTTCTCCCTTCCCCAAATCCATCTTTTCCCTGTGTTCACAGCACTAAAGCCTTCTGTGGCTCCCTCATGCCTTCGGATTATAGTCCAGTGACCAAGGGCCACTGTGGTCTGTCTTTAGCCTATCACCCCCTCTCCCATCCCCTTATGAACTTGTGAGTCCCTCCAAAGGTCTGGTTCTGCATCTGAATCTTGAGCAGTGATTTGGTCAGAGATTCCTGAGCCCATTCCGCATAGATCCTGATTCTGAAGGGGCCTGGGAAACTGCATGTTAAGAAGAACCTGGGTGGGCTTCCCTGGTAGCGCAGTGGTTGAGAGTCCGCCTGCCGATGCAGGGGACGCGGGTTCGTGCCCCGGTCCGGGAAGATCCCACATGCCGCGGAGTGGCTGGGCCCGTGAGCCATGGCCGCTGAGCCTGCGCGTCCGGAGCCTGTGCTCCGCAACGGGAGAGGCCACAACAGTGAGAAGCCCGCGTACCGCAAAAAAAATAAAAATAATAATAAAAAAAGAAGAACCGGGGTGGTGTTACGTGGTGGAGCCATAGTCTTGCCGATTTGCTCAAACCCAGCCAGCGCTTGTCCCCCATCTGTTCCCTCGGTCCTCCCTGTGCCATGACCCCTGAGCTCATCTCCCCACCTCCAAGCTGAAATGCCCTCCCTCCCGTGAGGGGCTCCCTGCCCCCCGCCCCCCAGCTGAAAAGAACCTCTTCCTTTTCCCACACCCCACAGCCCTTTAAAGTGTCATCAGATTAGACTTTTCATTGTTGTCCTTTCGCTCTGTTAACTGAACCATAGGCAGGTCCTTCATCGTTCCTTTCGGTGATCTCTTCTGGTTTGCACACCTCTGGCTGAATGGCTAGGACATTTAGAGTTGTTTCTGTTGTTGATCTCAATTTACATTCTTATAGTGCTTTAGAGTATTCCCAAGATAATTTTAATTGTCTTCACTCATTTAACTAAGGTGGAGGCCTACTATGTGTTAGCCGTGGTGCCATGCCCTGGAGGTAGAACATTGAACGGCCGCCGTCTATTGGGTGAGTCAGATGGGTCACTAGATACTTATGACAAAATACGGACATTTGATGGATGACGGATGACATGGGTTTCCCATGTCCACCTTTATAGCCTCGGCGTTCAGCACAGTGCCTGGCGCTTGGCAGGTGCTGTAATTGAAATACTATTTACCGGAAGGTGTTCAATGTGTCCGAATTAAAGACAGGTGGGGGTGTGAGGAGTGTCTTGAGGGGCTGATGGGCTGCTTTGTCCAGAGAGACAAAAGCGATAGGGAAAATTGACTGTAGGGTCAGTAAGTTTTCACGATCTGCCCCACCATCTTGTGATTCAGGCAGGTGTCATAAGCGTAAGTCCTCAAGGTAGCTTCTGGAGTGACAGTGGTTCCCAGAAAAGCGGCCCCGACGGCATGGGCACCAGGGCCTCTGACTCCTTGGCCAGCAGCTGCTCCATAAGGCCATAGCCTCTGTGTCTGGGAGGACTCAGCTGAGTGACCCTGGGCCCCCTTTCCCTAGCTCAGCCCTGGCAGCTCTAGACTTCCAGGGGTTCCCGCAGCAGGCGATTCTGTGGCTTTTCTGACTGTCTCTTCTGGCCTGGTGACTCCTGAAGGAAGCCCTGATTGCAAGCGGGAGCTCAAGGTTCCCAAAGAAACCTTGGCTTCAGTGCAGAGCTCCACTGTTTCCTGTCGGCTTATCCTAAGAGGAACTTGTGACCCAGGTGTCTGACTCAGGTGAGACAGATTTGGTGTGGCAGGGTGTCACCTCCTGCCCTCACTTCCTCAGACTGACCTTGAGTTTGCAGCAGTGAACTTGAATTCTTCCATGGAATTAACCTCAAGCACGGCCCTTGCTCAGGCTCTCCTGTGGGAGAGGCATCTCTCCAGGGAGAGAGGGGAGTCAGAGCCCACTGGAGCAAGGCCCCTTGGGCTTCTGTCCTATAATGGGGGGATTACGTGCAGCGTCAGCCTGGGACTCGTGACCCAGCGGAGCCCCGAGATCCTTGCCTTCAATTAAACATCTGTCCTCTTCCTCGCCTGGCCCCAGGATCAGAGTCCCAGTGGGCTCCATCTTCCACTCCCACACTCACAGAGGATGTCACAGGACCCTTTCATCTGTGGAACTTCTTCCAATTTGGATCAAAGTGGCACCTGGAAAAAGTCTCCAAGTGCAGTCTTGCAAATCTGAACGGATTCCAGCAAAATGTGGCAACTGGTTTGCTAATAGTGTTGCAAAATGTCATAAGAGGAGTAAGTGGCTCTGAACATCCTTTATCCATGGATAAGGAAGACAGTTTATAGAAGCCCAAGTGGCCATCCAGGACAAAGCTGCATTTGTGGGTTACCCCTCTGGGCACGGAAGGGAAGCCACGTCTCTGCCCATGGTCCTGACCAGCCTTGGGTTCCATTACTTCTCTCTTGGAGCTGGTGACTCCTGACCTCACTTTTCCAGGAAATTCTAGCCTGGCGGAGAGGCAGTGAAGGGGGGGGCGGTGAGGACAGGAAGACAGCTGGGCAGAGGTTGGTGGAGTGGCTCAGCCATAAAGAATCGTGAGGCACAGAAAATTGCCTTTCATATAACTGCAGTTGCCGAGACAGTTTTGTTTTGTTTTGTTTTCTCTCTCTCTCTGTCTAGGAATGAAGGGGAAATGTGCTTCCTGGGAGCAGCCATCGCCCTCATCCTCTACAGAGTAGACTAGGGTGTTTATCTTGACCCCCAGCCTGAACTGGGGTCCTCATGCTCCAGCCACACTGATTCCTCCTTCAAGGCTCAGCCTGAATCTTCCCAGGAAGCTCTCCCTGCAGCTAGGCAGAGCCCATCATTCTGTCCTGTGCTCCTTGCAAGTTTCACTTAAATTGCCTATCACTTTATATTGGGACAATGCGCCTGGCAGGGGCTGGATGTCATTTATCTCTGTGCCCCAAGCATGAGTACGGGGCCCTGAACAGACCAAAGGCTCAGAAGAAGTGTGTTGGGTGGGTAAACCTCTCCCCGATACTTTCCACCTACCCGGGCCCCAGGGTCGTTTTCTCTCCGTCTACCCTGCTCCCTGCCTTGTAGATAGCAGCCCAGGGGGCCCCACCAGCAACCACTGCATTGTCTGACCACCCTGCTCCATTCATCTTGTTTCGAGATCCCTGTGCCTAGTCTGACCTTGCAGACCTTGGTTCCCATGTGGTGTCAGGTGGGGTGAAGCTACTCTTTGCCCAGGAAACCGCACAGCAGGCTCATGGGAGGGTCGGGAGGTTTCCCAAGGCCCCATCGCTTCGCCGTGGTGGAAGGGTGAGTTGAATTGTGTCAGCTTCAATTAAACTGGTGGTTTCTTTTCTTTTCTTTTTTCTCTTGGTGAGAAGTTCTAAGCAGCTGCTGTTGTCTGGACCTTTGAAGATGCTCATTCTACTTTGCTGGTTGGAAAGGACTCACTTCCCATGTCTGGTCTCTGTCGTGTTCTAGCTTCTAGATACTTCCACACTGAACTTCCCCTCTCCCAAGGCCCCCGCCAAAATCTTTCTTGCACATGTACTGTGTGCCAGGAACTCACAGCCCTGTGCAGTCAGCATGATTATCCCCATTTCACAGATGGAGATCTGAGTGCAGCTGGGTTAAGTGACTTGCTCCAGGTCAGAGCCAATAAAAGCTGCAGAATGGATTTAAACCTGGAGCAAGCTGTCTCCTGTGATGCTGCGTTCCCTTTGGTCTGAAATCCCTCATTACCGATGTCTGGGGAACATCTGGTCGGGTATCCAGATGAACAAACCTGTGGGCAGGAGCCCACCCTGTGATTTAGTTTTCTCTGAAGTTCCCAGGATATTTTTTTCCCCTTCTTTCAAAATGCAGTCCTGCCGTATTCCCCCCTGAGGTCATTAGCCTCAGCACAGGTTAAAAACAAAGCGTTTGTGTCCATCCGTCTAATTGCACAGAAACCGTCAAACCCTCATTACCATCAGCCTAATTATTTTGAAATCCAGCATATTATCCTGTTGAACAATTAGGCGGATGACAAGCCCTTGCCCCACCTGCCCAGGGACAGGAGGTAAACCGGGCAGGAGGGAGGTGGAGAGGAGAGGCCCACGGGCTGCGTTGGGAGAAAGGGAACCGTCTACACTCGCAGGTCTGAGACAAGGGAGCGAGCAGGCACCCACCCACCTGCTTCTGATTATTTTCTGTCCCCAACTTGCGAAGCCACTGACGCGAGAGTCACCTTAACGAGCGGTGAGGATGGGACTTGATTGGTCGGAGCGGACGTCGTTACAGAGCTGGCCCCAAATTGTCACCGCTAAGCTTTCTAGGCATAAATCCAGTGCTTGCCCGGGGGTGGTAAACAGACCTGGCTGGAAGATTTTCTAAGAGTTTTAAATCTGAGTGCAAAGTTTTCCTCCCTGTGGCCTCCCTGCCTCTCCATGCTGGGGGGTTCCGTTCCCAATGCTGAGAGTGACTCAGGGGACAATCCTGTGTGCGGGGAAAGGACGTTGTCTACTTGGCAGTCTGAAATGCACCACAGAATTGAAAAATTTAGAGCTGACGAGAGCTTGGTGGACAGTTCATCGAATCCCCTTGTTTTATAATAAGAGGGATCGTCCAGAGAGGTGAAATCCTTGGCCTGAGGGTCATGCACCAGGCGGTCAGAGCTGGGGAGTCGCAAGGAGCGATGGGTTAATGGCGGCAGGGACAGCTGCCGTGGCCTGAGCAGTCGCCACGCCTCTGACCTTGTTCCGAGCGGTTTCTGTGGGTTTCAGCCGCATGCTGCTCCTGTGACTCACTTATTCTTATTCTCTCCATTTTACAGATGAGGAAACTGAGGCAAAGAGACTTTAAGCAACATACCCAAGTTCTGAACCCTATTAAGTAGCAGAACCAAGATGTGAACCCAGGCAGCCTGGCCCCACGGCCAACAGCCCCCATTATTCTGCAGCCTTCCTGTGCACTGCCATTGCTACCCAAGCACCAGGCGACTAGTGATGCGGTTCAGGCCGCCAGGCAGGCAAAGGCCTCCCCCAGCCCCTGAGACTGTTCCTAGGGTCACTTCCAACACACCTGCAAAAGGAAGCAACTCACTGTGCCCTCCACCTAGCAGCTTTCATTCTGTTGGGAGAACAGCACCAAGATGTTTATGACCCAGAGGGGTAGATGGGCAGAGGATGCAGGGCCTGTGGACACGTAGGCCGGCCGTACCTGTGGCCAGGGGCCTGGAAGGTTTGGGCAGGGTGGTGGTGTTGTCTGAGCTAAATCCTGAAGGAGGTTTGTTGTTGATCCAGGGCCAGGAGCACAGCTCAGGTGTGGCCTGCAGGGGTGAGAATGAGGCTTTCCCCACTCAGCCCATGCTTGTTTCCTCCCACCCAGGGTCTCCTTCCTTCTCACCGGGTCACAACTCCCTTCTGGATGCGCCTGTGACTTGGCGCAGTGGGGAGCCACCAGGGGCTGAGATGCTGCCTCACCGGGATGAGTCAGAAAAGCAGGGGAGACAGTGTGCCGCGCTGGTGTGTGTGTGGGGCAGCGGGGGGAGTACTTTCACGTCGGTGATGTTGGTGCACGATTCAGATGCAACCAAGGGCGGGGCTGGGGCCCAAAGATGACGTCCCGCTCCTTGGAGCTGGTTCTCCATCCTTCCCTGTGTCTTGGAGGAGGGTCACTAAGTGAGCCTCACCCAGGGCTGCACAAACACATGCAAGAACCTCGCCGCACCAGGTCCTGCTACCATCACTCCTGCCTGTGTAACCTCAGAGGGAAGCCCTTTGGGGACTGGTTCTTAGAAGCTGCAGAAAAGATCCCACAAAGACCTGCACTTCCCACGTTTAGGTTTGTGTTTTCCGTGGGAATCGGCTAGGAGCAGATCTAATGAGAGGAGGAATCACAAGATGGGCCTTAACTTTCTTGGGGGGCAGAAAAGCCCGAGAAAGGCACAGGTTCTCTCGGAGGCTAACTACCAGCTCATTACACAGGCCAGCAACTTCCAGGCCTCGTTCCCCCTAACCAGGGCTCTACTGGAGGGAGTCTCTGTGCCTCTAAGGCCCTTTGTTCAATCCTCGCCCAGGAAATCACAAAAAAATCACCAGGTTCCCACCAGCTCAGGTTGCTGGGGGCCTAGGGTATGCTGTCCGTCTCTGCCTCCTACCAGCCCCAAGCCCTGGGCAACCCTCTTCAGCTGAGCCTCTATTTCTCAACTGTAAGATGGAGACAGGTAACATTATCTACTGCATGAATTTCCTGGGGCCACGAGCTGGGTGGCTGAAGACAGCAGAGATTTCTTGTCTCAAACTTCTGCAGGCTGGGAGTCTGTGGTCAAGGCGGCTGAAGGGTCACATTCACTCTGAAGGTGCTGGGGAAGGATGTATTCCAAGCCTCCCTCCCTGGGTGGCTCTCTGTCTCTGATCCAAATTTTTCCTTTTCATAAGGACACCAAACATATTGGACCAGGGCCCCACCCTATTCCAGTGTGACTTACTTCATCCTAACCTGACTAATTACATCTGCAATGACCCTCTTTCCAAATTAAGTCACATTCTGAGGTTCTGCGGGTTAGGCCTTCAGCACATGAATTTGGTTGGGGAGGGGAACACAATTCAACCCACAGCATCTTCTTTCTGGGGATTCTACAACTGCTAACTTCTTTAAAGAGTCATTGAATTGAAATCACTTCTTTAAAGAGTCATTCAAACGTGATTTATGACTTGTGTTTCTTTCTCAAATAAGCTTTGAGAAGTGATCGCTCACCTTCTTCAAAAGTTAGTGAACACGTCTTAGGAATGGGGTTCTGTGGAGGTGACAGATGCGATGGAGGTCTGGGTAGCGCCTACCTCCCCTGGTTTCTAGAAAACTGAGAAGTGAGATGGGCCAAAGAGAAAAGCCAGGGTAGACCCTCATCCTCGGGGAACTCCAGAGTGGGGAGGGCAGCTGGGAGGTGGCAGGGAAGGGGTGCGACCCGTCGAGCAAAGGGGATGTCAAAGAAAACAGTCCCCTAAGACCACCTGAGGATGGAGGAATCATTCAATCATCGCGTGACCAGAGGAGGCTCAGCTCCCCTTGACCTTGAAGGATAACCCAGGTGAGTGGGGATAGGAGAGCCAGCACCCTGGCAAGGAACTCGGGCACGGGTGCCTCAGCCATGCATGTATTCATTTACATCACCAGCATTTGGGGGGCAATTGCTGTATATCAAGTGCTGGGCTGGACCCTGAATAGGAAATTGTATTTTTTCCCTGGGCTACAGGAACAAAGTACCTCAAATTGGGCAGTTGAAACGACAGAAATTTATTGCCTCACAGTTCTGGAGGTCAGAAATTATGATCAAGGTGTCAGCCGGCTGAACTGACCTCAGTTCCTTCTGAGGGGGGTTGGGGAGGCTCCGTTGCAGGCCTCTTTCCTGACTCCTGGTGTTGCTGGCAATTCTCAGTGTTCCTTCATCCCTTGGCTTGTGGAAGCATCACCCCGATCTCTGCATTCATCTTCGCATGGCGTTTTCTCTGTGTGCTTCTCTGAGAAGAAATATCCCCCTTCGATAAGGATGTGGTCCTATTGGATTAGGGCCCATGCTAACGACCTCATCTTAACCTGATCATCTGCAAAGATCCTATCTCCAAATAAGGTCACAGCTACAGGCATGAAGGATTAGGATTTAAATATCTTTTTTTTTTTTTTTTGCGGGGCGGGGGGGGGGCGGGTGGCGGTAGTGGTCCAATTCAACCCATAACAGAAAGTAAAAAGATATGACCCCTGCCCTAAAGGAGTTCTCAGCTATTGCTAGAAGCAGAAAGTACTCATGGGGAGAGTGAAAAGAAAGTTCAGAAAGGTGAAAACAGGCCGTACAATTGATAGAAGATGGAATTGATTCACAAGGTAAGCCCAGGAGGCTGCAGCTCTTGCCCTGAGAGCCAGGACACAGAATGATGGTAGAGTCGATTCCACATCTCACTCTTGTTTTGACTTCAGGTGGGCCTCCGCGATGGGCAGTTTCCAGAGATGGGTTTCTCCCTTACTGCCTTGCATGCCGCTTCCCAGCCCTGTGAGTTCTGCGGGGGATGGAGAGTGACCACTGGTGGATCACCTCATCCCTGGGCAACTTGTCACGTCCAGCAGGGCTCGGGGTCCTCCGTCTGCCCTTCCCTCCGTGCTCCTGGAATCTGTCTTCAAAACACAGCGTCCAAGTGTAAAGGATTGAGGCTGAGTTACCGGCTCAGAGCCGTAAACACCTCCCTCTGAAAAGAAAAATCTCCATGCAAGTTGGTAAAAGAAAAAGATAAGAAAAAAAGTTTTTGTTTCAAAATAATCTTCATTACACAAGGATTATAAGAATTGTCACTTCAATTATGCTGAAGCCTAGTCTTAAAAGGGGGTAGGTGGCTTTCCGCTTCTCAGTAGAAACGGCTGTCGTTCGGCTGGCGGTGTGTTTCATCACCGAGCTGCCCGCCACTAGGAGTGTTTAGCGGAGAGCTGGCTGATTTTTCTTGTCCTTTCCCTCCCCTCCTCTCCCCGCCCTCCTGTTTTTTACAGGACAAAAGCACAAGAAGAAACAGAGAATGTGGGCTTTTGAGGCCCTGAGCCCTGGGTTCAAATGGCAGTTCTCAGCTCGACAGCCACGGGATCTTCGGGGGTTTTGGTAACTGTAGTGTGTGTGTGTGTGTGTGTGTGTGTGTGTGTGTGTGTGTGTGTGTGTGTGTGTGTGTGTGTGTGTGTGTGTGTGTGTGTGTGTGTGTGTGTGTGTGTGTGTGGGGCAGTATGACACGATGAGATGGAGGAGGAAGAAAACAGTGTGAAAATTCCCCAGGACTGTGTCCAGCCCATCCCGAGGGCTCCTATGCAGTGGCCACTATGTTTCCCCTGACCATCCCATTTAATGAGGCCCATCCCATTTTCTCCTATTGCTTATCGAAACATAACAGTTATCAACATTTAAAAATTATGTATTATCTATTGGTTTGCTTGTTTATCCCCTGTTATTCCTCAGTAGCTCGTAAGCTCCATGAGGAAAAGGACCGTGTTTTCCTTTCACATAGAACCTGGCAAAGAGCAGACCCTCAGCTGAATAAACGGAAGCCCCTATACTCAGGCTCTCTGTGTCTCAGTGTCTGCATCTGTAAAATGGGGATTAAACACTTACCCACTTAGTAGAGTTGTGATGAGAATGAAATGTGTTCAGATGCCCAGAACAGGGTCTGGCCCAGAGTGAGTGTGGATGTTCAGTGTTACTGCTGTGAACTCTAGATACTGCAGAATGATCGATGCCACACTTCCTTTTTTCTTTATTTTTTGGCCACGTCACGTGGCTTGCTGGGTCTTAGTTGCCTGACCAGGGATCGAACCCATGCCCTTGGCAGTGAAAGTGCAGAGCCCACTGGAATGCCAGGGAATACCCCACACTTCATTTTTCTGTCTTTTTTTTTTTTTTTTTTTTTTGTGGTACGTGGGCCTCTCACTGTTGTGGCCTCTCCCTTTGTGAAACACAGGCTCCGGACGCGCAGACTCAGTGGCCATGGCTCACGGGCCCAGCCGCTCTGCGGCATGTGGGATCCTCCTGGACCGGGGCACGAACCCGTGTCCCCTGCATCGGCAGGCGGACTCTCAACCACTGCGCCACCAGGGAAGCCCCCACACTTCCTTTTAAATTCCTAATTTAGAGACTTTCGTGCCCGAGGACTTGGTCAAGTGGAGAGCTGGTCAAAACTAACAGGGGAAGGAGTGTAGGGGCTTGGGGTGGGGACAGTGGCCTGTGACATTCATCAGACAAAGCTCTTCACTTAGTTGAGGGCCTGCTCTTTGCCAGGTTCTTTGTGAAAGGAAAACACGGTCCTTTTCCTCATGGAGCTTACGGTCTATTGAGGAATAACAGGCAATAAACAAGCAAAGCAATACATAATACATAATTTTAAAATATTGATAGCTGGCATGTTTCTATACATGACAGGAAAAAATGGGATAGGCCTCATTAAACGGCGTGGTCAGCGAAGGTCAGACCTACCTGTAAATTAAAGTTGGGGGGAGGCAGAGCCAGCTGGTGGGAGGATGGGGAGGGTGCTCAGGGCAGAGGGGTGAGGCCAGCAAAGCCCCTGAGATGCGAGGGGGCCTGGCAGGCGGGGGTCTGTCGGGGACAGGGGCACAAGTGCAGCTGGGGAGGGGGCGGGGCTGCCTCCCGCCTGCTCTGGTTTATCCTCTGTCTCTGGTTAGGGCGCCATGCATCTTCTTTTCAGGAGGATCTGTAAGGATTGAGAAAGACATAAAGGTCTTTATCATCGGGGTCAGATTTCAGAATCCCAGGCAGCTTGGCTGTCCTGTTCTCCTGATGAGAAAGTGGAGACCCCGGGCTTGAAGAAATTTGGTAAAGTGGAGCAGAGAGAATTTGATTTTGTTTTTTATTTCTTAGGCTATTCTTTGTGTTTTTTTAAATACATCTTTATTGGAGTATAATTGCTTCACAATACTGTGTTAGTTTCTGTTGTACAACAAAGTGAATCAGCTATATGCATACATAGATCCCCATCTCCCCATAATCCCTCCCCCTTGCGTCTCCCTCCCACCCTCCCTAACCCAGCCCTATAGGTCGGCTGCTTCCCACCAGCTAACTAGTTTACATTTGGTAGTGTATATATGTCGATGCTGCTCTCACTTCACCCCAGCTTACCCCTCCCAACCTGTTTCCTCAAGTCCATTCTCTATGTCTACGTTTTATTCCTGTCCTGCCACTAGGCTCATCAGTACCACTTTTTTTTTTTTTTTTAGATTCCATATATATGCGTTAGCATACAGTATTTGTTTTTCTCTTTCTGACTTACTTCACTCTGTATGACAGTCTCTAGGTCCATTCACCTCACTACAAATAACTCAGTTTTCTTTCTTTTTTTATGCCTGAGTAATATTCCATTGTATATATGTGCCACATCTTCTTTATCCATTCATCTGTTGATGGACATTTAGGTTGCTTCCACATCCTGGCTATTGTAAATAGTGCTGCAATGAACATTGTGGTACATGTCTCTTTTTGAATTACAGTTTTCTCAGGGTATATGCCCAGTAGTGAGATTGCTGGGTCATATGGTAGTTCTATTCTTAGTTTTTTAAGGAACCTCCATACTGTTCTCCATAGTGGTTGTATCAATTTACATTCCCACCAACAGTGCAGGAGGGCTCCCTTTCACCACACCCTTTCCAGCATTTATTGTTTGTAGATTTTTTGATAATGGCCGTTCTGACTGGTGTGAGGTGATACCTCATTGTAGTTTTGATTTGCGTTTCTCTAATTATTAGTGATGTTGAGCATCTTTTCATGTGCCTCTTGGCCATCTTTATGTCTCTTTGGTGAAATGTCTGTTTAGGTCTTCTGCCCATTTTTTAATTGTTTGTTTTTTTGATATTGAGCTCCATAGCTATTTGTATATTTTGGAGATTAATCCTTTGTCTGTTGTTTCATTTGCAAATATTTTCTCCCACTCTGAGGGTTGTCTTTTTGTCTTGTTTATGGTTTCCTTTGCTGTGCAAAAGCTTTGAAGTTTAATTAGGTCCCATTTGTTTATTTTTGTTTTTATTTCCATTTCTCTAGGAGATGGGTCAAAAAGGATCTTGCTGTGATTTATGTCAAAGAGTGTTTTTCCTATGTTTTCCTCTAAGAGTTTTATAGTGTCTGGTCTTACATTTAGATCTTTAATCCATTTGGAGTTTTTATTTTTGTGTATGGTGTTAGGGTGTGTTCTAATTTCATTCTTTTATGTGTAGCTGTCCAGTTTTCCCAGCACCACTTATTGAAGAGGCTGTCTTTTCTCCATTGTGTGTTCTTGCCTCCTTTGTCGTAAATTAGGGGACCATATGTGTGTGGGTTTATCTCTGGGCTTTCTATCCTGTACCATTGATCTATATTTCTGTTTTTGTGCCAGTACTATACTATCTTGATTACTGTAGTTTTGTAGTATAGTCTGAAGCTGGGGAGCCTGATTCCTCCAGCTCAGTTTTTCTTTCTCAAGATTGCTTTGGCTCTTTGGGGTCTTTTGTGTTTCCATACGAATTGTAAAATTTTTTGTTCTGATTCTGTGAAGAATGCCATTGGTAGTTTGATAGGGATTGCATTGAATCTGTAGATTGCTTTGGGTAGTATAGTTATTTTCACAATATTGATTCTTCCATTCCAAGAACATGGTATATTTCTCCATCTGTTTATGTCATCTTTGATTTCTTTTTCAGTGTTTTATAGTTTTCTGAGTACAAGTCTTTCACCTCCTTAGGTAGGTTTATTCCCAGGTATTTTATTCTTTTTGTTGTGATGGTAAGTGGGATTGTTTCCTTAATTTCTCTTTCTGATTTTTCATTGTTAGTGTATAGGAATGCCAGAGATTTCTGTGCATTAATTTTGTATCCTGCAGCCTTACCAAATTCACTGATTAATTCTAGTAGTTTTCTGGTGGCATCTTTAGGATTTTCTATGTATATTGTCATGTCATCTGCAAACAGTGACGGTTTTACTTCTTCTTTTCCAATTTGTATTCCTTTTATTTCTTTTTCTTCTCTGATTGCTGTGGCTAGGACTTCCAAAATTATGTTGAATAATAGTGGTGAGAGTGGACATCCTTGTCTTTTTCCTGATCTTAGTGGAAATGTTTTCAGTTTTTCACTACTGAGTATGATGTATGCTGTGGGTTTGTCATATATGGCCTTTATTATGTTGAGGTAGGTTCCCTCTATGCCCATTTTCTGGAGAGTTTTTATCATAAATCGGTGTTGAATTTTGTCAAAAGCTTTTTCTGCATCTACTGAGATGATCATATGGTTTTTATTCCTTAATTTGTTAATATGGTGTATCACATTGATTGATTTGCGTATATTGAAGAATCCTTGCATCTCTGGGATAAATCCCACTTGATCATGGTGTATTATCCTTTTAATACATTGTTGGATTCTGTTTGCTAGTACATTGTTCAGGATTTTTGCATCTATGTTCATCAGTGATATTGGTCTATAATTTTCTTTTTTTGTGATATCTTTTTCTAGTTTTGGCCTCAGGGTGATGGTGGCTTCGTAGAATGAATTTGGGAGTGTTCCTCCCTCTGCAATTTTTTGGAAGAGTTTGAGAAGGATCGGTGTTAGCGCTTCTCTAAATGTTTGATAGAATTCACCTGTGAAGCCATCAGGTCCTGGACTTTTGTTTGTTGGGAGATTTTTAAGTACAGTTTCAATTTCATTACTTGTGATAGGTCTGTTTATATTTTCTAATTCTTCCTGTTTCAGTCTTGGGAAATTGTACCTTTCCAAGAATTTGTCCATTTCTTCATGGTTGTCCATTTTTTTGGCATATAGTTGTTTGTAGTAGTCTCTTATAATCCTTTGTATTTCTGCGGTGTCAGTTGTGATCTCTTCTTTTTCATTTCTAATTTTTTTGATTTGAGTACTCTCCCTTTTTTTCTTGATGAGTCTGGCTAAGGGTTTATCAATTTTGTTTATCTTCTCAGAGAACCAACTTTTAGTTTTATTGATCTTTGCTATTGTTTTCTTTGTTTCTATTTCATTTATTTCTGCTCTGATCTTTATGATTTTTTTCCTTCTACTGACTTTGGGTTTTCTTTGTTCTTCTTTCTCTAGTTGCTTTAGGTGTAGGGTTAGGTTGTTTATTTGAGATTTTTCTTGTTTCGTGAAAAAGATTGAATTGCTATAAACTTCCCCCTTAGAACTGCTGTTACTGCCTCCCACAGGTTTTGGGTCATTGTGTTTTCATTGTCATTTGTTTCTATGTATTTTTAAATTTCTTCTTTGATTTCTTCAGTGATCTCTTGGTTATTTAGTAGCACACTGTTTAGCCTCCATCTATTTGTGGTTTTTACAGTTGTTTTTCCTGTAATGGATTTCCAGTCTCATAGCATTGTGGTCCGAAAAGATGCTTGATATGATTTCAATTTTCTTAAGTTTTCTTAGGCTTGATTTGTGACCCAAGATGTGATTTATCCTTGAGAATGTTCCATGTGCACACTTGAGAAGAAAGTGTATTCTGCCACCTTTGGCTGGAATGTTCTATAAATATTAATTAATCTCTCTGGTCTATTGTGTCATTAAAGCTTGTGTTTCCTTATTTATTTTCTGTTTGGATGATCTGTCCATTGGTGTAAGTGTTGTGTTAAAGTACCCTACCATTATTGTGTTAATGTCGATCTCCCCTTTCATGGCTGTTAGCATTTGCCTTACGTATTGAGGTGCTCCTATGTTGGGTGCATAAATATTTATAATTGTTATATCTTCTTTTTGGATTGACCCCTTGATCAATATGTAGTGTCCTTCCTTATCTCTTGTAACAGTCTTTATTTTAAAGTCTATTTTATCTGATATGAGTATTGCTACCCCAGCTTTCTTTTGATTTCCACTTACATGGAATATCTTTTTCCATCCTTTCACTTTCAGTTTGTATGTGTCCCTAGGTCTGAAGTGGGTGTCTTGTAGCCAGCATACATATGGGTCTTGTTTTAGTATCCATTCAGCCAGTCTGTGTCTTTTGGTTGGGGCATTTAATCCATTTACATTCAAGGTTATTATTGATATGTATGTTCCTATTACCATTTTCTTAATTGTTTTGGGTTTGTCTTTGTGGGTCTTTTTTCTCTTGTGTTTCTCTCCTAGAGAAGTTTCTTTAGCATTTGTTGTAGATCTGGTTTAGTGGTGCTGAATTCTCTTAGTGTTTGCTTGTCTGAAAAGTTTTTGATTTCTCCATTGAATCTGAATGAGATCCTTGCTGGGTAATCTTGGTTGTAGGTTTTTCTCTTTCTTCACTTTAAGTATATCCTGCCACTCCCTTCTGGCCTGCAGAGTTTCTGCTGAAAAATCAGCTGATAACCTTATGGGGATTCCTTTGTATTTTATCTTTTGTTTTTCCCTTGCTGCTTTTAATATTTTTTCTTTGAATTTAATTTTTGTCAGTTGATTAATATGTGTCTTGGTGTGTTTCTCCTAGAGTTTATCCTGTATGGGACTCTCTGTGCTTCCTGGACTTGGGTGACTGTTTCCTTTCCCATGTTGGAGAAGTTTTCCACTATAATCTCTTCACATATTTTCTCAGACACTTTCTTTTTCTCTTCTTCTTCTGGGACACCTATAATACGAATGTTGGTGTCCCAGAGGTCTCTGAGATTGTCTTCAATTCTTTTAATTCTTTTTTCTTTATTCTGCTCCTCAGCAGTTATTTCCACCCTTTTGTCTTCCAACCCACTTATTCATTCTTCTGCCTCAGTTATTCTGTTATTGATTCCTTCTACTGTAATTTTCATTTCAGTTATTGTGTTGTTCACCTCTGTTTGTTCTTCAGTTCTTCTAGATCTTTGTTAAACATTTCTTGTATTTTCTCAATCCATGCCTCCATTCTGTTTCTGAGATTCTGGATCATCTTTACTATCATTACTCTGCATTCTTTTTCAGGTAGATTGCCTATTTCCTCTTCATTTATTTGGTCTTGTAGGTTTTTACCTTGCTCCATTATCTGTGACATATTTTTTTTTAACATCTTTATTGGAGTATAATTGTTTTACAATGGTGTGTTAGTTTCTGCTTTATAACAAAGTGAATCAGCTACACATATACATATATCCCCATATCTCCTCCCTCTTGTGTCTCCCTCCCACCCTCGCTATCCCACCCCTCTAGGTGGTCACAAAGCTCTGAGCTGATCTCCCTGTGCTATGCGGCTGCTTCCCACTAGCTATCTGTTTTACATTTGGTAGTGTATATATGTCCATTCCACTCTCTTACTTTGTCCCAGCTTACCCTTCCCCCTCCCCATGTCCTCAAGTCCGTTCTCTATGTGTGACCTATTTTTTTGCCATCTTATTTTTTTTTCCTTTTTTTTTTATGAGTGATATTATGTTCCTGTCTTACTGGTTGTTTGGCCTGAGGCTTCCAACACTGGAGTTTGTAAGCTATTGGGTAGAGCTGGGTCTTGGTGCTGAGATGAGGACCTCTGGGAGACATCACTCTGATGAATATTCTCTGGGGTCTAAGGTTCTTTGTTAGTCCAGTGGTTTGGACTCAGAGCTCCCACCGCAGAAGCTTTGGCCTGACCCCTGGCTTGTGAATCAAATCCTGTTTGCTTGGGGGTTCTTCCCATCTCCTTGGGCATCGGGGTCTCCCACCAGCATCTCGCAGGTGCCCTAGTTGTGGGGAGATGTGAACTCTGTGTCTTCCCACACCACCATCTTGACTCCACCCTGAGAATTTGAACTAAGACTTATAGTATATAAACTGGTGATAGTTCATCTTGCTGGAACTTTCTTGTTTATACTCTAGTTTTTATTCTGGTCATACATGTATGAATTCTAGAATCAAATCATTCTACACAGCTTGTAGTGAGAAACAATAGCCCTGGTTCCACCTTCCCACGCTTGATCCCTACTCCCCAGAGGCAACCACTTTCAACTGTTTTAACAGTTTCTTCTGATATTTACCTCTCTGGTTCTAAACACATGCTATATATATGTGTGTCTGTGTGTTTGTATATTTGACCCTTGAACAACATGGGTTTGACTGCGTGGGTCCACTTATTTGTGGATTATTTTTAATAGTAAATATTATACAATCTGTAGTTGGTTGAATTTGCAGATGCAGAACTGTTTATATGAAGGGCCGACTGTAAAGTTATCTGTGGATTTTTGACTGTGTGGAGAGTTGGCACCCCTAACTCCCCTCATTGTTCAAGGGTCAACTGTATATATGTGTGTATATATATATGTATATATATATACACACATATATCTTAATATATTAAAAAAAGCCTCTCTTTTTCTGGGATGGGGCCACATAGACACCTTGTGTCCATCTATCACCTATCTTAGTTTGAGCTGCTATAAGAGAACACTATAAACTGGGTAGCTTATAAACAACAGAAATGTATTTCTCCCAGTTCTGGAGGCTGGAAGTCCAAGATCAGGGTGCCAGCATGGCTGTGTTCTGGTGGGAGCTGTCTTCTGGGCTGAAGACTGCCGCCTTCTTGTATTCTCACATGGCAGAGAGAGTAGCTAGCTCTTTGGCTTTTTCTTATAGGGACACTAATCCCATTCACGAGATGCCAGCCTCATGACCTGATCATCTCCAAAGGCCCACTTTCTAGTACCATTACATTGGGTGTTAGGTCTCAACATATGGATTTTAGGGGGGAACACAAACATTCAGTCCATAACTATATCTATTGTCTATCTACTGTCTATCTATGTATCTATGTATCTATCTATCGTCTGTCTGTCATCTTACTGGTTCAGTTCCTCTGGGGAACCCTGACAGATACATTATGTATGTGACTTCGTGCAGGCTACTTGATCATTTTGGGCTTTAGTTCCTTCATTGGTGAAGTGGCTCTAGTAGAATTTATCTCACATAATGGATTTAAGAATTAAATTAGATCATACCCATTAAAGACTCAGCACAGTGCCTGGCACATAAAAAATACTAAATAAAACATTTAAAAAATTGTAACCATATTTCCTCATATCTAAGGTATCACTCCTTCGTTAGACAGTGTTTATTTTATGAACCACTAAGTCAGAAAAAAGTGCTGCTACTTAATTGTTTGAACACATTCAGTGTAAGAGGTATTCTGATTTCCAAAGATGCTCAAATAAACAAGCAACTCAGAATGCAATATATCTCATTCTTGTTCTTACTGACCGCACTGCACAACCTCTTTCCCCTCTGCTGAATCATATGTAGAGTCGTATTAATGCAAGTTTGACTGGAATGAAGTGAGAGGGTTCGTGCGGGTGGTTTATAGCTGTTAGTCCTTAGTTATTGCTCTGTCTATAACCATGGTCCTTCATACAAAGTGTGAGAAGGAACAGAACTGACACTCACCAAGACCTTCTTGGTGGGACTAATATAATCCCATTTCACAGATGGGGAAACAGAGGCTCACTGAGCTTAAATAACTTGCCCCAGATCATATATTCCTAAATGTTTAGCTATTATTTGAACCCAAGCCCATCAGGGTTCAAATCAGTCTTCAGGCAGTTGACTTGGTGACTTTGCCTCCTTTTCCTACCTGAGATGTGTGTCTGTAAACCAGCATTCTGAGTTTTCCCTCCCCCACTGACCTGCTTCTCTGTCAAGGCCCCTTTGGGCTCATCCCCATGTTGGAGGACCCCAGGCTCAGGACAGTTGGTTCTGCCACTGACTCTTTGCATGACCCCATGAAGCCCTGGACCTCCATCCCACAGACCCAGCTATGGTCCTTGGCACTTCAGGTTGCTGTGAAGTTTTAATCATACCCAAGACAGGATTTCCAAACAGGCAGCTGAGCTTGCTCTGCTGTGGGACTTTGGGCAAGTCACAAACTCTTAGATGCCATAACATCCTCCTTCATAGTTCCCAGCATGCTCTCTAGTGAAGTAGTTGGTCCTCTGGCCAGTTAAACAGCTGCCAGGAACCACTGCTATTCTGGGGGCTCTGGAGACCTCAGAGTTGGGACTGCCTCTGCCTTGTTTAATCAGTTGTGAGCCTCCTTACTGCAGTGCTTGAGAGGGTCCACTTGGGAAGGAAAGAACCTACAAGAGCAGTGAAACTGTCCTCTTGGCACTGGGCTGGCACTGCCTTTTACCTAAAGGAGACACCTAGGCATCCAGGCAGAGAGATTCTCCTATAATATGGAACACAGCCTCCTTGAGCTTCCTCAAAGTCATTTTGGTCAATGTCTGTCTATGGTCGGTGCCCAGGTCAGTCATAAAGATGATCACAAAAATCATGGTCATAATAATGATGGTCATGCGTGCTCGCTAAGTGCCAAGTACTCTGCTCAGTGCTTCGAACACACTGACCCACACAATTTCTTCTCACACCAGCCCCATGAGGCAGGTGCTCACGTTGCTCCCGTTTGCCAGATGAGCAAAGTGAGGTGCCGTGAGGTTAGGTAACTCTTCATAAAGCCGTTCAGTGACTCTTTGGCAGACCTGGTATTTCAATGCAGTTGTGCCTAGGTTTCTGATCATGAGGTGATTTTGCCTTTTACTGCGAGTCTTTCTTAAAAAATTTGTTCATTTTTTAATGTCAGAATGGACCATGAATTCTAATTATTTTATTTGATGGTTTTATCACTATTTCATTGCTCAACTATCCCAGAGTTGGCCAGTGACAGCTCTTTCCAATGGCCTCCTGTGTCCTTCTGACATCTTTTTATCTTTCTTTGATTACTTTCTTAGGTTTTGACACACTAAAATATTCCAGGCTCATCTTAGATAGTTCCTGCCCAAGCCCTGAGATCAGCCTCTTTTCTATGGAGCCTTGGTTCCCTTCAGTGGGTAAGGGTACTTAGAAGCCAAGATCTGAGCGTACGTGTGCTTATGCTTCTAGGGCATCACTGCTTCCTGGCCCTGTCAGCCCATTTCTAAAAACTCCATGGAAAAGCAGAGACCACAGTCCTTTCTGGTGTTGACAATATTCAACGGAGAATTATTTTAATTTTACTATCAGAAAACTATCTCCTGAAGTGGCCATGGAATCCAAAGACCCTTTTAATCCCTTTGATACTCATATCTTTGTGTTCAAGACTCACCAGAGGGTGTGAGCAGATGCTTGTCATTCTCTGCTTTGAGCTGCTTCGTGAGACCTCGGACATTCTAGAAGGGAGTAAGCAGGGAGAGAAGATTTCTAAAGATTGTCTGGGCTTGATGTGAGCCAGGAGCCTCCTCTGTCTTGGATGTTTTGCTGTCAGCTCCCTCCTTCACTCCCCTCCTCTCTCTCATGGGCCCTAAGTTTTCTGGACTGTCTCTGGGACACAGCAATAAACAAGGAAGACAAAGTCTTTGCCCTGAAGTAGCTGACATTCCATTTGGGGGACAGACAGAGTAATTAGTAAACAAACATTCCAAATAGAGGTGTGTGCTAGGAGGGGAAAGGACGGGGCCCCACGACGCAGGAAATATGGAGGAGGAGGTGGTGGTGGAGATGCAGCTTAATTTAGAAAATGGTCCAAGAAGACCTCTCTGAGGCAGAGACCTGGAAGCTGAGAGGGAGCCTCAGGGAAAGTGAGGGAAGAGCATTGCACACAGAGGGAAAGGCATGTGAGGACGCTCAGAGGCAGGAGAGAGCTCCGAGCATTCCAGCAACTGACGGGAAGCCGGGGTGGCCTGTGTGGTGAGTGAGGGGGAGGGGGACATGGGATGGGGACAGATCACCCAGGTGGTCACTGCAGCCGTTTGGATTTGGACAGTGCAGAAACCCCCGGATTGGGGGAGCACATCTGGTAATTGAAAAGATGAAAAAATTAATAATAAAGCGCTCATTCGCAGACAGCCACAAGGAAGATAATGGATGGTGGCCAGGCAGACCATATGCACTTGGCTAACAGAATTAATCATGTTCGGTACGGCACAAAACAGGGACGACAAGCACAATAAAACATTTAAAGACGAGAGTGGATTTTAATTTTCAGAGTAGTCTAAAACAATATGATAATGATGATAGCCAAGTTGGCCCTGTGAATGTAAAATCCAAATAAGACACAAATTAAAGTCATAAATAATATTTAATTTGCTATTCCAATGCATTCTCAAAAGTCATATTGATGAAAAAAGTTATTAGAATGAATCAAATGAAGACTCCCGTATGTCTGGAATATTTAGTGGACTGGCGAATGCTAGCAGGAAAAAAAATCTATACCACGATGTATGAGTTGGAAACTGGGTGAGAACATTATGATTTTCAACTTGCATTTATCGAGCCAACCGCAGACTGTATTTCCAGGGCCATTTAGCTAGATAGAACAAATAAGAGAAGACTGATTTTTAAGAACTTGTGATTAATGACATGCAATTCCTTTAGTTTGTAAATACTCTATCCCAAAGATATTTTGTGCTCTCATCTGTTACTGAGCCTTGAGCAACGGGGCTTGAGGGACCTTGTTTTGCTGTCACCAATGGTTTCTCCCGTGTATCGTAGTTTAATGAACTTGGATCTTAAATTCAGGGAGTGTACCTCATATGTTGCAGGCAAAGAACTGGGAGAGGCAATGAGAGATGCCACAAAAGAGAGACAAATCATGAAAGAACAGCTATTAATTTTCAAAGTATTAAGTATGATTATAGGGAATGTTAAGAAGAATGGCTAAATGCAAAGGGCGAGGAGAGAACGAACAAGGCAAAAGGAGGGGGTAATTACCGATGCGAATGAAAAACACAACGAAAAAATCAGTGCGGGGGGGATGGGCTGTCAGTCTGGATCAACGTGTCCACCTGACAAGTGACGTTGATCATGACTTTATAAAAGAACCAGAAATGAACACGAGTGTTTCCCTAAGAACATATTGTGTTCTCTTTCTATGAATGGCACACTGGTGTTCTGTAAATAATGCTGGGACATGACTGTTCCAAAGGGTGTTTTGAATGAGCTTTCCCCAACCCCAAGCTAAAAGGACTCCAAATGCTTTGTGGAAACCTAAAATATGCACTCGGTGTTGCCAACCCTAGGAGATATTATGACTGACTTTGCAGAGTCAATCAGTCAAAAATTAACCAATGGTGGACCTTGTTGTTTATCTATTTTACATATAGTAGTGTATATCTGTTATTCCCAGACTCCTAATTTATCCCCCCTCTTTCCCCTTTGGTAACCGTAGTTTGTTTTTTACGTCTGTGAGTCTGCTTCTGTTTTGTAAACACGTTCATTTGTATCATCTTTGTTAGAATCCATGTGTAAGTGATACCATATATTTGTTTCTGTCTGGCTTACTTGACTTAGTATGATCATATCTAGGTCCATCCATGTTGCTGCAAATGGCATTATTGAACTATAGTCATGATCTTGTAATAACTTATAATGGAAAAGAACGTAAAAAAGTGTATATATACACTTTGCTGTACACTAGAAACTAGCACAAAACTGTAAATCAATTAAAATACTTCACTTAAAAAAGAAAAGCAGTGGTGAGAGGCATCCACTTCGTCTCCAAAGAGAATGCCTTAGGGCACGCGACCATGGTCACTCTGACTCCTGGAAGGTCACAGCCTTCTCAGAGGTCATAAGCCGCCACCGGCGTCCCCAGCCCTCCTGCTTGCTTCGTTGTTCACTTGAATACGGGTGCTGGTCTGGCTTTCTCCACTGAATTCCAAATGAGGCTCTCTCGTGCTTACCTCCATCCTCGCCTGAGACCCATCCGTCAGCCAGCCCTGCTGAGTCCCCTGCCTGAGCTGCCTCCATCTGGGCACCTCTTCCCCAGCCTCCCAACACCTGACTCCATCCTCTCTCACCTGCTTGGCTGAAATCGCCTCCTGGCTGGTCTGACTCCCCGCCTCTCATCCATCTTCCACGAGGCAGCCCGAGTGATCTTTCTAAATTGCAACTCAGATCCCATCAGGGTCCTTCTTAAAACCCTTTTAATAGCTCCCTAGTGCGGTGTTTCTCAACCTTAAAAAAAATTCCCTATGTACTGGTTTGATAAATAATGATAATATCTACTATTTATCAATAGCGACGATTCCTATTTATCAAGCACTTCCTGTGTGCCAGGCCCTGTGCTTGCATCAATGCACTTAACCTTCACCATAACCCTTACATGCCTACCATGTCACAGGTGAGGATGTGTCTTGCCGGAGGCGATGTCCTGCAGCTGGCCCCAGACCCAGGGGCTGTTCAGCTTCTCTAATGCTCTCGCCTGCCCTGACACCCGTCCAGGGCACTGGGTCTCCCTCCATGTGGGGGCCCGCCCCCCTGCCTTCACATAGATTGCATTCCTTTGGGGATCATTGCCCTGGATCTGTAGGGTAGCCTCCAGCATCCTTCTTGTGGCTCACAAGGCCACTGATGGTCAGCCCAAGCTTCCACCTCTAACCACTCACTCTACTGGTCCTATTCCCTGCGTTTCTGCTCTGGATTTCCTTCCCTCACCTCTTCTGACTCTTGTTCCTCCTTGAGACTCGGGTAATTACCATTACCTCTTCCAGGAAGCCTTCCTTCACACCCCAGGTTGGATCAGGAGACTCACCTGAGCTGCACCAATTACCTCTACCATCTATCAGGGTGCTCTCCGACCAGCTGTGTTCCTCGTCTTTCTCGTCTTCTAAACTGTGAGTTCCCAGAGGGAGTAGATCATGTCCTATTTATTTATTCATTATTCACTCAACAGATACTTACTGTGCACCTTCTGTGTGACAGGCACTGTGCTGGGCACTGCAGATACAGTAGTGACAAGAACGGGCAAGACCATACTCTCATGGAAATTACACTTGTAAAAGATGTTGAAATGGAAATTTGGGGCAAGATCCCAAGATGAAATAGGTACTCCGTCCCAAAGGGGCTCCCGGGGCAGGAGCATGTATCACTTTGGAATGGACATGCATGGCCTTGGGGTCGGGTGGCCTGGCATCCAGAATCAGCTCTGATGCTTAGCTTGCTGTGTGCCCGCAGGCAGGTAGCATAACTTCTCTGAGCCGTAAAGCAGGGTCAATAATTTGGACTCCACAGGGTTGCAGGGGGATGAAAAGGTCAGTGGTCACCTGGCACTGGCGTGTGCTCAGCTGATGGAAGACCCTTCACTGCCTCCCCTCCCCCTTTTGAGCTCGGTTTTCATCGAGTCCTATATCTCCGGTTTGTTTTGGGGGCAGCAGGTGCTCGAGTGGCATTCCTGAGCCCCAGCCCCCTGGACCTGCGTCTTCTGCACCTCTCCCTCACACCCCCCACCCCCAGGGGGAGATCTGAGTCACACCCTTTAGGACAGTGCAGCAGTTTGCACACCTGCCATCCACGTACTAGGTTGCCTGGTTCCTCTCACTATGTCCAAAACTGTGCTTTTATTCTGCTAAACTAGTAATAGGGTGAGAACAGAAGAATCTAGTTTTTTGAAATCCATTAAGAAAACACCCATGGTTTTTGGGGGGAGTTTGGGGTAGTAGATGAAAACAAAGATCTCCTGTATAGCACAGGGAAATATATTCAATATCCTGAGATAAACCATAATTGAGAAGAATATAAAAAACAATATATATATATTTATATATAACTGAATCACTTTGCTGTACAGCAGAAATTAGCACAACACTGTAAATCAACTACACTTCAATTTAAAAAAAACACCCCAAACTAGAAGCCACCAGGGTGTTTTTTATAGGTGAATGGCTAAACAAACGGGTTCATCATACAATGGAATACTCTACAGTGATCAAAAGAAAAGGGCTATCAAGCCACAGAGACATAGAGAAGCTTTAAATGCATATGGCTAAGTGAAAGAAACCAGTCTGAAATGGCCACATACTGTAGGATTCCAACTATGTGACATTCTGGAAAAGGCAAAATTATGGAGACAGAAAAAAGATCAGTGGTTGCTAGAGTTGGGGGAAGGGTGGGATGAGTTGACAGAGCACAGGAGACTTTTAGGAGAGTAAACCTATTCTGTATCATGTTATAATTGTGGACATATGTCATCACACATTTATCCAAACCCATAGAACGTATAACACCAAGCATGAACCGTAATGTCCACTGTGGACTTTAGTTAATAATAATGTATCAATACTGGTTCATCAGTTGTAACAAGTGTATTTGTAACATTGATGCACAATGTTAATTAAAGGGGAAATTCTAGCGGGAGAGGGAGAGAGATTCATGGGAACCCTCTGCCCTCAATTTTTACTCTAGAAAATAAAGTCTATTAATACAATTTTTAAAAGAAAAAGAGAGATTCCCTTGGAAGAACACAAATCTCATGAAATGAGACCACAAGGGCCCTCTCTGGGGATTTTGGGTTGGAATTCTTGAGCTGTAGAGAAAGGGGTCCAGTGGAGGATGGGGACATACCCTTCTCAACACATCTGTGGCCAGAGACGTCAACTCTGGATCCAGTCCCAGCCCTGGCCAGAGTCCTCTGCAGGGTGTTTAGAGCAGTGAGGTCCAGTAGAAGCATGGATCAAGCCACATAAGGAACCGTCAATTCCTAGTAGCCACATAAAAAAAGAGAAATAAATCTTAGCAATATGTTTTATTTAATCCAATTGTCCAAAATATTATCGTTTCAATATATGTAATTGATGTAAAAATTATTAATGAGATATTTCACACATTTTTGGGGGGTACTAAGTCCTCAAAATCTGATGAGTGTTTAACACTTGTATCTTGGTTTGGACTGGCCATATTTCAAGGGCTCAAGCATCCAGGAGCCTGTCGCTACTGCAGAGCACAGCACAGCTTAGACGGTCTCAGAACAGAACCCAGGTTGGGTTCTGAGCAGAAAGAGAGGCTTCTCCCCACCAGCTCCTTCCCTTCTTTGTTCCTTCCCTCTGTGAGGGTGTGCCAATTAAAAATTAATTTTGAGAGCTGCTCCCATCTCACAAACTCCTTGGGGGCAAGTGTCTGTGCCCAACGATCTGTCTGCATAAGGCAGAGGCAGGCCCATCTCATTGAAACTGCTGCAGCTTCATTCTGCCGAAGTTGGTGGATTTTTTCCCCTCTTCCCACTTTCCTTCACTTTGCTTATCTGGGAGGGAATTAAATGCAAGGGAGACTGGGGGTGCATACGGCTGCGGCCTCTGTCTGCCCCACACAAACCTCATGTGAGGAAAATTCTCTGGGGAGCCCCACTGGAATGAAATGGGACTTCTTAGGGTGCTGCCCCTTCTAAGTCAAGGAGAACACCTGTTACCTGGTGCCTCTGCGGCTCCCTCTCTTCCTGTGACCTGGCAGGCATCAATAATCGATTTCCACTCTCTTTCAGATGCATCTTCTCTGTGTCTTTCTCTGCATTCCACATCCTACTCTAGGTAGACGATCCAGGGGGACTGGAGGCAGCCCCAGCCTTACCCAGTTTGCTCTCCCCACTCTAGGGGATGGCCCCAGCTGATCTTTCCAACTCCACTCATCACTGTTCCCTTCTCACGGGCTTCACATTCCAGCAGCATCAAACAATTCTTCATTCTCTTGAACACCCAGGGGTGCTGCATGTGGTTGTGCAGGTTGCTCACTGCACAAGGGCTCCCAGCCAGGGGCCGAGTAGAGCACAACATCCAGCCCAGTGCTCACTCACCAAGCCGTACCCCTTAGACTGAGGATGCACGCACCTGGGTGAAGGCTGCCTTTGTCTAGTTTGCATAAAGGCATTCTATGTGTTAATAGCGACCTGCAAACCTCCTGCCCCCGGGCCTTTACCTGTGCTGTTCCTTCTGTGTGGGATGCTCTTTCCCTACCATTTTGTCCTCTTTGAAGCTCTAATTCCTTAAACCCATCCAGGTCTTGTGGTAAGTACTCTAACTTCGTGGGGCTCAGTTCAATCATTCTCACAGAAGCACTAAGTAAGGGCAGTTGCTGTCCACGTGCAATGGTGAACTCGAGCCTGGAGGCTGTGTCTCATTGCCCACCCTGGTGCCCAGGCTGGGGCCTGGCAAAAGTGCACAGATGACCTGACAAGGCACCTCTGTTGAAGCTGTGAGGCAGAACAGGCCCCAGCAGCTAATAAGACTACCAGGGCGGGAGCCGCTCTCAACACCTCATGTGTTCTATCTCATTTAATGTTCGCAGAAGCACCCAGAGCTGGGAGCTGTTACTGCCACCCCTGCTTCATGGGTGGGTGTGCAGGAGGGGACAAGCCACAGAGAGGCTGAGACCCCACCCGAGACTCCTGCTCACCGCTTTCTCTGTGGGCCCACACCCCTCCCAGCACACACATGCTTCCGTGTTTCCATGGTCACGATGGATGTGGTGGTGTGGGCCGTCTTCATCAGCGATGACACCGACAAGGCAGCAGCCTCCAGAGCTGAGGGCCATTCCCTCTATGCCAGGCACTAAGCACTTTCTGAGGTCACCCCAGCTGTGTGTGCAGCTCTGTGCCACATGTTCTGTAGACATCTCAGGTAGGTGTCTTTATGTTAACCACCCCTCCACACCACCTCAGTAAGCTAAGGCCCAAGGCTCTTAGAGCCAGCCTGGCTAGAGCCAGGAGTCACCGGGGGTTGGGGGGGGGGGGTCTGGCTTCAGTGCCCGGCCTCTGGCTCCAAATGCTTCTGCCTCTCAAAAGTCCCAGGGGGCCGGGATGTTTCCGCTTTCTAAGACCCAAGCCAAACCCCTGGGGAAGGTGATATAGCCCACTGGGTGGGCCCATGAGCCCTGGAGGCAGCCAGCTTGGTTGTAATCCCAGCTCTGCCGCTCACCTGCTAAGAGCCTTGGGTGAGTTGCCTAACCTCTCTGTGCCTCAGTCTCCTCAGCTGTACAGTAGGTTCAGGGCTAGAACCTGCTGCCGCGGTCGTTATAGGGATGGAACGAGACAAAGCGTCCACGTGCTCGGGTGCCTAAGTGCTCAAGACACGCTAACCTCTCAGGCTGAGAGGATGGGGCCGTGCTTTGGGGTCAGACCTGCCATTGCACAATTGCTCACCCTCTCCGAGCCTCAGCTTTCTCATCTGCAAAATGGGCATCAGACTCTACCTGGAGTTCACTCCCGATATCGTTCCACAGACAGGTGGAATTCCAGCAATGTGACAAGCCTGTGCTGGGTGTTGCGGATTTGGCCTTGAACTAGGGCCTGCCTGCCCCTAGCAGGTCTGGTGTCAAGCCCAGGGGGGCTTAACCTGCGGTCTGTGCACCCGGATGCTTCCCACATGGCTTTAGGGGGGGTTTACAAACCCCGATGTCCTGTAAGTAAGTACATTTTCCTGAGCAGAGGGTCTGGAACTTTCACTGAATTTTCAGGCAGACCCTCATCTAAAAAGCCAGAGAGGCCCCGAGGCAGAGAGGAGAGCTGGCTGGGTCATGGTGGGCCCTGAGCACTGCGGGAGCCTGGCCTTGTGGGCTGGCCAGTCTCTCATTGCTGTTACCTGCTCGGCCATGGAGCAGGGGTCACGGCCTGACCCATGCGGTGGTCCACCCCCGGGACCCCTGTGACTCCAGGCGCTGTGCAGGGTGAGTGCGGAATGTCCCAGATCCCCCCACGCTGCCTGCCCACCTCGCTGCAGCCACAGAAAGAGCTTAGGGGGAAAACACATTCCTAAATAAATAATAAATACAGGCAGGAAACATAATAGAGAAAGTGCTTGCCTCGTTCAGGACTTTTGACAGGCCTGCCCTGCCAGCTCTGGGCTCGCGCCATCTCTCCCAATTACTGCCTCTGCCTCCACGTGTTGCCATAGAAACCCTAAGTCAACTCACGGGCTGCAACTGTTGCTGGAAAGTTCTCAGCATCCACCTCTCAGCTCCTCTGCAGCTCCCCACTGACAAGCAGCTGCAGGAAAGGTTCTTCCTTGGGAAATCTGCCCCGCTCCGCCCCCCACCCAGTCACAGGGCAGAGGGAGGGGTGGAAAGGAGGGGCTTGGGTGTCAGCCCTCCAGGTTCAAATCCTGGCCCTGCTTCCTCTACTAGCTTGACAGGTCATTCAAGCTCCCTAAGCCTCCGTTTCCTCCTTTGCAAAGTGGGAACAGTGATGGAGCCGACCTTGGGCAGCTGCATTCGGCCCGTAAAGTGCTTGGTCTGTTGTGAGTGCTCAAGCAAACCTGGTGACTCTTGTTATCACAGTGAGGGCCTGGGAAGGAGAGGGCGCTAGTCTCTCTGTGCTGGGGTTGGCTTGTAGGAGAGGGGCCGGGGCCAGGCTATCAGGAGGCTGAGCTCTCAGTGGGTTTTGCTGACCCACTGCCCCTTGGTAGACCTCAATCTGCTCATCTGCTCCGCGGGCTGCTTGCTTCAGTGGAAGGTTTCCCAGGTCGACTCCTTGGATGCCTGGGGAGACGGTGGTCTGCAGCACACTGCTGGGTTTGCGGTCAGAGGACACTTCCTCCAGCGATCGGGACAGGTTGCTGAGAGAACAGAATCCAGCGTCTGCAACCCCTGTCAGTCCTGCCCCATCACACCCCTCCCGGCCCCCTCCTCTCTGTATGCTTGGTCTTGCCTCGTGGTCCCCTGTCCAGCTGCCTGCATCTCGACACCCCTTCACGGACCTCAGCCTCCAATGCCTTGGGCAGATTGCACCTCCCCCAGGAAGACTGTATCGGCCAGGGTCCAACCAGGACACGGAACCAGCAGAGCAAAGTTGTTCCAGAATTGTTCCAGCAGAGCAAAGTTAAAGAAGTGTTCCACTCCACACCTATTAGCATGGCTATGATCAGAAGAACAGACAACAAGTGTTGGCAAAGATGTAGAGAAATCAGAACCCTTGTGTGTTGCAGGTGGGGATGTAAACAGTGCAGCCGCTACAGAAGATGCTATGATGCTCCTCAAAAAATTAAACATAGAATTACCATATGGTCCAGCAACTTCCCTTCTGGGTGTATCCTCCAAAGAAAGCAGAGACTAGAACAGATATCTGCGCACCTACGTTCATAGCGGCGCTATTTAAGATAGCCAAAAGTTAGAAGCCACCCAAGTGTCCATCAACAGATCAGTGGATAAACACGATGCAGTATATACATACAATGGGATATTCTTCAGCCTTAGAAAGGAAGGACATTCTGACACGCGCTCCAGCACAGATGAACCTTGAGGACCTTATGCTAAGTAAAAATAAGGCCATCACCAAAGGACAAACACTGTATGATTCCACTTCTGTCAGGTACCCAGAGCAGTCAAATTCATAGAGACAGAAAGCATAATGGTGGTTGCCAGGGGCTGGGGAAAGGGAGGATGGGGAATTATTGTTTAAGGGTGACAGAGTTTCATTTTGCAAGATGAAAAAAGTTCTGGAGATGGATGGTGGTGGATGGTTGCATAACCCAGTGTGGATGTACCAGAAGGCCATTGAACTGTACGCTGAAAATGGTTAAAATGGTGAATTCCACGTTCTGTATATTTTAGCATAATTAAAAATGAAGAAGCGTTAACTGGCTATGAGACTGTTTCTCGGGTCATTGAAGGAGCACATTAAGATATCCTGGGATCGGGAAGCAGGCCCCCAGGGCTGGGGGTTGAGGGAAGAGGCTGGAATTACCAGCACTTAGCGGACGCTTCCTGTAGTACTGGGGTCTCTGAAGTGGGGCGGGTGACCAAGCATCCTGGTTTGCCCAGAATATAGGGTGTTCCTGGGACTTTCAGGGCTGACGCTGGGTTTCCCCAGACTGGGGCACGGGAGAGCTGGTGTGAGAAGGGCTGAAGAAAGGGCAAATGGGATTCAGCAGCTGCCAGAGGAAAGGACTTCTGCTGTTGGGCTGGTGCTGGGAGAAGCAAGCCCAGATGATGCTCGGAGGACCAGGGAGTAGACAGGGGACACCAGTCTCTCCTTCCTCCTCTGCGCCTGGCGGGGAGCTGTCCCTGCCCTTCGCAGGGCTCGGGCCCCAAGTCCTGGAGCAGAGAGGAGGGGTTGCAGCTGGAGTGAGGGATGACTGTCAACCCTCCCCGACTACTCCAGTCCCCAGGAACCCCTGCTGAGGCCAAGCTGCCCAGCTTAGCTCATCTTCACTGGCTAATTTTGGGGTACTGGCCCCTGTCACACCCCGCTTGGACTCTACCCTTCCTGAGGGTAAGCTGGGACTGGGCCTAATTCATTTTTTTTTAGCCCAATAACAAAAATACGAATTATCTGTCACGTGCCTGTGACTGCGATGAGGTTTTTCTATTCTTGCCACAACTCTGCTCCCACCTTGCCGTTGATGATATAGCGCTCAGAGACAGCAAGCGATTTGCTCCAGGTCACACAGCTTTGGAAGTGGAAGAGTTTGAAAAGAAGCTCAGGTCTATCCCTCTGGTGTCTCATATCCCACTGTGTCCCGCCAGTGCCGGGTTCTTAGTAGCAACTCCATCTCACCTGTTGGTTACATGTCCAACAGAGGAAGGATGAAGGTGTAGAGGATGAAGGGTTCCCGTCTGCCTTCCACTTGGGAGGAAGGGTGATGATTCCAGGCCTTCCCCTCAGGAGTCAGCCTGAGCGGTGAGGGTGGAGATTTCCTGTCTTCTCACCCCTACAATCCTGTCACAGGTCCCTGGTGGGAATTCATCTCAGGGAAGGTGAGGGGCCACGAGAGGAGCTGCTCCAAGTTCCGCATGAAAATAACGATGTCAGAGTTACACCGTTCCTATCTGAGTTGCAGAGGTGTTTTCTTTTTCTATTAAGTTGAATGCAGGAGATATACAAGCCTGTCCTGGATAGGGTGCTGTGTTCCCAAGGGGTTTGCACAGAAACTTGATGGAGGGTGGGAGAAAGAGAGAGAGAGAGGGAGGGAGGGAGGGAGGGAGGGAGGTGAGCGGCATTGAGTATAAGAATGACAGATGCCCTGGTGTAAAGGGTGACAATTTGCCTACACAGTGAAGTGGCTCGGTCAAGACATCAGGGTATTTGGGGACTTGAATTCAGAGAGGAGGTATTTGAAAATGCAGGCAGCTGGGAGCCTCTCGGTCGCCGCAGAGCTCCAGAAGTGATGTTTTGTAATTTTGCCTTATGATCTGTGAGGGTTTATTATGGCGCTAATCGGCCTAATGATGACGGGAACTCAGTCATTCCCACTTAGATGCCAGGTTTTAAGTAATAATAGGCGCTCAGCAGGCCCCTCGGCTGTGCGCTGGGAGGACCTGGGGGCGATGGGCCCTCTGTGAGCTTCTGGTAAGTGAGCTCAGCTCCTGCTGTCCCCGCAGCTCTTCTGGGCTGCAAACAGCCCTCACAGGCCCCTTCCCGCTGCCTCTGCCTCCTGATCCCCAATCCGCAGAAAGGACGGCATCCCTGGCCCACGCATCCTCGGGTGAGGACCCCGGTCCTTGCCGAAGGTGAGGGCTGCATGGCCGCTGCCCAGTCTTGTCCCTGGGAGTTTCCACCCTTAATGGGAAAATTTAAAACCCGTGTTTATGATAATGCCCTTGTTCCCATGGACACCAGCGAACTGCACAACCAAGATTAATGGAGAACCACAGAGACCGGTCCTAAAAGATGGGGCCTCTTGTGGATTCCGGTCTGTCGCGCGGCATCCATTAGTGCCCGAGCGCGGGGCCCTCATCATGTTGGTATCATCGGGACCCGCGCAGCCACTGCAAGATGGCATTTCCACCGCACATCAACAGATCATTTCACCACTGCTCAAGGCGTCGTAAATTGGACTTATAGCTCAGCTGCTGGCATAAATAAGTCCCTTTGATAGTTAGTGGAAGACGTTATGACACTCCAGGGTACAGGAGGGGACATTGGCACTGTCATTTTTTTTCTCCAGCCCTGGCACCCTGGTGCCTGTGATCTTTCTGAAGATTCAGGGCACGCGCTCTTCATTACGGCTTGGGCACCAGGGACTTGTTTTTTTTGCAAGATTAATGAGCGCCACGGAAATTCTCCAGCGCATCTCGATAATTAAGTCTTTGTTTATCAAAAAACAAGTTATATTAGGAGCAGAAAATTCGCAGTAATTATTCATAATTCTAACAATTCAAGTATAGCTACCTCATTTGCCTGGGTAATTCTGCTTTTTAATTTCTTGCATACATTTGCATATTAATTTTGCCCGTCGGCTGCAGCAGGCTTGACAGTTTGCTACTATGTGATGGTTTTCACAGGGGTGCGACTCAGTTGGGTGGCATTTCGACTGGGTGCAATGATAAATTATGAATTTTCTAATTTGCTGCATAATGAAGTAACCCCTTCCAACCCAATTAAAGAGAATCACCAGGATCCGCAATTTTTTTTGGTAAATATATATTTTCCAGGTATTTTGTCTTTTTTCTTAGCTGTTTACAAACAAGGCATATGTATTTTTTTCCCCTAAAAGAAAAAAAAAATCCGCCAATGGTTGCCTTTGAAGCGTTGCTGGATGATGGCAACTTTCTATGCCTCAAAGGTGACACAGGACTGGCTTTCCCAAGAGGTATTCAAGCCTGTGGTTGGTCACACCTCTGCTTGCCTAGCCGGCACAGGCGTCCGGTCCGATGGACAAGTTTCTGTTGCATTTGGGTGGCACCTTGCTGGTATCCACGCTCAGGTTAGAGAGACGTGCAGGTTCTAGGGATGGACCGCCGTTGCTGGTGAGGGCGTTTCATCGTCCACGCCAGGCCTGCTGAGCTGAGCAGAGGGTCAGGCAGCAGGCGAGTGTCTTCTTGCCTTTCCAGATGGTTCTGGTGTAACACAGATAATATTTTCTAATCACACACACACACACACACACAATTTTTTTGGTACAACCTTGTTGCAGTTTTGATGTAAAACCAGCCCTGTGAGTGGCCAGATTTTCGCCCAGCTTAGCTTTGCCAGGAGCACACCTTAGCATGGGGCTGTATAGCTGGAGCAGGGTCAGGGGTGACCTATGGCCTTCCTACTGGCAGGAACGTCCCCCTCACAGAGCAGGTGCAGGACTCGCAGCTCCTGTGTGTTCAGGCCCAGCACTGACTGTCAAGTACATTATCAGATGCAGGCCTGGTCCTTGGGCAAATTGGACCACTCCAAACTGGAGGATGCAAATTTAGTTCCATCAAGTCCCATAGAGGCACAGACTCTTGAAATCTCTGCATTAGTAGGAACCACAAAGACCAACTTGCCCAGCTTCTGTTGGATTCCTTTGTGCAATATTCCTGTGAAGGAATGTCCAGACTTCCCTTGCATACCTCCAGTGATGGGGGACTTACTGCTTTCCTGTGCTATCCTCTCTGTTCTGCTTGATAAAAATCACTTTCAAATATGCCTCCTTGTAACTCCTCCCCACTGGCCCTATTTTCCTCCCCAGGGCCCACATAGCACACGCCAACATTTCCCTTCTCATCCAACGTTATGCTTCATCTCTTGTTTCCTGGCGGTATATATACTTTTCTTTTTAACCAGACCATGCAGCCCTTGAGGTCACATAATGGCTTACACTTTTCTGAAGGACCCCATGCCTTGTGCAGGGCTGATTTCACAGTAGGTGCTAAAATTTTCTGGCTATGAGTTAAAGACTTACATAAATTCGTTGCGAAAGTCAATCCAGAGAATTCAATAAGACAGTGGGGACAGGCAGTGTTAGGACAGAGCCTCACAGAATGGGGCCAGGATTAGCCATGAACAGACAGCCCCATTCTTGGGGGCTCCAGAAGGACAATGTAAATCGGGGAACTCTTTGATGCTGTCCTCCCTTGTTTTCTGGAAGTTTGCAGTATTTACCTTTTTAGCCAGACTATGAGCTCATTAAGATCTGAACACCATCCTCAATACATAGTTATTGGCAAATTCAAGCATCAGGCCGGCCACGAGCTACACAGTCTTCACCTATTTCAGTCTTTTTTTTTATGTGCAAGATGGTCTCTTAGGGTTTACTCAATAAATATTAACTGAGCTTGAATTGTGTGTAGATCCCATGCCTTTGTGGGTGCGGAGGACAGGCCTGGCCCCTGCCCTCAGGGAACTTCCTGGTTTTGCTCGAAATAGAAGTTGAGTTGAGGTGAGTCGTTTCCCATACTGTGTGCCACAGAGCCCTGGGGTTCCACGGAGGTGTCTCAGGGACAGAATTGTAATGGCCACCTCATGAATGTATTCAAAAGATAGTAATAAAACAGTTGTCAAGCGTTAACTATGTTCCAGGCACTGTTCTAAATACTAAATTAACTTACTGTGGAAGTGCTATTATCCCCATATTACAGAGGAGGAAGCTGTGGAAGGTTTACCAGACTGAATACAGGACACCCAGTTAAACCCAAATCTCAGATCAATAGCACTTTTTAAAGTCTAAGTAGGACCGAAATATTGAATGGGACATACTTAGACTAAAATTTTTTTCCCATTGTTTATCTGAAGTTTAAATAGAGCTGGGCATCTTGTATTTTTAATTTGCTAACTCTGGTAACTCTAAATTAAGACCCAGAGAGGTTTGGTCACTTAGCCAAAATCCCACAGCTAGAGAGTGTTTTCAGAATTTGCACTTTTAAATCTCTGCTATGTTGCTTCTGTGAATTCACTAGGTATATCACTTGGACAAAACAAGGTATTAAAAATGCCTCACTCAATGCCTAGGTGTGTAGTAGGCATTCCGTAAACGCTAGTTCCCTTCTCTCTTGCCCATCTGCCTTACCCTCATGCGGCTCTCTTTGATTAACCCATTATCTAGACTGTCATCCTCTCTGTACCAAAGTTATCACCATTCTTTGCCATAGTGAGGTGTCATCTGTACTTTTATTTATTCAAGTATTTTTACAAAGTGAATTTTTTCTTTAATTTTACACTTAAATGTATTTACTTAAAAAGGAACTTTTATTATACTATCTTTAATGGGAACATCAGAATGATTCCATGCCATAAATTAAAGGTAACTGTAAAATGTACAATGAAAATACAACATTACATATTTTTACCTACTGTAGGAGTTGCGCTTAGAGCAGGCCCTTTGTTAAATAGAGAGATTTACAAACATCACAAAGGTGTTAAAGTCACACTAGCACTTACCAGAGACTTTCTGCGGGATGTGTCAGAAAGGGTAACAGGTAATCAGCATGTGAGTTAATGTTTTTATGCTGTACTATATAAACCACCTAAATCATCTCATCCTCCATCCCCAGAAAGACACGTCCTCTGCTTTTGGTGAAATACTGAATTAATGACCAGGGCTGTGATCTTTCAATAAGCAATTACACAAACAATGTGTTGGGGGCTACTTCCTCGTTCAGAAAGCTGGTGACCCAACAAGGTAGGGTCATTGCACTCTGAGGGTGGGCATCACCTCCAGATCGGACACAATCCAGTTGGCAAACTCCAGGACCTGGAGGAGTTGATACATCCAGTGAGTGGCTGGGCTTCACCTTTTGGCAATTGTGGTTCCCTCCGACTCTGAGATTCTACGACCACGTGAACGTCCCACCCATACAGCCAGCCTGACTGGCAGGCTAGAGCTGTCCTCAAATTCCAATTACAGTTATGAGGCTGAGGATGGCAACTCCACATCAACTCTGTCTCTTGGTCCCAATTCCCTGGCTTCAACAGTAGGTCATGATTCAACAGTGACCCTCAAATCCTCCCCTGGTCTATCTCCAAGCCCTTAACTTCTCCTATCCCGACCTGCACCCTGAAATGACTTGTGAGGATTTCCAGCAGGTCTTTCCATAGCACATTCTGCTTGGGGACACATTAGTTAACATCGAACCCCTCCTCCTGCCCTCTGCCCTAGCTTCCAAGGGTCTAGGGACAAGAAAATGAATGTTCACAAAACATTAAGGACGACTGCAGCCTTGACAAAAGCTAAGCTTTTGCCTCGGTAGGTTGCTGAAAATCTCACACAGCAATATTCTTGTTGTTAGTTTCCTTAATTCTTATGGGTAAGTCATGATGGGGATCACTGCATACTTGTTTCAAATAAGGAAATTAAGGAATAGAGAAATTAAATGGTCTTCCAAGCCAACACAGCAAATTAACAGCAGAGGTGATCTTCACACTAGGTTATTTGACTTCAAAGGTGCTGTTCTTTTGGGTACACTGAGCTCTCTTGTATCATTAGTTGGATTAAAGCCACACGATCAGGTCCTCAGCCTCAACACCACAGTCATTGAAATTGATCGATTTTACGCTTAGGTGAATGACTGTATGTTCACGATAAAGCCTCCTCCCACCTCATCCTTATAATTCTATCAATACCAAATCAGATCATGGAGCCAGTGGTCTCACTTCTTGGCTCCAAATAAGAGTAGTTTTAGTTTCATTTGGAAGGTGTAAGCCATCCGACCCCAGATGGTGTTAGGGGGTTATCAGCATTGGCTACAATTTGTCTTGTCCTCTAAACAGACTTTATATTCCCTCCCTTTCTAGAGGAGAAGACAATGTCTGGCTTTCATTTTGTTCCCTTCAACTTTAATCCTTGCAGGAAACTTGGTATTTGCATATAGGTCCAATTTGACCTTAAATATACCAACAAATCATGAAATTTAAAATAACAGCAATGATAACAGCACCCTCAGAAGGGTACGATTTTGCTTATAGTTGCCCAGATTTTACATTTTGTTAATACCCTGATGTGGGTGGGTTCGTTTAGTTGTCGATTTCCCATGTACTGAGATTGTATCAAAAGTTCTGCATTAAGGAAATATATTCTGAAGAGAAGAACACATGTTTCTTCTCTTGCTCATCTTTGTAGCCATCTATGCATCCAACAGACTGTTATTGAATGAAGGAAGGAATTTACGTATTGTCTAATTTGTCCTCTCTACAATCTCAGTTTCTCTCCGATGAGGGAACTGAGGTCCAGACTTGTAAGAAACTTGCTTGAGCCCCATAGGCTAGTAAGTAGTGGAGCCAGGACTGTATCACCAAAGCCCCAAATCTTAATCATGATTTTACACCGACTCTTAGGAAAGCCATTCTTTTACAGGCTCTTTGGTGACCTTGAATTTCCTCTTGCCAACTTATTTTCTTTCTTTCTTCTTCTCCCCTTATCTCTTTCCTTTCTTTTCTTTTCCTTTTTCTCTCTTCCTCCCTCCTTTCCTCCCTCTGTCCCTCCCTCCCCTTCCCTTTCCTTCTTTCCTTTTTTCTTTCTCTCTTTCTCTCTTCCTCTCTCTCTCTTTCTTTCTTTCTTTCTTCATTCATTTAGTGATTATTCAACAATCACCTATTGGGTGCATCCAACTTATTGTTGGATGTTAGGAATATAGAAATGATTAAGACAAAAATCAGGCCTTTAAGGACCATTCCATCTTCTTTTATTTAATCTTTAATCATGTGCAGATCTCCCTAGTCTGAGGAAAGTTCTCTGTTGACCTTGTTTTCCAGTTTTGTTTTTAGCCCATATCAGTTTATTTATTTATTTATTTTGGTGGCTGAGTTTCCTGAACTGGTGACCATTTTACTTGTTACTTTCCATTCATTACTTTCCTCAATCCCCTGCAAGCTGGTACTGGTTTGCATCCTTGAGATACTTGCGAGAGAGGGAGTGTGGATAAGTGACAGAACCTTAGGATGTGGAATCAGAAGAATTGAGCCTAAAATTCATTTCCACAGGACTGCATGTTGCTGAGGTATAGCAATGGCATCTAGAATTTGAAGAACCCTATACCCCCAATGTAAGACCTGTTTTAAGGTTGGGCAATTGGAGGTCTGGGCTGAAACAGACCCAGTGAAACCAATTGAAGAGAGAGCCTCATGGAAAAAATTCCATGCAATTTGAGCTCTTAAACAAAAATTTAAAAGCACATGAAAAAATTCAATGCAATAAAAAGACAGTCAGTATACCCCTCACATGGGACAATTCAATCTGAGGAAATAGAAATAATAATAATAGGAAATAGAAAGAATAATAATAGCTATCATATTGAAGGCTGAGCATGTGTTAGGCACTGCTTCAAATGATTTGCATGTATCAACTCATCTAATCTCCATAAAAAATCTATGCAGTTTGCATTGTAGTCATCATCATTATTAAACAGAAGGTAAATAGAGGTACAGTCAGGTTAACACAAGATTACATAACTATAAGTGGCAGAGCTGGAGTTGATATAAAGAGTCTGGCCCTGAATTCCTTATTCTTAACTGCTATGCTATGTTACCTATACTGCTGTAGATAAATCTGAAAGAATTTGAAAATTTTCAACTAGATTAAGGTCATAATATCATCCTTAAAGTGAAGAAAATGTTGTTAAATATGAGGAATAACCTACAGGAAATATTGGAAACAAAAGACAGTTATTTGAAAAAATATTGAATGGAGAAAAGAAGAGATTAGAGACAGTTGGAGAGAGAATTAGTGAATTGGAAGCTTCAAGTGAGTAGCATTCTCTCTCACCCCTGAAAGCAGCATAGAGAATAGTTTTTCCATCTTAAAGATGGGGAAACTGAATCTCAGAGAATTCAAGTAATGTGCTAAGGGCTCAGTAAATCTTTGCTGAGTGAAGGCATGGCCTTACAGCTAGCCAGTTAGGGGGTCATGTGTGGTCATTTATCTTCTTTGAGCTTGTTTTATATTTTTCCTCAGGTATTAAATGAGAATGGTAAAAACAATCCTTCTTACAACATAAGACTGTTTATATTGGTGTCTTTGAAGTAAGAAAGAAAATGAAAAAGAAAATATTTACCTTGGTCACTTTCACTCCCTTTCATTCTTTGAATTGATGACCATTCATGTAGCTTTAGAGTTCCATGACTTCTGCATCTTTTATTATCTTTTTTAAATTAAAATTTATAATATTTTGGTAAAATATCAGGTAATATCCATGTATATGCCAGTGAAAGATTTAAACAATACAAAAATATATTAAAAAAATAAAATCTTTGTTTACTTCTTATAGTTCTGCAAGCTCATACTGGCTCAGAGACAATCACTGACAATAATGTCTCTTTTAGACCTGTCTGTATTCATTTTCAGGCTGATATTTACATTATTCTTTACATAAATTATAACAATTTACAACTGTAATAATTGTAATAATTTAAATTATAATAACACTTTCCAAATATTCTCACTTAATAATATGTGCATGGAGTCTTCCTATAACAAGAGCCATATATCTGTGTCATTCTTTATAACTACTGCATAATATTTCATAGCACAAATATGACTCAGTTCATTTAATTATTTCTACATTAAAAGATATTTAGGGAGGTCCTTAGATTCCCTATTATAGATAATGCTAACAAGTATAACCTTATAAATGTTCCTAGGAATGTATATTCTAATATTTTTGCAAGATATTGTTCAAGAGGGAGAATTTTGAGGTCAAAAATATCTTTTGGATATGATTGAATTTCCTTCCTCTTGGAAGGTATACTTAGAGTTTCATTAACACTCTGAGTTCTAATTTCCACTCCTCTCATGAACAATGGAGCTCATTTACCTTTGAAATGTTTGTTCTTATCACTCTCTGGGAGAGTGAATCTATTAGGTTAAGGAAGCAGAAGAAAGACAGACTCTGAGGGGCAATAACAAAAGGGAAAAGCAGAGTAGATGAGGAAGGAACATGTGTATTTCAATCATTCATCCGCTCATGATGCAGGACATGCAGTGGGAATAGCATAGGCTCCATCCTGCCCTCAGAGACAGGGTCTAGAAATGGAGTCAGGTGATCAGGAAGTGATCACAGGGGGAACACAGGAGTGGCTAGAATGGGGAAGAGCCAGGTGCTTTGGGCGCTCACAGCATGACACCCATGGGCTTGGGGATAAGTGAGGTCTTTGGGAAGGGGTCAGGTGGAAGCTGAAACCTTCAAAATGGGGAAGAGTTACTCAGGAAATGGGGTACAGGGTGGCAGGGAGGAAAGGAGAAGTGGCCCAGGGAGGGGAAGAAGGAACTCTGGAAGAACTGCCATGGAGTTTGTTATGGCTGGAGTGAAATGGAGGGGCCAGGTCGTGAGGGATGAGACTGAACAGGGGTGGAGTCTCAAAAGCCCTGCTGGACAATATGGAGCTACTGGAAGTCTGTAATCAGGAGCATAATCTGATTGGTTAGTTTCTTCCCCATGAAAGAGCACTCTGACTGCTTTGGGGAGAATTAACTGGGAAACTGGTATGGGAGACAGTTTGAAAGCAAGGCTATTGCTTGGTCCAGGCAAGAGATGACGAGTGGCTGAGATTGGGGAGTGGCAGCAGGGATGGAGAGGAAGATGGAGACGTTTCAGAGGGAGAATTGAACGAACATGGATGGCACCTGGATTTCTGGCTTGTGCACCTGAGTGGATGCTGATGCTACTCAATGAGATAACACTGGAATAGTAGGTGAACTAAATTTACTTGTGAAAAAAATTGTATTTTGTTATCATATGTGATATCAAAAATTGAAATTATAGATTGCATATAGTTCATTATAAATGCAGTAATCCTTGTATTAGATCATGGTTTATAATTTAAAGTCCTGTGGGAATCTAAATAAAATATGCATAAAAATCATAGTTGTGTGTGTTCTCATTAAAATAATAATTAATACTTATATAGCCCTTGTAGATAGCAGATTTTACATTTAGTAGATCATTTAATCCTCATCATATGTCTATGAGGTAAGTACTATATTATATCCCCATTTTCCAGTGTGAAAACTGAGACACAGAGGGTTAAGTAACTTGCTCAAGGTTACCCAGCTGGTAAATATCAGAGCTGGGATTTGAACCTAGGAAGTTGGGTCCAGATCCTCTATTTTTTTTTGTAATCACCTGAGATATTATATGTTGCTTGGAGAGTATAAAGTAATGAACATTCAATTTAGAAAAGTGGTTTCTTTGGGGTAAGGGGAAAAGAGGATTTGATGAGAAGATGCACACAGGAGGCTTTAGCTGTATTGGTAACGTTTTGTTTCTTAAACTGTTTGGTGGGTCTGAAGATGACTGTTTTACTATCTCTAACTTTGCATATATGTAAATATTTCATAGCCAAAGTTCATGTTTCACACAACATTTTAATATACTCTAAGCTCCCTTTCAGAGTGTTTGGCTGAAATTAAGTGAATCTGAGACTAAGAAGAAGCACACATTAAAAATCCACAGTTAGATACTTATTGATCTTTGCTTTGTGATTTTCTGGATTAATCTTATTTGGAAATCCATAGTCTCTGATTGAAAAGGCAAGCTAAGGACCTGTGTCAATTAGTAATTCCAAACCACAGACCATTGTGGTTTAAATGAATAAGTTTTTATTTTTTCATTTAAGAAGAAATTTTAGAAGGAGGAAGCTGCTAACATGGGCTCAGCAGCTTAAGGAAGTCAGGGTCATTATGTTTACAACTTTTTTGGTCTTTTCCTCATGGTGCCAAAATAGCTGCTGCATCTCCAGCTATGAGGTCCATGTCACATGGGGCAAAGTTTAAAGGATATTCCTCTCAGCTGAGTCAGCTCCTTTTAAGGAAGTTTCCAGAAAACCTTACTCAGCATTTTCTACCTACATATCATGGGCCACAATATTGCAAGGGAAAATGGGAAATGTGCTTTTTTTTTTTAAGTCGGCAAATTGCTTACCTGCCAAAATATAAGGGTCTTGTTGGTGAGGAGGAAAAGAAAAACAGACTTTGAATATTTATTAGCAGTTTCTGCCACAAAACTTCACAACCCTTCTTTTCTCTTTTTTCCAGTGATGCAGAATAAAATGGCAAATTGAACCCCACTTTTGTTTCTTGTTAATTGTTCTTATTAAATGGCCTTTTCACTCTGAGCCCAAGGCAGCCCATTTTAGAATGTCCAGACAAATTAAAAAAAAAAAAAAAGAAACCCAGAAAATTTTGAGTCACAGAATATTTCCTAAATCATGGCAGAAAAAAATGGACTTAAAAGATAATGGTACTGGGAAGATCTTGTCCCTTTCCCAATTTGCTATAGTTTTGAGTTGGTAAAAGTCACTTTTAATCCTTAAAACACTAAGAGGCTTTCAATCAAGCCATCTTAAGTAAACTCATTCATGAGAGAGTTTATTTCTATTCTGTACTGTTTTTTCTTTTTGTAAATACCACAGAACTTGAGTGTTTGCTTTTTCATTTGTTAGTTTATTTATTTATTCTAGGGTTTCATTCAACAGCCGGACAGCTGGGTTATAGAAATGCCAATTATAAATTCCCTACAGATCTGAGTACTGAATTTTCCACAAAACTGGTTTGATTTTTTTTTTTTTTAAGTAAGGCAAACTAAGTAAAGTTTAAGCAAAATTTAGATAAAGAACTCAATACTGTCTTTTGCCAAGACGTGTTGTGGCAATCAGGAGGGAAATTTGAGTCCATAAAAAAATTGGTTTTTTTGAATCAAAAATTATAAGGTACAAGAGGCAATAGAAGTTTTATCTATCTGCTTAGATGATGTAACCCGTCTCAACTAAGCCTTGGAAAGCCCTGTATAATTTACAAAGAACATTCATATGCATTATCTCATGTTTTAATATCATTACAGAAGTCATTAGAGCGAGTGATAATATGCAGACTGTTTTAGTGAATGACAGTGTGTCTGAGACTTATTTCTGCCCTTTCTCATGACTCTCCCACCCCAAGCCTAGGCATAAGAATTTGATAAAATTACCGACTATTTCAGCATCATCTAGAGAGAGTGAGTTTCTTTGATAAGGGAGCCTGAGATATCCTTTATGGTTAGCAGACATTGGTCCTGTCCAAAATGTCCATAAGACATTTGATCCATGTCCAGAGGTCCTTGATATTTGGTCCTGTCTAAAACGCCCATCAAAATTTTGGTCCATAAGACACATGGTCTATAAAACCTTTGGTCCATGCTAAAAAGTCCTTGATATTTGCAGAACCATTGGTCCTGTCCAAAACATCCATAAGACACTTTGCCCATGCCCAAAGGCCCTTGATATTTGGTCATATTTTGTCCTATCCAAAATGTCCATGAGCATATTTGGTCCAAGCCAAACAGTTTTAGACAGGACCAAAATATCAAGGACCTTTTGGCGTGGACCAAATGTCTTATGGACATTTGGACAGGACCAAATTTCAAGGACATTTTGGTATGGATCAAAAGCCTTATGGATGTGTTGGATAGAACCAAATGTCCTGCAAGGTCCTTTACAAGCTCCTTCCAGACAGGATTTACTTGAAAACATTTAATTATTCATCCCCAAAATACTTACACAGTGCTTACTAGGTGCTAAACATTGGACTTAATACTATAAATGTATACTCTCATTTGTCAGTCAACAACCCAATGCTTAGTCTCATCTGGCAGAATAACCCTGTAAGGTAGAGACTATTGCTATCTCAGTTTTACAGCTGGGGAAACTGAGAACCAGAGAGACAAAGGGTAGCAGGATGACAAGCACCTAATCCTTACTTTTGGCTGCAAAGTTTTGGGGCTGAAAACTTCCCTCTGCTTCAATTCAGAATCAGGTGTGTTGTGATCATGTCCTGTCTTGGACTGTGAACCCCAGGAGGACACGATGAGGTGTGTTCTCTTACATGCCCCATGTAGGGCTAAGCCCTGAGGTTTATGCATAAGAGGTGCTAAAAGCACTCTGGTTTAGTTGATAGTAAAACCAATGGGTGTGTCTGAGCATCAGTCAATTGCGGTGGAGGTGAAAGAAAGCGTGAATGGTTGGGGAGGAAGATTCAGAAAAGGTCTCGAATGTTGTGTAGCAAATTCAGAGAAGAAAAGCCACACGTGTGTAATGGAGAGGGATGTATGTTTGTGTTGGCAATTGCTCCAATTTCATTTGACATCAGATATTCTAAGTAAAGGGAAATTCAGAGATGGAGTTGCTGGGAATTGAGTTGAATGAAAAAATGATGATGATGTTTTATGACTATTGACTTTGTTCAGCTAAAAAGGAGCAGAGTGCATATTTATGAATAATGATACCTTGCATGAATGGCAAGATGCTTAAGGTGATTACTGTAATTCTAAAATCGTTGCAGGCCAGTACAGAACCATTTAATGACCACACACACACAAAAACCAAAAAACAGAAATGGGAAAAAATAAACTTTAATAGCTAACAATATTAATAAGTCAAAACAAATTAATCCCTTGCTTTAATTTGGTAATATTTTTAACTCTATTGGATGTGAAAAGCCACAGATGTTGAGTTTCATTAATATGGAATTAGTCGTGCAATTGCATATTTTTAAAAATCATTATTTTGTGTGCTCCAAATTAAAAATTTTCAAGAAATTAGTTTTGAGGCGCAAAGCACATTATGGGCACGGTTTTCTCCATTTGATTATAAACAGGTCTATTTTCTTCTTAGTAAGAGATTTCTGTGTTCTCCTTTTGTTTGAAGAAGATTAACCAAATTGATTTTTTATTTTGTTATTGACTGAGGTTGGAAATACGGCTGGGAGTTGGGGGAATGTGAATATCACTCACATTGCAGGTGAATCCTGTCGAAGGTGAGATTCTGTGGGTTGGGATACATGCATCTCACTATAGGACTGTTCTCTGTCCAGGTCTAAAGTCATGAAACAGAGCCAGAAAAAGGGGAACCTGGAAAACGGGAGAAGTCACGTTGTCATGCACTATTCTTTTACAAACAAGGAAGGAAACTTGGAGAAATCATGTACCCAACTGTTAATGGAAGAGCCCAGAAACAAATACTTCTATGCATCTCTATTACTCTAAAAGCAAGACCCAAATCCTTAAGATGTCCTCCAAGTCTTTGAAGTTCTGGCACCAGTCAGGTGTTCAGCCTCTACTTTCACTGCTGTTTCTCTGTTGTCTGAACACTAGCCATTGACCTTTTTTAAATCTTTGAAAACATCATGCTCCCTTCCACCACAGGGCCTTTGCACATGCAGTGGTAACCTATTTCTCTTTCTCTTTGTTAGATCTGATGCCTGCAGATCTTGGCCTCAATGGTGCCTACCCTGATGCTTGGGCTAGGTCAGGTCTTCCTGTTTTACTCCTTAGGGTTACTGTGGATCTTTCTTCTCAGAGCCCCTGTCACTTCACTCACATTCCATTGGCCAAAGCAAGTCATATGGCCAATTCTGCCACTGGAGGTGGGAAGACTGATGGCAATGAATGGCTTTAAATCATCCTCTTAAGGGAAAGTGGGTAAAATAACACAATCTACCACCAAGGTCCTTTATTTTGCAAACCACAGAGAAACTTACAGATGTTCTTTGGCACATCTGGGTTTTACACCGGATTGTTTCCTCTCTTGGCAAAGCATGTGGCTCCACGTCTCCCAAATACTCCAAATCGAAGGCATGTTCTTAAGAAGATGCAGCAGACCCCAAACTTTAAATATGCCTTGCTGTCAAAGTGGGCCTTCTCAGTGGAGGTCCTTAACCCAGGGGTTAAACCCTGATGCAGTCAAGGCCACCATTCACAGCATTATCATTTCATGATACCATCTCCCTCTTGTAGGCTATATGGTCAAAGTTTGGAAGTCTCATTTCCCAGGAACCAATAATATATTTCCAGGGACTCTAGAATCCAGAGCCACTTTCTTTATCTTCCCACCGTGGCTTGGTTCAGCCTAAAGATGCAAACCAGTGCTACACATCTGTCAGCCTAAAATTCATGGAGCTATTTGAAAGCAAAACCAAGAAAAACAAAACTGATTAGGGAAAGATCTGCTTTCAGAAAAACCTATTTCTGTCACAGGGGGATGAATAAATAAAATAATGTTTCAATAATTTATGCAGCCTGCATGCGAGAAAACATTGGAAATGTGAAATGAGGACGACATATAAAGAACAACAGAAGTTGATGGCTGCTTTAATCAGTTCAGTTGATAATTCTAAAATAAATTGGAAAAATCAGTCTTGCTCTCAGCGTTTGAATGATGATGGGATGGTAAGAGGATGTGTGTTCCTTCTCCCAGAAAATGTTTTTTCTTTTGGGTCCCTTCAAGGACACACTATTCAACCCCCAATGGGTCCCATCCCTGGTCAGCTTTTCTCCTGTCTTCACCACTCTGCATTGTTTGCATGTCTAGCTCCCAGCCATGCCTCATTGAGCTTGAATTTCATAGAGCTACTCGGGCCTCCTCTGTGGATGAGGACGACTGGCTATGGGGAGCATGGGTTTGGAAGTCTCTATTTTTCAGATTGCCCTCACCTCCCAAGTCAGCACTGAGGTGGTCCTGAAGCAAAGGTGGGAAAGACATAGAATCATATTTCAATTCGTTCAGCAAACACTTATCTAGCAAGTCAACTGCCCAAGTATTACAAGAGACCTTAGGGAGATAGAAAAATAATGAGGTGGTAGATGTGATTTGCAGTCCCTTTAGTAAGGTGGGAGACCTCAAAAGTGACTTTGTTCAACACACGTATTCTCCAAACTCGATCCTGAAGGTCCCCTGATATCTTACTCTGGGCACTTCCTTTTCCAGCCTCCTTCTTGCCCCCTAACTCTTCATATACTGGGCCCCTGGCTGAGCAAACATTCCTTCCAATCAAGCCTACAGAGTTCATGGAAAGGTAGAAGCACAAGAAAACTCTTCTGAATCTACTGTTGGTGGGAGATGACCAGGGTGTCCCTACATGTAACCACAAGGTAATTCAATTTGTCTTGATGAGCCATTCCGGGAGACACAATTGGGAAGTGGCCTGTTGGATACTCTTTGCATTTCTGGAGTCAAAGGAGAAATAGTTGAAGTTTCCAGAATCAGGAAAAGAGAAATACAAAGTACAGCCAGAGGCATAGAATCTACAGTAGAAAACCACCTCCAACTCCCCAACTTCCTGTGGTGATGGAGAGAAGACAGAAACCTATATGGCATCTGGAAGCTCAGAACGTGGAATTGATGGTCTAGCACGTAGGAGTAGCAGTGTGACTTCCCAAGCCTGGCTGAAAACACACATGTGGGCAATGCCTTTCATGGGGTTAGACCTTATTGACCTATTGCCATTTCAGTCCCTGGCTATTTCATTCTGTCACCCTTCTTCCCTTCACTGGAACAAACAGCATCTCCTAACAAGAGAGGTGGAGGGAAGCCCTGGAGGTGTGACTTTTGCCTTCCGTTTAGAGAAGCATGTCTTTGGCTGTGCTCTAGATATCTTGTGCCATATAATATCCCTCATGAGTGCTGATGAAGTTTCCAGGTGGAGGGGAGTATGCCTGCCATCTTGACCTCATGGCTAACACTTGGGTTCATGCACAACCATCCCTATGTCCAGTATCAACAGATCAGGCACCCACCAGGGATTGCCAGTGTTTTGTGCACCTTTGTATCTTCAGAGGCTAGAGGAAATGCTTGCCATTTAGGTACCCAGTTCTTGTTGAATCAGAGAATGAATGTGCTTGCCAACTAGGGGAACATGATGCAGAAGCAGTCTAAGACAAAAGACATGAGGGTTTCATTGTGTGGCCCTGTTTAACAGATGTATAGGATGGGAGAGATTGCAACCTGGATAACAAATGTAAGAGACATGGGAGGCAGTTTATGACTTCAGATTGTCTCTCTTTTTCTCTAAACCTAATACTGACCCAGATTCTAACAAGTTGTCTCCCCTTGTATGCCTCTCTACTTATCATCCTGTCAATACCCCTCCTCTTCCAATGCAGAAATGCTCCCTACAATGTTCTAAACAAGTGTTTGTCCAGGCTTCTGTCATACTTAGGATGACAGGGAACTCACTACCTTACAAAGCAGCTCAGTTTCATGTTGGGACGCCCCTCTGTTATGATGCACAGACATCTGTTCTGGCCATTTCTAGCCATTTGTCCTGAGTCTGACGTTCAAAACACTCTAGGAGGTTACTTTACCCGGTCCCAATTAGCAGTCCTTCAAGTTTTTGATAATAGACTTTATATACCAGACTTCACTTCTCAAGACAAACAGTCTCCATTCTTTCCAGAGTTTCTTGGGTGATGCGATCTTGAGACCCTTTATCTCCCATGTGCTATGATGTCTCACTAGGGGCAGCCTCACAGAAGGTTGTGGCTCTCTTATCCCTTCCTGTGTACTTTACACTGTCTTTCCCTTGACCCACATGGCTGTAGGAAGGGTCGGTGGGCTGACTGTGATTTTTCTCTCTCAGAAGGACTTTTGTCTGTGTGTCCACCTGCAGGAAAACCTCGGGTACCAGGGGAGTGTCTCTGTTTAGACTTCTCCCATTTCCATCCCGGTAGGAAATCCTACAGGACTGATCTGAGCTGCCTGAGGTCAATCCTATCTGACTCCTATTACTTGGCATTTACTGTCCCAAGTGGGTGCTTAGTATACGTTTGGGGAATGAATAAGTGCATTTAGCTGATAAAGCTTGGCACACTCAAGACTGGCCCAAGAGTGAAGCTGAAACAATCCCTGGGCTCCAGGAGCTCCGTGAAGGTCTGACAATGATGCTACCCTTATCTCTTGCTCTTTCTGTCTGTCTGTCTCTTACTCTCTGTCGGAGTTCGCTCTCTTTCCCTCTCTGAGCCCTCCCTCCCCTGGCCCCTTTGTCGACACTTGATCATTTACATCAAGTTGACATTCGCAGAGTTTACTCAGGGGTCTGTAATTGTATTCTTTCCCTGGTTCTGCATTACCAACCATGAAAATGGAATCTTATCATCCCTGACCAATTTTTAATGTACAAAATGATTTGGCTGAGGTTCAAAGGGAAGCACAATTGAAATCAGGTGAATGATACATGTAGTTTTTTCAGTTCCTCCGTGCTTAGATTTGATTTTTTTTTCCGGTATAGCATAGAAGAAGAAGTAGATTATTTTGCAAATTATATAAGTGCATTGGTGTGCCGTGTGGGTAGGAATCTCTATACACCCCAACGCACGAATATGTATATGCATGTGTGTTTGCTTATATTAATATCCTCACATTTCACATGTGGACATCTATTTAGACAGAAGCAAACAAATATAATTATATTGTTTGCAATTTTATTGATGGCAATCAAATTTGCAATGATCCTTAAAATGTATTCAAAACACCCAAAGGGCTGGAACAGCCCTGCAGCTCGAGCCCAGGATTAATGGTTGGAATATTCAAATGAAGCCCTGACACCCCTTTGTTCATTCAGAAGGGAACCCCTAGAGAAAAAGTGGGGACTCGGGCCTTGGCCAGAATCATCCCGGGTCTCGGCTGTAATAATGGGTAATATCCTGATGTCCTTTGGCAAATGTCATCCTAAAGGGAGTAGGTAAGAAGCTGGAATGTCTTGCCAAAAAGTGGAGGCGATTTAGTAAGCGAAATGTTGAGGAGTCTTTAGGATAAGTGCCATTTTGCTTGCCTTCCTAGATGCGCTGGAGCAGACAAGCCAGTGTAGTTGGTTTAGAAGGGTGAAGGCGGTACCCGCCTTACAAGTTCTTGGCCAGAGACTCTCAGGCATGAAACAAAGGGGTCTCCTGTTTGACAAGGGCGAGGCCTGGGGTTACCTGAGAGTCATACTCTAGTTTGTTTAATCACCTCTCAAGCCCATGAGTTGGGCTTGTTCCCATTTCTTTGAAGAAGAAATTGGGGGCTCAGAAAACTTCTGGAACGTTCCTAAGGTTGTACCACGTGGTAAATGGTGGACTCAAGATTTAAATCACCATCAAGCTGGTTCCAAGTGTGTGGTCTGTAACTATAACACTGCATGGGCCCCTGGTGAGCAAAACCTCATCTTTTACTATTGGGCCTCCATGGCCTGGTTCACTGGGGAATGTTACAGTCACGTCCGATGTGGGAGTCCTCAAGGAACTGAACAAATCTCTCAGAATATCCTGGCAGACAAGATGAGGATATGGGGGCAAAATTCCAGTGAGTGTTAGGGGTTGTTAAGAATTGTACCTGGAGAGAATCAGAGATTAGACTGATGTCACCACACCAGGAGTTTTCTGCGTTATGCTCAGGGCTCTGTCTCAATTTCTGTCCTGTTGATCATTTTCTTGACAACTCAGATGAAGATATAGGAAGTTTCTTATCAGATTTGCAGCTGGTAAAATGCGGGGAGGAAATGCTGATGTATTAGTTGCCAATTCTGAATTTGAAATGATCCTGTTGCTTAGTCTTGGGTCCAGATTCTCAAGACACATCACACACTGCCCAGAAGCTCCTGGCTTCCTGAAACACCTGCCCAAAGTCCCACGTATCTCAGCAACACCATGAAAACACAACATTTTCACTAAGGAAAGGAACCATGGCTGATAATAGCCACTATTTACCGAGTTCCTTTTATGTGCTCAGTACTTAGAAATGATCCCTCACACTTTACTTCTCCTACATTTTCTAGTGTTTGAAGAGGGTAAATCACCAGTTCAAAGTCTAGGGAACTTTGGAGCAGCCAAACCAGGATTTGAGCCCAGGCATCTGGGTCCAAAGCTTGTCCTTCTTTTGCTGGGTCATAAGCCTTCATGAGTCCACCTCCAACCCCTTCTCCTTGCTTGGTGGCTGGACTTGAGTGGAGGAGCTGTGAGAGGAGAGGAGGGAGGGTGGAGAGACTGGGTCACAGGACTTTGTAGGCGTCTTGAAGATGCTGGGCTAATAACCCCCCGTATTACCTCTGCAGGACCCAAAGCAGGGTCTGCCACAGCCATGATCACTCCTTATTGTAACTGTCTGCAGGTTTGTCTATTCCTCCTCCTGACTCCCTTAGGTGGGGGATGGTGGGTGGTCATCTCCCTATCCGTGTGTCCATGGAACTGGACAGAACTCAGCCAGCAGCAGCCGTCCGACACTCCCCATCAGTGTTTCTCTCAGTTCCTAGTCTCGCTGCTTCTCAGACCTTGAAATTGCGGGATGCTCTTGTGGTCATGGGTGGGCTCACAGGTCTTCTGTTTATGAAAAGGAAATCTTCTCCGTGTCTGGAGAGATGACAGGGACTTGAAATGCAAAGGAGATGATTGCTGGTCACGTGACATGGAAAAGAGCTCCCCAGCATTTCCGGAGGCCTTGCTGCCACCATCTATCCTGTGTGCGCTGGTGGCAGTGCTGGCTAGAGAAAAAGTATCTTTCCTCTGCAGGCTGTGCCTGTGTTTCTATCCATGCCACACATGCAGACTCATTTGCACACATACATGTTGCAGGTGAGGCTCTGCTACCAACAAATTCCGGGACAACACAACTATCAATGAATGAAACAAATTCTTCAGTGTACTTTAAAAAAGGGCTCCATTCGTTCTTATTGAAATCACTGCTGGTGAATCTCTCCACCTATAAGGAAGAACACTAGGTGTTATTATTTTCACCAGTATAAGCATCAGAAGACAGTATTTGTGTTTTTACATAAGATTGTACAAAATTAGGCTTCAGATATACAGCTATGATTATATAACTCTACTCAAAGACCTTTCATGTTGAAAGTACAAATTTGCTCACTTGTCATTATTTTTTGGCATCCAAGATCCGCTATGATTTTTAAACCCACTAGCCTTGCACCTCTTTATCTCCTATTGCATCCCATGTGCTAGAGAAACTGGGCTCCATCTCCCTCCTCCATCTGGGTCCTATGCTTTTCAAACTCCATCCATGCACCCAGGGTGTTTCCTCTGATGGAAATGCATCGCTTGCTTTAATTAGTTCCAATTCTGTCCATCCTTCAAAGACCATCTCAATGGCTCCCTACTCCTGGAGCATTTACTGATCCTCCAGATCAAATGTGAGTTGTTTTTACTTTGATGTCCCAAAGCACCTTTTCTTTGTCTCTCACTTGGCACACACTGCGTTCTTTTTAGAGATCTCATTGGCTTTGGCGTCAGACAGTCCTGCCTCCCATCCTGCCTCCATTTATTAGTCATAGGAGGGCAGTTATTTAACCACCCAGAACCCCAATTTTCTAAACTATAAGATGAAAGAACAAAACCTGCATTACAGGGTTGACCAGATGACCGCATGAGATAACATACATGAAGTGTCTTAGTGAAGTGGTCACTATAGATGATTTATCTTCCTATTGTATTATTTCAGGGCCCAGTAGCAGGTACAACAGATAATCTCCAAAATCTTCGTGGCTCAACACAGTAGTCTATTTCTGACTCAAGGAAAGTCCTAGGGCATGTGTGCTGGGCAGCCTCTCATGCAGTAAGTCAGAGATTTAGGCTCTTCCCATCTCAGCTCTGCTTCCTCTTGGGGCTCAGCATCCTCTCTATTCAGCCAAGGATGGGGAAAGAGTGAGTGGAGGATGACTTGGGACTATAGGCCTTATATTGGTTTAAGACTGGAAGGAGCGAGGAAGGGAGAATCCAGAGCACTTTTACATCTCTCTCCCTGGTTTTGATGGCTTTTCTGCCGAGCACTCTGATGCTATGGGCTGTGATTCCAAAGCACTTCCAAGCACTCCATGGAGGTGTGACTGGGAAATGAATGTCCAACTCAGGGTCATCTTTAGCAGATTCCTCATGGAAAAAAGTGTTTGCTTGTAAATCACACTTCTTCTATCCGGCATCTGGAAAGAGGGGAGGGACACTCAGTGGGTGGATGCCCTAAGAGGGCAGGTCATAGAGAGACTGATGAATGACTATGACCATAATAAAGAGCCACCCTGAGATTGATTGATTGATTGAGTGAGGGACCCATTCACTCATCAAATGTTCCCGAATGCTTTCTTTGTGTCAGGCACTATCCTAGGCTCTTGGCATACATTCAACTCACAAAATACCTTCCAATCCCTCCCCTCATGGGGCTTACATTCTAGGGAGAGAGACAGACATAAACAATGAAGGTATCAATTTAGTAAATTATATACTTAGTTAGAAGGTAATAAATGCTATGGAGAAAAATTAAAGCAGGGAAATGGAGGTGGGGTGGGACAGGGAATGGTCAATAAAAGACTGCTGCTGTTAATTCTATTTCCTCTGCTACTTCTCCACCCTGGGCAGGGGTTTAATATGCAATGAATTCTCCTAATGATCCATTGAAGGCAGTCTTATGACCTCCATTTTCCAGATTAGGAAACTGAGATTCAGAGAAAACTAGGGATTTGTCCAACTTGGCTCAGCTGGTAGGTTGTAGAGTCGGGATTTGAACTTATGTTTGTCTGTCTGCAAAGGCTTACAATTGTTTTGTTGTTTGTTTTACCGTGTTGCCTCCTATGGGTGTAGATTGTACCATGTGGATGAGCCCTGACTGGGAAGTCAGTAGACCTGGATGCTGGCAAGCTGTGTGACCTGGGGATGATCACCTCACCTCTCTGGACCTCAAAGTTCTCAATGATGGAGTGGCAGAGAGTGCTATGTGTTCACCCAACCCCATTTTCTTTTCTTCTTGGGTACCCAGATTACAATTCCCAGCTTCCCATGCACTTTGGTGCAGCTGTGGAATTGATCTCTTGCTCATGCAATGTGTGTGGGAGCAGCATAAACCTCCTGTGCAACCCTCCACAATCACTCTCTCTGTGCTGGAGGGATGGAGGGGAATTGGTGGAGACATATGATGGGATAATCCTGGGTTCCTGAGTGATTCTGTGGAGCAGAGCCCCCACTGCATTGGACAGTAGTGTCATGACAAATTAACTTTCAATGTGGGCATGGCTTGTCATGGTGGCTAACATTCCCTGGGCAACACAGATGGGGTAGATGCGATCACGCGTTTCCCAGCTGTGCCCTTGGAGCCCACTCGGAGACCCTACTCGGGGATGAAGGTGGAGGTGCTGGACAGGGTCTGGATGCTCTTGCTCCTGCTTCCAAATTGTACTTCCCCAAATTTTGCTTGAGAGAAGAGGGTCCATGGTCAAGGTAAGAGTGAGCAACTGGACAAGATCATCTCTGGAAATGTTTTCAGCTCAGACTCTCAGTGGCTGAATGATACTGAGAACTGGGCAATAGCCACACCTCTGCTAAGCTTCCTTCTACCATGTCTGGTGGCCTCATGTGTTTGGATGGGCTCCACTGGGCAGAGTCTAGAAGGACAGACGGTAAGACAATGCTGACTTTGGACAAGACCATGATCTTGTCCCTGCCTCCAAGGAACTTACATTTTAGTGGCCAATAAAAAAGGAGCCATGTATTTGGAGAAAATTTCCTTTATGTGGGTAGAGTAGGAAATGCACTGAACCAACAGGCAGGGGGCTGAGTTCTGGTCTGGAGCCTTGACTCATTTGCTAGCTGTCTTTGGTTCTCAATTTCCCCAGCTGTAAGATCAGAGACACTCATTCCGACCATCTCTTCTGGGTCTTTCATCCTATCTGACCTCATCATCCTCAAAGCCGCTGTGTCCAGATTGGTGTCCACAGTAATGATGGGCACCTGTGAGCTCAGCTGCATGAGGGCAAGTGGGCAAGGTCAAAACACCCTGGTTACAGAAGCCACCTCTGTCCCAAATTGTCCCTGTAGAAGGCCCTTTTCCATCCTAAGGGGTACTGACATAAACGTGACTTACTGAGTACTTTGTCTAAAGCTGGTGGGGGACAGCATGGTCCTGTGCCTCAGAACTACCTCGGCAATGTGATTCCACACCCGCTGCAACTCTGGGCAATGAAATAGTGTGATGGCAAAGGGTATGGCTTTGCTGTTGTTAGACAAATCTGGGTTTGAATTCCTGCTCAGACCCCAGCTCCACCACTTACCAGCTATGTGAAGTTAGAAAAGATGCTTAACCTCTCTGAGCCACAATGTCCTCATCTGTATAGTGGAGATACAATTTGAGGTAAAAAAGGATTGTTGTAAGTATTAAATGGAGATAATATGATGATGATGGTAATAAAAATGATGGCGATAAACACAAGAGATAAACATTATCAGGCATCTATCATGTGTCATGCTTCAGGCTCTGCATTTTACTTGCTTTATCTCATTTCATTCTCCACAGCCCTCTGAAGTATGTACCATGTATGTAACTTGCTTGGCACAGGGCTTGACACATGGGCGAGGTTCAACAAGTGTTTCATTCATTCATTCACTCATTCATTCATTTACTCATTCTTCACATCTTTTTTGAGTGCCCACTACATGCCAGACATTGCGCTAGATCCCTGGCTTCCTGGAATGTGCAATCACAGAAGAGGAACAATCACTAAACAACTAATTATACAACAAATGAATGAATTACGATTAGGCAGCTTGGAGAACATGGAAGAAGTGAGATCTGATTTTTGGCCAGGGGAAGCTAGGCAGGCTTCTTGGAGGAGGTGGCATGATCTGGTCCAGGAAGGATGAATGGAGCTTGGTATAGAGACCCTGAAAAAGGTGTTCCAAGGAGACCGACCAGGGCAAACAGAGCCATGGGGTTGGAGAAAAAGGGCATGTTTGATATCTGTCGAGGAAACTTGTGCATGGGAGCAGGGGATATATCAGGGTGGGCAGAGGAACGGAGGGCTGGAATGGCTGGTCAGCCGAGTGGTGGAGGGTCTTCTGTGTGGGGGCTGAGTGTGGGCTTTATTTTGTAAGCTAATGGATTCCACCCCCAATCCTGGGACAGCATCAAGGTAACATTTTCTCTCCTCGGGAGCTGGCAGCTTTGGTTGAAATTCTGACTCTGCTGCTCACCAGCTGTGTAACCTCAGGCGGGTCACCTCACTTTGGGAGCCTCAGTTTCCTCAACACTAAACTGGGGACGAGATACCCAACTCACGAGGTTATCTGAAGATTTAAACGAACGCGTAAGGGTACAGGTGCTTACAAGGACCACGCCTGGTTCCTGTGGTGGAGACGTGAACCGGGTGACCCCCGAGGTCCCTGCTGTCCCTGAAACCTCGTGTTCGGAGGGCTGGGCAGGACCTGCCCAGGTTCTGAGTGATGCTGAGCGTGAGAGGAAGAGCTTGGCTCCATAGGCAGATCCGGACATCGGGGTCGTATATTGTTTCTGACACCATAAAGTATTTTGCAGAAAATGAGAGAATGTCTCAGTGTTTGCGGGAGTGGGGGGTGGGGGAAGGCTGAGAAGTTTCCATTAACTTCATTTTGCTTTATTTATTTATTTAACTTTTCTTCTCATCTTTGATAATGCCGTTCCCTCCATCAAACCTGGGAAGAGAAACCCAGACCTCGGGGGCTTGGCAGAGAAGAGGAAAAAATCCCCCTTGTGAGGTTCCTGGAGCCTGATTTCCTGTAGAACATTTCTGCATCAAGGAGGGTGTTTTTGGCTACCCCAGAAGAAGCAGGGTGATTGGGGGCCTGGTTACTCTCTTGGTGAAGTAGGTGAAACTCAGTGAAACCCTAAACACATTCCTTAAAAAAATCTCTGAGCCACACCAATCCGCCAATTCAATCATCCTGACTGACTGAGTCTTTGGAATGAGAGACCTCTTAGATCGTCTCTGGATGGAGAGTGTAAATCTAGTTGACTTTTCCAATCTGTGTCTATTTTATTCATTTTTTGGATTTAGGCTTCTTCTTGCTTTCAACGGACAGAGGCCCTAACACCCTGAATACTGACGAGAAGGGATTTGGTGATGTTTTTTAAACCTCCGGGGTTATTCCCCTCCATGAAAGCCCAGAGATGGAGTTTGTTCACTTCCCAACGCTTCCCATTAGCACCCACTGATGACATCCAGCCCTTGAACCATGTTTAACTGAAAATGGCAAATAAACATCACCCAGCCAGAGCTCCCGTGCTTGGCAGCTCTAGGACTCATTAAAAGGAAAAATGACCAGCCTCCCGACCGTCCACGCGGACCTTTCTGTGTGTAATGTGGGATGCTGCGTTTAGAGTTGCATTAATTTTTTATCATTCCTTAGTAATTAACATTGTATTTCTGCTGATAAACCGCATCAATACGGTGATTTGATTAGCAAAACATAAAACTACTCATTAAACTCCAATTATGTTGCTCAGGTATAATTTGATTTTGATTGGTTGGAAGAATGCTGTTGTGTCGCCTTTTTTTTTTTTCTTACTCCCCCTTTTAAAATATCCAGTTAAGTGCTACACTTACAATGCTGGTGGTGATGCAGGCTTATTTAGCAAAAACCGTTCCCTCTCATGTTTACTGAGAACTCAATGGCATTTAGGTGCCAACTGTGGGGATGACATTTATGGAATCTAATAGTCAGAAACCTCTGCATAATCCCCCTTCTCCTTCCTGGTGGGAGGCCTTCTGGCAGGGGCGTTCTTCTTTAAGGGGTCCTCACAGCATAAACAATACTGATTTTTCTGTGCTAAATAAGTGGAAGTGAGTTTTTGAGGATGGCCAAACAGGCTGGTGATGTCAGAGCTGCATCTTAAAACTTGATTTTGCATTTCTCTCCTGTGCACGCTCTCTCCCCCGACCTCTGCCTGAAAAAATCTGATCTGGTAAAAATAAGCAACAGAGTCCCTCTCTACGCTGCTCCAGACCTGTGAAGACACTGGCTTCTTGGATGGCAGCTGAGTTGGCTGCAAGAAAAGAAGGATTCCGTCTGACAGATCAAAAGGTAATTTGAATGTTCAAATTGTAATGTCAACTTTCAACTAGTATGAGTTTGCAGGGGAGGGGAGGGATGTTGTAGTAATGAATTGATTTCTTCCACAGAGATTTGTGTGACGTTTATTATGGGCCAGACACCATGTTGGAGCAGGGATGCGGGGCGGACGAGTCTGATGACCCTGCATCTCATGCATGCATCCAGTGGAGAAGACGTCCCTGACGGAACCCTGGTAAGCTTCCAATCACACCTGGAATTCAATCCAAAATCCACCCCACCTAGCTCCTTCCATTTTCCCTCTCACCTGTCAAACCCTCCTGGTACTTGCTGTTCTTTGGACTTGCCTGCCTCAGGGCCTTTGCATTGGCTGTGCCCTTTGCCTGGAATGCTCTTCCCAGGCACTTGCTTGGCTTGCTTCCTCAGCTCATCCACATCTCTGCCATAAAGACATTTTCTCTGATTGATCTAAATAAAACAGCAGCCTCCAATCAGCTCTCATCTCCTTACTCCTAGCACTACTAGGTATTATATTATTTGTGTTTCTCTATGTTCACCAGTGGAATGAAAGCTCTCTGAGGGCAGTGATTTGTCGGGCTACGCGCATACCCAGCGCACCAGAATAGCGCCTGGCACTTTGTTAATAACGCACAGTTAACATTGTCAAATGAATTGATGACATGAACTAATAATTTCAGGCAACGAGATAAATCAGGACCATGTGAAAGTGACTGTGGGTGGAGGATCCCTTTATGTAGGGTTGACAAGGAAAGCCTCTTTGGAACATGGCAGTTGGGGCAAGATCTAAATGATGGGAGAGAGCCAGCCATGCAAAGGTTTGGGGAGGGAACACCTGGGGCACAGGAACTGCAAATGCAGAAGGCTTGAGGCCGGAACCAGCGTGGTGTTTCCAGGAGCAGAAAGTAGACTAATGCAGTTGGAGCCAGGGGGCCAGATCATGGGCCTTGTAGGGCTTCACCTCTCCAGCCCGTGTCTGTGGCCCAGCCGTGGGCTGGAGGGGTGCGGGCTGAGATCCGCCAGCAGGGGAAGCTCTAGGATGGCCAGTGTCTAGCTTGCCACCTTCTCCCAGCCCTGGGCGTTTGCCCGCCCATCAAAGCCTAACTTCTCCCGCATTGCACCCCTCCCCCACTGCCTCCCGTGCCTCTGGGCCCCTCAGCCAGTGACTCATGGCTCCTTGTGAGGTCATGAAGGCCTTTTCTTGGAAAGGCACCCATGGATGTTCATCATTCCCAGCATCTCTGAGCCTCTCCTGTTACACTTGATAGTAACAGAGACAACTAGCTCCTTCCCAATGATGATAAACAGCTACCCTCTAGTCTTTGAATATTTGCTCGAGGCCTTCTTTCTGTCTGAAACTTCCTTCTCTTCTTCCTAGAAAATGTCTGCTTCAACAGTAGGTCCGGCTCAAATTCTCTCTTTTCTGGGAAGTCTTTGAATGGATCTCGACACTTCCTCCCAAGCCAAACCAAGTCCTCCATCCTCGATGACAGCAGCGCTATCACTGTCTCCCTTCCAAGAAGCATGAGCTCTCTGAGGCCAGAAGCCACATCTTCAGGGCCCATCACAGAGTCAACATGCAAGAAATGACCAATGACCGGATAGATGGATCATTACAAAGCACATGCAGTCTCTGTAGAGAATTGAAGAACAATCTAGAAAACCAAGTCAAAACCATCCCTGTACCCTTGCATTTCTGAACACCATTGATGGTAAAATACTTCTCCCTTCAGATGGACTTCTCACCTCCCCAATGCCAACTGGTTGTCGCTGGTAGAGTGGTTACTGCGTAGCTGCATTTTTTTGGTTTGCTTTTGTATTTTTGGTCAGCCCAGTATATTCTCCCATCCTCCTTCTTCCTTTCTGGAGAATTATATCCTAACTCTGTGTGGATTTCCTGGGCCTGACAATCCCAGCTCCCACTCTCTTCTCTCTATGATTACGGAACCTGATCCTTGTGGAACTAATCAAGAGGTCCTGTCCACGTAGATAAAGTGACTGGTTTAGGGATCTTCCTGGAAAACTAGAGACCTTCACAGGCCTTTTCTGCTGAATCTAATGGGAAAACCTTCCTTCTTCCCATGGAGCATGGTTTTTAATGCTGTTGGGACAGCCAGCAGCTGTCCTTGCAGGAAGAAGGAGCAAGACAGGCCTGGGGGGAGCAGAGAAGAAATCAAGAACAGGAAAGAAAGACCCGAGGACATTCTTTGAGCCTTTGGGATCCAATCAGGCCTGGGAGTCTCCATCATGAGAATCAACTGACTCCTTTTTCCTTAAGCTAATTTGAGTTGAGATTCTGTCTGTCACTTGCAAGTGAAACAGCTTGGAATAACACAAGTGGAAGAGATGTTTTGAACTTTTAGAGCTCTTCCAATGGTCTCTCACCTAGAAGAGTGAATGAGGTCCAATCTCTCAATGAAGCGCAGTGGCAGAACTCTGATGCCCCCATGGCAAGGCTTCATTGGCTTGATTTTGTTCTCTGCCACCCCGTGGAGAGGGGACAGGCTCCACCTAGAGCGGGGTCTGCAGTGGAAAGCTGGCCAACAGGGATCTAGCTGGGGAGGAGCCATGAAGATGAGCTCTCTTTGGAAAAACAAAACAGTAGGGAAATTGAACCTTTCTCTAGAAATACATTTAGTTGACACAATAATGTTTTACAACATAGTTCAGAACTGGAAGATTCAGGTGCCAAGTTCTCTTTTCTACCCCTGCCCAGTTGGTGCTCCTTCTGGGCTCCATCCCATGTTCCAACTCTCAGCCACGGCCTCCCCCAGAAGTATGTGGTTGGGTCTCACCTTCACAGACCGTGGGGAACCCAGACACAGCTCATTCTCTGGCTGCTTGAAGGCTTTGGAGACTGGAGGTGACTTAGAGGTCACCCATAACAAACCTGCAGATTTCATGGGTGAAGAATGTTGAGGGGCTGGCTTGGTGGAGCTTTTAGACCCTCCCTTGGGAAGATTTGAACGTGATTTAAGGGAACGGTCTTTTAAGGCTGCACTGCTGGTTTTGTTAGCCCTGATAAGCTAAGTTTTCTCATACATTTACTTATCATTTATCATCCATCCATCCTTCGTGCATCCGTACCCTAGGTGCCATGGTGACAACTGGTGTCAACAATTTCAGGGGCCCAGTTTTCTGAAAGATATTATTTGGGTGGGCTGAGGACATCCCTCTCCCAGTCTGAATTCTTGCTTGCCTTGAAGTATTCCTAAAATACGAGATCTGCAAAATAATGTACCCACAAAATATCTGAAATAACGACATACTATCGTAACTCATCTCCAGCTGATGAATGAGGAATGAAAATAAGAAACTGAATGTGATTTGGGATGCCATTTTCACCTATCAGGTTGACAAAATTGTATAGTATTGGTGAGGTTGTAGGTTAACAGTCCCTTTGCTTATGTTGTTGGTAGGAATATCATTTGCTGCAAACTTTTCAGAAGATATTTTTGTTAGATCTATCAGAATTTTAAATGTATGTGTTCCTCAACGCAGCTCCTCTATGCTTAGAAAATTTCCCTGAAGATGTAATCTCAGAAGTACACCAAGAAATGGATACAAAGTTATTCCTGGGGGCATTGTCTATAAGAACACAGTCCTTAAAACAACCTCAGTGACCATCAGTAGGGGACTGGTTAAATAAATTATGGTATATCTGCTCAGTATGTTTCCCCAGATGATCAAAAAAGATGCAGATGATAATATGGAGAGAGTTCTAACAATGATTACTTGGTCTGTGATTGCAAAAAAACAAAAGCCAGAGCAAAGTGGGACACATCCTAATTGTCTATCAGGATCAGTGGAGGAATGGATGAACTAAGGACCATGGTTTAGTCATAGGATGGAACATTGTGAAGCAATTGAAAGGAATATCCTGAATCTGTCTGCATCAACATTGATGAATGATTATAGACATGTTGATTGAGAAAAGCAAATTCTGGGAAGCTACATTCAGTGTAATTCTATTCATGCAATATTAAATACATATACATAAAACCACAATGTATCAATATTTTTTGCAGATATAAAACTATGTCTTAAAATTACAAAACCATGCATGAGAATTATACACACCAAAATTCAGGATAGTGGCTACTCATGCAGAGGGGGTCAGGATGGTGCAAGGAACGGCACCAAGAAACGGAGGAGAGCTTAAACAAGCTTTATTTGGGAACGGTCCCAGGCGAGGTTCACTGGTCCGAGAGAAAGGGGCCAGAGAAGTCGCGCCCGGGCGAGGGTTTGGGCAGAATTTATAGGGGAAGAAGGGAAAGGGGTGTGGTGAATCCGGGAGGGCGCAGGTTATTCCTTATTTGGTGGTCTCTTCGGGTATTGTGGCAATATCTGGTGCCGGTTGCATCAGTCTTGGGACCGTTAGTCCCGCCCCTCGAAAGGCAGGAAGGCTGGGCCGGGTGGAAAGTCTTCAGGTCAGTTTCTGGAACTGGGTGGTCCGGAAAGTTTCGGTCTGATGTAACCTGTGAGTCTGATTGCGTTCCCCTGCCTCGGGCCAGTTGGCCTTACAGATGGGACTTAGGGCTTTGACCTGTATCTCTGATGTTCATTTTCCCTTCCCTTCCCTTCCCTCCTCCCTCCCTCCCTCTTCCTTCCTTCCTTCCTTCCATCCTTCCTTGGATCCGAAGCAGATAAAATAAGGCAAACATATCTTAAATCTGGATGGTACATACATGGGTGTCTGTTATATTATTTTCTGTATGTTTGAAAAATTTTGCAGAAAGCCAAATATGTTTCCCTCTTGAGTAAGCATATGTTAGTATAGATGCTGATAACAGTGTAAAAATTTTTGTTTTCTTGGTGAGATACACATGGAACTGTTAGCAAAGTGTAACTTTAGGGGAAGATGAAGAGTCAGGTTGGGGGAGGGATAGAGAGAGAGTTTTGCGTTCATTTAATTCCTTTCTGTACTATTTGACCACTTAAAGATACATGTACCTTACTTACCATCCATCTTCCTATCCATCCATCCATCCATCCATCCATCCACTGCCATATCTGTATCTAATAGGATTTGTCTGGTTGTTGGATTATAAACCATTTTTGTTCTCTTCTTTAACTTTCTCTAATCAGAAGCCTAGTCAATGTTATTTAAACACAATAGTCATTTAGGATTGCTGTTTTAACAGAAATTTAGAATTCTTCTCTGACAACTTGGCACTCTGACTTTTGGCAAAGCATAGTCCTGATGATAGAGGAGATTTTGTTTGTGAGTTTGCTTTGTGCTTTAAGGGCCTGGAAGACCCCTCAGGGTGGTCAATGCAGTCCCTCATTTTAGGTGAGGAGACAGGCTGGCAGAGGTTAGATACCAGCTAGGCGATGCTTGGCCCTGGTGAGGCCAGAGGGATGTGAGGAGAGCACGTGGGCATGTCGAGGACACTTGGGAAGGTGGCAGGCTCTGTCTCAGCTCCAGCCCACATGGAATCAGCAGCAGTACCCCATTCGACTGTGTGTGTTCATGCGTCCCTCGTACAGGGGAGCCCATGTGGAAAGACAGGGAGCAGATAGCTACAGCTCTTGTCACTTATGCTCCGGAGAACAATTCTGGGAATTAATGGCTTCTAATCCTGCAAATAAGGTAGATACAGCATGGTGTTAGATTCCAAGCTGCCAAGCTCAAGTCACTGGTCTTATTTCATAAATACGCTTATAAGGATGCTCTCTAATCACTCAGCAGGGGGATGGGCCCCACCATCCCCTCTTCTGCCTGCGGCACATGGCCTCATGCACCTTCCCAGCCCAGGGAACAAATACGGTCAAAAAGATCTTTAAAACAGCCCCTCAGGAGACCCATGTCAATGGATAATCAGAAAAACTTAGGAGTCCTGATATCAATTGCTTTGGATAGCTTAAAAAGACAGAAGTACCGAGGATGGGATACTTAACTGTAACAATCTTTCATTTTAGTAATAGCCTTTATGTACTGCGGTGAGAAGTATCAAAGTCCATTGAATATAATGGGCTGATCCTTCCAGGGACAGGGAGGCGAATGAGTCATCCTTTGGGGGTAGCTGAGAACGCACAGGCTTCTAACTCGTCACTTGAGCTCTTTGGGAGTGGAGTTGACACACAGGGTGGGGCTAGTTTGTCTGGCTTTTTGTTCAGGGGCCTGGGGTCAGCCTGGTGGGTGGAGGCTCCTGGGTCAGACTGAGTGGGTTGGGCTTGAAGATGAGATCTGCCAGGGAGAGAGGTCAAGGTCACGGCTGGAAATGCAGTTCTCACTGCTGAACACTGAAGGGGAGGGAGGAGGTGAGACTGGAAATGGGAGAAGCGGCTGCCAGATGGGCCAGCGGACGGTGGGGCGGAGGAGTAGGGAGAAGAGGGGGAAGTGATCAGGGGGTGGTGAGTGCCCAGGGTGGGGCCGCTCCGCCCCCTGCTGTGCTGAGGGAGCCTGGGGAGAACTGGAGAACAGCCCAGGACTGGAGCTTCTGTGTAAGCGGTAGCTCCGCTCTGGGTCATGGTCGCCCTTCCTGACTCCAGGACATCCTTCCTGAGATTGCATAATCCCGCTCAAATACCTCCCTTAGGATTTAGAAGCCCTGCTCAGTAATTTATCCAGCAGTGCCCCACCCCAACAAGGACATCCGTCCCCTTTTAATGGAGAGTTTCCCATACTTAGGGCCTACCACCCCAAGCCTGGACCCCATAGATCACCTTACACTTCTCATTCTAAGTTAGGGTCACATTTCCCCAAATTCTTCCATTTCACCCGCCCCTAGGGCCGTTCTCCCTCAGATTCCCTGTGGACCTTGGGGATGTTCTCCCAGGCCAGCTCCTTTGTGTCTCCCTTACGACTCACTGCCATGGCAGCCCCGAGACCCACGGCAGCCCCAGGAGAAGCTGTCCCCTCTCCTCTCCTCAGCACCTGGGTCCTCGCTCCTGCGGAGCTGTGGCCGGGGTCCCTGGGCCCTGGCACACACCCTCTGTTTCCTTTGAGCGTTTACCGTGCTGCTTTGAGCTTTCCCTTGCCTCTTGGCTGTAGAGCCCCTGGTGGGATCTTGACGGTCTGTTCTTCCCGCTGAATGGCACGGAGCTCCAGGAGGGGACAGGAACATGTGTCAGGGTGGGTGGTGGGGTCCCAGCAGGACAAGACGCTGCAGTCCCACAGGGTCCTCGGGGGGACTGTAAAGGGACAATTTATAGAGGAGAAGGGAACCAGCATGGGATGGGGGTGTACACTGGGGCCAGCAGCAGGTGGGAGCATTTACCTTTACTGAAAGGGCAAACAAGAACCGGGAGGGATGGCTGGTCCTCCAGGCCACTGGGAGAAGACAGAGTCACTGCCGGCCGCAGCCTACCGGTGCCTCCCGTTGGCCAGGCCCCACCTGAAGCTGTTGGGCAAGGGTTGGTCATATGGGCGAGGCTTCAAGGCACAGAGCAGGGGGAGTGGGCGTGGGTCAGCAGAGGGAGAACAGCCAGCACAGAGGGGACAGTGACCGACTGGGTTCCCCCCCACCAAGGCCATGGTGGACCCTGAATAGCTCCCCAAGTCAAGAGTGCACCCCTCCAGCAAGATCATGGCCAGGTCCTGGGTGGCTCCAACGTCGGCTCAGACACCCCAGGCAGGAACTGGAGTTGTTCAGGGCCCCCTTCCTTCCTCTTCCCACATCCAAGCAGCCTGCCTATGTGTCAGGCACTGTTCTCTGCATTTCACCTGCATTTACTCATCCCAACAGCTTTATGAGGTGGGGAGAGGAAGGTGCGACATGCTGGTGGTCACCCATCTAGCCAGCGATGGAGCTGGGCTTTGAAGCTGGGGTCTACATGCTTAACTGCTGGGTTACACTGCCTCCTGGGCTGGCCTGCCTGCACTCCTCCAGTTGCCCCCTTCTCTTCCTTGTGCTCATTTTGCAGCTCCCACACCAGCCCGGACACCCAGAATCTTTCAAATGCTTCTTTGCCTCCTCTTTGAGACACGGCAGTGGGAAGATTGAAGAAAAATCTTAGAGGTCTTCAGAAAGCTTAGGATGGCTCCTCCCCACACTCTCAGATCTCATGACAAACAAAAAATAAATACATAAAAGAAGGGTAAGGCATGTCAGGAAGTCCTGATTTATTCTCAGAGTTTTATTCTGATGATTTTGGAGGCTGATATCAAGTATAAACTTCTTAAACAATTTTCCGTCACTTTGGGGGGTGCTCCTGTTTACTTGATACCTCAGTGCCTACACTAGTTGCCTGTTGGGGATACAGTTGTAGGAAGAGGGAGCTTATATTTTCCCCCTGAGAAATCACGGTGTGGCATAGTCATGGGAAATATTCCCGTTTCCATGGTGTGAAGGCTGCTTCAGCTGATGGAGAGAGCTCCCTATGTGGGTCTATGTTAGGTGGGTCAGAAATTTGGGGGCAAATACCCAGAAATGGAAGAGAGGGGCTTTTCTGTACTCAGAACTTCTAGAAAACTTTTGGGATCCATATAAGATGTCTAGCATTCTGCTGCATTTACCCAAGAGTTATTAAGAGTTTGAAGTCATCGAGCGTGGGATGCTCGGCAGTGAAAGGATGTCTGGAACTATCTGTTCACTCCAGGTCAATCTTATTTTGCAGATGGGAAACAACGGCGAAGATCACGGTCTTCTCACACAAACGGGTGAGAAGCGAGGATGGACAGGGCTGTCCTGGGTCTTGCAGATGGGCTGTGCACGGCACTAGGGGTCCACAGGGAAAACGAGTAAGCCTCGCTGTTGTCAGGCTGAGAGGTGCTTGCAAGGCGCCCAGGCACTTTGCAAATCTGCTGCACGCTGGGATGTCGGGGCCACTGTGGTGCCTTTGTCTCCTCCCGGGCAGAGCGAATCCCTCTCTCCCTGCAGGCATTGTGCTGTCCGGTGCACAAAGGGAGGTGATTATTAGTCTGACTCGGGCAAGGACAGGGATGAAGCATGACCCACTCCCACCTCAGCATCTCTCCCCACGATGGTTTGGCAGGAGAAGCTCAGGAGAGCTGCTAAGGAATTACAGGATAGAGAGTGCTTTGACCCTGGACCCAAGAAGTACAAGGTTCCACATCTAAGAATATCCCACCCTAGCTGCTGAGTCCTAATTCCTGGGAGGAGAAACCATCGTGGTCTGAAAGCATTTTGGGGGGACACCCTTCTGCTCTTGCCTGTGGCAGTGCCCACACATTTGGAGAATTCAAGACGGAAAGACTTAAAATTGGCCCCGACTTGGCCATCACATGAAGAACTGAAGCCTCGAGAAAACAAATTCAAATCCACGAGGCTGATTTCCCTTCATTAGAGGAATGTCTTAAGCAAAAAGCATTCCCTTGTGCACACGTGTGCACGCGTGCGTGTGTGCCTGTGTGTACCTGGGGAGGGGAGGGGAGTGTGCATTCCCTTGTGCACACGTGTGCACGCGTGCATGTGTGCCTGTGTGTGCCTGGGGAGGGGAGGGGAGTGTGCATTCCCTTGTGCACACGTGTGCACGTGTGCATGTGTGCCTGTGTGTCTTTGTGTACCTGGGGAGGCGAGGGGGGTGTGCACGGGAGGGAATGAATGGTTGAATTGTCTGCTTAATTGTTCTTCAAAGTAACACTTACAAAAATGAATGGACCTTATTGTTGGAGCAGTTGTAGGTTTACAAACTGAGCAGGAAGTACAGAATTCCCACCCGCGCCCTCTGTCTCCACCCCACGTTTCCCCATTGAAGATGGAAACAAAGCCAACTGTTCTTGTAGGACTTTTGATGCAAATGGGCCACGACCAACACCCAGGATTTCTGGCTCTTCACTGAGGTGCAGTAGCAAACCCCCCAGCCTGAGAGCACACGCTGCTGATTTGCCCGGTCATTTCTTCCTGTCTTGGACGAGTGTGTGTTCACTTGAGCTTTGTCCCCCCCCCCCCAGGTGTGGTTGGTGGGCACTGGGGGTGAACCCCAGTCCCTGCCCTCACCTGGCTCCCAGGCAAGTCCAGGATACACCCACGTAGGAGCAGGGAGAGAAACTTCATGGAGAAGGCAGTGTCTAAGATGAGACATTCAAGAGAAATAAAAGAGGCAGGATTTGCAGGGCTCTGTGACCGTTGGGATGTGTGGGACATGGAGAGCATCCCAAAAAAGCAAGACCTTGGACAACTAGGTAGGTGGTGCTATTCATGAGGTCAGGTGGCAGGGAGCAGGCCTGAGGGAAGGGATGCACTTCAGCTGCCTCTTAGCGCTGTGGGTACCAGAGGCATTTGGCACCTGTGTTTGAGGTCAGCAGGGGGTCTTTATTCAGGTTTCAGTTTGGAAGATGTGCTGGGATAAATGGCCAGTAGAAACAGGTAGGCCCCCAGGAAGTGTGTGTTGAGTAGAATGAGAGCAGAGTGGGTGAGGCTGGACTATGAGGGTCACCAACATATAAGGGCTGGGAGATGATGGGGATAAGTGTGTGCACCTTGGGGTCTGCAGTGTTGGGGGTGAAGTGATGGTGCAGAGGCCACATGGGAGGTTCCAGTAGTTCCAGAAGAGCCCCAGGAAGGGTGAAGGGGAACTAAGGCAGAAGAGTGGAGACACCAGGTTCTGACCCAGCCAGGAAAGACCACGATCCGTCAGCTTCAGTTGTGGGCAGTGATGGCCAGCAAAGTGCCCAGGGACGGAACCACATGGAATGTCCTCAGGGGATGCACCGGCCAAGGACTAGCCTGAGCCCCTCTTCATTTCCCCAGATGTGATTTGGAGGAGAGGAATGAGGAGAGGAGGCCGGAATAGGAAGGGAGGCCAAATTACACCTGTAAGAACTGATTCATAGTTGTGCAGTGCCCACCTTGTGCTTCTGAGCCGTGTGGCTCAGAATTCAATAAATAAATAAGTAAATGCTGTTTACGCACCTGAGTGTGAAGCCTTTGGCAGCACTTGTCCGTTTGTTGGTAGGTGGACTGCCTCACTCACCGGCACGTAAACTTCATTGAAATGGGTATATCTCCTGCTGCCTTATCACGAGCACCCACCACAGTGCTGGACCTGTGGGGTGCACAGCGATTGCAGTAAGTAAGCATCTGTGGTAGAGAGCTAGCCAGGTTCTGCTTGCAGATTTCTTTCCTTTCCTGGGGAATTCCATCCCCCAGGATAATAGCCCTTTTCTTTTGCAAATGGTTCTGAATGTGACAGAGTTCACCTTTTTTGAGCTCTGATTGGACCTATGGTGACTCTCCTCTGGTTTGGTTCACTGGAACAATCATGGAAAATTCTAGTCTTCCTCCTGGGGTCTCTCCAGCTCTCAGATTCATCCCTTAAATCTTTCCTCAGCGTGACTCACTCATCAGAGTCAGGACAAAGCCCCCGAAGACGAAATTCCCAGATGTGGTTCTGAAAGGGGTGTTTGCCTTCCTTCCTGGGCTCACCCAGCCCTGAGTCTCCCAAATGCTGAACTGGGGGACAGGGAAGCATGAGACAACATTCCATGGAAAGCAATGTGAGGAGTGAGCTAAGGGTTTGGAGGCTAACCAGGCTGACGACACGGAACAGAATGATTCTCCAATGGAAGAACCACTGTCTCTTAATGAAGAAGTTTTGTGTTTGAAGGTGGACTGGTCTGGCCGCAAAGCAAAACTTGCATTCACTCCCTCTTCTCAAAAAGCCAGGATGGGTTTCCGAGAAGTCTGATGGATGCCAGCACCAACCTCACTGCTCAGTGGACCTCTGCAATTTTTACTGAACACCTACTTTCTGCCCAGCAGGTGCTTCACACTAAGAGGGATGGACAAACAGTCATGGGTCCTACCCCCAGAGAATCTACAAATCTGCTTGGCGTGAGTCTAAATAACTGGTGACTTTGGCTAAAATACTGTGGGAAGAGCTGTGTGACACCAGAACCCGCTCCTGACTCTTTCCACCACCTTGTTTTCATCCATCCCCTCTGTAATCATCGGATGCCCTTGGCATACCCGACTTCCTCTTTCCTAGAAGACCTGCTCAGCCCTCTGTTCACACCCACATCATGTCTTCCTCACCTTTGTGTCTCCAGTACCTAGTACACTTAGCATCCCTACCAGGTGCTCAGGAAATGTCTGGGGAAGGAACCAGCTTGAGGAAGAGAGAGCCAGGGCTGGGGGCCCATGGCAAAGAAGAAAGATGCAGAGGCACTGTCTTCTTGTCTTTAAACCTATCAGGAGGCTTGAGAACACATTAGGTCTCAATATACACTTTCTGGAAAATCACAGGAATCATGGGAAACTCCAGCACAGCCAGCAACTCATTTTCATCACGGCACGTTCCCTCCTCCAAAACATAGGGGATTTTGATTCCAAGTTGTCATCTTCCTTCTCCAAGCTTGGGTTTGAAGCAGCTCCTTGGGAATTGTGTTGGAGGAGGCCTTGTGTTGCCGAGAATCTCGCCGGGCAGGTTGGAAGCCATCCTTTCTCAGCTGCCTGCTCATGGAATATGGCTGGGGCTTCCCCAGCCTTTGTGTCTGCTGTGGAATCTGACAGTTGAACTTGCTTTTTGGCTGAGTTCACCATGGCTGTCACCCAGGCAGGCCCATCTCGTGACCAGGGGTGACAGAGAGCAGAGGGACATTAAGGCTGGGGGGCGCTGTCTCCTGTACATAGAACACGGCCATGCCTCCACTTGCGGTGCCCAGACTTGATTCAATGCAGGTGGACCCCAGTGGCTTGAAATCTACACTGGCTCATCACTCAATTGACAATAGAAGGAATTGATAAACTGGCACCCCCCAAAATTGTCACTGCTTAAAATAAGCACAAACCATTCGACATACCTTGAATTGAAAGCGTTGTTGGTTACACACTAACAGCATCCTTAGCGGGCACCAGACGTGTGTGTGTGTGCGCGTGTGTGTGTGTGGTGGTGGTGGTGAATGTGTGTGCACTCATCTGACTCCCGTTCTTTGTGTAGCGTTGGACCCAATCAGACACCTCTTTTACTTTTTTTCCTTTAATTTTCTGGCCAGTTACTGTTCATAACTCTCTCAGAAAAATATGGATGTATTCATTGAAACCCTAAATTACCCAAGAAGGGAAGGTATGAGGTTAGGTTATGGTGGGAGTGGGCATTGCCCATGGGGGTCAGGCACTCCCTGGGTGACCAGTTGTCTGTGGTGTGTGGCATGCGGAAGGCTTTGAATAACCAGCCTGCTGAATGAATGAATGACAACGGAGGACAAAATACATACTCAAAATTCTATACCCTCTACTGACTATTCTCAGTTTGGAATGCAGTCTTCTCGTCTGTTGTGTTGAATTTTGCATTCTGTTTTCCTTTCGACATTATATCATAAAACTTTTTTCCCAACTTTACATTCTAGAAGTCTTTACGTAGACCTTGGTAACATGATAATTATTATTATCGATGACAATGTAATATTCTGTGATGGGGGAAGTGACATATTTCTGAATTTGGCAGGATTTAGAATCTTTCCAGTTCTCAGCGGTAGCCAAATTTAAAATGAACAGCCTTGTGCCTATAGCTTTTTCTTGTAGTAGAACTTATCACTTTGAAAGGTTTTCATTTTTTCAGGGGTGGAATTAAGCTTTGCCACATTTTGCCAAACTCCCTTCCAAAAGGGCGTTTCCAACTGACCTTGACACCAGTCACCTCCACCATATCTTACCCACGTGGAGCATCATTAAATGTTCTGCTATTAGATCGTGATGGTGGTGGCACAAATTTGTAAATAAATTAAAAACTGTTGAATTGTAGACTTACAACAGGTGAATTTTATGCTTTGGAAATCATACCTCAATCAAGCTATGGGTAAAAATAGTTATAGAAAAAAAAATAATGTCTGTCTTAAGTGCCTACACCTGTGGAAATATTTTAGACTTGTCTGTCTCCACCATCCAACTTGACTTTTGGTTGGAATGTCCCTGCAGAGGGTGGGTACAGGAGTGCAGCCGGGCCCCAGAGACAGCGGAGCCAGGAGGGCTGGGCCTTCATTCAGTGGTTCCACTGATGAACGTTGGGCATTTGCTATGTGCCAGGCAGAGTTCTAGGCACTTGAGATACATAAGTGAACAAAAGAGACCATGATCTCTGCCTTTGAAGTGTTTACAATCCAGTGAACAAATAACCAATTGTCCTCAACAATGTCCATTCTTCCCAACTAGATGTGTAAGCCCCTTCGAAGCAAGGGTAGAGATCCAAGCCTCTCTTTCTGGCCTCCATGGATTCATGTATAAGGCCCTCCTTTCCAGGTGTCTATGGCTGCCTCATAAAATACCCCACAACCATAATGGAAAAGAACATTAAAAAAAAGAATGTATATGTATAACTGAATCACTTTGCAGTAGACCATAAATTAACACAACATTATAAGTTAACGCTATTTCAATAAAAAACCCAACAACCACTAAACAACTGCTTGATTTTATCTCACGATTCTGTGGGTCAGAAATGTGGTCAGGGCTCAGCTGGGCAATTGGTCTGCTCCATGAGGTGTTGGTGGGGTCCCCTGGTGGTACTCAGCTGGTGGACAGGCTGGTTTGGAGGGTTTAAGGTATCTGCTACTTCGATGAGAGGGCCTGGAGGACTGAGCTCAGCTAGACCCTTGGCCCTCTCCACGTGGTCTTTACTTGTCACTCGGCAGCGTTGGGTCCAGGAGGAAAAGTGGAAGCCGCTAGGCTGGTAAGTCCTGGGCTCAGCATCACTTCTGCCATATTCGATTGGTCCAAACCATCAAGAGCCTTCTCTGATTCAAGGGGAGAGGACATAAACCCACCTGTCCACAGCAGGAATGACCGAGACATTGCCGCCATCTTCAATCCACCACTGACTGGGTTTGGTATTTTAATTTTCTTGGCTTTTCTTCAGTATCAGGAACGATGATCTGGAATTTGATTTGGGGACTTTTCATCTCTGTGAAGACCCTCCCTGTCTCAGCTTAAGCCACAGTTCCAAAGTATATAAAGTAAAAATTAAACATCTTCCTTGAACCCTTTCTCTGTACCTTTCTACACTTTTCCCACCACTAATCCCTGTGAACTCTGCGTATCCTTCCAGGTAGTTCAGGGCTCATGCAGCACTCACCAGGGAATATATATGTTTATACTTTAAAACAAATACCATGATGCTATGCATACCATTCTGTAACTTGCATTTTTCCACTTAATGATGTATCAAGGTCTAAAATGAACTTCAAAAAGTATATTGTTTGCGAAGACTTACAAAATGAACACAGTGCCTGGATTAACCCTGACATCGGGGTACTTCGGAGCAGGGTGGGTTTGGTGGAGGTCATTTGCACATCTGGACTGGTGAGATTTTCCAATCAGACTAGCCGCGGGACTCGCGAGTCTCGCTGAAACTTCCGATGATTCAAGATGTGTGCTTTTCATTAGGTGTGGAATTCATGGCTTCTTAGGCAAACTCACTCAGCGTGTCAATGGGGAATCATAAAATCCGTGCTCAGATCCTGACCATTTATTAGCCATGTGTCCTCGGTCATGTTTGTTTCTCTCTTTTTGCTTCTCAGTGTTCTCATCTGCAAAATGAGGCTAAGAGCCCTTCCCCTGCATTCCTCTGAGGGTTTTGAGGGAGAATCATAAAAGACAAATGCAGGTGAAGTCGGTCTATGAATTGTAACTGCTGGGTTCCCGTTTGCTGAGTCTCTCTCGCTCAAAGCACTGTGTGAGCTGGTGACAGACACTGGGGTGTCTACAAAGGATGTGCAAAAGGTCCTTCTGATGCAAACAGGTCAGAACAAATGAAACATTCGAAAAAGTCATAAAAGTGTGTGTCCAAAGAGAATTGAAAAAAAAGAAAAACACGTGAAATGCTATCCATTGTTTTAGGTGACTATAGGGTAGTGATAATAATATATCCACAACAGCTACAATTTATGGATGTCTTATTCAGGGCTGGCCCTATAGTTTACTGCTAAACCTCACAGCAATCCTACTAGGCAAAAGGCTTTTATGCCCACTTTCCTGATGAGAACACTGAGGCTCAGAGAAGTGGACTGTCATGCTGAGGGCCACTGAGCGTGGTCCTTCGGATTTCCCAGAACTTGAGTGTTTCACTGTATCTGCTGTCAGAGGCTCAAAGACTTCCAAGTTATCTGTCTCCACTGCCTATTTATACCCCATGAGAGCAACAGGGAGAAAGAGAGAGCATTTCTCAAGAAAGAGCAGCTTGAATAGACACTACCAAGCATTTGTGCCTCGTGTTGGAAGAGAACACCTCTACACCTCACTCTGCTTTGCAAAAGCCATAGTGAGCTTGATGCTGGGTTTACAGCCTGTGGCTGGTCTCTATTCTCACTCCTGCATTCCCTGAGAAGTCAGATGGGGCTGCAGAAGGCTGGCAGGTGTTGGCACCTGTCTGTCTAAGCCTTAGCTTTTTCCTCAAGTGCTGCCTTTGGCATCTTCAAGGAGCCTGCAGGTTCCTTCAGGCCTGGGGACATGGCTGGGGTTTCTGCCACATGGGTCGCTCCCCATCCCCTCCCTCCTCCAGAGCTCTTGTGATAACTTCTACACGGTGGGTGTCCTGAACCCCTGCCCTGACAGGTCTTGAATTTGGGCAGAGGGCCTGGAAGCCGGGGCTGAGTTCAGGTGAGATGGGATTCGCCCAGACACCAGCCACCAGAAATGAGCCCAGGCAGGGTCCTGTCTCCCATGGGGATAGAGAATGGAACTCTGAAGCCAGACAGACCTGTTTCAGGTTTACTCGCTTGGTGACCTTGAACAGGTACTGACCCTTCCTAAGCCTCAATGCAAACTGCTACTGGGGGGATTAAAGATCGTGCCAGTAAAAGGAAGAAAGAAATGTCTCTGTGTCTGGCCCCAAGGTGTGTGATAAGCCAGAGAGGGAGCGCCCAGAGCATCAATTTGAGGGAGCCGGGCAGAGGCTCAGAGTGGGAACCAAGCGCGGGGTCAGGGATTATGGTGGCAGACCAGCACTCTCTCCAATCCCTTTCCCACAGAGCAGTAGCGGAAGTCATCTTAAAAACCTCCGGGTAATAACAGCAGTGCAATATCGTGATTTACAGGAAAAAATACATATTTGGTCATTGAGATAAGCAAACGTATATGAGAAATATATATTTAATCTTCATCCACAGTTTCTGACTCACAGCTTCTAAAACCCTTGGAATTTCCTGAGCGAGGGATTATTTGCTCTTTTGTCCTCCATGCCTGAACTCTTTAGGGAAGGTAGCTTTCGGATCCCACCCGAGGATGGGAGCTGGTTGCCAGGAGAACCAACCAGGTGATTTGAGGGATGGAATTTCAGTTTCCCCAACTACCCCTGACCTCCAGGGAGGAGAAGAGGGGCTGGAGGTGGAATCAATCACCAAAGGCCAATGATTTAATGAATCGTGATTATGTAAAGAAAACTCCATAAAAACCCAAAAGGATGGACTCAGAGAGCTTCTGAGTTGGCGAACATGTGGAGATTGGGGACTGGGGTCTGGGAGAGAGAGCGTGGGAGTTCCGTGTCCTTTTCCCATACCTTGCCCTGTGCATCTCTTCATCTGGCTGTGAATTTGTATCCTTTAACATCCTGTATAATAAATCCGTAACCTAGTGAGTCAATGGGTTTTCCTGAGTTCTGTGAGCCTTTCCAGCGAATTAAATGAACCCAAGGAGAGGTAATCGTGGAACCTCTGATTTGCAGCCAGTCGATCAGAAGTACAGGTAAAATCTGTGTTTTCAACTGGTGTCTGAAGCGGAGGGCAGCCTTGTAGGACTGAGCCCTTTACCTGTGGAATCTGATTCTATTTCCAGGTAGGTAGCGTCAGAGTTGAGTTGAATTCTCATACACCCTGCTGGTGTCCAAGAATTGCTTGTTGATGTGGACAGACATACACACACACACACACACACACATGCACACACACGTTAGAATTGGGGCCAGGAACCCTTTTTACCAATAGATAAGACATATTGAGTACACTGACTAGAAGGCAGGCTCTGTCTTAAGTTCTTCACGTGGGTTAAAACTATGAGGCACCTATAACTCAGAAACACCACGCATAGCTATTTGTTTTGTTTTGCATGGGGAAGAGGTGCTCCGAGGAGGCCTCTCTGGAGACATTCATTTAAGTGGGGTCTTGAATAAACTTGAGGGAGGAAAGGGGTTCAATATCTGGAGAAAGCCCTTTATTGACAAAGTGGTCGTGCAAAGGCCCTGAGGTGGGAGCATGCTCAGAACGGAAGAGACCTTGGAGACATTAAGTGATTCACTGTGGGAGGCTGAATAACGACTCCAAAGATGTCACATCCTGATCTCTGGAAACTGGAAAGGTTACTTAATATGTTAAAAGGGACATCGCAGATATGATTAAGTTAAGGCTCTCTAGATGGGGAGATGACCTTGGATTATCACTTGTGCCCTAAATGTAATCATAAGTGTCCTTATAGAGAGAGACGGAATGAGATTTTTTTAAAAATTGAAGTATAGTTGATGTATAATATTGTATAAACTTCAGGCATACAATTGTGAAGATAGTGATTCACAATTTTTAAAGGTTATTTGTAGTTATTATAAAATATGTGTGATATTCCCCACATCGTACAATATATCTTTGTAGATTATTTTAAACCTAATAGTTTGTAACTCCCACTCCCCCATCCCCTATGTTGCCCCTCCCCCTTCCCGCTCCCCACTGGTAATCACTAGCTTGTTCTCTGTATCTGTGAGTCTGCTTCTTTTTTGTTATATTCACTAGTTTGTTGTATTTTTTAGATTCCACATGTAAGAGATATCATTTGTCTTTTTCTGTCTGACTGATTTCACTTAGCATAATACCCTCCAAGTCCATCCATGTCACTGAAAATGGCAAAATTTCATTCTTTTTATGGCTGAGTAATATTCCATTGTATATCTATATACCACATCTTCGTTATCCATCCATCTGTTGATGAACACTTAGGTTGCTTCCATATTTTGGCAACTGCAAATAATACTACTATGAATATTGGGGTGCATGTATCTTTTTTAATTATTGTTTTCGTTTTTGTGTTTGGATGTATACGCAGCAGTGGAATTGCTGGGTCATACAGTAGTTCTATTTTCAGTTTTTTGAGAAACCTCCATACTGTTCTCCATAGTGGCTACACCAATGCACATTCCCACCAACAGTGTACGAGGGTTCCCTTTTCTCCGACAGAATGAGATTTGACACACAGGGGATAAGGAGATGTGAGGACAGAAATAAGAGGTTGGAATAATGTGGGAAAGGGGTCACGATCAGAGAAATTTAGGCAGCTTCTAGAAACTAGGCAAGGAGACCTATCTCCCCCAAGAGCCTTCAGAAGGAACCAGCCACCTTGACATTAGTGCCCAGGAACTGATTTTGGACTTATCTCCAGAACTTTAAGAGAATCAATTTGTGTTCCTCGAAGCCACCAGATCTGTGGGCATTTGTTACAGTAGCCACAAGAAACTCATACACGTGCCCAAGACCACAGGGATGTTCAGAGTTTTTAATAGACTATTCTGAGTTCTCATCTCCCTGTCCCAGCTTTGGTGACTTCCTTGAGGAGAAGGCAGGCTCCCGTTAGCTGGGAGGCCCTGATGTGACTTACAGGTGTTTACCTGCTGAAATACTTCCCCATTGTTTGCAAAATCGCTACTGCAGTGACTATCCCCGCTGCTCTGGATGCCCCCAAACCTCCCTCAGGACTGCCCTTAATTCATCCATTAAAGGGTTAATGCCTGAGCCAGTGGGGAGGGTATTGGGTAGGGGGTGAGTGGGGGCTTGCAGACCAGCTGTAGCAGGTGGCAGGGGTTCATTGTGATGGTTCTGTGTCCTGCTCTACCGGTCGCTAAATATTTTGGAGTTTTGGATATCACCCCTGGGTTAAGGCATTTTCGGCTTCTTACTTTTCCCACCAAGCCCAGAGCAGAGGCAGAGTCAGTTTCCACCAGATCCCTCAGGGCCGGGCTGCTCTGTGCCCTGCCCTGAGCCAACGGACAAACGCCTGCTGACCCTAGAGATGGTTCCTGAGTCCTGAGTTGATTCGATGGTGTTAGTTTCAGCTCCCTTAAAAACAGGACCCAGAATAATTCAATGCTTGCCAAGTAGGAGAAGGTCCTGAAATAGGAAACAATGAAAAGTTTTGTGATCTTTTAGTTTTGAATGTTATAAACAGATTTTTAAAAAAGTCTATAGAAAGGCCCTCATCAGGAGGGTTTGCTACAAATCACAGGAAAACAAAACAAGAAATACTTTTAAATAAGCAAACAAATCCTTGCTTTTTTGGTTTTGGGGGGTTGCTGCTTCCAGCGGCATTGAGTGGGTTTTGGCTGAATTCATTGCTCGAATGTGGACTGGGTTCTGACTGGTCCTGGGAACAGCGTCTTCAGTTTCTCCTTCCAGAAGTTTCCCATTTCTTCCTGGGGTCTGATCACTGAGGAGAAGAACTGTGAGGGCTAAGCACCCAGCGTCTGACACACAGTGGAGACTCCACATGGGTTTGATGAATGAATGAGTGAACTCCCACAACCATTCATCCACCCATTTATCCAACAAGTATTGACTGAGGGTCCACTTTGCTCTAGGCTACATGTCAGGGATGTCTGACACCCCCATTTTATAGCTAAGAAGCGCATGGAAGCATCTGGGCTGTGCTTGATTTGGGGAAGAGAATCTTTAATTAGTTTATTCCAGTTGTGCTCCATTTTCCCCAAATGTCCAAACACTGATTGTTTTCCTGGGGCTAGGAAGTGCAAATGACGACGGCACAGAGGGATGGCCCAAGGATGGACAAACACACAGAGTCTCTGTTGGAGGAACTTGTGGCAAATTGTATCCTTATTCTTTTCTTTTCTTTTTTTTTTTTAATAGATCTTTATTGGAGTGTAATTGCTTCACAACACTGTGTTAGGTTCTGTTGTACACCAGAGTGAATGAGCCATATGCATACATATGTCCCTATATCCCCTCCCTCTTGAGCATCCCTCCCACCCTCCCTATCCCAGCCCTCTAGGTCATTGCAAAGCACCGAGCTGATATCCCTCTGCTGTGCATCTGCTTCCCACTAGCTCTCTGTTTTACATTCGGTAGCGTGTATATGTCGATGCTACTCTCACTTCGCCCCAGCTTCCCCCTCCCACTCCGTGTCCTCAAGTCCATTCTCTACATCTATGTCTTTATTCCTGCCACCCTGTCACTGGGTTCATCAGTACCACTTTTTTTTTTTTGGATTCCATATATATGCGTTAGCATACAGTATTTGTTTTTCCCTTTCTGACTTACTTCACTCTGTATGACAGACTCTAGGTCCACCCACCTCATTACAAATAACTCAATTTCATTTCTTTTTATGGCTGAGTAATATTCCATCGTATACATGTGCCACATCTTCTTTATCCATTCATCTGTCGATGGACACTTAGGTTGGTTCCATGTCCTGGTTATTGTAAATAGTGCTGCAATCCCACTACTGGGCATATACCCTCAGAAAACCATAATTCAAAAAGAGACGTGTACCACAAGGCAAATTGTATCCTTATTCTTGAGACATGATTACACTTCCTGTTGACGTCAAGCGTGGCCACGTGGCCTGCGCTGGCCACTGACGTGGAGAATGGGAGTGTCCTGTACCACTGCTAGGAAGGGGCCATAGGAGCCAAGCTGTGCTCTTTCCCCACTGTCACAGCCCCACCTATCCCGCTGGTGGCTGTTGCTTCAGCTCAGGCTGCAATGAATCTCTGTTGTTGTAAACCACCAGGATTTAGGTTTCTTTGTTACTGTGTATACTTACCTTAAGCTGACCAATACAGATGAGGTAGCATCTGAACCAGGCACTGAAGGATAGATGATGGTTTTCCAGGCACTGGGAATGGGACAAACAAGGGCATGGAGGCCAGACAAGAAGAACACACATCTTAGTTAGGGTGTAAGCTCACTGTCTGTTAGTGGAGACCCAATGTAGAGATTTATCTCTTTCCCAGGCTGGGCAACATCATTCCAGGGCTGGCAAGGTGGCTGTGTGGTTCAGGGACCTCTGGACCTTCTGTTTTGTTCCTCTGCCCTCTGTTGGCCTGCTCACATCTCTACACTCCAGCCAGTAGGAAAGGGCAGGGGACAAACTCCTTTCTCCTCAAGGCAGGACCTAGGGTTGCATGTATCACTTCCATTCCTATTTGTCCTGGATGTAGTCACATGGCCACTCCTCGCTGCAAGGGAAGCTGGGAAGTGTGGTCTTTATACTGAGAGCATGTACTTCTCCATGAAGGCAAGGAGAGTCACATTGAGGGATAAATCTGCCACAGTGTAGCTGAGGACTGGGAAATAGTTCCCTGTTAAGTTACAGGACCCATGATATGGTCAGAGAGTGCTGCAGCTTAAATCCTATGTTCACTGGGATGGACAAATATTTTTTGATCAACAAATATTTAATGGGTATTTCTATGTGCCAGAAACTCAGAACCCATATTCGCCAGTGGCTGATGGCCCCTTTTCAAGTTGGGCTAGATTTTGTTTCCTCTCCCCTTCTTTCCGATTGGAACATACACATCTTTCTCTATAGCTCATCTCCTCAATTTTCAACTCACAGTCCTGTAATAGAAATGTTTTTTTACCTCAGTGCCAAAGTGATTTTTCTAAATGGACAAATGCACCTCTAAGTGTAAGTTCTCTGTCTTCCCTTTGCCTCTTCAGACCCCCCCGTCACCCCTTATCCCCTGCTCTGAGCCTTGGGAGCCAACCCGTGTGAACTGCATTGAGAATTTCATCAAGGGCTTCCATTCCCTCTGGTCTTGGTTGGGTCTGGACAGTGGGAGCCCCTCTGGCTCCCTCCCAGGTGTGGTGGGCTTGCTGTGCTCTCTGAAGGTCACAGCTTACGGGTGGCCTTGCTCATGTTCTCTCTGCCTCAAGTTCCAGAAGTGCACCCTCCACCAGCCTTCAAAATTCGCTCCCCGCATCCGAGCCCAGAGGCTGCCACGTACTTATTGGCCTTTCTGCCCACACTTTTCTAAGGAGCCTCTTGACCAGATTCTTTTCAGATAAATCCATCTAAGTGTCCACCTGTTTCCTGCCATGACCAGGATGATACCAAACCCTTCCAGTGGCTCAGGACAGAGTGTTAGTTCCTTTCTAAAGCCTCCCAGGCTCATAGGGGTTTAATCCCTGTCTGTTCCTCTAGCATCATCCCTTGTCATCCTGCCCCCATAACTTCATTCATTCATTCACCCTGCAAATATTTAGTGAACCCCAACTGTGTGCCTGGCGCTGTTCTAGGACCAAGGATCTGACAGTGACAGAGTCAGGCAAGGTCTCCGCATTCTGGGGTCCCGCATCCCAGCCCCCGACCACTCGGATCTATGTTTCCAGGTGCTGTGCTGTCTTGCCTCCCCTCCCCCCTCCACTGTCTCACCTTTGGCTGGATACGCTCTGACTCTCCAATGGTAACCCCTCTCCCCCTCCACGAAGCCACCCAGCTCTCTGCGGGAAGGACCCCTTTCTCTCCCTGGAGCTCCACAGAGCCCCATGCTGATGCTTCAGAGCCCTTGCTCTCTCTTGTATGCTAATTGGCTTATGCATCTCTTTGACCCCAAACTGTGAGCTCCTGATGGGCAAGAGGCATCTGGGGTTTCTCTGAGACCCTGTGCCTGCAGGACCCGGCGTCTAGCAAATGCTCTGTGGAGATTCGTGGAATCAGTTGAACGAAATGTTACTTCTCTGAATGTATCAAGGGCATTTGCTGAGCCTCACTGTGGCCGCTTGAGGAGGGCAGGGCAAGGCTTCCACCCTTGTTTCTAGGAGGGAACACAGCGGTCAAGGACAGGGGAATTACTCCCCTGGTTCACCTGCCTGGTAAGAGGCAGATCAGAGGCACAAATTCAGGGACCTGAGACAACAAATGCTGAGCGTCTGGCTCCATCCTCCCAGCAGAGGCCTCCCGACTTGGGTGCAATACACACGAAGGCAGGTTTGTAATCTACGGGGATTAAAATAAATGTATTTACTTCTTTAAAGATTTCAAGAGCAATCCTGGGAAGCCTAAAATATAGGAAAATATAGGAATGGGTAGTGTATCAGCTTCCTAGGGCTGCTGTAACAAATTGCCCCAAACTGAGTGGCTTAGACAACAGCAGTGTATCGTCCCACAGGTCTGGAGGCCAGAAGCCTGAGATCAAGTCCCTCTGACAGCTCTAGGGGAGGGCGTGCTGCAGGCTTCCCCCCTCCACCCAGCTTCTGGTAGTTTCCTGGCTTGTGTCAGTTTACCTTGGATCTTCACGTGGTGTTCTCCCTGTGTCCCTGTCTGTGTCCAAATTGCTCCCTTTTGTAAGGACACCAGTCACATCGGGTGAGGGCCCACCATACTCCAGAATGGCTCAACCAAACCTAACTAACTACATTTGCAGCCACCCTATTTCCAAATGTCACTTCTGAGGTTCTGGGGCTTAGGACTTCAACACGTGAATTTGTAGGGGACACAATTTTACCCATAACATAGAGTCAGAGGCATAATAGAAGAAGCTTCCTTTGCTCCCTTGTGGCCTTTGTCCTCTTCTAGCCAGCCCCTGTATGAAACAATTGCTATCAACGTCAGATTTTTCTATACTTCTCCAAACCTTGACCATATAGCCACACATACTCATATATTATGAGAAACAAAATTAAAAAAAAGATACATCTAAAAACATGGAAAAAAAGAGAGAAACCCTTTAAAATACAAAGCCTCCTTGTCAATGTTTAAATCTTTATTTTGTTTCTTTGTGGATTTCTTTCCTGGTCCGTGAGACAAGGGTACCTCTGCTCTGGAGGGACTCAGAAGCAAGGGGCTAGACTGTGAGACACACTGTGTGCAGAGCTCTGGACACACTGGCCCTTTCCAGCCCCTCCGACGTTCATTAAAATCTGTTAATTCTCATCCATGCAGAGAGGGGAGGTTGCCAGCCTCACGTCTCCGATTTTGCAAAGCCTTGAGTTCTACGGCATGGCCAGTCCTGGCTTCTGCTGCTGCGAGGTGGGCTTTGGGAGGGAGTGGAAGGTGGAGGTTACTGTCCTGATCTGGTCCTACCATGGAGATGGGAGAGGGCCGGACTCTGAGAGGATAGCGGAGTGAAAATGATCGCCCGTCGCTGGGCTATCTCCTAGACGTTACTTTCGAGAGGCAAACAACAACAGAGCGAAGCCGTACATATGTTAAATTCACATCAGTAATAAAGATTAAGTAGAAGTTAATAGCATCCCAGTCATGCTTGTGGAGGTAATCTCCTTTCTGAAAATTCAAAATTAGATTTGGAGGATCGAAGCAAACAGGGGGTGAGACTTTGGCGTAATATTTTAATCAAATTGTCATGAGTGAGTGGATACAATTAAGAATTCTGTCAGTCACAGTGCTGAGGCCCTTTTGTTTGTCAGTGGTGGGAGGGGCAGGCAGGGCCAATGTGGGGAGAGATTAAACTTGACCTTTCCCAGGCTCTTCACTTTTGACCCCCTGGATGGGCTTTGCCTGTCAGATAGATGGCCGGTTTTTTTAAAAAGCTATGTGTGTGCACATGGGTACACGCGTGCCCGTGTGTGTGTATGCATGCACTTGTATTTGTGTGTGCTGGTGTGTGTGTGCACCTCTGTGAGCATGGGAGTGCACATGTGTATGTGTGGGGTGTGCAAGGGTACACACAGACGTGTGATACACATGTGTATGTGGGTGCGTGCATACACACGTGTGCATATGCATTTGTGTACATGTGAGAGAGGGAGAGAGAGAGAGAGTGTGTGTGTGTGTGTGTGTGTGTGTGTGTGTGTGTGTGTCCGTGCCAGGCAGTGAGAAAGCAGGGACTGGGGGCAAACAAAGGATTTGTGCTGTCCCACCAGTGACGAAACCTGGCCATAAGTATGCCTTTCAATCTTCTTTCCCCCCCACTTTTTTTTTGCGGCCAAATACAAGCATCTTGCATGTGAGTATCCGTGTGTACAGGATACGTCCACATGAGTACCTGGGGATAGCTCAACGCCTATATACACATGCATATTAACATGGGCCAAATCCGCTGCGAAGGATAAGGCAATGGATGTGAACGCATGAGTGAATGACGGCCTGCATTGCTGTCTTTGACATTAATGCCGTTCTGCACAGCCAGTTTAACTCCTGAATCAAGGTGCACCGTCCACGCTCTCTTCTCTCAAGGGTTTGCAGTTTTCAAAACCTGCTTTGCAGAGCCCCATGAATGATGCTGGAGACGCTGGGAGAAACTGACTCTTCCTACTTCTCTCCCATCACCTTCCTCTCCCCCGCATAACACTGATTTATTTTTAATTTTGATCCGTGGGTGGCGGAGGGGTGGTTGGGAAAGACGCCGGCAAAAATAGCTTTCTTTTTCCTTCTGCCACGACCGTCTGCCATGTAGGTGTATCTTATTTATCAGTGATTATAAATCAATAAGGAGAAGGCAGAAAAGCCAGCCAGCCAGGCTTCCCAAGCCGCTAGAGTTACAGACGTCAACATGTATGAATGCAATGTGTCTGATGCAGAATTTATGATTTTAAGCACAGTCAAGTAGATTCGAGGTTTAAAAAAAAATTAAAAAAAAGATTTCCTTCAAGGTTGCAGCAGCTGCTCTATGCTCTATCTCCCATCTTTAAACCCCGGGTTTGGGAAATAGACAAACGCCTTCTTCGACCTAGGAGGACAATGTGTAATCAGCATCCTGGTGGTTTATTTCACCTTTTGTTGTAGAAGAGAATAAAGTCGGGTGTAACTTAAGCTACTCCCTCCACTTGGGTGAGCATTTGGAGGCCGAAGGACCTAATTATTTTTAACACCGCCTTTTACTGTATTTGCCTGGGGAATTATTTCAAATCAACTGACAGACCTATTGTGCTTGTGACATCACAGCAACGGGCTTTTTTACACCGAAAACAAGCCTTCTGTTATTTCAGCAGTAACACACCCCGCACGCAAAAATTGCATTAGCAACGTCTAACCCGAGTGTCGAACACATTCGGAAATAAACACTATTGCACTACAGGGGTTGAGAGGGAATATGCATCAAAATGCCTGGCGTTTAATTTATTCCCCCCTTCGTCGGGAATTTAGCCAGTGAAATATAGCTGCCAGTGTCCCGGGCCTGCGCGCGCGCGCTCCTGCAATATGCTCTCGATCAATCAGATTTGCATAACTAAACTCTCTGCGCGCCCGCTCGGCTGCCCAGGTGCAAGGCCATTTGCATATAGAACAGTGAGGAGGTCCCAGGAGTCACTTCAGACCGAGCGACTGCTGAGCCCGCAGTCCACACAGCCCAGGAAATGAAATTGGAATGACAAAAAAAATGGGAGTGCTCGCCAGGAAGGGTGAAATATATGCCGGCGTGTTGCAAAGGTTATGTAGAGATTACGAGGCGGAGGCTTCCAGATGCAGAAAGACCCCCCAGAGTCCAGGGGGCTGCACCCACGGGGGTGAGGCCATGGGGGTCCCATTACCTACGGGTGTCCCCTTGAACCTGGGTCTTTCCCTACAAGTAAGGACTTCCCAGCCCTGATTCCTTTGTAAGACAGGATTTCCAAATGGATAAGAGGTGTCCAACACAGAGCAGGGGCTTGTCACACTTCTTGGGCACCCAGAATTAACTGCTTTATAAGTACCAGGTCCCCGCTGAGTCCGGGTGGGTCATCCTCACCCAGCCTTACCCCAGCCCTGTAAGGTGGGGCTGTCATCATCCACGTTTGCCCAGACCTCCGATCACACGTCAAAGTTCACCAGGACACTGCTCGCGACTCTCAGAAGTCCAGAGAGGGCAAGCCAGTTGTTTCAAGTCATCCAGCATGTCAGAGATGAACCAGCACCTGGGTTTCCGGAGTCCCAGCTGAGGATGAGGTCTGCTGGGCCAGGTGCCTGCAGATTTTTCTGTAAAGATCCAAAGAGTAGAAACACGAAGCAGGGCCTCATGAAGACTTCCACGGACCCTGAGCACCTTTGCCTTCTTGGGTCTCCTCCTCCATAAGCAAATATTAAACCTTACACTTTACAACTGCATGGATATGGACATGAATATGGCCCAGGCTGGATTCATTATTTTTATATTTTTCTTCTGATTTTAAAATAGGTTAAAATTGAGCGATTTCCATGGGCACCTGAGAGTCATGCAGGCCCCGGGCACTGGGCCTGCTGTGCTTCGTGGAGTAGTGCCCCTGCTTTGCCGCAGTGCAGAAACAGTTGTGGGCCATGCATAGTCGTGGGCGCGCTGTGTCCAATGAAACCTTATTGATGGGCACGGAAATAGACAGTTCCTATCATTTTCAGGTGTCACAAAATCTTCTTTGGGTTTCTTTTTCGCCCCTGTAAAAACCAGTCTCAGATCAAGGGCCCTAGGAAACAGTACAGCCCCCTGCCCAAGCCATGTAGGTTTCCTGGGCAAAAGACCTGTGAGGTCGGACAGGATAACAAGAGAAAAATCTCTCGAGAAATAACAATGTGGCTTTTCCTTTATTGATTAGGGACGGCCTGATTTTGAGGGAGCTGTTCCTTTGCCTGCCCTGCCCAGGGCTAATGATAAGGATGACTGCACTCCCGCACCTGCCCGGGAGCCAAGGAGGCTTAGAACAATGACACCCTCCACCGTCTCTGATTTCCCCATCCCACCCCATAGAAAATTGTCATGGAAGTTACGTCTTTGTCATTCTCATTTAATGAATATGAATAGGTCAGTGATTTAGGTAAAGGAAAGGACATTCTTTTGTACCTTTCCCCCTGGCGACTGTGTGTGTGTGTGTGTGTGTGTGTGTGTGTGTGTGTGTGTGTGTGTGTGTGTAGTGGGGATCAGGTCAATGTCCCTCTTGGTTTGAATGTCACTTGTTGTCAAGTTGGCATCCTATGTGGTTTCCATGGCAACAGCTTTTTGTGCCGGGGAGGGTCACGCACCTGTAATCTCTATGAAAAGGACAGCGAGAGGGTGTCCATTGGTTACTGCTTTTGTCTCTCTTGATGGATTTGAGTTTAACCTTGAAACTGGGTGAATAAAGGGCAAAAAACATTTAACACAAACATGGTGTGGGCCACATCCAGAGCTAGGGAGCGCTTGCTCGCTGGGTGGGGGTGATCTGACCCGCTGCCGATAATCTGGGTGTCCGAGTGACAGCTAGCACTTTGAACCTGACACCTGGCTGCCTGCTGATCACCTGGGCTGGGTGGGGCATGAAGGGCAAGAAGCACCACCTGGAAATGGAGCCGGGAAAGCCATTTCCTCCTCCAGCCACGATTCTCACCTGGCTGTGCAGGAGCTCCCTGCCCTCGGGGCTCTCTGCTTGTTCCTTTACTTTGGGGACCTCCAATTCCTATGGTGGCTGAAGGCAGCTATTGGGTCAGACAGCAGATATGGCCTGTGTTCCAGCTTTGCACCCCAATCTCCACGGAGCCACGCGTCCATCCATTCAACAACGGTTGGCTGGGGGCCTGGTGGGGGGATGCTGGAAGCGCCAGGTGCAGAAAACAGAGCTGGTCCTTGGGCATGAGGGATTTACAGGCTGGTGACAGAGATTAGTGTGAAACAAACACTCAGTGAATATATAATGATCAGTCATGGTAAGTGCTAGTCAAGTTCAGCCAAAGACTTAGTGAGCCTGTGTCTGTGGCCAGACAGGGTGCAAGTTGCTGGGATCTCAGAGGTAACAAAGGCAGCGAGCCACGGCAAAGGGGGATGTGTGTGCGGGGGAGGCTGTCCAGCCTTGGAGTAAAGGAAAGCACATCCACTCTTCCTCCGGGAGCCCCGTTTCTAAGGGGGTCCAGGACGACTATTTGCTCGAGCCTCGTTTCCTTGACCCTGAAAGGGGATAATAACACCCACCTCTAGGTAAATGTCTTAGTCGACTCTGGTGGCTATAAAAGATTACCAGAGACTGAGGGGCTTATAAGCAACAGATATTTCTTTCTCACAGTTCTGGAGGCTGGAAGTCCAAGGTCAAGGCACCAGCAGATTCAGCATCCACTTCCTTGGTCACAGGTGGCTGTCTTCTCTCTGTGTCCTCCCATGAGAAGGGGCGAGGGAGCTCTCCCTCCAGGGTCCCTTGTATAAGGGCGCTAATCCCATTCACGAGGGCTCCACCAACAAGCCTGATCACCTCCCAAAGGCCCCACCTCCTAATAACAACAAAGGGGGGTTAGGATTTTGACTATGACTTTGGGAGGGGACACAAACATTCAGGCTACAGCAGGGAGGATTAAATGGGATTAGTGCATGAAAAGCTCTGACGAGCACAATGCTTGGCACAGAAGAAGCTCGGAAATGGTAGCAGTTGCTGTCATAACAGAAGAGGTGAAGGCACATGGCCCACTCTGCGGCAGGCACCCTGGAAAGCACATTGACCTGGAATCAGGAGATCTTAACACTGCTGCTCCTTGCCAGCAAGAGACTTAACCTCTCTGATCATAGTGGCTTCCTCCCTCCCTCCCTCCTTCCCTTCCTTCCTTCCTCCATCCTTCCCTCCCTTCATGGAGATTTATTGAGCGTCCATCATGGACTTTCACTTTTTTACACGCTGGGATTCCTGCACCTATGCTTGCCTCAACCTATAGCATATGCTCAATAAATATTTGACAAACAGTACAATGAATGCATCATTGAAGCAATGCTTGCTCTGAAGCTGGGCTTCTCAACTCTGGCTGCATGTCAGAATCACACAGGGAGCTTCTCACAATATCTGTGCCCGGGGCCTACCCAGGCTAAGCGAACTGGCCTCTCCGGGTGAGAGACTGAGAACCACCCTTCCAACGGAAGCAGCAGAAGGCAAAGCACCTGTTGGAAGGGCAGCCAGCCTACAGGGCAGAGACCAGGAAGGCTGTAGCCCCTGCAGCTCTTGGTGCCCTTTTCCCTCTCCTAGGGCCATGGCACTTGTCTTGGTGTCCAGGATAACTGGATCGTGTAGGGTCAGGTGCTGAGGCCCTTGCTTTCTCTTGCAAGCCAGTTTTATCAAGAAGTCAGCTCAAAGTGGCAAGGGAGGTGATGGGAGGCTGAGAATAAATTCTAACATCAGTTTAGGGCTTCACTCTTACTGAATATTAATATACAAACCCACCTGGATGGCAGGGCACTCTGGGAGAATTATTGTGCCCATTTAGCAGATAGGGAACCGAAGTCCAAGTCATCATGTGATTGCACTGAGGTGACCCGAGTAGGAAGGGGCAGAACCAAGATTCAAACCCAGAGCTTCTGCTTTCCAGTCCAGGGCTCTTTGTACCTGAATGCAGATGTACAAGTTTCTTAAGGTGAGAGGGAAGGAGGCCAGATTCAAACTCAATCCTTAGGACTCCTCCAAAGCCTGTTCAAATGAGAGACAAATCAATTCCTGGCCCTCTCAGAGTTTAAAACCAGTTGCTTACCCATCACCTTAAGGCACAAACCAAGACAGTCTGGGAGCGAGTTTTGAACAAGGGACTATGCCGCTGGGTGCTGCAGGAGTTTAGAAAAGTGCAGTGTGGTCTGGGGAAGTCAGGGAAGGCTACCTGGAGGAGGGGGACTAAGCGGAATGTTGATCAATAAACAGGATTCAGGGGAGACGGAAGATTGGGAGGAGGCCTTAAAAGTGAGGGGACGTATGAACACAGGGATACATTTTAAGAAAGATTTCTGTGTACATTATCTATTATCTAGTAACAGGTCACTCCTAAACCTAGTGACTCAAAATAACTCGCGTTTATTAGGGCTCAGGAGTTCATGGGTCATCTTGGTGGTTCTGCTGTCTTGGGTCAGTCTCTGCTGACCTCACATGCTGGGTTCCTTTGTGGTCAGCTGGTGTGTCGGCAGTGGGGGGCGGTGACTGGTGGTCCAGGATGACCTCACTCATGTCTGGCCACTGGCCAGGGTGATGGAGGTGAACGGACCACATAACTCCATCCACCAGGCTGGCCCTGGCCTGTCCGCTTTGCAACTGGCTAGGGGGACAGGACAGAAGCACCTAGGCTCTTGAAGCTAAAGCTTAGAATGGGTGCACTGTCACCCCAGCTCATTCTAGTGGTCAAACTGAGTCACAAGGCAAGCCCAATTCAAGTGATCTTGATTGGGAGAGATTCCACCTCTTGGTAGGAAGAGATGCAAAGTCAGACGCAAGGTGGAGTGGATAGAGGGAAGGGAATAATTGTGGCTATTTTTGCAGACCATCCTCCCTCCCTCCCTCTGTTTCTACTCCTTCCCTATCTCCATGAGTCTTTATTGGCACCCATCCTGGGCCCACTGCGTGAGATGTTAGAAGGGCAGAAATCAGGGAGACTTAGACGGTCCCTGCCCACTGGGGCTGCACCCTACGGGGGCGAGACAGCTACTGATCACACTCAAATGTGTGTTACACACGACGGCAAGTGCTATTTAAACAATAAGTTCTCAGCCACCGTGAAACAGCTTGGTAGTTCTTCCATAAGTTAAACATAGAGTCTCTGCGTGACCCAGTGATTCCGCCAGGAGGATCCACCCCAAAGAACTGAGAACAGGTGCTCAGATGAAGGCTCGCACTCAAATGTTCCTTGCAGCTCTAGACACATCAACCAAAAGGTGGAAACAGCCCAAATGTCCATCACTGATGGACGGATGAACAAAAAGCCGTATATCCACACAATGGAATGCTATTCAGCCGAAAGGGGGGAATGAACACTGATCCAGGATCCAACATGGATGAACCCTGACCACGCTGAGCTGAGGGAGAGAAGCAGGAGTCACACATCATGTGATTCCATAGAAGTGATTCCATAGAAATGAAATGTCCAGGAGAGTTGAACCCCTAGAGACGGATAGCAGATTCGTGGTTTCACGGGCTGGGAAAGGTGGGAACAGGGAGGGACTGCTCGTGGGCATGGGGTTTCTTCTTAGGGTGATGAACGTTCTGGAACTGGATGGTGGGGGTGGTGCCCGAGAATGTGGAGGTACTAACAACCACTGGACCGGACGCTGTGAAATGGTTAAAATGGTGGACTTTATGTTCCGTGAATGTTACCTCATACACACGTAAGTTCAATGAGCTGGTGAGCTCAGTGCTAGCGATCTGATCCGGCTGGGGCATCAGGAGGCTCCCTGGAAATGTGATGCTGGGATTGAGACTCTGAGAGCGTTGAGATGGGGCTCCGAGGACCACTGTTGTCACTTGCGCCCAGCGGGAGCCCAGCCTCAGCAGATGCCAGCTCACGACTGCTCAGCAAGCCAGGAACGGGTCCCTTTTGTCTCAGAAGGGCCACGTTTAGCCACGCGACTGTCAGGCCACTGTCACTCCCTGCCTCTCAGGCCACTCTGTGTTTTCGGGTGTTCAGATGCTGCCCTGAATGTCTGAATGCAGGCCTCTCTTCCCTGGGTGCCTTCCTCTGAGCACAGCAAGGCCCCTGACAGCCTCCAGAGCCTGGAGTCCCAGCTGCTGGGTGTCGAGGGGCTGGTGCCCGCCTTCCCCTCCTCTCTCCACGGCCAGCGCCCCTTCCCTTTCAGAGGAAGGATGAGGAGGTTTGGGGCCACCTCGTGCTGGCCCCCCATTGGGTGTGGACTCTCACCCCCGCCAAAGTCTCCAGCTCTTGGTGGGCCCTGGACATCGTCTCCCCTTCCATCCAGGTTTCCTGTCTCCCTGTAGCTTGGCACGGTAGCTGGTGATGCAGGCTGCCTGCTAGGTGGGTATCTGCGTGGCCTCCTTGGTCCCCAGGGTGTGGCCCAAGCCCTGCTGCTTTGGAATCACACCATCAAGTCATGAGAGCCGGGCAGGAAGAGCTGCCAGCCCTTCCCTGGGCATCCGCCTGCTCGCCAGCTCTGTCCTGGGCCCGCGGCTCTGTATCTGTGGCTCTTGCCACATTCAAGAGGCTGAGAGTTGTGCTGAGTTCTTCCTGGCCCCTACCTTCCAGACACACAGAGCCCTAAAGGCTCCCTGCTGCATCCCTGACCTGGCCAAGGGGGCTCACCCTGGGCCTGGAGGAGGAGAGGCCACCGGTGGTCTTTAAGTCACCTCTTCGGCACAGATGCCCCTCTGCCTAAGACTGCTTGAAGCAGCAGCCTGTTATCATTTCCACTGAGGACCACTGATGACCACTGACCCGGGGTTAATGGGGAAGGGTCCATCCAAGATGCTGATTTGCATACGGATACGTGTTAATGCCGAGATGCATGACGGCTGTCGTGGTGTCCCTAGGCCCAGCCCCCGCTGGGCTGCCCCATGATACAAATGGAGACAGAAACTGTTTCCATCTCAGCCCCCAGGGAAAGGGCTGCATTTCCCAGAGAGTGGCCTGCAAGAGGGATGCCTCTTTTCTCAGGGCTCCCCTCCCCACCCACCTCCTTCCCCTCTTTCCTCCCAGCAGCCTGGAGACCCTCACCCTTTTAAAGAGTTCTCTCTCCAGTAGGTTCTTTTGTATTCCAGAGAGCACTGTCAAAATTGAGACTCTTAGTGCCATCAAACGTGCCTAGGGCAGAGTGGCCCTGGTGGCCTCCAGTGCACCGGAGGGGAACTGTGGCATCGGGGTGGGTGCCAGGGGTTTCAGGCTCTGCATCTTCCTTCGGCGTTTCCTAAACCTGCCGTTTGTGTTTTATGACAAAAGCAGTCTTAAGGACCCCAAGAAGCAATGAGAAACTGTAAGAAATTATAGTCATATTCTCTGAAAATATTTTAAAATTACACATCATTACTGTGAAAGAGACTTTGACTCTCTACGTGGTAATATCTTGCATGATCATTCCAATGAGAAGACGAAACAAGAAAATCCATTCATGGACCACTTCTTGGCCGTGTGCACCAAGGCGTCTGCAGATCCAGGTGTGAACAGCATCTCCCTCCCTTGCTGGGTCCTCATAGCACCGATGTGAAATGGCGTAACTATCCCTTTGCAGGGTCCAGGAAACTGAGGTCCAGAGAGGTCATGGGATTTGGCTGCAGGAAGCGATGCAGATGCAAAGGCAGGGAGAGCTCAGCCTGTTCACCTGCCCACAAGGTGTGCAGGGCTGTCTTTTGGAGTCACGCTTCCACATGTGAGTCTTGCAGGGTTTGAAGTTGATTTTCAGCAAATTCCATCTCTCTTTTATAGGCCTTTCACTTCTTTTCTGATGGTTTTACTCTCCCTCTCTCCCTCCCCAGAACCATCCTCTGGTACTTGAAGGAAGGGGAGTAAGAAGGAAATTAGCATTCGTTTCACCCTGAAAGGCATTTCACATTCATTATTTCATTGGTTCCTCACTAGAGCCTTCTGAAGCTGGTGTTATTCCCACTTAGAGTGGAGGAAATGGATACTCAAGGGGTGAAATAACTGGCCCAAGGTCATTCAAAGTATAATGGGCGGAGCCAGAATTCATATCCGGGGCTGTTGACTCCAAAGTCCTCGTCTCTGTAACATCGAGTTGGAGGTTCTAAGGATCTGCCAGGGACTCCCTGGGGCAGGAAGGTGGAGAAACTACTTTATCCAAGACACCCCTTCATTGACTTTTTCTTCCCCTTTGTGTTGTGTGAAAAATTCATGTTTGCCCTCACGAGGCAAAGTAAGGAGGACTTTGAGAAACCAGGTAAATGTCACTCAAGAAACAGAGTTGGCCTCCTAGATTCACAAAGCACGGAGGAAAGGAAATCTAACTTAGGGCCTCAAAGAGAATCATTTGTGGTCATGCACAAAGGAGAGAGATGTGAAGTCATAGTCTAGCCCACAGATACAGGGTCCAGGGGCTTTCAGAGGAAAGAAATCAGCCAGAAGCCAAGGAGGAAAAAAGGATGGAGTCTCTCTGTCCTGCAGCCCGTCCTCCAGATGTGACTGTGTTTTCATAGTGTCCATTCTCAGGGGAGCATTTATCTTTGTCCCTACGCCGTGCTTCAAACCAGGCATCCTTGTCATGTGGTCATTGTAGAATGCACCAAATACACCTTTGAGTAATTTAATTAAATAATATTGACACAACCATAATGTATTCACATGGCATTTGTTTTTACTGTTCTTTCACATACAAAATGTCACTTAGTCTTGACAGCAGACTATGGAGATACTGAGGATAAGAATGACCAACTCCATCTTGTCCTTGAAGAACCAGAGTCTAGTGGAGCTGCAGAAATGACATGGAATAAAAGGACATTCACAGGCCTACTGGGTTCTTGAGGCCATGTTTTTGCCACCCACCCGGTTGCCTTTTGATCTCGTGTTTCATGATGCCTTCACGTGTATCCTGTCACTTTACTCTCCCCATAGTCCTGTGTGTTAGATATGTTTTATGTCTGTTCATTTTACGAATACAGAAAACCAACATATAAAAGAAGGAGATGACTTGCCCAAAGTTCCATGGTGGAGCCGAGGCCCAAATTCATGTCTACTGACATGCAACCTCTTGCTTTGTCTACTACTACATCGCTGACTTCCTACTTGCAGTTGAGGTTGATGGGGTGGGTGTGTCTTGATGAGGGGGTGAGAAAGAATGGTAGAGAAGATGACCTTTTAGATGATGCTGCAAACAGCCCAGGTGTACTTTGTCCAGGCCTTTATCACGGTGGGTAAGAGAACTCTTCAAATCACTTGAGTCAACTTTCTAAAAACGCTCCTGCACCTAAAAGGGTAGCTCATTCGGGAGGGGCTGAAGGGAGGGAGGGTTTGGCTGTGGAGTAAAATGAAGGGAAGAGCTTCTGGGTTGTTCATTGTGCCAGCCTTGATGATTAGGCTGAGATTATGGCTCGGGGGATAAGAGTCCATTTATCTGGTGCGTTCCCACAATCTAATTGGAAAAGTGGAATTACCACTTAAGACCGATGGTAACAGAACGTCTTTAAGCTATGAAGCTAAAATGAACTGTGAAGTTACACGCAGGAGCGTCTCGTTTTGACTGCGGCAAGAGGTTTTATTTGAAATTAGAAAATGAAAATGACCGATCAATGCAGTAAGAATAGAATGAATGGCATTTCAATTGCGCTATGGGAAAATATAACTCAGAATCAAGATGCCCTATTTACCTTCTTTCTAATTCCAGCTCCTTCCACTTAATGGCAACATATATAAATAGATAATGCATTGGTTAGCAGCTGAGATGTAACCCCCAGCCTCAGGTAAACCCTGCGATTCTAAAGTGGGCTTTGGGGCAGTTTGACAGAAAGCGGAGATCTCTGTGAGCTTGTCTTCCTAAGAGAGGCAAACAAATGAAGCCAAAGCCTTGGCCTGTGGTCCTTCTGTAAACCTAGAATGCTGTGGGGTTCTGCTTCTTCAACTAGAAAAGTCAGGTCGTGGTTTTAATTAACAAGCGTAGGAAAGATCTGTTCTTTCAAAGGAAGAAAGATCTGTTCTTTCAAAGGAAGTTGTTGAAAGAGCAGTTGTTGGATGAAAGAAATGGTTCCAACCAGAAAACTGGAATGATGGGGGGACTTATACGATACATTTTAAAATTAGTATTATTGGCGTTGTCAAAAGACTCATAGCTTTTATTTCTTGAGCAATGAGTATGGGAGATATGAGTTTTGAACATGATTTATTTATTCATTCCACAACTATGTTTTGAATGCCTGCCGTACGACATCTGCTGTGGACGTGGTGAACACATCAGGCAAACGTGCCCACTTTCATGGAGCTTTTATTTTGGTGGAGGATATACAAATAAGTCGATTTTGTTGAATGTGATGACTGTTGCAGAAAGATAAGTGAGGGAAAAGGGGGGTAGGATAACCTGGTGAGACATAGTTTGCATTTTTACAAAGGACCATCAGAGGAGGTGGGAGATGAGCATTTGAGGAGGTGAGACTCATGGCTGTAGGGGGAAGAGCAGACAGAACGGTATGTGCAAAGGGCCAGAGGCGAGCATGTCCTTGTGTCGGGAGAACAGAAAGGAGGTCATCATATTTATTCCTCAGAGGTAATGTTGTTAGTATGTTACCGACGAGGGTTCTTGGCCTCCTTAATCAATAGAAATTGATTAAGAGGCCAGACAAGAAATTCAGGCAAGGCTTTATTTGGGCTCCTGCTGCAGCAGGGGGGGAGTGAGAACAAGTAACAGGCTCCCTTGCTCACGGAGGGGGTTGGTTCCTTATACTATGGGGTCCAGGGGTCGGGCCAGAGGGGTGGCTCAGGTGTTTTGCCCAGCCCTTTCGCGGTGTGAGCGCAGCGGGCACGTGCAGTACCCTGCTTTTGCTTCCAGCTCTTCAGAAGTGGCAGCTGGTTTTCTGGTCTTTTCATATATTGTTTTCTGTCATTTGCACCTATTGTTCATGCACACAATTATTTTCACTCCCTTATAGTTTCTTCATATTTTATTGCTTGAGGAAACGTTTGTCCTGGGGCAGGCACTGCAGCAAAGGGTCCCAGGTCCTAGGTTCCAGCCTGTATCAGTGTCACTGAGACGGTTGAGGCTTGGGGAGAGGTTGAGGATCTTGACAATGACTTTAGCTCTTAATCACTGTACACCTGCTTCCACCATCCTAGGGATCCCTTGGGTGCCATGGAAACCCTCTGAGTCAATGTGAGGTTATAAGAGAGGTTGAAAATGTGAAGTCCAAGCCTGTTTTTCTGCTTCCTGAAAACCTCTTGCATCCATCCATTTGTCTCCAGCTCTAGCCCCTCCACCCTGATTCAGGCTGCCTTGTCTCTCTCTTGGATTACTGAAAGAATCTTCTATTTGTGCTTCAACTCCTGCTCTCCTCCAACCCCTTCCCCTTGTAGTGATAAGAAAAGTCTTACAGAAATACAAATCTGATTATAGCACTGTCCCCCAACTTAAAATCCTTCAGTCCCCATGGCTTAGATTTGAGTCCTAACATCACCGCTTTCTGTCTTCACACCCTGGGCTCCAGCCCCACTGGCCCCTTCTGCTCCCCAGACACATCATGCATCTTCCTGTTTGCGTCCTTCTTGAGTGCACTTGACCCTGTCTGGAACAGTCCCTTATATTCTACCTGGTTAATCCCCTCTGTATTTCTCAAAGCTCAGATCAAACATCACTTCTTGCTTTCTCTAAGGCCTGATCAGGTCACTGATTCCACATCACAGTCCCCTGATTTGTCTGCACTCTTCCCTCATGACACTTGCGACATTAATTTTTCTGATTATTTGTTCATTGTTGTAACTCAGCATCTAGAACAGCATCTAGATGTCCAAGAAGAATGAATAAACATGTCACTCTGCTAGACCCTAATGTCCATGGGGGCAGGGGTCTCTTGTCTTGTTCACCATAATTCCCCTGTGCCTAGCCCAGTGCTTGGCATCTAGGGTATATTCCATAATGACTTCTTAAAGGAATTCACACAGTTTTCAAAATATCATTCCCTGGTGTTTTTGTCTGGTCCTGTCTGGGGGAGGCTCCTTATACATAAACAATAATAGATGGACCCTGTTCACTGTTTTCATTCTGTTTGACTTGTGAACTGGTCCAGCTGTGTCCCCACCCTGCTGCCTAGAGGGGCCTGCTGTTTTTCTTTGTTTACCTTGGCTCTTGGAGTCTTAAAAGCAATTTCTTGGGCTCAATTCTAAAAGTTCTGTGAGTCTATTCTATGCAGACCCCAAGCTTTATGATTTCACTTCTCTATCCTCTCTCTGCTTGATCTCCTCAAGAGCATATTGTCTTCTCTAGTGTCAAATATATTTTTATACATTGCCACGAATGTATTGTGAAATAGTAAAGGAAATGAATAAATAAAAAAATTGGGTTTCCAGCCATGCTAAGAATCAGATAGAGTAGGTGTATATGTTGGGTTCCAGAAAGGATCCAAGTCACATCCCAGTTCACTCCACCATGGCTCAATTATCCTGACCTGGGGACCCTCTTCAGATTCCCACTCTATTGTCTGCCCAGTTACCTCACCTTGTCTTTCTTTTTTTTTTTTTTAATCATCTTTATTGGAGTATAATTGCTTTACAATGGTGTGTTAGTTTCTGCTTTATAACAAAGTGAATCAGTTATACATATACATATATCCCCATATCTCTTCCCTCTTACGCCTCCCTCCCTCCCACCCTCCCTATCCCACCCTTCTAGCTGGTCACAAAGCACTGAGCTGATCTCCCTGTGCTATGCCGCTGCTTCCCACTATCTATTTTACATTTGGTAGTGTATATCTGTCCATGCCACTCTCTCACTTTGTGCCAGCTTACCCTTCCCCCTCCCAGTGTCCTCAAGTCCATTCTCTAGTAGGTCTGCATTTTTATTCCCATCTTGCCCCTAGGTTCTTCATGATGATTTTTAATATTTTTTTAGATTCCATATATATGTGTTAGCACATGGTATTTGTTTTTCTCTTTCTGACTTACTTCACTCTGTGTGACAGATTCTATGTCTATCCACCTCACTACAAATAACTCAATTTCGTTTTTTTTTATGGTTGAGTAATATTCCATTGTATATACGTGCCACATCTTCTTTATCCATTCATCTGTTGATGGACACTTAGGTTGCTTCCATGTCCTGGTTATTGTAAATAGAGCTGCATTGAACATTGTGGTGCATGACTCTTTTTGAATTATGGTTTTCTCAGGGTATATACCCAGTAGTGGGATTGCTGGGTAGTATGGTAGTTCTATTTTTAGTTTTTTAAGGAAACTCCATACTGTTCTCCATAGTGGCTGTAACAATTTACATTCCCACCAACAGTGTATGAGGGTTCCATTTTCTCCACACCGTCTCCAGCATTTATTTTTTGTAGATTTTTTGATGATGGCCATTCTGACTGCTCACCTTATCTTTCTGACCAGTCTCTTTCTGGTTTGGGGAACTATCATGAATCCAGCTAGCTCACACTTTATTGCAATGCCAAAGTCTTGCCAAAACTTTTTTTCCCAGAGCTTTAGCCCAGCTCACTCTAACCTCTGTTCTTCCCACCTCCAACATTTGCTGGGATCTTGCAGAGAATCAGCTGGCCTTGAGAGCTGTGTCTCAGTTGCCCAGGTCTCTGCATTAGGTTTTCATGTTTTGGGGTGGCTATGTTTAGATGGTTCTCTGCATTTCCTGAGGCACCCAGAAACTCCATGTTTAGGACATATTCTTCTTTCCTATTTAAAGTGCATCTCTTGTGAAAAGCATACAAGTGGGTCTTACTGTTTCTTAATCCCGTCTGAAAAATCTCTGCCTTTTAGTTGGAATACATAGTTAATTTATATTTAATGTAATTTTTGTTGTGGTTGGGTTTAAATCTGTCATCTTGCTATTCATTTTCTGCTTGTTCCATCTGTTTTCTATTTTTTGTTTGTTTGTTTGTTTGAGTAGTAATTTTCTTAGTATTTGATTTTCTCTCCTACTTTGGCTCTTCATCTATAGCTCTTTGTGTTATTTTAAAAAATGGTTGCTCTAAGACTTGCAATATCCATCTTTAACTTATCAAAATCTGTCATGAATTAATATTATGCCACTTAAAATATACTGTTAGAACCTTATAACAGTAAAGTGTCATTTTACCCTTTTAATACTTTGCATTATTGTTGTCATGCATTGTACTTCCTCATATGCTACAAATTACAAATTAACAATATAGTGTTGTTAATTTTGCTTTAGACAATTATCTTTTAAGGAAATTAAGAAACAAGAAAACTTAAAAAAAAAGGTAAAAATTTTTACCATTTCTGGGTCTCTTCTCTCCTTTAGGTAGATTCAAGCTTCCATCTAGTGTAATTTTTCTTTAACATGCAGAAGTCTTGTTAACATTTCTTAGAACCTCAGGTCTTCTAGTGATGAATTCTCTTGGATTTTGTTTATCTGAATATGTTTTTATTTTGCCTTCATTTTGAAGGATATTTTAGCTGGATTCAGAATTCCAAATAGATCAATTCCATCCACTCCCCCAGCATTTTAAAGATGTTGTTCAATTATATTCTGGTTAGCATTATTTTGGGTGAGGACAGTAGTCACTCTTTGTAGTTCCTCTCTATGTAATGAGTTTTCCCTTTGGCTGCTTTTAAAATTTTCTCTTTATCTTACATTTTCAGCAATTTGATTATGATGTGCCTAGAAGTGTGATTTACTTTTGTTTCTGTTGTCATTGTTTTGGTTTCATCTGCTTGGAGTTTATTGAACTTCTTAAATTATGGGTTGATAGTTTTAATCAAATTTGGAAACTCTGGGCCATTATACTTTCAAATATTTTCTTCTACTCCAATCTCTCTTCTCTTTTGGGGACTCTATCTATACTTGTGTTAGATCAGTTGATACTGTTCACAGGTCACTTAGGCTCTTATCATTTTTTCCCACCCCCATTTTCTCTTATCAGTTTGAATAGTTTGTATTGCCATTTCTTCAATTTTACTAGTTTTTTCCCTGCATTGTCCAATTTGCTATAAAAGCATCCAGTACATTTTTCAATTCAGATATTTTATATTTCAGTTCAAGAATTTCCATTTACTTCTTTTTTAAAATAGTTTGTTTCTCTACAGAGTTTTCCCATTTATTTCCTCATTATGTCTATTATTTTGTTTAAATCCTTAAATATAGTTTACGTTTCTTATTTGCTGCTAATTCCAAGATCTCTGTCATATTTGGATCTGTGTCAAATGACTTCTTCTCTTGGCTGTTGGTTCTATTTTTCTGCTTCTTCTCATGTCTAGTGAATGTTGATTTTATGCTGGATATTGCAGCTGTTACATTGATGAGAGTCTGGATTTTGTTTTTTCCCTTTCAAGATTGTTGGGTTTTGTTTCAGCTGCCAGTGAATTTATTGATGGATCAGCTTCATCCCTTTGAGGCTTGTTTTTAAACTTTGTTATTGTGGGTCTTGTGTAGACTTCACTTAAGGGCTAGTGTAGCCCAATATCTAAGGTGTGGCCTTTCTGGAGATTCAGCTGAATGCCTGGAGGGTTTATTGAGCTCTTTCTACCTTGGCTGTTCAGAGTGTTAATATTTACCAGCACTGTGCAATCTTTAAAATCTCTATTCAGCTTCCAGCTTCCAGTAGTTGTTACCTGCCAGGCCACAGTGGAGTTTTTTCCTGCACATGTACAGCTTAATATCTGGCCAAAGACTTAGAAGAAACTTTACACAGATTCCTGAATTTCCTTTTTGCGTGACACTCCCTCCTCTTTGGTATTCTGCCCCCAAAATTCCAGGGCCCACAACAGCCCTAAACTCTGATCTCTGCTTCCTCCATTCAGCAGCATGATCATATTTCCTTGGGCTGCACCTTCGGTGCTGTGGACCATAAAGTGCCTTCAGGCAGAAAGCCAAAGAAATTGTGGCACTTACCTCAAGTATTTCCTTTCTTTCAGGGATCACAATCTTCTGAAGACTCTTGTGCAATATCTGAAGACAATTGCTTCATATATATTACCCAGTTTTACAGGTGTTTTCAACAAGAGAAATAACCTAGTACCAGTTATTCCATCGTGGCCAGAAGTGGAAGTTTTGTCACATCCTCTCTTAACTATGCCCAAATGTTGTAAACCACCTTAAAACACAGTCTTCTTTTTTCATAAGTGAATAGTGATTATTTGCAAATAATAAAGAAGTTGGCCAATATCCTTCTCCTGGTCATGCTTAGGCAGAGGATGGAGACATGGGATGAGGCAAGATGAATTCGTAGGAAGGTCTATAATATATACTATGAAAGATTTCATGATAGAGATTGTTAGCTGGAATGGGTTATAAGTGTTATATGGGTTAGAAGCGTTAGCACTTATTCTCCACTCTTGATGTTTCCTTCACAGTGGACAGATACCTATTAGAGTAATAATCTTTTTTTTTAAAAATAAATTTATTTATTTATTTATTTGGCTGCGTTGGGTCTTTGTTGCTGTGCACGGGCTTTCTCTACATTCAGCGAGCAGGGGCTACTCTTCGTTGCAGTGCATGGGCTTCTCATTGCGGTGGCTTCTCTTGTTGTGGAGCACAGGCTCTAGGTGCGTGGTCTTCAGTAGTTGTGGCTTGCGGGCTTAGTTGCTCTGTGGCACGTGGGATCTTCCGGGACCAGGGCTTGAACCCATGTCCCCTGCACTGGCAGGTGGATTCTTTATCACTGTGCAACCAGGGAAGTTCCCTAGAGTAATACTCTTGATCTCTCGTCTTATCCCAACTCTTCTTAAGTGGGCAGAATGTGTAACTGATTGGTGAATTTGGGACCAGAAATGGGGAAGTTCAGCTTGATCCTGTCCTCCTGCCCTTCTCTTGGGGATCTGGACCGGGTTTACTCCTCCATGGCTTAATTTATATAGTAACATGCAGGAAGAGAGTAGGAGCTCAATCAATGTTAGAATTAGAAGTTATTATCATTGCTATTATTTTTTACTTTGTTTTATTTTCACTTGCATTTTCTTTCTCCATTCTGAGGGTCCTCTAGAAAACAAAACTTGAGCAATTACCTTAGGTCTGTCTTTCCTTGTTTGTGTATATAATAAGGGGGTGGTCTCCCATGTAAGGAAACTGAAATAGGAAAAGGACGACACTGACGGAATCCTTTGGCCCACCCAGAAATCCCTGAGATTAAATCTGGTCCATTTTTATGTGACATCTGTTTGGAGACACTCAGAGTTGTTGGGATCATCCATTCACATAGTATCCAAAGTGGCAGATATCACTACAACTGCCAATTGATGGCATGAATGCTAATGGAGTAACTGAGGACAGAAATAGGGTTTGAAGTATGGTGGGAGGTGAGGGGAGCCAGGCTAAGGTGGCAAAAACAGCCTCAGAAACTCCACGCTCTGTAGATCAATGACTAAGATCTAGGTTGGAATGATCTCAGAACCCAGCCCTCTACATGGATAATTCTTACCCTTTTGTTTGTCTCCCATATATTCGTAGTTATGGCAAAGAATGAAAAGACACGTGGTGTGAGCTTGAGAGCATGGCTTCTGGAGACAGATTATCTGGTTTGGTTCCTAGTTTAATCACTTACTGACTGCCTGGCCTTGGAAAAATCTTTTAACCTCACTGTGCCTCAGTTTTATCATCTGTGAAATCCTATTCATAAGGTTGTTGGGAAAATTAAATGAGCTCTAGGATACGAGACAAAATGAGATAATATGTCATAGATTTAATATTAAGTTACGCTAGCTAACATTTAATAAGTGTTCCTTATGTGCCAGACTTCATTCTAAGAGCTTTGCACGTAATGACTTGTTAACCTTAGCACATAGAATCCTATGAGATAGTTCACTATTATTATCTCCATTTTACAGATGAGGAAATAGTTTCCTGTTTAGTGCTGTGGCTGGGACCACAGGTTTGTCTGCTGAAGACCTTTTTCTATTCTCTGGACCATCTCCCAGACCCCACCAGGTGTGTTGTCATATAAAAGGTTGAGAACGACTATCTAGGATAAAACTTCATGCAGCAGAAAGGAAAAAAACAGAGGTCCTGGTGGGGGTAATGGGTTTGTTTCGTATTCTGTTAAGTGGTAGCCAATCAGGTATGGTCAAGAGAAGCTCAGAAAAAAACAAGCCAAAGTTTATTATACTCATAGATCCTAGAGACAGGAGGCACACAGAACCATCCAGAAACACCAGGGATGTCAGGAAGCAGAAGATGGGAGGAAGGGGTACACTTAGATGAGGCCTTCATTGGCAGTTCTGTAAGAAAGGCAAGGCGGGGCGGGGTGCCCAGTTTAGGATTAGCTAGTGTGAATAATTTCAGTGGGCTCAGCCGTAAGGTTGGTCTCTAGTTGGAACCAGGCCCTGGGAAAATTAGGCGGCGGCTATTGCCTCCTGGGGTGTGCAGGCCAGGTAGAGAAGGTAGGGCTCCGGATTGGTCAGTTTGCACAACAAAGGCATCTTCTAGGCTGCATTCTTTGCTATCCCTAAGAATTGGCTAGCCCGGTGAGGGACAGTCTTTCTCCAGCCAGAAAGTTTTGTGTTTTTTTGTTTTCTTTTGTTTTTTTTGCGGTACGCGGGCCTCTCACTGCTGTGGCCTCTCCTGCCACGGAGCACAGGCTCTGGATGCACAGGCTCAGTGGCCATGGCTCACAGGCCCAGCCGCTCCACGGAACGTGGGATCCTCCCGGACCGGGGCACGAACCCGCGCCCCCCGCATCGGCAGGCGGACTCTCAACCACTGCGCCACCAGGGAAGCCCCAGAAAGGGTTTTTAAGATGCCAAAACATTATAATATACAGAAAGTCAAGCAATCAGTCAACCAAACAACAGACCTACAATACAGGCTTCTAGACCATGTGCCACTGGCATTGGAGACAGCAGACGGGGTTTCCAGCCTCCTAGCCCATGACCCCTCAGGACCCCCGTCATGCTTGGTAATGGCTGGGTGAGAATTTTTCCTGGTAGCCTCCGGGCAGGGCAGGCAGCGGCAGACTAGGGGAGACAGAACCACGCTGATGTCCCTGAGGGCATCCTGTCTCCGTTGCTAGAGGTGACAGGACAGCTGCCTAGATCACTGGCAGCAGCTGGGAAGAAGGAGCAGAAGAAGGAAGAAGAGAGTTTGCGGAAGGGTCACTGAGGGAGAGAACAGCCACCGTTACCCGGGATGAATCTGGTCTGAATTGGTCTCAGAGACTCAATCCAATTACAAGCTGTTCATAGAATCACAGCTGACACTTGTTTGAACAGTGCCTGGCTTGCGTTTATTTAGCCTTCACCCACACCATCTAACTTTTTTCCTTTGTTATTTTTATTTGAAATTTAATTCTCATATCCCACGATCATTTATTTAAAATATATAATTCAATGGCTTTTAGTACATTCACAGAGTCACTAATTAGTCACAGAATGCAACTATCATCACTGTCAATTTTGAAACATTTTCACCAACCCAGAAAGAAACCCCAAACCCTTTAGCAGTCGTCTCCCCGCCACTCCTTCCCAGCCTTCCAGCTCTAGGCAATCACGAATCTACTTTTAATCTTCTCTCTGTCTCTAAATAGTTGCCTATTCTGACCTTTCATGTAAATGGAATCCTACAATATATGGTCTTTTCTGTCTGGCTGCTTTCACTTAGTATAATGTCTTCAGGGTTCAGACATGTTGTAGCATCTCATCATCTAATTTTGATTCTTCAATAAATTTTGGAAATAGGTACAGTAAATACTGTTGTAACTGTTTCCACTTAAAGATGTGAAAAAAGAGCCACTAACTCCAAGTCAGCTTCTGTGCTGAGCTCTCTATAGGGACCATCTCATCCTCTATGATGCCAGACATAGGTACCATCTTTTTTCCCATTTAACAGATAAGAAACTGAGGATCAGAGAGTTGGAGCAATTCACCTGAAATCACACAGCCAGCAAGTGGTTGGGCTGGCATTGGAGCCCAGGCAGGTTGGCTCCAGAGCTTCAAATGTTAGCCACCAGCACCCACTGCTTTCTGGGCTGAATGCCTTGCCCTGGGGGCATGGCTCATCATTGACCAGGATGGAACTCTAATACAGATCTCCTGCTTCTAAATCCTATTTTCCACTCCCTACTCCGTGGACTTTCCACCATCAAGTTGGAATGGCCACTCTTGGTTATGTTATTTAATGTATTTTGGGGAGATACATGTCCTAATTTGAAGAAATCTCAGGAAAAATGTCAAGATCGCATTTCATATAACATCCATTTTTGAGGTATCACCAAGTTCAGAAGACACAGGGAAATGTGAGGGAGGATTACATCCTTCAGCCCAGGAAGGAAAAAAAAAAAAAGAAATGAGCATCAATACTGTTTGCCTTTTTCCTTCTTTTCTATTATTTCTTTCCATGGGTTTCCTATATTAGTATGAGGTGTTTAAATCATCACATTTAACTTCTCTTGCAAATTTATCGCACAATGCATTTGTATTTTATCCAAATATTTATGGATCTCTGTATTGCCTGTATTCTAGAGGTGCCCTTGACATAGGGACTTAGTTCCCAGGAAGATTTGGATACCCAGGCCCAAAGTGACCATCACTCCCTATGTCTAAGATATCAGCTCTTTCCTTCCTTTTCCTTACCTAGACCCAAAGAAAGCACGCATACATAAAAATGGACGAAGATGTTCAGGTGACGACGACGATCCTGCATCTGCCCGAGTTCCTTGCATTCGATGTTGGTTCCTCACTCCCTGGCCCGGCCAGATGTCTGCCAGGGTGACAGAACCTGAGGGTCTCCACTATGTTCCATGAGATGCTTTTCAACTTCAAAACACTATTTAAAATTTTTTTTAAATTTTATATTAGAATATAGTTAATTTACACTGTTGCTTTAGTTTCAGGTATACAGCAAAGTGATTCAGTTATACATATACAGATATCTAGTCTTTTTCAGATTCTTTTCCCATTTAGGTTATTACAGAATATTGAGTAGAGTTCCCTGTGCTGTTGTCCTTGTTGGTTATCTATTTTACATGTATTTTATATATAGTAGTGTATATCTGTTAATCCCAAACTGCTAATTTATCACCCCCCCTTTTCCCCTTTGGTAACCATAAGTTTGTCAAAACGCTATTTTAAGACCCTCATACAGTGTGACAGGGATGTGAGACTTCAGAGAGACTGTGGCTGTAAAACTGCTTTAAAATTGCAAAGTGTTATGCAAATGTGAGAGGTCATTCCTAGTGGTATGACTCGTTATCAAGAAATATAATGATTGATTTAACATTATATTCGTTGTCTTATCCAGTGATCGTCAGTGGCTGTCTCCTGGTCTCTCTTCCGCTGGCACTAGACGCTCCATCTCCAACTCCCCGCGTCAAGCATGGTGCTTGGTTCGAGCAAGGGCTCAGACCACTCTGCCCGGTCGAGCCTCAGAACAGGTGCCCTCCCATATCTCAGATGTGCATCCAGGTCCACCTCCCGTTTCCTTCCGGCTGAACAGACCCTTTCCCTGAGCTCTGCCTAATTTAATTTCTGCAAGCAAGGTGTGCTAGGGAGTTTTATGTGTCAACTTGGTTTGGTGGGTTATTTAATCAAACACGAATGGAGTTGCTGCTGTGAAGGTATTTTGTAGATGCACTCGACATCTATAATCAGTGAACTTTAAGTAAAGGAGATTACCCTCCATCATGTGGGAGGGCCTCATCCAAGCATGGGAAGGCTTTAAGAGCCCAAACTGAGGTTTCCAGAAGAAGAAATTCTGCTTCAAGACTGCAGGCTGAGTTTCCAGCCTGCTGGCCTGCCCTATAGATTTCAAACTCAGCTCCTCAAGGTCAACTTCTGATGCATTTCCAGCCTGTCTTGTGGATTTTGGACTTGCCAGTGCCCACAATTCCATGAGTCAATCCCTTAAAATAAATCTCTTTATATAAATATAAAGGTCCTGCTTCTCTGGAGAACTCTGACTGATGCACAAGGCCCTGAGAGACGTTACACCCTCCCTTTACTCCACCTACCTATTCAGGGCAGCTGGTTTGTTCTCTAGAAGCTGAATTTTTTTTTAAAAAAAATTTTATTGGAGTATAGTTGATTTACAACATCGTGTTTGTTTCAGGTGTACAGCAAAGTGATTCAGTTATACATATATATATATTCATTCTTTTTCAGATACTTTTCCCATATAGGTTATTACAAAATACTAAGTAGAGTTGCCTGTGCTGTACAGTAGGTCCTTGTTGGTTACGGAGGCTAATTCTTGGGCTTCCTCTTCCACCGAGAGAAAAGAATGACCATTCTTTGGTGTTTCTGCCTCTCCCTCTGTATCCTCCAGTCTTGGAGCTCCACCCGAGAACTGACCTCTCCCACCTGCCCCTGGGGAAACTTACTAGGGAGAAACCACGTGAGTCGGCGTATGTGCAGTGAGATTTGGCCATCAGAGACCCCGGTGAATTTTATCATCGCTTTGAACATTGAAGGAGATACTTTAATGTTCCCAGGCCATTCCACACAACCCCCAACCCCCGCATCACTATTTTTCTGGTTAATTTACAAACAGAGCCGCGCGCACGTGGTCTCACGATGCGTCTACATTTAATGAAGACTAGTAGTCTAAGCCTTGCGTTTGTTTGTTTTCCATTTCCTGGGAACTCAAAAGAAGGAAGTGTTATCCCCACACTGATAGGTATTTCACCTCCGAAGGATCCCGGGGGGGTGGAGTCTGAAGAGTCATATCTCATTCAACATTCTTTCCCCAAGTTCAGCAATCAGACAGATAGACATATGGGTGATGCTAAACTTAGGTACCGCAGATAGGAGGAATATTCGCATGGCACCCGCTCTCTTCAGCCCTCACTCAGCGCAGAATACCATCCTGTTAAAAACGGTCTATTTTTGTGGAACTCTTTTGCTTATATTGAGATATAAAATTATTAGTCTGAGGTTGGCTCACATCATCAGAGCCTCAGATTCTTGGCAGAACTGCCTGCAGTCTGTTCCAGTCATTCACTGCCAGGGACAGAGCCCGCGCAGGAGCAAAAATAGGTCTTCCTGCCGAAACCTGCTGAGATACCGGGAAGGCGATGTGCGAGAAGAATTTAATACCCTGGCCTTAAGAAAGTTTCAGTCTTCTCCTCAGACAGACTTGCCCTTGGTAGGTGACTGATCATATGAAATTAGAGAGTTTCAGCGGGGATCGAGGAAGTAGCAAAAGGAGACTTGGCAGCCAGCGGCCCTGTTATAGGAGAGTTTTGCATATAAATTACATATGCATATGACATTTTAGCTCCAACTTTACATGTGTTTTGGAGGCTGGATGCAGTCTTGTCCCTGCCTGTCTGTTTGCTTTTTCTCATCGCTGCATCAATATTAATCCTGCTGTTTTTAGTTCGCTTTGAAGAAAGCATGGGTTTTCTTTTTCTTTATTTGAAACGGCAAGTGGGACACTGTGTTTTCTTCGTGCGCTCTCGATAGCCTTTATTTTGATTTTTTCGGTGAACCCTTGCATCTTCCATGCAGAAATGCGTCCCATCTTCCGTTCTGTCAGAATGTTTCCAGGGTGATCCCTCTCCCACTATGACCTCCCTTGGAATAGGCAGTGAAGCTCTAGGTCAATGTTTTTCGTGATAAAGTTCTATTACCAGTGATTTCTCCCTTCTTAGGTCTGAGAGCCTTCTGAGGGGGGAAGGTGATATGAGACCAAGGTGTTGCAACCCTTCACTTACTGATGGAGGAAGGAGGGTCCTGGGTGGAAGTGGTTTGCTCTGGGCCTCCAGCGAGTTGGAGATTGAACTGGGGATAGAACCCAGCTCATGTCACTCTTCTCCAAGATTGGCTTTGCAGATCCTGTGGGGATGCCAAGGGGATCCTCAAATTACAGCCCCTGGCGTAAATCTGACCTGCCACCTGTTTTCGTATGGCCTGCAAGTTTAGATTTTACATTTTTAAATAGTAAAAGAAATCAGAAAGACACATGAAAATTATATGGAATTCAAATTTTGTTGCCCATAAAAGAGGTTGTAAGGGTACACAGCCATGCCTTTTTGTTTCCGTCATATCTGGGGCTGATTTTATGCTACAACAGCAGAGGAGAGTGATTGTGATGGCAACTCTACAGCCTGCAAAGCCTGAAACACTCACTTTTTGGAAAAAGTGTGCTGACCCCTGCTCGACCTCACTCCAGTGTCTCCATTCTCCGGACAGATCGACATATTAGCATTTTCTTCTAATTCAGTCAAATCTACCCATTCATGACTAGGTATGGTTTTCTCCATTTATAGTAAGGGTCGACATCTTTATAGTCAAATTCAGGTTAAATATCTTATTGGGCATTTCAGGTACCAATTAATGCATAGGAAGGAGATCTTTGAATTGACCTTTGGGATTCCCATTTCTAGTTGGACTAGTTGTGTCTAAAATGGCTTTAATAGTATATCAGCCAGAACAAGAGGAGGGGGGGTTGTTTGATTCTCCACTCTGTGGATTGGCCCACACTGGGATTCCTGGTGGTCACTACACTTCTTAAAAGGGACGTTGACAAAGCATATCTAGGCTGGTGTGAGCAGGTGATAAAGAAAGTGGGATGGAGGCGGCAAGAGCGTTAGTGTCAAAGACCTGAACCGCTGTGGAGCAGAAGGGTGATTAAGCTTGTGTTGTAGGTTATGGGGGCCAAAGATGGAAGATACAAACAGGCACGTTTTGGTCCACTAGGACCAAGATGTTATCAGTTGAAGGTAGTCAACCATGGAATGAGCACCAAGGCTCGGAAGTGCTCTTCCCTGGAGACAGCTGACGGCCTTTAATGTAGGCTGTTCTAGAAGAGGTTCAAACATTTCTTGTTTGGATCCCAAAATGGCTGACATATCTCATCCAAAGTTGAGCTGATTTGAGTTCCTTTCTCACCCATTTAAGTCCAGCTAGAATCAGTGTCACCAGCTTGAGTTCTAGGGTGAGGGTTTAATTCTGAGGTCAGAATTTCTGTTTGAAGAAAGTAGCCTATAAAGCTTTTCTTTTTAAAAATGAAGTTAATTCAATTTATTACTTTAGCGTAGAGGGATTTAGGAAGATTTCACAAGACACACAACTAACACACATTAAGATGTAGAATATTTAAAGCGTTGTCCAAGAACAATTTTCCAAACACAAGCCGGGCCCTTAGTTCTCCAGAGTGGTGAGTTTTTAGTGCTCTGTTTTGTCTTATGTAGGAATAATGTAACAAAAAAAACAGAGACTCGTTGGTCTTGCTGTAGAATCAGAAAGAACTAGCAGTTGGCCAGGCAGGCTGATTCTCTGCGATTTGCATGTTATCAAGAAGACTCTGGCTTGCTAAAATTCTTCATAAAAACTCCAATGGCAATAAATTTCAGATGTCACAGTTTTCACTAATAAAGAGATGGAGGAAATGTTCTCTGAGTAGCTCACTCATTCACACAACAAATATTTACTAAGAACCGTTACGACAAGACACTGGCAAAAGCTACAATTCTTTATATCTTTTCAGGACTTGGGATGTTTTTTATGTTGTGCATTTCTTTTATTGACAAACATTTGTGAGGTATCAAGTCTGTGTAAGACGCTAAGCAAGATGGAATGTAGTGGGGGCAGCAGGGTGGTGGGACAGCTGAGAATACAGACCCTGGAGCCAGGCTGCCTGGGTGTTAGTCTCACCTTCACTTTTGCTATGTTCCTTGGGAATGTTCCAGAATGTCCAGAGGCCTCAGTCTGTTTACCTCTAAAATGGGGATAATGGTACCCCCAATAGAAGCCTCTTGTGAGGATTAAGTGAGTCAATGTGTGTGAAGTTCTTAGATCAGAAACTGGCACATCACAGTGTAATTTGAGTGTCTGCTACTATTATTTTGCTGAAGCTATGAAGATACTGTGTTATCCCTTTAGTTTTCATTTGTATGGCACTCTATACATTACCTTTACAGGCATCCTTTTGATCCTTACAACAACTGTATGATTTGTAGCAAGAGGTTAAATCTACTATCTTCATTTTATCGTTGAAGAAATGAGATGCAGATGCGTCAATGGCATGTCCAAGGCCACCTAGAACCAAGACCTTGGCCTTGAGTACCATCCCCTTCCCACTGGGCTTGCACCTCTGACAACAGCGGCCACATGATACTTCAGTTCAGGCTGAATGGGTATTGGCTGTGAGCCAAGGGAATTAGATTCAGCGCCTCTCTTTGATCATGGAGCTAAGAACCCACGTGCTCCCTTGGCTTTAAGAAACAGTTTGTCCTAACTGTTGGAAGGAAAGATGCTTCACTTTGTTGGGTCAAGAGATTGGAGCTGGGGGTTCTGCTTCGCAGTCCTGTTTCTTAGAACAATTCTTCTATTGACCTGGGGACCTTTGAGCAAAGTAAGAGAATCCAGTAGAAACAGGGCATATACTGAGCAGAACGGATGTCACCACACTCACCACTTTGTACCTCTGTGTGGACCATTCGGCAACATCTCTTGGTGAGAATTACTTTAAATGTAACCAGGCGACAACCTGGGCTCTGCTGCTGGGACATTAGAAGATTCCAGGGACCCACCGAGAGGTCATGAGAACAGCTGAGGAGCTTCTGGAGAGACATAGGAAAGTGAAAGAGGGAATCTGAAAATAAGACAGCACCTTAACTCTCAAAGGTAGGAGATGGTTCCTGAAGCTCCCTTTCTCCTGGGCCCTGTGAGTAGACAGCAGGTTAGGTGGGGGCAACTGAAGATGACGAGGGTCTCTGTGTACAGGAGGAATGAGCCCAGAGCTGGATGTAACTGGAGGACAGAACTGACTTTGGTGGAGAGATGATAGTCAATGACCAGCTCGGTCACACAGACCTGAGAGGCAATGCCTTCAAGACTCCACGTGTTTGGCAAGGTTCTAGAAAACGGTGGGTGGGGGGCAGAACACAAATCAGATGCTTCAGTACCTCACACAACATCACAGGATGCCACAAGAATGGTGGGTTTTCAGACCTGGAGGTCCAGGGCTTAATATCTGATGGAGAGTTCCAGAGTACTTTCTGTTGACTCCTTTAACCTAACTATGTGTGATGGTTCATTTTCTGTGTCACCTCAGCTGGGACCCAGTTGCTTGATCAAAAACCAGTCTAGATGTTTCTGTGAAGGTATTTGTTCAACGAGATGAACACTTACATCTGTAGACTGAGTAAAGCAGATTACTCACTCTCCACAATTTGGAGAGGTCTCACTCAATCAGTTGACGGCCTTCAGAGCAAAAAATGTTTCCTGGAAATGTTGCATGGTCATAGAAATATTCTATATCCTTATTAGGGTGATGTTCACATGGGTGTGTATATTTACCAAACCTTATCAATTCCATACTTAAGATCTGTGCATTTTACTATATGTAAATTTTACCTTAATAAGTAAAAATGATTACACCTTAATCCTTCTGTAAAAGGTGCCTTAAAAATCAATGAAAATACCAAAGAAAATTGCATAACCAGAAGAAAAATTAATTAAAATAAAAAAAAATCTTCCTTTGGAAAGAAAAAAAATTGTTTTCCTGGAAAAGAAGAAATTCTTAAGAGTGCAACATAGAAAACCTGCTTGAGTTTCTTGCCCGCTGGCCTGCCCTGCCTAGTTCAGACTCAACCCTGTAACCTCAGCTCTTATCTGAGTTTCCAGCCTGCAGATTCTTGCTATGTCCACACAATCATGTGAGTCAGATCCTTAAAATAAATCTCTATCTCTCATATATATCTCTATCTCTCATCTCTCACATATATATGTATGTGTATACACACACGCACACACACACACACACACACACACACACACACACATGTACTGGGAAAGAGAGAGGAAAGTTGCCACCCTGCCAGAGTCTCTTCCCTGGAGGGAATCCCTGAAAGTTTTCCTTGTTACAAGATTTCCCCCAAAACAAGAGCATCTCCAGCGCTGGGAGCAGAGGTTAGGGTCAGTGAATTCACATGTCCCTCTGTGTAATGTCACCATGTTTTCTCATTTCTAAAGTGCCAGCCACCATGAGACAAAGCAACAGCTTTTCCAGAATAGAGAAACATTCCAATGTTAAATATTCACATTGTTGAAAAGATGCATCTGAATTTCAAAAACCTTAAAATGTAAAGCCATGTGTAGTTTTGAACTTTAGAAAGACTGTAGTTACCAATAGTTAACTTTTATTTTATTTTAGCAAATGTCAAGCCCCATATGGATCAGTGAAAGCATAATTGCTCTAAGCCTTAATCTCCTCACCTGTGAAATGGAGACACAACAGCAAGGACCCCATGTTGGGTTGTGTGGTTTAAATGATATGATGCTCAGAGTGTTTAGCGCAGGGCCTGGCTGCAGGAATAGCTCAGACTCTCTTCCTTTGTTATGATTCTTAGCATGTGTGGGCCACCAAGCCTGGTGGATGGATCTATAGACAAGAGGCAAAGTGCCTAAGCTCAAGTTCACAGGCCACTGGGGAAATTCCTGTGTCACCCCATTATGATACCAGGTTGTAAGTGCTGAGAATAGGGAAAATCAAGGGAGCACCCATCACCCTAGCCAAAATGGAGTTTCCACATGATGTCTGCAACTTGGCACCCAAAGGCTGCAGCGAATGGGCTGGTCTTGCTGCTGCTCATCCTGGCTGCTCTGTCTACGGGGATGTGCTTGTCCAGGCCCAGCCACTCAGAGAGGGAGGCCCAGCTAACCTTTCCTGACTGCCTACCACTCCCCAAGCTCTGTGTCAGGCAGGCTCAGATTCCATTCAAACGGGATGGTCTTCTGTTCACTTGTCCATTCATTCAACAAATGGTGGTATTTATATAATACCTGCTTTGTACCAGGCACTCGGTCCAAGAGAACGACACTCTGTAGAGGATAAGATAGGCAAGAATCCTGTTCTCATGGGGCTTGTTTTCTAGTGGGGAAGATACACAGTAATTCTGAAGATAAGTGCCGTCAAGAAAATAAAGCCCCGTGATTCGAAAGCACTCTGCTGTGCAATCTCCAGGAAGTTGGCCAGAGAAGGTCTCTAGTGAGGTACATGGGAGCTGAAAACTAAATGAGGAGCCAGCTATGTGAAGACTAATGGGAAGAGCATTCCAGAAGGAGAAAACAGCAAGTGCAAAGGTCCTCGGTGGGAATGTTACTGAACTCAGGTTTGGCTGCCCATGACTCAAGAATCCAATACTGAGAGACGTGTTGGGTAAAAGGAAAGATGCTTTATTAAGGAAGCCAGCTCTGCTGGGGGAGAAGGTGGACTCACGTCCCAAAGAACCAACTCCCCATTGCCAATCAGGCAGCAGGAGTTTCTAAAGGGGAGTTTCAGGGATGCACGATGCAGGGACTAGGGGTTGCCACACACAGAGCAGCACAGTCATCTCCAACAGTCATCTTGAGATTGGTCCTGCAGTGGTCTGATCAGGGGCATCGTGATTATTTTCAGTACAGTGAATCTCTAGTTACAGGATTGTTTTTTTCCCGTTTCCTTGAGGCCAGTTCTTGGAACTGTGGCAGCTTATGTCATGGCGACAGTCTGGTCATCATGTAGTTAACTTCTTCCACCTGGTGGAGGTTTCAGTCTCTACAAGACAGCTCAAAGGATATGGCTCAGAATATGATCTGTAGCCCTTGAGGAGGAACTAAAAGTCCTCGACTTTGTTAAATGGCTAAACTATAATTATTTTGTCCTGTTTGACTGTTTTCCTTTGTTTCTGCATTATTTCATTTCTCTGATTAAATTTATTCTTTGACTAGAGTTTTTCTACAGACAAGAGGCAGGTGGAGGACATGGGGGTGCCGTCTGTCCTGGGAAGGCTCTGTGGGGTCTTGCTCAGTTCCAGGAATGGGCTTGGAGTGTTGGAAGTACAGAAGGGAGGCATGAGGCAGTGGTAACAGAGAGCTTCCAGAGGTGAGCCGACCATAGGTGCTAAGAAATCTGAGTGCCCTTCTCCGTGCAGTGCAATCATGATGGCAATAATGTTAGTTACCCGCACACCAGGCAGGATGTTAGCTGCTCCCTGCAACTTCTGTCTTATCCCTTACATTAATGAGGATGTCATTATCCTCATTTTATGGATGAGGATATTGAGGGATAGAGAGGGGAATTACCTTGTCAGGGTGAATCAGGGCTAATCAGTGATGGGTCCAAGGTAGAAATGCAATACTGTGGTCTTTATACCCCAAGTTTTATTGAGATAGTCTCAGTCGCCATAAGGAGCAATTGGACTCAGGCCACCATTTTGGGGCTTTGTGAACAAGAGTGATTTTCCAGGACCTGCAAGGTCACACTTTCTGTAGATCGTGAGGCCCAGGGTGACTCAGGACCCTGGTGGGGGAGCACATTTGCCTTGTGAAACCTCAGCCCCTGGAGTCTCAGGTTGCCCTTCGCGTCTGACATAGAACAAGGATGAAGCGGCGAGCCTTCCTTTTCCTGAGTTGAATTTGAACTTGCATGGGGAGGATGCAGGTTTAGTGGGAAGAGAACAGGAGGGGTTGGTCTGTAAGGCGAGCATGTAGGGGAAGGGGCAGGAAAGAAAGAAAAAAGAGCAAAGCCCGGTAGTCAGGCTGTGGTCTCAGCCTTCTAAACCCTTTTGCTTCTCTGATTGATACTTTTCAATTATTCCTTCCCATTTCACTGACATTTGAAATGCTATTTTTTTTCTGAGCGATAACTTCAAATGCTCAAGTTCCCACAGTCCTGGTAGCCCTGTTTAGCTGTAGTGGTAAATTGCTTCCTTGTACAACATAATGGCATTGACAGCCTTTTGCTATAGGGAAATGAGTTCTCCAGTGGGACATGCCGATGATAAGACATCCGGTTTTGAAATTGTATTTCTCTGTATCAGAATTAAATCTGGACTTTATATTTCTGGGCTGCCATGCTCAGGAGCTGGCCCCTATACAGTACACCCCGAGACTGACAAGCAATGCTTACATAGGGACTCTTTCGCTTAAATTGGATCTGTGCTTTTATGCTCTCTCCTATTATTAGCTATTAAAATCTCTCAAACTGCAACCCCCCTCAATACCCCTTTTTCTCCTTCTTCTTCTTCTTCATCGTCGTTTTTTTCCCTTTTTAAACAGTGATAGGGTTTTTCAGACCTAGTTATCTGAAACCCAGACAACTGTGGAATGGGGGAAAAGAGGCTTTCTCATCTTTGCAGGCAATAATTCCCCTCCGGAGGCTGAAAGGTGTAAAATTAACGCAAACTTAGTAAAATGCAGTATTGATTTTCTGTGATTCATAGGGGAATCTGCTTTTCATTACAATAGGGGGTCAGAGCTGAGCATATAATACGGGGAGGCTGAAAGGCTTTTGTGCAGATGACTCTTCCTGGATGGAAAAGGGGAGTCCTTTCCAGATGCTGTCTGTAAACCCATCTTATGCTTTCCCTTCCTCTTGGGCTGTCACCTGTGTGTCGGTCTGCTTCCTCCCCAAACCCCCCGCCCACCCCCAGTCCTCCTGATTTCCCCCAGAACGGGAATACTTCAAAACCAAAGTTCTCCCTGGCACCGCCCCCCCAATAATATTCATCTGCACCCGTTTTTGACCATGTTCTAGTGTGTTCACTTGGGTAATGCTCTTATTAACATACCATCACCCAGCTGAATATAGGAGGTGGCCTGGAGGGTACCAGCATATGTAATTTATTTCAGCCTGAGCGTTAATTTATCTTAAAATAATTTTTTAAAAAGCATAAAATAATCAGCCGTGTCCGGGTAAGGATTTTTCCTCAGCTTGTGTTCTCTTAAGATCCAAGGGCTTTCTCTTGATCCTTTGATCCCTTGTTTCAAAGTTATTTAGGTTCCTGGCCACCAATTCTTTCTGGAAGATTTCATTATCGGCATTTGAATGGGAGGGGGTCCTGAGAAATCCAAATATCTTCCGTGAATTTGGTTTCATATCGCCAAGGTCCCATCTCCCGACAGCACTGCCCGATTCTCATGGAAATGACGGCCATGTGTGGAAAAGCAACGAAGGGAGCTGGGAAGGCTGAGGCAGTTGCTCAGCACTGACCTTGAACTGGCTCCTGGCTGAGAGGTGGGAGGAGGGGGGCAGCACAGGGTTGGGAAGCCTCCTTTGCCTTGGACCAGCATGCTGGTTCCTTCCCAAGTGGGCTTCCCCCCATTCAGAGGTGCGGGTTCCCTTCTGCAGGGCACAGAGGAGAGGCTGCAATTCAACCAGAATGTAACTTAAGAGCTTGTGTTTCCTAAATGTCATTAATAATCAGGAACGTTGGATACAGAAGGGCAAGTTAAATCCTGTCATTGAAACAGCAAACAGCTTTAGTCAAATGTATTGGCAAAGGATTAAAAATGCATCAAGCATGTATTTGTCTTCTCTATGGGAAGCCCTTATTAATAGTCTGAAGAGTGGAAAGCTTTGCCCTTATACAATCAGCACTGTAGTTGTTTCTTTAAAAATATGTTTTAATGTGTGAAATTGCAGGATGCCAACGTTGCCATTAAAACTCCTCTCCAGTTCCAATAATTTCTCCACTTATATTTCTTCCTTTTCCCCCTCCCTCTTTTTAAAAAAAAATTCGACTTCTTTTTCTAAATCATATTTCAAAGTGGTTGGAGCAGGAACGCAGGGTTATCAGGAAGGCAAACGCACAGCCCTGACCTCCATTTCTGCCAGCTGCAGCCACAGCGTGGGGTGGTCCCGTGGCACCTCGTGGGCTCCATTCGCAGGTCAAGGCCGAGGAAACCTTTCCTTCGGAGGAATTTAGACTCCGCTATTTGTGGCGGAAAGAGCGTGATCTAGTCCCAGCTTTGTTTTGTCATTACTTGGGCACCCAGTGCAGACCAGAAAGTGGACGTGTGATGATTCTGTTGATTTCTTCTGACTCTGGTACTGATGTGGTTGGGAGAGGCAAGGCAGCATAGTCAAGATCAAGTGCGAACAGCGATCAGAGGTCTATTTGATGTCTCATCTCGTTAATTCAACAGACATCTTCCGAGTACCTATTGTGCGCCAGGGTCCAGGATGAGAGATGGCAGCCTCTGCCTTCAGAGACCCACTTCTTTCCACGTGCACAACCCAGGAGCCCCATGGCTGGCTGTGGTCCCCACTTCCCTACCTGTACAAACATGGATATCAGCTCTGGGTCACCTCCAAAGGCCTTTCCAGACCTGCATTCTCCAAGACTACGGCCTGTGGAGAAATAGGAAGTGTGCGAAAAAACCACGTCTCTCTCCTCTCTTTATGGAATTTCTCCCAATTCCCAGGGCAATGGGTAACAGCCACAGGAGTTCAGTGACCCTCCTCTTGGCTCCGTCTGCCTTGTGTTTTAGATTCAATGCTTATGTGCCATATTGTCAATGCTCCGGCTCATGGGCTATTATTGTCACACACACACACACACACACACTCATGAAAAAAAAATCAATGCAATTTGAATTTCTCTTCCCCAGCCGGTCTTTGGTAAATTGTTGTAGAGAGCTATTGATCTCTTATTGTGATGTGATTTTTAAACAGCATTAAGGTAAACACAGTCTTATTGTGTTCATTTTACTGGATAACACTTATCTAGACAAAAGGAGACATGAAGCTGCCGGAGCTACTCAGCTTACCTTTAGGAAAGATGCAGTGAATCACCTCCAATAAAAACAAAGCAAAACAAAAAGCTCTCCACGCTGAATGGAACGGGAAAATTGCTCTCTTGTCACTAATTTTGATTGAATTGAGTCGGCAATCTCTGAACTGGTTCACTGATACAACAATAGGAAACATTTAACTATTTCTTGCACTTTTACACGTAGAAAGTGGGTTTTCCGACAGTCGGTAGGGTGTGCGTGTTTAAGGCTCAGACACACACAGACAGTGGATGGCCACCTTGGATCCTGGGACTTGATGAAGTAAGATGCTGCCCAGAGAGCTCCCAGCCGTGGCTGGAGATGCAGAGACCTGGCCTTTGCCCTGGGCAGGACCTTGGGAGAGAAGGGACCCCAGAATTGATGATGCTAATGGCCATGGGAGCTGACATATATATATATTTTGTGCTACACGGGCCTCTCACTGTTGCGGCCTCTCCCATTGCAGATCACAGGCTCCGGACGCGCAGGCTCAGCGGCCATGGCTCACGGGCCCAGCCGCTCCGTGGCATGTGGGATCTTCCCGGACCGGGGCACGAACCCACGTCCCCTGCATTGGCAGGCAGACTCTCAACCACTGCGCCACCAGGGAAGCCCATGGAGCTGATATATATTGAGGATTCTCTGTGCACCAGGCTCCACTCTAAGTGCTGTGTGTGTATCATCTCATGAAACCCTCACGACATCACCGTGGTGGTGCTGCTTTCACATGGTAGAACTCAGAAGTTGCCAGACCTGGTTAAGAACCAGTCTTGGCTCAGAATTGCAATGGACCAGGAGGCAGGAAACTCCTATTCCAGCTGTGACTCTGCTGATAGACTTGCCTCCAAACAGAACAAATAGGATATATATATATATATATATGTATTATATATGTATATGATTATAATGTGTATATATATTCATATATACATGAATGTAGAGAAGAGGTGAGGGAAGGAGGGATTTGTTTAAAGGAATTGGCTGATATATGTGGACGCTGACAAGTTTAAAATCTGCAGGGCAGGCCAGGAGGCTGGAGACCCAAGAAAGAGTTAAGTTGGCCCCTCAAGTCTGAAGGCTGTCTGCTGGCAGAATTCCTACTTGCTGGTTCTTGCTCTTAAGGCCTTAAGAGAAAAAAGAGGTCAGTCTTTTTTCTCTTAAGGCCTTCAACTGATGGAATGAGGCCCACTCCCATTATGGAGGGTAATCTGCTTCACTCAGCGGCTCCTAATTTAAATGTGAGTCTCATCTGAAAAGCACCCTCACAGCACCATCTAGACTAGCGTTTTACCCAACCTCTGCATACTGTGGCCCAGTCAAGCTGACACATAAAATTAATCTTCACACGTTCACGCTCACCAACATGGCCCCCACGTGCATGCCCTTGAACCACAGGTAATCTCTGAGTAAAGACAATCACAAGGTCATGCTTACATCTAACACGATATACCACACTGCATACAACCAGAAACACTCCAACCTCTTCCCCAGAAAAGGATGGAATGCTTTGGTGATGTTCCTTCTTTTCCTTGATAGCCTATAACTTAAACACTGTGATGTGAAATTAACAAATACACTACTAGAAATTTGGGCATGTTGCTGATTTCTCTGTGCATTGGTCCCCTCCTTCATAAAGTGGGGAAAGTAACCCTAATTTTGCCTCCTGCTGGTGATGATTAAAGGACCCCATGCCTATAAGATGCCCCGCTCTCAGCAAACACAGGCCACCTTCTATGTCCCTTTCTCAATCACAGACGAGGTGCTGGCAAGCTTTTTCTGTAAAGGGCTGGAGAGTAAATATTTTAGGCTTTGCGAGCCATTACGGCTTCTGTCCTCACTCTTCAACCCTGCCCCGGTGGTGTGAAAGTCCCTGTAGATGACACCTAAACAAATGGGTGTGGCCGTGTGCCAATAAAACTTTATTGTCATCACGTAATGTGAACTGCTGATCATTTTCCTGAGTCATGGAGTCTTGCTCTTCTTTCGAATTTTTCAACCATTTAGGCATGTAAAACCATTCTCAGACTGCGGGCCCTACAAAAGCAGGTGGCAGGCTGGACATGGCCCACCGGCCGTGGTTTGTGAAGGCTGGCACTGGACTCTAAGCCCCCAAGGGCAGGAGCTGTGGATGTTTTCCTCTGCCCAGTGTCCCCAGCATGTTTCCCACGCAGAGCAGGTATGCAACAAATACCTCTGGAATCAACAAAACATGCACTGTGTGATGGAGCTTAGAATCCTTGACCCGTCTGCACCTTAGGGTTGAGGGGGACGGCTGAATGAAGATGTATTTGTAAACAGGGTTGACACCTCGAAGGGCTGTGTCTTTACGGAGCCTTATTTACCACTTGGCTCTCAAAGGGGAAACTATAAAATTCACAGCAGTGACTAGGAGGAAGTGGCCAATAAAAAGGGAAGGAAAGAAGGCTCTAAAATCAATTTGGTTGAGTTATTCCTTTATATGCTTATTAATCTAGCAACAACAATTTCATCCCACCCCCTTTGCTTCTCCCGGATCCCCGGGGAGCCTTCCTTTCGGAGGTGGCCTAAGGAGAGGTCAGGGAAACCATGCGGTGCAGTCTATTAAAGCACGGCTCTTCATCAATTAGGACGGAGAAAATCGTCCTGCTGTTTTAGAGCGGCGTGATGCATCTCGCGTTATCAGGGCAGGCGCCGTTAGACGGGATCGGCGCCCGTTTCCCTTCATCCATCTACCCCAGACGCTTGTCTGGAGGGCACCCAGGTACCCACATTCCTGCTTCTCCACTGCCCACAGTCCTGCTCCATCCAACCCGGACCACAGCCAGAGGGAACCGGCCGTCCCGTGTTAGTCCAAAAGCTGATCTACGCCCCAGAGGGCGGTGGGAGACCGGGGTCCCCAGAGGTTCCTGTGGATGCATTTCAAATAGCATAGGGCCTCAGTGTCACCTGAATGAGGCATACACTGAGTTACCTCCTGTTCTGAGTAGGGCTCCCTGCAAAGGGGAAGTTGGCTGTGGATTCAGAGAGCCTCTTTTAACTATCATTTATATCCCCAAATGCTATTTAATCTACTCTCACTTCCTACAGTGAAAGGGAGTATCAAAGAGAATATTGAACATCATCAAGTAACCAGCTCTCACTCTCATTCTTGGTTCAAGTCTGGGTTACTTTTTCCATAATATTTATTTTTTAAATATTTATTTATTTATTTATTTATGGCTGTGTTGGGTCTTCATTTCTGTGTGAGGGCTCTCTCTAGTTGTGGCAAGCGGGGGCCACTCTTCATCGTGGTGCACGGGCCTCTCACTATCGCAGCCTCTGTTGTTGCAGAGCACAGTCTCCAGACGCGCAGGCTCAGTAATTGTGGCTCACGGGCCCAGCTGCTCCGCGGCATGTGGGATCTTCCCAGACCAGGGCTCGAACCCATGTCCCCTGCATTGGCAGGCCGACTCTCAATCATTGTGCCACCAGGGAAGCCCATAATATTTATTTTTTTAAAAAATTTATTTTATATTGGAGTATAGTTGATTTACTATGTTGTGCTGGTTTCAGGTGTACAGCAAAGTGATTCAGTTATACATACACATATATTTATTCTTTTTCAGATTCTTTTCTTACATAGGTTATCACAGAGTATTGAGAAAAGTTCCCTGTGCTATACATTAGGTCCTTGTTGATTATCTATTTTATATATAGTAGTGTGTATATGTTAATCTCAACCTCCTAAGCTATCCCTCCCACCCATCTTTCCTCTCTGGTAATCAGAAAGGCAGATATCATATGATGTCACTTATATGTGGAATCTAAACAAGTGACACAAATGAACTTATTTACAGAACAGAAACAGACTCACAGACTTCTATATATTTAGAATCATACTTTCCAAGGTCACGTGTGGGTTGGCCCGCACCTACCCCTCCAACATCAGCTCCTGTCAGAATGCCTCAGGGCCTTTGCACTGTCTCTTTTGCCTCCTCTACTCTTCACTTAAATGTCATCTCCTCAGGTCGTGTTATCTGAAGTCACTCTCCCATCACTTTATCACATCATCCTCTCTATTTCCACGATTTGCAGTTCTTTGGTTTGCTCCCTTCTCCGCATCCCGCTTTTATCATCTCCATAAAAGCTTGGCACAAAGTAGGAGCTCAATACAGCCTTGTTGATGGGATGATTGCAATGTGAGGCTGAAGAAAGAGTATCCCAGATGGGGGGCTGCTCCAGAGTAGGGAGCAGAGCTCTGGGGGTCAAGACTCAGCCTCCACACATGGCCACTGTGGTCTGGGGCCAACCCTTCAGTCCTTGAGTGTCAGTCTCTGCAGCCGAAAAACAAGGACAATGTTACAACCCTCCCCTCAGGAGCACTGGAAAAATTAAATGCTGCGATGGTTGTGAAAAGTGACTTGTGGACTGTAAATCGCACTGCACGTCTTAGTCACTGGGGACCCTGCCAGCTCTGGAGGGCAGGGACAGACAGTGGCTCAGCTTTGTCACTGGACCATCTGGCAAGCATCCTTGTTCACTTTCTGTAGCGATTGTTTAAGGAAAAGGATGGTGTGGGCTGGTCTAAGCCAACACTAAGGAATTGAGAAAAAGAAACTGTGAGCTGAAAGAGAGATTGTCTAGCTTTCCCCTTGCTATTATGGGCTGGATGGACTCCATAAAATTCATATGTTGGAGTCCTAACCCCCAGTATCTTAGAATGTGACTGTGTTTGGAGAGAGCTCCTTTAAGGGGGTGACTAAGGTTAAGTGACGTCTTACGGGTGGACCCTGATTCAATCTGACTGGTGTCCTTACAGAAGAAAAGATTAGGACACAGGTACTTCACAGGGAAGACCATGTGAAGACACAGGGAGAAGGTGGCCGTCTATAAGCCAAGGAAGGAGGCCTCACAAGGAACCAACCCTGCTGATACCTCGATCTTGGACTTCAAGCTTCTAGAATTGTGAGAATAAATTTCTGTTGTGTAAGCTGCCCTGCTTGTCATACTTTGTGATGTCTGGCAGCCCTGACAGTTGGATATACTCAGACAGCCCCATTATAGCAGTAAACACAGCTCCTCATTATGGAAAACTGACCTGGTTCAAGGCCCCGTGAGAAGTGCGTCTCCCAGCAACTGGCGAGGCGGTCCTCAGCATCTCCAGCTGTAAGATGAGGAAACTGAGATAGAGATGGGGTAAAGTGGCCTGTGCCTGGGCTCACAGCCAGGATGAGGCAAGGCTAGAGCAGTGAGGTCGCTAAGCATAGAGCCTCTGAGAAAGACCTCAGGTTTGAATCTTGGCTCAATCATTTCCTAGCCTTGGGATCTTGGCAAATTACCAACCACAGAGTTTCAGTTTCTCCATCTTTAAATGGGGCTAATCACAGTGGTACCCAGCTCTTAGAGCTGTTAAGGGGAGTTGGTGAGGTAACACCTCAGAGGCTTTCTTAGCACACTGTTGGTGGCACAGGAAAAGCTCTCAAGCTCATGGGCACTGCTCACAGCTCATACCAGCTTAGATGGTCTTGAGCACCTGCCCTCTTCCTGCTGCCCCGGGCTGCCCCTGGCCCCTGGTGATGAAGGCTTTGGGCAGGGATGAACCACAGGCCCTGCTGCCTGATGCACAAACAACTGAAGGGGAGCTGGCCTCCTGCAGCAAATCTGATGGTTTGAACCCCTCTCTGAGCCCCTGAGACCACCACGTGGGCCTTTTAAGGACCTTCTCCTGTATCTCCTGCCACCGTAAAACAAACAAGAAGCCTCCTATGGTAGCCCATCGCTTCTGTAATTAAGCAATGTAAATGTCAAAAAGGGTGTGAAAGCAAGACACCTTGTGGATGATCTAGCTTAGCAGATTGAGAACAAATCCTAGGTTGCAATGTAAATCCTTTTTTTTTTCTTTTTTTTGACCATGATGAAATTATTGAGCTCCCTGGGAAATGGGACGAAGTTAAAGCAGCAGTTCATGATGGTTCCTAACCACATTTACCAAAGGCGTAATAGTCCACGAAAGGTTTCCGAATCGAGTCACTCCCTGGTCTGGCCACATCCTAGCTGCGTGGCTTTAGAGGAACTTCCTTAACCTCTCTGTGCCTTGGTTTCCACATCTGTATAACGGGATTCATAATAGCACTTATCTTGTAGGTAGTTGGAAAGATCAAGAGATATAATACACAGAAAGCATTTAGCAGAGTGTCTGCTCAAGAAATGATAGCTGTGGTCTGAATTCTCACTGTTATCCTCATTCGTTTTTTTGGGTTTTTTTTTGCGGTACGCGGGCCTCTCACTGTCGTGGCCTCTCCCGTTGCGGAGCACAGGCTCCAGACGCACAGGCCCAGCGGCCATGGCTCACGGGGCTCAGCCGCTTCGCGGCATGTAGGATCTTCCCGGACCAGGGCACGAACCCATGTCCCCTGCATCGGCAGGCGGACTCTCAACCACTGCGCCACCAGGGAAGCCCTATCCTCATTCTTTTAATTCCCCTCCTCCTCCCTGGTCCACTGTTCTTGGACCCTCCCAGCCCACCAACTGCTCTCGTCCACATGTGTCTCTAATACTCTGTTCTTGCACTACGATTGCTTTTCCTGCAATGCACTGCTCTCAGCTCTGCATGAGAGACTAGTTAGTAGTCATCCTCCAAGGTCCAGCTGTTGTTACCTCCTCTTTGAAGCTGCTGAGTAGTTCCAGGTTCTGTAGTTTGTCTGCCGTAGTTCTCCTAAAATCTTGCCAGGTGAATCTGCTTTTCCTCATTTTACACATGGAGAAACTGAGGCTCATGGAGATGGATTTGTCCAAGGCCATAAAGCTTTCAAGGTCACAAGGTTTCAAACCTAGAGCTCTGTGGTCCCCAGGCCACCCTGATTTACCCCTATCTCTCTTCCCACATACTGTATTCAAATTATTTGTGGCCCTCGACCCAGTCATGATGTGAATTCTCTGATGGTGGGCATAATTCTATTCCTCTTTGTATCCCTGGCATCTAGCAGGATACCCAGTGCAGGCAGATGCTTGATAAATCCTGGGTGAATGAGGGAAGGGAAGAATAAATTCCACATCCATGTAATAAAGAAGTTAGATCTGAAGGGATCTTTAAGCTCGCCACAGCCCTCAAAAAGCTAAGTCACATAATTCATGGAAATTTCTTCCTGTCAAAATCGTGTTAGGAAAATACAGCAGCGAGTGGTATGGTAGGATTTTGAACATAATTTGCAATTTCCAAAGCTTCTTATTGAGACATGTACTGAAACAGGCATGGTGGTTGGTCGAATATGTGTATCCAGAGAATTATGTGAGAATCTCAGAGTGGACCCATCTGAGTAGTACCTTGAACTGGGACAGATGTGGAAATAGAAGGGGCGTTAGGGCTGAGCAGATCTGTGCATGGTCCTTCTCAGCTGCTTGCTGGTCCCCCTAACCTTCGCTGAGTCACTGGCTTTCAGTTTCTTCGTCTGTAAAATGGGGACAACGTGAAATGGGGCTGTGGTAGGAACCATGGCTGCTACATGGAGAACCCCAGGTGAGTCAGTTTCTTCTTCCTCCCTTTGCAATTTATGAGACAGAGTTCAAGTTCTTCACTCTGACAGTTAAGTTGTTAGTCCATCTTTTTACCTAAAATCTTTGTCTGTTCTCTGTTGCCACCCGGACAGCGTCCCAGCTGCCGTGTCACATTTGCCAGGCATGGTGCACCAGACAGCTCCTGGTCAATATGAGAGGTTGGAATAAATGACCGAAGCTCTTAGAGGTCATCGTGCCATCTCTTCCAACTGGAGGACTGACTTGGCTGTGAGTAGTGGGACTTCAGGGGGCAGTTACAGGGATGGGGGAAAGGATGGTATTTGTGAGGGTCCAGAGGACAAAAAATTCGAGGCATGTATAGGGGTCATCAGCAGACAGTGCTTTTGAACCGGGAGAGTGAGAAGAGAAAGTGGAGGGGTTAGATGGAGGGAGGGGCTTCTTGCTGAGCCATTGAAGGGATTTTATTCCTTCCTCCTTTCCTATTGTCCATCCTTCCTTCCCTCTTTCCTCTCTCTCACTCCCTCTCCCCCTGCCAATTTCAGAAGGATAGAGTTTAAGGCAAGGTTAAAGTTGGAGGAGAGAGAAGACAGATCTCAGTGGGGTTCTAAGTGGGTGTGGGAAAGAGATCAAATTAGCAGAGGATTAAAATATCAGTACAGTTTCTGAAGCCTGAAACTAAGTGCGAGTCCGTGAAGGACAAAAGACAGAATACCGTGTCTTCTTCAACATCACCCGTCTCCTGCTTTGCCTCTGTTCCTGCCTTGGAGAACTATGACCCAAAAATGCTTAGGAACAGGGACCTCCAGGGGACATCTTCCTGACCTACTCTGTAAACCAGAAATCTCAGTTGGCAAGAATTTGATTTCTCCCAGCTTTAACTCAAAGGGAACAAGAATACTCTCTGTCTGTCTCTGTCCGTTCATCATCCATCCACCCATCTTTCTTCATTCCATCCTCCCATCCATCCATCCCTCCACTACTACCCAATAATGGTAGTAGAATAGGGGCAAGCAAGGGAGGAAGGGACAATTATTTATTGATGTAGAATTATTGGGGTCATATAGACTTGGGGAGATGACCTCTGTCTTATTCTAGTTACAGTTTTCCTAGTCAATCACCTCATCACTCAGAGATCCAGCTTTGTCACCTGTAAACTGGGGCTAACGGCGCCTGCCTTATAAGGATGTGATGCAGCATCCGCGCAAGCACTGTGGATGTAACCTCCCCTAAGCACTTCCTCCGGAGACGTGGGTGGGAACCTCTTCTCGCTAACCTATGCCAGGCACTACTGCACAGCTAAGGGGTTATTTGCATATTTTTCCAGAAGGAGAACCGGGCAGGTCTGCTCTGGCCCCACCCTTTGTGGAGAACGTTCTTCCCGAAGCCCGGCCTTGTGGCAGTGGTTTGGGGTGTGGGGGTGCCTCATTCCGCCAGAAGCTCTGGGGCGTGGTGTGCGGCGGTTGCCCGCCAGGGCGCGTGCGCACCCGTGGGCGGGGCAGAGAGGGAGCCCCACGGGGAGGGTTCGCGGTGGGTTATTCTTCACAAGGATGGGCGCACATTATCTCCCAGCAGCCCGGTAGGGCGTCCTTGGCACTGTTTTTCCAGATAAGGAAGCTTAAAGGGGCTGGGAAGGGTAAATAACGTGCCCAAGGTCACACGCCCCTGGGTGGACAGGCAGGGTGGCCAGAGGTTTAGAACGGGGACAAAAGCCTGGCGGCTCAGCTGCCCCCGCCCCACTTCCGTTTTGATTTCAGAGGGAAGAGCTCTACCTTCAGCTCAGACCTGTGAAGTGGGTACACCCCGAACAAGATAAAGGCCAACAAGTTCTGGACATTCAGCCTGCTGGTGTGGCCGGTGACCCAGAGATGCGTGCCCGAGTCTCCCTGGAGACAGTCCCAGGACCAGGGCAGCCGCAACAGGACGAACAATAAGGAGGTTGAAGTGAGTTTTTCAACAGGCTGGCTGTCTTCGTTTTAAAAAGCCATCCTTTATTCTGAGACATCGTTATGGCTGTCCTAGAATTTAGATGTGCAAAGTCCTTTCTTTTATGAAATGAGAGTGACAATAGATGGTACTTGGGTTTTGTTTTTAAAGTTTTGGCCAGATAAAAGCTGGAAACTCTACATTGATTTCCTTATCTATTTATAATCTATCTATCTATCATCTATCTATCTTTCTATCATCTATCTATCATTTCTATCATATCTGTCTACTTATTATCTATATATCCATCTGTCATCTTTCTGTTATCTGTCATTTATCTATCATATCTATCTATCTATCATCTATCTATATATGCATCTATCGTCTTTCTGTTTATCTACCTACCAATCTATCTATTTATCTACTTGCCTGTCTGTCTTTAATTGTAAAATATACTACTCTGTGACATCCACAGGTCTGGGCATCCCTGCTCTGTATATCTCAAGGAAGTTCCATAGATTAGGAGGTTCCAGAGCCTTTCAGGGGCTTCTGAGCAGCCACATCTCAGGCAGCCCAAAGCCCGGGAGCCCTAGAGAGTAGAAAAGACTCCCACAGGGCTGGCACACAAAGGGCGTCCAACCAGAAGGACTTGGCTTCATCCATTCATTCATTCACTCACCCAACAAAGCCTGTGGACCTCTTACTGTGGACCAGCCCCTGCCCGGTGTGCTGGGGGAATAGCAGACGGGGACAGTAACAGCCTTTAGCTTTTCAGTGTAGCAGGGGCCCCAATAAATACATGGCAGATCTGCTCGCTGTGTGGGTTGAGGAGGGAGGGCTTCTGGAGTGGGGTGGGCAGGGAGTCACAGGAGCTCATGGAGCTAGAGTTGGGGGAGAAGCACCTTGCCCGGCCTGGGGCATGGGAGCTGGCTGGCAGGGGGCAGGGCCCTGTCCATAGGGAATAGCTTCTGGCTCTCAATGGGAGATTCTCAGAGGACCAGAAGCCCAGATTCCTGGGGAGCCCAGGACTTTAAACACCAGAGAAAATGCAAATGTGTGATTTCTTGGAACAACAGATGGACTGTGGTCTTTTTTAGAGCAGAACGCCACTGCTGATTTGGACATCACACCTTCTCTCAGGGTCATGGTAACTGGCCCCTGCATTCACAAGGTCTGTCTGTTTATGGAGCTCTTTCTCAGACTTGATTTCATCTGATCCACACATCAGGCCCACGAGGTGGGTATTATTATCTCCATTATGTAACAGGACATGGAGCCTCGGACAGATGAGATGACTTGCCTAAGCCCACCTGGCTTGTCAGTTGCGACATGACCCAAGGCTTCAGGGCCACTGCACCCAAAAACAGCCATTTCCTTCTAAACCCTCTGGACACGACATTTGCCCCATGAACCGCTGCCCTATTTTGTTTTTCTCTTTCTGACATCAGCTGGCTTTAGAAAGGTCAATCAGCTCCTTCGACCAGTGACCTCAGCATCCCGTGTCTCTGAAGGAGACACAGAGGTGGGCAGTGGTCCTGGTGCCCCCCGTACTCCTTCCCCAGCATGTTGGGGGCCACCTCCTGAGAAGTGACTTTAGAAGGGTCCTCAGGAAAAATGGGACACGTTGACTCTCAGTGTTCAAAAGGCTGGCATCTGGGGGAAATTCATTATTTATATTCTGCTGGGGGAGTCTCTGCTTATGTTTTTCTCAAGTGAAAACATTTGCTAAAAAGCTCGACAAATCAGAAAGAAGGAACTTAACTTTTAAAAAAAAAAGGAAATTTAGCATCGGAAGTTGGACTCTAATATTCTGGGTTAAATCTTTCTGAGCTAGGGAAAAGACGACCCTCACAGCCCTCCTGTGTGGACTTCTATTTCCATGAATGTTGCCCAGTGTTAGTTTTGTTGTTGGTGTACAGGGTTTGGGTGTGTATGTGTGTTTTTTAAGGATATAAATTCCAACCATGTTTTGTGTGAAGGGTCTCAGTGCATACTGACATTGTGAGTGTCAGCCCCAGATCACTTTAATCAGAGAGTGGATATGCATGATAAAACGGATAAGGGACTTTAATCAAAAAATCCACTGGCCTGGAAACGTGACGCGCTCCGCCAAACACACTTCATCCCACTTTTCTTGTGTCACTGCCAAGATTTTATTTCATGAATATGCATTGGGCATGATATTACATTAAAATGTGACATTGGTATATGGTGTGGAGGATTTAGAATTCCCTCACCCGCCCCAAGATGTATGTGTATATCTGTATACACACACACACACACACACACACACACACACACACACACACACGCTCACACGTGTGCATTTCTGCAAAGTTTTTGTCAATTGCACATTAATGTCCCAAGATGATTTTTTTTCTTCCCAAAGCTTATTTGGGAGCTGAATATTGGATTTATAACCTGTATCATCTCTAAAAGAAACTAATAGTAATACTAGGCAGGAGTTTTATCTAAACTCTACCCAGGAGTGTCAGTCCCGTTTTCAGCAAGGGTTACATCTTTCCATATAAAATTCTCATTTGTGAGAAAAGGCACAGGCGGGCGATTTTATGGTTTGTTTCTATTTCAATGAATTAATTCCAGGCGTAGCGAAGGAGGGAGTGTTTTGGCTGCATCACGTGCCTTTAGAAACAGGCCGAGAGACCCTGGTGAAATGCTTGGGGTTCACATCTGTCTGCTTTGGAAGCCTCAGACTCCAGCTAATCGGTGGCCGTCGGCCCCCGGCTCTCCTCTCTGCCTACTGTGGTTTTTCCTCCATCTAGATGGAGGCTGCAAAATTTGAGACTTGATCGGAAATAATATCGTGCCGGGCAAAGCACACAACTTGCCGAGTAAAGGTGCGCTGCACAGATTAAAGATGAGTGTGTTGTCAGACCTTGTTTGATATCTTGCAGAGTCCCTCTGTGGAAAAATTCTGGGTGGTGTTTGGCAAGCACAGATTCATCTGAAGGAATCAGGGGCTGAACGGCTCCATAATACTATTTGCATAGAAACGGGCTGGCATCTGACTCCCCAGAGGGCTGGGTGTTACTTGGATTCTCCGTGGCCCTGGTGGCAAAAGGCTAGTGCTAGTCTCTGCCGTAATTCTGTCTGTAGAGACGATCCAGACATGGTGGGATTTTTCTGGGCTTTAGTTAGGGTCCTTTGAACATTATGCCTACTTCTCTTACCCACTTAAAATCTTTTCACAAGGATGCATATGGGGTTACGTACTTGGTGGAATAGTGTCCCCTCCCCAAATTCATGCCTACCCAGAACCTCAGAATGTGACCTTACTTGGAAATAGGGTCTTTGCAGATGTAATTTGTGAAGGACCTGGAGATGAGCTCCTTCTGGATTTAGGATAGGCCCTAAGGCCAATAACTGGTGTGCTTATAAGAGTAGGAGAAAACAAGCAGAGAGACATAGAGAAAAGGTGGCCATGTGAAGATGGAACAGAGATGGGGCGATGCTGCCACACTCCCAGGAATGCATGGGGCCACCAGAAACTGGAGGTAGCCAGGCAGGATCCTCCCCTAGAGCCTTTGGAGGGAGCATGGCCCTTCTGACACCTTGCTCTTTGGGTTTCTAGCCTCTGGAGCAGTGCAAGAATAAATTTCTCCTGTTTTTAGTCACCCAGTTTGTTATGGCAGCCATAGGACACTACTACAGGTCATACAGAAAAGGGTTACTGAAGACCCTAAAAACAACCCTCTCTATCAGGCCCCACTCCCTGCTCTCCAGCCGTGTGGCTAGAACTGTGTTATCTCCTCTGCAAGCTGGGGGCTGCCACTGTTTCAGTGCTGGCTCTGTGAGCTCACAGGAGGGAGAGGACACTGCCCTCTGACAAATGAAGGCTGATCAATGCGGTTGCAATGAAAAGTTGAGCACAAACCCAACCGGGGACATTCATGTCCAAAGAGGAGGTGGTGGCTTGGCCACGCCCACACAGAGTGACAGCAGCCCCTTCTATCCCTCTAGAGCTTCCCGAGAGCTGGAGATCTGGGAGGGCAGAGGGAGGGTTGCAGGGGGAGCCCAAGGGGCTAACGTCCCGGGGTGTCTGACCACGTGACCACAGCTCCCCACCCAGCTGTGTCACTCCGCTCAGAAGCCCCTGGCACTGATTGTTCAGTGCATCCCATTTTCTTTCCAAATCAGCAACTTTTAAATGCAAAAATTGTAATACATACTAATAAATGGGGGGAATAACATGTCATCCTCAATCAACAAGGTGTGGGGTCCTGAGAGTCATGGACATGGAAGGTTCCCTTAGGGTGACCATGGCAGGGAGTCATATGAACAGCACTGGGTAGGGGGGCATTTGTGGCTGGGCAGCCCTTATCAGGCCCCTTCATTCCTTTGAGCTTCACTTCTGGAATTTGAAAAATGTGGGTAAAAATTATAACTGGCACACAGGGTTGATGGGGAGACTGAATTAAGTGAAGTAACTCATGTGAACAGTCTATAAACTATGAAGCTTTATATAAAATTAAAATGATTATCTTTTAGAGGTAATTTTCCCTCCCTCCTCCTTTTGTCTTTATTTCTTGGAACACCCAACTCTGTGCTGTTGTGTGCGTTCCAATAGGGTGCTGCCTTTCTGGACAAAGGTATACATAGCATCTGGCTGGAAAAAGGCATCATTTGAGGCTATGAGTTAAAGTTTTCTAAGAAAAACCTTCTTTGACAATTAATAGACATGTATTGATTTTGAAGTACTTTGCCCACTGCCAAGATGTCCAAATTGCTTCTCTATAAAAACTAAAATTCAGCAATATTGGACCTTCTGATGTCACTGACGGCTTCTGGTGATCGATACCAGAGTCCCTGACAGACCAGCGGAGCCTGTGTCCAGGGACCCCCAAAAGCAAAGCCCGCAGGTCACCTCAGAACGCTGAAAGTTGCAGACTGGGATTTGGGACCTGCTGGATTGGGAAGAATGGTTCTCTGTGATGGGAACTGAACTTAGGAGGGACTTGGGACCTGCTGGATTGGGAAGCATGGTCCTCTGTGATGGGAACTGAACTTAGGAGGGACTCTCTGGTTCCCTATATGGCTGTTTCTCATGAGCTTCAACAACATCCTGAAATCAAGCAAGAGAAATATTGTGATACTTCAAAAGCTCAGCTACTGCTCACAAGGGCTGTGATAGCCTGATAGGGGAGGCATGGTGTCTGGGAAGTCAACGTGGATTAGACCGAACTAGGAGGGATAGCTGGGTGCCGTAGACTGAGCCCTGGACAACTGAGAGGACATCTGTCCGTCCCAGGCTCTGCTGCTCACAGGGGGTGAGACCTGGCCACCTCCCACTTGGGGCCTCAGTTTCCCCATCCGCGAGATGGGCCTGACTCCACATCATAGGAAATTTGTAAAGATCAAAAAAGACTATGTATTTATAAGCAAAACACACTTTGAACAGCTATGGATCAGGGGCAAGTGCTATTGTGATTTCCACCATTTACTAGACACTTACCCATTTGCTGAAAAAATGGGGGTGTTTTTTAATTCGAAAAAGATATGTGCACCCCAGTCTTCATAGCAGCACTATTTGCAATAACCAAGGCATGGAAGCAACTAAATGTCCATCAACAGATGATTGGATTAAGAAGATGTAGTGTATATACAATGGAATATTAGCCATATAAAAGAATGAAATATTGACATTTGCAGCAATGTGGATGGACCCGAAGAATATTATGCTTAGTGAAGTAAGTCAGAGAAGACAAATACTGTATATCACTTAATATGTGGACTCTAAAAATAATGCAAATGAATCTACAAACAAAACAGAAACAGACTCACAGACATAGAAAGCAAACTCATGAAAAAAAATAGAAAACAAAACTTATGGTTACCAAAGAGGAGGAGGGGGGAGCTAAGATTAGGGGTATGGGATTAACAGATACAAATTACTATACATAAAATAGATACGCAACAAGGATTTACTGTATAGCGCAGGGAATTATACCCAATATCTTGTAATAAACTATAATGGAATGTAATCTGAAAAAATACTGAATCACTATGCTGTACACCTAAAACTAACACAATATTGTAAATCAAGTATACTTTACTAAAAAAAAAGTGGTGGTGTTTTCAGGGAAGTTCCTACAATCTTAATAAATAAGTTTCTTGGAAAAATTCCATGTGTTGTAATTTTTTGCTTAAGAGGCAAACCTGATTATGGGGCTTGGGTGGTGACAGCTGGCAAACCCAGGTGGCACTGTGTCTACCTGTGGTCCCTGGCAGGTAGAATGACCCTTGCGTTGAGGGCGTAACGATCTGGTTCTTAACTTTATAAACCATCCCGAGCATCACTTGAAAAGGGAGGTGCCCAGGAAAGGCAGGGTGGTTTTTCTCATTTACAGCCAGCGTTATCATCGGATCCAAATCTCCAAACTCTGTAATCCAGGGGTAGGGGCAGGAGGAAGAACATTCCATGTGCAATTCTGACATGCTTGGTGATAATGAATCCTTTTGCATTTGCTTATGTCATGTTGACGCCTCACATTGGGTTATATCATGTCATGTTTCATTATTCTAGAATTCACAAGACGTAGTAGAATACTGGCAGGAATTTGGGAATTAGGGGAAAAAAAGGAACCTACAACCCCACACCTACAGTATATTTTTCTTATCTGTTCCCTGCTGTGGTTTCAGTTAAAAAGCTCCCCCTGTGACTTTGTGTTATTAATTAGAATGGTTGGTTATCTGCAAGAAGCAGATATTTCTAAGATACAGGCACACAGTATGTGAAAGAGGGTGTCTGGGGACTCACTCTACTTGAGGAAATAGAACCATACTTGAAAGTTGCATTATGAGGTGAAGACAAATACATCTAAAAACAACTCACTAGTCTGATTTTTCCCTCCCTCTTCCTGTACAGTTGTTATATACTTCAGCTTTGGCTTTTCAATGTTTTGGGATCCTCTAGACATACACATAATTTCAACTTTCTTCTTTTCTGCCTGGGCTGCTGATTAGTTTTTAAATTTTATCTTATTGTGGTAAGCACACTTGACATGACATCTGCCATATTAACTTAAATTTTCAAGTGCACAATACAGTATTGTTATCTATAGGCACAATGTTGTATAGTAGGTCTCCAGAACTTATCCATCTTGTGTAACTACACCCACTGTACCTCCTCTTCCCCGTCTCCTGCCCCTGGCATCCACCATTCTATTCTTTGCTTTTATGAGTTTGACTATTTTAGAAACTACATGTATGTGGAATCTTGCAGTATTTGTCTTTCAGTGACTGGCTTATTTCACTGAGCATATCATCCCCAAGGTTCATCCATGTTGTTACATATGGCAGGATTGACTTCATTTTTTAAGGCTGAATAATATTCCACTGTATGTATATACCACATCTTCCTTATCCATGCATCCGTCAATGGACACTTAAGTTGTTTCTACCTCTTGGCTATTGTGAATAGTGCTGCAATGAACATGGGAGTGTGGATATCTCTTCGCGGTTCCAATTTCAATTCTTTTGTATAAATACCTACGGGCAAGATGGCTGAATGAGATGGTAGTTCCATTTTTAATTTTTTGAGGAACCTCCATACCTTTTTCCATAGGGGCTGCACCATTTTTTTTTTACAAGGAAAAACACCAGGACACAGGTCTTTTCCTCTGCAGTGCTTAGCAGGGGTTTGGGTGGGAACTACCAATGAATATACTTAAGAGGCAAAGTGGGATTCAGGCCAGCAAGCCCAGAGGCTGCCTGAGGTCTCGGTCAGAGTCCAAGTAGCTCTGTTCATTGGTCCCTCGTTGAAAATAATGACAAGGACACGTGCTCTTTAAATAAAGAAATGGTCCTATTTTTATGGGCTCATTTGTAAGAATAGCATAAAGAGGTGACCAGGCTGGTCCGGATGGGTTTCAGGGAGAGAATGAAGTAGAGTTATTCATCTGTTTCTTACATCACCAGCAGCCCCAGTGTAAATTTTGCCCCTCCCATAAGCCCTGATTATTAACCGTGGCCACACAGTCTAGCTCTCCAGAGGAGAGCCGTGAATACTGCTCCATGTCAAGCTGTTTGAGCTGTGCAGCTGAGACACGTGGACCCGTGTGTTGAGGTTTCTGGGTGTGGTGCTGTCCATTCTTGTGGTGCTGAAGAGCCAGGACTCAGCCATGCTCACTGCTTCGTTCCTCGTTCCTTCCCCATAAGGGGGGGTGTTGGTGGAGGAAGCAAGGTACGCAGGAGCCATAACCAAGATGGCAGGCACTGCTACAGCTCGGTACGGGCTGTTTGATAAAGCAGTTAGACTTTTCTGGTGAGGTACACACCCTCTGCTCCCCACTTCCTTTCCTGAGTCTCAGATGGCTGCATCTGCAGAGGAGGACCTGCCTGGCTCACCCACCCCAGTGCACGCAAGGAGGGCTGGAACCGGATAAAAAAAAGACAGGCCCAGTTTTGGTCTACTTACTGCCTGTGCTTGCATACTGACCATTGTGACAGAGGAACTCCACCTGTGGGTAAAATTTGGACCGCGGGTGTCCTAGAGTCTGACTCATCAGATAAGTGCTTCCTCTTCCTTAGAGGCCTGCAGGTGCTCTGGGGAGGGGACAAGAGAAAGAAAGAGCATTAAGACAGTAGAGAATTTCTTTCTGATATTTTTGGTGTGGTTGCCAGATTTAGCAAATAAAAATACAAGATGCCTGGTTAAATTTGAATTTCAAATATATTTATTGAGGGACTATTTATACTAAAAGAATTATTTGTTGCTTATTTGAAATTCACATCTAATTGGGTGCTGTTGACTGAAGTGTGCCCCATCCCTGAAAATTCGTGTACTGAAGCCAAAATCCCCAATGTGATAGTATTTGGAGGTGGAGACTTTAAGAGGTAATTAGGTTTAGGTGAGGTCTTGAGAGTGGGGCCCTCATTATGGGATTAGTGCCCTTATAAGATGAGATAACAGAGAGCTTGCTGTCTCAGTCTCTCTCCCCACCATGTGAGGACATAGCAAGAATGTGACCTTCTCTAAGTCAAGAAGAGAGCCCTCACTAGAAACTGATCATGCCAGCATCTTGACCTTGGACTTCTAGCCTCTAGAACGATGAGAAATTAAGTGTTGGTTAAGCCACCCAGTCTATGGTATTTTGTTATGGCTGCCCAAGCTGACCTAGTTACTGGGCATACTGTATTTTGTCTGGAAACCAGACAAAATGGCTGAGTCCTGGCTCTTCAGCACCACAAATTGTTGGTTTATTCTTTCCTGACTGTACCTAGCATTGCCAACACTATTTGGGCTGCCCAGAGGTGGTTTTGGCTGGGGAGTTTGGCTGCAGGCATAGGCAGGAGCTAAGGTGGGAAGGAGCAAGAGATGGAGAAATTGAATGATACCAAGACATTTCCTTTTCAAGTGTTACTAATTTGGGGGAAATTACAGAGCAACAAGCCACAGGTTGCTTTTGCTGCTACCCTACTGAGACAAAAACACCTTTTCAGTGACCTAAACGGTTGTCATCCAACATGGCCTGGGGTCACGGGTGGTAAATTTTCCAAAAATATATGTATGAGTATGTCTACCATTGCCCTTGTCATCCCAACTTCCACATCTGTTTGCACGAAAATGAGTGGCTATGTTGGCAATTTCTGGATGAAGAGTAAGTAAAGGGAACTTAAAAGCAGTCACAATTACAGCCAGTGAGATGCTTCTGCATCAATCTTGAGGGCTTTACTTTAGTCTTCTTCTCAGTACTGGAAGCACTTGGTAGCTGCGTCAAAGTAGAAAGTCCTTGAGTGGAAGACCTAGCTCCTCACTGGCTGCTTGTCAGATACTTGACAACTTACTTCTCCCTCTTGGGCCTCAGTATCCTCTTCTGTTAAATGGGGTTGAAAGGGACAGGACTAGTGATAAGATTAGATCATCGATAGAAGGCATAGCCTGGCACTCAGTAGGTCTTCAATGACTGGCTGTTATTATTTTTCTTCAAATAGTTTGTGTCCCAGCTGTAGATACACGAGCCAGTGTGTGCGTAGCAAGGGATCAACAGGATCAGTTAGAAATAGAGACATTTCCCTCTTAAGCGGAAGACTATTTCTTAGTGAATAAATACTGTATTATAGCATTAATAACAAAAAATACAAATGTGACTATAAAGCAGTATAATGGATGTGACTTTGCAGTGTGGGGATCTGAGCGGGTTTGGGGAATCCATTTGATTTGTGGGGTTTTATGCTAGGAAGTAACAATAGATAATCCTTGTATTTTTAAAATAAATTTATTTATTTATTTATTTATTTTCGTCTGTGTTGGGTCTTCGTTTCTGTGGGAGGGCTTTCTCCAGTTGCTGCAAGCGGGGGCCCCTCTTCATCGCGGTGCGCGGGCCTCTCACCATCGCGGCCTTTCCCGTTGCGGAGCACAGGCTCCGGACGCGCAGGCTCAGCGGCCATGGCTCACGGGCCCAGCACGGGCTCCGCGGCATGTGGGATCTTCCCGGACCGGGGCACGAACCCGTGTCCCCTGCATCGGCAGATGGACTCTCAACCACTGCGCCACCAGGGAAGCCCCAATCCTTGTATTAATTGGCTCCCTCATCAGAGTTATGGAAATCATGTTTGTGGGAACTGTACAGAAAATTCTAGAATGATTGTTTCAATAGGAGATGCTCCTGCCCTGTGCATCAATACTTACAGGCGTTCCTGTCCTGTGCTTGCTGGGTGGCCTGGCATTTCTTGGTGCAGCTTTTCAGAAGTGGATGCTGGGACCCTGGTTTTGAAAATGACCCTCTTCCCAAGTCACTGTATGTGTGGTCTCATCAGCACCAACCCAAGATAAGTGCAGAGCAGTATAGAACCACTGGGCACCTGGAGAGACTTTGACATCATCTTCTCCTGGAGAGACTGAGGCCAGAGTTGGGCAGTGGCTTGCCCAAGGTCATAACGGAGAGTAATGCGAATCTCTGAAACCGTCCTATAATCATTAAACTTTGACTTTCAAAATCGCTCACTAATGTCTTCTCTCTGTCTCCCTGGCCGTGGGTGACCTTGGACATCACCCCCTTCTGCCATATGGAAATCACAAAACTCAAGTTATGTATTCATTTTTACGGTTGACTCCCAACTTCTATTCCACCCCAGATGGCTAGTGTGTGCCACCTGGATTAGTCAGGGTAATAATCATTGCTAGCTGAAGTAACAGATAACTTCCAAATCTCAGTGGTTTAACACAATACAACATCAGTGATGTCTCGTGGGTGGCCTTTAACCAAGTAGTTCAGGAATCCAGATTTCTACATCCTGTGGTGTTGTCATCTTTTAGGGCCTGAGCTGCTGATGACAGAGATCATGGAGGACTACATAGGACATTTTAAGCACAGGCCTGGAAGTGACATAACTTTTCCCACATTCTATTGGTAGAAGCCAGTCAAGTGGCCCAATCTGTACTGTAAGAGAGGCTGGGAAATGCAGTCTTCATGAATATCCAGGACAAACGGGATTAGAAAATATCTACCAGGTTTCTCCTACAGCATCCATGGTCATCCCTTCCCCCTTGCCAGTGGGTGGCTTAAGAAGGGGTATGGAACCCAGTCCTGGCCAATGAGTGTGGAGATGATGACAGCTGGGTCTTTTAGGAAAGGTTCTCTCGTACCTAAGGAGATGGGCCCATTTCTGCCTTTGGAGAAATCCTCAGAACTGCTGCATCCTGGTTCCTACCTACCTGAGGAAGATGTACACACATGGAAAAGGGCCAAGCAGAGGGAATGTTGGAGCAGCAAAGCAACCGCCTAACATATGGTGCCTGGAACTTTCCCTGCCTCTAGACCTCTACTGCTGGGGGGTGGGGGGTAATCCACCCTCTCATTGTTGAAGCTGGTTGGAATTTGGCCTTGTTGCTTGTGGCTGAGATCATCCTAACTGATAGCAGCTATGGTGAAAATTCTTTGATGCAGTGTCCAAAAGTGAGCAAAAGATGTCAACATTATTTAATAAACTGGATCATTACAGACAACCAGTGCCAGACATGTAGGTTGGGCTCAAAAGCCCAGAGGAAACTTGGAAAAGGGAATAAGCATGGGCTCCAGAGTCAGAAAGACCTGGATTCAATATCCTAGCTTGACTGTTTGACCTGCTCTGCGACCCTGGGCAAGTTACTTACCCTCTCTGAGCCTCTGTTTTTTCCACAGAGTCCAGTACTTATCTTGCCAAGTTGTTGAAATTCTGTTTAAGTGCTGGCCCATAGATGACACTTAATGGCTGGTGACTACTTTTTTGCTTAATCGACTTGCTCAGGGAAGAAAGTACCTGTTTCTTCAGTGAGTAAAGTTTTTGACCTCAGTTAACTAGTAGATCTCTTTCCCTCCCTGTACAGACAATACCCTCCTTGGGGGAGTTTGTGTCTAAGATCCTACTTTAACATGGCAGCCAGGTCGGACCCTCCATTATTCATTTTCTGCAGTAATGGGCTCATTACACCTTTTCCTGAGACTCCGCGGATTCTGGAACAAAACCAGACACCACTCCTCCAGTGGTTATTTTCTTCCTCGAGATGCTTATACTTTTTGGAGGTAATGCCAAGACATCCAGCGAGGCACTCAGATCCTTTTTGGAAGGAGACAGGATATAAATCATTAATAAGTAAATAAATAAGTAACCATGTGATTCTGTCAATTCGGGAGGGAAAAAATCAGTCAAGCCAGAGTTTGCTGACATGTAGACCTTTGGATTGACTGAATTATGAACGTTTTTGGGGAGGGGAGAAAGGGGAAGGAGTATCGACATTGTGCTACTCTCTGACAAGGGAGTTTGGGAACAAAACTTAGAAAACAAGGAGAGGAAAGTTCGTCCAAGTGACTGCCTGGTTTTCCCTCCTGCAATTAACAAAGGCACAGGGATAAAGTCCTGTGCGGGCACAGAGTGTGTGCCAATCTTTTTCCCTTATAAAAAATTAAAATTCTACATCTTGTGTTTCTTGCCTCAATACAAATTATTGTTTTTCTGCCATATTAATTCTAATATTAAAAATAAAAGTCTATAATATTCAAAGAATTGCTCAATTCCTTTTTATAAAGGGGTGGAGGCTCTTTCATTGAAGAAATGATTTTACATCTTCCTATGGATTTTTTAAAAATTAATAATGAATTTATTCTCCCCCTTTTTTAACATTACAGTATAATTACATAAGTAGAAATAAGTAGAATCTCCTTCATTTTGGGGTAGAGTTCTGTGAGTTTTGACACATGTAGACAGTCACGTCTCATCACCACAAGGATGTGGAGGTCAATTTCTATCACATGAGAAATTTTCATGTCCGTTTGCTGTCAACCCTCCTCTCGTTCCCCAGCCCCTGGTAACCTCTGATCTGTTACTGCCCCTGTATTTTTGTCTTTGTAAGAATGCCATATAAATGAAATCTTAAAGAATTTTGCCTTTTGAGTCTAGCTTACTTCACTTGGCATAGTGCCTTGGAGATTTACCTTTGCTGTTGTATGTACAAGTGTTGGTTTGTTCCTTTTTCACGGATAAATAGTATTTCAAGTGCCGTGTTCCCCCCTGGAGTCTTGGTGAGATGCCTACACACTCTCCAGCTCTCTCTGTCTCCAGCCCACCCACAGACACTGACCAAGGGCCCACCAGACCTAGTTGTTTTAGGGAAGACATTATTTGCCCAGTTCTGCCCACCTCTCTGTATCCATGCTCTCTGTTACATCCTTTGAGGTTACCCCCAATAAAGGCAGAGAATACCTCCTCCTCTTTATTTTTGGCTCGGCCATTTGATTTTTTTTTGTCCACTAGAATGAGGTGGACATGGCCGAGTAGCACTTCTGAGCCTAAGCCTTCATAGGTCTTGAGGTTTCTACTTGCTGTTGTGGTTCTGCCATCCTCATGGGATGTACACGCTAAGCAAACCTCTGGTCTCAGGCTGAGGAGGAGAGACACAGGGAGCAGAGCTGCCCCTGTCAAGACCAAACGAGAGCAGTCGCCTGCAGGTGTCAGAGCAATAGTCGATTGTGGTTTGTTACACAGCTGTCGTTGACTGATACACCCACTGCCTTTGCATCACAGTGACCTGCTTAAGAAGAAAGAAACTGCTGCTTCTCACATGGACAAAGGGGACCAAAGAGTCATCTCGCTCCTTCTTTAAGGCTCAGCTCAAAGTCTGCCTGTTCCCTGAAGCCTTCCCTGTTGGTTTTGGTTCAGATAGGTTTCTCCTTCCTCTCATCTCCATACTTCCAACACAAGAATTTATTTGGGCTCTTCTTTATGAGCTTGTTAGGACTTTTGTGCTTCTGTTCCTCTGTCTAGAACGCTGTTACTCTGAGTCTTGGCATGACGGGCTCATTGCTGTCAAGTCAGCTCAGATGTTACCTCCTGAGAGAGAGCTTTTCTGACCATCCTGTCCTCCAATCCAAGGCAGCCCCTCTACTCACTCTCCACTGTATCTTTTTGCTTAAGACACCCGTCACTTTCTGGAATGATCTCATGCATTTTTACATGGGTGTGTTTGTTAAATGCACTGGCTGTGGACTCCAGGTGGGCCTGGGCTCCTCTGAATTGGTTCTCACTATATCCCCAGCACTTAGAACACTGGGTACATTAGCAGGCCCACTTTAAATACTGAATGAATTGGTGGCTGAAGTTTTGCGCCTGTCTGCTGCCCTCCCACTTTTGTTCTTTAAAAGACTGATTGGTGTTTTAAAATAAAAAAGGACCAGGCTCATGGTGTTAGATGCTTACGGCTTGACCACTGATCGCTGTGTCCATCCTCCCGACATGCCACTTCCTGGCCTCTTCCTTGCATACAAGACTTAGCTTCTCCCGTCTTCACCCTGACTCCACCTCTCCTCCTTCTCTCCCTTTACTGAGAAATAATTCACACACCCCAAATTCATCCATTTAAAGTATACGGTTCAATGGTCTTAGTGTATTTAGAGAGTTGTCCAACTATCACCACAATCGAAGTTAAGAACATTTTCATCACCTCAAAAATAACCCCCCTACCCATTAGCAGTCACATACTCTTAACCTTAGGCAACCACCAATCTACTTTCTGTCTCTAAAGATTGGCCTACTCTGGACATTTCCTATAAATGGAATCATACAGCATGTGGCTTTTGTGACTGGCTTCTTTTACTAAGCATCATGTTTGCAAGGTTCATCCTCGCTGTAACATGTCATGCTTCATTCCTTTTTATTGCTGGAAAGTGTTCCATTGCAAGGATAGACTACATTCTGTTTATCCAGCCACCAGCTGATAGCCATTTGGGTTGTTTCCACTTTCTGGCCACAATGAAAATGCCTGTATGAGGGTTTTTGTGGATGAATGTTTTCATTTCTTTGGGTCTATAACTAGGTCTATAGCTGCACATCCTATCTTGACTTTTGCCTTCACCTCTTCCCCTACCATTTACTCATGAAACCATTATAATGATGATGACAATAATGATGACCATGATAATGATAAGATTAATCAGCTCTTTCTGAGCATTTAAGATGTGCAAGACACTCTTTAAAGCACCTTGCATGTATTCATCAATTCATCAGAACAACTCAGTGCTGATAGTGGGGTTGTTATCCCCATTTCACAGATGACGAAACTGAGGCACAGAGATGTTAAGTGACCAGCCCAAGGTCACAGTGCCAGGATGTGTCAGACTCTGGTTGACTCTGGCTCAACTCCAAAATTCGTCTACCTCAGAGGTAATACCCCTTGTTTGATCTGGCCCTCAGAACCTTGACCTATTCTGCCCCTGCCCCTGCCCCTGTGGACAGCCCTCCATGCATTCTGTCCCAGCCTCATGTGATATCTCCCTGCTCTAAAAGTGAGCTCTTGTGGGCAGGAACTGGGTCTCTTTCATTTCTGTGTTCCTGTACATTTTTCACACTACCTGGCACATAGTAGAGATTTGAAAAAATACTCATTTAATTGAAAATAATTCAATTAAACACATAAAACATTCCTCAGTGTAGGCTATGTATTTGCTGACTCAGGAGAGACAGGTACAATTGACAGGGATGAGATATTTCCAGATGGGGGAGGAGGGATCCTGGGCGTGAATTCTGTGGGTTGCTAAGGATGGAAATTGTTTCCTCCTTTTTTCTTTTTTATGGTTTTCAACAACTCTGAGTTCTGCTATAGTTACTTCCAATAAACCCCCAATATTAGTCACATATAAAAATGAAACATCTGATTTCACCTACAAATGAATGCATAAATGAATAAGGTAACCCCCATCAGTCTTACACACAGTAAAATATGAATTAAGTAAGAACACTTGGAAAAAGAAATATTAAGATCCTCTGTTAGTGACACCGGCAAATTCTAGCTCCATCTCCTAGTTTGATCCCTGCCCCCCTATCTGTCCAGAATGGTAATAATATCAGATAATAACTGACATTGTGCAGAGCCTTATAGCCCCAGAGTTTACAAAATCCTCTTATTGAAATAATCATCTCGTGGATCCTCTAAAGCTCATCTTTATCACCTTTCCATTTCTGATGCTGAATTCCTCCAGCAGGACTGAACTGCTCACAGGACCCTGCACAGGCTTCATTTTCTCTGGTCCCCAGACTGCTGTGCATGCTGAGACCTCTGGCCTCACAGCCTTATTCCCCTTCATGCCTATCCATCCTTCCCATTTTAGCTTAGACATCACTTCCTCCAGGAAATCTTCCTCGACTCCTCCGTATGGGTCCTGTGTCCCTCTGTGCTCACTGAGAGTCTTACAGCCTCTATCCCACCATCAACACTGTTCTGTGTCCCTTTCCTCCAATAGACTGTGCACTTCTGTATTCAGGGACCATCTTGCATATGGAGGAGAACAGATGTCCAAAAAAAGGGCATTCAATGAACGACTGATGGCAAACACCCGTGAAGTGAATATGATACACCTCACTGGGTGGGTGAAGAAAGGGAGGCTCAGAAAGGGCAGTCTTGAGAGCGGTTTTGCACAGACTCTCTCTGGGATAACTTTGGCTGAAGAATTAGGAGTCTTTCCTTTGCCATCTCTTTGGGCAGCTGTGCTGACCCCGTCCAAGGCCACGGCTGTCTCTCAGAGGCTCATTTAAGATGCTGAGGAGATGGGATCCACCCAAAACATCTCTGATTCCTTTAAGCTTCTGCAGGTGTGAAGACCATGTACCACATTGAAACATGCATTAAAAGAATTTTATGGGTCGAGCCGATCACGGAAAAAAATGTACAAATACTGTCAAATGGGGCATGTATTTAAAAGGTTAGACAAAATATCTCCTTGCTGCTTTTTCTTTGGTTCTCTTTTTATAGTCCACTGCAAAACAACAATGGATAAAGGGTGCAGAGAATGCATGTATATTTTCTTTTCTTTCTTTTTTTTTCTTTTTTTTTACCTTTCCCTAAGGAGCTTCTGTGCTACCCACACTAATTGTAGGTTTTTCTGAAAATGCAGTATGAATCATTTATAAATAAAGAGACTTTAAAATCCCTAAAAGACTCCCCAAGGCATTCAGTATTTCAGCATAAAATAACTGTTAAATGGAGTTATTCTGAATTAGCTTTTACTGGAATGTGGTGAAAATAAAGTTCTCTTTTCACTGTGATTGTTGCAGTAATTCTTTTACACAGCCACCTGGGGTAATTGACAACCCATTTCCATAATTCAGGTTTCAGCAAAGCCGTTCCCTGAAATGGCTAGTGTTGGAGAAATGGGGGTCTCCAAGAGGGACACCTCTCACGCTGGCCAAGAGAGAAGCCAGCCCAGGCTCCCTGGGGGGAGACCTGAGATGGCTGTTAAAGCTCCAATACAAGTGCAGACATCGACTCTTGAGGGTAGGAGAGAGCAGCGCCTTTGGATTCAGACCACCCAGAGTCCTAAGCCCAGCTCTGCCTCTTACAGGCTTTGTGACCTTGGGGGAGTTGCCTAACCTCTCTGACCCTCAGGGATAATAATCATCCTTACTCTGTCGAGTTGTTATGAAAATTTGAAGTAACATTTATAAATGCCTAGAACAAAATGAAGATGAAAACGGCAGCTATAATTAGTTAATAACAACGATGCCTCTGCCTATACATCAAATGTGCCTTGAACGCATGTGCTGAAGGGCCATCTCGAGGTCTTGCCTTCTCTCTGTCTCGCTGGTCACCTGAATGCCCTCGCTCCTCCATCCTTCCGTCTTTCCACTCTCACATCCATTGGTTGACTGGTTCGTTTAGTCTGCAGATACTTTCAGAGTTTTTCAGAGTGTATGATCGTATGCCATGTGCTCTGTGCAAGGGACTGGGGGTCTGAAGGTGAATGAGACTGCAGGGCAGGGATTTAGTCTAAGGAGGAAAGGAAGACAGATGGTGAAGATGGGCAAGACGGTGACACAAGTGTGACAATGACAGTTATTTACTGGGCACAGGGAAGGTGCAGAGGAAGCAGTGGCTGTTCCACCTGGGGGTGGGGAGGCAGGTCAGGGATGGTTTCACAGAGGTGGAGGGTAGGCCCTAGAGCTGACCCTTGAGTGGTCAGGGTTTTCCAGATGAGAAAGAGGTGGGGGAGGGCAGCCATCATCCCACAGGACGGATGTTCTCTGAGGTCAGGGGCAATGTCTGTCTTATTGTCCCCCCATCCCTGTACTTGTCACATGTCTGATTCACAGCAGGCTTTCCATATGTGTTTTGTTGAAGGGATGAATGAGCTCCAGGCATGGGCCCAGAGGAAGCCAGGACTTAGAGAAGGAAAAACTGGTGTGGCGGCCAGTGTGTCTGGGGATGGCCAGTAGCCGAGTCAGGCAGGGAGAGGCACAAGGGCAGGAGTGATGGAGGTGGGCCGGCTCCAGTTGAGAAAGGACCTTTGCCACCTGGCTAAGAGCAGAGAGGAGGTGCTGAAGGGTTTGACAGAGTGAGGCCATATGCAAGAACTCTCCTGCCTTTTGGCAAGTCCTCTTCAGGAGGCTGGGAGAGCAAATTGGCAGGAGGACGGCCTGGAGGCTGGAAATAGGCGAGAATTTGACAGGTGCCATTGGGGTCATCTTTTGCTGTCCCAGCGCGGCATCCAGTCAGAAGTCACTTTTGATCCCAGGTGTAAAATTATGCAGAGGAGGTTCCCCTTCTACTCTGCAATTGATTGACAAATTGTCCTGTCACTCAAACGCTTCTTCCACTTATCATAAAGAGGAAAAGAAAATTATCTGTTCAGTGCACATGGGAAAGAAAGCACGTTCATTAACCTCTGGCTGCTGAGATTGGAAACTTATGCAGCTTCAAGGGAGAGAGACGCTTCAAGGAAGACACGAGGAGAAAGCCAGGGAGAAGTTACGTGCGTGCTGTTGTGTACACAGCACTCTCTCTATTTACACACACACGCGGTCCACACATCTGGTCTCCACCATCCACTGCAGAAACACACAAACCCAAACACACATACATACACCCCTACACTCACTAGCGCACATATATCTTGCAAAGGGTGTGGCTACTGCATAAGTTTATGCCTCGAATGAGTGTATACACATAGAGACAGATGCTTGCATACCAGCGTTTTACAATGGGAACTGGCTGCCAGCGGTCGGAACTTGGGACCCGTCTGAAAACATTGCACTTTTTGGACAATTTTGTAAAGGACCCATCTATTTTCTGATTTCTCTGGAAGACAGCTCAGACTTTTCTAAGAGGAGGCGTTGGTTAGGAAGGAAACCTCAAGATGGCAATGTCCCAAGTGACAGATGGACAGATGTCCTCCTGTCCAGCTATCATAATATCCTTACCCATTAGTCAAGGTTCTCCACAGAAACAGAACCAATAGGACATGTGTATATCTCTCTCTAGAAAGAGATTTATTATAAAGTATTGGCTAAGGTGATTATGAAGCTGAGAAGTCCCACCATCTGCCATCTGAGAGCGGGGGACCCAGGAAAGCCCGTGGCGAAGTTTGAAGGCCTGAGGGCTGGAGAGCCACTGCTGGAGATTCCAGGGCAGGTCTGAAGGTCGGAGGCCCAGGACAGGAGCGCCAAGGACAGGAGAGCCACGTCTCAGCCCAGCGGTCAGGCAGAGAGCAAATTCCACCTCTGCCTCCTTTTCGTTCTATTCAGGCCCCCAGTGGATGAGGCCCACCCACATGGAATGGGCGGTTATCTGCTTGCCACCGACCACCCATTCAAATGCTCATCTCGTCTAGAAACACCCTGTCTCGTCTAGACACATCTGCATTCTCGGCGTCCCATGGCCCAGTCAGGTTGACACATAAAATTAACCATCACTCCCACGAAGTCACAACACCTATTTCCTTCTTGACTACGTACCCTGTACCCATCACCAACCTTGGTCCTTTACATGCATCCTCTAGAACCCTCACAATAACTTCCTGAAATATGTATGATCCCATTTTACAGGGGAGAGACTGAGGCTCAGCAAGACAACCCTGTCACTTCAGACAAGGTCACAGAGGGAGAAAGTTGCTGGGGTCTAACACAGGCTCCTTCCACCCTAAAAATCTATCTGTAGTGCCCTTTTTCCCTTTTTTTTTTTGGATTGTTAAGCACTTATACTTCTATTAGCACATATCCTCACCCAAGTAATGGGAGGTGGGCCTTAGTAATTCTTTCATTCAAATAGTTACTGAGCCAGCCACTGTGCTGAGTTTTGGGGAAACAGCCAATACGCAGAGCAGACCGAATACGGGCCTCAGTCTAATAGGAGAGGGCAGAGCATAAACAGGTTAGCAAGGAATCCTGCAGGCGATAGTATGTGGATTGAAGAAGAAGAAAGACGAGGAAGAAGGAAGAAAGTGCTGGGGGATTTCTTTTAGATGGAGGGGGGGTCAGAGAAAAGCCTTGCTGATGAAGGGACAGCCAAGTAGAAAACTCAGAGGAAGGGAATCACCAATGAGGAAAAGAACATTCGAGGAGGTGAAGTCGGGCTCAGACCAAAGCCCTAACTCTCACCACCACAGCTGCCTCCTCCAAGCTTCTGTGCACAGAGCCGATAGAATTTTCTGCTTGCCCTTTGCTGCTGGGGCAGACAGAAGGACGGCCGTCTTTCCTAAGATGGGCCATGTGCCCTCAGTTCCCGATGACGGGCTCAGAGAGTGTTTCTTGGGGTGCCACACCCTCATCCTGTCTTCCCATCTGCTCTTGGTCTGCCACCCATCACCTCTGGCGGCAAAAAAACTTAGCAAAGTTAAGGCCACCCTACAGGCCTGAACAGGAACGAACGAATCCCTCCACCGTAACTTCTGTTCCCAAAGCCCAGCTTCTGCTCCGCTATTTAAAATATGTCTTTCTGCCAGTGGCTGAGTAGGTTGAAGTCTTTGAAACCCTGAGTGTTCTATAAAATCCAAATAATTCCCTGTAAATCAAAGTACTTGGCATGCTGGCTGCAAAGCCTGCAGCTTTTTTTTTTTTTTTTTTTTCCTAAGGTAATCTCTAGAAAGTAGTTTGTACTCATGTTTCCACAGTGATTAAATATGCAAAGTAATTTCCACGATTTTCACCACGTTCTGAACCAAATCAGATTCCGTTCTGCTCCTCTTTGTACAAAGCCACTTATTGGATCAGATTCCAAAACAAATCCCCTGAATTTGGCGGATCATCATTTTAAAAGGGGGCTTGTTAAGGTAATCATTAAATTAAACCACCCCTTTAAGAATATTTAGATCTGGTCCGCCAAGCGGAACGGTCTAATGGTTTTTAAATTAGAAGCTGCGGAATGCTGGTGAATTTTCTTTTGTGGGTCAAGTGGGTATTAACAAATGCTAAGACTGTTCTCTCTTTTGTCATCACCTTGAAATCTGCAAAGAAATGCAAAGAGTGGGAAGGACCCAAGGAGACAAGTAGGGTGGCTTGGTGGTACCCATGGTTGGTTGCAGAACAAAGCAGGAGCAAGCATGAGATACTGCTACTCACCATCTTTTTACACCCAGTCTTGAGAGAGACGGAAGCCTGAATCTGCCGGGAAGGGCAGATACCCGGGGTGCCCTGACTCCTGCAGGCTTAAGCAGCTCATGGGGTCAGCTCTTACCACCACAGAGCCTGGGCTGATACCTGTGGCCAGGAGACTTTTTAAAAATTCTTATTGTCTGTCTTTCAGGGAAGCTCAAAGAAAGCCTGAAGCAGGAACTTTTTGTCAGCACATCTGTAAAATACTCAAGCAACTGTGACTCTCATCAATACATTTCACTTCCTCTTACGGGGGCTCTTAGCTTCCTGGCAGCCCTGGATCCCAAGCTAACGTTGCCCAGGCCTGGGGCCCAGTAGCACCGCTCTGGGTTTATCTATGGTTAATTCAAGTGCACTCCAATCTAGGCTTCAGGGTCACCCGGAGAGACTTTCATGCCATGCATGTGCCCACCTCTAGAAGACTTATTGAATTCATCTGGGGTGGGACCCAGCGCTGGCTTTTTTATAAAACTCTCCAGGTAATTATAATGTGCAGCCAGGGTTGAAAACTATTCGATTTAGAAAAAAAAAAAGCAACTCTCACAGAGAAGTCTAAATGGATAAATGTCCTGTGTGAATGGGGCCTTCAGTTACGCCAGAGGGTTGGCAAACTAAGGCCCCTGGGCCAATTAGGCCCTGTGTTGGTCCCAGTTTTGTATGACTCTGAGCTAAAAAATAGTTTGCACATTATTAAGTGGATGGGAAAAATTCAAAAGAAGAATCTATTTCTTGATATGGGTACGTTCTATGAAATTGAAGTCTCGGGGTCCATAAATAAAATTTCATGAGCCCTGCTCAGTTCTGTACGTGTTGTCAATGGGCTGCTTTTGCACCGCGATGGCTGAGTTGAGTATAGTTGTAGCAGAGATTATATGGACTGCAGAATCCAAAATACTTACCATCTGGCCCTTACAGAAAAAATTTGCCGACCCTTGAATTAAATCGTAGGAGAAAAGAACCATTGCAAAGAAGTGTCTCTTTGAATTGAAACCATGTAAAGGGGGACCTGTTTAAAATCAATAAGCCCGAAGAAACAAAGATAAAGAAAAAAAAGAGATGAAATTCAGTATTACTATGGATATAGGGGGAAGAACACTTCCACACACAGCCCAGGGGAGTGCTGGTGTATTCTTTCTGGAAGGCATTTTGTTAGTACATCTCAAGGGTCTTAACAATGTTCCTATGCTTTGCCCAGTCCATTCTATTTCCAGAAATAGGTTTTATGGAAACTCCCAGTTTTATCTACCAGGATTTTTATCTACCAGGAATTTTTTTTTTATCTACCAGGATTTTGTTGCAAAGTTATAATACGAAAACAACGGCAATCTCCCATCCCCAAATCTGTGTCCAATAATAGGAGGTGTTTTATCGACAGAAGAATGGATAAAGAAGATGTGGTATATATATCGATGGAATTGACTCAGCCATAAAAAGGAATGAAATAATGTTAGTTGCAGCAACATGGATGGACCTAGAGATTATCATACTAAGTGAAGTAAGCCAAAGACAAATATCATATGATATCACTTATATGTGGATCTAAAAAATGATACAGATGAACTTATTTACAAAATATAAATAGACTCACAGACATAGAAAACAAATTTATGTTTACCAAAGGGGAAAGGGGAAGGAGGGACAAATTAGGAGTTTAGGATTAACATATATATACAGTACTATCTATAAAATAGATAAACAACAAGGACCTACTATATAGCACAGTGAACTATATTCAGTATCTTGTAATAACCTATAATCGAAAAAAATCTAAAAAAGGATCTATCTCTCCTTCTCTCTCTCTCTATATATAGACTCACTTTGCTGTACCCCTGAAACTAACACAACATTGCAAATCAACTATGGGTCAATTAAAAATATAATAATAGGATGTGTTTTAATAAATTGTGTTACATCCATATACAAGTATAAAAACGAAGTGGTTGAAGAACAGATAATAACACAGGAAAATGTCTGTGGTCCATAAAATGAAAAATAAGCCATAAATAAAACATTCTTAACAGAAAAAATTCGATGTATCAAAACACGTACATATATATATAGAAAATTGGAGAGATATACCCAAAATGGTAATCATGTCTAATTCTGGGTGATTATGCTATGAGTAATTTTAATTTTTTTCTTTCTGCTTTCCTATATTTTTCAAATTTTCTACATTGAACTTGAATTAATACGGTAGCGTTATTTACATGTGGCCCCCTAGGGAGAGGGCAGTACAGGACAGCCTTTGCTTGGAAAGTGAGAAACCTGAATTTATGTCCCTGGACCCCCTCTCCAGCCCCACCTGCTGAATGAGCTTCAAGATGCCAGATAAGAGCCCTGACATTCTCCCACCCTGGCCGTGAGGCATGTTGTGAAAAGGAAAGACTTCTGGGCCATGGGACCTTGATTTGATTCCAGTTCCTGTCACTTCCATGCTCAGTAATTTTAACCATTTCAAGGGCCACTTTGGTCCTCAGAAATGGAGGGATGATAAACCTTTCTTATGAGGTTCCTTTGTCGGTTGACAGGAGAGCTTATGCAAAGCACCAGATGCTGTACCTGGGATAGGTGAGCATCCCAAAACCTTCAGAGCCCTTTTTCCTCCCCTCACCGTGATCTTTAAAGTCCCTTCTACTCTCACCAACAGCTTGTATTTTTCTAATTTCTCCTGTTTGTATAAGGAGAAGAGATTGTGACCATAGTTTCATGTGCTCAGGGAACATCTGTTCTGAAAGCCAGCCCCAATGCACCTGTACAGATGCTGCTGGGCCCATCCATGCTCCCACACACGGCGGGATCAGTGGCTTTGAATTGCCGATGACGCTCTCCAAGGCACAGGGGCGCTCCGTTCTTTCAGGGCTGTTGTATGGATGACAAGAACTAAATGTGCCTAAGCTCTACGTTAGGCATGATAAACTCCGTGGGAGCGACAGACAGAGCTGGGCCCATCCATCATTGCATTCCCCACCCTTTGCATGCATGCTGGAGGGGACTGGACAGCTACCCAAAACCTGGAGGGCTATTTCGTTTCAGTGCTATGAATCAGACGACACAAGCACCTTGCATGGAGCATAGCTGTGGAAGGCAGAATAACAACTTCCGTAGATGCCCACCTCCCAATCCCCAGAACCTTTGAGTGTATTACCTTACATGGCAAAGGGGTAATTATGGGACAGATGGAATTAAGGTTGCTAATCAGCTGTCCTTAAAATAGTTGATCCTGGATTACCTGGTAGGCTCAATATAATCACAAGGGTCCTGAAATGTGGAGGAGGGGGGCAGAGAAGAGAGTTAGAGAAAGATGCGACAATGGAAGAATAGTCAGAGAGATGCATGCAACGTGGCTGATTTTGAAGATAGAGGAAGGGGCCATGGGCATAGGAAAGTGGGCATCTTCTAGAAGCTGGAAAAAGCAAGGAAACAGATTCTTCCCCAAGGCCTCTGGAAGAAATGCAGCCCTGATGACACCCATGTCAGACTTTTAACGTACGGAGCTATAAGATAATATATTTGTGTTGTTTTAAACCACTAAGTTTGTGGTAATTTGTTACAGCAGCAATAGGGAACTAATACACTTGCCATGCAACCATGTGACATAAATAATCTCACTGAATTCTCACAACCTTGTCAAGTAGGTAGTATTATCTCCTTCTTACAAATACAGAAACAAGTTCAGAGAAGGCAAGTATCATTCCCAAAGACACACAGCTAATAAGTGGTAGAGCTAGGATCCATAGCTCACTTTCTTCTAAGACCCATGCTCTGTGCTCTACCCAAGATCGAGGCCTCAGTGTAAACATTTCTGGACTAGCACCTGTGAGGTGTGTAATCCAGACATTCAAGGCTGGATGGGGACTCAGATGGCTCCTCAAGCTCTGTCTGGTGCTTGGACTCTTGAATGATGTGTCATGGGAGATAGGAGATGGATATTCAGCCTGTGTTTGAATGCCTCCTCTGATGAGGAACTCACTATCACTCATGGACCTCATCTAGGTCTTGGATAGCTCTGCCTATTGAAAAGTTCACTCTGATTCGGCATATCAAGCATTATCTCCTGCCCCATAATTCTACTTTTTCGTCCCAGTTTTTCTTTCGGAGACCCTTGGAATATTGGCCCCCCCATGCTTGGTGGGTTAGCCCTCTGAACACGGATCTAAGATGAAAGCAGACCCCTGGAAGTTGCCATTTTGCAGAATTGGTTGGCTTGCAGGCCAGTCCTTCCTAGACAGCCCCTCCCAAGCCCAGACAGCTGTTGCTGGAGAAGCAACCCATCCAGGACCCCTGTGGAAAGTTCGGGTGCTCCCATCTCTGCTGATGTATTTTGTTATTGATATTTTCAATAAATGTGGACCTGATTCTTCACTGGCTAAAAATTCAGTCATTCTGCATTCTGGATCACTTGGAAAGGGATTGGGTTGGATTTCACTTTTCTTCTTTTCTGTAGTATAAAAGATTGCTGGGGCATGAGTCACTCCTGTGAGACAGTGATTGAGATGGGCACAGCGCACTAAGTGGGGTCTGTAAGCGGCACATGGACCATTTATACTTGGAGGCAGAATTCTCCTGGATGTCTACTCATCAACACTTTAGTAGTCTTCTAGAAATTTCTCTAATTACAATTATCGTTATTTCTGGGTGTTTCCAAAGTGGCAGGAACTGTGCTCAGTAAGAGTTTTACATGCATTTCTCCTTTCCTTCTTAAAAATAGAACAAAGGAAGAATCAGAGAGGTTAAGAAACATGCTTAAGGTCACACAGCCACTTAGTGACAGTACCTGCAACTCCTCATCCCCAGCAGGTGAAGCTCCATTCACGGGTGAAAAGAAGTTGAGATTTGGAGTCAGATAGACCTGGGCTTATATCCTCCCTCACCCCGTGTTCACAGTGTCATTTTGGAAAACGTGAAAGTCAATAAAGTATTGTTCCTTCATAATATTGATTATCGTTTGTTTCTTGTCTCTTTGCTTATTGTCCCTTTTCCCCACTAGAATATGAAATCCACAATACAGAGTCTATGTCATTCTGTTCCCTGCTGAATCCTCAGAACCCAGCACAATTCCCAGCATGCAGTTGACACTCAAAAAATATTCGCTAAGTGATTGAATAAATAATATCACAACTGAAAATGAGCCTCGGATATCCTGAGGCTTATTTCCCTTCCTCCTCTGAACCTGAGTCCCAGTAGCTAGGTGAGACTTTCAGAGTCTTTCAAAATGGGGTAAAGGGAGGAAAGGGTGAGCAAAGCATTATGTGCCCTGTTCCCACAAGGGTCATTGGTTTTCAAAAATGACCTAGGAAGAAGAGACAATTCGATAATGTTCACTAGGTATTGGGTTTTGCATTCCATGAACTCCCCATAAAAGCCCCCAAATATATGGCATGGTTTCTCCAGGTGACACTTCCTAACTAACTTTTGTATCTCATTACATTGAACAAAGTTTACTGATAGGACTGGAAAATTCATAAAATAATAGTAAGTTAATAGTAACAGCTTCCCTTTATCGAGGGCTTGCTGCGTACCAGGGGTTATAATAAACATTTTATAGGATTTACTTAATCATTAGAAAATGCGAAGAGGAAAGTACAATCATCCCATTTTACATAAGGAAACTGACTCAACTTGCCTCAAATCATACCGTTCATAGGGGGTGGAACTCGATTTGCCCCCAGGTTTTCCTTCTTTTCATTTATAGCACAGCTACATGCTTCTTATCTGCAAGACAGACTGCTCAGACTGCTGACAATCTAGTTCTCCAAATCATTCTCATGGACCCAAGCATAAAGGCCTTTCCAGCGTGGAAAAACTAATCACAAAGACTGGCTCTATAGCCCATGCAAATTTCCTCATTGCTTTTGTTTTCTGGTCTTTACTTAGAGCCTTCTGTTTTATTTTATTTTATTTTTTAAAAATTTATTTTATTGAAGTATAGTTGATTCACAATGTTGCGTTAATTTCTGCTGTACAGCAAGGTGATTCAGTTATACATATACATACGTTCTTCTTCATATTCTTTTCCACTATGGTTTACCACAGGATATTGAATATAGTTCCCGGTGCTATACAGTAGGATCTTATTGTTTATCCATTCTATATATAATAGTTTGCATCTGCTAATCCTAAACTCCCACTCCAACTCTCCCCCACCCCCTTCCCCCTTGGCAACCACAAGTCTGATCTCTATGTCTTTGAGTCTGTTTCTGTTTCGTAGATAAGTTCATTTGTATCATTTTTTAGATTCCACATATAAGTTATATCATATGGTATTTGTCTTTCTCTGTCTGACTTACTTCACTTAGTGTGATAATCTCTAGGTCCATCCATGTTGCTGCAAATGGCTTTCTTTCTTTCTCTTTCTTTCCTTTCTTTCTTTCTTTCTTTCTTTCTTCTTTTTCCTTTCTTTCTTTCTCTCTCTCTCTCTTCCTTCCTGCCTCCCTCCATCCCTCCCTCCCTCTCTCTTTCTCTCTTTCCTTCTTTCTTTCTTTCTCTTTCTTTCTTTCTTTCTTTCTTTCTTTCTTTCTTTCTTTCTTTCTTCCTTCCTTCCTTCCTTCCTTCCTTCCTTCTTTCTCTCTTTCTCTCTTTCTCTCTTTCTCTCTTTCTTTCTTTTTTAGAGACTTCTGTTTTAATCCTGTGTGGTGAGGTGAATCATGTCCTCCTGAAAGATATATTCAAGTCCTAACCTCTGGTACCTTGGAATGGGATCATAGTTAGAAATATGGTCTTTGCAGAAGTAATTAGTTAATTTAAGATAAGGTCCTACTGCCTTAGGATAAGCCCTAAATCTAATGACTGGTGTCCCTATCAAAAGAGGAGAGGACACACAGACACACGGGGAAGAAGGTCATGTGACACGGAGGACGAGATGATGTAGCTACAAGCCAAGGAATGCCTAGGATTGCCTGGAGCCACCAGAAGCTAAGAAGGGGCAAAGGATGTTTATTCCCAAGAATCTTCAGAGAAAGCATGTCCTTGCCAGCACCTGGCTCCCAGAACTGTGAGAGAATACAGTTCTGTTGTTTGAAGCCTCCAAGTTTGTGGTAATTTGTTACAGCAGCCCTAGGAGAAGACCACACCCCCTTTATAGAACTCTTGGTTCTCTGATTGCTCAGCCGGGAGTAGTAAGAGTATAGCACGGGCAGAAGGTTAAATATCGCTGGAGGAAGTCACCCCACCTTCAAGGAAGAGTGCTAGCAGCCAGTTCAATGGTAAGGCTTATTCAAAACAGCCCCATAAAACACAGGCCTGGGAACCAGAAGCACAGCTGCCTGGAGACGTCTTGCAAACTAGGGTGTTCCTGGAGGACTCGCGGTGCAGGATATAACTACAATAACTCGTTGCAGTGTGCTTTCAAGTTTACATGCAGCACTTCAGATCGTAAGTCTCATCTAATCCTCTGGATATTAGTATTATTTTTATTCCCCAAGAAACCAATGATTAAAAAACTTAAGAGATTTATCCAAGGCAGGTAAATCAGAGGAGCAAGGTTATACATCCACAACGGTGATGCCACAACGCAGCTTAGGTAAGTCTGACGTGCATTCATTAAGAGCCGCCTGCATACCAGGTACCAAGGTAAGAAAGGCACAGCCAGGCTCTTCCTGCCAGGAGACGACAATTTAGTGGTATAGACAGATAGAAAAACAGAGCCGCTCCATACGGGGGATAAATTCGAAGTGGAGGAGAGGTGTGGACGCCTGCTGCAGCCTCAGGGGTTCAGCCAGGAGGAGGTAGCTCCGCAGCCTGGCTTCGGAAGAGGATTAAGAATTTGGCAGGCGGAGAAGGAGGTGTGGGTGATCCTGGCCGGCGATGCTCAGACCTTTCAGTCCTAGGACCCTTTTACACACATATAAATTACTGTGGGCTGCAAAGAGCTTTGTTCATGTGTAATATAGTTATCAATAATTAGTATATTAGAAATTAAAACTGAGATATTGTAAACATATTTACGAATTTATTGAAAGGAAAAATACTGAACCCATTTCATGTGAACATAAAGAATACCTATTTTTTAATGAAAAATAAGTTATTCCAAAACCAAAAACGTTAAGCTACAGCAAAATGGCCTTGTTTTACATTTCTGCACATCTCTTTAATGCCTGGCTATCTGCCTTATCAGCTGGGTCTTCCTATCTGGCTCTATGGTCAATCTGTTGTGATACGTGGTTTTGGCTTATGTCTATGGGGAAAACATCTGGCTTCACATACATAAGAAGGAGGAAAAAGGAGGACCTCGGGGACCCCTGGGAGGCTCCTATGGATCCTCTGGGGTCTCTGGCCCCCCCTGTGAGAACTGCTGTACCAGGGAGAGGGAACAGCCTGACCTGAGGCCAGGAGGCAGACCACAGCATGCAGTGTTTGGGGAATGAATTACACACAGCTCCGTGTGACCAGAGCATCCTGGGAAAGACCTCAAATGGTGGGAATGGCCCCTGAAGTGGGAGTAAGGGAGGGTCCGGACACCTGGTGGTCCATGCTTCACCCAGCGATGGAAGGGAGGCCATGCAGGGTTTTACCAGGGAGGGGTCCCGAGCCACTGGCATTTGGGAAAGAGAACTCCAGCTGCTTGGGTGGAGGGCGGGGAGGGCTTGTGGGGTAGGACGGGCTGGAGGGGGCAAGCCCAGAAGCAGCTGCAATGGTCCAGGCAATGGATGACTACCCTTTGGAAGATTCTGGGAAGATCTATCACTGAGTTACGTCAGAGTACAAAGCTGCTGTTCACGCTGATGGCCCTGAGCCAGTGAGACAAGGTTAATCACACTGAATAGGCTGTTTTAAGAACAGGGGAAATGTTTCCATTAAAATAATTAAAATCTTAAAACGTTTTGGGGCTCAAAGGTATATGTTTCAGCTACCTGGAAAACCTACTTGCTGAAACTTCAATTTTTCAGCATCCCAGAGAAATAAGACATTACCGTATTTTCTCTATACAGTGAGACTGGAGGGGAAAAAGGACTGTGTAGGCAGACAGACGGGGGCCCAGCCTTCCAGAGCCTCCCTACTCAGTAGCTCTGTGACCTTAGATGCAGGAATCGGGCTCCTTGTGCCTCAGTTTCTCCATCGATAATACAGTAACAATGATTCCCACTGCAGAGATGAAATGAGATCCTGATCTATGGAGCTTAGGTCAACATCATTTCCTGTCCTTCAATTGCCTATGTCAATTTCCCACACAGCGCCCCAAAAGTGTTTGTTCTATCAGGGGTCTGATTGACATCATTTAGAGCTAAGTTCCCAACCCAGCTGCAAAATCTCTTGCTCTGTATAACTGGTCTTTTGCTTCAGAACATCCCTCTCTATGATTGCCTATAAATCTCACATGGCATATAACTGGGGATTTCGTGTTTTGAAAACACATGTACCAAAAAGCAGTGAACATCAACTAGTTTTATATGGATTTCGGAACTCCACCCTTTCCCCCACCCTTCGCTGTTACCCCAGATGGCTTTTATGCCTGTGGACAAAGTGGAGAGCCATCGTGGACAACCAGGGGCATGGAGGATGGTGGGGGGTCCCTCCTCCAGGGTCATGGAGGAGGGTGGAGTGCTGGGGGGCAGAGCTCCAGAGTCCCAGGCACCCCAATCCCACTTCAGCCATTGCAGTGTGTCTGACATGCTTCTTTATGGGGATTCCACAGGAGTCTGATTGACAAGATGGGTCCTACAGAGCACACATGCATGTACACACACAGGTCTGCAAAGCTCAATTTCAGGACCAGTTAGATGAGCAGGGAGAAACTGGTGAATCCCACTGGAGTCTCTCTCTAGGCTACCTGCAATGAGGGGCTGCAGCGGTTTCCCATCAAGGGCTCAAAACCCATCCGGCTCTCTCTTTGTCCAGCCTTCTGCTCCCAGATCTCCTTTGGCTTGGGAACCACTCCTGGCTCCAGGACCTCCTCCAGTGCACATGCAGTGCTTACTAACCCAACCTCGGTCTTAGTGCGACAAGCAGCTGTAGGGGAAAGAGTGGGACCTGGGCTCAAATCTGCCACTATTGACTTAACACAGACCCTTCCGTTCTCCAAGCTTCCATTTTATCATCAGTGAAACAGGACTAAGATTGTTGGGAGGACAAGATGGTTGGGATTGTAAATGAGATCTGGTAAGCGGAAGCACCCAGGATATAATAGATGTTCAATAAAAGTCAGTGGAATACTTTCAAGATTCCTAAGATAAATGGAATAACATGAAGTGTGTGTTTGAGTGTATGTGTGTGTGTGTGCTGGGATGGTCCAAAGTGAGGGATCTACGGGTGCAGAATACCTACCTTTCTTTTAGGGGATGGGATTCTATCCAGGGACCAGTTTCAGGAGGATCAGAAAATGTCAGACACTCAGCCTAGCTCACCCCAGCCATCTTTCTATTTTGCCCTTCTGCATTGGAGTATGGCTGGTTATTAAAATGAAAAATTCTCTCTTCCTCACCCACAGCAGCTGTTTCATTATGTTTTGCATTTCTCTCCATCTAAATGTTAGCTCTTGTCCCGGGCAGTAACTTTCATAATTTCTTTAATGTATATATCTCTATTGACATTATGATGGATGATAACAGGCTTCCGCTGAGGAATGAAGCAGTCTTACGGGGCCAGTCCGACCTATTGGGAAAAGAGCAAGGATTAAATAACCAATTATAAATGGATATTTACCTGATAGATTAGGATAGAGGCTTTAGAGCAGTTTTGCTCCATTAGGTAAATGATCTATGCTCTTCAAAGTTTATAAATATGTATTTCACCAAAAGACTGAAGTCCTAGCAATAATTAATATGCATTTCGTAGCATTCCATTAAAATCCGAGACCTCCTCTTGATTTTGCCGAAGAAAATGAGCTTAAAATAATGCTGCAGCAAATAAGTAGTTGGTCTTCTTAGTAATGCTGGGACACGTCACTGTTACATCAACTTGTCCAAAACTGTTCTGTCTCACATGTACCCCCTCCTGGGTCCCTTCTCATCACAGGTTACTGCAGCATCTTCTCAGTGATGAAGTTAGAACCATGCACCCTCACTGGATCCTCACTCCTAATGTGAAATTGATCACAAAGTCCTATCCATCCCCCGCCCCCATCTCAATATTTTCTTGCTGCCAGCATTAGGTTTCCATGTTAAAACTCTACATATATTATTGCTCTTCTCAAAAACCCTCCACAGGAGTCATTATGCCGTACGCTTGAAACTAATATAAAGTTACATGTCATTTATATGTCAATGAAAAAGAAAAACAAACAAACAAAAACACGCCACATCTCTGTGCTGCTTTAGTAGCAATTCCCAATGTACTTTGGAATACCAATTCCACGAGACAACACTCTAAAAATTAAAAAAAAAAGGATATTATGATTAAAACATTTAGGAAATATTGTATCTTTCGTAGTCCCTCTTGGAAGTTCCAATGTGTATGTAATTTTCTTTTTGTTGTTGTTGTATCTTTGACTGGTTTGGGTATCAGGGTGATGGTGGCCTCATAGAATAAGTTTGGAAGGGTTCCTTTGCAAATTTTTGGAATAATTTCAGAAGGATAGATGTTAACTTTTCTCTGAATGCTTGGTGGAATTCACTTTTGAAGCCATCTGGTCCTGGACTTCTGTTTGTTGGGAGTTTTTGTGCTCACAGAATCCATTTCAGTACTTGTATAATAAATGGTCAGTTCATATTTTCTATTTCTTGGAAGTTCCAATGTATCTGAGAGTATTAAAGGCTCTGAGAAGTCCTGTAGTGTTTACCGTGATGTTTTCCAAGCTCATTTTTGTAACGCGTATTACCATCTTATGGAATTCTTGTTTCATAGAGCATACTTTGATAAGTCCTGGCTCACAAGATAAAGTCACAATCACTTAGCCCAGCCAATGAAGCCCTTCACAACTCCCCTCTAGGCTACATTCCCAGATTCACTTCGGCCTGTTCCCTGTTTGTCGTCTCCCCGTTAGAGGCCATTCTTCATTCTCAGAATGTGCACGATCTACTCTTTTCTTTCCATGGAAATTCCTCCTTCCTTCTCCTCCTTCATCTTGCAAACTCATATTTAAGCTTCAAAAACCAACTAAAGCATTGCTTACGCCGACCACAAACTCTACACTCCCTTACCTTCTTCATCACGTTAGCATTTTTATGCACCGCTACTATTTCTATTTTAGCTCTTTCTGTATGAGAGTTACTTGTTTATTTCATCATTTCACCAGCAAGACTGGGGTGGAGAAAGGCTTCATCTTAATTCTATCTCTACCTCTGCAGCCTAGATGGTTCCCAGCACTTAACTCATATGCAACGAGTGTTTATTTGCTGAAGGGACTTAGAGATCAAATTACCAAAGGTAAGTTCTTCTTGCTCTTTTTTATGTTTTGAGCTTTTTCTGCATGACCATATGAATTATTTAATCAACAGAACCTGAAAGAAAAGAGGGATGCCTGATTTTGTCCAGCCTCGTCACCATAAAAAACACTTGGAAGAAAGGGAAGACTCAATCTTTCCCCCCAATGCCCACCTCTCCCTGACCATATGTGAGTGAAACTAGTTGATTTATGGCTCAAGAAGGATCAATTGTTTGAAAGAGTCATTTCAAACACTTGTTTGCAAGAGCCATTGGATATTATTTTAACAGCGATATAAACATTATGCTCCCATTGTAGATTTTCTGATTCCTTATGCCTGAGAACGTGCCTTTAGCCTTGACTCAATGGCAGTGATATTGGAATGAATGCACTTCCAATGGTATCTGGACCCCCATGAATATAAGATGCTTTATCTCTGGAGACCATCCAGGCAAGCCATGCTTTAAATAAATAAAATGAATGCTCTGATCATCCAGGATGCCTATGGGCCAAGGCTTTTCAGTGTTATAATGTGGATACAAAGCCTGATTGTAGATACAGGCAAGAGGGAGGGTAATATAATAGAGGCAGGAGACCATAGCTCTGCATCAAAGTAAGAGAGCATCTTAATGGGAGCCTGGACAGGGTGACGACTTGACTCTATAATCCCATCAGTTTTATTGTCCAAACGCCATTTGTACACTTACGGAGGAGCCTCTTTAACGGTAGGGAAATACTAACGGCAACATTTAAATATGGACTAGACAGGCGTCATGTCTGATTCTCTCTCTCTTTCGTGTGAGTGTGTGTGTTTGGGTGTGATGCATGTATGTGCATAAATGTGTGTGACTGTGTGTGTCATATCTGGGGATACCTGGTCCCCACCTGATGGCAGTGACTGATTACGCCACAGAGGGGTTGATGTCACAGACCTCTCATGATCCTGAACTAGGAGTGGGGGCTTATTCAGTTTGTCCTCTTTGGTTAAAATACTTTTGTTTTCATCAGCGGCATCTATTTCTTGGAAGAATTCCCATGGTCTGAATGGGACCCTGAACGAAGATCAGCTGGAGACGGGGTGAATTTCCACGGAGAGGCAACCCCTGCATCTGCCCTGTGTTGTTTAGGACTCAAAGTGTACAGTCCACCCTTACTTTAGTTTCATTTCAGTTTCACTTTAGATCAGGGGTCCGCAAACTAGGGCCCGTGGGCTGCCCACCTTCTTTTGTAATTGGTGTTTTACTGGAGCACAGCTGTACCCCTTAGCTTACATCCTGTCACGCTGCTTTCACAGCACAATGGCAGCACTGAGGAGTTGCAACAATGATGGTGTTGCCGATGAATTTAAGGTTCTTTTTTTTTTTTCGGACGCGCAGTCTCAGCGGCCATGGCTCATGAGCCCAGCCGCTCCGCGGCATGTGGGATCTTCCCGGACCGGGGCACGAACCCGTGTCCCCTGCATCGGCAGGCGGACTCTCAACCACTGCGCCACCAGGGAAGCCCTAAGGTTCTTTTCTTCATCGTGAAAGAATTTGGAGACAAAGTGATAGGTAAGAATCAGATTTATTTAGAGAGAAACACACTCCACAGACAGAGTGTGGGCTGTCTCAGAAGGTGAGAGAGAGCCTCGAAACCTGGGGTGGTTATTTTTTATGGGCTGGTAATTTCATAGGCTAATGAGTGGGGGGATTATTCCAACTATTTGGGGGAAGGGGCAGGGGTTTCCAGGAGTTGGGCCACTGCCCACTTTTTGGCCTTTTATGGTTAGCCTCAGAACTGTCATGGCACTGGTGGGTGTAGCGTTCAGCATGCTAATGTATCACAGTGAGCGTATAAGGAGGCTCAAGGTCTACTGGAAGTCGAATCTTCTGCCATCTCGGACCCAGTTTGTTCTCACTAGTTTTCATCGTGTAGTATGGCTATGTCATTCTTTTAAAAGTTGTGCCCTGCCACCTTCCCTCCTGTTTCAATGGTGGAAACTGCAAACCCAAGACACTTACTCCCTGGTCCAATACAGAGAAAGTTTGTGGACCCCTGTTCTAGATCATGAACCTGAGTTGGGCAGGACCTCCGAGGTGCCCTCACTGGCTCTCGGCTGACACTGGAGACCCACCTGGTCTTTCTTCTGCAGCTGCTTGAGCAGCTCCTGTGACAGGTGATGGTACCTGGCAGGAAAGCAGAGTGATTTTCAGTGTTTCCTTCCAGAGTTCTGTCTTCTCACATCTCCCAAGGTCTTGGAATTCCAGAAGATTCCTTACAGTGGACCTTCACAGCTTCCTTCCATATAGCCATTTTACTCAATGGGAGGTACAATTTATTTTTTCCATACCCAACTCAACACCAAGAAATGCAACCTCTCGCTCCTGGAAAGTCTGCTTTTGAATGAACCTGAATGCCTCCAGAGAACATCCCTACAGAGTTTGAGTGTTAGCTGCTGTGCTTTTGGCTTCTCCTCCACTTGAGATGCCCACTGGTGAGGCAGAAAGAGCGTAGCAGTAGAGCCAGAAGACCTGGGCTTAAAGGATCAGTTGGTCACTCAACCATTATTTACTGAGACTACTTGATTACAATGACTCTGATTGAAATAGAGCTGGAGCCTACGGTCTTTTCTCCCATGTCCTCCACCTGTCTTTTGTCTGTAGAAAAACTTTAGCCAAAGGATAAGTTTAATCAGAGAAGTGAGAAAAACGCAGAAGCAAAGGAAAGCAAACAGGACAAAATAATAATAGTTTAGTCATTAAGCAAAGTCAAGGACCTTTAGTTCCTCCTCAAGGGCTGTAGATAATATTCTGAGCCATAACGTTTCAGCTGTTTCGTAGATACTGAAACCCCCATCAAGTGGAAGAAGTTAATGACATAATGACCAGACAGTAGCCATGACATGAGCTGCCACAATTCCGAGAACTAGCCTCAAAGAAATTGGAACAAACTGACCCTGGAACTGAAGACTAACTGTACTTAAACCAATCAAAATGACGCTGACCAGACCACCGCATGACCAATTTCAAGATGACTGCCAGAGCTGACTGTGCCATTTCTGCATGTAGCCCCCTCTTTCCGCCTATACACCCCTGAAACTCCCCTTTAAAAGCTCTGGCCCATTGAATGTCAGCGGAGGAGTCGGCCTCTGGACACGAGTCTGCCCTCCAACCCCTGTTTGTTGGCCTCAGAAATAAAGCACACTTTCCTTTCCACCAATCCTGGCGCTCAAGTATTGGCTTTTGAGTGGTGAGAAGTGGGACCGCACTTTCGGTAACATGTTATCCCCCCGGGGACAGAGTTTTCAAAACCAATGCCTGCCCTCTGTTCCCAAACCTATGGAGAAGGTATATAAGCAAGCAGACTGTGGGGGGGACTTTAATATAATAGTTTGGAAGGTGCCTGTGGGTCCCTAATCCAATCAGCTGGGGTCTGGGAAGCCTTGAGATCCAAAGCAGTGGGAGCTTGAGATAGAGGAGAGAGGCGGTAGGGGGCATTTTGGGCAAATAATTGCTATTATTTGGAAGGTCCCTTCCAACTCTGACTTCCCATTGCTTACCTTAACCTGCCACCCCCCAATTTAAGATGGGCCTCTGTGCCTAAAGCAATGCTTCTCAAACTCTAAGGTGCAGGAATCACCCGGGAGCTTGTTAAAATCCAAATTCAGGTCTTGGGTGGGATCTGAGATGCTGTGTTTCTCACAAGCTCCAGGGGATGTGGATGAATGCTGCTCGTGGGTTTTTTGAGTACAAAGCGCTTAGAGGATTTTATTAATTCAACAGGTATTCATTAAGCACCCACTGGGTGCCAGGCACTGCACAGGCTCTGATGGAACTGGGATATGAGAGTCAGAAATGTTCACATGCTATCGTGGTCTCAACTGGTCCAGCAGAACAGACATGGAGTAACCACCACCCAGATGACCCGTTACATTTGTGATGAGCAACACAAGGTACCATGCAGACATAAACTCAGGTCACATGATTAGTTGAGGGTGGAGTTGGAGTGAGGAACGGCTCTCCTGTAGGAAGAAATATTTAAGGTTAAAACTTGGTTATCAAAATCCTCCTCTCCCATCCTGGGTCCCCACAGAGAATATGCTTTCTGTATGCCCATGACCTCTATTCCATAAATATCTGGGAGGATCAAGATGGTCTCAGTTGTCACACTGACAATGAACTCTCTGGCCATGAGACTTAGCCCAGACACCTCCTCCAGGAAGCCTGAGAGGATTGGTCCTGTCTGGCACTATTCAAGCTAATCCTCTCATGAGATCATTCTGAAAGACCCCTGTTTCTTAAGAGTTTTTCAAGTGTATCAGCTGCTAGATTATAAAAATCTCTGAGGGCAGGAGCCTGGCTTCCATTGCCTCTTACCCCGGTGCCCAGAGCAGTGCTACACAGGGCACACGTGTTCACATTTCAATGGAGTGACTTCGAAATGGGAACTTTGCCTTAGAGGGGGTTGGTCATGTCCTGTGCATTGTGCACCAGCCATCAAAAGTCCAATGCTTTCCTCACATCTTTTCCGGTGTGTCAAATGAGGAACCCCATGACCTTGCCTTTGGCTTTCGGGTCCTAAAACTCAGGTTGATTGTCCCAGAGTCAAGTCCACGTGTGTGATGTGAGGCTACCTGTGACTTCCTTTAGTGAGCACATACTACGTGCTGGCTCTCTTCTGCACACCTCCTAATGAAGTGGGAGTTAGTGTGGACTTTTTCCAGGCTGGCTGAACTGGTCATAAAATAAAAGTTCTGGCCGTTTTGAGTAATATTTGGCAAGAAGGGGATTAACATGGAGCTGGGTTAGAAAGAGCACTTCAAAGGTTTGCCTGAGAGAAACGTGATCAACCGTCTTTGGAGAGAAGCAGGGAATAAGATTGGGCGTGGTGCTCTAAGGGCAGCCAAGTCACCCTCTCCCAGTGGGTGGGAGGGGACATTAGAAGTGACAGTACCCCTATACTCAATATTTTTTTTTTTTGCGGTATGCGGGCCTCTCACTGTTGTGGCCTCTCCCGTTGCGGAGCACAGGCTCCAGATGCGCAGGCTCAGCGGCCATGGCTCATGGGCCCAGCCACTCTGCAGCATGTGGGATCTTCCCGGACCGGGGCACGAACCCGTGTCCCCTGCATCGGCAGGCGGACTCTCAACCACTGTGCCACCAGGGAAGCCCATATACTCAATATTTTATAATAACCTATATGGGAAAAGAATCTGAAAAAGAATATATATATATATATATATATATATATATATATGCACACATACACATATACATGTTTATATATGATTGAATCACTGTGCTGTACACCTGACACTAACACAACATTGTAAATCAACTATACTTCAATAAAATAAATAAATTTTTTAAAAAAGAAGTGACAGTTCCCTAGCAAGGGGATGCAGACTGAAGAGTACTCAGAAGAAGAGACATGAGAAGGAGAATAAACAGCACCTCCTGCCAGCGGTGGAGGAAACGACCAGAACGGGCAACAGGAGGTCTGTTTGTAAGAGTCAGCTGGGGCTGCCCCAAGGACACCATTTCCAACAGGTTTGAGGGGAGTCTTTAATTTTATTTAACGCTTTAAACTTTTCATTGTATTACTTTGCAAAAAGAAAATAAAACTTTTTTTTAAGCATACTTGGAGTAAAACCCACACATATTAGTTTCCTGTGGCTGCCATAACAAAGCACCGCAAACTGGGTGGCTTAGAAAAACAGAAATCTGTTCTTTCACAATTCTGGAAGCAAGAAGTCCATAATCAAGGGGGCAGCAGGGCTGCTGTCCCGCCAAAGGCTCTAGGGCTCTGGCCTCTTCCGGCCTTCCGGTGGTTCCAGGCAGCATCGCTCCTGTCTCTGCCTCCATCTTCAATGGTCGTCTTCCCACTGTGTCTTCACATGAACCTTCTCTTCTCTGCGAGTGTCTGCCCCAAATTTCCCTCTTCTTAGAAAGACACCAGTCATATTGGAGGAGGGCCCACCCTAATGACCTTACGCTAACTTGATTCCATCCGCAAAGACCCTATTTCCAATAAGGTCACATTCACAGGTACAAAGGGTTAGGACTTCAACACGTTTTTGGGGAGACACAATTCAACCTGTATCACCAACCATCCCAATTTTCAATTTATTTTCTTTAGATGAAGTTTTATATTACTATCGACGTGCTATATTTAAAATAGCCAAAGAACTTCCTGTACACCTTCAAATTATTTTTTGTATACCTTTAAAATATATATATATTTTCCTAGGGCTTCCCTGGTGGCGCAGTAGTTGAGAGTCCACCTGCTGATGCAGGAGACACAGGTTTGTGCCCCGGTCTGGGAAGATCCCATGTGCCGCGGAGCGGCTGGGCTCATGAGCCATGGCCGCTAAGCCTGCGCGTCCGGAGCCTGTGCTCCGCAATGGGAGAGGCCACAACAGTGAGAGGCTCGCGTACCGCAAAAAAAAAAAAAAAAAAAAAAAAAAAAAAAAAAAAAATATATATATATATATATATTTTTTTTTTTTTTTCCCTAGGTAGGCTCTTTTAAAAACTTGTGGGAAAATAATTGTAATTTTTTTTGGCACCAAAGCCTAGGTCATTTGTCACTCTCCAAATAGTAAAGGCAAAAGTCCTTCTTGTATTTTAACATAGATTCATTGAAGGGAATATCTTGTTTTCTTAGCAATCCATAGTGGTGTGTCTAATAATATTATATAAGAATTTAATAATACATTTGTATTAGTACATATTATTATGTATAATAATACTACTTCTTATATACTTACTTTGGAGAAAATATCGGAAAATGCCCTTAAGTAATGCTTACATTTTTGTAAGTTACCACTTTCTTTTTCCATTCTAAAATTCTCTAGTTTTTTAATCTTATAATTTTCTATTATAATCCTAAAATTCTGTAATTATGTCCATCTCACAAGCACAGAAGTAACATATATTCCTATTATTAAACTATTATAAATAGTTCAAATTGGTCCTCATAGTGGGGAAAATTATATTAAGTTTAAGAAACAAAAATACAGTCTGGGACAAGAAAACTGATCTCTCTAAGAATCATCCACTTGTAGAAATATTACTCTTCACTCTGATTTTTGCATCATGTTGTTAAAAGAGAACCTAGCCATAGTCAAACTGTGAAATGCCAAATTAATGAGTGATATGATCTTTGGAGAAAATGCTTTTAATAATATTTTATTTTAAAAATAATGTCTTTTTTGGTCTGTGTTTAGAGAGAGCCTAAAACCCAGGTCAGTATTTTTCACCTGGTGGGGTGTGTGTGTATGTGTGTTTGGGGGGTTACTTATTTAAAATGCGGATTACGAGGTGCATCTGAGACTATTGGAATCGGAGGTTCTGAGGGACGGGGTCCAGGTCTCTGGATTATTAGCAAGTCTCCCTGGGGATGTTTATGCACATATAAGTTTGATAATCTCTTACTTGGACCCTTTGCAAGCACTGTTATTCGCCTGATGGCAGGTCCCTAAATGAGGGAGGAATATAAAGGCTCAGCCTCTTCTGAGCTGCCTCAAAACCCTGAACCTAGTACACAGCACCCATCATGTGACTCCACACAGGGGGGGCCCCAAGGACCCTCTGCTCCTCTTCTGCATCAAGACATTGGGGGGCTTCCTGAAGAGCTTGCCTTAGGACTGCAGACTGTGCTCTCAGAAATAGGTCCTGTCCTTGTCGCCCCTCCTCATATTAATGCCCCTCCTGTGACCCCAGCCAGGCTGAGTCTTCTGTGCATCTTCTGGGACCCAGCTATGGGAACCCCGGGAACAAATGCAGGCAACACAAGGAGAGGGCTGCCAAGTAAAATACAGGGCACCCCGTAAATTTGAATTTTAGATAAATAATAAATAATGTTTTAGTACAGGTATGTCCCCAATATTACATGGGACATACTTAGACTAAAAGAAATTCAAATCTCACCAGGTATCTTGTAGTTTTTTACTTGCTGAATCTGGCAGTCCTACATCCTGACACTTCTCTGGGTGAAGTGAGTCCTCCGGGTTTAAGTCCCTACAGTCACAGCCCTGGGGAAACAAAGTCATTCCATACTTTTGCTGCAAAAGAATTAGCCAAGGCCCAGTTCATGTACATTTGGAGGTTGAGTCCAGTTTTCACGTTTTCGAAATATTTTCTAATTTTGATAGTAATGTACAAGTTGACAGTCACCACTAGATTTCTACGAGCTGTAGGTCTTTGAGTGATTTTGACAGAAACCGCTTTTATAGCTTTTTCCCCCTGTTCCTTTCATGACAGTTTCAAGCTACACTCATGTAAGGCTAATTTGTGATCGATCATTTTTCCCTCTGGTGGTGATGTGGCATCCTGAGGGCTGAAGTGGGTCAGCATCACGTTCTGAGTCCCAGCCAACTCTTCAATTAGAAGGCAGAGATAAGTGAGCTGTTACCCAGGCGTGCTCTCTCTTGCTCTGTCTCTCTCTCTCTTTCTTGCTCATTTATCTTATCTCTCAAGAATATGCCATTTGGCACTGCTGAAAACAGCCTCCTTGTACTTCACCGTACTGTTGCTTTCTCCAGATCCGTTTTGATCCACGTAACATCCCAGTCATTCTGATAAGTTCCCCCAAGTTCATCACCATTCGCAAAACTCAGAGGGGAAGGGCTGAACGTGTGAAATGATCGGAACAGTAATAATCATCATCATCTCAGGAAGAAGAGATAGACCAGGATAGCAGCTAAAATATTATAATCCAAACAATGTTATGGGTAATTTTCCCCTCATAACCCAAAGACCAAAAACTTTCTGACTCTTTAAACTTCAGTATTGCACCAATTAAATTTCAGCTTAGGAATCTGAGCTTCTGGTCTATGTTCCATTAAAAAAATGTAGCCTATCTTATGTTCCCTAAAGAATCATAGGAATAACTTTTTATTCTTCCTAATCACTTTTATTTTTCTCAATTAAGAAGCGTGAGAAGAATATTAACTGCAGATGTTAAATCATGTGTTCTCGATGTGGTGACGATCACATCTTAAACAATGCTATTTTCTTACAAAAAGTAGGAATGAGGCTTTTTTTTTTTCTTGTCGCATTTAACTTTTCTACCTCACAGCTCAGATAGCTTTTTAATCAAAGCGGGTAATGGAAGAACAGTCTGTACCCTCAAATGCAATCATATTTAATCATATTTAATATCCTTATTTCTCAGCTGATCAAACTTTAAAATTTTGGATGCTTTGGTTTGATTTAGAACTCTGTAGAAGTCTAACTAATAAAGAAGCACATTCCTTTGTTGTGTGGATGGGGAAGTGTGCTGGGGAGAGGCCTGGGCTGTGGGTCTGGATTCCAGGTACTAGACAGGGCTCTGAGCATGAGTTGCCTCTGTGCCTCTGTTTTCCCATCTGTCAAAGGGGTGGGTCAGTGTATGTGTCCACTTAACACTTCTTCATCCTCTGAAACAGTGAATGCAGGTGGGTTGCTCTCATTGCCAGAGGGCAGGATGCAAACAATGTCTCTCTGGATTGCTTGTGCTTTGCACAGTGCCTGCATACAGCAGACGCTTCGTAAATGTGCGTGGAGTGGGGATTGGATTGAATGCTATACAACCATTAAAAATGTTAAGTAGGGTTTGTATATATGTATAACTGAATCACTTTGCTGTACACCTGAAACTAATGCAACGTTGTAAATCAACTATAATCCAATAAAATTAAAACAAAAATGTTAAGTAGGATTTGCATGTTGAAAAATGGACACTGGGCTTCCCTGGTGGCGCAGTGGTTGAGAGTCCGCCTGCCGATGCAGGGGACACGGGTTCGTGCCCCGGTCCGGGAAGAACCCACATGCCGCGGAGCAGCTGGGCCCGTGAGCCATGGCCGCTGAGCCTGCACGTAAAAGGCATTTCCCAAGAAAAGGTAGTGTGCTAGGGAGAGCTCAGAAAGTTCTGTCCTGGTAACCAGAGGAGCAGGGGTCGTGACAGGTTTCGATGGGAAACTGAAGATCCTGGGTGTTTCCTCATCTACCCCCTCAGGGTGGCTCCACTCTGTGCCAGGGTGAGGTTGCCCGCCTGTCCATCTCCTGCCCCTTCCACCTCTGAGATTCCCATATCTTTTCTGCTGGTTATTTTTCCTTTCTCGGCCAGCCAGCCACCCTTCAGAACCCCTCCATCTCCGCAGCTCAGCTCCAGAAAGGCCTATAAGAGACATTTCTCTCCTCGCTGCCTTGGTGACTTTAAAGTCCATTCTAATTATTTTAATCATCCCTCCCCAACACTATCATTACTTTCTAGTATCACAGTGCCTGAGTTCCAGTTGTGTTGTTACATGGGGAGTGCATACTGCCTATGTCATGGGGATTTTTTGATGTGCAGTGATAGGGTACCATTTTCTCAAAGCTGATAATAGATATCACACCAAAGTAGGGAACATTCAGGGCACTGTAGTCTCGTAGGACCCACACTGTCACCTTGGAGGAGCATGCCATGAGCCTCTAGCCTGGACACAGATTCATTTCAAGGGACCTGAGTCCTGGACTTGGGTTGCTGGACCCCGACGGCAAGTCAGAAACAAAGAGTTCTAGGTCCTTCGAAAACTATCCATTTTTAAAATTCTCCTTTTAATTATTGCATTCATACACGTGCATTAGGGAAAACTTGGAGATTATTTTTATTTGTGCATATGGGCAATGCGCATACACACAAGAAGGTTTGTGTAAGTTTTTTCATCTTGGTTTTCCACTCTGTTTTATGGCATGAACACTTTCTGAAGCTCTTGAGATGTCTTTGAGAACGTGATGTTTAAAACATGGCTGTAGAGGACTCCATGTGGTGGGTGTAGGTGATTCACTGAACTCGCTGGGGTTGGACATTTGGGTGGTTATCTGGCATCACAGATATGGGTGACAGTAAACAGCAGGCGCCCTATTCCCACCATGTCCCAGCTCTGTCTTGAATCCTAGAACTGAGCGTCCCTCTTGGCCCCTTTGGTAGAACTTTCCTTGCTCCGATGCATCATCACCGTGGGACTGAACTCTGAGCTGTGGCCAGAGCTGCCTCCAGCCTTGTCAGCCCCGTGGGGTGAATTAGGAAGAGATGTCACTTCCCACAAAGCCCTTGACTTCCATCTGTCAGGAGATTTTCGTAGAGGATATTGTCATTATCTGGGGCGGGAATAGCACCCCCTTAGCCATGGTCCCCTTGTGCAGTGCACACCCTTGAACAATCCTCAGTGATGGCCTGGGAGGGCTGGTCCCTACCGTCCAGGGCTGGTTTGTTTCTGCTCTCCCTGTCTCTCTGCTTCTCCCTCCTTTGGTCATCTATTCCCTGACCCCACCAGTGGTAATCTGTCCTTTTCCTGATCAATTGCAACTATTTTCCTTTCTGGCTTGAGCCTTCACACCCACCTGCTTATTATTATGTCTGTTTTCTTTTAAAAATCGTTTTAACTCTTCCTCTAGTCAGGAAGCCCAGTGAAATGGGTTTTGGGGTCAGACAGTCCTTGATTCAAACAGAAGCCCCATCACTTATTAGTCTTATGACCTTGGACAACTGACTTTGCTGGGCTAATCCTTTTTTCTCATTGGCAAAACAGAATGACATAATCTAACACATGAAACACTTGTGCGGATTAAAGGAAAATTCCAAATCCAGGGTCACCATCCATTAGTATCTTTCCTTCCCCCTCCTTGAGGGCAGAGACTGTTTGTGTAACTTCCTCTGTCCACAGGGCCAATACATGTTGCTGTATGTCAGGGACCCCTGAAGTTTGGTTGAATAAGTAAATGGGGGCTGAGGAGGAGAAAGAGGGGACTCATGCCTTCAGCAAGTCATTCTATAATGGAATGTTTACTGAGAACCTGCTATGTGCTAGGGAACAGAGATGTCAAGAAGAGACACAGAGCCCCTCACTGCAAAGGACTTATTGTATTACCCTGTATCCACCCCATATTTCAGAGGAAGAGAGTAAGTCAAAGGCTTGAGAGTGAGAACGATGCATATTTGACACCATAATCTACTCCATGCTGGAAGCTGGGAACCAGAAATTAGTCTGCCCTCGTCCTTCCTTTTAAGGTTTCCTGAAGTACGCGCTTGGCTTCTAAGTTTTGAAGGATGCATAGGAGTTCACCACTCAATCAACAAGTACCTTCTGGCACACCTGTTATTTGCCACGCCCTATTTGCTGGGTGGTGACATCCAAAGGCATAAACTCTGGCTCCTGTCCTCACAGAGCTTCCTGGGGAGATGACATAAACAGCTGGCAAAAGAAGTGCTTGCACCAGAGGATGTCACCAAGAGGCACTGGAAGATGGCACGGGCTGCAGGAGGATTGTGCTGGGCCGGAAGAAACAAGGAGGGCTTCCCAGAGGTGGTGACATACGAGAAAAGGGGAGCAAAGGGGCCCCAAAACAAGTGTGCTGTCTGGTAGCTTAGCTGGTGTGCAGACCCCAGGGGATCAGTAGCGTGTCACCATCCACACATCCCTGATTGTTCTCATCTCAGTGGATGCAGAGGGTGATGGCAAAGTCCTGCTGTCCCCATCCACTCGGGAGGTATCCCATTTCCTTGCAGCTTGATGGGCATCCCCATAAACACCCTGCCTTTGATGTATACGCACAGGGTAGGATTTGCCTCTGAAACCCCAGGACTACCTGGGAGAAGGAGGCTCTGAGCTGCTTGGAATTATATGAAGGCTTTGCCCCCTAGTCGATTATTAACACAGAGCCAGGGAAACACCCAGGCCTAGGGGACAAATGGCTGTGTATGCAGAGCTAAGGCAGGTGGTGACCTGGCCCTCATTTCTCTTCCCGCCTCCCCGAGAAGTCCACTCTCATGAGCTCAGCCATGAGCCTGCTGTGTGGAAAACTTACAGAAATGCAAAAGCAGAGGCTGCACTGCAAATGTTACCCCAGGTAATATTCAGGGAGTATGTTAGTGATGTTAGGAGTGCGTAATGAGTAAACGTCAGCCCAGGACTTGGCATCAGAGCCCAAGAGGGCAGCACTGTGTGACCTCAGGCAAGTTCTCAACATCTCTGGGCCTCAGTTTCCCCATCTGTAAAGTGGGAACAACATAACAGATTTGTAGGTTTGCTGTATGTATTATTGTTGCATATGGATGAATGAGTACGTAAACAATAATGGTGAAAGCCGAAGGTAATTGGCTGTTTACGCTAATCCAAGAGCTGTGAAAATACCCATTTTCTCACTTAATTCTCAAAACCTCCCTCAGAGGCCTGGGCTATTGCTCCCTTTGGCCTGTTTATATCAGACTCCAGGAAATGGTTGTGGCTGTTATTTTTCCTGTTTCTTCCCAGAGCACCTCTAGGGCCAATTCTTCTCTTCCTTCTTGGTAACCTCTGTGGCTGGTGTATGGTAAGTGACCTACATGGGTGACCAGTGACCCAGTTAGATGCTGGATGTGGGCGCTGGGTCTCAGGGGAGAGCCTGAGAGGAGAATCTGCTTGGCCAAGTGGAACAGAGACGTGTGATCTTCCCTCAGTGGAGGGGAAATCGCTGGAAGGCACGGACCCTGGGTTCTCCCCGGTTGGGCAGCGCTGGTTGGTCATGGTGATTGTTTGAGTGTGTGTCCACAGACCCTGCCCCCCATGTTGAGTTCTGACCGTGTCACTTACTAGCCCTGTCTTTTTGGCAAGTCACGCATCTGGGCTTGGGTTTCCCTAGAGGCAGAACCCTGGGGATTCCAGGAACACACGCAGGGTGGTGAAGAGGGGACACAGGGAAGGGAAGGTGTGAGGCATCAACACCGTGCGTTGGGAACAGAAGATGCTTGCCTTAGAATGATCCACTATGAGAGAGGGAGCCAGTTGGGGGAGGGAGGGGAGGGTTAACTCCAGCCTGTACATCCTGGATGATCAGCTGTCTGGGCTGTGAAGGCAGCCCCTCAGCTGAGAGCCTCAACGTCGGCTGTTGGAAGTCCGCCCAGGGTCCCATCCTGAGGTAGAAGGGCCAAGGGGTGTTCAGCCACTGAGGGATTACATCTGCCAGTCATGTAACCTACCAAGCCTCAGTTTCCTCTCCTTGCAAATGGGCTGGGCGTCCTCATCTGGTCGTCTTTGCAGCAGGCATTTGTAGCAACCATGGAGGGTCAGACAGAAATGGTGAGGCAGCACCACGTCTGTTCTCCAGGAGACCTGGAAGAAGATGCACTCACAGACCAGATGAAGAGGCTTGGGGCAGGCTGTGGAGAGGGGGCACAGGACAGTGGGATGTTGGTGCAGCTTTGAGAAGGGATCCACACCGGCTCTTTTCCTCAGGCCACAGCTAAGGTGGGTGGGGACTGATGGAGCCTTGGTCAATCTGCGGAGCTGAGGCTAGAAGGTGCTGGTGCCTGCTTTCCAGCTGGCATCCTGGGAGGTGGCACCTGGCAGGCTTTCTGCTCACAGCCCTGCAGTGAGAAACAACAGGTGGGGTTTGGTCCTGCGTCTCTTCTACTGTGCAGATTTCTTTTCTGGACTGTAGTTTGTTTGCATACATGGGCTGGGTGGCTGCAGAGAGCCCACGCTCTGGGTTCCTGGGGGCGCAGATAGGTGCAGGAGGGAAACTGTTACTCGAGGGAGGGAGAAGGACACGAAAGATGCCAGAGACTACATTTCCCAGCTTCCCTTGCAGCCAGGTAGGTCATGTGACTGGGTGTATTAGCTTCCTGCTGTTGCGGTAACAAACTACTACAGACTCCATGGCTTCAAGCAACGCACTTTTATTCTCTTACATTTCTGGAGGTCAGAAGTCTGACGTGGGCTTCACTGGGCTAACTTCGAGGTGTCAGCAGGGTGATGTTCCTTCTGGAGGCTCCAAGGGAGTATCCATTTTCTTTCCCTTCCAGCATCCAGAGGGGGCTTGCGTTCCCAGTTCCCAGGCTCCTGGTCCCCCTCTTCCATCTTCAAAGCCAGCATCTCTCTGACCCTTTCTTTGCTGTGACATTTTTCTGACCGATTAGAGCCGGGAACGCTTTGCCACTCTTAAGGATTCACACGATTACTTTGAGCCCTCCTGGATAATCCAGGATACTTGCTTAACCTTAATCACATCTTAAAGTCCTTTTTGCCATGTAAGGTAGCATATTCACAGGTTTCGGGGATGACATGGACATCAATGGGGGCCATTACGATGCTCTTTGCCCATGGTTATGAGGACAAGCATGTGCAACTTCTGTTTCTTGTATATACTTGAGATGAAGCCACGTGCTCTCTACATTTCCCCCACCCTCCAAGGTGTACAGTTTGAGACCCAAGGCCGAGAGCAATTGGGGCACCCAACCTAGACCCAGAGATGGAAGCCTCTTATTGAGGGTGGTCAGGACACCCACCAGCTCAGACCCCCCATGTGAAGACCCAGAGCACCCTTTACTGTTCTGGTTGGGTGTGTGAGAGAGATGTAAACTTCTCTCTTATTCAAGGCAGTGCTTGGGGGACTCTATGTCAGAGCACGGAGCCTACATTTACTTTTACGAATATAGGGAGATTATTGTATTAGAGATGCAGCTGAGTTAGGGAAATATAAAGAAACAGACACTTTCTTGCTCCCTTGAACACATGCTGGCTTTGGGGAACAACACCTTCTCTATTGACAGTGGCAGCAGTGAGGCATGAGTGCCACAGAGACAATCGGCTGGAATGGGGATACCCAGCCTGGCTTGGTGGTGACCTCGAGAAGGGCTTCCCAGGGGTGGTTGTTTCAACTAAGTGTTAGCCAGCCAAACAGGGATGGAAGGGCAGAGGTGCTGGTTATCTCCACTAAGCTGTGGCTTGTAAAGGCGTGCTCTCTCTCTCTCTCTCTCACCCTCTCTCTCTCTCTCTCTCTCTCTCACCCTCTCTCTCTCTCTCTCTCCCTCTCTCTCTCTCTCCTCTCTCTCTCTCTCACCCTCTCTCTCTCTCTCTCTCTCTCTCTCTTCTCTCTCCTCTCTCCTCTCTCTCTCTCTCCTCTCTCTCTCTCTCCCTTCTCTCTCTCTCCTCTCTCTCTCTCTCCTCTCTCTCTCTCTCACCCTCTCTCTCTCTCTCTCTCCCTCTCTCTCTCTCTCTCTCTCTCCCTCTCACCCTCTCTCTCTCTCTCTCTCTCTCTCACCCTCTCTCTCTCTCTCTCTCTCTCTCTCTCTCACCCTCTCTCTCTCTCTCTCTCTCTCACCCTCTCTCTCTCTCTCTCTCTCTCTCACCCTCTCTCTCTCTCTCTCTCTCTCTCTCTTCTCTCTCCTCTCTCCTCCCTCTCTCTCTCCCTCTCTTTTTCTCTTCTCTCTCTCTCCCTCTCTCTCTCTCCTCTCTCTCTCTCTCTCTCTCCCTCATAGCTTTTCCTTTGCCTTCAGGCCTATTTTCCTTATGACCACAGGCTGGGGTGACTTGGCACTGAAATTGGACTTGCCTTGGGCTGGCAGGCACAGATTAGTTTCCAGGGCTGGAGTGAACTGTACACCCAGGGAACAGAGTTGGAAGGTGTCCCAAGCCAGGAGCCGGACCTCTTCAGGTACTTCTGGCTCCAGCATGGGGTAAACTCTCTAACTGGTGGACCTGCAGGACTCCCCTCCTGGGGTCCCTTGTATGACATACCTGGTGAGTGACGCTCTGGCATTTGCTTGTGCACCACCAGTGATGGGGAACTTGCTTTCCATTCCCAGATCCATTTCCTGCAGCTCTAAGGTTTTAACAAAGGGAAGCAGGTGGGTGCCGGGAGCCCACAAGGTCGAGATGAGCCCAAGGCAGGATCAGAGAGAGTTACTGACATCCTGTATCATCAAGGCTTGGGTTAGACAAACCCAAGTGACCCTGGGTATCTCAAGCAGGAGGGGACTGACAGGGCATTGGAGACGCTGGGATGATTGGAAGAGCTGGCCTTGTGAAGATCATGGAAGCTGCTGCTGGCGCTTGGGAACTCAGAACTGCAGAGATGGTGGTCACAGCTGCCAGGAGTCTCAGCTGAAACTGTGGGCTGCCCAGGCGCTGGTCAGTGGTAAGACCTCGTGTCAGCTGTTTGTGGAAGCCGGGGTGCCCGATGTTCCTCCAAGGGCGATAGAGGCTCCTGCTTCTCTCCCACCTTCCAGATCTCCCTGGAGTGCCTCTCATTGCAGGGACCTAATGGGGCATCCTGGGGATGAGAAAGGCAGCTTCTGGGCTTCCAGCCTCTGCCGTGTGGGAAGGGGCAGAGTAGAGGGCAGGGAGGAGGGGTGGGAGGGGTGGGAGGAAGGGAAGGCAGGAGACTGTCTAGCTCATGTGGTCTGCTTCAGACACTGTGCCCACATCTTTCCTGGCGTTTTCATACGAGGAGTAGTCGACCAACCACACGCTGGCTTAGAAACGACCACATGGGTGAGTTTTTTGTAAGTTGCACATGCTAAAGAGATGACCTCAAATATTGGGTCATTCCTTATTTTCTCAATGAAAAGATTCCCACCGAAGTGTTTTGACTACTCGGAAAATCAACTCAGGATAACCAATTTGTTAATCTACGAACCTATACTTAAGACCACATACAATATAAAATAGAGATTTAAAAAAATGTCCTTTTGCTGTCTCGCATTTAAGTTTGCCTATCGCTGACATGTGATTATTACTTGTTACTGAAGCTCGCATATGCTACTTTGACACCAGCAGTCATGATCATCTCAGTCCTTTGAGATACAGCACCCTTGAGACTTGTGTTCCCTGGAAGTTGTATTCCAAGCCACAGGGGTTCATTCACATAACATGACAACCGTTTACACAAATGATCCTGAAAGTGTGCATTTGTGATCTGGGAGGCTCTTCATGTGGTCTTTAAAGGGCTTCTTTAGAAAGACACTCAGCACTGAAGGGCGTAGCTCATCTAGCCCATAGAAGGATGACTAACTCCCTGGGGTACTTCTTTGCCTCCTTTATAGGTGATTTCTCTCAATATCCCAAGCTAGCCTTGACTGAGTTCATTTCAGTCTCTGCATCGGCTCCAGACATAACCTTCCCTTGTATTTGGGCTTGCACAGAATGAAAGGACAGTGAAGACACAGCTCCTGTGTGTGTGTGTGTGTGTGTGTGTGTGTGTGTTTATATTTGCATAGTGCTTTTAGAAAATTCTTTCATGGGCCTTATTCCTTCATTCACATTCATTCATTGACTCATTCACATCATTTCCATTCTGATACCACTGAGCGGATTCCCACTGCCCTTGGGATAAAATCCAAGCTAGTTTCCCAGGCCTGTGGGTCTCAACATCACCTGAAGCCTGTCTGGGTTCCTCCTCTTCCTTCCCACTCTGTCCCAGTGGTGCCCCTGCACTGGTCCTCAGCCTGTCCAGCCTGCCTGGGGCCCTGGCATTAGCTCTTTCCCTGCCAGGAATGCTGGTCCCCCACTTCTGTACCTGGTGGATCCCTCTCTACCCCTCAGGTCTGTGTTCAGTGAGGCTGACTCTGCTTCTCTTCCTAAAGAAGCAGCTCTCCATCACCATCACTCTTGGTTGGGTCTTCCAGATTGGTTCTCCTCTTGGCTCTTAGCATTATCTGGCAGGGTCTGGTTCAGCCGTCTGCTCACGTACCTGTGGTCTGGGTCCTCCCCGTCGCATGAGCTCTGAGGGGGTGGGAACTGAGGACGAGAAGAGCCCTCCCTGCAGCTCCTGGAAGACCTGAGCTGGCTGGCTTTGTGACACCAACCCCAGCAGGGCCTGGTGGTCACCATCCGGTGTATGCAGCCATTGGGCAAGGCTCAAGTCTTATTGGCCTAAGTTCACTCCAGGGGGAAGGGAGCTCAGAGAGGTCAAGTAACAAAACCAAGACCACACAGGGCATACTCAGGGGAACTGGGAGTGAGTCCCGGCGTACTCACAGCTTGCACTTGAGCATGTGCGATGCTGTCCTCTCTGTCCCCTCCCACTGACCTGCATGCACTGACACACTTTACATGTGAAAAAATGACTTACATTAGGAAAATTAAAGTTTTAAGGGTCTAATCTTTTCCTACCCCCACCAAAGACATCAGCCTGGGAAAATCTCTCCCAGGCCTTGTTTAACTTGATGGAAATAGGTAATGTGACAGCCCAGGTTCCCTTGTCGAAAGAAGAGGCAAAATGACTTCCTTTTCTTGGAGTCATGGGTGTAATGATTGGGCTAGAGAATCCATTTCAGCTGGAGAAGGGTGGGTGCTGATAAAGTTACGAGTCTGCTGCACCTTTTAAGATGAAATATTTAAACAAGTGGAACCTCGAGTGGGTGATGTATTAAGCTCTCCTGAGATGTAAATCACACGATTCCTAAGCGCCCTTTAACAAAGTCAATTACGTTACAGAAGCTTAATAGAGACCAGGGTCCCTTATGCTTAGAATCGCCCGTTTCTCCCTAGTACTTTCTCCAAGACAAAGACCTCTTTACAGAAGCAGAATGTTATTTAAAACCCTTCAACATCGTTTTATAAAGTGGATGAAATAAAAAAAAATCTGAACAGAAACGTATGCCCTGTTGACGTTGCTGGTGAGGAGTTGCACTTTGGCAGGTACATGGCAGGAAACATCTCTGTATTCCTGAAATCACCTCTATTAGATTATGTAGATATGATCTATGAAAATACTCCCAAACTTAATCTGTTGAGACTTTGGAAAGTGTATAAGCAAATGCTTAGATTTGCATTAGAGTCTTGACTTTGAAATCCATTACTGTAAGTTCCTTGCTGACTTTTGAGGGGCAATCTTTAGCACAGGAGGGAGGCGGGAGGGGACACGTTTGTGTTTAGAGGCTGACTGGCCCCCTGGATGTGTTTTTAAGGCCATTTAAATCTCTTCTGAAGGTCAATCCCATATTTTTCATTAGGGAATTAGTACCAGCCAAGCAAGGCGAGCCTGTGTCAAAACTGACTTCAGCCTCATGGCTTTCTGCAATCATTTTTAGAATATTTGTTTTATTATGTTTTTGTTCCATTTCATTTATTAAAAAAATTGAAATTTGTTGCATTTGCTTTTTTTTTTTAACCTCTCTCTGAACCACTCTACTTGTATTCTCTGGCAGATGTATATATTTTTTTAAAGTCAAGCGTAGAGTCAAAAAATAACAACAAAAAAAGAACGTCTGTTAGCTTCTTAATGATACAGGACTCTCTCTCTCTCCCTCCCTCCCTATTTATTAGGGGGTGGTGCACAAATTCTTTCCGTTCACATTTTACTTTGTTTTATTCAATTATTACATATTTTAAACAAGATGACTTTTCTGTGTCAGGAGTCAGCAAACTGTGTAAAATGCCAGATAATACATGTTTTAGGCTTTGTGGGGCTGTTTGGTCTCTGTCAAAACCACTCAATTCTGCCTTCTAAGCATGGAAACAGCTGTAGACAAAATGTAGATGAATAGGTGTGACTGTGGGCTAACCAAATTTTCTTTATGGACACTGAAATGTGAATTTCATATAATTTTCAGTTTTCCCCAAATAGTATTATTCTTTTGATTTTTTTCCAACCATTTAAAAATGTAAAAGTCATTCTTAGCTCTCACTCATGGAGAATTAGGCTGCGGGTAGGCTGGATTTGACCCTTGGACCATAGCTTGCTGATTCTGCTCTATATAGTAGCTGAAGATAATTGCCTTTCCTTAAAAATTTAAGGTTGATATGAAGCTCTCAAGTAATTCTGTTTCAAAATGAAAATAAGGGAGGATTGTTGCAAGTGAAGCCTGGCCATTAGGAAACTATTTGGACTCAGTTATGAATTGATTAATCCGTCACCTATTTAGAGCACCTGCTCTGTGTCTGATGCTCTACTTGGGGAGGAGCATGGGATTGTAGAATGACCTGGGATTGTAATCACTGTCAAAGTCAGGGAGGGGCTTGCAGAATATTTTTTGTTATTCTGAAGACATTTTGGAAGCAATGTCAAAGCGATGTAAAAGTGTCTATTTTTTCTTGATTTAATCATCTGTCACTTTCCGTATTCCAGTCACTGGAATGGAAAGGAGAAACTGCTCCTGAGAAATTTAAGCCTCTGTAAGTTTTGGACCTGGGCATGGACTCAGCTCTTCCTAATTCATCCCTGGCCAAAGGTCACCTGGAGGGCTTGCGAACTCATCCCTGACAAATAACTTGGTTGACTGGCAGTGTAAATTCATTTAGGTGGACATGTATCAGTGACCCTCTAAAAAGAAAGTGCTGGTCATTATACCAGCAGTTACCGTCACTCACATGAGGCTATGCATACAACTAAACCCTAGAATAAATGAAACCAAGAAGGTCCTATTACATCCAATCCCAAAGATTTGTCATCCTAACACTCTACGTGGACCTATTTGGGCTGAATTGGGCATGCTCACCTGTGACTTGGGAACAACAATTCAGCACACAGATCTTTAAGAGCCCTGGAGATGTTCCTATCCTTTGACCTTAATTAAATTTCTGGATAACTTTCCTGCCTAGAGACCTGTAGTCGAAAGTTATATATAAATATATTTAATGCAGTAGTATTTGTAATATGAAATTTGTGAAAGCCACATACATTTCCAATGACAGCCAAATATGACAAATCATCATATACCCATATATTAATGCTTACTAACATTTTTTTCTAATAGGACGATTAAAAAATATTTATTGATGAAGTCAAGACTCCAGACAACCGTATTGGATTGTTGCAACCATAGAGACGTAAAAGTGGGAAATCCTGGACAACATTAGCAACACCTTTCTGACAAGTGAGATCATAGGCTGTGTATTGAGTTGTGGCCCTTTGGAAAAATGAAACGTCAAAGTGAAGCTTCCTCTGTGCCTGTGTTTTCCCCCAGTGAAGTAGTTCCTGGTGAGGCCAACACAATGCCTGCCTGGAATGCAAAAGACACTATTAATAATTTTAACCAGTGAATAAATGAATAAATCCATGAACCAAATCTAGTTTAATGGGCCTTGGAGAATTCCAACATGGTGGCATGGTAGTTAGATGATCCAGCCCTGGAGTTGAGATCTCATTACCTGGGTGTCTCAGGAAACTTAAGGAACTTCCCTGAGGTCCAGTCCTTAAACACATTCATAAATGGGGACAGCACCTCCTTCTCAGGTGATGTGAAGTTTAAAGGAGATGATTGATGCCAGTGATGTACCTGACCTGGGTCTGCATTTAACGGGTTCCCAATAAAGGTCAGCTTTAGTCCATACGTCATTGTGAAAGACATTGGCCCACTTAAAAAAGTTCAAATATTTAACTGAGCAAAATAATTTCTTCATGACCATGTTGTTTAATTGTTCATATCTCACCCTTCAGCATTTCAACATTTACAACATCCTCCTTCTTTGGAGGCACTGTTCTGTATTTCTTTTTAATAAATTAAGTGTAATTTTTAAGATTAATAATGCCTCCACGGTTTCTACTAACATTAAAAAATTCCATGATATACACATTGGTTTTCATTTGGTCTATTTCTGAGCTTTCAATAATGTGTGTGTGTGTGTGTGTGTGTGTGTGTGTGTGTGTGTGTGTGATGTGTTTCCCTGAAGGTCCAATAATTTCTTTTGTCTAACCTGGGTCAGTTTGTAAGGCAGGAAAACAGTATTTAAAATCCTATTAATGAAATTGTTGGATGCTTTCAGATATTTCCACAGCACACAGAGCACTTGCTGCATATGTTACATATTTTATCATTAATTTCTAGTGACTCATCAACACCAAGGGCTCTCAGACACCTTCCAGCTGAGTGCCTGAAGTGCTCACTGTGGTGGACGCCACCAGGTCCTGACCTTCCCGGCTGACTGCCCCCAGCCCATCATGGAAATCCCAGGCCCCTGGGAATGGTCCAGTCATGGATGGGCTTAAGATAATGAAAACCAATGGCTTCTGGCCAATGAAACCAGAGGGACACATATAGGTCTTTTGGGAATTAAACATCCTCATTCTTCAGAGAAAGCCATGGGGAGCTGGTTCCTCTTTGTCCTCTAAATGTGAATGAGAAAAGCCCCATGGCTGTTGGCAGCTATCCTGCCTTGATGGATGTTGAAACAGGAAGACAGAGTCAGTGGAAGGTAGCAGGAAAAAGGTTGGACCCAGTGACCAAGAACACTTCTTGTTAGTTAAGCCAGATACAGGCTTATTTTTGATCCTTGCAGCCCAAAGCACCCTCCCTCATTCACTCGGCCTTGGCCAGTCACCTGGGAAAATGGCTCACTGTACCTATATGATAGTCAAGTGTAAGAACTAACTGCTGGGACAGTGCAAGGCCCAGTGTGGGCCGAGAGCTTGGGGACGGCCCCTCCCACTTAACATTCTCCTTTGACCCATGAGTGAACAACAGATGGAGTGATTCCTTAGGAAATGGTCTGCAGAAGGATGTTTGGGAGCCTCGTCAAATTAAACTGTAAATATTTCCTGTGTCCTGGGTAACCTATTTCTATCTTTTTCATAAAGATTAAACATGATTGGCTGTCTCATACGATGAGAGTTTTATTCTGATTCCTTTGATCTCCACTGAACTAAACTGAAATTCAAGGGAAACAAAAAACCATACACAATTTTCAAATCCTATTTATGTTGTTTGAGGATATGATGTTAAAATGTCACTGGTATTTATTGGCGCTGGTTCTGAGTGTGTGTGTATATATGAAAAATAATTTTTGCTTGGAGAAAGAGAGAGAGAGAGAGGGAAAAGAGGAGGAGATAGAGGAGGGGAAGAAGAAGAAGAAGAGGAAGAAGGAGAAGGAGAGGAGGAAGAAGAAGAAAGGGAAGCAGGGGGAATGGAGGAGAGGAAGGGGGTGAGGCAAGGAGGGAGAGGACCAGTATCTAAGGGTATTCAAGGAAAAGCAAGTCGCCCTTCAGCCTCCAGCTACAAGTCTCTCAGATTCAAACCTATGGTGGTCCAGTGGTAAAGAGTCTGCCTTCCAATGCAGGGGACGCTTGTTCGATCCCTGGTCGAGGAAGTAAGATCCCACATGCCGTGAGGCAACAAAGCCCGTGTGCTGCAACTACTGAGCTCGTGTGCCACAACTACTGAGCTCGAGTGTCTCGATGAGAGAGCCTGCGTGCTGCAAACTACAGAGCCCACGCACCCTGGAGCCTGCACAGCACAACTAGAGAGAGAAAACCTGCATGCCACAACTAGAGAGAAGCCTGCGTGCTGCAAGGAAAGATCCCGCATGCCATAATTAAGACCCGACGCAGCCAAAAATAAAATAAATAAATAAATAAATGTTTTAAAAAATTATTTTAAAAAATCTCAATAACTGTCCCACTTAATGAATTAGGAAGCTCTTTATAGAGAGGCACACTTACTGAAAGCATAGGCAGGTCACTGTTATATTAAGTCATCAAGTCTGGTTTTTAAAGATATCTGATGTTATGCAGGTCAGAAGCAGACATTTATCAGAGGACTTCTACGTCGAGAAATAGTCAGGACATGAAACAGAGTTACAGCTGAATGTGGCATGCCGGACCTTCTCCCTTGAGTTCTTCCTCAGCACGAACAACTAAGCGTTTTCCTCCTAGGTAGAGTCCTCGTGGAAATTTGCCGTCTCAAAGCCCTTATCTTGGCATCTGAGGCCCTACCAATCTGAACTTGATCTGTCTTTCCCACTTTATCCCCCATCTCCACTCTCCACACACTCTGTCCCTCCATCAGGGTTATATGTCCCATCCCAGTGTCCATCCAGCCCAGGTCCAGCTCAGTTCTCCCGAGTACCCAGACTACCTGTTGGAAAGGCGCTCACTCTATTGAAGAGGTGCCAGGAGGACGTACAGCCTTCTCTTTTAAAGTGTCTTTTATGGGTCTATCTTTAGTCCATTGCGACATTGTCTTTTCACTCCCTTTGGTGTTGGTACATGGAGTGGTGGTCAGAAAGGACAGACTTGTCTAAGGTCAAGAGTCAAGGTCTCAAAGGGAGTGAAACTTGGGGTTGGAGTCTAGCCTGGCCATGTCTGGCTGGTGTGGCCCTGATGAATCACTGTCATATCCACTCTGTGGATAACTCCGTAGAGGAAACGTCCCCCCTTTTCTGGACCACGGTCCCCTGTCCTGACCATGTGACAGCCAGTCTCTGTCCTGAGGGCTGTCCTTAGGTCCAGGATCCTACTCAGAAGTTCCCGCCCAGACAGACCCTGTTTGACTTTTGAACCCACATGGAGAGAATCACAATCAAAGACATCAGCCATCTTAACAGCTCAAGTAATAAAGATGACTCTCTTCTTGAACTTGCACCTCTTGAAAAATGCTGAAAATGATCCAACACACGTTCCCCCCAGTAGTTCTGAGGTTCCATTTCTTCCTGTCCCTAATTCCATCATTCCCACACTGCTTCAGAGCCTGTGTTTTGTTGCTGGTACTGCAAAAGAGGCCACCTACCCTTTCCCCCCGCCCACAAGGCTTGCTTCTGCCTCCCCCTCCCCCTCTCTCTCCCCCTTTATCCCCTATCAACCCATTCTTTTCTGTGAGAGTTCTTCATCAGAAAGCACTCTCCTGTAGTTTATCTCATCCGTCCCTCAGCATCTCTGGGACTGTCTCAGTCTACTCCCTGATTCTAAATCACGAGTCCAAAATCCATGCTCCAGAAACAGGCATGGTAGGGAGTGGAAGGGAGGGTCCATCTGCTGGGAAGAGCAGCCCCCTCCCCACCGAGCAGTGAGGGGAGCGTGGGAGCTCTACACACCGACCACCTCCCCCCTGCACAGTCCCGCAGAGTCAGCTATCACTGCTGCTAAACAGTAGACACCTGCTAACTGTTAGCATCTCCTCCATAACCCCTCCTAAATCTGGACAGTGTCCAAAATGGGAAGAGCAGAGATCTTAAAGGGATGACAAGGGAGGAGCCCGTTTATAAGGGAATGCTGACTTCTTTAGATCAGGAGCTCAGGGCAGCTGACTATCCATCATGCTGGCCTAGAAAGAGCATGTGACACTCTAAGTGAGAGTTTCCACTCGTTTCAAGAGTGTTCATCTCGTTTTCATTGGCTCATGTGAATTACGCTTCGACTACACGTCTCATCCTTATTCGTGGCAAACATGCCGAGAGAGAAGACCTGAGCTATCTTGGGGTTCGGATGTTGTCACATTCAGGGACTGCTCATGTCTGGACTGTGAAAAGGCCCTCACAGGTGTGAGGTTCCAAACAGGTTGAACTGGTCTCCATATCAGAAGAACGGTGATGTAGAAAGGACCAGAGCTTTAGCAACAGGAGTCCAGAATCCAAGTGCAGACTCCTCTCCCCTGTGTGAAATCCCACACCATCTTCAAGTCTTATTTTTCTCATGTGTTAAAAGTCCAAGGGAGAAAGGACAATGGTTTCTGGAACATCTCCCATCTGGGCAACAACCTCACAATTGTTCAAACTCAGCCCAGCACCCAGCCCAGAGAACGCAGTCCAACCTCCCCCACCGAATGCCCGGATGGAGGCTTAACTCATTGCCTGAAAAATATACTCTGGCTTAACAGGAATTTTGAAAGCACCACCTCCATGGCTATAATTAGAAGACATGATTTCCACATCAGTTAAGCCAGAGGAGGAAGCCGGGTTATCTGCAACCCAGTGGTTACCGAGGGGGTCCACCTTCCCCTCCCTCTGGATGTGACAGCAGTAATCCATTCCCTGTCAGACCAGATCACTAGGAAGCGCCGTTCATAATCGTCCCCTCTATTGATCCTGGTCAGTGGGTATTGGCAGCTTAAAAAGATTATGTTTTAATTGGGGACCAGATAGATGGCGTTTTAAGGTTTTAAGCTTTGCATTGTGCCATGCGATGGATTATTTGAGAGTTCACTCAACACCAGGAGGACAAAGATTAATGTGTTGTCCTTTTCTTGGGGTGACCCAGGGTGCAAATGTAGCTTGGGCTAAAGTGACTGAAAATCTTTTGCTATCACAGGGCTGAAAAGGTTGACTATGAATTCATTAGTGTTATCTTTGTTTAGGGTATAAAATCTACGCATTAAACAGCTTCAGTGGAACACACATTTTCTCCAGGTTATACACGCCTCAAGGGACTGCAGAAAAAAATGGGGGTCTCCAGGCGGGGTTGAGGGTGTAACAATTTATGGGGCATGAACCCAGGCCTCTCAGAAGCTGTTGTTTCCATGTTTTGGCAGAGGAAGAGGATAATAATAACAGTAGTTAGCTGGGGACAAGATGCCTGGGAGGATTAGACAGAGTCTCTGCAAAGGGTTTCGTAAACTGGGAACTTGAGAATAAAAGCATAAGAGCTATTGATTGCAGAGTATTTACTAGGGGCCTGGCCCTGGCCTGGGACATGATGTACATTATTGCACATTAATGGTTGGGGCAAGTGACAATCCTCTGCGTTGTTATGTCATCCTTATTCTAGAGATGAGGAAACTGAAGCCCAGAGAGATTAAGTCATTTGCTCAGGGTAACACAGCAATGGTCTCTCCCTGAAGTCTTGGGTCCTGTCCCCAACTATTTTATGCTCTAAAAGTGCAATCATCATGGTCCACTTTGGTATCTCATTGGTGTATCCATCGTTCTCCTCATCACCACCATTGAATAATTTCCAGGGCTCCCCTAACGAAGTACCACAAACTGAGCAACTTAAACAACAGAAAGTTATTGTCTCAAAATTCTGGGGACTACAAGTCAGAGATCAATGTGTCAGCAGAGTAGGTGCTTCTGAGGGCTGTGAGTTGTGGAATCTGTTCCAGGCCTCTCCCCAAGCTTCTGGTGGTTTGCTGACACTCTTCGGTGTTCCTTGGTTTGTAGATTCATCATCCTGATTTTTGCTTTTACTTCCACATTATGTTCTCCTTGTGTGTCTGTGTCCAAATTTTCCCTTTTTATAAGGACATTGGTCTTACTGGATTAGGGCCCACCCTAATGATCTCATCTTAACTTCGTAATGTATAAAAGGGAGGAGAGGGATAAATTAGTAGTTTGAGATTAAAATATACACACTACTATATATAAAATACATAACCAACAAGATCCTACTGTATAGTACAGGGAAATATACTCAACATCTTGTAATAACCTGTAATGAAAGAGAATGTAAAAGAGGAATGTGTATATATATATACATATATATATATATATATATGTAATTGAATCACTTTGCTATACACCTGAAACTAACATAACATTGTAAATCAACTATATGTCAATAAAAATTTTTAAAAACTGAAAAAAAATATACAAAAGACCCTATTTCCAAGTAAGGTCACATTCTGAGATACTGGGGGTTAGGACTCCAACATATCTTTTGTCTTTTGCAGGGGTGGGGGACAATTCAACCCATAACAATCATCACTATTTAGTTGATAAGAAGTAAATATGGTAAGTCATTGCACCTGTCTTATTCTGCTAAGGATTCTATAAGAAATTACCCTAGACTGGGTGATTTAAACAGTCAACATTTATTTCTCACAGTTCTGGTGGCTGGAAAGCTCAAGATCAATGTGCCAGCAGATTCTGTTCATGATGGGGGCCCTCTTCCAAGATGCAGATGTTTGCCTTCTCCCTGTATCTTTACCTGGTGGAACTCTCTTTGTCTTCTTATGAGGACACTAATCCCATCATGGGGTCTCATCCTCACCACCTCACCTAAATCTAATTACTTCCCAGAGGCCCTAGTTGTAAATATCACTTTGGGGGGGATACAAACATTCAGTTTGTAACAGTCTCAAAAGATTTAACTTCACCTTCCCAGAGAACAAGTTATACCAGTGTAATAAGATCAATTAAGTTGGCATGGAGTGTTCAGAAAACCAGGTAACTATTCACCTTGGTTGATCAGTTTTCAACCAATAAAACGGACACACAGCCACTGTCAGGGACTGTCCCTCTTTGGTTGGCATTTGACCTCTCTCAACTCCTAGGGGCATCTCTAGAGATGTCATACTGGATGCTGAGTAAACAGTAAATGCTCTAGGACAGGGATCCCCAACCCTTGGGCTGTGGACCGGTAATGGTCCGTGGCCTGTTGGGGACCATGCCTCAAATCAGGAAGTGAGCGGTGGGTCACATTACCACCTTAACCATCCCCTACCCATCACTCACATCACTGCCTGAACCATTGCTCACATTACTGCCTGAACTCCACCCCCCCACCACCCCCTGTCTGTGGAAAAATTGTCTTTGACAAAACTGGTCCCTGGTGCCAAAAAGTTGGGGACCACACTGCTCTAGGACACTCTCACAGAGCCAAGGTCAAATGTGCAGACTCTGAGAATTTGTGGGTGACCTCAGCTTAAAAAAATCATTTCCCTGACTCACAATCCCTGGCATCCTATTTCTTTCCCCAAAGAGTCTTGCAAGCTCTAGAGAAACACCTGCCTGGTTCAGCTTCCCCAGTTCTCCAAGTTTTCTTGGCATCCACTGAGTCTTGTAAGAGCGGGAGAATTCTCTGACTTCTCAGTCAGCACAGGCCCTCACGTCCTCACAGCCTCTGATCACGCCAACTTCCTGCTTATCAGGGAACCTCACCAAGTACAAGGTTGTCCTGGAGACACGAAGCTCACCAGAACCTCTCTAAGGGCACCAGAAGAAGCTGACCTCGATTATATGTTTTGAATGGTCACCATCTTGTTTCTCTTTCCCGCTTCCCTCTGCTGTGCCCTCGGGTCCCCTGCCTGCCTTCACCATGAACCCCTTGGTATGGTCCTGTTAACAGAGGCATGCTCCTCAGACACATTTGTGTGAACTCAAAAGATTGGCAATTTGGCATCTTCTGAAATCTTCCCTTGCAGTGCCTGCTGCTTTGCCCCTGCAGTGGATAAGACCTACACAAAAATCAACAAAGAAGAGGGGGTTGAGATAGAAGTCATTTTCCAGAATGCAAACCTTGTGCTTCGAGAAACAGCTAAGCATAACAAGTTATTTATTCATGATTATCTGTAGTCATGGTTTGTTTCTACCCTCTCAGAGTTTATATGACATTTATATAATGTGCATAATATAATTATATATTTACATTAATTTCTCTTGTTTGTATTCATATATTTATTGTGAGCCCTGCAATATGCATCCAATTAATTTAAAAATAACATTCGTGGAAATCCTTTTGCAACAGGAGGCTCTGTCAGACATTCCACATTAGATTATTCCCATCCTTTTTCATAACTTCTAAGGGGCTGATAAGCTCCAACCATTTGGAAACTGTCTGTTAGAGCTGAAAGGTCACTTACAGATTCTTCAGGGCAGACTTTTTTTTTCAGAGACAGGGCAAACGAGGCCCCAAGAAGAGAAGAGATTCTTTCATGGTGTGTTGGCAGTCAGGTCTCACGTTCTCCAGTGCAGCCCAGATACATACATGTGCACCTCCATCTGCAGCGTTCATGACCAAAGGCTTGTATTAACACAAGCCCAGTCTATGAGTCTCTGTCTAGACATTCCACGGTCACTCATGTTTCTACATCAACTTTATGTTACAGAATTCTTTCCAATCTAGTTCATCCATTGTTGCACAGTCCAACTATATCATCATCATCATCATCACCATCATCATCCCCACCACCACCATCGTCATCATCACTGTCACCATAATCATCACCATCACCATGGTAGTCATCATCATCATCACTGTTACCATAGTCATCACCATCACCATCATCACTGTCACCATAATCATCACCATCACCATCATCATCATCACTGTCACCATAATCATCACCATCACCATCATCACTGTCACCATAATCATCACCATCATCATTAACATCACTGTCACCATAATCATCATCACCATCATTATCACCACCATTATCATCACTGTCACCATAATCATCACCATCCCCATCACCATCATCACTGTCACCATAATCATCATCACCATCATCATCATCACCACCATCACCATCACCATCACCATCATCACTGTCACCATAATCATCACCATCACCATCATCATCATCACTGTCACCATAATCATCACCATAATCATCACCATCATCACTGTCACCATCATCATCATCACCATCACCATCATCAAAAGGACTTTATAAAGGGACTATGGGCACTGAGAAATGAAAAGAATATAGTCAAGAAAAGGTGCATGTGTCATGAGAATCAGGGAGTAAGGATCTCATGTGTCTCTTGGTTTGGTTTATCAGGACACATCATGGAGGCTCCCACTCTGTGGTCTAACTTGTCTACCTCTTTCTTTCCCACCTGATGCTCCTCCACACTGAGCTGCAGGCTTTCAAGGCTGAAGGAGGAGGCGCAAGATAGAGATGGAGTCAGAGCCTGGCTCTCTGCATATAATTGATTCCAACTTACAGACTAACTTCCTTAGCACTGTGAAATCCTCGTAACAGAGATGTCCCTGTCAAGCATTTACACAATTACACTCATTACCACCAGCACCACCAGCGCCTCTCAGGGGCCTTCCATTGGAATTCTGAGAATCTTAAGCCTTATTCATGAAGAACAGTTAAACACCTCCCCTTTTTTATTGAAGTAGAGTTGATTTACAATGTTGTGTTAGTTTCAGGTGTACAGCAAAGTGATTCAGTTATACATATATGTATATATATTCTTTTTCAGATTCTTTTATATTATAGGTTATTACAAGATATTGAGTATAGTTCCCTGCGCTATACAGTAGGTCCTTGTTGTTTAACTATTTTGTATATAGTATTGTGTTATCTGTTAATCCCAAACTCCTAATTTATCACTTCCCTCCCTCTTCCCCTTTGGTAACTGTAAGTTTGTTTTCTATTAAAACCTTTTATATGCTGTGCTCTGTGCTGGTTTAACCCTCTTGATTGGGGACATTTTGAGGGCAGGAACTTGGCTGACCTGGTCTCACTTGTTGTTGAAGCCGCCATTGGTGTCCTAACAAGGAACCTCACAAACTGTATCCCCCTGATGAGAGTTTATAGATTGAATTCCAGCTGAGAAAGATGAGGTTCAGAGAGGTGAAGAGTCTTGACCAAGGCCAAACTGCACGTTACTGTGGAAGTGGCAACAGAGTTTGGACTGTTCCACACCCACCCAGAATGGGTCAAGACAGCACCATGTCTGTAGCAGACAGAGAAGCCACATCTCCTACTTTTCTTTTTTTTTGTTTGCATTTCAAACTTAATTCTTATTTGACGACTGAATGTGTTTTTTGGTATCAGAACTAGGCTATAAACTTTCAGGAGGCAGAGCCATGACTTACACTGCCATGTTCCTACAGGAGAAGGAGAACATAGTAGGAACTCCATGCCCATCTGAAGAAGGATCTTTCTTCAGGTCTAGAATCAGACCGTCTTGACTCAGATCCTGGTTTCATCACTCATGAGTCCTGTGAACAAGCTGCTCAGACTCTCAAAGCCTCAACTTGATCATTTGTAAAATGGGGAGAATAATACCTCCCTTGTAGGGTTTTTGTAGGGATTTAACAAAGCACCCAACACATTATCATGTGGTCAACATTAAGAACAATTAACTCCTATTATTTTTTCTGGTGTTATTAATACTATGATTTCCCATTTGAAATGGGAAAATGGCTGAAAATTTTATTCTCCATGTCTCCTCTCCCCTATTTAAAGGTGATTCAAGGTTTATACCCCTTCATCTAACTAAGCTTTAAATTTGGATACAGTCAATTATCAAAGATCTATTATCAGTCTATTATAATCTTACCTTTAGGATAAGCATATCCCAAATGAGCTTATTTAAGACCATTCTTCAGTTACTTTCAGTTATTCAGTAGCTAACTTCCACGGTGTGCCAGGCACTGGGTTAAGTCTGGGCTCTCAGAGATGGAGGAATGAGCTGAGGGTTTGGACCAGGGAGGTTCAAGGCCACCTGGGATGGTGAGGGTGGGGTGTACCAACTTAGCTCTCCCACTTGGGGGCCCTACTTTCTCTTAGTCCAAAATTGTTTTTTATTAGACCCAACACATGACTCACCATTCCAAATTACTCTCTCTCTTCCTTGTGCTGTTTCTACACTGAAGACCCCCCTCTAGCCCCAGAGGGAAGGGAGAGAGTGAAGAGATGTGAGTAACAAAGGTGGAGGTATTTATTCCTCCTTCTCTAACCAGGACGACTGGCTAACAGTCTTGTCCTATGGGACCCCGTGATAGGAGAGAAACAGCAAAGAACCTGAAAAGACACGCGGGAAAGCCAGCCTTCGTGGGGCCCTGCAAAACCTCATTTTGTTCTAAGAGCTGGAGGAAGAGAAGGGGATACGATCTACACCAATACTTTCCATAATATGTAGAATAAAAATCAAAATAATGAGCATTAAGCTCCCACTATGAGCCACTAACTGTGTTCTAAGCTCTTTATACTTGATCTCAGTTATCTCTTAAATCTTCTAAATTTTGTACTGTTACTGTGCCCATTTCACAGGTGGGGAAATTGTGGCTTTGAGAAGTTAAGTGATGTAAGCTTGCAAGTGGTAAAGCCAGGATTTGAACCCCAGCATTCTGGCTCCAGAACCTGCAGTCCGCACCTCTCCCAGGACCCTGGGTTGGGGTTTCCTCAGCTGGGGTCAGGGTTTCATTGATCAGGCCACAGTTGGGGAGTGCATCACAGAACAATCTGCATAAAATACAAGAGGTTCTTAAAGCCCATTTGCTAAGAGGGAAGGACACAGGTGTGTTCTTCATTCACCTTAGGATTGGACTACAAAGAAGAATTTTTATTTCATTGCCTTCTGGTGTTTGGTATGCAGTCATATGCTAAGGTCTCCACGGTGGGAGAAGTGGGGGTGAGGGGGAGAGTCTAAGTCTCTGGTCTGGAGATTTTCCTGCTGCCCAGGGAGTCTGGAAGAGTTCACAGGTGCAGCATTTGAATTCCCAACAGTTTTTCACAACCACAGTGAACTGACAGACATCTATAGATGTGAATTTTCATACATAGGAGATAAAAATACAGACTAAGATGATAAACATAGGTTTATAGACTAAGGGCTGTGTGATTGCATCAGGTAAAATGTATTTAATTGTTTCTGGAGATAAAAAGGGTCAGTGTGATCAGGAAATATGCCACAGGTGGCAGGGCACTTGAGTTAGGGTTTTAAGGGATGAATGGGAGTTTGCCAAGCAGAGAATATGGCAAGAGGGATACCCTCCAAGCTGGCAGAATGTCCCAAGCTGATGCTGCAGTGCGTTCTCTAATGTACTAAGATCCTACATTGTTTTATTCTTCTTTCTTTTTAATGAAGTACTTTCATAAAATGGCCTGTGGAAGTTAAAGTGAGTGCTCTGAAAATCCAAAACATTTCTATCCTTAAGTTCCCTACTTGGTCCTTGAAACAGAATCTCTTTTTAGGAACACAAAGAAGCCAATTCTAATCGATTTAGAATTTCCCAACTGCAGATGGGGTATGGAGATTAAAAAGTGGAAAATGAAATTTGAAGAAACTGGGTATCTTCAGCACTGCATTCTCCCAAAAGTTATGGCATGTGAGGGTTTGTTCCCAGAATTGAGGCCACATCATGTGTGAATATTCAAGGCTCCATATTTAGCATGATGGATGCAGACGCAGCTGTGCAGAGCTGACTTGAAACACTGCAGCTTTAGAGAGTTTTGGAGGCTTTAGACCCATGGTCCTGCTTATCGGAGGCCCCAGATGTGCTGGGAAGAGAGTGTTGTAAAGGGAAATGACCTCTAAGCTCAGTAACACTGGAGTAGAGGCTCACTTCCAGACTTGCCCACAGAACTTTCCAGAACATCCCTTAGGTTCAAGTGAGAAAAAGCTCTGTTTTTACTGTTGGCATCTGTGAGTGGCATTTCCTGCCCCCCTCAGCACAAGGGACATTCTGAATCTAGCTCCTGGGCTCCATCCTCCCTGCAGGCCCAGGCCTGCCCTGGATCACCTCTGCGTCTAGCCTTCTTCCCAGTGCTGAGTGGAAGGCACTGGAAGGCCTGCGGAAAGAGGTTTATGGACACGTGACCAGGGGAAGGGCTGCAGATGGGAGGGAGGGCCCACGTGGATTTCCACTTCTGACTGGAAAACTACAGCTTCTGGGGATGTTCAAAACCTGAGTGCGAGGCTCTAGTTGCCCCTGGTTACCTGGCGTGTCTCCAGGCCGGCCTAAAAAGTGGTTCATACCAAATGCTCCTGGCATCGCCCAGTGTTTGCATTAGGACCGCCAAATCCCTTTGGTGCTTGGTTATCACGTCAACCCCTGGGCATCAGCTGGACTCAGGGTCTCCAGGAGATAGAGGATGAACATGTGGGGCCCATCTCAGTGTGGTCCCGCTCATGGGACTCGCCCCCTTGCTGCATCCCCAGGGACTCACACAAGGGCCCTTTTACTGACCTCCTCCAAGCGGGTCCAGATGGGCTTGGGATTTCTGTGTGATCGTCCAGGAGATGTGGCTACAGAAACCTCGTCACTGGTGTTTTCCTCACGGGGGACCGTGTATCAGCTCAGCCGCAGCCTGGTCCCAAAACTGTCTCCTCCGCCGACATTGGCTTCCTGGAGCCCTGGCTGCACTGGGCCTGGGCCTGGAGGATTACAGCCCATTCACAGAAAATAGCCCCCCAAGCTCAGACCCCTGATACCAGTAGGGGTGAGGGGGGTGGCACCGGTTCAGAAGGAAAGTGGACGTGGACGTTGAAAACATCCAGTGTGTCCTTTACGCCAAATTCCACCTGGTGCGCGGAAATAGTTGTGGCGGGTCCCTCTGTGGAATTGCTCTCTGAGATCTTACTGTGGCTTTCCCAACACAGCTGGGCTGCTCACCACCCTCACGTGGGCTGGTGCCTGGTCTGGAATCCTTTCTCCACCTTGTTCTCCACCCTGGACCCTTCTAATAGCCACACGGCCCTTCCTCATATAATCCCATGTGACTTAGAGCAAGGGTCCTCCAGCTAAAAGATCAGTAAATTCCAGAACTCTTCTGTGATTTTTTTCTTTCTCATCCATGAATAGGTGTGATAATAATACGTCACATTCCGTGTCAGTATTATGAAGTTTAATCACATTCATACACTTGAAGGACCAGGAATCGGACTTCTGGTTAAAGACAGTGGAGTGACCCCAGATATTATGCTTCTTTTCCTCCTCAAATCCACTCAAAAGGCAATCAATGGCCATCTGAATAGACAAAGACCCGCAGGGGTCCATGAGATGAGGGACAGAAAGCAGCGCGTGTGTGGAAGCAGGAGAGCGGGTAGGTGCGTGATGACAGTTTTTGCAAGTCTGAGGAAGCACGATGCTAGTGGCTGGTGGGAAAAGCCAAGAGCAGCCCTGTTTAGGCTGCAGAATCCCCAAAGACCTCAGGGATTAGGGGCACCACCTCTGGAAGGGAAGGATGACAAGAAACTGTAACCAGAGAGTCTGTTGGAAGATGAAGGAATGACTTCAGAGGCGGGTAGAGGCGCTTTCTGCCGTCTTTGAGAAAGATGAGCGGAGCGGCCATAGGTGGAGGACCAAGAAGACACAGTAAAGAAAAGGGGAAGTAAGTGAGATTTTCGGTACAGAGCGTGAGATCCCCAGCCCCGGGACTCTGCCTGCCCTCGGAAGAGGAGTTTGGAGGACTCTTTTCTGGGGAATCTGATGCTCCAGAGAGACCTGAAGATACTGATGTGGGGGATTCCCTGAGGGAATTATCCAGCCAGATGTCCAGGAGCGGAGCTTTCAATGCAATCTGGGGCACAGCTTTTCAGAGTGAGCACATAGCCAGGCCTTTGAGGAAAAAATAGGATGTGAAAGACGGCCAGCTGAGAAAGGGCCTGATGTGAAAGGCAGACACCTTCAGAATTTGTGCCTCTGCCCCTGTGGCCTTAGAGTCTGCGTGGCTCGTGAACCTGGTTCCCAAGGGGCAGATGTTTGCAACAGGGATGCAGGGAGGGCTCCACGGAGCTGGCAGCCATGATGACCTGCTGGTTACTTTCAGACCTTCACCCAGGAGATCAGCGATCGGTGCTTTTCCAAACATCGACCACAACAAAATTCCCTGTTTGTTTCTAATTACAGAAAATATATACAGACAATAAAAATCTCTCAGAACCCCAACAGTGTTGGCATTTTAGTGGATTTCCTGTCAATCTGTTTTCTGTGCATGTGTCTATATTTCTTTTAACCCACATATGGATCATAATGTACTTACTATCATAGAAACACCGTCAATGAGTAACACATCATTAATACTTTCCAGTGCCATTAAATATTCTTCTACAATTTGACTTTATTTTAATGGCAGCATGATATTTCATTATATGAATGGGCTCTGATACGCTTTTATAGTAGTTTTCCAGAATTGTATAGATAATATGGGCTTAATGCTAGACATTTGGAAAACACAATCACAAAAGGAGAAGTAATTTATATTATTATTAAATAATATTAATAATATTAATTTAAATAATATTAAATATCAATAAATATATTATTATTAAATAATATATAGTATATATACTATTTATGCAGTGACCTTGGCTAATATTTTGGTATATTGAAAAGCATGTAGCGTTTCAAAGATTGTATGCTATTGTATATACTGTTTTATAGGCTTTAAACCAATATATCGTAGACATTTTCCCATAAAAATAAACTGTCTTTCACAAAAAGATTTTAATGGCTGCATAGTAATCCACATTACAGATGTACATAATTTATCAGCCATTGCACATCAGGCAATGAAATCGATTCCAAAATTTCACTATTATAAATTATTCCATTATAGACATCCTTGAATATATATCTTACATTTCTGAATATTTCTAATAGGATAAATTACTAGAAGAGGATTTGGGGGGGGAGGAAAAGTATTATTGTATTAGTTTTCTACAGCTGCTGTAACAAATTACCATAAGTTTAGTGCCTTAAAACAACATAAAAGTATTATGTTATAGTTGGGAAGATCAGATGTTTAAAATGGGTCTCATTGAACTAAAATCAGGGTGTGGCAGGGCTATGTCCCTGCCGAAGGTTCTAGGGGAGAATTCACTTTCGTGGCTTTTCTAGCTTCTTCTAGAGGCTGGCTGCCTTCTTCCAAACCAGCAGTGACTGGTCCTGTCCTTCTCAGACATGGCTCCTTCTGCCTCCTGCTTCCACATTTAAGGGCCCTGGGATTACAGCATAATCTCCTTATTTTAAAGTCACCTGATTAGCAACCTTAATTCCTCTTTGCGTAAAATGTAACATATTCACAGGTTCTGGAGATTAGAATGTGGGCAATTTTGGATGGCTATTACTCTGTATACCATAGGCATGAACATAAAAATGAAAGTTTTAGTAAAACTTGGCCTCCAAAAATCATGTGATGATTTACAATCTCTGTAGCAGCACATATAATCGTCTATTCTCCCCCATACACACCAATATTGAGTGTTACTATATAAAAAAAAGAAATCACTGCCAACGTGAACCGCTGAAACTTAGTTTCTCATCGCGTTAACTCTTATTTCTTTGATGATGTGGCATGTATCACTAGTTTTTTCCCCAAAGGTGATTGGTCATTTCGATTTCGCCTTTCATAAATTGTCTGTGCGTGTCATTGGCTCATTTTTCTAAGTGTGTGGGCAGTGGAGCATCATATTTTATAAAAGCTCTTTTTCCATTAAAGCACCGAACTCTTTATTTACATCTATGTCAAGTACACTTTGTCCTGGTTAGAGATTATTCTTTAATCTTATTCTTGTATTTGATATCCAGAATCTTAAAAATTTTCCACATAGATTATATCAGTACTTTCTCCTAGGGCTTCTTCCTTGGTTTTATGAATTAAAAAAATAATAATAATGGATAATAAGATTTTCCTCACCTCTGGTTACATAAATATTTACCAATGTTTTTGTAGTTTCCATTTATACATTTTAGCATTTATTTTGGTTAGAGCAAAAAGTGAAGTATCCTCCCACTTGTCCTTTTTCCAATGACTCTGATCGTGTGCATTGAGCCCCTGGATGTCACACCCTATGTAACACCTGATTTGGGTATGTAGCCTGGTGATTTTGTTTTCTTTTAATCACAAAGGTGAAGCTTCTGCTGCCAAGATCTTATTGCCATTTTAACACAGGTGTTGCTATCCTCCGGGCTTCTGGGGCCAAGAAGTGTAATGCATACAATAGAAGTCGGGTGCAGCCATCCAGATACCGAAGGCTCTGATGCCAACATCGTGAGGCCACGGGCTGCTGTGGGACCATTAAGCTCTTTTTGGAAGCTGCCAGTTGTTTGTTTCCAGGTCCTACCCTCGTTGGGACAGCCGGGGGAGCCAACCTTGTCTTTGTGAGCATGTGTAGGGTGTGCTCTTGGAGAACACACAACACAGGCATAAGGGCAAGATGCCATCACTGCCTTTGGTACCCACCACATCCACACTGCTTTCATTCTGGGGGGCGGCAGAATGAAGGGAGGAATGAGAGAGACTTCTGTGGGCTCAGCTGCTGCCTGGCACCCCCGACGCTGCACCCAGAGGTCCTTGCTTTGCCCTGGTTACCATGCCTGGTGCCACAACCCACGCCCGGACAAGATGCTTTCCCAGAGGCTCGGGCTCCTTCCTTTCGTTCGTTCACGTATCCATTCTGTGCATTTTTATAGGCAGGGGAATCATGGAGAGTAACTGGGGAAGGCTCCTGGCTACATGGAACTTAGGAAATTGAGAAGAGAAAATAGAGATCAAAAAACAAAGAAGCCAGAAAACAATGGCACGTTGTGATGAATGCTTTGGAGAATTCAAGAATTCGTGGAGAAGCCGGGGCTTGGAGAGAACCTTCTTCCGGCGGCAGCTGCGGGAAGGCCCCTTTCCCGTGTTATCTGCTCCCGCCCAGCTGGTACCCAGTGAGTGATGGCATCCTCTGAGTTCCTCAAACACAGCCAGGCATTTCCTTTCTGGCCTCTGCCTGGAACGTTCTTCCCAGGTTCTAGACCCGGCTGCTTCCAGGTTGCAGTTCAGGCCTTGGTTCAAATGTTAATCCCTGCAGTAAACCACTGTGAAAGCGCCTATTACAGAAGGCTGCTCCCCTATCTCCCGAAGGAGAGTTTCTCTCCAGCGCGTCATCAGTTTATTTCGCTCGGAGAACTCATCTCACTGAAGATATCTCCAATGGCGATTTATTTACGGGGTTATGGTCTGTCTACCCACTAGACTCAGAAGCTCCATGTGGGCAAGGGCTGCGCCTGTCTTATTTACCACCGTGACCTCGGCAACTAGCTTAACGCCTGACCGTAGCAGATGCTTAGTAAATATTTGTTGAGTGAATGAAAGGACAAAGGGGCCGTGGAGGGAGTAAAATGAGTCACAAGGGACTAGAGGTTTAGATCCATCAGATCTAGATGTGGGTGTGTGCCCGGGCTGTGGGTATTGCCTCTTCAACCTCACCTTTCCCTGGAAGATTCCACACCCACCCAATGGCTGGGGCAGGAAGGGGCCACCTTCTCTGCACCTTCCCTAGGGCTGGCTGGTCTCGTCCGCTGGGCATTTGGGAAGAAGACATGGAAACACTGACCTGTTAGTGATCGGAAGCCCCGCTGTGAGGGGACCAGGACGATGCTAGACCCACAGCAGGATAGAGCCCGGTGCACTGAAGTTACAGGGCAGCAGCTAAGAGGCCAGGAGGGGAAGCCACTTCCGAGAGAAGGAAGAAGACAGGAGCAGAGAGGAGCAGGGGTGAGAACCCGGCGGATGTGCAGGGCAGGAGGGAGAGAGGGAGACAGGGAGGGAGGGGGGAGACGTGACTGCCTGACCGCACTCTCATCTGTGGGGACAGCACGGCTTTGGAGCCACAGTTAGTTTTGAATCCTGGCTGCACCCCTTTCACTGCAGTACTTTGGGAAAATTCCTCAATCTCTCTGAGAGTCAGCTTCCTCATCTGGGAAATGAGGATCAGTGCTCTTCACAGGGCCTCGGGGAGCGTTACCACACACGGTGTGATAGACCAGCATCAGTTCCCAGCCCGGCCCCGCCTCTGTTTTGGGAGGATGCAGGGGTGTTTGTGGACCCAGGAGGTTTGCTGAGTGCAGAGCTGCTCTGAGAGCCAGGGTAGCAACCTCGGGAGAGCCCAGGGCCTTACCCGAGGGAGTTTGCACACAGCCGTGAGTGGAGACCATCTACAGAACGACTCCCTCCTGCCAAGCCTGTGGGCCATGTCAGACCCGCCTGCAGCGCCACGATATTTGCCATCGGAGCTTTGCCAAGCCCACGCCCCGGGTGGATCTCGGCCTCCAAACCGCTCACCAGGGAGCCATGAATAAGTGCCCAGCCACGCAGAAGTCTGCTGTGTGAGGCTGGACGAAACCAGGCTGACTTCCAGCTGTGGGGCTACCCGGGGCTGGTCCATCCAGCCCCTGGAGACCGCCTCACTCTGGAAAATTCTGCACGGCCATGAGTGGCCCTCTGTCCAGTGAGGGATACAGCCTCATCCAGCTTCCCCCTTGTGGAGAACTTAGCCTTTGAAAAATGGAGAGAGAGAGAGAGAGAGAGGGAGAGAGGTGGGGAGAGAGAAAGGGCAGCAGGTAGCAAAGCTGGAGCCGAAGCAGCTTGCATATTGCATATTTTAAGGTATTTTAGGGACTTCCCTGGTGGTCCAGTGGTAAAGAATTCACCTTACAATGCAGGGGACCCAGGTTCCATCCCTGGTCAGGGAACTAAGATCCCACATGCCGCGGGGCAACTAAGCCCATGTGCCACAACTACTGAGCACACGCACCCTCGAGCCTGAGCGCCACAACTAGAGAGAGAAAACCCGCAGGCCACAACTAGAGAGAAGCCCGCGCGCTGCAACAAAAGATCCCGCATGCTGCAGCAACCAAAAATGAATTAAATAAATAAATAAGTAATAAATCTTTTTTTTTAAAAAAAGGCATTCTAGGTCATTCTGTCTGGCTCAGTACAGAGTATTCATTGGATCATGTTGTCCCAGACTGAATGTAATTGGACTGAACAACTTGGTCTCCAGGGCCCCATTCTTTGTTCACTGGAGGTCCTAGGGGCAGGTGACACTTGCCTTCCCACACAGAATCAGACAATTATAGAATCTCAGGGTTTCAAGTGACCTCATAAGTCATCGAATGTAGACTCTTCCCTCACCTCACCTGGTACTTAGAGACGAGTCACAATCATGACCCAATCTGCTGTTGATCTCCTCTAGGGACCGGTGCTCACTACCCCTTAAGGCAGCTCATGCGACAAAGATTACTCGGCAATCCACTTGGAAGTTTCTTCTTTACACGGAAGCAGAATCTCTTCCCTCGAAACATCAACGATTTGGGTCCTTTCTCCTCCAGGCCCAGAATTCCCTGCTCCTTTGGCTGCTGGGTTCTGACAAGGCCCAGGAATCCCCCTGTCACCATAACTGTCTCCTTCTGCATGGCCTGGCCAACTGGCTGCTGCCTCAGTCAGGATGGGCTCAGCCGGGCTGCGCAACAGCTAACCCCAAAGCCTCCATGGTTTACAGAAACAAAGGCTGATTTCCACTCGGGCTGCACATCCAGGAGGTGGGGGAGGGCTGCAGCTTTTTCCTGTGCCACTTTGTCTCCAGGATTCAGGCTGAGGGAGAGCCCTGGACCTGGGATTCACCAGTTCTTCTGACAGAGGGAAAAGAGGACATGGTGAGCCATGTGATGGCTCTTGGAACTTCTGTTCAGAAGCAGAATTGATGCCAGTTCTGCTCACATTTTCTTGATCAAAGCAAGTCACACGGCTACGTCTGAAATCAACAGGGTGAGGATGCCTGATCCTCTCTCATCTGCCACATCTCCGTTCCTTTAACAGGAAGAGACCCAGAGCCGAGGACCTCCCGCCTGTTTCTGTTCTTGCAGCAAGTCGAGTTGAATGGTTTCTTTTCCCCTTCCAGCTCCGGTAACCCGTGAGTGCATTCAAGCTGTCCGTTTATATTTTGGGGAACCTCACCACTCTGTTGTACCCACAGATGCAACTGAAGGTTCCTATGCTGGAATTATTCCCTCATTCCCACCCCTTATCGTTTACCACTCTCCCACTTTAGGCCTCGTCTGAAATGTTGCTTCCTCCATGAAGCCCTTCTGGCTTCCCATACAATTGAGTCCTTCTGTCATTTAGTTGCATAACTCCCTATGATTCCTCCCAGCACTCATCACACACCTAACTCAGCCAATGCCCATCGTTTTGGCTAGACTGAACATTCCCTAAGAAGTGGCATAGTACCCGCCCTATTCAGTCCTAACACCCCAGATCCTATTATGAGACCTAACACACTGAAGGCACTCAGTAAATTTTGGTTGAATGATTAAATGGAAAAACGTAACTCTTTCACAGGGTATAATTTTCCTATAAATTTCTTTTTTTAGCCCGAAGTGGGTACTTCAAATTTCTGTACCCAAACCCTGATATCCTCTGTCCCCAAACCCTGATATCCTCTGTCCCCAAACCCTGATGTCCTCTGAGATTTGGTTTTCCTTCTGTGTATTTCAATCCCCTAAACTAGAAATCACGCAGACCTTACAGAATGAAAAACCTATTACGTGTGTGCGAGCGTGGGCGCGCGCACACACACACACACACACACACAATGCAAAGTCTCATCTAGGTTTTTTTTTTTTGCTTTTACAAAAGTCCCCTGCAAATTTCTTTTATGAATTGGGTCCTTCTGTTTTATAGCCAGCACTATTTGCATTCACCGCAAAGCCGTATTATGGCCACAAATTCTTTTTTCTTATAGTCCTGGAACATGAGCCCCCGGAGAAAGTCGCTTCACAGAACAACGGCCAGTAAACTGGGCTCATGTGTCAGCAAAACACTTCTCACAAAAGTGAATCAACTCTCTGTTCTTACCCGTTGTCATCCTTCACCTTAACAAGCACACCCCAAAAAAGTCCTCTGGTTTCTATGGCTTGTTAGGTCTATCATCTTTTTAATTAATAGTGTTTTTACAAAGCCGTCTGAACTGTGTCATTCCCATTACCAGAAACGCATTGCCACTAATGAATCATTTTCATTTCTGATCCCTGGTATCATGCTAGTTGATCTCCTGTTTCCATGCCTTCGAATGATAGCATCGTTTTCTGCCCACGATCAAATTTAATTTGGACTCTGATTATATTAGGCTGTTGCGACTGAAGTGTCAATTTTTGTCAGGCAATTACGAGCTCTAACCTGTGAAGTTAAGTTTGATAGGCATTGTAATTGGATTGTTACAGTAATAGCCTAGAACGTTCCTTTTCCTCCTGCTTCTTTGATTCTTGATTCATACTCCCGTCGTGAGAACAAAGACATTTGGGTTATTATACAACATCAGGATGTTTGCGACAACAAGGTGGCAAGTCAAAGTTTTTGCAGCGGAGTGTGCTTCCACCTAACTCCAAGTGTGGGACATTGAAAGTGTGTGGGATTTAGAAAAATCAGAACAAAGGGAAAGTACACAGCACTGTGTAAAGAAAAGTTACAGACCTCACAAGTTAGTGTGGAGATTCCTGGTAAGTTGCAAAGAAAGAAGCCCGAATAGTTTAGAACCTCCTCTCCTTCCCTACCTCCCTCCCTCCCTCTCTCCCTCCCTCCCTCCCTCCCTCCCTCCCTCCCTTTCCCCTCCCTCTCCCTTTCTTTCCTTTCCCTCATTTCTGCAATCTTTCACCCAGGCACTGGGCTAAATCATCATGAAAAAGACAAGCCTTCCATGTGCTGGTGCAGTTCACAATGTAATAGTAAAGAAACGGAGACCCATAAGGACAGCAGGTCTTTGTAGAGAACACCTGGATGCATCAGAAGATCCTAGATCTTGCTGGAAGGATAGGACTTTGCTGCAGGAGAGAGGAGGAGGGCGGGCCAGCTGGTGGGAAGAGCGTGCACAGACACCTGGGTGCATCACAGAATTTGGCCACGTCAGGCAGAGATGAGCATTGCAGCGTGACAGGTGCCCGTGGTGCCTGGCTGGGCCGGACAGGCAGGAACTGGAGCTGGAAGGGGGGCGAGCACATGACAAGTGAGGGACGTCCGGATTTCATCCTGGAGCGCATGGGTGTTTAAAGGCAAGTGCAGTGATTTTGGAGGGTGGCGTGGATGACTTCAATAGCATCTTTTATTTTTTTTTTTTACATTTTTATTGGAGTAGTATTGCTTTACAATGGTGTGTTAGTTTCTGCTTTATAACAAAGTGAATCAGTTATACATATACAATAGCATCTTTATCAGTCCTGATTCCATGGCCCCGAAAACTCAGTTGCTTCATAGCTCTTCTCAAATGGAAATCCGGGCAAGAGCGAGTGGGCGGCTTACAGCCCTTCAGGGGCTGTGAAGGCAGGACTCACCGGCATGCCCTGCAAAAGGCAGACCAGACGAGTTATTGCCCAAACCAGGGCCCTTTGGGAGAGTGAAGGTGAGGGGTGACTTACTAATTCCACCTCTGCGATGACGGTATCCTTGAGGGCTGTCCTGGGTAAACCAGGAGGCAGGCCACGTACCTCTAAGGCCCATGTGGTGAGGTCTGGCTCATTCATCCTTCCTCAGTGTCCTCTCACGTCGTTCCGGCTCTCTGAGGCCCAGCTCCATTGACTTTTCTGGTTCCTCCCACTTCTCCAACCACAGGGCCTTTGCACATGATGTTCCCACTGTCTGAACCTTGACCTTGTTGCCTTTCACTCCCACACAGGCTCTCATGCCAGCTGGTTCCAGTGGCATTAGTCAATAGAAGGTACTGGAAGAAGATGGATGGGCAGGAGAGGAGGTTACATATTTCTCTCCTCACTTCTGTCTGCATCTCTGGCAAGAGCTCCATCCTCCACAACTTGGCTCCTACCCGCTGTCTCCACCCGCATTGTTGCCTCCATTTTTCTGCGTCGTCCCTTCAGTCCAGGGAGTGTGAACAGCTCCCTGTGCCACTTGCCTCCGAGCGAGGCACCATCCCTTGTTTGCTCTCTTTACGCCCTCATCTCTGTGAGGAGTCTCTTCACTAAAGGTCCATCATCAGTGGTGAATTCTGTCTCCTGCCGGGACCTTGGCTGCTGCAAAGTGCCCCAGGGGAAGAGAGACTGGAGCAGACTCTACCCGGGTGCACCATGAGCTTGCAAAGGAGCTAATGCTGCCTCTGAAGACAGATGTCAGCAAACAGAGAATCTGGTGAGAGGGTTTTTTGGGTGGAGAAAACGGCATTTGGTATTTGCCAGTACATGGAAGAAAGAAGGTGGGTCAGTTTGTGGGCTGGTGAGCAGTCCAATTTCTTTCTTTCTTTCCTTCTTTCTTTCTCTCTCCTTCTCTTCCTTCTTTCCTTCCTTCCTTCCTTCCTTCCTCCCTTTAACAAACATTTCTAGAGCTCCCACTCTGTGGCAGGCACTGTTTTGGTCACAGCATCAATGACAGAGAAATCCCCTGCCCTCACAGATGTCCTATTCCAGTGGGAGAAGACTGGAAACTAACAAATGGACATATTTCTAATATGGAAAGTGGCATGAAAGCATGGAGAGAAATAAAGCCAGGTAAAGAGAACCACAAACTTGGAGTGTGGTTTTGAAGATGATATATTATTAGGGGCTTTTCTGGAAAGATGGCATTTGAATAGAGTTCAGAAGGAAATGAGGCAACAAGCATGCAGCCATATGAGAGATGGGTGTTCCAGGCAGAGAACACACCAAGTGCAAAGACCCGGGGTAGAAGCTTACTTGGTGTGCTCAAGATCAGCAAAGAAGCCAGAGTGGCTGGAGCAGGAAGGATAAAGGGCGGAGCAGAGGGGGATAATGTCGGCAAGGCTGAGGGACCAGATGGGTCCAGTCTTAGAGGCTGCTCTGAGGATTTGGCATTTTCTCTGAGATGGGAAGCTAAGGCAGGTTGACAAGAGAGGAATAACATCACCTGGTTGCTGAATGAAATTAGTTTGCTTGGCAAGGGTGGAGGAGGGCGACGAGGCAGGGTCTGGCTGCAATGGTCCAGGTGGCCAGAAGCAGGGCAATAGCAGAGGAAATGGTGAGAGGGCGTCAGATTCTGGAGACGTGTTGCAGGTAGAGCCAAGGCTTCACTGGGTAATTGGAACAGGAGCGTCGGGGGAGATGAGATGCCCGAAAGATGACACCAAGGTTTCTGTCTTTAGTGCTGTCACTTACTGGGGTGGAAAGACTGAAGTCTTAGTTTTATGTTATGTTTCTTTTGTTTGGGGTCAGGAGTTTTCTTTTATTTATATTAGATTTGAGCTTCCTCTTATGAGCCCACGGGGTGATGTTGATGAGGCAGCTGGATCTAAGGATCTGGATTCAGGAGTCATCCCTATAGAGATGGTACCTAAGGCCATGTGACTGGAGGGGATCACCTGTATGCAGTAGGGAGGAAGCCAGTCTTGAGACCATTTGATTCATCTTGAGTGCAGTTTGGTTCGGGGCAGCGCATAACGATATTCCTGTCCTTTGGACTCTTATTCTTCTGATGGTTGCCTCATCAGTTGTGGCCCTTATTAAAAATCGCATCATTTGTTGTTATTTCCTGGTATCATCCTGCACACCAAGTACCTGGTGCAGAGCTCTGAGTGGAGGAGATGCTCAGTTATTGAATAAATCAATGAATGAATGAATCAACCAATAACTGAATGAATGAACGAAAGAATGAATGAGGCACGTCTTGACTTTCCCGTGTCATTGTAAGCAGCTGAAGGGCCATGGAAAAGTCATGTTCTAGTGGCTTCCACCCCAGGGAAACATCATATAGTGAGAAGACAGATCTAATATGAAATCCCATCTTTGTACTTCAGGCTGTGTCACCTCGGGCAGGGCATGTCATCTCTCTGAGCTTCACCTTCTTCTGTTTATAAAACGAGGACTATTGTGAAGGATCAAGGGAGGCGGCTGTCACTGTGCTGAGCACACAGTAGGGCTGCCCATGTTTTTATTCTTTCTTCTGACCCCACCCCTGCCCTCCAGGGTCAGATGAGGTTGGGCCCAGAGTGACCAGCCAATTAACAATAATTAATTATACGTCGATAATAACAAGGTCTAGAGTTTTATCTAACAATTTATACTCTCAAAAGTTCTTTGGTATATGTTTCCTCTCCTGGCCCTTGGTGACCCAGTGATGGTATCACTCGGACAGGTGATAGTTACTGATTTTCCTGATGAAATGAGGCTCAAGAGGGTGTGGGGGGGAGTGGTTTGGTCAAAGCCCCCAGCTGGTGGGTGACGAAGGGAGTATCAAAACTTGTCCTGAGGGGGGGAATGAATTGGGAGACTGGGATTGACATATATACACTAACATGTATAAAATAGATAACTAATAAGAACGTGCTGTATAGCACAGGGAACTCCACTTCGCTGTACAATAGAAACTAACACAACATTGTAAAACAACTATACCCCAATTAAAAAAAAAAACAAAAAAACTTGTCCTGAGTCACAGTCTCTTGCAAGTTGCCCACTCGTTATAGTGCCCCGACCTGGTGAAACAGATCTAAAATGCAGTGCAAAGGCCTAGGCTGAGCTCTGGGGACCCAGGTGTGAAGTATGCCCGCCTAAGGTGCTCACATATTGAAGCCCCTCTGGGAGAGGTTGGCAGGGAGAAGGCAGATGGAGAACCTCAACTTTCAGATCTGTAAAATGGGTTCTTTCCAGCCTACCTTGCTTGTAGTTATTCCCAAGGCCTGCAATGCCTTCCACTCCTGCACCTCCCGCCTCATCACCCAAATCTTGAAGTCAACTTTACTCATCCTTCAAGGCCTAGTTTAGATGCTGCTTCCTCCAGGAAGCCTGCCTTCATGCCCTCCTGTCCTCCAATTTAAAGAGACCTCACCCCAAACCTCCACAGCAGTAGATGCCTCCCTCTATGTCACTGGTTACTCTCTCTCCAGGTTAGACCTACGCGAGAACGCGTGGCATCCATCCCTCTGCAGACGGTGAGCCCCTCGAGGACAGAGGCTCTGTCTGGTCCATCCCTGCACCCCGGGCCAGCTGGGCCTGTGCGAAAGCTGCCGTGTCATGAGTGAGGGATCCCCAGGAGGGGACTGAGGAGGCGCAGGATAGCCTGGAATCGTGCAGAAGCAGCAGGATAACCGGCAACTCAGGGGAAGATGATGGGAGATGAAGCAAGACCACCGAGGCAGCTCCTGGTCTGAACATGGACTCAGGAGCCATCAAGGCACCTGCCACTGGCTCCTTTTCAATGAGGATGAAACCGAGTCTCCAACAGACGAAGTGGCCGTCCCAAGTCACAGGGCCACTCCTGGTGCTGTGGCCCCAGCCCTGCAGTTGAGGTGGCCCTGTGCACCACACCCACCTTCCGTGAGGCGCCCGTGGCTGGAGCCGGGCTGGCCAGCTGGTTAGAGATGTCCACTTACAGCTGGTTAGCTAGCTTCATTTTGGGAGGACATTCTGATGGTCACCGATGCTTTGTCTCCTGGTGGGGCTGGACGGACCAGGTCAACTCTTCTGCACGCTGCGTGGAATGTGGTTGGTGTCCGATCACGGTTAGCAGTCATGGTGTCTGCAACTACTGTTATTCTTCCAGGCCTGCTTCTATTGTTTAGAGCTGCAGGGCGGGCCTAGGCCTTCGTTTCCCCACCTCTAGGGCTGCTTCCTCTACCTGGCTTTACCTTCTCCACCCCAGGCAAGGGACACCCAGCAGCATCAAGACAGTGCTCAGTAGTTGACATGAGACTCTTGGGGGCCTGGCTTCAAGCTTTTAACATTGGAGAATTGTTTAAAAAACCTTTTTTTAAAAAAACAAGGTGGTTAGATGGTAATTTCTGGGAAGATGAGCAGCTGAGCAGCAGAGACGGGACAGGATATCAGGCCAGGAGCTACCTTTGAACAAGGAGTGGCTGTGGCCTTTGAATGGAGGGCTGGGGGGTAAGGCGGCCAGAGGTTGGAATCCTGGCTCCACCACGCACTAACTGTGGGAACTGGCACAGACAATTTGACCTCAATTTTCCTCATCTGTAAAATGGAGCAATAACAGTATCTGCCTCATATTCTGTGTGAGGATTAAATGAAGTAATACGATAAAGTGCCTACTTCACCGTGAACATGGTGGCCACGCTAGTTATTACTGTTATTGATCAGCAGAGCTGGGAGAAGGCAGGGTTCTTGCCCTGGGCTTGGTCCAGACTGAGTTCCTCCCTTCCTTCCCCAGTGACAGATGTTTAGCGCTGTAGGTGTTGGGGATTCACGCACTGAATAAGCTGAGTGAGAAAACCCGGGCCTGTGCTCCAGGGGCTCCCTGTCTCCTTGCGGGTCCACCAGGGAACCTGAGTTACGAGCAGTGGTGACATTCATTCCTCACCTACTGTGGGCAAGGCGTGATCAGGGAAGGCTTCCCAGAGGAGGTGACACAGGATCAGGGTATGGTGGTGCAAAAAGGGAAGGCACACCGTTTGATTCTGGAGCCTAAGGTGTCAGAGCACGTGGGCAGAGATGAGCAAGAGAGGGCTTGGCTGGCTGAGCTTGTCTGCTCATCTTCAACCTGGGGTGGGCAAACCGCAGCCTGCGGTCAAAGCCAGCCTGCAGCTTGCAAGCTAAGAATGGTTTTCACGATGAACGTTTGCAATTGATTTGAGGATAGGAAACACTAACTTTGACAGTCAGTTAAACCAAATGTTATCTCAAAAAAAGAATTCCATTCTGCTTACATGTAGACCTGTATTACACAAATTTATACTCAATTATTATATTTTAATTTCATCAACAAAAATTTGAGGAAATATTTTTTCTTCTATTGTTATATAAGTACCTACATGATATCTTAGATTTTGCCTCTTGGCCTGCAAAACTTAACATATCTAATATATGGCTTTTTTACAGAAAATGGTGGCCAAACCCGGTCTTAAATCCCAGGAAAAGAAAGAACATTCAAATTCACCGAGCTAGGGAATGTGCCAGCACTTTCAGACGTACTGTTAAAAGTCTTGACCATGGGGCTTCCCTGGTGGCGCAGTGGTTGAGAGTCCGCCTGCCGATGCAGGGGACACGGGTTCGTGCCCCGGTCCGGGAGGATCCCACGTGCCGCGGAGCGGCTGGGCCCGTGAGCCATGGCCGCTGAGCCTGCGTGTACGGAGCCTGTGCTCCACAATGGGAGAGGCCACAACAGTGAGAGGCCCGCATACTGCAAAAAAAAAAAAAATCTTGACCATGACATTGCAAATTTCACAAATGGTAAAAGGAGGCACTGAGAAGTCAAAAGGCCTCCAAAGTGGTCCCAGAGCCCAGCCTCGGTCTTCCATACCCAGCCAGGTCACCGTGCAGCCAGGTGACACACTGATCAGGAATGCCAGGATCCATCCTTTCACTACGCCGTAGATTCTGCTATTTAAACTTAAAATAGCCATTCTGCCTAAAATCTCTAGCCTCTTATTGGGAGCCGGGTTATCACCGACTTAGACTCCAGGTCACTTCCTGAGTTCTTTCTTAGACCCTTTTCAGAACAGGCATCCGAACATCCCCTCCTTCTCCTTCCCTCTGCTGTGAACGTGACTGATGGTCCAGGAGGGTCAATGTCGTAGCCTTTATAAACGCAAGGGCCAGCCATCGAGACCATGCGTGGTCTTGGCCATCACCCAACATCTGGCCCCATACTGGCTGCGCACCTGGCCTGGGGTGGAAGATGGCCCATCCAGCTGTGAGGGGACCTCTTTGTCACACCGGGATGCCGGTCATGCAGCTTGCCCGGCGACATGATCAAGCCAGAATAAATTTTAGGAAACTTAATGGAAAAGAGGAAAACGCACACATTAAGAAAACAGATCTGAGTTCCTCGGCGTGCCTTTGGACACCGGCCAAGGTGTTGATAGTCGTCTTTATTAACTTTCCGTCCTGCTTGATGTCGAGTGACAATTACCACAGCCAGGCGATCGATACCTCATTAACGGCAAGCTCTTGAAACAGAAATCGCAAACTGGGTCTTTCTGAAATGCAGTCTCCTCTTGCCAGGTTCCCTTGGTTGTGCAAAGAGAAACACTGTAGATTTGCCTCAAACCAACAAACAAAACCCTCCCGAGTTGCGGGCTTTTACTCCGGAAGAGGCACCTGTTAGCTCTGCAAGCCAAAGGCCCTCATTCTCCTCTGACGTCTGTCCTGATGAGCAGAGATGTTGAAAAGTTTCCCATTTTTCTCTGATGTCAGAGATGTTTTAACCAGCTGGGGGCAGAATTACATTCTGGAAATTGTAGGGGATGAGGGAAAAAAAAAGTGAATATTACGAATACAGTAGTCTTTTGGAGTCTGAGATTCGCTGTTAATGCATTATAAAACAACTTAAAAAATCCTATCAGGAGAAGTGATGTTTGAAGCCACGTTATATTTTAAAAGTGTCAGGACATGGGCAAGTTTACATTTGACAAGCAATTTAAATATTTCAATATATTTTATATCTTGAAAAAAAATTGCCATGATCAAAACCTAGATGAAACTCTTTCATTTGGTACCTGGGTAGGAAAACATTGAGTTACAAATCTTTTTGACAATGTGGATTCTGGGTGTTACATAACCATTTTTAATCTTCTGAAATATTTCATTGCCTGGGAAAGAAAATCAGGGACGGGGTATTGTGTGCTTTTAACTTCATTTGTCTTAACACCCTTTCACTTTCTTGTTCTGCTTTGATGGTCTGATTACTTCTCTACATAAATATAAGCCGGAATTCATTCTGAGTATAAGCCTTATCTCTTTCTTCAGTGGCGATACGGGCTGCAGAGGGTCTTTTTTTCCCTGTGCATCAAAGTGAATTTAGTAGTGAATGGTGTCTGCCGTTGCAGAAAAGCCCATTTATTTATCCCTATAATCAGAGCAGCGCAGACAATGGAGCCTGGCGCTTCCTCATTTCAGGTTCAGATGTAGGGAAGATTTATTGAGCACGTACTATGTGCCAGACACCCTGCTAGGCCTGGCCCTGCTAGGAGGAAAAGGGCCCCACTGGCCTGCATTAGCTCTTTAGCCCTGTTTGCTCCTTGCACCAGGCAAGAAAATTAACTCGCCCTCTGCCCTCAGGGAGGGAGTGGGGAGCTGGTCCAGGTTGTCTGAATCCAGTTCCTCCCTGCCCAGGACCTGTAGAATGGGGAGGGCAGTCATGTAGCGGTGATAAGTCTGGAATTGGAACCTCTGGAGGCAGGGCGGTGGCTGAATATTTCCTGTGCCTCACCTTTCTTCTTGGGCTCGTTTCCTGGTTGGTGGTGGGGCAGGACTGCAGAGCAGGCTGCATCAGCTTCTGGGTCATTCTCAATTGTGGTAGAAAAACTTCTACTGACATTTTATCTCTTCCAAAATTCCTTTTGCAAATTCTCCCGCCGCACCCTCTTCTTTTTCTTGGCACCGTCAATGAAACAATCCCCAAAGCAAGGAGGCTCCTTACCCAGCTCTCTGGTGCTACGAAGGGTCAGTAAAGCCCCCAGAATGACCCACACTCCATGGAAGTGTCACCTGTGAGTGGCTCCCTGGGACACCTTTGCCAGAAAGTGTCCCAAGTAGGTTATGGTTGAACTGGAGTTGGAGACACTCCCCATGGACAGAAAGCCATGTCTTCTAGTGGAAGGGCGGTAGACTGGGAGGTAAAAAGGTTCCATGGCGGGGCAAATAAAAACACTGGACAATAGTTAAATTTGAATTTCAGATAGACAACGAATAATGCAATATTGGTGACACACCCTAAGAATAACTACCTGTTGTGTAATTAAGTTTGCAATTTAAATTGAACTGGCCTCTTGCGTTTTTCTGGTAACCCCATCAGAAAGGCATGCTCTGTTTCAGGGGCTTTTGTCTTAACTGGTAACTATTTAGGTGCAGAGGAGCTAGGCTATCTTTTTGGTGGTGATGGCAGAATTGATTTCAATTGGAAGGCATGACTTGGAGGGCTTTTAGGCCCTCCCTCCAAAATATCTCTGAGCACCACATCCCCAAGCCGGCCCAGAAAAACGTGTAAGAGCACACAGTGGGACTTCCCTGGTGGTGCAGTGGTTAAGAATCCACCTGCCATTGTAGGGGACGCGGGTTTGAGGCCTGGTCTGGGAAGATCCCACATGCCACGGAGCAACTAGGCCTGTGCACCACAACTACTGAGCCTGTGCTCTAGAGCCCCCGGGCCACAACTACTGCAGCCCATGTGCCTAGAACCCGTGCTCTGCAACAAAAGAAGCCACCGCAATGAGAAGCCTGTGCACCACAACGAAGAGTAGCCCCCGCTCGCCGCAGCTAGAGAAAAACCGCGCACAGCAACGAAGACCCAACGCAGCCAAAATAAATAAATGAATGAGCACAGATTATGCTTCGTAATATATGCTTACAATGGTGTTTCAGCTTTAAAACCAGTCACTTAGGTCCCTCTTTCAAGCAGATGGCCACCCAAAGTCCCTCCCATGGAGGAAATTTGGAGCCTCTCTGACTTTAATCAAATGTGCTTTTAGGGTGTCTCTCAGTTCAGTTCATCCCCATTTGGTTACAACAGCCGGCAAGGCCACAGCACTGACTCCCACTCAGAGCAGGTGGAATCATCTCTGGGAAAGGCCACGTGGATCACGTCATCCCGGGGCTCACAGAGCCTGGTCAGAAGGCGATGTCACAGTCACTCGGAACGCCTCGCCTGGCGAGTTCTTACTCATCCTTCCAGGCTCAGCTGAGAGGCCCTTTCTTCTAGCCTTTCTTACTTTGAGCCACCCCACTCCACCTCTCTCCAACCAGCGCAGGGGTTGGCTGCCCTCTGTGCGCCTTCAGGACATCTTGGAGATTTCCCATCAGAGCTGTTGTCGTTGTAAAATTTCACAGTTGGTGTGTCTGCATCTCTCGCTTGACTTTCAGCATCCTGAGGGCGAGAGATCCACCCCATTGCCCGTCGCTGTGTCTTAGAGCCTGGCAGAGGCTGGCCCGGTGCATATATTCAGGATGGGTTTACCCAACGATAGACAGCTGATAGCGTGAACAAGCAAACCAGTGGATGAATCAAGGAATGAGTGAGTTACTTGGTAAAACATTTATGATACAGCATTACATGAAAAATCCAGCAGAATGACTTTTCTGCAAAATATACACATCTTCTAAAATTTACTGAGTAAAAGGAAGAAGTTCCTGTGCGGAAGCAAGGGCAAGCCCCACTGATCCCACACACACGAGGCCAAGGACATAAAGGTGATGCCTTGCACAGGATGTCAGGTCCAGCTGCTGAGGGTTGCAGGGTTAACCCACAGCTGGTGGTCCTGGAGGTTCTCAGTGGTGCCCGTGATTCTTTTCCTCTGGGGGCTTCTTCATTTAGCAGGGATGCCGAATGCACAAAACCCCAAATAGTCATAAGAATGTTGGAGGGGTGGAGTAGAGGAATATTTTTCACTTTCTGGCTGCCCTGCATCACCTGCCTTTTGTATTTACACTTCCCTCCCTCTGGGGAAAATTCTGGATTCTGTGTTCACTCCGCCAGAGAACAGTGCTGGGTGCCCACCTCCCTCTGCTGCTTCCCCTCCCAATCTCAGGATAAGGGGTACAGATCCTTCTCCCACCAGCAGGGTGGTGCAGCCAGAGGGGCAGGCTAAGGCCTCCCCCACACCAGAGGCAGCTTCGTGACAGTGGTGCTTAGGGTGGGCCTTGTACGGTTCCTGATGCTGGGTTTCTGCTCCCGCAGTGCCACCCAAGCCGGGTCCTCAGCCTCCTGTCAAATCGGTCCATCCCCAACATTCTTTCAATAAACTCTCTGCCTCTATTGGAAGAAGTAGCCAGAGTAAGTTTCTACTAATTTAAACCACGAACCCAGAGGGATACAAAGGGGAATTAGTTAAGCAGCCAATCTATTCAATCCCTCTAGGAACCTCCCATGTGCCTGGTTATGTGCTAGGAGGCTCTGTGGCTCCTGGCAGCTCCACCCTCCTGTCCCACCAGCTCAAGGTACTGTCCTTCACCCAGTGCAGGAAAATTTGAAGCTCCCCCAGCCCAGACCCCATGTTATGGACTGAATTCTTGTGTCTCTCCAAAGTTCATGTATTGAAGTCCTAATCTCCAATGTGATGGTATTAGGAGGTGGGGTCTTTGGGAGGTAATTTGGTTTAGATGAGGTCATGAAGGTGGTGTCCCCGTGGTGGGCTTAGTGTCTTTAGAAGAAGAGGAAGAGACACCTGAACTTGTTCTTGCCATCCTGCGACGACACAGTGAGAAGTTGACCTTCTCCAAGCCAGAAGGTGGATTCTCACCAGGAACGGAATCTGCTGGCACCTTGATCTTGGACTTCCAGGCTCCGGAACTGTGAGAAATGAACGTCTGTCGTGTAAGCCACCCAGTGTATGGTATTTGTGACAGCAGCCCCAGCTCAGACACCCCAGGTCTGACCTCCGAAGTCCATCTGACATGGATACACCCTTGTGCTCAGTTCTGATAACCAGCCATCTATCTCCATCATGGAATCCCTTCCCACCAGACTGTCCCAGACTTTTCCTCGTGTGTGTATAACCTGCCTAGCACACAATCCTTCAAGGACCTGCCTTGGTCTTGTAGGTGAGTGACAGGCTGGCAGTGGGGACACAGGCCCTGCCACCTGCTATTACACCTCCCAGGTCAGGCTGCTCTTTTTAATTGACCATCTTGTACATTTCACTTTGGGCCTATCACCACTGGCCCATTTTCTAGAAGCCCCATGTCTGGTCTGGGGATGCCAGATAGGACATCCTCAGCATGAGGCATGGGGTCTGCTCCAGTCCCACACCTCTAGTGGCCACCTAACCCTAAAGAGCTTTTCTAGGGCCCCCACCCCACCCTCAGGGCCCTGTTCTGCCAGGAGCAGCGACCTCATTGCCTTCCCTGTAGAGCCTGGTAAGGGAGATGCAATGAACATGCAGGATATCCCAAGAACAATCACGTGAAACTCTGGGTGGAGGCTGCAGGTCAGTGGGGTGTCTGGAGATGGCTGAAATGGACAATTTTAATCCCCAGGATTGCAGTTTCCCATCTGTTATTTCTTCCAAGTGTCAAAAGCATCGGGGCCTCAGAAACAAGGCCTGGATGCCACCCAGAGCCCATCGCTGGCAGCAGGGACCAAGGATACACAGTGAGTCAGCGCCACTGTGGTTGGTCTGCAAAGATGAAGCAGTTGGAGCTGCAGGGCGGATTGGAAGACCCTGGACAATGGCACAAGAGGCATTTTTTTCAGAGGCTTCGTAACCTTGAAATTCTCTCACCCTCTTTAAAGAAAAAAATTTAATTAAAACACAAGGAGGTTAGACCAGAGGACACACCTGAGATGTTGAATAATAATAACCATGGTAAAAGGAGAGTGTCATTCAGTGAGTGCTTACTGTGCATCGGGAACTTCATATACATTCCCTCCTTTAATCCCATCTCGGCATCGACCGTCTGACCAATGATGCTACGAGTGTCTTTATCTCTCATTTGCCAGAATTTCTCTGTGCAGAAAATGCGCTGATGCCTTCATGACTCTATACAACCAAAGTGAAATTCCAATGGCTGTTAGAGTCTTTATTGAGTCAGGAGCTAGGGGCCCTGGTTGTGTTCATCTGACTGCACTTCCGGTCACCGAGTCCCTAAATGGACAGCTGGAAAACTACTAATTGGTAACTGATCAAATTATCTTGTTAGGAAGATAGATGGCTACGATAGCAGTGGGGAAAACAACGCTAGCATTGAACAGTGTAATTATATGTGGGTTCAATTCAATATTTAGTCACCCTGTGAGCATGCAAAATTTATATTTTGGTTCCTGGACTATTTCTCTCTAAGGATTTGGTCGTTGGGTATTAAACTCTAATACAGGAAGCAAAACTCCACCGAAGCAGTTACGAGGTTTGTGACGGAGGGCTGGATGGAGCCGCCCCCCAGGCTTCCAAAATCAACCCCTTTGATCCTGTTCAGCACTGAGGGTTCATTTATTTATCGCTGGCACAAAAAATCCTGCCTTTTGGCTTGAGGATACATACATGCAACTAACATTTTCTTGCTGGAAGAGACAGAGATGAATCTTCTAAGGTCAAACCTCTGTCTTTTTGCAGGTGAAGAAGTTAGCAAGAGAAGTTGAGGTCCACGCAAGGTCCCACAATGGGCTGGGGTCACAGCCGGGACTGGGGTCAACCTTCTGGATCTGTCCTGCAGCGATTTTCATGTGGGAAGCTCTGATGCTGCCCGTGTCCATGGTCGCAGCTGGGCCCTGGAAAGGTTCTGCTTCCCCCCAGCCGTGTCCCCTGAATGTGTGAAGCCCTCACATTCTTTGGTGACTTTGTGCCCACTTCTGCCTCTTCCTTAAGCAGCAGCTCACATGACACCTCTCTGAAGAGGCTTTTTCCTTCTGTGGCCAGTTTCCGCATCTTTCCAGGGCCTAGAAGACAACTGGGCATTTAACAGCCGTGAAGAGCAGCTAGTGGAGGGATGCACAAATGCAGGATGAAAATTGGCATCCCAGGAAGTTCCCATATGTGGACCACACCCTCTTTTTCCTGCACGTTGCTTTAAATGTCATGTCTCTAACTTTTATGTAAGGTTCCTACAAACCATATGATGCTATTTCTGCATTTCCTGCAAACGTCTATCTCGAGATATTTCATTCAGCGTTTAGAACTAGGAAAAGGTCTGTCTTTGCTGGGGAGCTGGCATCATTCAGTACTTTTGGACAATCCACATTATTTAACATGGAATTTCCCTCTTTGCTTTGGCCACTAAGAAGCTCAGAGCCTGGATCTAAACTTAGTCACGGCCACTGTGCTGACACTTGTCTGTTAAAATAACTTTTTCTTATTTCTATTCCTATTTTATTCATCTTATTTCATGTTGGCTGTCCTCAAATCTTTTTTTTTTTAATTGAAGGATGCAGGGTATAAACACATCCAATGAGTATATTTTAAAAATAACCTTGTGGAGGAATAACACTCTGCTATTTCAGGATTCATCATCTAGGTTATAGATTATCTGAGGTTCTGGGATTTTCTGATTATAAACAATGGGGAGACTGAGGCTTTGTATCTGAAACCATTTTACCCCCTTGTCTGTCCCCACTGTGGGGTGGGGACCCATGCCCTTGTAGGCCCTTTCGTCTAGTCTGTGGGATCCTTGAAGCAGGGTCGTGCCTGCTGCCCCCTCACCGCTTAGAGGTCCACAGTGAAGGTTATCTGAATGTACCTGCCAAACCCCTACAGCTTTCCAGAGTTCTTTCTTCAATGCTTACAAGAGGTGGGTAGGAAAGGAAATGAAATAAGGTAAAAACCCAAACACTGGTTGTTATCCTTTCTTATTAAATTTGGTAGAATAATTGGTGACTTACTTTATACAAGGTTCTTCTGAGTCTGACCACAAATTACCTCTTTAACTTCTCCTTTTTTGCACATTTCCCTGCTGCTTCTGTCCCCCACACATCAGTCATATACAATATTTCTCTGGTCTTTAAGCACAGAATGCCCTTTCCTCCACTTCTTGCCCAGGCCAGCTCCTATTCATCCTTCAAAACCCCAATGAAATGACTCGTCTTTCTGAGAAAATTTTCTTGATCTCCCTACACCTACATATGGTAATTTGCTCCTTTTATTGTGTGTGTACACCTGTAGAATCAATGTATATGTATATGTTACTGGAGCAATTAGCCCATTGTATTATGATGGATGACAGTTTTTACTTGAAGGAGTGGCTAAGAGTCCAAACTTCCTGCACTTGAATCCCAGAGCTGCCATTTAGCAGTCATGTGACTTTGGACAAGGTGTTTAATCACTTTCTGCCCTAGTTTCCTCATCTGGAAAATGGAGTAACAAAAGAATCCCCCTCATAGGAAGATGGCAAGGTAAATAAAAGCAAGTGCTAAGACAGTACCTAGCATACAACAAACTCTGGGTCAAGATTACCTCTGTGTTTAATCTCTTATCTTCCCCTGACTCTTTAGGATAGGATGTCCATGATATTTATGCTAGATTCTCTTACCTTTTCCAAAGAATGCTTAGAGAAGTTTTAGCAAATGATTGCGGTGTGAATAATTGAATGAGAAGGTTGGATTATGTGAAGTGTTATTTGTTTTCCCAAGGAATTTATTTATTTTGGGGAAAGGTCTTCAATCTTCCCTTCCAATAGCAAAAGAGGTCCAGGCCCAGGAGGAGAGGCCTTCTTGGGGAGGAAGAAGTCACACATTCTTTGGATGGATATCTTTTTCCCTTCTGCATCTTCCCTCCCTTCCTTGGGGGAAGGTGGCGGAGCGGGGCGCCCACCAAGATCCAGCTGATGAGCTGGTTACAAGGGGAATGTCTCTCAAACGAGCAAATGCAGAAACCTCCCGTGGAGCTCCTCCCCCAACGCAGGGGAAAAGTCGACTCCCCTGAGGCCTGTAGGGAGCACGAAGGGGGACGTGGAACTAGCCTGGGGGGCTTTAGCAGCAAGAGAGGCTGGCGGGCTTCCAATACACGCCCCCCCCCCACCCCCGCAATGCAGCGAGCTTGGCTGGAGTTCCTCTGGACTTGGGACCCTCAGGAACTGGGACCTGAGGAGGAGCTACACCCGTCCAGCACTTACTGAGCTGAATGTCAGACTCACCCCCACCGAGACCCTGGTCCAGAGGTGAGTCGGAAAGAAAAATACGCACTCTAGAATATTTCCAGTGAGAGCACTATGATGGGGAAGAATGCTGGGAATCCAGAGCAGACAGGTGTGATTCAGGGGTAGGATGCATGGAAGGCTTCCTGGAGGAGGTGATGTCTACACTGCTACCCAAAGGACTGAAAGGGATTTGGCTTGGTCAGGTCAGAAAGTTTTGAACAGGTGAATAAAGTCAGTTTAAAAATCTTTTTCCAAGAGTTTCTGAGCTTCCACCGAGGCAGGCTTCTGACCTTGTCTAGATTTGGAGCAGGTCAAAACTCTCTGAGTGTTTGGAAAGCTGTTGTCCATTGATACCTGGCACAGGCCATATGTGGCTGTTATTTTAAAATCTATATTATGTTAGTTATAACATGAGGCTCACTTAATGATTTCTGGCCCCTGAGTTGCCCCCATTCACAGCCGCAATGAAAATAACATTAATTCTTCTTAAATATTTTGCAAATCATTGAAAAAAAGTGCATTTCTTTGCACTTTGAAAATGGCATTTTCTAGCACTCCCTGCGATCACATCATCAAAGTAGAACTTCCCTGGGCTGAAGAGTTTCTTCTGTATAATTGAGATTATAAATTGTGATTTAAAACTATTGTGATAAGAAGCCCCATAATGGCTACAATTATGGTGTTTAGAGATATCCTAACTATGTCTGTTTCACAGCTGCAATAAATCTCTTTGGGGAGGGTCGCACCTCACTGGTGTTGGCAAAGTACAATTAAATTAGTCAAAGTGTAATAAAGTCGTGGGGAAACATCGAGATATAAGAGCCGAAAATAAAATAAGGATAATTTAATCATTAAAATTGGCGCTGGTTTTGAGGACATTCATTGCTATGGAGATGTTTGAGCAGATTCCAGCTTGCATTTTAATAGTGAACTTAAATAAATCTGAGTCCTGGAGAGAAACTGCTAAGTGTATGGAATCCGAGCTAATCAGAGAAATAGCTCCGACTTGGAGTTAAAGCTGGTAGTTGTTTGTGGGGAAGAAGCCGAATCATCCAAGCCCTGTCTGTTCTTTCAGAATTTATTTTCAAGTTCTTGGAGTTTCGGCGTCAAGTCCAAACTTTCTAGCCAGGCATGAGGGGCCCTTGGCGTTCTGGAGCCCACTTCCTTCCCAAATTCCCATGGCCTGAACTTGCCCCTCAGGTCCACACGCCCCCCCCTCTCCTTCAGGACCCATCTCTAAAGCGCCACATCTCTTGGTAACCCCTGTTCTTTCCTGGAACCCCTGTTCCGTGTACCATGCGGTACCTCCGAGTGTGGGCTCTGGACTCAGACAGCCTGGGTTCAGATCCTGGTTCTGACATTTACTGAAACTCTGTTTCTTTCTCTGTAAAATGAGGATGATAATAAAACCTGCCCCTAGGGTGGGTGCTTAGGTAAGGGTCCAGCGCCTTCATGTGCCTGGGAGCTACTGCATGGTTACTAGAAATTATTGCTGTCACTGGAGCTCTTGTCCCCTCCTCTCTCACTTGGTCATGGATGTACATGGACTCTTCATTGGAGTTTAGGTGCCTTACAGAAGGAAAAGATGACTTATACATCTTTACAAGTAATAGATGTTCAATAAAGGTGTTTAATTAATAAATAGATATCTGCTATTAGCAGCATATTTACATATGAGGAAAGTTGATGGTTTCTTTCTACGTAATAATGTATGACTCTAATTATTCTATCTCTCCGAAGAAGACAAAAACCCAGAAGAACAACGAAGTGAAGTGGAGATAGGCAATCTAACTGAAAAAGAATTCAGAGTAATGATAGTAAAGATGATCCAAGATCTCAGAAAAAGAATGGAGGCATAGACCGAGACGGATACAAGAAATGTTTAACAAAGAGCTAGAAGATCTAAAGAACAAACAAACAGAGATGAACAATACAATAATTGAAATGAAAAATACACTAGAAGGAATCCATAGCAGAATAAAAGAGGCAAAAGAATGAATAAGTGAGCTGGAAGACAGAGTGGTGGAAATCACTGCTACGGAACAGGATAAAGAAAAAAGAATGAAAAGTAATTATTCTGTCTCTGGTGCACTTCTGATAATTGGGAGAACATTTAATGTCCACATGTGCGTGGATTGGGGCTAAGTGATGTCCACAGAATGAGGTCAACACTCTTATTATCATCCTCAAATGCTGGTTCATTAGTTAGAGTAACACTAGCTGCTGAAACTAAAAGACCGCAAGAGAATATTTCCAAATCAAGTAACAGTTCAAGGTGGGTGTTTCCGTCCAGGAGCAGTTCCCTCCACACGGTGATTTGGGGATCCAGGCTTCTCCCAGCTTGCGGCTCCACCATCGCCTTTATGGTTCTCCTGCAGCGGGAGGAAAGCTAAGAGTAGGCGTGCAGGAGGCCACCCCACTTCTTAGAAGATTGCGCTGAAAGCGACACAGACCGGTGAGAAATGATCAAATGACCACACTTGGATGTTAAGTGGGAGGCTGGCTGGGAAACATGGTCTGGAGGCCACTGCTGTGTTGGTGCCATGAACAACTGACTCTGTGTGTCTCTTCCCAAGTCCAAGTTCAGTGAGCGATGTCACTGGGTAGCTTGAAATCGCCAAAGTGGGAGTATTTACACCACAGCAGTTGGCAAATGCTTTGATTTGTTTGCGCCGCTAGTTTATCAGCGTTGTACTGGTCCCTTCCCAGTGACAATGGTGTAAGATGGAAGGGAGAATGTGAATTTTGGAGGGCAAAGGTCATCTCTGGTAGGTATGATAATAACCCCATTAAAAAAATGAAGAAGTGGAGGTTTAGGCGTTCTCGCTAACTTTGCTCTGGACTTCAGAGCTAGTGAGAATTGAGTTAAGAAGGGCTTCTAACTTCAGCTCTTACTGTCCTGCCATCTGGCCTCCCAAACCCAGAACATTCACTTGCAAGATTATTAGCAATTCTATTTTTAATGTATCCACGTGTTTACCCTCTCCAAAACTATTTTAGAGCGATCGGGAAAAGAGGATGATTTCTTTCTCTGCAAGTGGATTTAACTAGGACCAAAGCCACTTTATTTCCTCTTTTATCCTTATTAAAAATAAATTTTTCTTTCTTTGTCCGAGAATTGTTATAGGAAATGCTATTGAATAGGATCTTGCAGCTCTGAGCATTGTTCTATCACTCTGAAGGCCCAAACAGCACTTTTTTTTTCTCTCCCAGAAAATGTGGTGGCTGACTATTTTTTACTGAGTATTTTCCTAGTAAATCTCCCTGCTAAATTGGCCACTTTATTCATGATGATTCCTTCAAATATATCATTCTTGTGGCACAATATGAATAATGAAGAGGAATATTTTCAAACACATACAGGGCTCTGAATAAAACTAATGGGTGAGGCATTTAGCAAAGTCGATGGGGGCTTGATCAGTCCTCACATGCCTTGGAGAGAGAACGGGGGTTGCAGAGAACCCGATCCAGGGACCCTCAGTCCCTGGAGAAGTCTTGGCATCCTTGGCCTTGGTCCCAGCCTCCAGGGATGGCCGAAGTAGCCCCATCAAGTATATCTCTCAGCATTTCCGCTGGCAGCCATCAGCACACCTGTACTCAGCTTCTATCCCAGAGGCAGGACGGCACCCAGGTCGGACACTCAGGAGGGGAGCCAACCTCCAGGGTTTGGACCAGCTGCCCTGCCTGCTGGCTGTGAGGACTCGAGAAAGCTAGCTCACTCCTCTGAGCCTCTGTCTCCTCCTCTTGAAAATGGGGATCATTATACCTATTAGAGGAGCATCCGTCTAACGACTTGTAAAGTATTAGAATGCTGCTGGCAGGGGTTCTGTGTTCTGTGTCACCATCATCACCATCATCATTGCCACTGTGATCTACCACATGTTGGGTACTCCAGTGGCAAGCTCCGGGATGCAGTTTGGCTTCTCTAGGCATCACCCTGCACGGTGCAAATGGTCGTAGCTCATGATGGTTTTTTTGTTTTTTTTTTTTTACATCTTTATTGGAGTATAATTGCTTTACTATGGTGTGCTAGTTTCTGCTTTATAACAAAATGAATCAGTTATACATATACATATGTCCCCATATCTCTTCCCTCTTGCGTCTCCCTCCCTCCCACCCTTCCTATCGCACCCCTTTAGGTGGTCACAAAGCACTGAGCTGATCTCCCTGTGCTATGCGGCTGCTTCCCACTAGCTTTCTATTTTACGTTTGGTAGTGTATATATGTCCATGCCACTATCTCACTTTGTCACAGCTTACCCTTCCCCCTCCGCATATCCTCAAGTCCATTATCTACATCTGAGTCTTTATTCCTTTCCTGCCCCTAGGTTCTTCAGAGCCTTTTATTATTATTATTATTTTTTAGATTCCATATATATGTGTTAGCATACAGTATTTGTTTTTCTCTTTCTGACTTACTTCACTCTGTATGACAGACTCTAGGTCCATCCACCTCACTACAAATAACTCAATTTAGTTTCTTTTTATGGCTGAGTAATATTCCATTATATATATGTGCCACATCTTCTTTATCCATTCATTGGATGATGGACACTTAGGTTGCTTCCATGTCCTGGCTATTGTAAATAGAGCTGCAATGAACATTTTGTTACATGACTCTTTTTGAATTATGGTTTTCTCGGGGTATATGCCCAGTAGTGGGATTGCTGGGTCGTATGGTAGTTCTAGTTTTAGTTTTTTAAGGAACCTCCATACTGTTCTCCATAGTGGCTGTATCAATTTACATTCCCACCAGCAGTGCAAGAGTGTTCCCTTTTCTCCACACCCTCTCCAGCATTTATTGTTTCTAGATTTTTTCCTGATGGCCATTCTGACCGGTATGAGGTGATATCTCATTGTAGTTTTGATTTGCATTTCTCTAATGATTAATGATGTGCTCATGATGTTTTAAGTGACCAATATTTAGAAAATCTGGGAACTCCGAACAGAAAGCCTTTTTCCTTGGGGAAAAAAATCAGTTTTCCACTGTTATCGCCTCTCTCATGCCCTCTACACCTGACGTGCTTCACTACATCTGTTTGTGTAGATGTGTGAGTTTGTGGTTCCCTCTTGGGCCAATGAGGGTAGACTTGGCCTAGTTTTCGGGTCAAGAACACTTCTGAGGCAGACTGGAGGACAAGAGGCGGAGGTGGGGAGAAGAGCTTGGAGGCCATTGTGTCAGTGCAGGGCATTATTATTACTGGTGTTGTCTTTGTTGGTGTCACAAGTTCATTGCCATCGGGGCAGGAGCTCCATGAGACCAAAGATGCTGCCTCAGCCTCCACTTTTCAGGACAAGGGTCTCACTAGGTGCCCCTCTACTCCCATCCCCAGCCCACCTGGTCTGGCACTAATAAGCCATGGATGTTTCAGAGTAAGGGAATTGATTTCCTGCCCCTATGTCCATTCAGGCATTCAGCAAACATTTTTAAGCACCTACAATGTTCTGGGTACCATGTGAATTTCTCTAATGCTATTTATTTAATTAAAAGCGTCCTTCATAGTCTTTATCTGTTGTTGTTTTATATTATACATTTGTTTATTTGTACAGGGTGTCTCTCCTCCAGTTTCTGGGGGCAGGAACTCATTTTGTTCACTGCTGTGTTCCCTGGTGCCCAGAATGGTGTCTGGAACCAAGCTGGTACCCAACAAAAGTTCTTGAATGAGTGAATGAGTGAGTGTGTTCTCTACACTCTTTGACGTGGGCATTAGTCTCTGTATTACTAGGCAAGGCATAGAGCTCCCAAGAGACTGGGCATAGGAAGGGGTTTAAAAGCAAGGACTTTGGAGTCAGACAGAACTGGCTATCTTATTTTCTTTTATTTATTTCCTCTCTCTTGGTTCCTATATAGAAAAATAGGAATCATAATAGACCTACCTCACCTGATGGTTGTGAAGATTGAATTAAACCAGATAAAGAGCTTAGCTCAGTGCCTGATGCACAGAGACCGTTCAGTGAATTGCAGCCAAAATCATGACCAAGAAGTAGGATCAGAATGGTTGTGTTCTGTGGCTCCTTTTTCTCGCCAAGGGCCAAGCCTGCTCTACGGAGAGGTGTTCAAGGGTGCTGCAGAGGCTGGGGTGTGGTCCTGGAGAAGGCAGATTTTATGCTGTCAGCTGGAGGGTTACGGGGAGACCAGGGTGCTGGGCTCAGCTTTGCCTCTGTTCCTTGCTGGCTTCAGGGTCGTCACCTCCCCTCTGAGGGCTCCGTGTGGTCTCAGATGTGTTAATTGAACATCTACTATGTGCTGAGCACTGTGCTAGGTCTGGGGTCACAGAGATGGATGAGACACAGCCCCTGCTCTCAACTGTGCTCTCTGCTTCATGGAGAAAATTGATGGGAAAGAGAAATGGACTGTATTTGTTTCTTACTTTTTAAAAAAAATTTATTGACGTATAGTTGATTTACAATGTTGGGTTAATTTCTGCTGTACAGCAAAGTGACTCATATATATACATATGTAATAATATATACATACATATATATATATATATATATATATATATATACACTTTTTCATATTGTTTTCCATTATCGTTTATCACAGGGTATTGATTATAGTTCCCTGTGCTATTCAGTAGGACCTTGTTGTTTATCCATTCTCTACATACTAGTTTGTATCTGCTAATCCCAAACTCTCACTCCATCCCTCCCGGACCACTCTCCCCCTTGGCAACCACAGGTCTGTTCCCGATGTCTGTGAGTTTCTTTCTGTTTCATAGATATGTTCATTTGTGTCTTATTTTAGATTCCATATACAAGTGATATCATACAGTATTTGTCTTTCTCTTTCTGACTTACTTCACTTAGTATGATAATTGCTAGGTCCATCCATGTTTCTGTAAATGGCATTATTTCATTCTTTTTTATAGTTGAGTAATATTCCATTGCATATATGTACCACATCTTCTTTATCTATTCATTTGTCGATGGACATTTAGGTTGTTTCCATGTCTTGGCTACAGTAGATAGTGCTGCTGTGAACATAAGGGTCCACGTATCTTTCGAATTATAGTTTTGTCTGGATATATGCTAAGGCGTGGGATTGCTGGATCATACGGTAATTCTATTTTAAGTTTTTTGAGGAGCTTCCATACTGTTTTCCATAATGGCTGCACCAATTTACATTGGACTGTGTTGGTTCCTTATTGCTGCTGTAACTAATCACAAACTTGGGGGCTTAAAAATAACACAGACTTATCATCTCACTGCACTGGAGGTCAGAGGTACACACTGGGTTAGCAGGGCTCTGTTCCGTTCTGAAGACTCTAGCAGAGAATGTTCCCTGAATCTTCTTGCTTCTAGAGGCTGCCCATATTCTTTGGCTTGTGCCATCATCACTCCAACCTCTGCTTCAAACGTCACACCTCCTTCCTCTTATAAGACAATTGTAATTCCGTCAGGTCCACCAGGATAATCCAGGATCATCTCCTCATCTCCAGATCTTAACTTAATCACTTCTACAAAGATGTGACATGTAAGATGACATATTCACAGCTTTGGGGGGTTTTATGTGGACCTCTTTGGGGGGCATTATCCTCATGACCACAGTGGCACCAGGACTGATGCACTGATAAGGGCTGTGATGGGGGCCCATACGTGGGACACCTCACCCATTTGAGAATCAGGGTTTCATCCTCTAGAAAGCCAGAGTTTGAACGAGTTGATCCCCAAGGCCCCCACCTTGACATTTCTGAGATGTACGAAAGCAAACGCATTGCCCACTCTGGTATTTTGGGTTTGCTGCAGCTAGCTCTACTTGGGAAGTCCACATCTCGGCAAATTACAAACAAGAAGAGCAAAGGGTCAACACATAAGAAGATTTAGGTTCCCTGGGTGAATGCTCTCCTGTTTCCTTCTTGCCGGCTCCAAAGTACCCTGCCCCTGGGAGACAGCTGCGTGAACCAACAGCGTTTCCTCAAATAACTTGGAGGAACTCTGACGCTTTCAAGGCTGGGGGGCCTTGAAAAAGGAATCATTGAAATGGTGCTGAAGAACAACCCTCCTCACCCCAACCCGTCCCTGCTGCATGCGGACCATCTCCTTTTAAGCCATGCCTTTCTGAAAGCCCGGCTCCCCGTGTTCAGCTGCATGATTCAACACTAGGAGAAACATTAGTCACATCGGATTACACACGGCAGCAGCTAAAACAGGCAAGACGCTCCCTGAGTCATCCCGGAGCCATAGCAGAGGCTCTTGCTCTGAACCGTGTGTGGACCTGAAATGAGGAGGAGGTCCTCAGGATCCTTCCTGGAGTGGACCAGAGCTTCCAAAGGAGAATTTGCCTTTTTTTTTCCTCCAGCCTTCCAAAGGAAGCACAAGGAAGACTCGAATGTGAAAAAGCATGATCTATACAGCCTCTGGGTCTTGATGGGTGGGACCCTGGGGGGCACCTTGTCTCCTCCAGCAGGTTCCGGTGAGTTTACAGGATGAAGACTATGGGAGCATCACCCCCGCCCCCCCTCCCTGTGCATCTGCCCATTACATATTCACTTCGTATTTTTAGTTCCCAAACCTTGACATCTAAAGTCCCTGCGCTGTGGCTTGGGCGGCAGGCTGCCAAGCTTCCTGTGAAGTCGCCCGCTGCTGAGCATCCTTACTCTTCCTCCGGAACAGCGAGTCCTCCAGAGCGGGATCTTCTTGGAGGAAGACAGAATGTGGGCACCGAGAGGAGTGGGTGGTGACGGAGGTGACAGCAGCCACCTAGGAGCCTGACTCAACCAGACGGGACATGGAAGTCAGTGGTTCCCTCCTCTTTGGAAAGTCATAGCTTCATCTTTCCCCATTTTGCAAAACACACACACGGCTCTACCAGAGATTCTGTGTCCGTGCAAAAGATAAAATAAACGCTCATCTCTGGTGGCTTTAGGACATCCAGGACAATTTTCTTTCTTGTTTGCCAATTTTTAAAAAATGTTCAAAAATACTTAATACCCCAAGGAAGACAAGACCTCTAGAAAAAGGGCAAAAGGCCTCAAGAAAAAACCACAACCAGCTGACATGACGACAAAGAGGCAAAAATAGAGAGGTGAAATAAGAAAAGAATATAAGGAAATACAAATGGAGTAGGAGGAGAAAATCTACGTTGATTTTAGGGTAGAAAACAGAAAATGGACATGAAAGAATTTGGACCAGAGACATGGACACTGAACTTGAGAATCCTCCTAGGATGAAGAAGTAAAAGAAAAAAGGTAAGAATGCCGAGAGAGTGTATGATTAGTATGGTAACAGAGAAAAAGATCACTTATCACACATTTTAGGGAAAAAAAACACAACCGTAGAAGTAGAAGTTATCATGAAGATGTTAGGAGAAATTTTTCTTAAACTGAAGAAGGAGCTAAGCGTTCAGGTCTAAAGGAGATACAGTGACCTTATTTTAAAGACACTGATATTGGGAATTAAGGCTGAGAGAAGGCACATGATGTGATCAAAGTTTCAAGACTGGTTGGGGGGCAGCCACTTCCATTTTCTTATCTGCCCACATGCTTGCAACACACATACGTGTATGTGTGCACGTGTGCACGTGGGTGTGTAAACGAGAGGATGGAAACCGACAGAGGAGAAAAAAATACAGGGAAAATGTATTTTCAGTGGTGGCAAATCGAGCCCCATGGTTAAGAATTAGATTCTAGGTCTGGCTTGGTTCCACCAGGCTCCACTATGAAAAGTATTAGGACCTTCAACATAATGTTCTTGTAAAAATTCAGTGAGAAGAGGCCGGTGAAGCTCTCAGCAGAGCAGCAGACAGGGAGTTAGCACTCCAAAGGGGTGAGCTGCCCTTATTAATATTTAAAAAGTGAGTGAGAGAGACATGCAGAGGCTGGACATGAATGGCTGTCTTAGGGAAGAAGACACAGGCAAGCAAGACATCAGACCTGGAGGAAAGTCATGCACAGGGTTCTATTTTGCAGGGTGGAGAAGTTCATGGGACAAGGGCATTGACTAATCATTTCTAAGGTTGGACATAAATTCGCTATCTGGGCATCATTGGCCCTTGGTCAGGGGCCATCATCCCTTTAGACTGACACAGACATTGGCAAGGCGAAAGATCATGAGAACATGTGTAGGGTCGATTGCTTGCCCTATATGTCCCATCAGAAGTTTCAGGTGGTACAGAGGTGCAGCGGGCAAGGAGAACACCCCTATGACAAGTCTTCAATAAACTAGTCAAGTGGACCAATGTCTTGAATCACACCTCTTGAAATATACAGTGAAAAATCACTGTAGAGAGTCACAAATGTTTTGAGTGGGAAAGAATATTTGTATTAGGGTATTCCACCCCTCTGCCCCTTTCATATCCCAGAAGAGGGAAAGGGGGTACAGAGAGTGGAAATGACTTTTATAAGCTCATACGTCTTCCCAGTGGCTGGAGGCCAGAACCCAGGCGATAGCAATAGTATCATGTAATTGACCAGGGTTTTGACCAAGCAAATGACTGGTGGCTCCCTCAGTTCATTTAGTCCTTCTGACAGCCTTCTGGAGCGAGTAGAGCGGAGATGATGATTCCGGATTGAAGGAGAGGAACCCGGGGCAGAGGGACTAGTTACTACAGCTAGTTAAGTTGTAGTGCTGGCACTTGAATCCAGATCTCAGGACGCTCAGACAAACATATTTTCTACTTAGAATCTCACCTCTTTGAAATTTCAGAGAGAAAAGTCAATCTGCTTTTCATTATGTTTCTGTAACATGACTCTCCTATAAGTTAATGAGTCTTTAAAGAATACCTCCAAGAATGAATGAGTTGATTGATAAAGGAGCAAATGGATGCATAAAGGAGTGAATGGATGAATTCTTGAAGAGATAAAAGAAGTATTCACATTAAAATTTCAATCCAACTATTAAATGTAGGATCCCCAGGGTCCTCTCTTTCCCGCTGACCTAAAAGCAACAAGAAAATGTTATTGTCGAAATTCCAAATGGTATCTCCGTTCTCCACATATGCTTGCCATTTATTCTCATCTCTGTAAGAGAGAGATTGTCAAGGATGAGTCACACGGGAACCTCCCCGTACCCTCACAATCATTATAGGGTAAATTTCTGGAATTGGAGAATTTCTTTTTGGAAGAAATCAAATGGAGCATTCCTTCTGAAGAGGGAGCAAGAAAGGCAGCTGGTACAGACCAAAGAGCTAGCACTTGGGAGTCTCTACTTGTGTGATTCTAGGCAGAGTTGAGAGGATTTAAGAAAAGAATTTGCATTTTGTATGATACCTCATACTAAGAATGTGTTCAGGAGACACTGACTGGTGGATTTATGTCCCTCTAATAATTAAAGCCAGAGCCCTTAGCCTCACAGCTTTGGTCTGTATTTGGTAAAGGAGTTTGAAGTACATCTTTTGCGCTCCTATCTTTCCTTTAATAGTCTTTTGAACATCACCTCCTCCGTGAAGCCTTCTCTGATAGCTTCCTCACCCCTTATCTAGACAAAATTGATCACTCCCTACTCTGCCCTCTCCTTGAACCCTGTACCTTCCTTAATAATCGCAGTGTTTTCCAGAGGTAGCCATAAGGATATCTTAGAGGCAAATGACCACAATTGACTCTAGATGACTTTCATGGAAGAGAGTTGATTGGAAGGGCATGGAATGGGGGCCACTCCAGGGGATGCTGCCGCAGGAGCTGCCAGTGTTGGGATATGTTGGTTTTGACACTTTTCTCTCTTGCATCATTCTATTCCACAGGTTATCTGAACTTGCGTGGGGCAGCTGCCCTTTCCTTGCCCAGAAGATGACCCCTCCCCTCTGGGAGACGGATTTGCTCTTTCCAGAAGATGGAAGGGCAGACTGAGAGAAGTGGTCCACCGCACCACTCCAGAGTGTGGTGGTTGATGTGCATGTTGGTCTCCCTCCCCTTCCCCCCTCCCCATCCCCCCCTCCCTCCAGCAAGACTATGAACATCTTGGAAGGAGAAATTGTGTCTTACTCAGATGCTCAGTAAATGTATTTCTGTGTCTGAACGCAGTCATGGGGATGTGAAGGGTATGGCCAAGAACACCGATGAGGTCACTGCTCAACCGGAAGCACATGCTCTTTCCAGTTGCCTTTGAGAGATCCTTTATTAACACAGATCTGATGCCCCCCCCCAATATATCTTACCTCCCTTAAGGTCCTTTATAGGTGGTGATGTGAGGTTGTGATAACTTAATTAGACACCTTTTTATTTCTAGAACTCCTACGAACAAGGAGTGCCTGCTAGGGTTTCCAGAACTACCTGGTTTTGGGGTTTTTTTCCCCTGCTGCAGAAAATTTATTTCCAGTCGTCATTAAAATTCTGCTCCTACCATTTGTAACAAATGAGAGAAAGCACGGAGTACAGTATGTGGAGAATACGCTTGTGAAAACGAGGCATGAGTACCTTCCAAAACTTTGGGATTTTATGAATGATTTACATCTGGTGCTAAAGTTCACAAATGAAACGTCGGGGAAGCAGATGCTTCATTTCTTGACGGCATCGTGCCTGCCCATACTGATGGGGAATTGAAAACAGCAAGATCTCATAAATCAACAAAATCTATTTTTGTGCCTCTTGATCTCCATTCTGAACATCCATATAACACCCAAACAAATGTGGAGAAAGGAGTTCCTCAAGAAACCCTTTATGTTGAGTAACAGTGTGGACATGTTAATAAAAAGAGGAGAGAAATAAAAATGGACTGAAGGGGGGTGGGAGTGCGGGCGAGGAGTGGGGAGTGATAGCGAAAAGAACCAAATCTCAGAGGCAAAAAGCTCTTCGATGGTCGGTGATTTACGGAGAGCAGGGAAGGAAGTGTGGGACTGGTCTGGAGAGACGAAGGAAGACCTGCCCTGGCCAGCCTGGGGTTACAATGATTTGGAAAGAGGGCTCATCCCAGTAAAGGGAGAATGCTGTGTTGCAAATTGAAAAAGAATTAGCATCAGGAAATGAATTTGAGTTGGTAATTGGAAAATCATGGAAAGATACTTGTAAAGAAGACAGGAGTCTAATGTTTTTGTATTTTTTTCCCCTTCCTCTTTTCCCCTTCCATCCTCCCTTCCTTCCTCCCTCCCTCCCTGCCTGCCTTCCATGTAAAATATCGTCTTATGTGAAACATGGTGACCATCTGACTGTTGAATAAGAAAACACAACTTTCCCAGAAATATACATGGGGCCCAGCCCTATGGAGTAATTAATATACAGGATTATTATTCTCATCTTGGAACACCGCCCCCATTGAGTCCAATCCCTTGAGTTTCTCGGATGATTTTAAAAAGTCTAACATGTCACCTCAAATTTGTACTTTATCACCTTATGTCTCTCTAATTGTTTTATAACTTATTTAATCGATAGAGTTTGACCTTTCTTGAGGGCAGAGGCAGTGTATTAATTACTCTGGGATTGGGTTGCAAACCTAGCCCTGTACTGAGCAGGGGACATTTCATTGGCAATCTTCAACTGCAGGCTACCAGCATCGTTTTTAAGTGTTCAGTGTGAGAGAGGAAATGGACTAGGTGCTGTGAATATAAACATGATCACACAAGGTCCTTCCTCAGAAAGGACCCACTTAGTGGAAGAGCAGGGCTGCCTGTTATGGATCTAGAGCTAGCCTGTCTTGAGACTCAGAGCACAGAGGGGGTCAAAATAGGGAGAGAGTAGTTGTATCCAAGGAAGCCCAATGGGCTTCACAGAGGAGGTAACATGAGCTGGGTCTGAAAGAAGAATTATTTGGGGGAGGGCAGTAACTGAAAAGGCAGGAACGGACACCGGTCAAGAATAAATACCTATTGCCTTTGCATTTTTTCCTTCCAGCCAGAACCCCATTCATTATAATGAAGCACTGATTTTCTAAATTAATTGCCTGGGGAATTGTAAGAGTTAAGGTACACTTTACACTGTATCTAACTTATATCCTGTGAGGAGTTTATTCATTCACAGTTTCTAGCTGGTTGACTTTTATAAATGAAGCAATAAACACAACAATATTAAATATGCATCTATAATATTTCTTCACATTTATTTCTATAGCCGTCACTCTCAAGTACCCGCTGCATCCTTTGTTGAGATTTTTCCCTTTTGTATTTGAGCTTCTATATGCAAGAGACTTTTTGGTTTACGGATTCCTCTATACTTGGTTAAAAAAAAAAACAAACTGGGGGAGACAGGTAAAGAAAAACCAAACAAAACCTGTTTTCATCTCTGCACTGAAGCCCATGTTACATTTCTTAGAATACAAGTTACTGGTTTATTTTGAAAATTCCATATTGGGGAGATCACAGCCTTTTAAAAGGAGCCAGAGTAGGATACAATTTGGGCAATTTACTGCACGTAATAGTAACTACTGGATTAAAAGAAATGTAGTTGTTGCATTAACAGATGAAATCCAATATTGTAATTTAACACCCAATTTTCCAATAATTCTCTAATACGTAGACCACGTCCAATTTTTTCTAAAAGAGAATCTCAGTTAAAAAAATATGTATATATCATTTGCATTTTACTATAATTAGGTGATGCTTTCGTGGGGGAGTTTTTCTTGATATACTGAATTCCCCCAAACTTCTTCACCAAGGAAGCTACTAAAAGCAGAAAAAAGAAGTTCAGTGGTCTCCCTTAGTTACCATTCTGTTCAAAATATGTCCTCACCTAATATAACTTGCAATGTGTCATAAAATACAAAGGAAAGTGCTTTTCATGCCAAATATCAGAGAAGTGCTCTCTTTTCTATACTGCATGACGAACAGCAATGATGTGTTCATTTTAAATTCCTCTCATGTAGGTTCTAATAAAAGCTATTATAAAATACAATTGTGGAGAGACAAAAAGAGAGATAATATCACTATAGCTCAATATAAAATTTAAGTAATTAAGACATGAAAACTATTACACAATTTACTACAAATGTGGCAAGAATAATAAAATGTTTAACCCTTTCCCTCCCAGCTCCTCTGACTGTTGGTCTCTCTCTTTAATACCAAACTGAGAAACTTGAGCACCCGAAGGGATGCATAGAAATACCGCAATGCAGAGTGTTTGGGGAAAGGAAGGGAAATGGCTTGATGGTTTTTTATTTCAGGAAAGACAGGTTCTGTTTCTGGAATGTGATGCTGCTATCTACTGTGTAGAAAATTGATTTTATCTGGAGAAAATAGAAAATTGCTTATCAGCCTAGCCATTACATGATTTCCCAATAAAAAGTCATGATGACAAAGAGAAGGTATCATGGGTCAATGGATAGATCTGAATTCAAATCCTGACCCTAATGCTTGTCAGTTATGTGCCATCAGGCCACCTTATTAAGACTCACCTTCAATAAGTGGTGCTGGGAAAATTGCACAGCTACATGTAAACGAATGAAATTAGAGCACTCCCTAACACCATACACAAAAATACACTCAAAATGGATTACAGGCCTAAATGTAAGACCGGACACTGTAAAACTCTTAGAGGAAAACAGGAAGAACATTCTTTGACATAAGTCACAGCAAGATATTTTCTGACCCACTTCCTAGAGTAATGGAAATAAAACCAAAAATGAACAAATGGGACCTAATGAATCTTAAAAGCTTTTGCACAGGAAACTGTAAACAAGACGAAAAGACAACCCTTAGAATGGGAGAAAATATTTGCAAACGAATCAATGGACAAAGGATTAATCTCCAAAATATACAAAGAGCTTATGCAGCTCAATATTTAAAAAAATATATATATATATATAAAATATATATAAAATATAAATAAAATAAAAAATAAATAAATAAATAAATAAATAATAATAAAATAAATAAATAAAATAAAAAAATAATAAATAATAAAATAAATAAATAATAAAATAAATAAATAAATAAATAAATAAATAATATATATAAAATATATATAAAATATAAAAATATATATAATATATATATATATTATATATATATATATATATATATATATATATATAGTCAAAAGTGGGCAGAAAACCTAAATAGACATTTCACCACAGAAGACATACAGATGGCCAAGAGGCACATGAAAAGATGCTCAACATCACTAATTATTAGAGAAATGCAAATCAAAACTACAATGAGGTATCACCTCACACCAGTCAGAATGGCCATCATCAAAAAATCTACAAACTTTAACGCTGAACAGGGTGTTGGTGGGAATGTAAATTGATACAGCCACCATGGAGATTCCTTAAAAAACTAAAAATAGAATTACCGTATGACCCAGCAATCCTGGGCATATACACAGAGAAAACCATAATTCAAAAAGACACATGCACCCCAATGTTCACTGCAGCACTATTTACAATAGCCAGGTCATGGAAGCAACCTAAATGTCCATCGACAGACAAATGGATAAAGAAGAGATGGTACGTATATACAATGGAATATTACTCAGCCATAAAAGGGAACAAAACTGGGTCATTTGTAGAGACGTGGATGGACCTAGAGACTGTCATACAGAGTGAAGTAAGTCAGAAAGAGGAAAACAAATATTGTATCTTAACGCATGTATGTGGAATCTAGAAAAATGGTACAGATGAACCTGTTTGCAAGGCAGAAATAGAGACACAGACATAGAGAACAAACATATGAACACCAAGGGGGGAAAAGGGGGGTGGGATGAATTGGGAGATTGGGATTAACATACATACACTAATATGTATAAAATAGATAACTAGTGAGAACCTGCTGTATAGCACAGGGAACCCCACTTTGCTGTATAGTAGAAACTAACACAACATTGTAAAATAACTATACCCCCCCCAATAAAAAGAATGCTAGAAATCTGAAGCTTGGTGACAGTTACACAGGGGCTCATTTTACTATACCTTTGCTTTGTTATGTATCTGATATTTTTGATAAAGTATCAGAATAAAAGTCTATACAAATTGATTATAAATTCACAACAACAACAACAAAGACTAACTTTGGAACTTCGTTGGTGGTTAAGACTCCGTGCTTCCCCTGCAGGTGTTCAATCCCTGGTCGGGGAATTAAGATCCCGCATGTCACGGGGTGCTGCTAAAAAAATAAAAAGACTCACCTGTCGAATGGACATAATCGTATTTGCTACCTCTTAGGGTCATGCTCTAATCAGGCAATGGGGGTGTGATGGCCCTAGAATTAATGCAGCAATTGGATGTTCATTGAAACCCTAGCAAGAACTATGATTTCCTATTTTGATTTTCCCTGAAGTGTGTTCCATGTTTGACCCAGATCATTTCAGAACATAAACACCATTTATCACAGAAGGGATGCACTATTTCTTGGTCAAATCTTTCCCCACCTCTCTGATTCGATTAAAGATAAAGGGCTTGTACGGTGCCAGTAGATCTTCAGCATTTCTCTAGCACTTGCTAAACTTCATTTTTTAACAAAGGTGGTGAGATCTTGGGCTCAAAACCTGCTTCGGGCAATGGTATCTCGTGGGAATATGAGGCTTTTGTCTTTTCAATTGTATTTGTTTTTCTGATAACCTCTGATGAATGACAAGGATGAGGCTTTTCCTCTATGGTGGTGATATAAATTTTCCTTGTGAAATACATTTATTTCATACAAAAGTAGAAGGGGAGGAATAGAGAGTAGTAGTTTGCGGATGCCTGGCACAGAGGAGGTACTCAAGAAATATTTGGTGAATAAGAAACATAATTAATAGTACGTAGTTACAGCAAATATTGATAGGGATTGATGTCGATCATTGCTTTCTATCACCTACAAAAGACTGAATGAACCATTTCTATTGAGATTGGATTCTGCATTTTCTCAGATATTTGTCCAAGTGGTCCCTTCTACCTTATGTTTCTTTAGGCATTTAAAACTTTGTTCATGCTTTCTCCCCCACCAGGAATGCCTTTACTGATTTCTCTCTTAAGTGTTCATTGTTCAAGTTCCAGCCCTGACATCTTCTAGGTGTTTGCATCTGGCATCCCAGTGACTGGGTCACTCTCACCAGAGACAGCATCTTATACTAACTGCATGAATTCCACTGTGGGGCAGGGTTGTCCTGAGCCCCTTGGCTCCAAGTGGTAACCAGCAGAGCTGAGATTGTTAACACAAGTTCGTGTACCCAGCGCACAGTGAGGAGAAACAAACTGAAACATCGGAGTTTGGAGCAGAGAAATGTTTATTGCAAGGCCGTGCAAGGAGACGAGGTGACTCATGCCCTAAAGAGCCTCGGGCTCCCTGAAGGGTTTCAGCAAAGCACTTTTAAAGGCCAGGTCGGGGTGGGTGGTGTCTCGGGGTAGGTGATCAGATCGTGCACAGTTCTCTGATTGGCTGATGATGAGGGAACACGGTGGTGCCACAGGGGTTCACATTATCAATCCTTAGGCTCCAGAAGGCCTGGGACAATGCACTCATGGTCATCAAGTAGTTAACATCTTCCATTTAGTGGGGTGTTTTCACATCTGCAAAACAACTCAGGAAATGTGCATCAATTACTATTATCTAGGTACTTCAGAGAGGAGCTAAAGCAGAGGGTATGGGGGAAGGCCTGTGCCAGGAAGGTCCCCATGGCATCCTGTTGGGTTACAAGATCCGAACCAGGCCCACCTGGTTCCACCCTCTGTACTTTCTTCTATATCTCAGGATCTCCATACAGATAAATACCATTATGTTCCAAAATTGGCATCCCAGGAACATCTCAGGAAGGGCTCACGGCAGAGTCAAAGATGTTGAAGGGCATGACTTAGTGGATAGGAAGTGGCAGGAGGCCAGATCCCAAATATTAGACTTGTATGATTGTGTTCAAACTCACTCTGAAAAGTATTTTGTTCCTTAAAATAAATTCAGAGGAGTTGACCCAAATTCTTTGCTCTGAGCACAGACCAAGTCTTCCCTCCCCAACCTGCACTTTTCAGGTTTCTCGAAACCCCACCTGGAGGCTCCACCTCACTTCCTGCCACAGTGAATGAGCAGAACCAGGCCCCATAGGTCTTCCTTGCCCACCTCAGGTAGCCCACCTGCTCCAGGGGAGTAAGTGAAAGAATAGGGTGGAATCAGCAGCAATCCACCAAATTTCCTAAGAAAAGGACAAACTTGTAATATTGTTGCAGTGATGTCTCACTTTATTTGTAGAATTGATTGGATTATTTTTCAATGAAAAAGAAAAACATATTATAGATAATGGGGAAACACAGAAAGAAAAAGAAGAAAAAAATCTACTGATCTTACTACATAAAGACAATGAACGTTGACAGTTTTGGTGACTATGCTCCCAGTCATTTTCCCATCTATATTTGTACCAGTCAGGATAGAATGGATAACAAACAAGCAAATCCCCAAACATCAGTGGTTGAACTCAACCTAACTTTACTTCTGCCTCGTGCTCTTTTCTATCACAGACCTGTAGAGGGGCTCTGGCCCTGGCAACCACTCAGGAGGGCTGGTTGATGGAGCAAATCAACGTCAGTAGCCAATTTGATGGTTACACCAAAGGGAAAAAGAGCTCTACAGGGTCTAACACTGGTAATTAAATACTTAACCCGGAAGTGCCCTGCCTCACTTCCATGCACAATTCACTGGCCAGAACTATTCATATGGCTTTTCTTAGCCCCAAGCGGCCAAGGAGTGCCAACCTACCACGTGATAGAAGTGGGAGCATGGGAAATTCCTGGTGAACAACATCAACAATTATGTGGTATTAATTAGAGTTTTTTGTTTGTTTGTTTTTGTTTTTTTCTGATTCCAAAGAAACACGTGTTGACAGAGCCTATTGGTGAACTCAAAAAAGCATGAAGGAAATAAAATCACTTATGATCCCACCATTCACTTATCACTCCTTCATCTATTCAGGGCTATATCAACTTTTTCTGTGTTTATATAAAACTAAGAATTTTTTAAAAAGTATATGGACCATATTGTATGCCTTGCTTTGTAACCCACTGTTTGTACTGAATATATTGTATACAGTATTTTGAAGTATTAATATTGTTCTGCAACATGCACAATATTTTGTCTACATCATAATCACTTATAATGAATTCCTTAATTATTTTATATTTAAGAGTTTAATTTTTCCTCTATTTTTGATTATTTATATTCATGTGTACATATGTAATGCTTTATTTTTACAAAAAAGTTTTATTAAGTACAGTTTCACATTTAGAAGAACTTCTAAGCTAACCAATGTGATTGGATCTTTAATTTATTCTTAAAATACATGAGTTACATACAGATGTTAGAATATACACACACACACATCTTGTCTTTTTCTACATATGATTGCATCATATTTGCCTATGTCATTATAGGTCTCTCTCCATGAAGTTTCTAATCAACACTCTAGTATTTCACTGTGCAAACTTATCAAACTATACTTAACTTTTTTTGCTATTTTGTTTGTTTCCAATTTTCAACCACTAGTGGACTTTATTTAAAGTATTTTTTGAACTTAGAAATTTTCAGTGGGCTAGAGTCCAAGGAGTGATAATACCAGCAAATGTTATAAATATTTTAAGACATTTTAAGATTAACATGTTTAAAGGAAAACATGTTTGTTTTGAAGAATGAATAAATTACAAACGACTTGTCAGACTTGTCAGATCCTGAGAACTGGCAGCAAATACCTCTGAGTCTCCTTCAATAATACATCCCTTTAGTTGGAGCTGGTATTTTATTTTATCCTCACAAGCATCTAGTGAGAAAGATCCAAAGATGGAAATTCCAAATGCTGCTCCACGTCAGGTGCTGTGTTAGGAATTTTCTATTTTCTAATTCAGTGACCACAATTCCATAAAGTGTACTTTAAATGTTCCATTTTTAGAGTTGCCATATGATCCGGCAATCTCACTCCTGGGCATATATCTGCACAAAAATATAATTCAAAAAGATACATGTACCCCTATGCTCATAGCCGCACTATTGACAGTAGCCAAGACATGGAAACAACCTAAATGTCCATAGACAGAAGAATGGATGTAGTACATATATGCAATGGAATACTACTCAGCCATAAAAAAGAATGAAATAATGCCATTTGTAGCAACATGGATAGAACTAGATATTATCATATTAAGTGAAGGTAAGTCAGGAAGAGAAAGACAAATACCATATGATATTTCTTGTATGTGGAATCTAAAATAAGACACAAGTGAACTTTTATGAAACAGAAACAGACATTGAGAACAAGACTTGTGGTTGCCAAGGGCAGGGTGGGAGAGGAATGGAGTGGGAGTTTGGGATTAGCAGATACAAACTATTATATATAGAATTGATAAACAACAAGGTCCTACTGTATAGCACAGGGGACTATAGTCCACACTCTGTGATAAACCATAATGGAAAATAACAAAATAAATAAATAAATGCTCCATTTTTCAGACCAAACATTGCAAAATCTCCTGGTCATGAAGTTGGAATTCCAACATGGTGGACTCAGATTCGTGCCTTTCCTTATGGAATGGCAATATACCCAATATTAATTTGCAAAATAGAAAGAGATAGCCCCCAATTAAGAGATATTATGTGTATCTTCGTGCAGTTACACTTCAGGGAATAGGAGCCTTATGTTCTGGGATAATCAGGCAGGCATTGGGGGTTGCTGAGTTGCACCATGATGGTGGGTTAGTTCTGGGTGGGCAGAGGGGAGGAGGTCTGGAAAGTCTCTTCCCCAGAGGCTTTAATGCCCGTGTGGAAACATTTTGACCACTCTTCCACTTTCTTACAGCAACCATGAGACATTTTATTCTAAACGATAACCCTAACCCCCATCCAAACCTTGCCTCCTCTTCATTTGCTCCCCCCATTTGACCTTTCACTTCCATGCCATTCTGTGCTACATCAAATCACTAGAAGTCAGAGCACTGGTTGGTGTCTCCATATCTGGTGTTAGCATTTTCTCAAGCCAGTGTCTGGGGAAACCCTGTCTATTGGCCAGGCCAAGCAGTGAGTTAGAAGACCCAAGAATACATCCCCACTGGCTCCCTTACTAGCTGGGAGACCCAGAGCAAATCATTTAGGGTCTCTGACAGTCACTTGTCTCTTTGCAAAATGGGAGTAATATTGCTACCGTGCTTGAGTGAGAGCATATAAAGCACTTTGTAAACGTAACGTGCCATGCAAAAATTACTAGTTTGAAAGTGAATATTTCTTTGTTTAAATTTTGAATTAAAGGGTACACTTGGAATTACTGCTATAACTGGCATTTGTGGGTTTTTGCTTTGTTTTTCTGCTCCAGGCGGGTTGATTTCCCCCTTTTGACAAGCCTACATGTTCTCAGTTGTCTTGCTCCATCCTTCATCCACTCCTTATCCTTCTGTTAACCAGCCTCTCGGCTGTATCTGTGGAATCATTCTCCACCTTCCACTGTGCCATTCCTCTTTACCCCAGGTCTCTTGGCAGGCCACAGTGCTGATTACATGCCACAGAATCCAGCCATGAGTTCTCCATCCAAGTTCAAGCTCTAATTCCCCCCAGTACAATCTAAAACTATAACTGTACTGCAGCCAAAAATCCCTGTCTCCCTCCCTGTAAGCTTTTGGGTAGTCTGCCCTTTTTGGTTCCTTGAAACACTCCAAGGCTATGGAAAAGGCCATGGTTGACAGCCATGGGTTAAGGTCATAGCTCTATAAAATAACAAGCCCTATGCCATTGTTGAGCTGAAAGTGACTTACATCTTAATCCGGGTCCCAAATAGACATGTTTCGTCTTTTTCTGTTTTGGATTGGGGATAAATGAAGGTGAAAATGCATGATGAGAAAGTCATTGCCTGAAGATGAGAAACCAGCATCCCATCCAAGCTCACCCTCACCCTACTGCCTCCCCACAATCACAGCTGTCCACCAGTGAGTCCCTTTGCCTCACTGGATCTTGCTTGTTTCATTCATAAAATGGGAGGAAAAGTAAGAGGCACAGATGATTTTTTGAGATCCTCTTAAAATACAGACTCTGCCTTTATAAGCACCTAATAGCAACAACAATGAAATCTTAGATTTATGGAGTATGTAGCACAGAGACAAAAAAGTACATTATTTTGTACATTACGTCAACAAACCTATAAGGTATTTTATCAACTAGGAACTTTACCCAGTTGTTAGCAACCCCAAATAACAGTGGCTTAAATCATTTAACTGTTCTTTTTCTTTTATATTACATGAACACCACAGAGCTGCTATGGTGATTTGACATTAGATCTTTCCAGTTTCTGGGTCCAGTGGTGACCCAGAATCTTTCCAACTTTCCACTCTGCCATCCTTAGCTCATTACTTCCATCTTTAAGGCTGCTTCGTGGTTGCAAGATGGCGGCTGTATCCCTAGCCATCATGCCCACATTGTAGGCAGCAGGAGGGAAACTAGAACAAAGGGAAGAGGGTGAACCTCCCAGACGAGTTGGGTCCTTTAAAAAGTTTCCCCCAGAAGCCCCATCTAATGATGTTCACCTAAATCTCTTTGGCCATCCCTGTCTGCAAGAGGGGCTAGGTGCATTGCTGTCTCCAGTAACCCCAGGGTTCAGTAAGTAAGGATAACAAGGTTGGACACTTGATAGGGAACTAGTAGTCTCTGTCATAAGAAGGTACTATTATCATACACATTTTACAGATGAAGAAACAAAGGTAAGCAACTTGCCAAGCATATAGCTAGGAAGTTCAGGAGTTGGAATGCAGGCTGACTCCAGATCCTAAACTGTATGCTCAATAAAACTGAGATGATGACAGGTCAAATGATGCAGCCGCAAGTCCTCGTCTCCCCATCTGTAGAATGGGATCAGAGTGCTTGCTTCACAGGCTGAATGGCGGGGGGCGTGGGTGGTGGTAAATGAGGTCATGCATAGGAAAAGCTTGAGAATTTGGTTGAGCGTAGGAGATGCTCAGAAACAGTAGATGCAGATTTTGATAGCCTGGCACTTACTGTACTGTTGCCCAAGTGTCCCACGTGAAAACACACGTCTCAGGAGACCTGTAAACTGCTGAAGCCCTGGGAACGTTCTATCCAATATGCCCTCTGGATCTGGACTTCCTTGCTAGTATGTGAACTTCCTAAAAGTACCTGGCACATGATAGGGCCAGAGTCACAGTTGGTCGATTGACAGAACAAATACTTTGTTTCCTTTTGGATGTTAAAATTACATCATTCTCCTCTGTGGGTCACTTACCATAACAAAGATGCAGGCAAAGAGAGGCTTCAAGATCAGACCTGATTGTGGATATACATATGGGTGCACGTGTGTGCGTTTGTGTATGTGTTTATGTCTGTACTGTTTGAGCACGGTGCTAGGGGGGAAAGCAGCCTCCCAAGAAGGGGAGATTCCAACTAGAATTCCACCTCTCCCTGATATTCTCAAAATATACCATTCAAGTTAAAGTGTATTCAAATAGTAATGAAATGAATGAGGGAGAAAACATGAATAACACATAGTTTATAAGTGCTAATTATGAAGACACACTTACTTTGAAGAAAAGAAAACCTTCCATAAGGCATTTGTAAAAGCACAAAGAAAAAGAGAAAATCATGTAACTCTGAAATGCCCACAGGGTCTCTACAGGGAGAACACCTGTTAAGACATCCTCAAAGGAGCTTCTGTGTGGAGGGAGGTATTGGTCAAAATCCACAGTCAGTGTTTTCAGATTTGTTTATTTAATCATTTACAATGATGGTTCCTAGAGTAAATGGAGACGAAAAGCAAGATTCCTGCTCTGGTCCAGATTTCTCCCCTTTCTTGAGACTGTTTAACCGTCAGACCAAAGATGGGCACTCATCCTTAATCTCAGATCGTGGACCAAGAATCAAGAGAGGAGCCAGCCCTTGTGCCGAGGTAGGCTGCCTGGTTCTGGAAGTCAAAGGCCCCTCTTCTCACCTTCACACAGAACTAGGTGGTAGAGCCCTGCTCTTTCCATTCACACCAAACTCGTGCCCAACTCAGGGTCTTTGCAGTGGCTATTACTTGCCTGGAACCCTCCTCCCAGGAATTCACAGGCTCACTCCTTTCCTTCAGTCACATGTCTCTCAAATGTCCCTCCAAGTCCCTGTCACTCTGTTCTTACCCTATTTTACAGCTAGTATTAACACTTGGCCCTATCTATACATACATTTGTTTATTTATTTTCTGTCTCTCCCACTACAATGTAAACTCCACAGGGTAGAAGTTTTGTTGCAGTTACTACCCTATCTCTGGTACCAGAACAGCACTTGACATATAATAGTTGCTCAATAAACATTTGCAGATGAATGAATGAATACTATAATAACCACAATTCTCAGAGAGAATGCAACTGACTACAGCCAACTGATTTTATTACATTTGTAGAACTGAAAATCCATATCCTCTCAATCTTTCAAATCTAGATTGGGGGGCTTCCCTGGTGGTGCAGTGGTTGAGGGTCTGCCTGCCGATGCAGGGGACAGAGTTTCGTTCCCCAGTCTGGGAAGATCCCGCATGCCGCAGAGCGGCTGGGCCCGTGAGCCATGGCCACTGAGCCTGCGCGTCTGGAGCCTGTTGCTCTGCAACGGGAGAGGCCACAACAGTGAGAGGCCCGCATACCGCAAAAAAAAAAAAAAAAAATCTAGATTGGGGTCCATCTCTTTCTCAGTCAGGAGAACGCAGTCCTTCCTCTGGGCTCCCCGGAAGCTTAACAGACACGCACAACTGTGAGTGTCACTGTTGTGTTACAAATGTACATATCTTGGCTCTTTCATTGCTTTGCCCCACAATTAGCCTCCTGGAGGGCTGGTCTCACAATTACTGATTTTTCTCAGATTATGCTCTCCTCGAGGACATGGCTGCAGCTCATTTCTATATGACCCCCATTACCAACAGCACAGCATTGTATTTATTTATTTATTTATTTTAAATTGAAGTATAGTTGATTTACAATGTTGTATTAGCATCTGGTGTAAGCAAAGTGATTCAGTTATGTGTACATATATATGTAAATATATACATTCTTTTTCAGATTCTTTTCCATTATAAGTTATTATAAGATATTGAATATAGTTCCCTGTGCTATACAGTAGGACCTTCTTGTTTATCTATTTTATATATAATAATGTGCACTTGTTAATCCCAAACTCCTAATTTATCACCCCCGCTTTTCCTTTGTTGACCGTAAATTTGTTCTCTATGTCTGTGAGTCTATTTCTCTTTTGTAAATAAATTCACTTGTAGCATTTTTTATTAGATTCCACATACAAGTGATATCATATGATATTTGCCTTTGTCTGACTTACTTCACTCTGTATGACAGTCTCTAGTTCCATCCACGTCTCTGCAAATGGCACAATTTCATTCCTTCTTACGACTGAGTAATATTCCATTGTATATATGTACCACATCTTCTTTATCCATTCATCTGTCGATGGGTATTTAGGTTGCTTCCATGTCCTGGCTATTGTAAACAGCGCTGCTATGAACACTGGGGTGCATGGATCTTTTCGAGTTAGTTTCCATCTTTTCTGGATACACAGCATAGCATTTTAATGGTGACTCACATTTATTCAGCGTGTGCTATGGGCCAGGTGCCACACCAAGTACATCACATGCATTCACTTAGTGGCTTCCTTGTTCTTTTTTTAAAATCACACTGCAGAAATAGACATGTTTTACATTTCAACCCAGGAAGTGATACGTGTGTGTATAGCCACAGCCGTATCTATATCTCTACTGCTGCTGAAACCAAAACTTTAAAAACTATACTCATGGGTCCTATGTGAAATGCACATTGATATTTCCATTCTATTTAATTTTAAAAAATGCTAGTTGTCACCCACTGAATGAGGGGTCGGCAACTCATGGTCCTGGGGCAAATCCAGCCTGACTCCTGTTTTTGTTAGTAAAGTTTTATGGGGACACAGCCGCACCCATTCATGCATGCGTTCTCTGTGACGGCTTTTGCAGGTCACGAGCAGAGTTGCGACAGACACCATTATACCCGCCAAGCCTAAATAAGTACTATCGAGCCCTTTAAGAAAGAGTTTGCAGACACTTGCGCTAAACTGATTTCAGATTCACATAGGAGTTGTGACCTACAGTTTTAGAAACACCCTTTTGGCTCATACCATTCTGACAACTGCCCTTTAAGGGTGGTGCATGTTATACTCAGTTCCAAGTGAGCACACTGAGGATGAGAGCATGACACTTGCTCCTAGACAGGTGATGAGTCAGCCTGCAGAGCGGGGTCTGACCTAAGTCACCCCAGAACACAGCCGGTGGCAGTTAACTAACGTGGAATTCTCCTCTGCTTTAGGGTGAGTTGAATATAGGTCTGTTGGTCAAAGGAATGATACACAAATTACATTTGTAACTTTAAAAAACTTATCTTACAGGTAAACTTTGGAACAAATGTTGGTCTTATTCTCCACCATATCCCTCAATAAATGAGTAGGGGAATGATACCAAGGAGCATTTAGTAGGCGGTACAACTTTAAAAAATGAAGTCGTTACATTTAATTTTTTATTTCGAATATAGGCTCGGCTGCCTTGTTGGATTTGTTATTTAAACCTGACCTATAGCACTGATATCTACACACATATGGTAGACCAGCAGCTTGGCAGGACTCCCTGTGACTCACGCCCTTGTGTAATCCCCTCCCCTCCAGTGTGGGCTGGACCTCGTGATGCTCTCCTTACCAGCAGAGGACAGCAGAGGGATGGGATGTTATGTCTGAGATCAGGTTGTAGAGGACTGCGACTTCCATCTTGCTGGCATGTCCCTTGCCTCCACTGGCTGGCTAAGATGAAGCCAGTTGCCATATTGGGGGCTGCCCCGTGGAAGGGTCCACCTGGCCAGGAACTGAGGGAGGCTCCCAGTTCAACACCCGGCAAGGAACTGAGAACTTGGAAGATCCTGCCCAGGTTAAGTCTTCAGACACCTTGACTGCCTTTGTAGAAAACCTGGGCTGGGAGACCCAGCTAAGCCATGTCTGGATTCCTGGCTCCATAGAAACTGTGGGATAAAAAATAAATATGTTCTGGGCTTCCCTGGTGGCGCAGTGGTTGAGAGTCCGCCTGCCGATGCAGGGGACACGGGTTCGTGCCCCGGTCTGGGAGGATCCCACATGCCGCGGAGCGGCTGGGCCCGTGAGCCACAGCCGCTGAGCCTGTGCGTCCGGAGCCTATGCTCCGCAACGGGAGAGGCCACAACAGGGAGAGGCCCGCGTACCGCAAAAAAAAACAAACAAAACAAAACAAAAAATATGTTCTGTTTTTCATCACTAAGTTTTGGAGTAATTTGTTATGTGGCAACAGATAGCTAATACACCACACTACTTTATTATAATTTGGGTTTCTGGGATCCCCATCACTCAACAAATACATCCTCAGCAGCTATTAGGTGCCCAGTCCTACGAAAGATGGAGCAGAGGATCTGCAGAGCCTAAGGCTCCTACCCTCAGGGAGCTCGCCATCTGGTGAGAGATCAAAGTATTGGAGCCACATTTCGTGTTCTTAGCCACCTTGGTAATTGTTAGTCGTTTGGCTTCCATCTAAGAAGGTGCCCAGTGGACTGTCTATTCTCTTCAGTTGAATGCTGCTTTCTCAGGTTCCCCATAGATTTTCACAGTGTAGGTCCCCTCTTAGCTGTCCAGGTTGGAAACTCTTTATAAGAGTGGGCCGCAGGGAGCCCTCCCAAAATGGCCTTGGGCTTCCTTGGTCTGACACCCCGAAACTGTGAGCTGGTTCAAAAGGAACAGTGAGCGAGGCCTGATATTCCCACAAATAATTTGGTTTCTGAAAGTCAAAAATGAACCAGATGGCTTTTAAGGAAAACAGGACACACATCAGATTCCAATTATATTAAAATGATGACCCAATTTAGGAAAACACGAAGTGTAATAAAAAAATGTTTAAATAAACAAAATCTGCATAGTTATGAAACTATAATGTTTGCCGGGCTCCTCACTTTGGATAATGAATTTCTAAACTAGATAGATTGTATTCCAAACTTGAATCCAGGCTTGGAGAAGCCTGCAGTACTGTTTGGAATCGCAGACGATCGGAAGAGGAAAGAAAAAAAAAAAATTAGCGTGTGTGTCAGCAGCCAATTTCGGGAAAGGAAAGGTCAGCGCTACACAAATGTGATAGATCCTATTCTAATGCAACAGGAATAGTCAGCGCTCGCCCTGCTTTGTTGACTGAACACTGTGACACCTCTCACTGGCGGCAGCTGCTGCCACCCGGAAACCTTCCGCGCCACCGGCAGACTCAGCGCTGGGCTGGGTTGTCAGGGAGCGCCTCGGATTTATCTATTTATTTTTCTAGATAAATTAAAAACTCAGGGGGCACTTAAAATAAACTAGCAACTGCTCCTGAGGGTGTCTTTCTTGCGGTGTCACACATTCGCTGTTTTGGCAAGGAGTAAGTCACCTGCCTCCCCATCTTTCCCCACCAAGCACAAACTGCTAACGGAAGAGTGCGGGCGTGGGAACAGGCGCAGCCACGGTTATTAATCCAGGAGAGGGGGCGCCAGGGAGGGTCCAGGTTCAGCAAGATGCTGTCAGGGTTACCCTGTCTCTGGGGCATCTGTGCGAGACTTTCTGAGGCCAGGGAAGAAGGCCAGCTATTCTCCACTGTAATGAAATGCTGAAAGGCTCTCCAAGGGAACTTTCTTTCACCTATCCCAGGGAGGGGGTTGTCTTACGTTACAGGCACAGCCATTTTTAGGGGATGATTTTTCCAGATAGGATGATGTCTATGCCATCTCTTTCTCTGCAGTGTAGGTATGTGTTGAATCACTAATTACTCAGTGAGCCTCCTCTGTGGCCAGCATCTAGGAGACAGCCATGAGGAAGGGTAACAAAATCCCAGTCTTCCTGGGGGGATGGTCCTACAATACACCACCCTCTGCAGAGTGTTATGACGTCAACGGTCTCCATGTAATACTGAGGGTAAGTGAGACCAGCACCTACGAGCCAAAATGGCAAAGAGAAAAATCCTGTTCTGAACATCGTTCAGTACGGTTGACAAAGGGGTTTAGTCCAATTCACCAGTCTGAAGGCCAAAATGCTACCTTCCTCCAAAGAAAGCTCTCTCCAGTGTCCAAACTAGTGTCCCCACCCGTTCACTACTTCAGATGGAACAATCGCATGTGAGCTACAGGGTGCTACACAATCTCTTTTTTTTTTGCTCTCTCAACCAAACAGGTTCTCTGAGCCTCTCAAAGCTTTTGTAAAGTTTTCTTTCTTTCCTTCCTTCCTTCCTTCCTTCTTTCCCTCCTTTTTTTCTCTTTCTTTTCTCTCTTTCTTTCTTGTTTTTTCTCTTTCATTCCCTTCCTCCCTCCCTCTCTTCCTTCCTTTTCTCTCTGCTCTCCTTCTTGTTTTCTCTCTTTCTCTTTCTTTCTTCTCTCTTTTCTCTATGAGGAAAAAAAATAGTCACTAAATCAGGGTAACAGTAAATGAGAGAAGGTTTCACTCCCTTTCCACGATGTGATATTTGTTTTGATCATCCCCACCTGCCCATAACATTTTTCACACTCATCCTCTATGTGAACACAGAGTTAGAAAGCTAGAAATGTAAGAATCTAAATTGGATTATAACTGCATTATATGATAGAACACTCATTCTATGATGATATTCCAGAATCGTTCCTTTTAGGTGAGTAGTTTTCATTGAGAAGGCTTTTTTTTTTTTTAAATAATAAATTTACTGTCAGAAGAGTCCTTCATTAGGGGAACCCATGTAACTTCCCACCTGAGTATTCATATATAATATAAATCAGATGCTCCTTAGTTTTAGGTAATTTGGTTGCAAGCATCTAATTTTATCACAATATAGCATCTTCCAGAAGATTATTTTAAAAGTGCTTATTCCTCGTGTTTTCTTCTTTTACTTTTAAATTCTGGTTTTTTTTTTTTTTTTGAGTCTTGGCAGGATTGAGGGAAGTACTAATTGTCTCTTAGCCAGAGCTTAAGTGCAACATTTTTCATTAGAATTTAACAAATGTTCATCTTAAAAGAGACTGACAATGGGTCAAACGGCTTCAGCTTTTCCCCTGTGAACCTGAATGCATTAGACTTGAGGCTTTTTATTCTCGGATCAAAGTTGCTTCTTATTCTCGGACTTAATTTAGTATAAGACTAATATGATGGTCTCTCTATTTCTTCTCTCTCTCTCTTTTTGGCTATAATAAAATTAGAATTAATTGAATAGAATGCAATCTCTAGCTTTTTTGTCAAGCACAGAAATTCCAAATACAACAACATGTTTGGAATATTTTTTTTTTTGCCAGTAGTAAAATATTGTGCAAAATAATTATATAAATACACAAGAACATCTGGTCTTTTGAACTGTAGTCACTGCTGAATTTAAACATTGTATGCTGTTGACAAAATTAAAGGAGTTTATTCTTTGTTTTTCCTGGGCTTTAAGTAGCAAGCCACAAATAGTACTTAAGAGCTATCATTTCTAGTTCATTTTGAATATTACGTGGGGAAAGTTATTCTGCATTCTCCCAGACTCTCATACACTTAGGGTCTCTGGAATTGGGGCTCCAGGTTAAAAATGTATCACATTATTAAAACAATGACCCAAGTCAAATTAAAAGGGGGGAAAACCCTACTAAACGCTCTTCTCCCATTTTCCCCACAACAATCCCTAAATGCCAGTAGACAGAGCAATTTTGCTATCTTTTGTAGAGTACAGTAATTAAAATTTTTACCACCACTTTTGTAATAAACTCGTGTGACTTTAAAAGTCTGTCCCCGCTTTCATGATGGAGACATCACACAATCTGTAATTGTGCTATTAAGGAAAAGAGAGCTAATCTTTTTGCATTTGAAGTAAGCCTTCATCATCAGTCCAACAAAGCCAGACAGATCAAAAAAGAAGCAGAGAGAGTATTTAAGGAAATTAGTACAAGTGTCAGTTAAAAGGTAAAAATTAATGCACTTATTATTGAAATATGGTTGAAACCTACGTTCTTTTCATTTCTTTGATATTGCCAAGGTCTAAAACATTCAATTAACTTTCCATTGTGTTTGGGGGAGAAAAGGCAGGGGATTGTCAGGGAAGTATGAGGGGTGTAGGTGGAGCTCAGTGAAAAATAGAATAGGATGAACAGGAGAGGGACCCAGACCTCACGGCCCAGGCCATGAAGTTGGAGGTGCTTCTGCCTTTTGGACCCCACCTGGTTTAGGATTTCACATGGGCTCTAGACTCTGCTGCCCAGTTTAGTGGGGAGATTTTTTTTTTGTTTTTTGGCCGCACTGTGCAGCATGTGGGATCTTAGTTCCCTGACTAGGGATCGAACCCCGTGCCCCCTGCAGTGGAAGCATGGAGTCTCAACCACTGGGCCGCCAGGGAAGTCCCTGGTCGGGAGGTTTAAAAATCGGCATGTTGTTGGGCTTCCCTGGTGGCGCAGTGGTTGAGAGTCCGCCTGCCGATGCAGGGGACACGGGTTCGTGCCCCGGTCCGGGAGGATCCCACATGCCGCGGAGCGGCTGGGCCCGTGAGCCACGGCCGCTGAGCCTGCGCGTCCGGAGCCTGTTGCTCCGCGACGGGAGAGGCCGCAACAGTGAGAGGCCCGCGTACCGCAAAAAAAAAAAAAAAAATCGGCATGTTGAATTCTTCACTGAAAAATCATAGACAATGTACATTTCTAGTTGTCCTGAGGTTTCGTGAATGGACCCATTCCTCGTCCTCCGATACAGCGTGATCATGATGATAACGAAACACAGAAGAAAGACTGGAAAGAGAATTGACTCTTTATGGGTGTTTGGTTTATGGATGAACTTTTGCCTTTTGACTAATTTTGTCTTTCAATTTTTTCTGATGCTTCTGCATTTATTTTCATAACCAGAAAAATAAAATAAAGTTCATTTGGGGTATTTTTATAGCAGCATGGGGTGTAGAGAGGAGGATAACTACGGGCTTTGGGGTCAGGCTGATCAGGGTCGTGATGAGTAACTCAGCCGCTTCGTGCTGTATGACTGCAGATAAGTAGTTTAACATCTCTGAGTTAAAGGTTCCTTCCTCTATATCCCTATGTAGTGATGTGAGTATCTTCTGTTTAGGTGGCTAATGAGTGTGAAAGCGTCTTAGAAGACATTCAACAAATGTTAATTTTTCAACCTGACACTATCCCTTCACAACCCCTTCATACAAAAAAACAAATCAATGACTATTATTTGGTATTTATGGTTGAGTAGCATCAGCATTTGATGTCACTTGCACAATGAGCGTGTATTCACGCTCCATCACAAGCATCACTTTTATTTTGCTTTGAAATTTTTGCAAGTTTATTCAGTGGGGTAGATTTATAAGGCTACTTTCAGAACATCAAAACTCCTTAGCTGAACAATCATTATTTGACAATAGCAATTCAAGAATTTTTTCAATTGTATAATGAATCAATCTTCCTAAATTGTATGCATGTCAAATTGTGATCAACTTGCTGTGAAAATGTTCAGCAAGAGAAGGTCTAATGTTTAAAGTGAAAATTACTGGGATCAACACACGTTAATTTACCTCTATCATTAACGAAACATTACTTTATTGCCCCGAGAAAAAGACTTTTGCACATATTATAAAACAAATTTCAATAGAGAAATACTCTGGGGATTATTTCATCCCATAACACATCAGATGCAGAAGCTCTGCACCCCTAAATCTTAGCCTGGTGCTGGGCACATCGCAGGCACCTTATCCATATTTTAAATACGAAAGAAATAGGCTTATTTCCTAAAATGTGACTTGTACTCAGGGGGTGGCTGATGACTTTTGGAGAAGAAACCCAAGCAGCCCATTCTTGGCTTCATAAAGGCTACCAGGGAAGGGGGATACAGGACCCTTTTATTAGCAGGGACAATTCTGAGTTTAGAAAAGATAAGTTCTGTTAAGCAAACTCCCTTTCTACCTAAAAACAATGCTTGTAAAGTTGTGAAATGCATCTCCGGGGAAACATTTTTTTACAGTATTTGTGCTCCTTTCTAGTCAACTCTGCCCAGGCACTTAAGGAAAATAACTCAGTTATAAAATCCCACACCACTGATGTTGTGATTATTATCCTTATTAACATGCATATGATTGAAGTCAGTGCCAAAATGACAGATTTGTGCTTTTGCAAAGGTAATGCAGCAAAATAAGAAGGTAAAAGCCACTATTACCCTAAAACCTGAAAGCGATAGACTATTCGGATTGTTGTTTTGTTTCTTTTCCTTCCCTGTGCAGATGACTGATAATGCTGGGTCTTTTGTTTTTGTTTTCGGGTTTTTGTTTTGTTTTGTTTTTTTCAGAAACACAGTAGAACTATAATCAGGACTACAAAACTAGCTCCTGAAAGAAAGCTTGTGCTCTCTGGTTTGGGGAGTCCTTTCCCATCCGCTATTCACTGGGTCCTTCATCCAATCCAGGGAGGCTAGCACGATGGGCAATTTTAGATCCACAGTAGAGATGGGAGGCCTGGGTCAAAGGGGTGAGAGGTGATGCCTCGCTGCCCAAGGTCACAGCCCAAGGGTCTGTGCTGCTTCAGGAGTTGGGAGTGAGCATGGCATTTTTGCAAGCTGGGTTAGGAGCATCAGTTCCTTAACTGGTTCACTTGGGGTCTGAAGGAGAATTTCTGTTTCCCCCAAACCCTCATCCTGCTCTACTGCCTGGGTTTGCGACCCAAAGCAGCCTTTTATTACATAAAAAGCTTAGAATTTCAGAGGTGAAGGGGTCTCAAAGATTTCTAGTTCGCAAGGCGCAGGATAGTAAATTGAGACAAAACTAGGATTAACTCTTCAGATCCCACTGAAGTGTCATAAATTAATACAGCAACAAAAATGCTTAACGTGTTTTCTAACTCTAACATTTGGATGCATTTTCTTCAACTTGTCAAAGCATTTTTGCATGTGTTTTCAAATCCAACCCACAAAGAATCAAGTCTTTGGCTTTGCCCTTTACTAGCTCTGTGACTTGGGTGAGGAATCTCTCTGGGCCTCTGTTTCCTCTTCTGTGAGGTGGGGAATCACAAAAGTCCTACTCACAGGGTAATGGTGGGAATGATGTGTAAATGTGCAAAGATTGAGTTAGTGCAAAATAATCAGCCAGTAGATGCTAGCAAACATCTTCATCTTCACCATCATGCACCCTGCTGTGAATCGAGGCAGGGCAAGTGTTTCAGTCCCACTTCACAGTTGAGGAAAATGAGGGTAAGTGTCCTACTCAAGTGACTCACAGGTTGGGCCAGATCTGTGTTCCTTAACTTCTAGTCCAAAGCTTGTTCTACTTATTTTATTGGAGCAAGTGCTGACATTCAGAGTGTTGGTGGGTGAGTCCAAATAGTCTTGGAGGTGGAAATAAAGTCATGGCAAACTAATAATGATAATAAAAAGGTGTCAAGGACTTCCCTGGTGGTCCACTGGTTAAGACAGTGCTTCCACTGCAGGGGGCGCAGGTTCGATCCCTGGTTGGGGAAGTTCCGCAGGTCCTGCGGTGAGGTCAAAAAAAAAAAAAAAAGGAGGGGATTTTCACTCAGTCTCTCCCTGCTAATGAAGAATTAGGAATATTTCTTACTCTCTCTAAAAATTCAAGGCTGTGCATCGTCAAAGGCCAAAAGGCCCAAGTCACAGGGTCACACATATTTCTGTGTGAGGCAAAACCTGGACAGAGAGCCACTGCTTGGAGTTGGTCTGTAATAATTTGTGCTGCAGGAAGGCACCGCGAACACAGAACTTCAGAAAATATACAGCTACCTGGGGACACAAAGAACTGGGAGCAGCAAAGCCCATGTGACAAACAGACCCAGTGGGGCTGCACTGTTAGCAGAGCAGGCAGATTTCTGTGGGTGCTTCTGGATGGCCCAGGACGGAGACGTGAGCACCCTTTAACTCACTAGCAAGGAAATCAGAGCACACGTGATATTTCCATTCCCCAGTGAGGGTACCTGTGAAATCAGAGGCCAAGAAGCTTTGGGGGGCAGGATTTCTCCCTGCTAGGCCACTCATGATTCCAATCTAAGCAAAATCGAACTTTCCTCCACCCTTCCAACTTTCACCTGTGCTCAGAAAAATGTGCTAGCATTGACCTCAGCCCTGAGGCCATAATTCACAGTGCACATCCTGTCTTCTACACTTGCCTGCTCTGTGACCCTGGCAACTCAATGTCTCTGGGTCTCAATTTCTTCTTCTGTTAGAGGAAAAGCAGGGCAGGCGATGTAGCCACCCTGTCTGGCACTGTAAATGAGTCTGCTGCACACAGCTGTTTCCCCCTTGACTGTGCTCATGGGTGTTCATACCTGGAATAATGCGGTTGCTGGAACATCCCTGACCTGAAGGCCCTCCATCATTACCTCTGCCAGGGAAATATCAAAGTCTTGGGATTGCTGGCAATGTCTTTATCCCTGTCTGGAGAAATGCCTGCCTGCAGACAAAACAAGGCACCCAATCTTTTTGCTTTGTATTTATTTCCTTAAAAGTCATGGAGGTCACAGGCTGCTGAGGATTGAGCTTGTGTCCAGAGTCCCCTGACCAGATGGGGGACTCCATGCCTGCTGTTTGTGCCTCAGTTTCCTCATCACCCAAACGGATCAAAGGCCACCTATTGTAGCACCGAGACGGTGAGCGATTAATGGGCGTGAGGCCATGTGTAGTCTGTAGCGTCTGGCTAAGGAAAATGTCCATCAACGGATGAATGGATAAAGAAGATGTGGTACATATATACGATGGAATATTACTCAGCCATAAAAGAAATGAAACTGGATCTCTTGTAGAGATGTGGATGGACATCTAGAGTCTGTCATACAGAGTGAAGTAAGTCAGAAAGAGAAAAACAAATATTGTATATTAATGCATATATGTGGAATCTAGAAAAATAGTACAGATGAACCTATTTGCAGGGCACGAATAGAGACGCAGACGTAGAGAACAGATGTGTGGACGCAAGGTGGGAAGGGGACGTGGGATGAATTGGGAGATTAGGTTTGACATAAATACGCTACCATGTGTAAAACAGATAGTTAATGGGAACATGCTCTATAGCACTGGGAACTCAACTCGGTGCTCTGTGATGACCTAGAGGGGTGGGATGGGTGGGGGAGGTCCAAGAGGGAGGGGATATATGTATACATAGAGCTGATTCACTTTGTTGTACAGCAGAAACTAACACAACATTGTAAAGCAATTATACTCCAATAAAAAGAAAAGGAAAGGTACTTAATGGATGCTAGTGGCTGATCTGATCATTAGAAATTATGCTTAAAAGCAGGTCAAGTAAAGCAAACTCTCTACCTACAAAGCACTCAAAGAAGTGGCTGTGGAGTGAACATACGTAGAAGAATAAATGCAGGGGCAAACCCCAAGTATGATACTTTCCCCCCTGCAAATCCTCTTACTCACATCGTATTCAAATTGCTACATTCATTGAAAAAGCACTAGGCACCGTTCAAATGGAGGTGATGCTATACTTCTCACACTTCCAATTTACAAAAAGACAATAGCGTACATTCTTCTGTTCACCATTGAGCCTTCAAAGTAGGCAAGAAAACTATCATTATTATCAGCACCATATTATCTCTAGTAAATTGGTATCTATTTCCACATCTACATCATTTCCATAGCTATACTTCTCATTTCTATATCTCTATGTCCATATTTCTATACTTCTATCTTTTTCCAATATCTATACCTGAATCTATACTTATTTCTATATACCTCTATCTTTGTCTTTATTCTTTTCAAATCCATATCCATGGCTATATGAGGACACCAAGTCTTCAGTGAGATTCAGCAACTAGACAAAGGTCACCCAGCTGGGACCTGAGAGCCGATGTAAGGCTTTTGGCTTTAAATACTGCTCTTTGCCGCTTATCCCATGCCATCTCTCAAATAAATGGGATTTTTAAAAAAAAAAAAAAAAAGGAAAGAAAAAAAGGAAGGAAGGAAGCAAACAAGCAAGCATTATAATTACTTTACTTTCTATTCACAAAGCCCAGCATATGGCCAGACCTCTTATCTCCTCCATTTCCATTAACTTAAAGTTTTTGGTGTGGGGTAGACACAGGAATGGGCTTCAAAATGACCAGTTACTGTACAGTTACATGTCAGATTCTTCATCATATATATCTTCTTGCTTAAAATTCTTAGAAAAGTTTCAAAATGCCAGATTTTTTTAAAATTAGGAAATACAATAGGATTTTTTCTTTTGAGGAGGCGGAATTAGGTAATTTATATTGTTAACAACCATTTATATGAAGATATTCTGGAAATTTACTGTAGTAATGCAGATCTAAACTGGTATTTTAGAAGACACTCCCCCTTTAATTTCTTTCCTCTTTCTTTTCTCTATTTTTTCTTCACTCAGAGCTTTTGTAATAGAACATGGTGAAACAGTCTAACTGGACTGCCAGGATGATTAAAATTTATATCATTTTTGCATCTGTTTTGAGAGGTGGAGCCTTAATTTTAAAACAAATTATCAAATATTTCAAGAAAGTAGATTGAAGATTACTCTTTATTCTCTAAAAATTTCAAGAATTGAATTGCTGTGAATAATTGGCAGGATTTTTTTGTAATGAATTTATCTGATTTAAACCGAAGGTTTCCTTCTTCTGTTCATAAAAGCTTACATATCTGCTCTGTTTTACAATGATCATTTTTACGGTCAATTTTCCAGCCCTTCCAAATCCTCTTTTTTTCCCAAACGTGAAATCTACAGGAGGAAAAAAGCATACATATTTCATTTTTAAAACTGAGTAGTAATGTTCTAAAGAATATGTTTTAAGGGTACCTTCTAGGCTAGAGGTTTGCAAAACATCATCTGTTTCTCCTTGTGCGAGGTTTTGTTTATGTCCTTCTTTTAAATCTATTTTTGATCTCCCGAATTTAGTACAGGTTGCTTAAAAAATCAAAAGCAATTATAAAATTTACCTAGAATCTGCTTTCAAACTCAAGTTAAGCCATATTATAATTTTGTTTTCTGTTGTTGCTTTTAACTGTATGAGTGATTTATGCTGTCTGTGTTTTTAGTTTCCTATATGACCTTTCTCACACTTCTACGTACTCTCTCCTTATTTCTTCTTCACTACCTTGTCTTCACAGAATTATTCAACTCAGACTGCCATGCAAGGGGAAAACTATGAACCCTTAGGTGTTATGTTTTACCTTTTAGAAGTAAAGGTTTACTTTTTCAAAAGTCCATTTTACCCCCTTAGAAAGAAATATCAGTGTGTGTATATTATCTAAGAAGAGACTCTCCCCTGGTTTTTGTTCCATTTATTGAAAATTTCAATTTCTTTGCAGCGGCTTCTAATTTATTTTGCAATTCACACAGCGCACTGTAAACGTAATGTAAAATTTTCAAAGCTTAATTAACAGCTAAGGATAGTGGCAGGCCAAGTTTTTAGAGGCATTTACTTAAGCTCGGCTCCAAGAAAATGAAGAGACTTCCATGCAGGAAGCTGTGAACTTGAACCTCTTAAACAATAAAACTGAGGATTCAGAATCATAGCTTTGCTTTTTGATGCCAGGCCAGCACACCTGTGGGCTTAACCCCTATCGGGCCAAGATGCTTCTCACAGGATCCCTTACTCTGGAGCTGTTTTTCATTTACAGAGATGAGGTAGCAATAAGACAAAATCCCACAGCATTTCATCAAAGTTTCAGAAAATCCACTTTTAGAGTCCATAGGAATGGAGGTGGGGTTCAGCAATCTGGACAGAGTCACAGCAAAATGGAAGAGCAGCCCAAGTCTAATGATGGGAACGACTGGGGTGTGGCGTCCCTCAGACCTATACATGGGGCAGAAGAGGGTAGCATTACCTGTAGTGACACGGTTCTGCCACTCCTAGCAGGAGTGCTTGATGTGGTCACTTAGTCTCTCCCAGCCTCAGTTTTCTCATCTGTAGAATTGGACCAGGAATCTCACAGGTAGGGTATTATGTCTTAGGTGCTGTGCCCATTAGCAAGTAGGGTATTGTGTTTTAGGTGCTGTGCCCATTAGCATGGAGAGCTAGGTCAAGCCCGGCTTAGTCACTACTTCACCAGCCTTGGGCAAGACCATATATCTCTCTGGACCCCAATTTACCCATTTTGTAAATAAAGAGGTTGAATTCTGACCTCACATTTTTCCCAGGGCAGGTGAAGGGGAACTGGGAGATCAGGAGGGCCAATTTTTCCAGGCTTCCTATTCACCAAAGTTCTCAATATAGACTTTTGATTGTCTCGCCAAATGGGGACATACCATCACTGTCAAGATGAAAAGGCACTGCTCACCGCATGGTATATTGTGCCTCAAACTGCAGTCATCTGCCTGAAATACACAACTATTTACTTGTTATAACTCTTTTAATTACTTTGTCAGCTGTACACTTTTATTCCATTGTACTATTTGTGTAAGAAGATTATTTTATTATTTGAGTTACCTGTTTGGCATTCTCTCATTAAAAAAAAAAAAAAAAAACCAAGGCCCTCAAAAAAAAAAAAATTCAAGATCTTACAGTTTGATGAATCTATTTGTAAATCAAAGTGTCGTTTTTATGTCTCTTCATAAGCTGTCCCGCATCCGTCCTAGACAAAATGCTCAGGGACAGCTGGAAGCCACTGGTCTGCCCGGGTCTGCGGGGCTGGGGAACTCGCAGGAAGCGATGCGGCACGGGGCAGTGCGCACGCGAGTCATGGGAGGACGCACCACCGCCCTGCGCGAAAGGGAGGGTACGGTGACACCGGAACTGGACGGGTGGCGATCTGCTTTAGGAGCCAGTGCCTCTAGCCATCTGTTGGTGACCCTGAGGAAGGTCTCTGCCCTTGCAATCCTGAAATCGAGGGGGAAAAGGAAGACTGGGCAAAAGCGGAGGGTCTGGAGCAGGCAGCGGTTTCCTGATCTCCTGGGGAGGAGGTGGAAAGGTTGGTGACGTGACCAGAGCCCGGCTCGGTCTTTTCATTTCACTTCGTGGCTGCGAAGGACATAACAACAATGATTAAAAAAAAAAAAAAAGCCAAGGGAGGCCAGGCCGCCTGGATCAGTCCTGCGGGGTCCGGATCGCCTGGCCTGCGCAGGGGTGGCGCGCTCTCCCCGGAGCGTAAAAACGCGGTAGCCCGGCACCCCGCTCAGGCTCTCCAGGTTTCGGGGCTCCTTGTCGAGGCTCTGCCGGGGGAGCAATGAGAGCAGTGACCCCCGGAGAAGCCCCCTCACCCCCGGCCGGTTTGCAAACTCGAACCTGCGCCAGGGCGCCCTGCGGTTGGGGTGACAGCAAAGGCCAGCGCGGGGCCGCCGCCGAGAGCCTGCCCACCACGCCGTGCGCTCGGACCGGCTGCTTGGGGCCTTGGGGCGGGGAGGAGGGGCCCGTTCCGAAATCCGCCCGACTGGATAACTTTCCAACTAAGACTTTTTTTTTTTTCCTTCTCTTTCTAAAGAGCAGCCTAACTTGACAAGATCGGTTCTCCCCGCCACGACAATCCTTGTCTCCAGACCCGGAGTTGCGGGGGAGTAGGGTGGGCGCGGTCGCAGGTCTGCCCTGGGATCCCTGCCACCAGAACATCCGCAGGTGGCTCCAGGAACAGCAGGCCCGCTGGGGGCGCAGCGGGGTCCAAGTGGGAATTCCATTTTTGGCCTCTGGGCGCGGTGTTTTCAGTCTCTCGTGTGTTTAACTGAATTTGCTAGACATTTTCACTCTTCTCACGTTTCCTTTTCGAATCTACCTTTCCGCCTTGTGCGGCTCTAGTCTCCCCCGAATCTCAGGCACCCGGCCGGGAGCAGGCGAGCGTGGGCGGTTGCGGGCGCGGCCCAAGCGCCGAGGGGTCTGGGTGCCGCCGAGATGCGCCGGGCATCTTGGGAGACTGCAGGAAGCTGGGTCTCCGGCTCAAGATCTGCCAGAGCCGCCGCCTCTGCGGATCTCGGGGCAATCGATGTCTCCTCTCCCAGTCTGCGCTAGGGTGGGTTTCATTTCAGGGTAAAGCGAACTCAGGTCTCTCTCGTTTGTCTAAATCTGGGGAGGGCGGGTGGGGTTAGGGGAGAGTTCTTGCCCCGGACCTACCTCACCCTGTTAAACACCACTTGGAAAGAAAAGTCAGTGTCCTGGGTCCCCAGCACACCGCTCCACCATGCTTAGCCATGGCTTTGTTTTTGTTGTCTTTAATATACGTATGTTTCTATACCTGCAGCCCCGTGTCAGCACAAAGCCCCCCTCGCCGTACTGAGTCCTAGAGTCCCTGGCAGTTTCCTTTGATTTTGGAATTAGCCCTTCCCACTTTCGGGGAGTACCTCCTACTTGCCCACAAGACCAGACATCACAGCCAAGCAGACAGTGGGCCCTTGGGATCCTTACATAAAATATGGTGGAAAGAGCTTTAACGGACTCTACCCTAGCTCAACCTGGGCCATTGCCCCCACTAATCCCTCCATAGAAGCTTCCCCAACCCCCCGGGCCCCCCGTGCAGCAGGTAGAAACTCACCTTCTCCCTGGTCAAGAATCCTGGGTTGATATTCTCCCACTGCAGTGTGACTTTTTAGGCAAATTCCTTAAATTTTCTTGTCTCAGTTTCTTTTTCTGTGAAATTGGCTATGGGGTCGTTGTGAGGATGGGAAGTGATTACGTATTTGTAAGCCCTTTGAAAATCGCAAAATCACCTGATTTTCGGTGATGTGGATGGGGACAGCTGTTAGGAAGGTGGGTGCACAGTAAACGTGGGAAGATGAAGGGATCTCACTGATTAGCCTAAATCAGTGAAAAAGGAAAAGCTGAAACCCACTGGTGCCTGGCAGAGGGGATGTTTGCAGCTAACTCTGTTCTTGGAAGAGTTTTAACTGTTACGTTCTTTGCAGAAGCTCCTTCTAGAAGGAAGTCCGAGGCCTCAGAGGAAGATTTCCCAAACCCTTGAACGGGTTGAAGATTTACCGAACCTTTGAACCCTTCCCCATACCTCCATTCCCCAAGCTTCCAAGACTAAAGCTGGGAGGCGTGGAGCAGTGGGAGTGGCAGGCTCACCTGAGCCCCCATAAGCAGGTTACTGATCCTTTTCTGGTTTCAAAAGAAGGACTGATGGCACCTGTGTCATGCCTTGGGAGCCCCAGAGACAAGAATCACAGGGAAAGCTTATGGAGCCTCATTCTGCTGCCCTGCAAAGCATGGGGCCAAAGCCATGGCCACGTGGCTGACCTCACTTTACGCAGGTACTGTTGTTATGGCCAGTGGACACAGGAGAACTGTTACCAAGCACAAGTTCAGCCAAACCAGCCAAAATGTCAGAGTTTGGAGCAGAGAAAGGTTTACTGCAGGGCCAGGCAAGGAAATGGGTGGCTTGTGCCCAAAACACCCCAAGCTCGCTGCAGGGTTTCAGCAAAACGTTTTTAAAGGCCAGGTGACGGAGGGGCATGGTTTGTTGCTGCAAACTTCTTGGTGTCAGAATCCTTTGTTCTTGCAGCTTCCAAGTAGGTCAGGTCAGGATGTTCCTGTAAACCTCCAAGACAAATGCCATTCTCGGTTCTGCAACTTTTTATCTCTCTATGAATGGAAAAGTGTTGTACCCTTAAAGGTCAGAGCCTTGAGAATGGGCTATCCTGTATATTTCAGGCTACAGGCAACATTCTTAACTGGAAGGAAAGCAATAGAATACAAAGGTTAAAGTAAAAGAAACAGATTTACTATGGAGTCAGATTTGTTCTTCACTATTGATGGGGCAGAGAGCAGGGATGTAGTGTGCCCCCTGAGGAAGCAGTAGAGCTGGGTTACTACCCAGGTCATCCAAGCCCAGAGCCCTCACTTGGAACCTCTCGGGCACAGTGCCTAGCACCCAGTCAGTACCCAATCCAGGGAGGCACATCTTGCTGTTTTAAGGAAAATCAGACTTGTCCCACCTTGTCCCAGGCCCACACACTTGCCATTTCCCTTTATGAATTTAATTTTGAAGTTGGTGGGGGAAGCCTAGGCATTCATCCCTGGAAGCACTCTTAGTAGAACTGAAATCTTCCAAGCTTGCCTTGGCTACTTTAAAACTCTGCAGACAGTAATGACTATGGATGGACTGTAGTTTCCTATGAATATGGAGGAGTGGGTGGGGGCATGTAGCGGATGGATTACTATTTAACATTAACTGCCGGTAACCTTTCCTCCTGTCTGACTTCCCTGCAATGTTATCCTGAGGAGGGTCAGCCCCGGATGCATTTTTGCAAAATACGATTAGTCACTTCTGACCACATGTGCTTGCCCCGGACCTTATTTGCCATCCTATATAATTATTAGAAGGAGCTTCTAATTTTATTTGAAATTCTAAGTTGACACGTGTGTCAACGTGCCATGACCCAGCATTGTATTTAATTTCTCTTTTGTTAGCCTCATTTGGGCTGCTGAAGAATTACACTCAAAGGAATCATCTACCCTGTTCATTTCCTCATTGCCACGGTTACCCGTTGGAGCTATGAATTACAGCCTTGAGGATTTGCTCCGAAAAGGTCCTGTGCTGTGCCGTGTGTGTTCTCCTTCATGGGTACAAGTGAGGGCCTATGTAGGTGGCTTTGCCGTAGCTTGAAACTACAGGTCATGGGTGTTCAGAACTCTCCTTTTGCACCTGCTGTTCCTTCTCTTGGCAATGCTTTTCCCTTCTCTTCGTCTGCTTGGTGAACTCCTGTTGATTCTTTTTTATGTATATATATTTTTATTGATTTTTTAAATAATTTTTTAATTGAAGTATAGTTGATTTACAATGCTGTGTTAGTTTCAGGTATACGGCAAAGGGATCAGTTATAAATATATATAAAAATGTATATATAATATATAAATATATATATTTCCTTTTCAGATTCTTTTCCCTTATAGGTTATTACAAAATATTAAGTGTAGTTCCCTGAGCTCTACAGTAGGTCCTTGTTGTTTATCTATTTTATATATACTGTTGATTCTTTGATTCAACTCAAGCCTTCCTCTTTGCAGCCATCTCTGACTTCCGAGGGTTGGCCACGTCCTCCTGTACTCCCCGTGTACCTTTCTCTGTCCAAGCACGTATTGCCCTCTGCTGCTACCATGCTTTTATGTTTCTGTTAAATTCTGGTTGTCAGGTGTGCGTGGTTATAATTGTGGACTCTCAAAGCAGACTTCCTGGGTTCACGTTTTGACTCTCCCCACACTCTCTTGCCATGTGACCTCATGTGTGTCACGGGAGTAATAATATTGCCTGACTCTCGGATTGATAGGATTAAATGAGCTATGTTATTCAAACCACGTTACCTTGCGGCAGGCACTCAGTAAATATTCAGTATTATTAAGGCATTGACTTTCTTTCTGGGCTGTGAGCTTCTCAGGGGATGTGAGAGGCACCTTTGTATTTATTCCCATTTTCTGGATACGTAGTGGGTGCTGTATTCCCAGTACTTGGCTCATAATATGTGCTCAGTTACTCTTTTCAGAAAAAAATGAGAGAGGCAGAGTTCGTTCATGGAGATACCAAATGTCCACTGTCATCATTAACCAATTCCTCAGCATTCCTGTAGCCCTTACTCCGTGCAAGGCATTGTGCTCGGTTCTGCAGTGGATTAAAAACGGGGTATCAACACTTCCATATAGTTAACCATAGAGTCGGGGTGATAAACAAGCAATCTGCCCATCGGATGATGGCACAAGAGAGAAATAACTAGATGCTTCTAGGCAGCGATCTGGTCCCCTTTCTAATCCATCCTCACTCTCGCCTAACTTTTCTTATTGCTGGGCAGAATTAAGCATGCCCAAAGGCCAAGGAAGCTGAAGAGATTTAAGCCAGAGAGCCACTCACTTGCATGGACTCCTTTCATGTGTTCACAGGGTCATATGATTTTAAGTTCCTTTTCTTAAGGAGCCCCCCTAAACTACTTTAAGCTTCTGGCCCCATAATGCCTGGATCTGCCCCAGTTGTGCCATGGTGTGGCTTAAACACATTTGATGACCCCCCAGTGTCTTGAACAGTGATCACCTGCTACGAGCCACACAGTGTATGAGTTTGGAGCACGTATCATCCAGTCGCTTAGCCTGGGATGTAACCCCTTCATCCCCTGACCGAATTCCACGTTGGCCCATCTCTCACTGGAGCCAGCTGGGCTGCTTGCTCTTCCCGAGGGCACTGTTTTGTCTCCACACCTTTAACAAGGCCTTTCTCTTTGCCTAGGATGTGTTCCCCCCCTGCACTCCCCCCACCTCTGCCTGTGAAATAGTCATGGCATCCTCCATCTGCCTCCAAATGCCTCTTCTCCCCGAGTTTTCCCACAGACTCCCGGCTCTGAGTTCCTCGGCACCCTGCTCTGCCTGCTTCGATGGCCTTCCTCGTGTGGGATGCTACTTTGTCGCTGACGGTCAGTTTTCCCTCTGCCAACAGGATTGTCAGATTCCCATTCATAGCAGTGAACTTTGAGCCTGATATCTGTTTACACAGTCAGTAGCCTCCTTGTTTGGGGAAACAAGGGAGGGAGGGACGGATGAGGATGCAGTGAGGAGGGAGGAACGGATACAGGGAGTGAAGAGTTTTCATGTATTTTCTCAAAAGAGTGCTGGAAATAACAGATCTTACAGTGTCAGAAGAGGAAGAGATTACTTGGGCAGAGAAGGGTCCTCAGCTGGACGTTGAAGCCCAAGGAGGTAACTCGACTTCAAAATGACCAGTGGAATAAGGTTTATGAAAAGACATCAGGGTGGTTTTTGGTTTTGTGCCCACCCTGATTTAAGTTGCAACTGTTAAAAAAAATAAATCAGAGATGGTTGTCGCTCACAAGCAATCTTCGAGCATTTACTTTCTAAGCAAGTACTTCAAGAAACAATGGCTTTTTGTTTTCAAAAATCACATATTGCTAATCTCAAAGAGCATTTTGAAAGGAGTCTTCAGTATCATGTGAAAAATTAAAGTATTACTATAGACCAGAAACTGGAAAGGAAGCCTTTTCTATTCTCTAGGAGTCACATTATGCTGTAACCATGTGAGAAGGTAGCCTATAAGTTAAATTTTCTTTGAAACTGGCATGTGACATGGCAAAAATCAAATGCATTGTTTTTTGACAAGGTTTGAGGACTGGAATTTAGAAAAGCACTTGGTGTGGGAGACGGCTGAATTAATACCGTTGAGATCGTGGTTATAAAGATTGATAAAGAAGGTGCATTCACTAAAAGATATAATGGCAGATGTAATAATGACGGCATTCATCATCCGTCAAAGGCATTTATTAAGCACCCACAGGTACTTGGCAGCCTATGGCGTGCCGTGCAAGGAAGACAGACGTGGTCCCTATTCATGCAAGAGCTTGCCATTGTGCTCTTCCTTTGTCAGGAGCATAACGTCCCTACTTGTCACTGGTGCCTGAAAGACACTCCTTGTCATTATTTACGCTGTCTGAGTTTCTGATTTTCAAGGGTGGGGGGCAAGTCTTTTTTGTCGTTTCTTTTAATTATGCCACACACCGTGGTGTTCCATCCTCCAGGGAGACATTGCCGCTGTCAGTGGGTGAGCCTGCAGGTAGGAACCACCCTGATGTTCGTTGACAGCATCCGCAGGAAGATGGGTGGCTTGTGGGAGGTCATCGTGCTCCTCCTAATAGAACCCACAGGGCTTTGCCTGTCTCGCTGTTGTAACCCCTGTACCCGTAGGTTCTGCCCGTCCTGGTCTAGACTGTCAGCAAGCTGAGGGAATGGAGGTCCTTCTGAGCACTCAGCACCCGGCTGGCAGTGCCACCTCACCAGAGGTCAGTGGTTTGTTGACTGACTGAGGCAACAAAAGAATTCCACAAAGCAATGGAAGGTCAGTGGCAGATCTTATCAAATGTTTGTTTTACTCAACTCCTGACGTATCTCATCCTGCACACGTGGACACACCAGTACCTGCTAAATTGCCTGTTTTTCCCATGTGATGTGCTGTGAGCTCTAGTAGTTAAAAGTTGACTCCAGGCAAATGGAAAATGGAGGGTGGGAGACGTTCTCCAGAATTAGTTTCCTATGGGCGCGTGTTACCAGCTGGTAGTCAGTGGGAGGATGGCCTGTGACCAGGACCTCCAAGTCACAATCAGTGGTAGAAACAAGAAATGTGCCCAGTTCATGATTTTTCAAAATACCATGATTGGGGGGAAAAAGTGCCTATGCTGAGCTTTCATTTCATTTCATGTTATACCCTTGAGTTTTAAAGAAGATTTTGATATAAAAAAATCCAATTACAGAACATTTTTTTTTTTTTTGGAAACTGTTGTGGATGACATAGCTCACTGTGTTGTGAAGAGCTGAGTTAAATGCATTCTGAGACATTTTCAAGGTCACGTTTGTTCTTCCAGATTAATTTGTAGGCTTATTGGTGAGGCTACAGGGATTAGTGATACAGCGGGTTTCCTTTATCACCTTGGCCAGCAGGGAGCTCACAATTACATGTTGTCACTGATGAAAGGAGCTTCCTGGCACATTACTTTTTCCTAAAGGCAGAAACTTTATACTCTCTTAATTTTTGTCCTAGTCCATGTGTATATTTTTTCTTGCAAACAGCTTCAAATCCTTTTGAAAGTTAAATATATTTTTATATCTATATACACCTGTTAAATATGTATATTAATATATGGGTCTGTGTGTATGTATACAGGCATTATATACATATACATACATACATATATATATGAATATCTATATACATGTATATATTTATATCTATATCCATAAACACACACAAATCATTCATAAATCTACTCAACAACATTTATTGAGCATCTGCTAGTTGCTAGGTACCATTTGGTGCATTGAGGAATCTGACCACTGACAACGTAGCTTCCTTCTTTTACCAAGCTCCCCTTTTAAAGGAGCCAGACTATAGTGACAATGACATAATAGGCTAATATGCTTTTGGAACAGGAGAGAGGGAAGGATTCTTAAATTTTCTGTGTCTTCAGTTCTGCCCTTTCCCTCATCTTCAACATCTAATTTGTCACCCGCTGTCCTTTTGGCATCCCTTTTCCCGTCCATGACCATCCTCATTAACTTGCATCTCAATTGCTCCAACAGCTTCCCATCTGGCATCTTTTCCTCGATTCTTCGTTTATACTTGTCCGATGATTTTTCCTAAAACTTCACTTTTATCTCTGGGGCTTCCTACTGTGGATCCCCCACCGTGGTAATAATAGTAGTAGCTGATCAGAGGCAGTGCTTGCTCTGAGCTCCTTGCTCTGCATGTATTATCTCATTTAAACCCTACAAAATCGATGAGGTCACTGCAATTATTATTCCCATGTCAGGAGGGAGGGGACTGAGGCTCAGAAAGCTGAAAGCACTTGCCTGAGACCTCACAGCTGCTCCAGAACAGCTCTGGCTTCAGGTCTGTGGTCTCAGTTCTCCTGATGTCTGTTGTCCTGCTGCTGCTGTGCTAGCCTTGTGGGTAGAACCCTGGTGCCTAATATCAACCCTGGCTCTGAGCTCATTCCTGTGCCTCTGCTATTTTCCTCAAAGGAAATGGTATCACCTGTCTGCTCTGTTTAAGGACTCCTTCTGCTGGTCCTCGGCAGATCTTCTCAGGGCTGGTGAGTGGGGCATGAGGCTGCCAGCAGGGCTGCATTACTGGGGCACATCATGTAGCTCCAGGGTGGTGATGACCAATCTTCACCTGGAATTCTGCATTTCCAATCCGGATATCTGACGGCTCCAGGGGCAGAGGAGTCCTGGCGTAGGTTCATAAGAGCAGATCATGTGAGCTGATCAGTATTCAGTGGTGAAGTGGGGGAAGGGAATTCAAGCATTCAACAAGAGACTGGTGCTTCTGCCAGCGGCTGCGTGGCCTGAGAATCCATGGTTCATCCACGAAGGCTTGGCCGGCATTCACGTTCACCCCTCGCCAAATTCTCGCAGCATTCCACAAGAACCAGCACAGACAGTTGGGTCTTACCGGTTAGAGGCCTTTTGGTTGCAAGCAACAGAAACCGTCTCGAGCTGGTCTAAGCACACTGGACACATTCCTTCATTCATTTGGCTTGTAGTTTCCTTAAACAGGGCAGCAGGTGCTTATGCTGTCTTCTTCCTCCAGCTGTGAGTTTCACGTCTCCTACCAAGAAAGGGCTCACTGCCTGATGCCCACAGAAGCATCTTTTGAGAAAAGGAAGTGCTTTATTGTGAGGTCAGCTGGCAAAGAGACAGGAGGCAGGGCTCAAATCTGAATCCTCGATCCTGGGTTCTGAGCGAAATTTAAGGGGTCAGGGGAATAAACTGATTGGCTAGTCTCAGAATCCATCCATATATGATAATCAGCTGCTGGAAGCCAGAGTTACCTTATTGAAGTACGTCTCACTTCCTGGAGGGTTCCTGTGGCGTCACTTCTATTCTTCGCGTTCCGTAGACTGAAGATTCTTGGTTCCGGGGTCATCCTGGAGACGGGTTCCTGTCTTGTCCACGTGCAGTGCTGTCTCTGTGAAATGATTCATCAACAACCCCTTTTAAGGGAGCAAAATCAGTTTCAGCTGTGCTGTTTCACACTGAGCACAAAGATGTCCAGTAAATTCCTGGACACTATTGTAGACATTTGGGATCCCAGTGAATACAGTAAGCCCCGCCTTCCTAGAACTTACCTTCTTCAAGGAGGAAAAGACAATAAATGACAAACATAACAAACATGGAATTGAATATATGTTACAAAATATCAGAGCAGGTAATGGGGGATCTGGGAGGGACAGACTGGTTTTAAGGAGTGGGGTCAGGGCAGGCCTTATTGAGAAGGGAGCAAAGCTATAAAGGGCTATGGGAGGGACAGCCAAGTGGTAATCCAGGGGAGGAACATTCTAGAAGGAAAAGCCAATGCATCTGCCCTGTGTTAGAAGTGTACCTGGCGTGTTGGAGGAACAGTATGGAGGCCGGTGTGGCTGGAGCCTGGCATGTAATTTCTTCTTGAGCTTAGGAGGAAAATTCCTCTTTTAGTGAGGACTTCTGCTGCACATTGGCTGCTCTTGTAGTTTTGAGAGGTCAGTCCTCAAGCAAAGGCTTCCTTTTAAGCTTGAACTTTAAACTAGAACTCTTCTATTTTTCGAAGAGGGAAGCCCATCAAGGTTCTGGCCCTGTGTTTCTGAGGGATGCTTTTTTTTTTTTTTTTTTCTGAAAAAGCCTAGCTTGGGGAGCTGCTCCTGTTTGTAGATAAATTTCAAAAAACATCGTCTTCCAGATGCTGTGTCTCCACAGCACATTTTGGATGCCTGACATTTAAAATCCTGGAAAAGAAACCTCCAGTGTCTTGTATCTCTTTGGAAATGATGAATTTCAAATGAACTCAAGTTAATGTAGTGCTTGTGAAGGGCGCCAGACAAACCGTGTTCAAAACTGTAGACTCTCGACAAAACAGGTCCATCAGGACCCCTTTCAGCAGATGGCTCTGCCCTCCCAGCCTCGCAGCAGACCCAGACGTCGGCTCTTAGCGTGAGAAGGTAATTTCTGTTTACTTCCCCTTCACTGTCGCACCTGTGGGTTACCGTGCCAGTTCCAGCAAATGATCTTACTTCATGCGCCTTAGTAATTGGATAACTAATCAAATTTCTGTTTTAATTGGAAAGTTTGGTATCAGGCTGATGCAGCCCGGGACACTTAGAGGGTGTGATCTGGACTTGTAACTCATGGGTGACTACTTCTTTGGTCACATAAACATGGCCCCTTGAATAAATGTTAGCTGTAGACACTGTCTCTTGATGGTGATATTGATCAAAAGTGAGCTCCACTGTTGACATTTGAGGCTGGATTCTTCTTTGCTGGGTGGGGTGGGGGGGCGCTGTCTGTGAATTACAGGATGTTTAGCCACATCCCTGGCCTGTACCCACTAGATGCTGGTAGCATCGTCTCCATTTTGTGACCACCAAAACGTCTCCAGGTGTTACCAGAAGTCCAGTGGGCGACAGCATGGCTATGGACCATCAGATGCCAACATCTGGGTGACAGTGATCAGACCCTGTATTTACAAAGTGGTTTCACAACCACCCCACAAGTTGAATAGGATCACGTCTTATAACAATAAAGACAGCAACGTTCACCTCTTCGTTTCTTCTTATGGATCTTCTTTTTTTCTTATTATAGAAGTAATACATGTTCATCTTAGAAAACTTGTGCACAAAACAAAACTATGAGATTGAACTACAATTCGACTGTGTTCTCACCAGCCATCAATAAACTTCTGTTAATTTATCTACTCTTTTTCATGCATACATCCATGTATCAATAGATACAATTTTGTTGCAAAAATAAGATCATGCTTTTTGTCCTGTGTCCTAATCTATTTCCTTCTCTGTGCGAAACATAAATACATTTTCTGAGAAATATTCTCACCTGTGACTCTATTAAATATTCTCTCCTGTGATTCTAATAGCTGCATGGTATTACAATGTGGAGGTGGACTGTAATTTACTCGTGGGTCCCCTGCTATTGGCATTTAGGTTGTGTACAGTTTTTCTCTATAAACACTGCTTTGGTGATTTCTTTTTCACATTTAGAACACTGAAACAGACTGGGTAATGGAACGCTGGGTTTTGGTCAAGGGTGAGGGGATGAGTAGGAGGAAGGGGTTGAGAACAACATCAGGTGTGTGAGCTTTAGTTACTGTGGAAGAGGATGGTGGTTCCATCTACTGAGATAGGATGGAGAAAAGATGATGGGTTTTGTGGTGAGTCTGCCCACACTGACACTGAGCTGCCAGACAACTGGAGATGTCTGATGGCCAAGCAGAAACGAGGATGCAGGTTTGAGAGAGCCGTCTGGAGTGATCTTTCTAGAAGTGGGATCGAATCCTTTGGCACAGTGCTGTCCACCAGAAGCCTACTGCAAACCACATGTGTAATTTTTAGATTTCTCGTGGCTGCAGTAAAAAAATGAGTTAAAAGAAACAGGTGAAATTATTTTAATAATACATTTTATTTAACCCAGTATATCCAGACTGTCATTTCAAAGTGTGCACACTAGCCACATTTCAGGTGCTCAGTCGCCGTAGGTAGCTTGTGGCTACCATACTGAACAGGGCAGCTCTGAGGATGACACCACAGCACTGTTCACTTTGTCTTCCAGGGGACATCTGGTAACAACTGGAGACATTTTGGATTGGCACAGCTGGAGGAAGTGCTATTGGCATCTAGTGGGTAAAGACCGGGGATGTGACCAAACATCCTCCAATGCATAGGAAAGCCCTTCAAGCAAAGAATTATCCAGCCCAGATTGTCTCTAGTGCTGAGGTTGAAAAACAGTTGTCTACAGTCAACATTTGTTCAAGGGACCATGGTGTTCCCAAGTGTCAGGCCTGTGTGCAGAGCTCTACAAGGATTGTCTCACGGAATCCTCAGAGCAGCCCTATGAACTAAGTTTTATTACAGTTTCCATATTGCTGATGAATTAACCGAGGTCTAGACAAGTTAGGTGCATTTGTCCAAGGTCATGGACCTTGGGTTCAAACTCAGGCCATCTGACCCAAGAATAGAGAGAGAGAGTGGCTATATGGAAGTGAGCTTTACCATTACCTTGAATAAGCAGAGTTATCCAAAACATCTGCTTAAGTTCAATATCTCATCTTTCAGTTGTTGGTGAATAAACATGGCAATACTGTACTTCTAGCCTCTCTTTGAATTTTTTGAAATTAGGCTTGTCCACTTGGTCACATCAGTGTGGTCAAATGGAAGACCATCTCATCTCAAATGCCCCTGATTGGCTCTGAAGTCTTGGGGGAGTTAGTTAAGCACTCTGAATTCCAAGCACTTTCATCTATAAAATGGGCACAGGTACGCTTACCTTGCAGGACTAATGTAGGGCCTGAATGTACTAACATGTTTGAAAGCGTTTCACACCTGTTCACTAGCTGCTTAATAAATCTAAGCCAGAATTGTATCACCACATCCTTGGTTTAAACTCTCTGCCACCCATCAAGGAGAGGGTCTGATGCCTGATTTGGAAGGACCAGAAGAATGTGCATCCCTCGTCCTCTTGAAGCTTCCAAATATGGGCACAAGATGCTGGTCAACAGAATTATGTTTCTTGAAAATGAAAAAAGAGTCATCGCCAGAACTCTTCTCTGTGTCTGGTGCCTTGAAACACTTAGGAGCCGTATGATTTCTGAGGCAGAATAAAGCTGAAGAGAGGTGGCATCCAAAATAGCACTTTCAAAAAAATTCTGAGCAAGGGCATTTGCAGTATGGAAGTGGAATGTTAATTGAAATCTGACTCTGCCAACAGGAGCTTTGGAGAGAGCCCAATCAAGATTAGACTAATTAAGACATCTTTAAAATGGAACAGGTTGGACCGTCTTAAAGAAGAATTGAACCAAGTGAAAACTATATGCTGAGGAATATGACTCTGGAGGGTTGAGAAAACAAAACAAACAAACATGCAAATAATTATCGTCAACTCAAAGGAAGGAAGGAGAGATGCTAGCTCTGTGGACCTCGGTGAGTCAGCCCTACCGTACCGGAAACAAAATTTTCTAACATGTCGCTGACATTGGCAGGTTGGTTGTTGGGCAGACATGTCATTTAAACCGCCCTGGAAATAAACTGTTTTCTTTTACAGGCTATCCTGAACGTGTTTTAGGGAACACTTCCTCTACACTTGCACCATGACATAAAAGACCCCAAAGACCAAAATATTCCAACAGAGCTCATTTTTAATGTACAGCATTGTGTGATTTTAAAAAAACTGTTTTAATGCCTCTTATCTCTTGGCTTCCCTTCCTTTGTTTCCTCCCGAGCCAATCAAAAAGTCTTTATTTTAATGTGTTGCAAAATAAAGTAGCAGTTCTACAAAAAGCACAGATAAGACACCTAATTTTTAAGGTTGTGCTAAGTGCTGAACTAACCTGACAGCCTATATTTAGTATAATGATTTATTTGCTCTTCCAAAAAGCTAACAATTTACCATAAAATTTTGGATACAAAAGGTGAGATTCTACCAACTACACAATATAATCAATAGCGTGACTCGGTACCTCGGAAGATTCCAGTCCTCCCAAACTATATTTTGACAAGACTTAACAACAGTTAAAACATAATTGTCTTTGCTCATTATTGGAAACAGTACTTTGTGTGCCGATGGCATCACAATAAATATTTCTGTGATTAGGAAACTTGTTATAGTCCAACAGCAAGTTTGCTCAAGCCTTAAATTATTTTTCATAATCTGTAAATAATGTTGACATTACTTTGGCATTATAATAAATATTAAGGCTATTTGGAAGTGAATCTGCTAGTTTAGATGCCTGCCTACCAAAACAAACTTATTTATATTATTGGCACATAGAATCAGGAAATATCACACACACAGTCTTCTGCATTTGGCTGGCATATTTTATGTGATCATTACATTTGTTTGGAGGGTTCAAGAGTCATATAATTAATACACTAATAAACTATTTTGTAGAGCTGTTTTTCAGAAGCACACTACCAAATGCCTTTTAAATAACACAATAACTGAAGGCTTGTTCGCAAGAAATAGCAATTGATAATAAAACAGTTAACTGAATGGTTTAACCTTTTTTATTAACAACGAGTAATGCAACTTTAGAAGATGGGGAGGAATAAACAAGGGAGAAAATTGAAGTTTTCGGAGTAATTTGTGCAAGCAAACGGATTGTGATTTGTGGGAAAGATATGGAAAATGAAATCTAGATGCTGGTGGTTACAGACAGGATTTTTATAACAGCAGCCATGCTATTTTTATGCAGTAAACAAGAAGAGGAAGGAAAGAGGTCATAGTGAAACAAATAAGAAAGTTCCCTTAGAAATGTGGTTTTTAATGTTAAAGGACTTCCCCTTTTTCTGTTGTACCATTTTTCCTTAAACTGATAACGTTATCCGCCCTTCTTTGGGAAAAACCATGTGAGTGATGACAGTCATGTGCCATATATGTTGGCAAAGGGGGTCAATTTCTGGCTCCGCTACCCAGCTGGGTCTTCAACTGCTGGGCCTCCATCTCTTTTCTATAAAAAGTGGGCAGCAGGACCAGATGGCTTCACAGGCGAATTCTATCAAATATTTAGATAAGAGCTAACACCCATCCTTCTCAAACTCTTCCAAAATATAGCAGAGGGAGGAAAACTCCCAAACTCATTCTATGAGGCTACCATCACCCTGATACCAAAACCAGACAAAGATGTCCCAAAGAAAGAAAACTACAGACCAATATCACTGATAAACATAGATGCAAAAATCTTCAACAAAATACTAGCAAACAGAATCCAACAGCATATTGAAAGGACCATACACCATGAGCAAGTGGGATTTATCCCAGGGATGCAAGGATTCTTAAATATATGCAAATCAATCAATGTGATACACCATATTAACAAATACACCATATTAACAAATGATCATCTCAATAGATGCAGAAAAAGCTTTTGACAAAATTCAACACCAATTTCTGATAAAAACCCTCCAGAAAGTAGGCATAGAGGGAACTTACCTCAACATAATAAAGGCATATATGACAAACCCACAGCCAACATCATTCTCAATGATGAAAAACTGAAGCCATTTCCTCTAAGATCAGTAATAAGACAAGGTTATCCACTCTCACCACTGTTATACAACATAGTTTGGGAAGTTTTAGCCACAGCAATCAGAGAAGAAAAAGAAATAAAAGGAACCCAATCGGAAAAGAAGAAGTAAAGCTGTCACTGTTTGCAGATCACATGATACTATACATAGAGAATCCTAAAGATGCTACCAGAAAACTACTAGAGCTAGTCAATGAATTTAGTAAAGTAGCAGGATACAAGATTAATGCACAGAAATCTCTTGCAGTCCTACACACTAATGATGAAAAATCTGAAAGAGAAATTAAGGAAACACTCCCATTTACCCCTGCAACAGAAAGAATAAAATACCTAGGAATAAACCTACCTAAGGAGACAAAATACCTGTATGCAGAAAACTATAAGACACTGATGAAAGAAATTAAAGATGATAAAAACAGATGGAGTTTTTACCATGTTGTTGGACTGGAAGAATCAACATTGTGAAAGTGACTCTACTACCCAAAGTAATCTACAGATTCAATGCAATCCCTATCAAACTACCAATGGCATTTTTCACAGAACTAGAACAAAAAATTTCACAATTTGTATGGAAACACAAAAGACCCCGAATAGCCAAAGCAATCTTGAGAAAGAAAAACGGAGTTGGAGGAATCAGGCTCCCAGACTTCAGACAATACTACAAAGCTACAGTAATCAAGACAGTATGGTACTGGCACAAAAACAGAAATATAGATCAATAGAACATGATAGGAAGCCCAGAGATAAACCCACTCACATATGGTCACCTTATTTTTGATAAAGGAGGCAAGAATGTACAATGGAGGAAAGACAGCCTCTTCAATAAGAGTTGCTGGGAACACTGGACAGCTACATGTAAAAGAATGAAATTAGAGCACTCCCTAACACCATACACAAAAATAAACTCAAAATGGATTAAAGACCTAAAAGTAAGGCCAGACACTATAAAACTCTTAGAGGAAAACATAGGCAGAACACTCTATGACATAAATCACAGCAAGATCCTTTTTGACTCACCTCCTAGAGAAATGGAAATAAAAACAAAAATAAACAAATGGGACCTAATGAAACATAAAAGCTTCTGCACAGCAAAGGAAACCATAAACAAGACCAAAAGACAACCCTCAGAATGGGAGAAAATATTAGCAAATGAAGCAACTGAGAAAGGATTAACCTCCAAAATTTATAAGCAGCTCATGCAGCTCAATATAAAAAATACAAAAATGGGCAGAAGACCTAAACAGACATTTCTCCAAAGAAGATATACAGATTGCCAACAAACACATGAAAGGATGCTCAACATCATTAATCATTAGAGAAATGCAAATCAAAACTACAATGAGGTATCACATCATACCGGTCAGAATGGCCATCATCAAAAATCTACAAACAATAAATGCTGGAGAGGGTGTGGAGAAAAGGGAACCCTCTTGCACTGTTGGTGGGAATGTAAATTGATACAGCTACTATGGAGAACAGTATGGAGGTTCCTTAAAAAACTAAAACTAGAGCTACCATAGGACCCAGCAATCCCACTACTGGGCATGTACCCTGAGAGAACCATAATTCAAAAAGAGACATGTACTACAATGTTCATTGCAGCACTATTTACAATAGCCAGGACATGGAAGCAACCTAAGTGTCCATCAACAGATGAATGGATAAAGAATTTGTGGCACATATATACAATGGAATATTACTCAGCCATAAAAAGAACAAAATTGTGTTATTTGTAGTGAGGTGGATGGACCTAGAGTCTGTCATACAGTGAAGTAAGTCAGAAAGAGAAAAATAAATACCGTATGCTAACACATATATATGGAATCTAAAAAAAAAAAAAAAAGGTTCTGAGGAACCTAGGGACAGGACAGGAATAAAGACACAGATGTAGAGAATGGACTTGAGGATACGGGGAATGGGAAGGGTAAACTGGGACGAAGTGAGAGAGTGGCATGGACATATATACACTACCAAACGTAAAATAGATAGCTAGTGGGAAGCAGCCGCATAGCACAGGGAGATCAGCTCGGTGGTTTGTGACCACCTAGAGGGGTGGGATAGGGAGGGTGGGAGGGAGATACAAGAGGGAGGAGATATGGGGATATATGTATATGTATAGCTGATTCACTTTGTTATAAAGTAGAAACTAACACACCACTGGAAAGCAATTATACTCCAAGAAAGATGTTAAAAAAAAAAGTGGGCAGGTTTCTTAGGTCTAAAATTCAGGATCATCATTTCATTTGTTTTGTCTTATCCCTCCAATAAACTGACTACAAGTCTGTGTGCTCACTCAACTAGTCAAGTCAACTGAGAAGAAGGAGCAATACAAGGCCTTTTAAAAAATTAAAGTATAGCTGTGCCCTCTGGGCTACCATATATATATGTACACACACACACATATATACACAAACATACACAAACAAATATACAAACACATAATACACATATACACACATGCACACACATACACATAAATACATATACACATAAATATACACACATACATATACACACATGAAAACCCACGTACACACACATACACACGTAACACAATACATACATATACACACATGCACACACATACACACAACATACATAAACGGACACATATACATACATGCATACACACATACAAACACACACACACACATACATAGAGCATATACACAGAGAGGCATACATATATACACATGCACACATAAATATATATACACACATACATACACACACACAAACACATACATATACACACACAAACACATACACATATACACACACAAACACACACATACTTACATATACACACCCACACACATATACATATACCCACATACATAGACACATATACACATACATACACACCTACATATATGCGCAACACACACATACATACACACATGCACACGCATACACATATGCACACAATACATATGCACACATACATATACACAAATACACACAAATACAGACATACACATACAGACAGACACACATATCCACACACACATATATGCACACATATTCATATACACAAACATGCAGAAACGCATTCATACATAAGCACATACATACATATACACACAAAATACCCCAAACACATACATACAAAATACATATGCATGCATACATACACACTTATACACATATACACACCCCACACATACATATATGCAAACATTCATATACATACACACATACACATACATATAACCACATATATACACACGTACATACCTATACAGACACACACATATACACACAAACATATGCACATACACACATGCGTACATGCATACACGTCCACACATACACATGTACACACATACACACATATACATACATACATGCACACATACATATACACATATACAGAGACACACACATACATGCATATATACACACATACACACGTACGTACATATCCACACATACACACACGTACACACCTATACACACATACACATATACGCACACATGCATATACACACATACATATATACACACGTACACACACGTACATATACACACATACACACGTATACACACACTTATACACATACGCACATGCACTTTCATACATATACACATGCACATACATACATATACACACATAAACACAGAGAGACATACACACATATATACACACATATACATATATGCACACATACAGACATACATATACACATACATGCACACATACACATACGTGCATACACACCCACACATATATACATATATACATATATATGTATTTATATATATTTGATATGGGTCGATCTGAAGTTCTCTGGCAAATTAGTTCACTTTTAATTCTTGATCTTCACAGTTGGAAGTGACCTTGTGGTCCAACTGAGTAATGTGGGTCTTGCTTCTGTTTGTCTATATGTTTGAGTCACTCATGATGGGTGGAGGGAAGAGTCAACAGACCCCTTGATGTGCAGTGAATGCTTTCTATTCACCCCACACACCCCGCCTCTCCTGGAGAGCCTTGCGGACCCCTGAGCTCTGGGTTCCCCATCAGGCTGGGATTGGGCCTGTGGAGAGTTCTTGAGTAGAGGAAAAAAAAGGGAGCATGGAACAGAGGGGTCGTTAGAGAAATAAAGGGCTGAAGTTAGGGGAAACAGTGCTGGGAAGTGAGGAAGGAATTAGGAGAAAGAAGACGGCAGGAACCAGAAAGGGTGCTGCCTTGGGACACGCTCAGATGGAAGAGTCCACGGACCCTTGGGATTCTGGAAAAAATGGGGAGATTTCGGGAGTCTGGCTTAGCTCTTTGCCTTTGACTACAAGATAATTCTTTATGCTTATATTTTTAAATAATATATATTTTTTCTTATTGGAAACTAGAAAAAAATTACTGCAGAATATAAAAAATACAGTAAGTATAAGAAAAAATGTCTGTAAACTCACCACCTAGTGATAATTATTAGCATTCAGATATGTTTCTTCTAAGCAGTTTCTTTTGCTATGTTCATATGTAATATTATTTTTATAGGTTTTTCTTTGGCTTTGTGTCCTGGTCTGTTCATTTTGTATTAAATCATGAGTTCCCCTTCTTGGTTTCTATTCACTAAAATATAATTTTAATGATGGTTTGAGATCCCTGGGTTGGTTGTGTAGTAATTTAATAAACCATCTCCAAATATTTAGATGGCTTCCCATTTTTCATGATTATATAAATGCTGAGTGAAACGTCTTATTTGATGTATGAATTGGTCATCACATCGATGATAGTTCTTTTGGAGTAGATCCCTAGAAATGGAACTCCTGCATTGAGAGGTATGAACAGTTTAAAACCCTCGGCGCTATTTTCAGAGGGTTTTGAACCTCAGTTTCCCCCTCTGCCCTTCCAACAAGGTTGATTTGAGAATGAACATCACATCATGTGTGAGTTCTGGGTAATGGGCACACCCTGCTGTAGGCAGCTTCCTAAGCAATGTTGCTTATTACTGTTTCTATGTGCCTCGAATAAGGTCCTCTTACTAGTGAAAATCTGGAAAACTTTTCTGCCCCCTTTCTCAAGAAGATCTATGCTATCCTGGAAACCATGGCACAAGACGCCGTTTAAAAAGAATTTTCATCTGCTTTGGGAAGTAAAATCTAAACACGTATTTCAGAAACTGCTGTAAATTTCACTAAAGCTACAATGTTTTCCTTAGAAGTCGAGGACATATGGTTAGTCTTCCAGTGTTACTAGTAACAAAGTCTTGAAAATATTAACTACTTCATTCTTCGGAGGAGAGTGTAAAATTATCCTTTATTTTCTTTTTGCCTCCCACACTTTGGTTTTAACAAAACACGAGACATTCCTATTATAAGTAATTACAGCCCTTCTGTTCCAGTCCTTCAGTGCCATAAAATTAGCTATTGTACTAAATAATTAGCACATGCCATTCAGAATATCCTAAAAATTATATGCAACACCAAGCAGGCACTCTACACTGACACTTGGCCACGTTCTCTCAGAAACCACTCAATGAAAATTAGGTATTGGCAACAGGTGCCTTGAAAACAACTTATTAATTGTAAAAAAAATATTAAGCATTTGAATGACGGCATGTAAAAGCATTTTCAAGTTTGGAATTGTCTGAACTCTGACTTCTTAAATATAGTCTTGACTGCTCGCACACTAATTGCACCCTTGAGGAGCATCCCACCAGCTAATTTAAAGCTCACACACAACCAGCAGAGTCTCCCCTGGGCCTAGGAGACAGCCAAATGAGGATCTGGACCCCTGAAAAGTTGCTGACCCTATGCAGAGAGGCTGCCCAGGGTCAGCTTTGCTCTTTCAATCACTGAAGATTATATTTACGTTAATTTTTTAACGCTCACTAAAATAAAACATGGTTGTTTTGAAAGGTGTTGTGGCTCTGCAGTTGATGAGGACCTTAATGATTTTACAAATTTGAGATGTTGTGTCAAACTTGTTTTATTTCATAAAGTAATGATTTCCAGGTCCTCTAACTGGGGGAGCATGGCTATTGAGACCTTGTGTTTTGAATATCACATATTGAATATCACATCATAATTTTGACTATTTGGAATAACTGAGCTCAAATTAGGGAAGACTCTGACTTGTGCAATTTTTTTTTTTCTTTTTTGGCTGTGCTGTGTGGCTTGTGGGATCTTAGTTCCCTGACCAGGGATTGAACCTGGGCCCTTGGCAGTGAGATTGCGGAGTCCTAAACACTGGACCACCAGGGAATTCCCAGTGAATTATTTTTTAAAAGGCAGATTAGTTTTATTTTAGTGTACAGACAGACAAGGATACTCAACTGACATTCAGGCTTAGTACAGGTTTGATAAGAATTAGATAGTGATATGTTTAAAATAGGCATAAGGGCACAGAAGAAGGATAGTATTAACTACCCTCCCCCACTCCACCAAAAATGAGCTGATATGCTGTGTTATATCAGACAAAATAGACTCACTGGAGTTAAAAGATGGTCATTTCATGTGAAAAAGCAAATCTCAAGAATGATGTAATAATTTTAGATATAATAGTTCTAGGTATAAAATATAATATGTATCTAGGACTTAAAATATAAAGAAAATCTTTATAGCACTACAAGGAGAAATTGACACATCCATAGAGCCCTACCCCCTGCCCTTGAGTTATTGATTGAAGAGGCAAATAGAGGATGTGAACAACTGGCAAGTGGGATCTAGCGGATGTATTTAGAATATGGTATCACTTTGTACCCAAGTTGAAGAATACACATTGTTTTGAAGCATACATGAATAGTTTTGAAATTTGTCACATGTACACCGATTCTCAAATGTGGCTTTGTGTTGGAATCACCTGGGGTGTTTTAAAAGCCAGTAATGTCCAGCATTGTGATGTAGTTGGAATGGAGTATGCCCTGGGAACTGGGACTTGTAAAATCTACCAAGGTGGTTCTAATATGCAGTTCAGATTGTGAACTACTGCTCTAGCCTAAAGTAGCCCCAACTGATTTCAGTGCATTGTATATGATAGGCCACCATCTCTGACCAGATTGTAATTAACTGAAAAATCAGTATAAAAAATATAACTAGAGGGCTTCCCTGGTGGTGCAGTGGTTGAGAGTCCGCCTGCTGATGCAGGGGACATGGGTTCATGTCCCGGTCCGGGAAGATCCCACATGCCGCGGAGCGGCTGGGCCCGTGAGTCATGGCCGCTGAGCCTGCGTGTCCGGAGCCTGTGCTCCGCAGCAGGAGAGGCCACAACGGTGAGAGGCCCGCGTACCACAAAAAAAAGAAAAAATATATATATATATAACTAGAAGAAGTCACATATTTGAACTTTAAAAGTTATACTTCTGAACAATATATGGGACAAAAATAAATAAAAAGAAAATGTCCTTCAACAGAAGAATGGATAAAGAAGAGGTGGTACATATATACAATGGAATATTACTCAGCCGTAAAAAGGAACAATATTGTGCCATTTGTAGAGATGTGGATGGACCTAGAGACTGTCATACAGAGTGAAGTGAGTCAGAAAGAGAAAAACAAACATTGTATAATATTGCTTATATGTGAAATCTAGAAAAATGATACAGATGAACTTATTTGCAAAGCAGAAATGAGACATGGACATAGAGAACGGATGTATGGATACCAGGGGTGGAAGCTGTGGGGAGTGGGATGAATTGGAGAATGGGATTGACATACATACACTACTATGTGTAAAATAGATAACTAATGAGAACAGACTGTATAGCTCAGGGAACTCTACTCAATGCTCTGTGGTGACCTAAATGGGAAGGAAATCCAAAAAAAGAGGGGATATATGTATACGTATAGCTGATTCACTTTGCTGTACAGCAGAAACTAACACAAATTGTAAGGCAACTGTACTCCAATAAAAATTAATAAAAAATATTAAAATAAAATAATAAAATAATAAACTATTTAGAGCTGTTTGATGACAAATGCCTATAAATCATGGTGTGTGGAGTGAAGCTACAGCAGCAAAACGAGAGAAATCTACTTAGATTAGAAAAGTAAGAGACTAAAAATTAATGAGAAATTTAATTTAAGAACAGAGATAAAGAATAGCATTTAAGCCCAAGGAAACCAGCAGGTCGAAGAAAGTGGGAGTTTCAGAAATTAATGGAATAGAAAATAAACATACAATAAGAGAGGACGAACAAAGCCAACAGTTGATATTCTGAGATTAATAAAATAGACAAAACTCTTTCAAAGTTAATTAAGAAAAATCGAGAAAAAAGGCACAAATAAATGATTTGAGAAATAAAAAGATGATGCAGAGATTAAATTGATGATATTATGAATGAGACATGTATGCCAATAAATCTGAAGTCCTCAATTAAATGAATAAAATACCAGGAAAAAATATAACTTATCATAACTGATTCAAGATGAAGTAGTTCTATGAACCATTAAGGAAATTGAATCAGTGGTTTAAAATCTTTTCACAAAGAAAGCAATAGAACCAGACTATTTGAAAGGGAAGTTCTATCAAATATTTAAGGAACCAATAATTTTATTTTATACAAATTCTTACAGAGAATGAAAAGGAAGGAACAATCCTCAACTCACATTGTGAAACGGTCCTCACCTCGATGGCAAAACCAGATCAAGAACAACAAAAAAGTAAAAAAAAACCAAAGAATTACAGTTGAGTCTCACTCATGAACATGGATGCAAAAATGCTTAACAAAATTTATTAGCACAACAAACCCAGCAACATATAAAACATACAACACATCATGAAGAAGTTGGGTTTACTCTAGTAATGCAAGATCAATGGAATTCACCACATTAACCAAGTAAAAGAGAAAAACCCATGTGGTAATCTCAATAGATGCAGATAATATTTTGAATAAAATTCCACATCTCTTTGTAAGAAATAGAAAATATTCTAACTAAATTGGAATAAAAGAGAACTTTCTTAATACGTTATAGGACATGTAAAAAGTTCTACAGAAAACATCAGATTTAATGGCTAAATGTTGAAAGCAGTATCTTTAAGTAGAGAACAAGGCAGCAAGGAGGATACAGTCACCAAAGCAGTCAACTTTGTACTGAAGGTGTTATCAATAAGAGGGAAAGGAAATAAAATATAAAGATTGGAAATGAAGAAATAAAATTCTCATTACTTGAAGATGGCATAATTGTCTACATTAAAAAAAAACAAATCCACAAATAAATCATGAGAATTAATTAGCAGTCAATAAGGTTGATAGAATAGAACCCCAAATGTAGAAGTCAACTGCATTTCCTTAAATCAGCAAGAGCTCTTAGGAAATGTAAGTAAAAATCTATTTATAGAAAATAATTTATAAAATTTCAAGAAATCAGTTTGATAAAATATGGATAAGCCCTTTATGGAAGAAATTATAAAAGTTTACTGAAAGAAATTGAAGCTACCCAGCTCAAGACACATCTTAAAGAGGAAGACTCAATACTGTAAAGATATAATTCTCCAAGCTGATGTGTAGATTCAATGAATTTCCAGTCTAAGTGCCAAGAGGATTTTTTTTAAATAAATTTATTTATTTATTTATAGCTGTGTTGGGTCTTTGTTGCTGCTTGTGGGCTTTCTCTAGTTGTGGCGAGCAGGGGCTACTCTTCATTGCGGTGCGTGGGCTTCTCATTGCCGTGGCTTCTCTTGTTGAGGAGCACGGACTCTAGGCACGTGGGCTTCAGTTTGTGGCTCATGGGTTCAGTAGTTTAGGCTTGTGGGCTTAGTTGCTCCGTGGCATGTGGGATCTTCCCGGACCAGGGCTCGAACCCGTGTCCCCTGCATAGGCAGGCAGATTCTTAACCACTGCGCCACCAGGGAAGTCCGGATTTTTTTTTTTTTAAGACAACAAACTGATTCTAAAAGGTGTATGGAAGAGGTAAGGGCCAAGAAGGGTCAACACTCTTTGGAAGAAGAAAATGAAATGGGGAACTTTGATCTCACAGACAGAAAAACTTACTTTAAGTTATAAAAGACCCAACCAAGTATTGGTGGAATAGAATACAGAGCCCAGAAGCTCATACATATATGGGAACTTGATTTATGATAGTGCTGGTATTGAGAAACACTGTAGGAATTATTGAATTTGGTAATTTGGGACAACTGGGTAAAAATATGGGTCTCTCATTCTCACCACACACAAAAATTCAGTTCCAAGGGAATTTAGGACATAAGTGGCAAAATATAAAACTCATAGGAGATTGTCTTCGTGAACTTTGGAGAGGTTTTCTTAAACAAGGTACAAAACATAAGGCAAAAGATAAAAAGCACAAGACAGAAACTTAGAGGATAACAGGAATATACTAGGATATATATATATAATTAGAATGACAAATACCTATCATGGAGGAGCAGGGGCCTTGGTTCTGCTGGTGAGCGTGTAGACTTGTACTAGCATCCTGGTAGTCCTAGTGAAGCTGAATATTTGCATACCTCATGGTCAAGCACTTCCATTCCTACTGAGGTCCTGTAGACTTGAGATGTCCACTGAGTCTTTCTGTGATGATGGAAATGTTCTACATCTGCCCTCCAATATGGTAGCCATCGAGCCACACATGGCTGCTGAGCGCTTAAAATATGGCTAGGGTAACCAAGGAAACGAACTTTACAGTTTATCCAATTTTAATTCATTTCAATTTAAATAATCACTCTGGTGGATGGTGTAGCTGAAAAATGGTGCTTCCTGACATATTTCATCCACAGAAAATGGTAACATTTGGGAAGGGAATCTCTTTCACATGTGTACCAGGAGACATGAACAAGAATGTCCATCAAATATAGAATAGATAAGCAATCGTGGTATATCCATACAATGGAAAACTACAAGGCAAGACAAAGACAGGGCAGTAACCCCAGCACATCATGAACCTGAACAAAGAACAGAAACTCAATTAAAAGCAGGAACTGGTTTCATTTATATAAAAAATTTTTTTAAGGCAAAATAAAGTCTATTGTTTGAGACCAAAAAGGCAATTGGCAAAACCGTGAAGAAAAAACAAGTATATGATTAACACAAAATTTGGGGTAGTGGGTACCTCTCTGAGGAAAAAGGAGGCTGAGGTTGGCAGGGGTGGCTTACTGGGGGTGCCGCCTATATTTTTGTTTTGGGAGGTGGTACCTATTTATTTTATTACTAGCAGAACTAAATGAAACTGAACATATACATTAGACACTCTCTTGTATGTAGATTTCATAACTAAAAAAGAAGAGATAAGAAGAGTCATAGTTTAAAAGGGTTCATAAAAGGTAGAAGATGCCTAAAATAGCTTCTTCTTAGGTTTTTTTGTTTGTTTGTTTTTTTGCGGTACGCGGGCCTCTCACTGTTGTGGCCTCTCCCGTTGCAGAGCACGGGCTCCGGATGCGCAATCTTCTTAAGTTTTTAAAGCATCTTCTGCTTCTAGTTAATATGTTAATTCAATAAGTATGTTAGTAGATCTAAAGGCAAGTATCAGCCCAGTTGAAATCATTTGCTCACAAACAAATCCAGTAAGTATTCACTGAGCCCCTACTATAGGCAGTGCTGTTCCAAATAGTAGGGATATGGTGTGGATAAAGTCCCTGCATATAATGTTAGATGTGAGGAGTGCTGTGGAGAGAGAGAAACCAGGGAAAGAGGCACAGGGGTGGACAAGTTTAGGTAGGGTTGGTCAGGAAGAGATTTTCTGCAAGGCTGAGCATTGAAGAAAGTCCTACGGGGGATGAGTGAGGGCAGCCACGTGGATTCCTGGATGCCAAGCATCTCTGGCAGAGGGAGCCCCAGATACAAGGACCCGAGGTAGAAGCATGGGTGGGAATTTGAAGGGACCACAGGAGGCCAGTGTAGCTGGAGGGAAGGCAGGATTCCGGGAGATCCTGGTGAGGTCTTGGCAATGGGAAGGAATTTCATGGTTTTGAACAGGAGGCTGTATTTTCCAACGTCTCTCTCCAGCTGCTGGGGGAAGAGTGTATGTCAGGCTGAAGTTAGAAGTTGAGAGAAAAGACAGAGGCTATTCAGTGGCAGAGAGAGGGGATGGGGGCCTGGGCCAGAGGTGACATGGAGAAGGTCTGAAAGTGAAAATGAGTCGGATCCAATCAGCCACATTTTACTGTATATGCAGCATTTAATTCTTCTTATTGTGGAAGGGAAAGGCTCCATGTAGAGTCCAGGAATGGAAAAAAAAGAGGAGATAAAGACCCAACCCTTTCAGTCCTCTAGATTCATGACCACATCATTTGTAGTCAAGAAGATCTTTCCAAATGCAAGTCTGAGCTGAGCCCATCTGCCCTTTAAACCCTTACTGACTTCTCATGACCCTTTGGACACTTTACCAAAACCCTTAGGGCCAGCGTGGTCCTACTGCCGCCCTCCCAGCCCCTCCCCCTCCCCCAAGGCGGGGCCACAGTCTTCCTTCAATTGTCGGAATGTATTGCTAAGTCTTAGCCTTTGCTCTGTGTAGAGCAACTGAGTCGATTCTTTGGTGATAAAGTTCACTAAGGTTAATTATAGAACGAAAATGTTGTATAGCTATATGCTCTCAGAGTAGTGTCTGGTGCATAATAAGAACTTAATAAAATTTTAGCCTTTATTAGAAGAGATTTTACGGTTCCTTTATGAGCCTGCCTGCCGGTTCCCCATGGGTTGTCCATTTTCAAAGTGGACTCCCGCCTTCTGAGATAGAGAATTCCACTGGGAGAAAAAGCTTCCTGACATTCATCCCAAATGGGCCTGTTTGGAGGCTGCATCCTTTGCTCCCAGGTGGACCTCTGGGGTTATGCAGCATTAGTCTCCTCTAAAGGTATCAAAGCTGAGTTTCAGTTCGGAACCACCAGCTTTATCTTGCCTTCCCAATTGGGACCCAGCCAATGAGATTTGTAAAAGTTGAATTTGTTGATATTCTTTATTAAAAAAATTATTTTTTAATTTTTATTTTACATTGGGGTATAGTTGATTGACAATGTTGTGTTAGTTTCAGGTGTACAGCAAAGTCATTCAGTTATACATGTACATACCTCTATTCTCTTTCAGATTCCTTTCCCAATATAGGCTATCACAGAATATTGAGTAGAGTTCCCTGTGCTCTACAGTAGGTCCTTGTTGATTATGTATTTTATATACAGTAATGTATATACGTTGACATTTTTAAAAACTGTAGATTTCATATCATCAGTTGGATTTCTGGCAACTGTCAATGCCCCAGAGCCAGGTCACAGTGGCCCTGTTGGGATGAGCGTGCCTCCTCCATCGATGGTTTTCGTTATACTTGGAGGCTTACACACCCAGCCCTGGCAAGCCTTTGCGTTTGAGACCCCTAATCCACGTTCTCTGTCAGCTCTTCAGTCCTTGAAAGAAAGTTGCTATACGCCCCATCGCTTCCTTTCCTGGTGTAAACTTCCCTGACTTCTCAATACCTGCTCTTTCTTCCTTGCAACAGTGGCAACAAACCCACAGACCTCTTTCCTTCCCGTGGGTTTTATGGATAGCCATCTCGAGAAGGCAGGGGTAACAAAAATATTAACTCTAAGGGGGTAGCCCAGTGCGTGCAATTTTGCAAACTCCTTTGAGCGTTAGCATTTGATCTTTAGATACTAAGTTTTTTCTGGGGCAGCTGAATTTGATTGATGGATCACTTTGATTTCTGAGGGTGAAATCCTATCCCTCCCTCTGAACACCCAGCCACAGAGAGCAGGGCTGGCTTCTCACGGCAGCAGTGTGACACAAACAGCAATCTCCGGGCTTGGAATAAAGTTCCAGAAAGAAATGCACACAAGAATCAGAGACAGTCTGCAGAAAGAAATAGCCGCCTCGTCCACCATTCCTTTATCTGTTCATTTACTTGCTTTTGCATGACTCGATTAAGGTGTTCATACCTTCACTGAATCTCAGAGAGTTGATCCGAGAGGTTGCCCTAGTCCTGGAGACAGAGTTCCTGCCCTCGGGGCCAAAGTTGCCAGTTCTGGGCTGTTTCAAGCAGAGCCATCACCTGGGCTTCAGGACGGTGGACGGTTGGGGGTTCACTGCCAGGGTGTGCCTCGTGTCTCTAAATTGTCAGATTCTGTGCGAGGTCCTCTGCAGGAAGTCTGCTGAAGAGGACCCCACTGTGGTCACCCCAAGGTTTGGCTAGTTTTCCCTCATTGCCAGGACAAACATTTCCAAGGGATGCTTGTGCTGATCCGAGGACCCCTGGCTGGGGTGGCGGCAGACAGCTGTCAAGGACATTCCTGGACTTTGGAATGATGCAGTTTCCTTAGGGTCAGGGAATTCTGACAGAACTCGAAGGTTCCAGGAGCCGATCACAGGAGTGCAGGGTTTGGCTCCAGAGGAAAGGAGTGTCAATCAAACGCGTGTCATTCTTGACTTGACTGTAAAGTCTTCCAGTCGGGAAAATACTTGTGGTTGTTTCACTGGACTTGTGATGAGAAACGAGATGGCATGATTTCCTTTGCTCACCCCTTCCGGGGAGTTTGCAGGAACAGAAATCCAAATGATGGTGTAAGTTCATTTTCAGGAATTAATTCTTTTTTCTCTCCAACTCTTGCCAACAGAGCACCAGTGTCATCGGCTGCAGCCCCTTAGGGAATGCTAGACCGGTGAAGATTCAGGGGGCTCTCTCGATACTTCCAGAAATTTTTGACATAAAAAACAGAGCTGCCGGGGTCTGTTTCTTTTCACATTTCGGTGTCAGAGGCTGTGTGTTTAAGAATGTCATTCAGCTGCTGAGGTATCGACCGGAGACCTGGCCCTTATGAGAAGTTCTGGGGAGCAGTGTCTGCAAAGCCCCTGTGCACACCTTCCAGAATTTTTGAAATAAATCCGTTCAGGGTGGCTCCTTCTGGGGTCACGCAGTGACAGCTGTGAGCCGAGCTGTGTAATGTGCAGAACCTAGGAGGTGTCAGAAGTAAAAACATCTCTCAGTTCTACTGAAGTTAGTAAGTCAAGTTAAATCATCCACATATGTGGAAACAGAAGATTTTCAAAGCAGCGCCTTCATTATAAAAAATGTGTTAAAATTAGTAACTATTTTATATCTTGCCTATTTTCCCCATCCAACCTAGTTTTTTTTTTTTTTTTTAAATCCAAATATAGACTTTGTAGTATTAAGGTAGAGATGCACAGAGTCACTAAGAGATGAAATCAGGGTTGAATTTCTTACCCTTAGGTAATAAGTGCTCCTGGATAATTTTGACAACTGTGTTTTGGGGAATGTGGTCCAGCTGAAGGGGGAGCCTTCTCCCTCTCCACCTGAAAAATCTCAGCAAAGGTTTTCTTGTCCCTCATTTTTTGTCCTGGGGGCTGGTCTGATTTTCATTACTTCAACCTAGAGTCTTTGGGGAGCATGTTTCTGGTACCTTCTCTGAACTTGGGTTTTTGTGCTGGCATTGGAGTAGGTTCTTTATGACATTCCTAGAAGGATTGACGAATACAGTTCTTTATTGCATCACAAAGTAAACTCATTGAACTTTTTCTCTGCTGTAATGTAATTTCATGGAAACTGACAGCCTTTGAGACATCAACTCAAAAGCCACACTTGGGACCTAAGCTGTCAAGGCGTTTTGTAGTCAGTATTGGGACTGTCAGTTACTTTTCTCTTCTCCTGGGAACAGCACCCCTATATCCTTTTGGAGATCTGCCCTTACCCATTGTCTGGGGTCTTGTTGGACTGTCACTTGCCCCTCCCTCCATGTATGAATTTGTGACCCAAGGTGAGCCAATCAGATATTTCATCTCTCTCTCTCTCTTTTTCTCCCTCTCTCAACTTTGAATCTTGGTCTCAGTGAGCCAGGACAGGGGCAAAAGTGGCTGCAGTGGATTCCTCCAAATGACAGCATGGTCATGTAGTTCCTGCTACGGGGTCCTCAGACTCACCCTGGTTCCTTTCTTCTTTGAGTCTGTTCCTTCTCCTGTGACAGCCACACCTGGTCCCTGTACTTCCTTTTTGGGGATTAGAGCCAGTGTCCTTTTTGTGTCTGTTACCAAAGAATCCTCATGGGTATGCCCACACAGACGGGATGCCACTGATACAGTTTTCCATGATCCATGTTAGAGGTGAAAGATCAGAGGGCATATTTTTTTTTTTTTTTTTTTTGCGGTACGCGGGCCTCTCGCTGTTGTGGGCTCTCCCGTTGTGGAGCACAGGCTCCGGACGTGCAGGCTCAGCGGCCATGGCTCACGGGCCCAGCCGCTCCGCGGCATGTGGGATCTTCCCAGACCAGGGCACGAACTCATGTCCCCTGCATTGGCAGGCGGACTCTCAACCACTGCGCCACCAGGGAAGCCCAGGGATGCAGACTTTTGGTGGAAGGGGATGGGACTGCAGAAAATGGCTCGGTCCCCACCTCTGTCCTCTGTTCAGAGTCACAGGTATCAGAGTATCAGTTTAACCATCTCCCACTTTCAGACGAAAACCAGAGAAGGGTAGCAACTTCCTTAATGTAATGTCCATTCCATTCCTCACCTAAACTCTGAAGGAGAAAGACACAGGTAAAACAATTTGTCAAGGGGACGTGGGGACATGTGTGTGCATGTGGCTGATTCGCTTTGTTGTGCAACAGAAACTAACACAGTATTGTGAAGCAATTATACTCCAATAAAGATCTATTAAAAAATAAATAAAATAAAATGAAAAAAAAATTTGTCAAATAAAGCCATGACGTTATTTTGCCATTTCTTACAGTTTTTTATTACTCTTGTAATTTATTATTTTATGTTTTAGAATATCTAAATCCCATACACTGTGGTTGAAACATTTCCTTTTGTTCTGTCTGCCCCCCAGGCAAAATGGCAGAGGGCTGACATTCTCTCCTGTTGGAAAGAACAGTCTCACCTCTTCTCATCTCCTTCCTTTTGTTTGGAGAGGTTCCCTGATCCTTAAAGCTATAATCCATGTTGCTCACCCACTGGGCCTGGCCCTGGCCTCAGCGCCCATACCCCCAGCCTGGCTCCAACTCACCGTTCCAGCCTCCTGTCTCATAAGCCTTGCCAGTGGGCTGGTGGTTCCCCATGCGTGTCATGCTCGTCCTCACTGCCACCGGCCTGCCTTCGCTTTTGCTCTGCATTCACTTGGGAATCCCTTTACCTGCTTCTTGATCTGACACCAATGCTCCCAACCTGGGAAAATGTGGTCTGTGGTCATGATTCTCTTCTAACAATGCTGTTCCTCTTCTTTTTCTGACATTTCGTGGCCATGTGCCTTTCCCCACACATTGAATAGTGTGCAACGTGCCCCTGAGTGGAGAACAGGGCAAGGAATGTGCTAAAATTGAAGAGTAGTCAAAGGGCAACCGGAACATCTATGGAGACTTTATGCAAATCAGAAAAAGGTGCTCCTTTAAGCTGACTTGACCACAGGCTGGGGTGCAATGTTTACAAGCAGAGCAGCTGCTGAATCCCAGCCCCCACTTACCTCTTCAGCCTTTTGCAGTGCACAACCTGACCAGCTGTACATGGTGGTCCTGAGGAAAATAGGTAGTTTAAAATCTTTGTGGATATAAGTCTAATACCACCTTTTTTTTCTGTGTGTACACTGGTTTTATATGTGTGTAGGATCTTATTGTGCACCAAGCACTTTTAAATCAGTCTTTGCTTTTCATTATAAAAGTAATATATACTCTTTATGTTAAATTCGTAAAACACCAAAAACTGTAAAAAGAGAAAGTAACAATGATTCATTACCATATCTCAAAGCTTTATCTCTTGTTTATTTTAGCAGATTTTCACTCTAACATTTTCAATATGTTTATAACATATATTAATAGCTATTATTTCATTTGATTATCACAAAAATCCTCTTAGCTAATTTAATCAGAAATGATTATGCCCATTTTGGAGAGAATTAAATAAGAATATGGGAAATGGAGAGTTGAGAGGGACACTGTGGAGAAAATGAGAAAATGGCATTAGAGAAAATGGTGTCCTGAGAAGGCAGACTTTCTTGAATGAAGGTGTCTGCACCCTTCTTCAGTCCCCAGGTTCTCACTGGAGTAATCTGTGACTGAATGACTGGGTGACCAATCCCCCTGCAAAGCCTGCTCGCTGTGACCTGTGGGACTGGAAGGTTGAAGTGTAGCTTCCCGTCCGCCGCTTTGTTCACTCATTCATTGAATGAGATTAGGCAACAGAATCCTTATAAAATACTTGTGCCTGGGGCAGAGGAGTTGTTGGACAGAAGTGAGTCAGGGTCCTGATCATAAGTGGTTTTGAGTGGTCACTGTGGCCCTGGCACCGGGCTGACTGCTCTGAATTCATTCTCCCATTTGATCTTCAGGACCATCCAGTGAGGAGGGCAAGTTGTGCTGTGGGTGGAATGGGCTCATCTATTTGCAAATTCTTAGGGCAAGGCAATTCTAGTTGTAAAATCTTAGGACAAGGAAGCTTGGCGCTGATGAATGTTCTGTCCGGCTGTATTACCTGGACCTGATGCAAATTTTAAAAATCTATTTACAGGAATGAACTTATCTATGAAACAGAAACAGACTCACAGACACAGAGAGCAGACTTGTGGTTGCCAAGAGGGGTGGGGGAGTTGGGGAGGGATGGATTGAGAGATTAGGATTAGCAGATGCAAGCTACTATATATAGAATAGATAAACAACAAGGACCTATTGTATAGCACGGGGAACTATATTCAATATCCTGTGATAAGCCATAATGGAAAAGAATATGAAAAAGAATCTATTTATCTATCTATAACTGAATCACTTTGCTGTACACCAGAAACTAACACAACATTGTAAATTGACTATAGACTTCAATAAAATAAATTAAACAAACAATTAAAAGTTTGTTTATGAACCTTCCATTTTAGCCTAAATAGATCTATCTAAAGGTATTTCTTCTTCTTCTTTTTTTTTTTTTTTGGAAACTTACACTGATATGTAACGTGTTCCTAAGAACTGCTTTCTAAAGAAATAAAAGGAAGTCATTTATAGGTTAAATCTGGCAAGACCCAACACATTCCTAAACTTCTCAACTTAGATATTTTAAACGTAAGAATTCCAATGGATCCGAAATTGCCCAAGGAATCTCGAAGCACTGAAATTGGATTTAATCCCAGGTTTGCCATGAACATGTTTCTGTCCCATGATAATGACCTTATCTTTTAACGATGCTAGGTGTTTTGCCATTAATCACTGAGCTGCACGCGCATGTTTAAAAGCTGGTGTTTCCTGAGCTTCACGATTCCCAGGTCTCTCCCCTCTGGACACTAACCACAAATCACTCTCCTGACTTCATGTCCCTTTCAGCTACAGCCTTATTTTTTATCTTCTTTTTTATGGCCAAAGCTCTAGAAAGTGTTGTCAACTTTCTTTTCTTCCATTGACTCGACTGCAATCTGGCTTCCTCTGGTCTTATTTCTTTAAAGTCACCCCTTGCTAGCGGTCATGTCCAAAATGAGAAATTTAGAGAAGGGGAGCAACTAAGTGGCAGTTTTGCCCCCAGCCCCCAAACAGCACCCAGGACAGCCATTGTTACGCCATGATACTTTCCTTTTCGGAATCCTTTTTGAGACCATCTCCATCAAGTGACCAGAGTGGCACAGAGAATGATGCCTGTTACCATCCTGGGTTCAGCCAGTCCCTGCAGTGGGAATCACAAACCATCCTCTTAGAGAGAAGAAAGCAGAGGGGCCATGTGACAGGTGAAGGGACCACCAAGAGAGGTGGGCTCAAGGCTGTCTCCGCTGCTTATTCGAAAATGGGCTTGAGCAAGTTTGCCCTGGGCCTCAGTTTTCCTTAAAAGGGAATAATAACACCTATTTTATTAGACACAACTATAGGACCTGGCAGGCAGTTAAGACCCTCACGAAGTGTTTAACTATTTTTATCAGCAAAGACAGCGGAGTAAAACACAGCAGTTGTCGGGGCTTCCCTGGTGGCGCAGTGGTTGAGAGTCCGCCTGCCGATGCAGGGGACACGGGTTCGTGCCCCGGTCCGGGAAGATCCCACATGCCGCGGAGCGGCTGGGCCCGTGAGCCATGGCCGCTGGTCCTGTGCGTCCGGAGCCTGTGCCCCACAACGGGAGAGGCCACAACAGTGAGAGGCCCACGTACAGCAAAAAAAAAAAAAAAAAAAACACAGCAGTTGTCACTAAGCAGCTGGTTCGTAGAGGCCCTCTCAGGTCTTGTCCTGGCTTTTTTCTCTTCTGTTCATGGATATACTAGGCCCTGCCAAGCTGACCTATGCCAGTCCAGTACACAGACAGAGGATGGGCTTGAAAGTGGGATGCCTCCTTATTAACTTCCAGTTATGATTCTAATTATCCGGTGAAATTTATTTGCGCACTTGCTATGCAAGGTGCCCTCTCTTTGCCAGACACCAAATTACTGTCTACAACGGGGGGATAGACTTGGCCAGGAAACACAACGTCTCTGGCGCTCTGTAGAGGGCATTCTGTTCCAGGCCCTCACCTTGACTCAGGAATCCAAATTAGACAGCAGAAGTGAGTTTCCGAGGGACATTCTCATCTCACCGTCGGTTGAGCCCCCAGAGGTTCTGTGGCTCCTTTCCAGCTCTTTCTGCCTTGACAATGTTATGAGTCACAATGCAAATAATTTTTCTCCAGCAGTGTCTTCAAGAAAACCTTACATTTGAGAAAGACAAATATCATATGATATCATTTATATGTGGAATCAAAAAAATAGCACCAATGAACTTAATTACAAAATGGAAACGGACTCACAGACATAGAAAACAAACTTACGGTTACCAAAGGGGAAGCGGGGGGAAGAAATGAGTAGGGAGTTGACAGATGGACTTTACTATATATAAAATAGATGAACAGCAAAGATTTGCTGTATAGTAGGGAACTATATTCAATATCTTGTAATAACCTATAATGGAATAGAATTTTTAAAAAAGACTATATACATATATGTATAACTCAATCACTTTGCTATACACCTGAAACTAACACAGTATTGTAAATCAACTATACTTTAATTTTAAAAGGAGAAAACCGGGATTCCCTGGTGGCGCAGTGGTTGAAAGTCTGCCTGCCGATGCAGGGGATGCGGGTTCGTGCCCCGGTCCGGGAAGATCCCACATGCCGCGGAGCGGCTGGGCCCGTGAGCCATGGCTGCTGAGCCTGCGTGTCCGGAGCCTGTGCTCTGCAACAGGAGAGGCCACAACAGTGAGAGGCCCGCGTACCAAAAAAAAAAAAGAGAGAAAACCTTACATTTAAAAGTGCTGAGCAATTTGCCAGGTGTTTTTACACGTATGCATTATAGACAGGCAGGACTGAAATTTACATATATCATTCTTCGCTCACTAGAAAAGTAAGCCTACTCTGTTCCGGGACTTGCCCAAGTCACCAAGGATTCTGGTTATCTCTTGCTGTGTACCAAGGCAGCCATTCATTTGGCTCAAAAGGCTGCAATTAGGGTCGAACTTACTGGAGAAGATGCCTCTCTGCTCCACAACGTTGGATCTGTCCTCTGCTGGGAAGAATCAAACAGCTGGGTGGTAGAATCATTTCACTGAACGTGTCTTGTGCCTGGGCTGAGATGATGGAAGGCTGGGCTCAGCAACCTATACCTGGCCTCACAGCGTGGCTTGGGCTCCCTCACATCATCGTGATCTGAAAATAGATTTCCTGTAGAGCAGCCCAGGGCTTAAAAAGTGAGTATTTCAGTGAACAAGGCAGAAGTGGAATGGCCTTTTTATGACCCAGCCTCTGAAATCACATGGTACCACTTCTGCTGTTACTGTATTGGGTGAAGCACTCCCAGGTCCATTCAGACTCGAGCAGTGGACACAGAGACCCTGCCTCCGGAGGCGAGCAGGGTCAGCGAATTTTGGGTGTGTTTTAAAACAACTACAGCAAGTGTCAGAACAAGACCTGGATCTATTGAGTCTCAATTCAGATTTATTGTAACTAGGTTAGTAGGGGCTGTGGGGGGAATGCCAGAAGATTTAGCGAATTGGGTAGAATTCACTTCAGCCTCTGGATCTTTTATTTATTAGGTGTGTGACGTTAGACAAGCTGTTCTACCTCTTTGAGTTTCGGTTTCATTATCTATAAAATGAAGAAACAACTGTTCTAACTTGTCGCGATGATTAAATTAAACGAGGTTTGTAAGAAAACTAAGAGAGTGTTTGACACAGAATCGGTGCTCAGTAAATGGGAACTACGGACAAAAAAAATTAGAACTACCCATTTAAAAATAAATAGTCCCTGGTGGCGCAGTGGTTGAGAGTCCACCTGCCGATGCAGGGGACACGGGTTCGTGCCCCGGTCCGGGAAGATCCCACATGCCGCGGACTGGCTGGGCCTGTGAGCCATGGCCGCTGCGCGTCCAGAGCCTGTACTCCGCAACGGGAGAGGCCACAGTGAGAGGCCCGCGTACCGCAAAAAAAATAAATAAATAAAATAAATAAATAGGACTAACTTTAAAATTATTATTATTATTAATATCATGTTAATTGTTATGAATCACCTGCTAGGTAATAATCCTAAGAAATATGTCTTCTCTCCTTTCTTCCTCCATGGTCCTAGCTCCCAATGGGGCCATCACTCCCCCATCAGGTGGGCCTGATTCCTCCCCCACTTCCTTGTGTCCCTGTAGTCCTGGGGAGGAGAGGACATTTGCTAACCTCTGGTTATTTTGCTTCCACTCTTTGCTTTCCATCCCCTCTGCTCGGAATATCCAGCATGGTGTCTATTTCCCTGAGTGGACCCTGACGTATACAGGTCAATGTGCAAATGACACTGGGGCTCTGTGAGCAAGGATGAGGAGGGGTGGGGAGAGGATTTGGATAAGAACAAGGTGTCTCCCTCCCTCTCTCCTTCCCTCCTGCCCTCTCTTCTTTTGCTCCTACCCTCCCTTCTTTCCTTTCTTTTTTTTTTTTTTTTTTTGCGGTACGCGGGCCTCTCACTCTTGTGGCCTCTTCCGTTGCGGAGCACAGGCTCCGGACGCGCAGGCTCAGCAGCCATGGCTCACACGCCCAGCCGCTCCGCGGCATGTGGGATCTTCCCGGACCGGGGCACGAACCCGTGTCCCCTGTATCGGCAGGCGGACTCTCAACCACTGTGCCACCAGGGAAGCCCCCTTCTTTCCTTTCTTTTTTGTTTTCTCTTTTTCAGAGACAGAACAATCCTATGAGTGACCCTCCAGAGCTTGCTGTTTTCACAGTAAGTGCACATACCTCTAATTCATGCTGTCCTAATTCACTAAAAAAGCTGCATGCCACTACTTACAGTAGTCAAGACATGGAAGCAACCTAGATGTCCACCAACAGATGAATGGATAAAGAAGATGTGGTACACATACACAATGGAGTATTACTCAGCCCTAAAAAAGAATGAAATAATGCCATCTGCAGCAACATAGATGCAACCGGAGATTATAATAAGTGAAGAGAGAAAGAGAAAAACAAATACTATATGATATAGTATATGTGGAATCTAAAATATGAGACAAATAAACTTATCTACAAAACAGAAACAGACTCACGGACATAGAGAACAGACTTTTGGTTGCCAAGGGGGAGGGAGTTGGGGAAGGGATGAAGTGGTAGGTTGGGGTTAGCAGATGTAAGCTTTTATATATGGAATGGAGAGACAACAAGGTGCAGCTGTATAGCACAGGGAACTATATTCAGTATCCTATGATAAACCATAATGGAGAAGAATATAAAAAAAAAAGTATGCAAGGACTTCCCTGGTAGCACAGTGGTTAAGACTCCGAGCTCCCAATGCAGGGGGCCCAGGTTTGATCCCTGGTCAGGGAACTAGATCCCACATGCATGCCACAACTAAGAGTTTGCATGCACAATCAAGGAGCCTGCCTGCCACAACTAAGACCTGGGGCAACTAAATAAATATTTTTTAAAAATGCGTATATATGTGTAACTGAATCACTATGCTGTACAGCAGAAATTAACACAACATTGTAAATCAACTATACTTCAATAAAAAAGTGTAAAAAATAAAAATAGCTGCATGATACTTACGTGGCAGGGGAGTTACCATGATCGCAAAGGTGGTTTTCCCAGAGTGAGGCTTATCCATTGCACTCTGGATCTGCCGACCCCCGTGATTTCCCCAAATGTGGGAAACTCGACCGCATAATTTGTGGTAGTGGGGGACTGTGTTCGCGTTCTCACCTACATAAAATAAAAAGCTGCACGATATTCCATATTATGGATACACCCTAGCACATCTATTCATTTCACTATTGATGGATAGACTGTCGTTTACAGTGTTTCAGTTTTTGCTACAACAAAGAGTTCTACATTAACCATATGTTTATGCACATACATCCCTGTAGATTCTCTCTCATTTCTGTAGAATACATTTCCAAAGGTGGAATTTCTGGATCAAAGAGTATGTGTATTTTAAAATTTGTCAGTTAAAGAAATATTTTTAAATTAAGAAACATCACCGGATTACTTTCCCCAAAGGCTGTAGCATTTACCTTCCCTTTAACAACTTCTTTCCACTAATTATTCAGCACCAAAAGACCTCTGTGCTTATATTTGGATAACTACAACCAGGCTTGGCCCTTGAAATGTCTATTTGATGAATCAAGGATTTGGAGAGTGAAGAATCAGATAATAAAAGCCATGCCCAAGTTTGCTGATTGAGATAAGTTTTTATTATTTATGGGTTTGTTCCGTTTTACCCCCTACATGCCATAAAAAGTCAGCCTTTGAAAAAGGGCCTTCTCTCTACAGAAATCCCATCCTCTAATCTGTGAGTCCACGTAGGTGTCCTTGATATATTTTATAATAAGGCACTTGAGAGGCTAATTGCATTGTATTTATAGCCTGTAGAGGTGGTTCCCACTTCAAATGAGGAGTTTCCTTGGTAATGTACTAATAACCACAGGTTCCGAGAGGCTACACTGAGACTAACGCAGGAAAATTCAAAGCGGGACTTGCAGGGGACCCCAGAAAGGCACTGAAGGGAACAGACAGACTGCTTGAGAGAGACAGGAGAGGCCTGGGGCGAGGGCGCGTTTCATTTGATTCCTGTGCCTTCTGGGTTTTCCAGTAAACTTGAGTTTAAAATCTGCGCCAGTGTTAAGCTTGGTATTGACTATCCTGAATTCCTATTGTTCAAAAATTCCAAAAGTCTCTATGGAGTCTGTAAAGCTGCCCCTGATTTCTGGTCCACCCAGACCCTGCTGTCCTGTATTCTACTACTGCCCACTTCCAGCTGTTCCAACGTTCCCGGGAGATTTCATCTCTCCTTCAGGACGGATGAAGTAGCTAGCCTGTCTCTCCTTACTTTTATCTCTTTATCTCTCTTCCAATCCCCATTAAATTTTCCAGTTAACACTAACCAGTTCCAAATTACTGTGAATCACTGTGAATAAGTATCATTTCAGCACTTACATAGTTGGTTTGAAATAATAATTATATTAGTACATACTAATGGAAAACATTTTGGACCATTGTGTTCTAAGCACTAAACTAGACAGACACGATAGTTCTGTAAGTAGGAATAACGATCTGTTTGACAGAGGATGGAACTGAGGCTCAGAGAGGGTTAGTGACTTGCCTCAAACCGCACAGGCAGACGTGGACTTTAAATGCAAACCTTACTGGACTTTGACGTCCGTGCTGTCATTAGACTGTCCCACCTCCAGGCAGCTTGCCAGGTGGCACTGGCTTATCGTTATTTTGAAGGGCGGACACCGTCTCTGCCGTGTCCCTTTGCTCTGCTTCATCCTCATTCTCATCATCCCATGTGGTGAAGACCCACTGTGTGCCAGGCACTGGGTGAGGTGCCTTCATAGACCTGGTTACAAACTACCTTGTATGATTCCAGGAAGGTGGGGACCTCGTCTTGTGCGTTTGAGTTCGTGCAGTTCCTGGCCCAGTTCTGAGGGTCTGGTACACATTCAAGCCGTTATTTCTTCTTTTCACCATAAGTATTTTGATGGCATAGGAATGCTCACCACTTTCTTATAGATCCCTTCTCCGCTTGGTGCCTAAGGCAGAGCCACACCTCTATCCTAACCATTTCATGTTCTTTTAGCAGTTAACCTTTTATATGGTATGTTCACACACCTTTCACCCTCATCTGGAGATCAAATGAAATTATTAAATAAATTCAGTGAGCTCAAAATAAGGCAGAAAAAGAGGAAAAGGGGAACAAAGAAGGACAAATAAAAAAATAAGTAGCAGGCTTCCCTGGTGGCCCAGTGGTTGGGAGTCTGCCTGCCGATGCAGGGGACACAGGTTCATGCCCCAGTCCGGGAGGATCCCGCGTGCCGCGGAGCGGCTGGGCCCGTGAGACATGGCCGCTGAGCCTGCGCGTCCGGAGCCTGTGCTCTGCAGTGGGAGAGGCCACAGCGGTGAGAGGCCCGCGTACCGCAAAAAAAAAAAAATAATAATAAGTAGCAATCTTATAAATTGAAACTCAACCATATCAGTAATTACACTGATGGTCTAAATGTAAATGATCTAAGCACCTCATGGCAAGACTCATTATTATTATAAATGTGTTTATTCCAAAGTTAATCTATAGATTTAACAAAATCAAAATCATTCCTATTTCACAGGCAAGGAAACCAAGGCCATGAGACACTGACACTCATCTGAGTGAGTGAACTGCATCTGCCCAAAATGTCATATCTATAGAGCAGGGGTCCTCAACCAGGAGTGATTTGCTCCCCACCCCCAGGGATGATGTTTGGAAATATCTGGAGATATTTGGTTGTCACCACCGGGAAACTGCTACTGGCATGTGATAGGTAGAAGCCAGCCAGGTATGCTGCTGTACCTCCTACAATGCCCTGGACAGCCCCCTGCAACTAAGAATTATCAGAACCAAATGTCCATAGTGCTGAGGTTGAGAACTCTGGTATAGAAGAAAGAAAGGAGGCATATCTGACCATATTTTCTGCCGTTGGTTATCTTAAGAGATGTGATTTTTATATAATACTCACAGAACATTGAATGCTTTCTTTCCCTCATAAGATGTGAGCCCACAGAACTAAAAAATAACTACTAATTATGTATGGGGTATAAGGGACACCACAGGCTATCATTCTTAAAGTAGGTTAGCCTTAATTTTCTTTTTTTTAAATTATAGTTGATTTACAATATTGCATTAATTTCAGGTGTACAGCATAGTGATTCTTCTTTTTTTCAGATTATATTCCATTATAGGTTACTAATGAGCCTTAATTTTCAAATAAATTTTTAATAAACTCAGAAAAATAATGTATATATTACCTTCTTTCCCATTTGAAGAGACCAAGGGCAACAGATGGTATTATGGGACAACATTATTAAGACATGGGCTTTGTGGCTCAAGTTAAATGTCAAAGTTTGTTTCAAATCATATGTTTCCATTCTCTAATCAGGGAAAATGTTGGACCTAGACCTCTTTCCATTAAGAGCTCCTGGTCCTATACGTATAACTATATAAAAAGCCTGAATGAATAACTTAAGTTCTAGCTGTCAAAATGGTATGCCATTGATGGATGAAATTATATGACATCTGGGGTTTGTTTTAAAATATGCCAGCAAAAACAAAAAAAAAAAGGTGGTAAATGAACAAGTTCAGCAAAATGTTGTTACTTGTTAAAGCTGGATGATGGTTACATAGGAATTCCTTACACTTTTCTTTCTACTTTCATGTAAGTTTGAAAATTTCCAGAAAAAGCATCTAAAAATGTATACTATGACCATCTGCAGAGTGATAAGCAATGTCATTAGATATAACTTGTTTCTTGCTCCATCTCTGTGGATTCACAAGTGATTTCTTGAAGGAAATTCCATGCATGTGTCTAGATATTGTTTAATCCAGCAGGCTGTTTATCATCTCAGTGTTTTCAGGGAACTTTGAAAATTAAAAGTGACCACAATATGGGAAAAAGATTTAAATAGGCACTTCATAAAGGAATCTATATGAATGACCAATAAGCACATGAAAACATTCTCAACATCATGAGTTATTTGAGAAATGTGATTAAATAATGAGATAGATACCCCTACACACTGATTAGAATCTCCAAGTAAAAAGATGAATAACTATGGGCTTCCCTGGTGGTGCAGTGGTTAAGAATCCACCTGCCAATGCAGGGGACATGAGTTCGAGCCCTGGTCTGGGAAGATCCCACATACCACAGAGCAACTAAGCCTGTGCAACACAACTACTGAACCTGCGCGCCACAGTTACTGAAGCCCACATGCTTACAGCCCATGTTCTGCAACAACAGAAGCCACTGCAATGAGAAGCCCACACACTGCAGCGAAGAGTAGCCCTCACTTGCCGCAACTAGAGAAATGCCTATGTGCAGCAACAAAGACCCGAGGCAGCAAAAGGTAAATAAATAAATAAATTTATTTAAAAAAAAGATGGATAACTACCAAGTGTTATCAAGGATGAGGAACAAGTATAACTCTTATATTTTTGGACAAACAAAAGTAGAAGGAAATTATCATCATGTAGTGTAGACCTACACTAAAAAAAAAGTTAAAGAAAATCCTTTAGGTAGAAGAAAATGATTCCAGATGAAAATCTGGGACTACACAAAGGAATAAAGAGCATTGGAAATTGTGGATGCTTGTATGTTTATATAGGTGAATGTACATATATCCTTATTATTAAACCCCTTTAGAAAGAGAACTGAGTGTTTAAACAAAAATAATAACAATATAGTGTGGTGCTTATAACACATATAAGAGTAAAATGTATGACAATACACAAAGGTCAGGAAGGGAGGAATGGAGGGATACTCTTGTAAGGTTCTTATGCTCCATGGCATGATACATACCACTTAATAGTAGACTGTGTTAAGTTAAAGATGTTTACTGTAACCCCTAAAGCAACCATAAAATAACAAATCAAAGAGTTATAGCTAATAGACCAACAAGGAGACAAAATAAAATTATTAAATAAATTCAAAGAACTCAAGATAAGGCAGAAAAAGAGGAAAAGGGGAAGAAAGGACAAATGAAAAAATCAGTAGCAATATTGTAGATTGAAACTCAGCCATATCAGTAATTACACTAAATGTAAATGGTCTAAACACCTCTTTGGAAGACTCATTATTATTAAAGTGTATTTATTTCAAAAATGACCTATAAATTTAACAAAATCAAAATCACAACAGGCTTAGTAGAGAAATTTATGAGCTGATTCTGAAATTCATATGGAAATGGAAATGACCTAGAATAGCCCAAACAGCTTTGGGAAAGAAGTATGTTTGTTGGCTAACACTACATGATTTCAAGTCTTTAAAAAGCTATAGCAATCAAGATAGACAACTAGAGCAATAAGACAGAATACAGAGTCCAGGAATCCAGGAAGTTTAGTCTACCCATTGCAAAAAAAAAGAAAGAAAAAAGGACTTCAATCTATACCTTGCGTCATAACAAAAATTAACTCAAGTTAGACCATGTGACATAACATTACATTTAGTAAAACCTAAAAGTTCATAAAACTTCTAGAAGAAAAAAAACATTTGTGACCTTGGATTAAGAAAAGATTTCTTAGATACGATAAGAAAAACATGATTCATAAAAGAACAAGTTTACAAATTATTCAAAATCCTTACAATCTGCTCCTTGAAAAACACTATTAAGTAAATGAAAAGATAAGTCTCAGCCTAGGAGAAATGATTTGCAAGTCATCTGGTAAAGGATTTGTACTCAGAATACATAAAGAACTCTCCAAACTCAACGATAAGAACACAAACAACTGAATAAAAAATAAATAACAGATTTGAACACACTTCACCAAAGAAGAGATACAGATGGTAAATAAACACATGAAAAAATACAGGTAGTAAACACATGAAAAGATGCTAACATTCGTCTTTAAGGAAATACAAATTGAAACCACAATAAGATACTAAACACACCTATTAGAATAGCTAAAATTTAAAGGATTCATAATAAGTAAAATATTGTCAAGATGTGGAGCAACCAGAACTCTCATACACTTCCAATAGGTACGATGACTCTGGAAAACAGTTTGCCAGTTTCTTCAAAAGTTAATCATTCACCTACTTTATGATGTTGCCATTCTACTTCTAGGTATTTGCCCAAGAGAAGGGAAAGCACATGATCACATGATCAAATGAAAAGATGGACATGAATGAATGTTCACTGTAGCCTTAAATAACCCCAAACTGGAAGTCACCCAAATGTCCATCAACAGGTAAAAGACTGTGCTATATCTAGACAAATGAATCTCAGCAATGAAGTGAATAAACTATTGATAAACTATTTAGATGTTTCAAAATAATTATGCTGTGTTAAGAAAAAAAAAAGCCAAGAAAAATGAGAGTATATACCATATGATTCTATTTATATAAAACTTTAGAAAATAAAAACTACTCTATAGTGGCATAAAGCATATCTGTTCTTGCCTGTGGTGGGCAGGGAGGAAGAGCTTACAAAGGGCACAAGAGTCTTTCGGGGTGGTGGATATGTTCATTACCTTGATTGTGGAAAATAGTCTCAGGAGTGTGTGTATATATCAAAACTTATCAAAATATATATTTAAATATAGTGTTTATTGTATGTCAATTAAGCTCCAATAACACTGTTTAAATTTTTTAAAGGTTTGTTCATTTCACTTTATGTAAATTTCACCTCTAAAAAGAACCAAAAGCAAAGGTTGATCTTGAGTTAATGATAGGCGTGTTGCCGTTTTTAGGGATAAAGGGTACTTATGTCTGCAACTTATTTGGAAATGCAGCAGCAACTGCAAGAATAGAACGGACTGACGCATGATTAGAGGGATGGATAAATGGATAGATGTGTAATAACACAGATTTTTTTTCCTTTTCCTATTACAGATTCTCACATCGATTTATTTCCATATCAAGTCCACCACAGAGACTTCTGGCAGAGGCTGCCACCCTGTTTCCTTATCTGATGTCTATAAAGCTTCCAGACTGGAAGGTTTTCTAGCTCACTGCTGGTTCTCCCTCAATTGTGGAGCATCCCCAGGCTTTCCCTGTGGTTCCTTCCATTAGTATTTTATCTGCAAGAATGCTAGTGAAGTTTCTCTCTATTTCATTGACAAAGAAACGTTTTCACCCTTTTAATCGGCCACTGAGGAAATCCCAGCTGTTCATCCTTGGAATGCCACAGCCACAAAGAGCGTGTGTTTCATTAATCTGTATGTGAGCTAAGGTGGAAAAAATGCTCATCACTGCTCTTTACTTTATCCTCCAAATCTTACACTTATGGATTCTGTACAGATGTTCTATTAGTTTCCTTGGGTTGGCATCACATAATGGTACAGAACAGGGAGCTTAAACAACAGAAATACATTTTCTCATGGTTCTGGAGGCTGGAGGTCCAAGATCAAGGTATTGGCAGGTTTGGTTTCTCCTGAGGCCTCTCCTCAGCTTGCAGATGACCCCCTCTTTCTGCCTTTTCACATGCGCTCGAATCCTTGGTATCTCTCTCTGCGTCCTAATGTCCTGATTGAATTAGAACTGACCCTAATGGTGTTATTTTAACTTAATTATCTCTTTTAAAAACCTATGTCCAAATACAATCATATTCTGAGGTACTAAAACCAAGCAGGACCACGTAGGGCCCCTGGGTACAAATCCTTTCTGTGTCCCCCATTTCTTGCTTGTAGGAAATAGGCTTCATACAACCTCCTTGACCTTCATGAGTTCCAAAGGACATATTTAAACACTTGCTAATCAGGGAAGGCAGGGGATGCAGAGACTAGGGAGAAGCAGTCAAGAAACAACAGCGATGGGACAGGGTCCCAGTTCTTCCTGAAGGGATATACGTAACAATATCTTTGAGTTCTTCTGCAGGAACTAAGGCCTCCACCCATGTGGAGGATGCTAACTTCAGGCTGAGCACAAGATTCCCAGAGCACCGCCCTGCTACCTTACCACCAACCAATCAGAAGAAAGTCACACATCCTGCAGCCTTCACTCCAAATTTTGTCTATAAAAACTTTTTCCCCCAAACCATTGGGGAGTTCAGGGTTTTTAAACAGGAGCCACCCATTCTCCTTGCTTGGGCCTCTGCAATAAAACTTTCTCTGCTCCAAACTCCAACGTTTCAGTTTATTTGGCTTCACTGTGCGTCAGGCACACGAACTTTGTTTGGTAACAGTACTGGGGGTTAAGGCTTCAATATATGAATTTTGGGGGCACACAATTCAGTGCATAACAGATGTGTGAAGTGAGACATGCACATTGTACCTGCATTCACTCTGTAACCCTTGCAGTGGCTTTTGGTTACAAGCCAAAAGCTTGTGATTAACACCCAAGTGGCCTTTTCCAGAGGCATGGATTCTTCCCAACTCTCTCCACCTCACTCTAGCTTCAGGCCACCATCATCTCTCATCTGGAATGTTGCAATGGCCTCCAGGCCAATGTCCACATTTTAGCTCTTGACCTCTCTGATTAGTCCTGCACATGGTGGTCAGAGCAAGCCTTGAAACACGTAGGTGTGGTCATGTCCACATGGTCAAGATCCCCTATGCTTCAGCCCTTAGTGGCAACCAGGATCAAATCCAACTTCTCACTTGGCTTTACAGTGCCCGTTTCCAAATTCATTTAGTAGCACAGTCGCCATGCTAGCTATGCCCCAGCCACCCTGGCTGCCTGTCTTCCCTTTGATGTCCCAAGGTGCTTCTTTGTCCAGGACCTTCATGCAGGCTGTATCTCTTGCCTGGACCCCCACCACTCCTACCATCTACCCATTGTATTTAGCATGAGGGGCCCTTCCCGGGAGATGATATTTCCTGACCCCCTCTTCCCCTACCCCCATGCAGACTAGGCTAGACCCGCAGGTGTATACTTTCATTACATACTGTGTGTTTTCTTATTCTGTGTTTCAGGGCTGTTATTAATTCTACAGTTATGTGTTTTGGCACCTGTTTCCTCTCCTATAACACAGACACCATAAAAGGAGGGAGAAGGCTCAATGTATTCATTGCTGTAGCCCCAGTCACTGGCCAATACATCACACATAAGTGCTCAATAAATATTAAATGAATAAATGAAGGCATGGAAACCTTTAAATCAACTGACCCCTAGTTGGTTGCCACCATTTACAGATTATTCATTCTACTCTCCCTTTGATCATCTTATTCCCTACTGGAGGTTTCATCTGTCAGATGACAGGAGATGAGGAAAAGGACCAATGAGTCATTTTCTGAGCAGCTGTAGTTAAGGTCACGTGGGAAGGGGAGGGAGGGAGTAGGCAGAGAACAAGGTTACCCATTGAGCCGCGGTGCATTGGTTAATTGTGATTGATATTCCTCATAGTTACACTGCCCCATTCATTAGCATGGGTAGGTGAAGGTTGGATGTAATTTTAAACAACAGTTTGAGGCATTTCTATTCTGGTCCTGAAACAGCTTAAATATTTTATGAGTTTTTAAGATTGGGAGAAATTAAAGCAAGTATGTAATCTTGCTCTGTGTGTGTATAAATATATACACATATGAAATTTAAATATACTCACACAAAATCTTATTGTAGAGAATCTCATAAATCTAAAAAAGATAGGGAGTCTAAAAAAAACCTACCCATATGTAAACATAATATGAAAATATATTCAGTGTTAATTTCAGAATTTATTGCAATCTGCACTATATCTTTAACAATTGCACATACACTCTCCCAAGAGCGAGAGTGAATTTTTAAAAATGAAATATTTTGCATAAAATATTTTGATATTTAAAAAAACCAATATAACTTTTAAAAAACCATAAAAGAAATGTCTAGCAGGAGTTGTGAGGAACAGATTTAAGGGGAAAAAAGTCATTTTGCTATAGTTTTTATCCTCTGAAATTGGGACCAATGTACTAGATAATTACGTACTTTGGGATCATTAAGGGGCTTTTAGCAAATAATTTATCTAGTGTTCAAATGGGAATGTAAATAAATGAGTAATTTTTCCTTGTTAATTATAATTCTTGTGAATTACAATGTCTAGGCACCTCTCCAGGACCACAAATCCACCCATGAGTCAGAAAATGCCACCAACAATGTTGATGTTGCATTTGATAAAGTTTTTTTTTTCCATGAGTAATCATTATCTTCAATTTTAGACCACTGCAGAAATAAAAACTGACAATAAAGGTAACTTGGGTTTCATTCCATTTCTTGTATGCATTTTATGGGTTATAATATGTTTCTATATCTCAATGAAGCAATTTATAGAAGAAGTGTTACTTTTTATTAAGTTCATATTATGCATATTTTATTGCAACTCGCTCCAGTCAAACATCTTTGAAAAGATTAACTCCCAAGTTACTCCCTATTTCTGCCAAAATGAAAAACAAAGAAAATACATTTCAGTGTGACTTAGGGTAAGAAATTCGATCAACGATAAATTTTAGAACAATTGCGATTTAGATCTTATTTAAGGTTTCAAAGCATTCTGCCACCGATTTAGTTTGATTACCATATTATCCGGTTATGTGCATTAGAAAATGCCTCTGTGATGTGACTTCTGCAAATGATCCTGTGACTTACGCACCTATTTTCCTTTAAAAGCCAAATACAATTCACAAAAGAGGCTTATGGATTTGCAATTAAAATAGGAGTGTTGCCTGAAACCAGAGAGGGTGCAGTCTGACCTTCCATTTGTATAGAGTAGCAGATCCTAATAGTGTGTGCACGTGTGCATTTTTTTTCAAATTCAAAGGAAAACAATTTGCAAGTGCAAACAGGGTAAGTGGTCTCGGGTTTTTGAGGCTCTGAAGGGTTTGTAAATGCTAATTTTGCAAAGGATACTCAGAGAATTCTTCACGCAGGGGAGGGGGAGAGCTAAGATTTCTCTCTCCACCCACTTAATGAGAGTTGCGGTATCAGAAATCCCAAGGATTAAAATTGTAGCACCAGCTCCTGTTTGGGGAGCACCCACTATGCGCTCAGCACCTCCTCTGTATCATCTCCCTCGGTTCCCAGCAAAAGCTTGGCAAGATCAGTGGCATCACCGTTTTCACCAAGGGGAAAAGTGGCTTGCTCAAGGTCACAGCTGATAAGTGATGAGGTAGATACAGATCTGGGCCAAGCCAGCTCCCGAGCAGGTCTCTTCTACCTCCCCCCACCCCACCCCACCCACTTTCAGCCCCGGCAGTTTGCTGGTGGCATTAAAGAAGTCTCAGGCCAGTGCTATTTCCAATGCATCCCAGTGAATTGCCGGAGATGCTCTCTTAACTGCACTCAATCTGTGAATCAACTGCTGCTTCTCAGTTCTCACTTAACCCATCCCAACATCCGCATAGGGCCTGCTGACCACCTCTGGCCAGCCTGCTTTTTGCTACGCCTGCCCCACAGGCATCCTACCAGGGAACCTGCTTGCCTATTAAGAGTCACTTGCTTTGTACCCAGTCCTCCTGGCCACAGGGGCTCCTTTATGGTACTGAGCTCATTTAATTAAATACTCCATATTCCATGTAAGCCAGTGAAATAGTGTGAAGAGAAGTTGTTTCTATGGAATTTGAGATGAAAGTTTTCAAAAGATCTTATCAAGGGAGGTCACTACAGAAACTGTTGTCAGATTAGGTGTGGATCAGATAATGCTAAAGGCTTGGGGGGAAAAGGATGACAGTTTAGAAGGATTCTGAATGCTGGTTACGTGGTGTGTATCTTCATGTTCCAGCCACACTTGAAAGAAACCGGAACTGGAAATCACAGACATGGCATTATGGGTGTGGTTTATGGAAACCAGACTGGGGACATTCCATACCCAAAGAAAAGGCATGAGTCCTAAGGCAAACATTTGGTAAGTTAAAGTACATCGTATGTTGTAAATGAAAATGAAGATATTATGGTTCATATGATTTTCTCCTTTCATGGGCTTTCCTAGGTAACTGACCAGCTAATGTTCCCCATAGAATCAGATCTTAGTGCAGTGACTTTAATTTCAATAGTTATAATGATTAATCTCTACTGACAGCTTACTCTGTGCAGGTAGGGGTCCACAATGCAGAAGAATAATGCTTATATAATAAGTAACATTTATAGCCAGCTACTCTTTCCAGGTTTCATCCCCGCACTGCTATAATTACCTCCGTTTTACAGGTGAATCACCCACGATATAAACAGTGTCCTCTAGGCGTTTAGGCCACTCCTGGTGACTATAGTGAAGAGAGAATGATAGACATATGGAGTCAGAATACCTCCCTTGCAGGGTTGTTATTAGGACTGCATGAGGGTGCCCAGATGCTCAGTAAATGCTGGTTCCTTCCCTCTCCTTTAAGTGAGGGAGGTAATGCACATCTGCAGAAAGGTAGACAGTCTATAAGATAGAAACAAATAAGCTGTCATGATGGGAGAGGAGGGAAGGATTCCTTTGGACTGACTGAACGAGGGAAGGCTTCCAAACAGAAGCTGGGCTTGGCACCCAGTTTGGCTTACAGAGACAAGTACGCTAACAGCCAAGAAATGGAGATGAGAAAGCACAGGCTGTGGGGTGGTGGGAAAGCTTGGGGAATAGAACCAAGTGAGGGTGGAGAAGATAGCTCTGGACAGATAACAGAGGCGTTGCAGGCTGTACCAAAATGGTTGTACTTGACCCAGAAGGCATTCAGATGATTGACTTAAAGCTATGAGAGGTCAAGTAGTAAGAGTGGGAGGTGGGCTGCATGTGAAGCAACATTGCATTCATCCATCCCTCCGTCCATCCATCACCCGTCTATTCCTCCATCCATCCTTCCATGCATCCACTCATTCATTTATGCATTCATTCATCCACCCATCTATCTGTCTACCTATCAACCATTCGTCCCTCCACCCACCCACCTACCTACTCTTCCTTCCTTTATTCCTTCCTTCTTTCTTTCCACCCACTCATCCATCTACCCACCCATCCATCCATCCACCCACTCACCCATTCGTCTACTTGTTCACCCATCAGTTCCTTCCTTCCTTATTTCTTCCCTTCTTTCTTTTTATTTATCCATCTACCCACCCATCCATCCAACCACCCATTCACCCATTCATTTGTCTACTTGTTCACCCATCAGTTCCTTCCTTCCTTCTTTCTTCCCTTCTTTCCTTTTGTTTATTTATCCATCTACCCACTCATCCACCTATCCATCCATCTACCTGTTTATCCATCCATCTTTCCATCCTTTCATCTATGTATTCTCTCTTTACAAAAACCCCAGGAAACTATAAGTGTTTTGAAGATAGATTCTTCTCCCTCCTTTTGTGGTAGTAGCCCAGCTCTTGTCACTCCTATTGCTACTAATACAGTAGTTAGTCCAATTCCTTATAGTATTAGTGTCTTCTGCTGTTATACACCTCACTTCTATGCACTGTTTTATTTGAGCCTCACAATAGTCACTTCAGGTGGTCAGGACAGGTATATTCACCTCAATTACACAGCAGAACACAGTGTACCATGCTAACCAGGGCCTGGGTGGCATAACAAGAACTTGAAATGCAGTTTTCTGATGCAAGATCTTTTCTGCCTTAGCTCCTGCCTTACTTACCTCCCAAAGGTACCGACTTATCAGGCTCAGGAAGAGGGCCTCCTGGCAAGTTTGAGGCCATCAGGGTGGCCGCTGAAGGGCCATCCCCAGCTATGAGCCTCTACTCATGAATGGGAAGATGGCTGCTTATCATGCAAATGTACACAGCGTCTGAATGCTGTGTGCACAGAAACGTCCCCATTCATAGAGTAGGAGACAGCTGGAAGTAATCTCAAATGCATTATGCATTGTGATTGCATTGGCAGAGGGGTAAGAAATGTTAAAGTTTTGTTACAATAATAATAACCATTGTGACAATACTATTTGTTTTACTGACGCCCATTTTTTGGCAGCTCTATCGTTATAAACACAGCATGTGACTGTACTTTAATGAGACTGTATCAATGTACGCGTGTTTACGAGGATATATTTATCAAGCCATTCTAGGTCCCCAGTTTCTGGGGCACTTCTCTCTCCACAGCTGTGGCCCATTGACCTCCAGCTGCGGGCCCACTGTGGTCCTGGTATATAAGGTCATGCCTGTTTGAATGGAGGAGTTCCGGTCCTGAGGGCGGGTGGGCAGGGGGGAGGTTTGCCTCCTGGCTGTACATTAGAATCACTGCCTGCACTTTTTAAAAGCGCCCACTCTTGAGCACTGCTCCAGACAGGTTAAATAAGATTCTCTAGAGATAAGGGGCCAGACCCAGGACATTTTTGAAATTTTCCCAGTTAACTCTAAAGTGCAGCCAAGTCTGAGAACTACTGCCCTAGCTCAGGGCTTCTCAGCCTATAACGTGTGCATGGGTCACCTGCGGATCTGTTTAAAATACAGATTCTGAATCAGTTGGTCTGAGGTGGGACGGGGAGGGAAGAGGAGAGCAGGCGGATGGGCCAGGACAATGTTGCATTTCTAATAAGGTCCCAGGGATGCTAAGGCAGCCGGGTCCTAGACCACACTTTGGTCAGCAAGGCTCTGGTCAGCCATATGGACCTGCCCATTGGGTTTTCCTTGAAATTCAGCCCTGACTTAAAATGGATTAAAGTGCTCTGGTCTAATGTACACACTGCTATATTTAAAATGGATAACCAACAAGGACCTACTGTATAGCACAGGGAACTCTGCTCAATATTATGTAACAACCTAAATGGGAAAAGAATTTGAAAAAGAATAGATACATGTATATGTATAACTGAATCACTTTGCTGTACACCTGAAACTATCACAACATTGTTAATCAAATATACTCCAATATAAAATAAAAAGTTTTTTAAAAAAGTGCTCTGGTCTAGATCTTTTTCAGCTCAGGAACTAACTGATGGGAATTACAGCTGGGGTTGACATTGATAACATTGGAAACACCATGGAGAAAATACCGTAAGTGACAGGAGGTAGGCACATGTTCTAATTTTCAGAAAGAAGAGGTCAGACAAGTCAACTTAAGTGTCTGGCAAAATTCAGGAAGGAATTATTTAACAGATAGTTGGTGACACATGGAAAGGAAGGAGGTGGTCACCAAGAATCAGTTCAGGGCTAAGGAGTTAGGGACTTTCCTGATAGCGTTCTTGGACAGGGAAGCCATTGGAAGGCTACCGTCCTTTTATCTGCCTTGAAGAAGTATCACTGGAAGGATTGCATTTATTGTGGTTAGCTGCAAAGAGTGACACAGAGTCAAATATGCAGAAACAGAGACACAGACGTAGAGAACAAACGTATGGATGCCAATGGGGGAAAGTGGCGGGGTGGCGGTGGCGGGATGAACTGGGAGATTGGGATTGACATGTAGACACTAATATGTATAAAATAAATAACTAGTAAGAAGAAGTAAATAAAATAAAATTCGAAAAAAAAGAGTTAAATGTGAATGACTCACTTGAACTTGCCTGCTTGCGTGCATCATCTCGGTAAATTGTCGGAACATCTCTCTCTTAGGTAGCAGGAAGTCAATTTCAAGAATGGGGAAACCGAGGCTTAGAGAGACAGAAATACAGACACTTCCTCCAAGTTGTACAGCTGGGAGAGCTGGAATTCAAATGCAGATCTGTCTGAATCCAGGCTCTACTTGCTTTCCCAGTCTGTTCCATTGCCAGTTGGAGCCGGAACTTCGACTGAACTGGAGAAAGCAGGCATTCCACAGGAGGATGGGCTACTGCACGTGTGAGGAGAGCGCTGTTCTTGGTGTGGGTGAGCAGGGTGCAGCATCCCACAGTGAGGGACGCTGTGGAAACGATGGCTGCAGTGAAAAGAGCAAGGCCTTTTTTTAAAAAATTTTTTTAACTTTTAATTTTATATTGGAGTATAGCTGATTAACAATGTTGTGATAGTTTCAGGGGCACAGCAAAGCGACTCAGCCATACATGTATCCATTCTCCCCCAAACTCCCCTCCATCCAGGCTGCCACATAACACTGAGCAGAGTTCTTGAACAAGACCTTTTTTGGTAGAACTGCTGCAAAGGATTAGGTGAGAAACTGTTTGCAAGGCACCCAGAAGGCTCTCGCCACATCACAGCGGAAGCTGTTTTTATAAGTAAGTTAGATAAACATGATGGGCATGATTCCTTCCAACTCTGATTCTACTGGAATTCTTGGCTTTGCAGACAGCGGACAGAGCACTACTGCTGCTCTTGTGGGCCCTCACCACGTGCGCCTTTGCCGATTCCGCCCCAGCGCCCTCTCTTCTTCTCTCTGCCTCTGTCAATCATTGGTCAGATACAAGCCGTTCATCTTTGCCTGCACCAGCCTAGTCAGTTTCTCCGATCATTAAACTTGTCAGAGTTTATTCTTGTCACAAACAACCCACTCACTGCTCAGTTATGTTCTTAGGAAGGTATGGTTCTGCCACTGTTTCTTGTGCGTCTGTCTCATCTTCTTGAATGGCTCATCAGTGTCTTTAGGGCAAGTGACCCAGATGATCAGAACCCTCAGCTTCTGTGGATGGATTTCTCCTTCAGGGAAGATGTACAGCTCTTGGGTGATTTCTAAAGGTCCACATTTCAATACAATACGTTTCCTTATTTCAGCGTCTAATGAACGTTTCCAAAAAGGACAGAGGAAATTGGTCACCATGAAGCTTCTATTACATGTTAGATCCTAGATCAGGTTATTTTAAAAACAACTCCTGGGCTTCCCTGGCGGCGCAGTGGTTGAGAGTCCACCTGCCGATGCAGGGGACACGGGTTCGTGCCCCGGTCCGGGAAGATCCCACATGCCGCGGAGCGGCTGGGCCTGTGAGCCAGGGCTGCGGAGCCTGAGCATCCGGAGCCTGTGCTCCGCAACGGGAGAGGCCACAGCGGTGAGAGGCCCGCGTACCATAAAAAACAAAACAAAATAAAAAAACAACTAAAAAAACATCTCTTTTGTGCCTCGAGATCCCTAAGACATCCGTTAAACCACATGTTCTAGCCTGATGCAGTCTGTTCTTGCCTGAGTCGGGGAGGAAGAGGTACTGCAGGAGCCTCTACGATCCAGATTTTTCTGTTTACAGCTTCAAGACACAACACAAAACAAAACACAACTGGCAACACCATGCAGCGCTGCTATACCCGGCAAGGTGATGTTTGTTCCTCTGTGCCTGCTGTCTGGGCATCACGTCTTGAACAATTTCTACCACACATCACGCCGGATGTTCTCACACTTTAGTCACTGATACTTTTGTCAGGAATGAAAATTGCCGCACGTGGCTTGAAGACGTAGACCTTCAAAACGGGCAGCAGTGAGCGGCTTCTTTGTGTATTTAAGAACACGGCCCTCACTCAGCGCTTTTGCCGGTCTCTCTGGGTTCCAGGTAAATAAATATCCAGACAAGCCAGCCACGGTCACCTCTCTTTAAGGTTCACTTGGAAATCCATGCCTTGGGTGCCTTTGTTTTTGCCACAATTGTTGCAAATCCACTTAAATCGGTTGACTGTCAGATGCAGTTTTGGTGGCTTTAAAAAGCATTTTACAACAAGCGCAACCATCATCAGTGTCAAGGAGAGAGCTCATCACGCTGTGGATATAAAAGTGTTTTCTTATTTAAAACACTCGACCGGGGCTTCTTGGCCTGCATCTTGAGATACTGATAGAATAAACTGGAACTGACAAAATATATTAAGTTGTGCTGAATCTCATTTCATCTGCTAAGTGATCCTAGCGGTAGTGGATACAGAAGGTTTAAGTAAAAATCATGGGGAAAGGTTGACATGTATGGGAGAATTTTGAAACGTGAGAACGACCTTCCCCCTTTCTTTTTTTTTCTGCAAAGTGGGAAGAGGACATCGTCACCTGACCTTCGTAGGTGGACATAAATGCAGGTAGTGCTTTGTAGGCAACCAGATCTGCTACCCTGCTGCCATTCAAAGCACTGTGGGTGCTGAGAATTGAGATGTGCTTGTGGGCTTTTAACCTGGTGATGACATTCCTTGCTCTCAGAAGAGTGATGTGACTTGTCTGTCACTGCACTCCTGGTAGTCACCTAAGCAAGTGGCCTGTGACAGAATGCTTAGGCTGTACTGCGGTGACAAATAACCCTCAAATCTCAGTGCCCTAACAAAGGTTCATTTCTCACTGGCACTTAGGGTTGCCAGACTTAGCCAATAAAAATACTGGACACCCGGGCTTCCCTCATGGCGCAGTGGTTGAGAGTCCGCCTGCCGATGCAGGGGACACGGGTTCGTGCCCCGGTCTGGGAAGATCCCACATGCCGCGGAGCGGCTGGGCTCGTGAGCCATGGCTGCTGAGCCTGCGCGTCCAGAGCCTGTGCTCCGCAGCGGGAGAGGCCACAGCAGTGAGAGGCCCGCCTACCGCAAAAAAAAAAAAAAAAAAAAAAATACTGGACACCCAATTAAATTTGAATTTCAGAAAAATAACAAGCACATTTGTTTTTAGTATAAGTATTCCCTGTGCAATATTTGAAATGGCATGTTTATGTGAAATTCAGATTTAACTGGACATCCTGTATCTTTTTGAGCAGACTTACTCCCACTGCGTATCCACCACGGTCTGCAACAGGCTCTGCTCACCTGGGTACCAGGTAAGAAGAAGAAGAGAGTTCTGCAAAGTCTCACACTGGCAACTCAATGCTCCATCCAGGAGGGGATGCATATTATTTTGCTTATAACTCATTGGTCAGAACCGGTCATGTGACTTGGTCCAGGAAGTACAGTCCTGTGGTGTGCTGAAAAATAGAGAGAAGTGAATTCAAGGTCAGCCTGGAAGGTCAGCCAAGCAGGAAGGAAAGGGAGGGCCCTCTAGTAGTATAACTGGTGTCTTAGTCCATAAGGGCTGCTGTAACAAAACACCACAGACTGAGTGGCTTATAAACAACAGAAATGTATTTCTCACAGTTCTGGAAGCTGGAAGTCCGAGATTAGGGTGCCAGTGTGGCCAGGCTCTGGTGAGGACCTTCTTCCAGTTTCCATATTGCAACTTCTCTTTGTATCCTCTCATGGCAGAGAGCAGAGAAGAGAAACAAGCTCTCTGATGACTCTCTCATTTATTTATTTTATTTTTGGCTGCGTTGGGTCTTCGTTTCTGCATGCGGGCTTTCTCTAGTTGCAGCGAGTGGGGGCTACTCTCCATTGTAGTGCGCAGGCTTCTCATTGAGGTGGCTTCTCTTGCTGCGGAGCACGGGCTCTAGGCGCACGGGCTTCAGTAGTTGTGGCATGTGGGCTCAGTAGTTGTGGCCTGCAGGCTCTAGAGTGCAGGCTCAGTAGTTGTGGCGCACGGGCTTAGTTGCTTTGCGGCATGTGGGATCTTCCCAGACCAGGGCTTGAAACCCGTGTCCCCTGCATTGGCAGGCAGATCCTCAACCACTGCACTACCAGGGAAGTCCTCTGATGATTCTTACAAGGATACAAATCTCATCCTAAGGCCCCATCCTCATGACCTCATCAAACCCTAATCACTTCCCAGATGCCCCACCTGTTAATACCATCATAAGGGCAGGGGCAGGGTAAGGTTTCAGCATATGAATTTTGAGGGGACTCAAACATTCAGTCCATAACAGTTTGTATTCTCCTTTTTTTTTTTTTTTTTTTAACATCTTTATTGGGGTATAATTGCTTTACAATGGTGTGTTAGTTTCTGCTTTATAACAAAGTGAATCAGTCATACATAAACATATGTTCCCATATGTCTTCCCTGTTGCGTCTCCCTCCCTCCCACCCTCCCCATCCCACCCCTCCAGCCTGTCACAAAGCACCGAGCCAATATCCCTGTGCCTAGCTATCTACCTTACTGCGTTTGTTAGTGTGTATATGCCCATGACTCTCTCTCGCCCTGTCACAGCTCACCCTTCCCCCTCCCCATAACCTCAAGTCCATTCTCTAAGAGGTCTGCGTCTTTATTCTCCTTTTTGACTCTGTCCATTGCAGTCAGCAGAAAAGTGTCCCCTACCCCAAAGATGTCTCCGTCCTAACACCTAATACCTGTGACTATGTTACCCCACTTGACAAAAGGGAATTTGCAGGTGTGATTAAGCTAAGGATCTTGAAATGGGAGATGATGCTAGATCATCCTGGTGGGCCCAATGTCGTCACAAGTGTCCTTAGAAGAGGGAAGCAGGAGGATCGGAGTCAGAAGATGTGACCATGGAAATAGACATTGATGCAGGCAGCCTCAAGAAGCTGGAAAAGGCAAGGACCAGATTTTTTTGTGGAGGCCCAGAAGGAACGCACCTCAGCCAACACCTTGACTTAAGCCTTGTGAGACTCATCATGAACTTCTGACCTCTGGAACTGAAAGAGAATAAATTTATGTTGTTTAAAGTCACTAGGTTGGTGGTTATTTATTATAGCAGCCATAGGAAACTCATACATTCATGAAGAGAAATCGGAGACCAGCTCCTGGGGGTTGGATTTCTTGTAATGCCAAGCAGGAAGCAAACCAGGCACAGAGCCAGGAAGCAAGAAGCCAGGCAGAGTAAATATGATATGATGCCAGAACGTGGTCCTCCTCTGACAGAGTGAAGAATGGACAAAGTGTGGAAGACGGAAGCTACTGGGGTCAGAGGCTGGACCCCGCCTGCTGAATGTGTGCTTCTTGTATTATCTGTATTTATTTTCCTGGCACTATCCTTTAGGGATTAGCACACTATGTAGAAAAGTCTAACTTGTTTCAGTTTTAATAGAAACTTCCAGAAGCTTTGTATTCATGTTGTGTCTAAAGTGCTGCAAAGCAGACAATGTGCTCAGGGGCCACTGCAATGGTGGGTGTGAATTAGTGTAAGAAGTCCACTGAAGGACAAAAAGAGCCTCAGATAGAATATTTGGGGCTCCTTGATCCACCACCATTGTCCTAGATTTTGAAATTTGTGTTAATAACGAGCAATGGATCATTTTTCTATAGTATTATTTTGAGAGAAAAGCCAGTTGCATAGAGTAGAAGTAACATTGGACTTCCAGAATCATGGTGAACCACCATGATTGCTATGTGAACCACCTTCTCCTGTGGTCCCCCACCCATAGCCAGAGAGACACAAAAATGAATAAGGACCTGACAGGGAGTTATGGGGCTTGGAACAAATATTTGGCATGGCATAAATATTTCATGAGTAAGTGAATGCAAGAAACTCTTGAATGATTTTCATAAACTTTTATATCTTGGTTGAGTTTTATGTGTCTAAGTTTATCTATAAATGGGAGATGGAGGAACACTGGTGTATTTTATTTTCCATTATTGTTCAGAACAAGTCACCCCTACCTCATTATGATATAGACTCGATTGCCCGTGGATGATATTCTGAAAAGTCCAGCTCTATTGTGTGGGGATCTTACTAGGTCCATGCAAATTTTAGAATTTGAATGCTATGCCTTGACCTCTGGTGCCACATAGTTTCACATTCTTGGCTTGCGATTAGTCCTGTCTTTTTTTTTTTTTTTTTTTGGTACGCGGGCCTCTCATTGCTGCGGCCTCTCCCGTTGCGGAGCACAGGCTCCGGATGCGCAGGCTCAGCGGCCATGGCTCACGGGCCCAGCCGCTCCGCGGCACGTGGGATCCTCCCGGACCGGGGCACGAACCCGCATCCCCTGCATCGGCAGGCGGACTCGCAACCACTGCGCCACCAGGGAAGCCCTAGTCCTGTCTTTTTTTAATTTTAGTTTTTTTCTTTGTCATCCCAGATCACCATTACATTGCTCTTTCACTCGGAGCTGAATGCACAGCCAGGGCAGGGTGGAGGTTTGCTGGGACTGGGGGGACTGAAATGGGGAGTTGACCCTGTTCCTTGTCTTAGAGGCTCCATCCAAAGTGCTCTGGAGAATTTCCTCCAGAAGCAAGACTGCTGAAGGAGAGGTGGTGTTGTGCAGGTGCGTGCGACAGAGGACTGGCGGGAGAAGCGGCCAGCTGGCCAGCCAAAGATGAGTCATCAGGACCTCTGAGCTGGACAAGATGTCCTCGGTGATGACTCACAGAAGTCTCTGCACATCTGTGGGATTTCTCCCTGGAGGAAAATAAGCCTGTGAGGGCTCAGTGTTCAATCTCAAGGGGAGATTATCCTCTAGCCCCACTGATACATATCAAAAACAGAGATTTTTCCAAAAAACTGTCTTCTGGCTCCTCTCTCCAGCAAGGAACATTGACCCAATGTTTAGTTATCGTCTCCCTTCTCCATTCTTCCTCATTTCTCTGTAAGTCTCATGTCTCTGTAAGTCACATCTAATTCAAATGTCTGTGCCCTGAGGTAGCTTCCTAATTCAAAGGAGTGCTCATGGGAGTCAATGGACACTCGCCCATTGATTCCAGTGCTATTGAGGGCCTCCTGAGAACCAGAGGCAAACATCTCATTTCCATCATAGGACAACGCTGCGGTGTTTACCGTGGTATCCCTCTCTTAGCTATACTTACTTTTTTTCCACTTATTCCTTACCCTCCTCTTTCAGGAACTCAATATTCTGGCCAAAGCCAACTGTTACCAGTGACAAGAACAAGAGCGATGATGTTGTCAATGGCAGCTACGCTTACTGAAGCCTCACCTTGTGCCAAGCGCAGTTTTAAGCCCTTTCCACATATTAACTCATTTAATTCTCCCACCAACCTTATGATTTTCATCAAGAAGCTAAAACCCTAGCCATTCGCCAGTTGGCCTGGGCCTTTCCTTTCATCTGGGATGTCCTTCCTCAAATCCTTTCCTAAGGGAAAAACTAAATCCTACATTTCCACTGAGGTTGAATGAAGGTCATGCTCTGTGGAAAGCCATTCTGGCTGTCACTGGGTAAGAGTGAGCTGCCCTCCCACTCCACACATCCCTGTGTACCTGTGGGATCCTTCCCACGGTGGTCAATTTCCTTGGGATGTTGTAGTAAGTGTTCCTACATAGTAAGGACTGGCCCTTGGCATGTGCTCCCAGGACACATCCACACCTGTGGTCATGTCACCATCTCATGAGTGCTTGCTGTGGGTGGGTTGTTTTTTTTCTAAAAAGCAGTAAAAGGACTGAGTTTAACGTCAGAGTGAAAAAGAGACAGTGCACATGAACACAGGTACAAAGATGGCGAGGATTGGCCAGGGATTTGCAGATGTCAGAGGTGGGGATTAAACAGGTTGACTAAACCTGTGAGGGGCTGGGATGGTCTAGCTGACACATGAATTGGCGTATTCACTAGAGCACTGACAGTGCTCAAGAAAATCCTTTCTCCATTCGCATGGAGAAAAAGAGAATAAATGGAAAACTCTGTTCTAGGGGGGAGGTTGGACAGATTCCTCATTCGCTCCTTAAACAATTACTCCAAAATTTTTTTTTTCACACTCTTGTTCATCTGAGGAAACAGGTCAGAAGGGATGAGGGTGACTCAGCTCCCTTGAACTACAAATAGGCAGGGAAGACAAATGTCCAGCTAATGTTCAGTTGGTAGGGCACCATCTCCTGGACTGTTGATAGATGTTAATAAGCATTGAGCCGGAAAGGGTCCCCATGGTCAGCAAAGCATAAGGAATGCTGGCTGGAACAACATTTTGTGGACTTTCTAGATGCAGGACTTCTCAGAGCCTTTAACATCCTAATGTACCTCATGACAGTTTAAGAGGGGTTGTCCGATGTAGTGCCACCCAAATCCATTTGACGGTGCAGTTCGTTTTTCAAGGAGCGTCTCAAAGCACTAGTGTTCCCTTGAACAGAATTTGGGAACCACTCTCCTGTTGCCATCTCTCTGCTGGAAAGATCACATGCTTTTCATGGACTGCAAAAAATCCTGTGTCCATAGCAATTTATCCTGTGCAGTGTTTTACTGGATTAAGGGTAGAGGGGGAGAAATATTTAGCAAATGCAGAATCTAGGCATTTTGCTGAGCACTTCTGATGTTAAAGTGAGATAATTGAAATCACACTAAAGTTCAAAAGCCTCATTTGTGTACATGAGTCTAGTGCCAATTTATCTATCACTACATTTGAATAATATAAAATTTTATTCAGTACTAATAGTGTGGGACTAATTATATGTTTTTCACACATGTGGAATTAAGGGCACTAAAGATAAAATAAATAATCTGGAAAATTAGTTTTTAGAAGCTTCATCTCATATTCAACACAAAAAACATTAATGCAGTTGAATATTTTTTTCTCCAACAAGCAGGACAAGTAATATTTAAGAAACACTTAAATGAAGACAAATATCCTCACCAGCACTTTTTATACACTACATTGGTTGAAGGTGTTATTTCATAATTATGTCAAATGAAAACTAAGGTAATTTTGGCCAGTGAGCACAGCCAAGTTATTAAAAAGCAAATTTTTTTTATTGCATTGACTATATTCAACAAGCATTAAATGAGTACTTACTATGTGCAAAGCATTGCAGTAAATGGGTAGGATGATGCTACAGCCTGCCTTCTAGAAACTTCTAATCTCATGGTCAGGGGGTGGGCATTTCAGTTGGATAGCTTCTATTGCAAATAATATCACTTGTTTGGCTTACTTAACTGAGAAGCTCAAGGGTAGATCTGGCATCAGGCATGGCTGGATTCAAGCACTGAATGCTGTTGGCAGGGTGTGTTTTTTTGCTCAGGCTGTGTGCCTTCTCTGCTGGTTCTTCTGCCCCAGTCATGGCAAAACAGCTCCCCCAGGTCTCATTCCACACTCCCTTTCAATGTCTCCTCTGGTAGTTTTGACAGTAGTCCAGAGACTCTCTGACTGGACCAAACTGGGTCACATGTCCATCCTCGAGCCAATCAGGGAGACCAAAACACTGAGCACTGATTGGTTTAGGCCTTGGAAAGACCCACCTACAACACTTTAACCACAGGTGGGGAGAGTGGGGTTGCCCAGATGAAAGTTGAGGCTCTTGTTTGGTGAAGGGGATTTCTGCTGGGCAGGCAGATGTCTCCACTATGTACAGAGAGGCAGACCTGGAAATGAACAGTTACTGTGAAAAACAGAGGAAATGTATAATGGGGGACAAGAGTCGTGCTGGGGGAGACAGGAAGACCGAATGTGGCATTGATGTCTGTGTGGGGTGTGAGTACTGAAAGATTAAAAATAATGTCAGTGACCTGAGACAGGGAGGAAGGATCAAAGGAATGGTATCGGAAAAGTCAAGAAGCAGGACACTGAAGTGTGTGCCAAAGGGTCTGAGAATTGCAGTGTGACTGGAGTTCAGAAAGCCCAGAGAGCTGGAGTAAGAGGAAGGTGGCAGAGATAGTGGAGGGTCAGATCATGGAAGGCCTTAAAAGCCATCCAAGGAGGCTTTCACAGGCATCTGTAAGGTCGCTGAAAAATAAACATAAAAATGCTGAGTGTAACTTTCCAAACTGCCTTCCATTGCACTGCACTCAATAACATCAGGTTTTCGTGATTAAGCATGTTACTTTGAAGCCAACTTTTAAAAAAAAATCTCCTACACTTCTTCCTGTTAAAGAGTAACGTTAATTGGTGAGTGTATAGAAAAGAGGGTTCTATGGCCCATTGAGTTTATATAGATTGAAATGCTAAGCAGGCCCGAGCAGAAGCCTCGGTGGGGAAGAGAAGGTTGGCACTCTTCAGCATTATGTCCTCTTTCCTATTTACAGGCTACCCCTTACAGTGCTGGCAGTGCTGGGGAAAAAGATAAACAGAGTTCTCCTTACAGCTTCCTAAAGAAAGAAAAAAAAATAGCCCAGACTCCACAACCCGTTTCATTGCTGAGGAATCTTTTTGTTTGGCAAACTTTATTTCCTTCCTGAAATGTGGGACCAGGAAGAAAATGACAGCATCCCTTTCTCTCTGGACCTTTATTTTTAAGTTTTCATAAAATTTTAAAGGTTGCTTTCCATTTCCAATTATTACAAAATATTGGCTATATCCCCTGTGTTGTACAATATACCCTTGACCCCATCTTACATCCAATAGTTTGTGCCTCCACGACCCCATCCCTATCTTGTCTCTCCTCCCCACTGGTGACCACTAGTTTGTTCTCTGTATCTGTGAGTCTGCTTCTTTTTCATTATAGTCACTAGTTGGTTGTGTGTTTAGATGCCACATACAAGTGACGTCACACAGTGTTTGTCTCTCTCTGGCTTATCTCACTTAGCACAATGCCCTCCAAGTTCATCCTTGTTGCTGCAGATGGCAAGATTTCAATCTTTTTTATGGCTAAGTAATATTCCATTGTATATATATACCACACATTCTTTATCCATTCATCTGCGATGGACACTTAGGTTGCTTCCATATCTAGGCTACTGTAAATAGTGCTGCTATGAACATTGGGGTGCATCTCTGGACCCTCTAGTTTGAATTACACTGATGCTGGAAGTTTCAGATCCCAGCTCCCACTACAGCTTTCATTCATTCATTCATCAAACATTTATGAAGGCCTGCAGTGTGCCTGGCACAGTCACAGGCACCTGGGACATGTTAACGGATCATATAGGCAAAGTCCTTTCTCTCATGGAGCTGATATTCCAGAAAGGGCATCAGACAACGGCCAATAAAAAATCCACGTGCTCTGGGGTGTTGGGTTGTGTCATGTATGAAGGGAAAGAGCAGGGCAAGGGGTAGAGGGTAGGAGGACCTGCTCTTTCAGATGCTTGACAGGGAAGGTCACAAAAAGACCTGCATAAAGTAAGGGGGTGTGTTAGTCAGAGTTCTCCAGAGAAACAGAACCAATGGGATGTGCGTGCATGTGTGTGTGTGCAGTACGATGTGCGTGTGCATGTATAGACATAATATGTATAAGATTTATTATAAGGAATTGGTTACACAATTATGGAGGCTGACAGGTCCCAACATCTGCAGTGGGCTAGCTGGAGACACAAGAAAGCTGATGACAGAGTCCTCACTGGAGTCTGAAGGCCTGAGGTCCAGGTGTGAGTTCCAATCCAAAAGCCAGCAGGCTCAAGACCCAGTAAGAGCTGATATTTCAGTTTAGGTTTGAAGGCTATAAAAATAGCTCAATGTCCCAGCTCAATCAGTCAGGCAGGAGGAGTCTCCTCTTCCCTGGTCTTTGGTTCTGTTCAGACCTTCAACTGATTGGATGAGGCCCACCCACCTTGGGGAGGGCAATCTGCTATTCTCGGTTTACTGATTCAAATGTTAATCTCATCTAGAAACACACTCACAGGCACATTCAGAATAATGTTTGATCAAATGTTTGGGCACCACGTGGCCCAGTCAACTTGACACATGAAATAAACCATTGCAGGGAGTGAGGCATGCAGGTGTGAAGGAAAAAGCATCACAGGGAGAGAGAACAGCAGATGCAAAGGCCCTGAGGTGAGCCTTGTTTGACGTGCTAGAGGACCAGGCAGGAGGACAGTGGGAAGGGGAGGGAGCAACGTGCTCAAAGGGCAGGATTGTGGGAAATCAGGTCCTAGAGGTGGCAGGGGTGAGGGTGTTTGTGGGTCATGAGAAGGATTTTGGTTTTAAGGGGGACTTGACTTCTGCCCTCTTTGTACCCTGCTTGCCCTATTCAGACCTCCTTGGTCCTTCCAACGCATGAGGCCATGTGTTTATTTGATGTCTGCCTTGCCTAAAAGACTGTGACCTCAGGGGAGTCAGGCTGAGAACTCCTTTATCTCTGTGTCCCCAGTACTTCATGGGACACAGAGTAGGATCTTAATATGCATTTGTTCAGTCAATGAAGTAAGCCTGTCTTCTGACAGGAGGTATAAAAGCCGAATTTAAAAACTATGGATTTCCTTTTATTTCTTTTTTTCTTTCCAAGGGTTTTGCAATTGGATCCAATCTCTAGTCAACCAAATTCAACAAACATTTGTTGCTTACCTTCATTATGCAAGACATTGTGTTGGGTAGTGGGGACTCAGAAATGAGAAGTAAAAATAAACACAAAATAAACAAACTACGACATGCCAGTTGCTGTACTCAGTGTTTTGCCTGCGTTAACTCTCATTTGATTCTTGCAATAACCCTCGGAGGCAGGTTGGGTTGCGATGCCTGCTATAGAAGGAGGAGACAGAAGTTCAGGATTCAGATTCAGGTTGTTCAGACTCTAAAATCTTTCCCTATACTCCACCACGGTCAGGGAACTTGCCGTGGGATAATGGTGAGGTGCCGGGTGTGGGTCATGTTTGTATAACTATCTACAAGTCATACTATCGTAAATGCCAAACTTGAGTCTAGATGTACTGGGATCAGGTCTGGAAACAGCTTCTTAAGTCAACATGTGGATTGGGAGTTTTGGGTAGTAAAGTGATGAGGCTGTGTGGGCATGGGCAGTCTAGGTCCCTGGGTACTTCCGGTACGGTGATTCCCCCCGCCCACGGTCAAATTCATCTCTGCCTGCCGATTCTCACCGTCTTCTCACCTGAGACAAACAGGTCCTCTTCCCTCCTCTCTGTTTCATTTGATTTCTATTATCTTCCTAATTTCATTAAAGGACAAAAATAACTTTATTATTTCTGTAGAAATGATAAATATGCGTTGAAAAATGTAAAGATATGTAAAATTGGAGAAGAGAAATGGAAACCTATTCCAGGTTGTGTGTGTAAATGAGTAAATGGGTTGATGAATGGGAAGTAAGTCGTGTCACCATGAGGGTGGCGACTCGGAACGGTTTGTTTCTCAGTGTTCTCTCTTCCGCCGATGTGACTACAGAAATGGAGGTGGCCCCCATCCCAATATCACTTCCTTAGGGTGCTACAGCTCTCTTTTTTCCACTCATTCTTAGCCCTGCCTTGGGTTTCAGTGGCTGCAGGGAATCCCATTCAAACTTCTGAGTGAATGCATCCATTTCCTGCCCTGGAGATTGATACAGGGATGGGTTTAACCGAGATGCTCCTCACCGCACAGGTACCACAAGACACAAGTTTTGCGGAAGTAATTTCTTTCTGCATCTCTTGCACATATCATCCAGTTGAATTTTTTGAGTTAAACACAGCTTCCGGTGGAAGGATGGCTCTGATTTGTAAAACTGTATTACAAGTGGTAAAAATTATTTTGCTAATTATACTATGCCACCAATGTATAAGATGTGATTCATATGTAATCACCATTTTAATGTTTTATTCCTTCCACAGGAAAAAATGTGATGGGAATAAAATATCAATATTCTCCTTAAAATAGACAGTTCATACTGACATGTAATTTAAGCAAAGGATGAGATATCAATTAAAAGAGGGTGATACGACATTTTGCTCTTCTTTTCCCCCTCATTTTATGTTGAGAGGGCGTATCAGAGATGTTTGAACATTTTCTTTATTAAATTACAGAAAACCAGTTTAATACTGGTGTATGTCAAAATGAATATAAGAGCAGGAAAGACGACCTTTAAATTACCTTTATTTATCTTATGATATGTTATCTAAGACATTACAGTACCTCACGTTAAAGATTCATATCTTGAAGAATCTTATCAATTTTGTTTTTGAATGACAGCAATTTGTAAAAATAAATGACATTGTAATATGTTGGTCATTATCTATAGGGCCTTGGAAGATTTTACAATAGGTAACTAAAAAGGCCATGTGGGTTAGAGAGAATGAGTTTGGGACTTGGAAATACATAACATTTTGGAGGTCGTTTCATGAAAGCATGTTCAGGACCAACACTTCCTCAACTTGATTTAGCTACAGTGTCTACAAATCACGTTAGTCTTAATTCATTGGATCAGGCAGTGCAAAATGAAAGCGGTAACCTATATATCAGGAGCAGGCAGTGACATTTTGTTTCTGGAATTCATTTTGTTTAAACGGTAATTTTAGTTATACATTTTCCCTGGTGTCTAAATCCATTTCTGCTACGCTGGGAACCTAATATATGTTTTAACAAATCAATGAAGGAATGAATGAGGAAGGAGATGAATGAGTGAAAAAAATGGGTAGATGGATGGATAGCTGGATGGGTAGGTAGATAAGTGATTGATTAATGGATGGAGGAATTGATGGCTCGATAGTAGATGAAAGGTGAGGCTCTTAAGCCCAAGGATTGAATGAATAATTTTGCGGGACGGCTTTTCCAGCTCAGGCAGTGGCTGAGTTCACAAATGTCTGCGTTTGACCATGACAGTGGTCTGTAGAAAGAAGCAGGGGCTCAGGAGGCTTTCTCGATCCACTCACCCAGTCTCCTCCTTAGGGCCCGGGTTCTGTACTTCAGGAGCTGCTCAGAGACCTGACCTCTGCCATTGCTTCTGTTTCGACGAATTGTAACTCTCTGTTGATGAGACTTTTTCCTCCCCCAAGCTCTGAGGCCCTGGAGAGCAGGGCTCTCCCTACCTTAATCATTTGGTATTCATAGCGCCTTGTCCAGGTCCCGGCATGCTATTGTTTTGCTCAAAAAATAGTCCCTGAAAAGCGTCAACTGAGGTCAGACAGTTGAAGGTGGCAGTCCCCGCTCTGGGTTTTTGTCACTCGCTCTCTAACTCTGGGTGAGTGTGTTGATTTCTCTGATCCCCAGGAACCTCATCCATTCAAAATACTTTGTGCCTAGCATCCAGGAAGCTCAATAAATGTTAGCTAATTGTTTAAATAAATACCATGCGTTCTTATAGCAATGGACCACCCTCTGGGAACACACATCCCTGAAGTCTTCTCTGAACTCTGCGTTTTGAGAAGCAACTTTGTGTTTTCTTCTATGGTCCTCTGCTTAGAGTTTCCTCCTCAGCAGCCTCTCTGCATGACCACGTTAGAGTCCAGATGAGGCCATGGCAGTGAAACAAAGAAGAGGAGTGATCCTTTACTGTACTGGTGTTGCAGGAAAAGGGGGCGCGAGAGGACGCTCCTGTCACAGGTCTTGGGTGACTTCCTTGGGATGGGCCGCCAAGTGAGGGTCCTTGGCTTCACGCAGGAAAGAATTCAAGAGTGAGCCATAGTAAAGTGAAAGCAGGTTTACTGAGAGATACACATTCCACAGGAGGAATGTGGGCTGTTTCAGAAGGTGAGAGCAGCCTCGAAATCTGTGGTGGTTGGTTTTTACAGGCTGGGTAATTTCATAGGCTAATGAGTGGGGGGATTATTCCAACTATTCGGGGAAAGGGCGGGGATTTCCAGGAACTGGGCCACTGCCCACTTTTTGGCCTTTTATGGTCAGTCGTGCAACTGTCATGGTACCTGTGGGTCTGTCATTTAGCTAATGTATTACAATGAGCATATAATGGGCTCAAGGTCTCCTGGAACTCGAAGCTTCTGCCATCTTGGACCTAGTTGGTTCTAATCAGTTTTTGTCGTGTCCTCAGGGCTATGTCATTCTTTTAGAGGTTTTTCCCTGCCCCCTTCCGTCCCGTTCATCACTGCTACCCCACACCCACCCCCTTGACTCTGAGCCGCTGGCAGCTTCCTCTCTTGCTCAAGGTGAGGGGAGTCCCCACGATGGCACAAGCAAGCACCCTGGAAGCAGACGGCCTGTGTCTACAACCCAATGTTGCTAATAGCTGACTCCAGTGCCCTAAGCCTCCATTTCTCATCCGTGCAATGGGGTTAATAAAACTCTCCACTTTCTACATTTGTTTCAGGGTTAAATGAGCCAGGCTTGCCTGCCTCATGCTAAGCACCCAGTAAATGTCCATGATGATGATGGTGCTGATGATGTCTGACATTCATGGAGCACTTGGGGGCTCACCCAAGAATGGGTTTCGATGAGATGTAACATCGTTGGAAGTCAGAACAGAATAAGGCCCTAATTTTGATTTGCAGCCAGGGTTGTCTGCCATCCTAGAAGCATTCAGAAATTGCCGGTTATCATGCAGATGAGTATTTGAAGGAGAGCCTGGCTTGTAGTAGGTGCTCAATAAATGTTAACTACTAATGTTAAAGTAAAATATTAGTAAGACATACCAGGTTAACAATGAACAAACCAGGGTCCTTGACATGAAGGAACTTGCTCTGTGAGGGACGGAACTACAGACCCAGGGAAGGATAACATACAATTGAAGCAGATTCTGTCTTAGAGGAATCCAGAAGAGTATCTAGGGTTGCAGTGACTTAGCCAAAGTGTCAGGGACGCTTCCTGGGTGATGTGACAGCAGAGTCAGACCTTGAAGGATGGTGAGATCACAGGGATGAATTGGGAGGAGATGGGCACTTTGGGCAGAGAGAGAAAACAGTGTGATCAAAGCTTTGGTGTTGACCTTGGCTTTTCTACAAGGATTGGAGCAACGTAGAGATTGCATGACCCCCATGCAAGGATGAGATGCCCCTCTGTGATGCATTCCATTCTTGTAAATCACACACTCATGGGAAACATGACTTTTGCAAGGAATGTGGTAAAATATGAATACGCTTGCTATATAAAGAGCTTGGAAAAAAATCAAGAAAAAGAAGAACGCTAATTTAAAAATGGTCAAAAACATGAGACTACAACCTGCAGTCAGGGCCGGCTTCATGGTTGTATGATTGAGAAGTTGCACAGGCCCTGTGCTTGGAAGGGCTCCATGTTGGGTTGAATTCTTTGCTGTCACCATCTTGAAATTCTTAGTGATCTTTGAACAAGGGGCTTCCGCACTCTTGTTTTGCACTGAGCCCCGCAAATTATGCAGCCAGTTCTGTCTGCAGTGAAGAAATACGAAGCAGCAACATGTATATAGCAAGAAAACTTGTTATTGTTAATCAAGGGTATAAGAATTGAATTATAAAGACATGCTCATTTATATTTATCAAATTGGCCAAATGATAACAATGTGAGCAAGGGGGCGGTGATCGCATATGTTAGAAGCTCCTGGTGGGCTTCCAGACTGGCTCGGCATCCTCAACCACTCTCTCCCCCCCCCACAGGCTTGGTCAAAAACAAACACTAAATGTCCCCCGTGCCTCCAGCCTCCACCTTGCAAAACCACACCCTCCTAGGCCCTGACCCCCGCGAAGCCCTTGCACATTCTATCCACATCCTCATGTTTGCGGGCAATTCTTTTCTTCCCGAGGACTCCAGCCCTGCAGCCGGGAGGTAGCCCTGTCTTCTTCCTCAACCAGTATTTGGACCCAACCCTGGGCCAAAACTCTGGGACCCTGACATACTAAAGGAGGGTGCTGAGCTAATAGAACCTTCCCCCAAAGCAGGTCTGCTATTTATAGTAAGAGATTACCTCTGCCCCCCTTTGAGATTGGAGACTTTGAGCAAATGTATTGGGTCAGATCTCTTTCAAGTTAAGTGACAGAAAATAAACTCAGAACAGTTGAAGAAGAAAAAAATAGAAAATTTATGGGCAATAGGAAACTCTTCCAACATGCTAAGCAGACATCAGACGCATACATGCACAAACACACATGTATACACACATATATATGCAAACATGCACACATACATGAATATATACACACACATGAAGGCATACACACCTACACATATATACACACATGCATCTGCAGATATGCACACAGACATGTAGAGAGTCATTGCAGGATTGTTTATGGTAGCATAAAATTAGGAACAGACTGAGTGTTTAACAAGGGATATTTCAAATTAATTGCTGAATATCTATATAATCAAATATTATACAATTATTAAACATCCCATTTTCAGAGAATACTAGCTAATATTAATGATGAGAACTAACATTCTAACATTTATCATGCACCTGATACATCCCAGGCACTCTTCTAAAATAACTCCTTCACTTTAGGATTTTTAAGGATATTTAAGGATGTGACAAAATGCTCATACGGTATTGCTCAATGGAAAAAAAAAACTGGAATACAGAATTGTTCTTATACAGTGATCTCAGGTTTGTCATGTATATTGATATCTATTATGTTATATATACATACAGAAAAATGAACCAACATATTTATTACTTCTGAAGGATTATATCTGGGTGTTCAGATTGCAGGAAAGTTTTATTTCTTCTTTATTCTTTTCTTCTGTATTTTATAAATTGTTTATTGTGAACCATAGTATAATATTTTTATGATGACTAGAAAACTAAATATTGTTTAGGTGAAAGTGGGAAGAAGAGTTATTTGGTTTGATTTGAGAGACAACATGAAAGGTAAAGGGAGAAATATGACAGAATACATAATTTGGGCTACCCCTTGGAAGGCCTCAAAAGTTAGGCTAAGAAGATTGTATTTTACTAGAAAAGCAATGGGGAGCCTTTGAATGTTTGGGAGAGAGGAAGTGACAAATTCAGAGTTAAAATTTCTTTGGTGACAGCATGGAGAATGCCTTCAAATCAGAGGTGGGAAGCCAGAAGTCCTGGCAAGGAGGTGAAGGTCTTAGTTATAACAACATAGCAAGAGTAGAGGGGTCGGGCAGCTGCAAGTGGTGTTGAGGATTTGGAATCCATAGAACCTGACCACCAGAGCTAATTAAGGAGAGAGAATTAAGAGAGCAGAGGCCAGGAGGGTTTCAGGGGTTCAAGAGGATGCAGGGAGGGATGGGGGACAGAAAAAGCAGCCCTGAGAGGGAAGAGTAGTAACCTGTGAACTGATGTACTCTTTTTGCCCCTTTTTGATTTTCACTCCCCTTCTTTGTGACCATTGAGATCAAGCATGTTTTGATTCCATATATTCCAAAGTTCCAGCTTGGTTTTCTGTGGATGCCCCCTGTGGATTCTCCAAAAATTTCTACAATAATATCAAACCTTGAAATCCGTGATGAGCCCTCCATTGATATGGGTAGTTCAATATTATTTCCAGCCTTGGAGGAGATAACCATGACCATCTTATTGTCCATCTGAAGGTGTGGTTCACATCATCAGGATTTGGGGCTTGTGCATTTCGAAAAGAGAAAAAAAAATCACTTTCTTTTCAGGTGAATGTTTTTGCAAACAACCAAGCAAATTTCACTTAATTATATAAATAGCAAAAATACTCCATCTTTGAAGATAGAGGACCAGTCAGTCCCTGAGAAGAAAGCCATCACTGCTGTTCCTCGTGGCTTAGCCATTCTGAGACTCAAGTTTGTGACCTATAGAATGGGACCACAATAGTGCCTTACCTCTTAATTGTCGTGAGGATTAAATGAGTCAGCTGCTGTAAAAGACTCAAAACTGTGTCCACACATAGCAAGCACCCAACAAATGTTAGCTCTTGCTGTGTTTACTGTCATAACTACTATAGTTATTCTCAGCCTAACAGATTTTTCCCTTCGTCTACAGAGCCTTCTCTGAACATGCTAATTCAAATACCTCTCTTCCTGATGAACTAATACCGCACTTAATAAACGCCACTATTTGGATATGTCATCCACTCTTAATCAATTTTTAATTAATGCACTTGGTGTCCCCATCCAGATAACAGAAGAAAGAGCACAGTCTTTGCAAACCCAGGTGGGACTCTGTCTTTAACCCTGACTCTCGGACTTAAGGCTGCATCATTTACCTTCTCCAAATGCCAGTGACCTCAATACGTGAACATGCGTGCCTCTCTCAGAGAGCTGCATTGAGAGGATTCAATAAAGTAAGGCTTTTTCAGCCCCTGGCATGATGCCCCGACACAAAGAAAGTACTCACTAAATGTTTATTGAATTTTAAAATAATTATGATTGATGGCTACTAGCATTATCATTTTGCATATTGTCTCGGAAAGCCCTAAACTTAAATGCTTCTTGGCACTGAAGATTCAGATCATTTATCCTTTCTATTAAATCTCCTGGCTGGGGGCAGAGACAGGGATGTTGTTTCTTGGCCTTTTTGGTCAGGGGTCTGGGGTGCACATGATCCTTCCTACTGGGCTATGAATCAGTCTGCTGAAAAGCCTCTTCATGGGCAGGGGAAAGGGTGCTAGAGGTGAGGTCCTTCATTGATCCCTGTCTCTGCCCCTTTCTATTCCTGAGACCTTGAGCTAATCGCATCCTCTCTCTGGGATGGGATATTTACTCTTAATTAAAAAAAAAAAAAGTCAAAAGATATCATTGCCGATTTCAAAGGGATGTTATGAAAATTACAAAGAGATAAGTACAGGAAATTGCTTTATAAACTCTAAAGCACTGTGCCAATAGAAGCTTGTTTTTATTCATATAGAGACAGAAATATTTTACTTTGTCACTGTGGATATGAGATTAGGGGCCATAAATATATTTATACCTTTTCCATATTATTATTTTTATAAACGCACATTTTTGTTGGAACACATTAGAAAAAGGATTTATTAGCAAATTCTGACCTGATTTAATGGATCCATTCACACATTCAGTAAACATTTAGAGAGCGGCTATATATTCAAGGCACCATCCTCACTGCTGATGAGACACATTAAAATAAGGCGGGTTCCTGCACCCTTAAGAATTACACTGTTACATGAAAATCTTAAAAAACATTTTTTTAAAAATATCTTTTGATGGGTTCCAGTTTCCACACATTAAATTACCTTGCTTTCTGTTTTTATTCAGATAAGGTGACCACCTCGGCTACTTCCTTACCTTGTCTGCGAATAACAAAGTCTGTCAGCTCTCTCTTGTTCAGAAATGTCCCATAATGACATGGCTTCGCTCCACACTTTTACGTAATATCGTATTTGTGAACAGAACCTCCCCAATAGTTATTCATGTAATTCTATTAATATGATCTCAATCACCATATGGCGGTGTGATACCAATTACATTGTTGTCACCAGTTGACTTAGGAGAAAGGAGACCATCTTCCCAGCCGAGGACAGCACCCTTGTTATAAAGATTCCCCAAATAATGGTTTCTCAGCTCCCTTCTCTGTGAGATTTATTTTTCCCAATTATTTAATCAAGATATTCTTGTGGATGCTCAAAAAAAGGTTGGGATATTTAGTTTCCTTTTTTCTATGTGAAATATACAGTGTATGCAGTGTTGGCCCATGTCTTGATAAATGCAAGGCTTACACGGCATTTTTTGTTGTATCTGTTGTTAATTAGGGTGGAGCGTGCACCGCTCAATCCCTGCTGAAACCAAACACAAAACTTCACTTAAACCAATGCAAAGCTCACGTCTATTTATTTTTGAGCTTCAAAGGCAAGTAGTTGGTCTCAGTTACAAAACTCCTGACAGTGCTGTAAAAAGGTGTAACACGCAGACTGTATCCCTCTCTAGGACCCTGTGTAAAAAAGAGCTTCCTTTCTCTCCCCCAAAGAATTACATGCAGCACCACATGTCAAAACACAATTGTAATTGTGTAGCACAATATTTCATAAATCTGAAAATGTTTTAAAAACCTATTGTGTTTTCGAAGCTTCCAAAGTCATTTCCTGGGTTAGCATTTTTTCTGCACTAAGCGTGCCTTTTTTTTTTTTTCTTTCTGATTTCCATATTCCCCAATAATTATTAAGCATTCTTACCTCCCAGGCAGGCATCTCTGATGTAGAAGCTGGTGATAGCAGTGGCTGTAATTCTTGTGAATTACTACATTTTAAAATCTTGTGTTAAAACATGTTACCAAGCATCCTGAAGTTAGCAGATGGCCTCCAGAAAGGCTCGTTTTAATTTTTCAAGTACGTAAGTATAATAATCCACACTAATGTGTGCACATAACAATCAAATGTACTTGTTGAGCAATTATATTCACAGTTTCACATGCGTACCTGTGGGGAAGGGTTTATCAATGGATAATAGATATATGGGTAGACATAATATTTGTAGGATCAAAAGAGGTAATCAAAATGGCTAAGTCAAAAAAAAAAAGTACTCATAATTAAAAGCAGCCGTGGCAAAAAAGCTGAGGAACGGAAGAATGTCTCTATCACCAGAATGGAAAAGTTTGTGAAAGCCGTTTAATAGAACTGAATATCAAAACATTTTAACTTTTTAAAGTTTTCAACATTAAACAATTAGGATGAAATGCAATTAGGCAGCACATTGTAGAGGATGGTCACTTTTTGCATGTCATGTGGCTTTAAAAACAAGTCAGATAAATGATGATGCCATTAAAACTGAACTAATTAAAGAAAGCTTCTTTTAAGAACTCATTAACTGCAACCTCATTTGCATAATGATGCATATTAATTAAGTTTTAATGAATCTGAATTTGCACCAAGCCTATTCATGTTGGCTTTGAAACAAATTGAACAAATTAGTTAAAAGCTTTTTGGAATCTACTTTTCACACCAAACAGGGTATGAATGCAATCATCTCTACAAAAAAGAAATATTTTTCCTTTAATTTAATTCAAAGGTATGCAGGCCCATCTATTAATTATTTTTAAGTGCAATAATTTTCACCTTTTCTCTGGAAAATCAGCCATATTACTTATTCTTGAATGGGAAACATTACAAATGCAGGTTGTGGGGAAAAATCATTACGGCCAATTTATTGGCAATAAATTGGAGATATTTGACTTTAGGGTACATTTTGTTTATTTAACAGCGGGATTAAAAATTGAGGAGGTAATTTCTGGGCATTCTGAACATTGGCAGTGTGGCAAATAAAATGAGACGTATAGAGGTGGCAGGTCTCATTTTTCGGGATATAGGCAACGATGATGTTATGTTATTGGTGTCACATTCATTTCTAAATCTGATTCCACTCCATCAGAAATCTCCTAAGTAACACTGAAAAAAAAATTAAACATTTAAAGAACGTGTGTTCTTTCCCCCGGATCTGTGCAAATCCTAATTTTTTTATCCATGAAGAGCAGAATTCAATTTTAACAAGTTTGCGTTCGGCTCATGATAAAAACAAGAATTACCGCCACTACACTATTGATTTGCTTCTAACTCCGTGGTGTCTTCATCAAGAATGAAGAGATTTATGTAATTACTGCTCCATCTTTTGTTGTTAGAAAGCACTTTTTTTGTAAGTCAGCTTCTACAAAGGATGGAAACGCTTTTATTATTGAGATTAGAAGATCATTTCTCCCCCCCACCCCACCCCCCTTGTTAAAATGTTTTCTCAGATGCTGTGGAGAGGTCAACAATTAAGATGATGTATACTGGAAATGCACATTTAAAAAATGTATTTACAGGTATTCTTCGGCAGTATTTTTTAACCCATTTATCCTTTCACCCTTCTCCCTCCTTTATTCCTCCTAGGCCGTTTCAGTTCCCAGATAAGTGAGAAGCATTCGTCGGCACCAGAGCGATGCCAGAGCAAATTCCCTGCAGCAAAGTATCGTGAATGCTTTTAGATGTCGAGGGGCAAAGTAGCAACACTCTGGATTCTTCGCTCCTAATTACATTGCTCTCGTTGGAATTTATTTGTGCTTGGGTCAGTGATCACTTTTGACTCTTTTAGAGAAAAATAAAATTAAGATCAGCTCTTAGCTGCCCTGCTTCACCCGTGGACTGGTCCAGCTTGCATCCTATTTAAACTGCCTGGCTCTGCAGAGGAGCTTTGCCTAAGCAAATGCTTTTCCATTTTGGAAGCCAAGTCCAGCTGCATTGTAAAATAGCCCACTGACCACTGTTCTGAGCAAGGTATTTGTAGAAGCCATCCCAAACTCTTTCTTTCCTGGAAGAAAGGATTTGCCATGTATCAAAACAGGAAGCAGAATGAAGAATCTAATGTGCAAAACAATTTTAAAAATACCTCGATTCACAAATCATGTTGGGGATGATTTTAAAATTAACTCCTTCCCCATTCCCCGTTTTTATTAGAATAATCCTGCATCTCTTCCCCTTCCATATAGTTCCTGTTACCCTGATGGGCTATAATATGCCCTCTGATGGGAGTCTTAACGTCAGAGAAAAGTCACGAAATGCAATCTGCAGAGAGTCAGCCCTCGGCTGGGAACCGTTTGCCGCGTGATCCATTATGCTTTGAACGAAATATTGTTTCTCTATTTTCTCCCCTCATTTCTATTCTACTTTTTGAGCCTGTTGTCCTCGGAAAGTGAGGGAAGCTGTGAAATATTTTAAATACAGTCTGCCGTTCACCGAGAACTATGCAGCTTCCAGATCACCCCTGGAGGAAGGGGACTCTCTTGTCCTGAGTTTTAGGATTCTGGGTGTGCCAGGGAAACAGGCACCACCATGGGAACCTATAATTAAAATAATAATAAAGGCAGTTGGAATCTTCCACGAGGGTCTATATTTAGGGAGGCAGATATCATTATGGAAAAGGGAGCTGGAGTTGGTGGCACTACTGCCCCCTAGCTGGAGGACCGCAGGAAGGGGCGAAGGGGATGGGGATGGGTGTGGGGACACTGGGATTGACATTCCTAGCCCTGAAAATGACTTCCATGTTTAATTTTTAAAGACTCAAAACAAAACCGAATAACGCAGGGAAAATGTGTTTTTTTCCTCCTGGCTACATCTCTCCCCCCCGCCCCCCTTCTCCAAATGGCTTCTAATCAAGCCCATTTTCTTTACAGAAGTCTTTTAGCAAGGTAGCATTAAAAAAAAAAAAAGTGCAAATTTTGCGTGGAGAATTGGCTTCTTTGGGGGAACATTTTGACAGAAAGCGCCTTCCTTGGGGGAGGTCAGGAGTCATTGGTATTAAACTAGACAAGCTGGTACTGGAGTGTTAATGGCCACAGCCAGCAGATGTTCTGTAATTAGGGAAGATGTGAATGACAAGGCGTGAGAGGTACCATACACAGGCGGGCTGGCACAAAGCAGCTGCTGAGACCGCTTCCCCTGTCACGGGTGTACACAAGTCAGACCAGCCCCCGTGAGGCTGCCGGCGCGGTGACAATTAGAAAAAAAAACTGGTATTTGATTAAAATAAGGAACATAGCCTTCAGTGTGATTTCTTCTCCAACCCAGCCAGGAAGAGTGGCCTAGTTTTGCCTCGGCCAAAGCAAGCCAGAGGTCAACCAGATGACGGAAATGGAGAGGCTGTGCTGAAATTGAGGTTTGAGTCATCACCCTTATTTTTTATTTTATTTTTTTATTTGATACTGAGAGCAAGGTCTTTTGAACAGGAGAAACGGACTCTTTTCTTCCTCCCCTGTAGTCCCACATGCATGCAGTCCGTCAGGCTGTCTCTTCTCTCCTAAATATCTCTCAAATTCTTCCTTTTCTGCCACCTCCATTGGCATTGCCTTGATTATCATTTATTCTAGAATATTCCACAGCCTCCTCCTGCTGATCTGGGGAGTCTTTCTTAATTTCCATCCTTCCCAAGAATGGGTGGGACCCATTCTCCAGACATCTTCAGAGTCCCATCTTCCTTCCACCCCATCAGACCTCTTACTTAGTAATTGTTAGCGTCTGTCTCAATTTAATTCTCTGGGTCCTCAGACCAAACACAGGGCCAGATGCTTCATAGGCCCTCAGTAAATGCGTTTGTGTGAGTATGTGGCAGAATCAGTGCAAAATTCATCACAAGTCTTTATTGCCGGGTACCACGATAATGAAGAATTTGTATCCCTTTATACTGAAACTGAATTGCAAAATCAAAGCAATTTTCTTTTTTTTTTTGCTTAGATGACGCATGTTTTGGTGGCAGTTAAAAAATGAGCAAAATCAGTTTTCTAAGGGATTGTTTGATATCTGCAACATTTAACCATTTTGGAGAGGGGGTGTCACAGAGATGAGGTGAATCATGTTGACCCAGTCCCTCTGGGAAGACGTACCTGGCTGGGTTGAGGGAATGCTGGGTGGAGGGCCCTGGGGTGAATCCTGGCTCTGCTGCTCCTGGGGGACCACAGCTTCTCTGACCCTCAGCCTCTTTTTCTGTGAAATGGGGTTAACAACACTAAATGCTCAAGGGAAGGAAGTCATGAGTGCTTTGTTATACGATTGCTGTTACGGCTGGGTTGGTTTCATTTCATTAGATGAGATCGTAGGCTTTGCAAGCCATGAAGCATTATGCAGGGATTGTTAAATTCCTCCGTGTCCTGGAAATCCAATAGGGTCTGCTTACCTCGTATTCATAATTTGGAGAAGAGCTAGGGGGAGTGCTTCTTTTGCTTTTGGCCATTTGTGGGTATTGTCTCGTTTCTCCTGCTCTGTGGTGTAGGTCTCATGGTCCCATTTTACAGATGAAGAAGATGAAGCTCAGAGAGGTTAAGTGAGTCTCTCAAGGCCACCCAGCTGATCAGAGGGACTTGAATCCTAGGGTGTCTGATTGAAAACCCCCTCTGCCCTTTAGGTGTGAAGCTGAGAATGTCATTGCCTGTCCCTCAGAGGTGGGAATAAAGCATCCCTGGGAAACATTTCCAAATGACAAAGCACAAGCCAGAAGCTTGACCTCTGTTCTCTGCCGGCTTTGTCTCTTCCTCTGCCTCCGTTGGTTCCTCCAGGTCTCCCATCTCTGTCCCTCTCCTTCTCCCCACACCTCCCCTCTTGTCCCTCACTCCCTCTTTATCTGTCTCTCCATCTCCCTCCCTTGATTTCTAATTTCCAAGCCTGCGAGCTATTACAGAAAGCATAATGATGGTTACACTTGTCTATGGCAATATTACTGTCTAGCTTATTGCTTTGTAAAGTGCTTCGGGAGCCTGGAAAATGAAAGGTGTTATGTAAAATGAAAATCGATTCTAATTCTAAATAAACATCATTGCTTCAAGTTTTCCTCGGATAGTATTGTTTCATGCTCGCGAAAGACAATGAATCAGAATTGCCTCCGAATGTTTAAAAGGTATATTTGGGCATCCTGGTGTCTTGGGGCTTGCCACGACAGGGCGAGATCTGAATCATATCTCAATATATCCTTACAATTATATTTAATTGCACCTGGTAAAATGTGTCTTTGTTCATTATTTATGAAGGGAAATTATTTTCGTCCGTAGAAAAGATTGATACCACTTTTAGCTTATGTGCAGGTGATTAGTGATTAAGTGCAATTTATTTCCCTGATATATGTCTCTATCAGCAACCACCATCCAGAAATGGGGAAAGAAACTTTTCTCGGCAGAAAAATCATCTCCACTTTAGGGAGCATTTTCCTCCTCCTTGGCTGGCAGAGTAATTTATAAAGACACGCACACCACAAAAATGGAAGTTTGAATCATTTCTGTAGAGAAAGCTCATCATCCCAAATCAGAAATGTCATAAAAGTTAAAACGCCATAAGAGTGTGTTCCCCAAGAAAGAAATAATTTTCTTTTCATTGAGAACACTGGAGGATGTAATATACTTCTTGAAATTCAAATTTTCATAGCAAATGCCACTTCTCCCTCCCTTGGATCGTTCATCTTTCTTTAAGAAAAGGTAACTGGATATTATTTTATATTTTTCCACAAAATTATCTTCCAAGTGCTTGTTTCCTTAAACACACACATGCTGTCTGGGGGAAGATGGACAATTTCATCCTTGGGAAAGTGCACTGGAAACGTCCAGCATTGGGAAGTACCAGTGAGGTGGCTTGCATTTGTAGTCATAAGTCCATTTGCATCCATGAAAGATCCAGGCTGCCTGTGGGACTCATGGCCTCAAATCATTTTCTTTTTTTTCCTCTTTCAATATTATGTCTGGTTAAGTAATCTCAAGGGTCTGCTGGTATAGTTTGGACCCTGCAAATGTTCCGAATAGGAAAAGCTGAATAAGGGTGTCAGTGTTTGAATCTGAATGTATTACTAATACCTGCGACCCTCTATTAAATAGGTCTTCCTTACATGCAAATCCAGAATAGTATTATTTCCTTCTCTTGACAAAGCTCTCATCCTGTCAGTCATGTTTGATCCTGTTAGCTGTGTGACAAGATGTGCTGGAGATGAATAGGCCATCAGCAGAGGAGTAGAAGGAATGTAGCCTGATGAAGACACAGCCCTGGCTTTGGAGTAGGGAGGCACGGGGAGCAACCTTTGGGGACAAGTTCTCTTAGCACATAAGGCAGGCAGACAGTAACCAATAGCCTCCCTGATACAGCTGAACTTGCCAGAATCTCAGTTTTCCTTTCTCATCTTCAAAATGGGAGAGGTAACCCTCCCTGGAAGGGCTGTGTGGAGATGGAGAAAATATGCAGGAAGCCTGTCATATGCAGGGTCGACATTAATGACATGGGAAGGGTCTAAGCCCTGCAGTATTCCCTGTAACTTCCCCCAAATCCTTAAGGGCACATACATGACATCTAACTGTCCTCCACATGTTTGCTCGTTCCTGCATCAGGCTTTGGCCCACTTTGAGTTCCAAACTGGCATTTCACCATGTGGCAGAGTCCACTCATTGCCTCTTCTTCTTTCTGAGCAAAGGAATCTCACATTTTTGCTAGGCACCCCTAGAGTACAAAGCAACATTTTCTAGCCTTGCTTACAACACATCAGCCGTTGATATAGAAGGAGACACAGAGAAAAGCTATTTAGAGGATGCTGACTCAACTTGGAGGGGATGAGCTTTTCTTCTCTGCTAGCCTGGAACTCTGCTATGATGGCTGGCATTCCAGCAGCCATTGCAGACCATGAGGTGACATTATGGTGATGATGGCAGTATAGATACATAGAAGCTTCTATCCCTGATGATTTAGTGGTTTGCCTACAGACGGACTTATCTTACATGAAATAATATACCTTTAATTTGTTTTTAGTAGCTGAATATGATCCTAATCTGTATTTACTACATGTGCAAATTGCATGCATTCTTCAAAGCTCATTTTGAGTTCTTTCTTCTTCCCAGGTGACTCCAGACGCTCCTGTGTCCTCCATCACTGAGTTCTTACTATGTCAGGATACAGTCTATCACTTTCCTCCTTTCTTATAGCTTAGGTTTCCTATTCTTGGTCCCACAAGGAAACTTCAAGATCTTCAAGGATAGAGATTCTCTCTTAAAATTCATCTTATCACTCTCAGCACCCAGGAATATTGAGAAACAAGTAATTTCTCTATGATGAGACACTTATTGAGCACCTGTTATATGCTTATATATATCTCATGTTGTTCCGCAATCCCCACCTCCTGCCCTGATATCTAGGCTTAGAGAGGTTTATGATTTGGCTAAAAATCAGACATGTCATAACTGGCAAGTCCAAGCATATAGAGTCTCCCAAATACTCACACAGTGAATGCTTATGTACAGAATTATTTTTTTAAAAGCTCACCCTCGTTTTTCTGTTTCCTGATTGCAATTGTTACATGCTTATTGCATAACTTTTTGAAAAATACATGGTACAAAAAAACCAAATAAAATTATCTAATATTTCACAATCTAAAGTTCATCACTGTTAACATATTATTTTTTTCTCTTCCAGTATATGTAACATGGATCATGTAGTAAGTATTCCTCCAAAAGCAGTTATTGTTGCAATCATATTATATATAATAATAGCCATTCATAATTTACTTGAGGCCAGATCCTATTCTTTGTGCTTTATGAAGATCATTTTACATAATTGTCATGAGAACTCTGTGAGATAGATTCTATTATTGCCCCCATTTTCCGATGAGGACATTTAAGCACAGAGAGGGTAAGTAATTTGCTCGAGTTCACAACAGTGAATAAATGACGGAGTCAGTACTTGGATGCAGGCATTTAACTTAAGAATCCGTAGTGCAGGTATGAGGCTATATTAATTCTCAATGCTGCCTGTTGCATTTCTTTTTTAAAACCTAAATCTTAAGGTCAGCCTAATACTCCATTACAAGTGTGTGCCGTAATTTCCCGGCAATTCCTAATTGTTGGCCATCAGGGTTATTTCCATTTTGTCACTATTATTTATTTTTCATTTTGTCACTATTATTAACAATGCTGGGAAGACCACCTTTGTATATATGTATTGTTGTCTATATGATGGATTATCTCCTTGGGAAAGATTCCAAGGAATACAAGATGAATCAAGTAGTATGCATATTTTTTTCAGTACCCTGAAGCTGAAATATCCTGAATCATGGAATCCTGGAAACCTAGATCTTAAAAAAAATCTTCCAGGCCTCATCTGTTTTTTAACAGTTGTGGAAACTGAGACTCAGGGTGAGAGAGTGACTTGCCCAAGGTCACACATGAATTCTGTTGCACCCAGGTGATTTGTTTCCTGTTTGATCTTTCCAACCATGTCTTTTGCTCGTATATCACGTGATCTCACTATCCACCCTCCGTCTCTTTCTGTGAAAGGACCAACACTTTCTTTCATGAAAAACGCACGTTGACTGAACCCCTGCTATATTCCTGTCGTTGTTCTAAGCACAAATTCACACTGAATTCCACTCTTCTGCCTCTTCCACAAGGAGTCAGGAGAGCTAATATGTCAATATGTCAAGAGTAGTCGTCAAGGCTGTCCCCTCTCGCCCTGCCCTGGTTGCCATGGCAGCACCTGGAAGTGTAGCTGGGGTGGAGGGATGGGTCCAGTGATTTCAACTGAGTCTGATTTTGCTCATGTTTTACAGAAGTGCCATCCGGTCCTTGGTCCAAAGGGTGTGGCTTCTTAACAGAATCCTGGCATCATTGGGTCCTCCTCTTCTTCCTTCTTTCCTTTTATTTATTTTTGGCCGCGTTGGGTCTCCGTTGTTGCGTGCGGGCTCTCTCTAGTTGTGGTGAGCAGGGGCTACTCTTTGTTGCAGTGCGCGGGTTTCTCATTGTGGTGGCTTCTCTTGTTGTGGAGCACGGGCTCTAGGTGCACGGGCTTCAGTAGTTGCAGCACGGGGGCTCAGTAGTGGTGGCTCGTGGGCTCTAGAGCACAGGCTCAGTAGTTGTGACACACGTGCTTAGTTGCTTCGCGGCATGTGGGATCTTCCCGGACCAGAGCTCGAACCCGTGTCCCCTGCGTTGGCAGGCAGATTCTTAACTACTGCGCCACCAGGGAAGTCCCTTCCTTCTTTTCTTTATTGTGGGTGTTGACTGAAAAAAATACACAACCTAAAAGCTGAGAGTTATGTTTCATTTGGCAGACAAAACTGAGGACTTAAGCCCAGGACACAGCCTTTCATATAACTCTGGGAGACGGCTCCAAAGAGGTCAGGGGGGGAGCCAGGATATAGCGGAGTTTTTGCAATGAAGACCAGGTAGTCGGCACATCAAAAGATTACTGATAATTAAAGAAAACCAGACATCTCAAGTTAAGAAATTTAGCACTTTGCTTTTCTATGTATGGGAAGATTCAAGAGTCTGGGTTCACTGAAATTGTTCCTTTGATATGTACCTCAGCTCTCTGGGGTCAGTATCCTGTGCTCTCTCATCCTGAGTCTCTGGGATGCATCGTTGAGGGGTGGCTGCAGCAGTTGACTGCTAGATGGTGGGCATCCTGTTTCCATCCTGAGTTTCCTCAGGGCTCACCCTTGGGGCAGCTTTAGTGATGTCTTGATGGCTGTGACATCCTTTGTTTACTGGTATGGCAGACAATATTTTTCATTTACAGGGGCAAAGAGGCTATCTTCTGGAGTAATCAAACATTTTCAATTAATATCCATGAACCAGGACCATGGAAGAGGACCTCCCATCCCCACCTCTAACCTCCCATGCATCTGGTCCTACTTTGAGAAGAAGTAGTTTCTTCTTTTCCCCTCAGCTCCCTCTGCCCTTTCTTTCCACCACATGGACTGGCCTGCCCTTTCCTGGAGGCCCTGCTTTGACGCCTGCCCCTGCCCATTGCCTCCACTCCAGACCCCCAACCTCAGGCCTTCTTGCTTGTTACAGTTACATACAACTTAATTTGTTTCCCTTCTGTAACAGTAAAGCAATGCATGTTCATGTGATAAAGAAACACCACTTGCTGGCTCCTTACTGGAGGGCCGGGGACTGCTGAGTCCTGGAACTAGAAAGAGAAAGAAGACACAGCTGCTGCATTCAAGGAGCTACAAAGAATGGGAAAGATGAAAGTAGAGATGTTTACCGTGAGATGTCACAAGTTGTATTGGGCATCTACATAGGATGCTAAGGAGGCAAAGAGGCATCTAACTCAGAGGGGGAGCCAGGAAGTCTTCTTTCATTGTTCATTTATTTATTTGTCAGTCTATCCACTCACCCATCCAATGATTATTTATCGAACACCTACTAAATACTAGGCAATATCCTAGAAATACTCACACAAAGCTGGGGCTCAAACCCGTGTTTTCTGACTCTTGTTCCTATACTATCTTTTTTTTTTTTTGTACGATGCCATTAACAATCCTTTAAAACAAATAAGAAAAGTGAGTGGTTTTAGGGATTGCATCCATCCAGGTGGAGTAAAGGCTGTTACTCAGCATGATGGAAGTACATGCCGGGCTCATTAATCAAATACTCTGGTTAATAGAGAGTTCTCATATATGCCATGCATGAATTACCAGTTTTCAAAGAATTATAATACAACAAAGTATACCGGAACTATACAGCTCATAATTTAATCTGCTTTAGATGTGACAGAAGTCACCTGAAGGGCTGTATTTAAGAGCCATCAACTTTAGAATGTCACACCTGCAGAAGGCAAGTCACTGCAAAATTAACAGCTCTTGGCTCTCACTGAGCTGCTGTTTTTGCAAATAGAAAGCTCAATCCTTCTAAAAAACAAAAATAGCTATACCTTCACCAAATTTGCTATATAAAGAGGTTAAAATCGTCCTTCCAAATGGCAAGCACGCTTATGATCAAGATCTTAACGTATCTGCAAATAACTAAAGCCTTTATGTGTGTGTTTAGGTGCTGATTTAGAGGATTTTTTTTGGAGGGGGGTGGCCATTGGTGCTCCTTCTACAAACCAGAAGGCCCCTTTGTTTTTTCTTTTTTTTTTTTAAGAGAAAAATATCTTTCAAGTTCATTGCAAGTGGCCTTTGGATACAACTTTTTCTGGGTGGCTCTTTTACAGAATTTGCAGTTCAACTCAATCAAAATGCTGGTTAATGGGGTTCTGATTGTTGGAACTCTGGACCTTTAAGATAGGAAGCCCTCTGGTGGTGCTGAGAGATGTGAGATGGGCACAGGCTGGTGTGGATGCTGTAAGTCAGGAGTTCCCGGGTCGCTGGTCCTGTGATCTCCTTCTCAAACAACAGGCTTCCCAGGTCAGGGGAGTCTGGAAACTTCCCCATAGAATCCCCCTTTGGGGGGCTCCAGTGTGTGTTAGTCTAATAAAGCTCTGTCCTACAATAAAGTCCTGCAGCGCTTAACTTCTCTCAATCAGTGTCTCTCAAGGAACTTGTTTTCTTACCTTGCAGAGCAAGGATTCTGACAAACACATCTTGGGTTGCTGGTCCAGATACTTCCTTTGCAAAGATATCAGGCTTGGTGTCTTCCCACTGGATGATTCATAAACTGTCAATCATTTTTTCTTTCATTTCTTCAGTAGGTACCTTCTGAGCACCTGGTCTGCATCTTGGGAGTGTTTAGATCACAACGTGAATAATGTGGGCAGCCCAGAAGCCCCGGGGGTTGGAATAGGGATGGTGTGGGTTTACATGCGTTAGATAAAAGTACTTTACTAAGTTGTAAGTAATGTTTAATCACTCTTATTTGAAACAACAACAAATAAAATCCTTGATTTTAATGTGGATTGCCTGTTTTATTTTGTGAAATAAACTTAGCCGTTTTTTCTTCTTCTGGTGTTAGCTGAGTCATCCATTTATATAAAATAGCTTGAAATTATTTTGAACCTAGATTGGTTTGTTCTCCAAGGTTTAGAGAAGTTGACCAGAGCTCAGTATTGATTTTTTATTTTGTAAAATAAATGAGGTTCCAGTGTTTCTTAATTGTAAATTGCGGAGTCTCTTCCACTCCTGTTTGGAGGACCTACTCCCTTCCTTCTGCCCAGGAGAGATGAAAGCTTATTTTTTCCATCAACTGAGTCATCTGAGATGGGAAAGTTAAGGCATTTAGGAGGACGGGTATCAGAGCACTTGAAAGACAGGCTAATGCCACATGCAAACTCTGCTTCCTTCATGTCGGTACCCTGTACCCATTTTCTGTTCATACTTATTAAAAACTCACTTCACCAGACCCTCTTGCAGCTAAGAGTGACCACGTGGCTACTCTCACCAGTGTAGTCAGAGTCTGTGGCAGGATGTCCTTCTTTTAACCTTCACCATTCTTCTTTCTGCCTGGAATGCAGATGAGATATCTGGAGGTCAGCCAGTCCTCTTGTAACTAAGAGACAATAGGCTAGAGAACAGAAATCCACACACTGAGAATGGCCCGGTAGGTGGAAGGGAGACAGTTAGATTCTTTACGGCCGTACCGAGTCACTGTCTTAGTCCTGGACAGCCCATGGACAGACTGTGTTCATGTTTTTTACAAAGTGCAACTGACGGCATCCCTGATGGATATAAATGTTTGTCCACATACTTGTGATCACTGTTAATCCTAAATTGTCAATATCTATTCATACCTCAGTAGGTGTAGGAGTGCAAGATCTATGCCTCATTCGTCTCTATCTTTGGCACAGAATGGATGTTAAGTAAATGTTGTTTGTCAAGAGAGTTGGATTTTTAGATATCAAGGTCCATACAGATGTAAAAGTCCTGTGTTTCTACCTGGTGGTTTATTTTCTCTTTTTCTTTCCCTTTCTCTCCCTTTTCTTTTCTTTCCTCTTCTCTTTTCTTCTCTCTCTTGTGTTTCCTTTTCTTCTTAGAAATGAATTCTTTTTTTTTTCTACTTACATGAAATGTTCTAGAAAGGATCCTGGTGCAGGGATATATATATATATATATATATATATATATATATATATATATATGATCAAGCACAGCAAATGAGGGGCATTTCTAGCACATTAGTTGCATAACAAGCTTTAGAAATGGTTTTGGATTTCTTTTAACTACCTCTATTGCCACCCTGATTTGGTCTTTATTGGAGTAAAGTATTCTCTCTATGCTTGTGGTCTCACTGCAGATTTTTCTATCCAGTGGGAACCAGAAATAAAAACCAATGCATTTAAAATGTGAAGTGTGGAAAGGAAATACAGAGAACGGTTTGGGAGCTGGCTTCCATCGCCTTATAAATATAGCATAGTTACTTGAATTCCATAAGAATTAAACTCTGATCTTTTAAAATGCATGCAAATTCTTGCAGAATATATATGAAGAAGTCACTATAACTGTTGAGGCACTTCGACTCCCTTGATAAATGGGACTTCCAGACCACACTTTATTGAGTCTCTGATTTTTAATAATTTGAATCCTGCAAGATTTAATTCTGCATAATTCTGGCTGAAATCAGCTTTTGATTGAGTTGTAATGGCTCTGTCATTGTAAATATCTCCGCATGCTAATGTTGCGCTGGAATTCAATAATATTTAGATGAAATTTTTCGCCTCGAGCATTATGGAAGCAAGATTTAGAAAGTCGGGAAGTTTGTGTCAAAGTGACATCTATTTTGGGTAACCTGCAACATTTCTAAATGCAATAAATGGTCATCCCAAGACATGATTTAAATCATTATGAATCCTAAATATATATGTGTGGATCGATTATAATATGTGTATAATATGAATAAGATATATGAAAATTCTTAAAATATATTTCACCTTGCAATATTTTCAGATACAGTCATCAGTGACTCAGCTGAGGATGACGGAATGAGAGCTGGGACCCCAAAGATGGAGAGGCAGTGTGGAGCTGTGGACATGGTTTGAGCTGAGTCTTGGCACTACCATTGACCCCAGTGGTGAGTAAACTTTAAGGTTTCAAGAAATTCACTTACATTCTCTGAGACTCAGCTTCACCTGCTATAAAATCAGATAACCAAACCAATAACAGTTACTTCTTCATTATCTATCTCTTCATTAGACCAGGAGCATCTTGAAGAAAGATCCATTTCTTAGTACCTGTCACACATGGGTGCTCTATGAGTATTTGTTGAGTTAAATCGAAGGTTCAAGTGTGAAACGATTCGTTCAGTCCTATGAAGTAGGAACTATTATCATGCCCATTTTACAGAAGAAGGAATTAAGGAACACATAAGCTGTCAAAGTTTAGAACAGCTATTAAGTGGAGGAATTGGGATTTGAACCCAAGCAGTCAAGTTCCAGAACCTGTGCTCCTAACCTTTGTGATGTGTTACAGATGGACACAACTTATTTGGCCCTTCTTCCTTTAAGAGGTCGAGTGTAATTCTGCTCTTCCAGCAGGGGCTGGAAGGACCTTTTGAGGAGATGGTGGATGAGGGTCTGCTGGATGGTGAGGAGAGTGTTACTGGAGGCTGGAGGAGAAGGTACCCAAGTTAGATGTTGGTAGACAGGTGAGTGAAATTATTGTTGGCAGAAACAAGGAAAACAGAAAGGACACCTAAAAATCCTGTGCATCTGGCTAAAGACATCTCCAGGCAGAATGTTGACAGTGCCACCTGGCTTCTAGTGAGCTTTGGTAAAATGCAAGAGAGAGATGAACCAAAGAAAAATCATGCAGGTTTTGAGCAACATTTAGAAGAAACGGGACAATCTTTTTATTCCACAAAAAGTTTTCAAAGTAAGAAATGGCTTTCTCACAAAAAGTTTTCAAAGTAAGAAAGGGCTTTCTCAATAAAGCCTTGTCTCAAGGTATAGATCTTAAGGGTGTGGGCTCTAAGACACCCCCCACCCCCTTTTGAGAAGTAAGGTTTAAGAGTGTGACTGGTAAAATTTCTAAGGCTGTGCCTTATAGAACCTTTCAACTGTACAAAAAAAGCTTCTAGGAAACTGAAAGCCACTGTCTCGGAATACTCTGATTCTCAGCCCAAGGTAGAGTAGAAAGAAATGTGAATGTGGTTTTAATCTAATGATGCAAACCCTAATAAGATTCATAGAAAATCCACAAGGTTTTTAGGAGAATTGTATTGGTGGAAGCACCGCTGGCTTGGACAAACTGGGACAGAGACACTATAAAATGAAAAGACGTCTTGGGACAGTCTGCATTCTACCCACCTACAACGGGCAGAAGGCTGACTGAGGAGGCTCCTTGTCTGCAAATATGAGCCATTTGCTATGGAAATTGAAAAATGGTCCAGAGGGAAAAGCCAAGAACCTTGGAGAATCATTTCCAGGGAGCATTACTGGGCTCTACTCAAGGAACTGGCCACATGTACCAGACTGGATTTTGGAATTGCTATAGATCAGGAGCTGCCAGGGACTCCTGCTTTCCCCCTTTTTGAGCAGGCATGCCTTTTGCAGTTATACTCTTTTTGTCTTAACATAGTAAATCAGGTGTGGGGAGAGCAGATAACTTTTCCCTTTAGTTCACAGATCATCATAATGAAAAGAACCAATTTGGGGAACTGCACCCAAGGAACCCCACCTGTAGGTGGATTTGATTTAGATAATGAAATATTGGACTTTAAGGCAATGCCACATTGGAATGAGACCTCGGGGATCTCGGGGAAGGAGAATATACTTTTCTTGTGTGAGGGAAATAAATAATTTGTGACCAGGTGGCAGGGCAGATTAAAATGGCTTTATTAAATTATTTGACAATTCTCCCATGGAGAGGGGGGTTCTATTTTATCTCCCTTGAATCTGGGATGAACCGTGAGTGTTTTGACCATTACATAATGTAGATATGATGCTCTGCCTGTTCCAGACCTACACCTTAATAGGACTGGAGGCTTTCATCTAGAATGCTTGGTGCCCTGCCCTTCCATGTAGGAAGTCTGTCCTGCTGGAGAAATCACGTGTAGAGGTTCTAAGACCACATGGAGAAGAAGAGGGGCCTGTTAAGCCCAGGATTCCAGCTGTCCTCATCAATGTGCCAGGCTAGAGTCCAGCTACATTGATACCCCCCAGACCAGACCAGTCTCTAGCTGAACATCACCAAGTGACCCAAGTCAACATCCTGTGGAGGCAAAGAATCATCAGTCAAGCTCTGTCTGAATTCCTGATCCACAAAACAGTGAGATATAATAAAATGGTTATTGTTTTAAGGCACTGAGTTTTGGTGTGCAGCCATAGATAACTAGAACTACCACTATGTCTCCCAAGTCCTTGTAAATTACTGTGATCGTTATGATGATGATGCTGGTACTAATACTACTGGTACTGGTATCTCCTAACCCCAAGTTGCCCCCTTGATGAATGTATATAGCATCTACGCCAAATGTAGTTACAGTTTAATTTTTAGCCACTGACGTTGGAGATGGTGACATCATACAGTGTTGATTACAGTTCAGTATGGTACCAGAAGGAAAGTATTACTTTTCACTTGCCAAAACTCAGTGGTTCAAAACTCAGGTCTTGGGCTTCCCAGGTGGTACAGTGGTTAAGAATCCGCCTACCATTGAAGGGGACAGGGGTTCTAGCCCTGGTCCGGGAAGATCCCACATGTTGCAGAGCAACTAAGCCCATGTGCCACAACTACTGAAGCCTGCGTGCCTACAGCCTGTGCTCCACAACAAGAAAAGCCACAGCAATGAGAAGCCCGTGAACCGCAACGATGAGTAGCCCCTGCTCGCTGCAACTAGTGAAAGCCCGTGCACAGCAATGAAGACCCTACACAGCCAAAAATAAATAAATTAAATAAATAAATTTATTAAACAAAACAAAACAAAACTCAGGTATTGCTTCCAAGCGAGGATAAGCCCCCTCTTGCTTGCCAGGCTTCGCCCTGTAGTTTTTCACATGCCGCAGTCGTTGCAGACTTCCCTGCCTCTTCCATTACACAGAGAGCTGCTTGAGGTCGGCTGTGTCTTTGCCTGAGTCACTTCCCCCTCCTCTCCCTCCACCACCCAAAACTAACCCTGAGCAGGGCACGTAGTAGGTGCTCGCTGCATTGTTGGTGGAATGCACAAATGAGTGATAGGCACTTGGGAAATCTTTCCGTTCTTCTGCATTTCAGGTCTCCCTACAATTTCAAGGGCATGGCTGAGCAGATTAGCACATTATGGAAAGTTACTTTTACAGGTCTCAGGTTGATCACTTTCTTAGAGAACAAATCTGGCCTTTTATAGTGACGATAACAGAAAGGCATGGTTCATAACAGCAGCATTAAACCCAAAAGCTAATTGCTTCGACCGTCAAATAGCGCGAGCCCTTGCAGGACATTTGGTCCCGTCCAAAATGTGTATAAGACATTTGGTCCATGACAAAAGGTCCTTGATATTTGGTACTGTCCAAAACCATTCGGCACAGACCAAATATGTGTATGGGCATCTTGGACAGGACCAGATGGTCTGCTAACCATGTGAGGCGGTGTATGATAGCAAGGCAGGGCTTTGGGTGAGGACACAAGTTCTCTGTGGGCTGAAATTCTAGGTGACCCTCAGCTATTTGGGTTTGATCTCTTCTCTGAGCCAGTTTTCTTATTTGTCAATTGCAGATAATGCCTCAGAAGATTCTAAGGACCAAAGAAAATAATGAAAGCATTTTATAAAGCTACTTTCCATTCAAGAGATCAGAGAAATCCAAGTTTCCCAGAAACCTTGATCTTGCCACTCTCTTCATCCCAAGAATGTCTACGATTATGAAAATTGCCTAAATTTGGCTTCATTTTTGTCCCCCCACTCCCAGTCTCCAGTCTAGTCACCAGTGGAATTACCAATGTGGGTTGTCTGACATGAGCTCTGTATCAGACAAAGAACATAGTATACATGAGAGGAGGGTAGTGTAGAGTGAATAGACACAGGAGGTTAAATTTGGTGGGGGCTTGGAGAATACTCCTGCCAAGCCGGACATGATGCACATGGAGAAACTGAGCCCTGGGATGCAGAAGAGCTTAGCCTGAGGCCATACACGTGATCAAAGATGAGTCGCGCCAGGATCCCACCCTGCAGCCTCACAGCACATACAGGTCAGCAAACTTTTTCTGTAAAGAGCCAGTTAGTAAATATCGTAGGCCTTGAGGGCCTCATGGTCTCTGTTGCAATTACTTAGCTCTGCTGCTGTAGCATGAAAACGGCCACAGACAGTATGTAAATGAATGCACACAGCTGTGTTCCAATAAATTGCTCTTTATGGACACTCTGCTAAATCACATTCCTGCCCAGTTCCTACTCCCCTACCTGCCATGTCTCCATTTATTGCATGAGCACCCCTTTGTCCACTCCCCCCCCTTTTCAGGTAGTCACAGCTATCTCTTCTTAGTGAAGAGGACTCCAAGGACCTATGTTTTAAGTCCTGCCTTGTCTCTTATGACTTTGGGTGAGTTTCTGTACTTTCCACGCCTCTGTTTAATCCTGTGTGAGTCAAGGAGGCTGAACTAGTACTTCAAAGGAAACTGTGGTGCTTTGCTTCGTGCGTCTCTCTTTTAGGAATCTGTGGAGTCAAACAGCTCTGAACTCCCTCCTAGGTCTACACACAATGCTACATCTTGGGCCTGCGACTTAACTTCACTCAGATTGAATCTCCCCATCTGTAAGTGGGAATAAGAAGAACATGGGCTCATGAGACTGTTACAAAGATGATGTCTGGGAGAGGGATAAATTAGGAGTTTGGAATTAACAGATACGCACTACTGTTTCTAAAATAAACAACAAGGATCTACTGTATAGCAGAGGGAACTATATTCAATATCTTGTAATAACCTATAATGGAAAAGAATCTGAAAAAGAATATATGTATAACTGAATCACTTTGCTGTACACCTGAAACTAACACCACATTGCAAATCAACTATATTTCAATAAAAAAAATTGTGAGAGAAGCTGTTTGCATGTAAATGCTCTTTATGACAGAGCGAAACACTATGGAAATGTGAGGTTTTGTAAAGCATATTAGTATATATACTAGAGCTACCTTTTGGAGATCTCCTGGGGTTTTCCAAAATGATATGTATGCTAACATTGACAGCTGAGGAAATATTCAGACTTTCGTTCAGTGCGAGCCTGGTCCACGTGTGAGATAGGACCGCAGTGCAGCTAGCAAAACATTGGAGAGCATGTTCACATCACCCATCAGCTAAAGAGCACAGTTTGTTCCCTGGGCATTTTGTTTTGTATTTTCTTTTTAATTTATGTGTTGTTATTAAACAATTACGTTTGGAGATTGTTTATCAGAGTGTGTTTGCGTTTCTAATTGAACATTCTAATAATGATGTTTTTACTTGGTTTTTAAAGGTTATTATAATTTCTATAACGTTTCATAAAACGTGGCAGCCAGAAAAGCTTTCATGGAAAAACAAAATGCATTTACTGAGACACTGATGCCTTCTTGCAAGGCTGTTGGAAACAGTATTTTGCAAAATTCTAACACAACTTACATCTTTGTAGCTGAAGGGAACTTAGGTTTCTTCTCAATTGGCAAATCAGGTTAGGAAGTAGAGGTGACATGAGGGCTGTGTGGAGGATTCTGAGGCTATGTCTGGGCTCAGTGGAGAAGGACTCTGCGATGGATTTGTAACGTCTGCCATGGTACATCCTGGAGGGGTATGTTGGTGCGTGTGCATGTGTGTCAGTTGTGTGCGTGCATGTGCGTATAGGTGTGCATGATATGGTACAACCTCTACTCACTCCCTCACCCTCCTTTTGACAAGTAGGGAAGCACATTGATGGAAGGAGAAAGTGAGTTGCCCAGGATCATACTGGTAGTAATTGACAGTCAGATCTTGAACACTGAATACCTGTTGCTAGGTCAAATGCTCATTAAACTCACTGCCATGCCCTTTATATGACTGAAGAAGAATCTCTCTCCATGGTACCCTCCTTAACCCATCTCCTGTGCTCATCTGTGTGTAAGAAACTGATTCAGCTCATTACCTTTTTCCTCCCCAGTGATGGACTTGGTGAAACACGCCCTTGCCAGGACCTTTGAACGGGAACGTTGGTAACTGAGATGATGAGAGCTGCGGGTAGCCTATAACGTAAAAACACCTGGGGAAAACAACAACTGGAAATGCTCCAGAGGATTCTTTCTTCTATTTTTCTCTTGATTTTCCAAATTCCCTACTGGTATGACTTTTATTATCAAACAATTAGCTTAAATTGTTTAAACGTACCCCAAAGCCCAATAGAAATTGCGTGGTCTAGTTAATAAATATAATATTCTGTTTTCAGATGGGCTAGTCCGTGGGGATGGTTAGAAATTAAAGGCCTGTTTTGGGCATGCAACCTTTGAGTGGCACATTCCCTATTAGCCAAAAGTCCCTGAGATCTACAGCGTGTCAGACTTACTTCCATGCATTCTAGGGGACACAGTGACAGCAAATAGGTGGTACTGACCTCAAGAAATATAATTGGATCAGAAAGAAGCAGTAATGTATGAATCTTGGAAAACTGAAGAAGTAAGGACTAAAGAGGTGTTCATACACCTACTTTTAATAAAACTCAACCAAACCCCAAAAGACATGCCATAGAGTGCAAGAATGCACCTTAAGGTTCATGCGTGTCAGCTATAATTTGAATCTCTAACTTGAGCACACACAGGGGTCTGGGACTGCTCTCTCTAATAGGTTATCACAGGATAGAGTTTAAAATACCACTTAAGTCATAACCTCATCTACTTAGAGATCCAGAAAGGGTTCCCAGGGCTGATCAGAGACCTGATTTGCAAATTACTATAAATTAATGTAGTTATAGCTGAGACATGAATATATGCTTGGAAATGCTCATATAGTGCATAATATATGCGTGTCTTAAGATGATAATAGTGGTAATTTCTAAGACGACTTTTCCTCTAGCTGCACCTTTCACCTTGTGATCTTGAAGTCCTTTACAAACACTAATTAATTACATTAATTTGATCATAAAGCTTGCTCATTACTGTACTTTTATTATAAGCTCTTGCCAGCTCAGACTTAATGCAACACCCTTATTGAAATTCTGCTCTTTGATATTGCTAAGGATCCGTTCAGATATTCTATGTGCCTTTATAGGTTTTTTTAATTGTACCAGTAATAGCTAGAATAAAGGTTCTAACTTTCCCTTCCACATGGGAAGGTACAAAGGGAGATTTAAGTGGAGCCCAGATCAAGTACTATGACTGTCCCTAGGTCACAGAGTGTATAGGGTCAGAGTGTTGCTGTGCAGGGATAGATTTCAGCGTGAATACCAAACTGATGGATTGAGAGTGGCTGTCTGGTGCTTTGGGTTAAGAAGGATTCTGAGCCACATCCAAGACTGGCAAGAACAACTGCTCTGACCAACTTGCCATGGACACAGGTATGGAAATTGGAGTTTGTTGGCTCACGATCGCCCTCTCCCCGCTGTCCTTGGTATTGCACCCAACATTCAACTAAGGCAAGAGATCTGGGTACAGTTTCATTTCTCCTTCTTAAGAGGTTTGTAGTATTATCCAAGAAACTTGCAGAACCTTTTTCTTTCTCTCTTAAATGGGTATACTCACGCTTGCCTTACTGAAGCTTCAGGACTTTAAGGTGATAAACTGATGGAATAATGTACAGGCAGACTTTTTCCTCGGCTGAAGAGTATTTATGGTAGCTGGCTATCTAGTGGCAAGCAGATCAGCTTTGGAGGCAGGATACTTGGATTACGAAATCAAACCAGTTGTCTCACTGGTGACTAGGTGATGTGGGCAGAGCATTTATTCTCAATGAGCTTCCATCTTTTCTTGTATAAAATAGGGATAATGATATCTTTGCCTCTGACTCGCAAATCTGTTTAGAGATTTAAGTGAAATAGAAACATAATAAATGATTGTGATAATTGTCACGTCGTCGGTACTCAAAAGTTTGCTAAAAACTGAAAAACAAAACTCAGAAATACGCAAACAAAGAGCTATGAAAGGAAATGCATTCAGATGATAAAAATGGGTTTGCCCTCGGAGGTGGACAGGAATGATTTTTTTTTTATAAATTTATATATTGTATTTATTTCTTTTATTTTAAAAATATTTGGCTGCGTTGGGTCTTCATTGCTGTGCACAGGCTTTCTCTAGTTGCGGCGAGCAGGGGCTACTCTTCATTGCGGTGCACAGGCTTCTCAGTATGGTAGCTTCTCTTGTTGCAGAGCACGGGCTCTAGGTGTGCGGGCTTCAGTAGTTGTGGCACGTGGGCTCAGTAGTTGTGGCGCACGGGATTAGTTGCTCTGCGGCATGTGGGATCTTCCCGGACCAGGGATCAAACCCATGTCCCCTGCACTGGCAGGCGGATTCTTTTTTTTTTTTTTTTTTTTTTTTTGCGGTACGCGGGCCTCTCACTGCTGTGGCCTCTCCCGTTGCAGAGCACAGGCTCCGAACGCGCAGGCCCAGCAGCCATGGCTCACAGGCCCAGCCGCTCCGCGGCACGTGGGATCCCCCCGGACCGGGGCACGAACCCGCGTCCCCTGCATCGGCAGGCGGACCCCCAACCACTGCGCCACCAGGGAAGCCCTGGCAGGCGGATTCTTAACCACTGCGCCACCAGGGAAGCCCCTGGAGTAATTGTTGTTGCTGTCTTTACTTCTACGTTTTAACATTTTCCTTGATGAACATGCATAGAATTTATAATAGAATAAGAACCAAAAGTACTCTTTTGGTGGCTCCACAAATCTATATATGTGATAAAATTGCATAGAAACACACAGGCTTGCACGCACACACACGAGAATGAATACATATAAAAACTGGCAAAGTAAGACCTGAATAAGGTGTGCAAATTGTATCAATATCAGTTTACTGAGTTTGATATGTCTGATAATTATGAGAGATGTTACCACTGAGGGAAGCAGGAGGACGAGTACAGAGGACTCCACTTACTATTCTTGCAACTTCCTGTGAATGTATACTTATTTCAATATAAAATTTTTTAAAAAGTTATCAAGCTAACCGCAAAGGAATTAAATATTAGTTGCTCGGATGTTCAATCAATAGATGGGTGGGTGGATGGATACATTCTCAATATTCCTATTTCTTTATTCATCAGTAAACTCTGTTATGCTGTGCTCATGGTTTATAAGACTTTTCTCTAAACATTAACTTTTGTCTTGAGAACGAGAATCTCTTTGTCAGGGAGCATCGTAGACACATGTTTGTAAATGCTGACGGTCTCACCTTTGAGGACAGATATTTTGCCCGTGGTGATTCCAGACTACAGCCATGATGGGTGTCCTAGAAGCATTCTTGTAGGCTTAAAAAAATCATCCCCTTTCTCTGATTCTAAGCATGGGGTCAGAAGGGAGTGGAGTTCCATCTGCTAATTCATTGGATCTTGGTACAGCATGGGAACAGAAAACCAACCCAGCCATTGCTTTGGATATAGCAGACCCTGAATGTAATAAAAGCTGTGTTCATATGCTTCATTAGATAAATAAAGCTGACTTGGATAGGTTGCTTCAAACCCAAAGTGAACTGAAACCAAGTTGGCTACACTTGGTACCAAAAATTAAAAGTAATAGTGGCTGCCAATTTTGAATTATCCAGGAACTCTGCATATATTACATCTTCTAATGTGACCATGACCCTATGGGACATAGGATATCATGTGACCATGATGCTATGGGACACACACATTCTAATCTGACTACCGCCTTGTGGCATATATATTCTTCATTCCATTTTGCAGAGAAAGAAAACACAACCCAGAGGTTAAGTAACAACATAAGTGCCTTAGTATTCGGTAATGCTGCTGTAACAAATCAACCTCAGCACATCAATGGCTTGGCACACACGCACACAAGTTTATTTCTTGTTCACATAACAGTTCAATGTGAATGCCAGGGACTGGCTCCACGTTTTCCATACAGGGCTTTCAAGGTGAGCAAAGAGGAGGAGAGGCAACATGGAGAAGGGACACCTACTTCTCAACCAGCTTAGCCCAGATGTGCCGCCCATCGCTTCTGCTTTACCCGCATGAGCTAGCCACAGTGTCCTTCCTGGAAAAAGACTGGACAGGTGAGGGTCAGCTCCGCAGTTTCATCTCTACAGAAGGAAGGAGAGCGTGCACATCTTTGGCTGCCTCTGCCGCAGTCATTCCACGGGGCATGGAATGGGAATCAGACTCAGGTTCAGCCATGCTCTTCCTGGAACCACAGTACAGAGTGTGGGTTAGAGTCTGGGCTCTGCACTCAGCCTACCTGGATTTTGATCGTTTGTAATGCTTTGTAGATTTTTGACCTTGGGAGAAAGTTGCTTAACCATTCGAAGGCTTGACCTCCCCTTTGGGAAAACATGAGAAAAATTAAAATTGCCACCCCCTAGAGCTGTTGTAAAGTTTACAAGAAGAATGCATGCAAAGCATTTAGAGTGAGGCTAGTAAACATGCAGTAAACATGCACATATATCTATGATCATTTTCATTATTATTATGATGATGACTTTTACTCCATGCTCCCTTCTCGTCCCATTCACTCCCACTTCGTTTAGCTCTTTTGTCTTGTACCTCTTTGATGTCTTAAGTTTTGCAGTCTGTCCAGATTGCTCCAGCTCTATCAAACTCTTTGCAGTAACTGTAGTCTAGGAAAACATAAAAGTCCTCTCCCTTCTGCTGAGGTATTTCATAATGTAAAAGTCTTGCCTAGGAGTGTCAGCGTTGCCACGGGGACATTTCCAGTCTCCCAACGCAAACGCATTTGACACTGTTGATTTGGTGGCTAAATGCATGCGGCTTTATTAAATATGCATTAAAGTACTCCCCTCATAAATTGTATGTACTCGGCCCCCTCCGAGTACAATGCACACAACTGAATTTTTCTAACCACACAGATGGAGCAATCAGGCCAACTTCAAAGTTGGTGAGAATAGAGTGAGTCAAGCTCCCCCTTCCCTCCTCCCCCCGTAGCTCTTCTGTGGGGCCTCCCAGTTTGGCAGTTTGGCAGGTTTCAGCTGTACTCTCCCTGCACATAGTAGTTCGCATTTCTAGGCTTGTTAAACTAGAGTTCGCATCCTGCCCTCTGTGAGGTCCATTCACTTGCACCTAAGGGCATTGGGAGGGGGATGGATTTGATTCATTAGTGTGAGTTCCATCTGGATCTGCTGGTAGCATCAACCTTCCTGTGCTGTCAAATAATGTATTCATGCAATTAGTCATGATCTGTCTTTTCATCTGTCTATCATCCATCCATCCAACCATCCATCCATCCACCCATCTTTCCATCCATCCATCCATCCATCCATCCATCCATCCATCCATCTGCCACTCTTTTCTGGGCCAGGTGCAAGGCACTGAGACTACAAAAGTGGAGCCTGACTTAATGTTCCAATGGGAAAAACAGACAGAAATAAGTACATGAGCACATACAATAATTACAAAAGGATCAGTGCAGGGGGAATGAAAGATGACCCTGGATGTGTGCACATGTTTGTGCTGGAGGAACAATCACTTTATATCGAGTGGTCAGAGTAGGTCTCCTTGAGGAGCAGAAGTGTAAGCTGAGGCCAGAAGGAAGAGAAAGAGGCAGTACTATGAGGGGCAGAGAAAGAGACTTTCAAGTAAAGAGAGTGAGATTTGCAAAATGCTCTGCTCAACAAAAGGCCGGTAAGCACATCTGTTACCACTCTCATATACGATAGGGGCACACACGTATGATTATATCATGTCTGGTTTTGCTTTGGCTCTTACTTGAAACAATTAAAACATCTTATATTGCTCCTGTTTCCTTAAATGTGTTGATCTTGCCTATTTTTAAAGTGTGAATGAAGGACCAGAAAGGTAAACCATAAACCACAGAGCCTGATGCCAAAGGTCAGAATCTCTGGACCACCTTGGAAACAAGGACTATGCTAGATTCACCCTGTAGCCCAGCATCTGGCTTGTAGTTGAAAACAGAAAATGATAGTTGCATGAACGTACCCCCAAAATTTAGGCCAAGATTCCAGCTTGGTTCTCCTGACCCTGAGCATGTGTTGTTTTGGAAGCACCTGGTTGGTGATCCATTAGTGGAGATTTTCATTCATCTGCATCAGTGACACAGTCAGGAAGAGGGTGGGTACCTGTCCCTTAGGTCACCTGGCTCAGCCCATTAGAGCTCAGGTTTATCACCAACACTGAGGAAAGGGCTGTAGGATTGAATGGAGGTCCCCGAAAGATTTGTCCATGTTCTAATCCCCAGAACTGTGAATGTGACCTCATTTGGGAAAAGACTCTTTGTAGACATAATTAAGTTAATGATTTTAAAATGAGGAGATCATGCTAGATTATTTGCTTGGGCCCCAAATCCAATAATAAGTGTCCTTATAAGAGACACACAGAGGAGAACGCAGATGACAGAAGAGAAGGTGATGTGGAGATGAAGGCAGAGATCAGGGTGATGCAGCTGCCACAAGCCCAGGACTGCTGGCAGACACCAGAAATTGGAAGAAGCAAGGAGCAGATTATCCCTAAGATCCCCCATAGAGAGCATAACTCTGCTGAAGTTTGGACTTCTAGTCTCCAGAGTTATGAAAAAATATATTTTTGTTGTTTTAAGGCACCAAGTAAGTGCTAATTTGTTACAACAATCCTAGAAAACCCTAGAAAAAGACATCTTGGGGCTGCTGTGGCTTCCTCCAGCACTATACTTCTCAGTAAAAATATGAAATACCCACATAATTTAAATTTTTTTAGTATTCATGTTGACAAGAGTGAAAAGGAAGAGGTGAAATTAATTTTAATTGTATATTTTATTTAACCCACTATATCTGAATGTTATATCAACATGTCATCAATATAAAAAATCATTCATGAGCTATCTTACCTTCTTTTTAGGTACTGTCTCTTCAAAATTTGGTATGAATTGTATGCTTCTAGCACATACCCATACCGAATAGCCACATTTCAAGTGCTCTATAACATTTGTGGCCAGTGGTGATTGTATTAGACAACACAGCTGGAGCATTTCTCCTGGGTCTTTTGCTTTGGGTCTGGAACAAAAGTTCGTCAAGGAAGAGAGAGATGAGAGAAACTTCTAGACCACAGAGGCTGCAGGATCTGCCTTGCTGTACGTAGTTTCTGGGGATCCAGAGAGGGGACCTGGGTTTAGCTCAGTCAGGCATCAGAGAACCAGATGGAGTTCTTGGGAGTGTGGGAGTCCTTGTGACCAGCTGGGTCTATTCATCTTTGGTACAAGGCTGTAGGATAAGGACCAAGAATCAGGCTTCCATGGAAAAAGGGTAGGGGAAAGCTGAACGGGAACCAGAAGAAATTAATAGAAATAAATTTGAGTTACTGAAAAACAGCTATTTTCCAAACTCTTCCCACTTCAAGTAATCTTCTTCACAAACCTATGTGAGAGGCATGATTATTGTCTCATTTTGCTGATAAGGAAATTGAGGGTCAATATTGTAAGAGACTTGTCCAAGTTCACCCAGCTCATATGTGAGTGGCAAGAGCCAGGATTTGAACCCAGGTCCCTCTGACTCCAAAGCCACTATGCTGTGTTAAAGGCCTTGACATCTGGTTGGATTTGCCTCTTTGTATACTTACTGTGAGGATGGGCTCAGGGCTGGGCAAGGGCTGAATGTCCAAGGTGGACAGCAGGCTTCAGAGAATCAGGCTGGAGGAGCTGGGGGCGTCTAGGGCTGCCTCGAGAGTGGACAAGGTCTTAGAATGCTCAAGACCATCCAGCATGAATGAGCATCCAAAGAAGAGCTCTCACTTTTGCATTCAGGATTCTCATGCTCGTCTGCTTCTTATTCTGGTTGACCAGTTGGCTCTGGGATATACCACTTGCTATGTCTTATGTTGGTAAAATTGACCTACAGAAGCTAGAACTGCCCAATTGGCTAAGGAAGCAAGTTTGTCTTTTAAAAGCAAGACATCAGGACATTCATCTTCTGACAAGAATCTGTAATTTGTGTTTATTTTATTTCCCATTGATTGATTGCCATATGTCTTTTGGCACCCCTCCAAATATCTCTTGCCAACAAAGTAGGCCAAATTAATTTTCTACAGGAAGAGATATTCTGAAGGACTCTAAAATCTGTCTCCATCATTTTGCAAATGATCTCCTGTGCATGTAGTGACAGTGACTTTATTTTTCCTGTTGAGGAGAGAAAAGAGGAAAAGTCTCAGGTTCATCTTCCTCTGAGGGAATAGCAATAGGTGTGTGTGACCTCTTTGTCTTTTGGTTAGTGGATACTTTATATAGCGGACCTCGTGGAACTGGGGATCCTCGATTTCCACTTCTTTGGTTGGCTGGAATCAATTTAGAGGTTGGGAGGCAAGGTACAGGTCAAAGTGGAGGCTGTTTGGTGTAATATTTATTGAGTTGAATTGAATGTGCACTGGATTGAGAATCAAGAGACTGGTGTTCGTGTCCTGCTTCTACTAACTTGCCAGTGACCTTGAGAGTCACTTCAATCAGCATCATCTTCCTCACCCAAAAAGAGAGGGGATTAGCTGAGGTCAGTGTGTTGCATGCAAACTTGCTCTCAGCATCAGAACGCTGTCTTCAAAAAACATTCTCCTTGTAAGCTGAAAACAGAATAGATATGCTTTACTGCTAGTAAAAGCAAACCTGCCTAATGCTGTTTTAACATATATATTTATCTCTCGTGGTAAGAAAACTAGACATAGGCAATTCCAAAAATCATTCGACAGCATAGTAATGCGATGATCGGGGACCCAGACTCCTTCAATCTGTCCACTCTGCAGTCCCTCCCTTCCCATCTTCATGTATGTTCTCTTATGGTTGAAAATTGGCTGCAGAAATTCTGAGAATCACATCCATATTTATGGTAGGGAGAGGGATGAGCCGTTCTTTGCATCTATCCCTGTGATTGGAAAGTAAAGTATCTTTCTCAGAACCCTCCTCCCAATAGGTTTCTCCTTGAATTTCATTGGCCAGAACTGTGTCACATGACCAAGCCTTGCTGCAAGGGAAGCTGGGAAAGTGAGTAGCTGGTGGGGAGGAGTGTGGTGTCCCTGGCTGCCTTAGACCAATTTTCATTCTTCACATTGCCACCCCAAGTAAAAATGGGGTTCTGCTTGAAAGGAAGAACTAGAGAAATGAATGTTGGTGGGTAGTCTACAAAGCATGTCTGCCAAAGGATAAAGATGTGATTATGATATCAGCGTACAAAAATGTCTTATTGCATTATTTTTCTAAATGAATGCTTAGCTGTTCTCAGTGACCTAAAACACAAAATGTACTTACACCCCTCTGAGACGGAGATGTGAGGAGTCCACAGCCAATTCTGACCTTTCATTCCTGGGGTAGAGTGGGCAGGGGAGGGGCAAGAGGATTCCCTTTAGTCTTGCCTGTCAAGTCCACAATAGGCTAAATAAATGTACAAATAAAATGAACACATCAGCTAGTGTTTTCTGTTTGCTTGTTTCCCTAGTAACTCACCCTACTTCATAGATATAAGCAGAGCTGTGGTGAGTGAAGCAGGCTGAGAAGAGTGGGACCAAGGGTGGAAAGTATGTATATATATCACCACACACATTCTTACCCAAGGTGTTCTCCTCTACCTGTCCTCTGATGCACCTCTGGGGAACCCCGAGGTCTTCAAGGAACCCAGTTTGGAAAACACTGGACTCTAAAGCTCTCCCCCCATCCAACTCTATGATTTATGGTTCTTTCTGTCACATTACCTCATTACGGGTTCTCCTTTGCAACAGAAGTCTGCAAGAGGTAACACATCCTTCTCAAGACCTCCTTTATCCTCTAGGTTTAACTTAGCTTTGAGCTTGTCCAGCTCTGCATTGTAGCCACTAGAGTGGCTATTAGTCACAAGTTACTCTTTAAATGTAAATTACTTAATATAAAATAAAATTAGAAATTCTGTTTTCAGTCACACTAGCCACACTTTAAGTGCTTGATAGCCACATGTGACTAGTGGCTCCATATTAAGCAGTGTAGATACAGAACATCATTGAAGAAAGTTCTGTTGGACAGAGTTAGCTAGTCCTGTTGGCATTGGGGTGTGGGGCAGTGATCACAGGATGCTCTTGTGTTCCCTTGATGGCTAGGAGTTGATGAGGGATACCAGAGTTATTTTTTGGTGGAGTTTTTGCTTCACAGAATTTTCCATTAAATGGAGCAGCTGTGGGTTAGTGAAATGAGAACCAGCCTAGAAGTCTAAAGCCTTGGCTCTTCTAAATAGAAGAACATTCTTAAAAATACCTGACCAGTATTTCTCAAAACTAAGTTATGAGAAAACAAGGGAAGACAGAATCTGTCACAGACCCGAGGCGAAAGGAGGCATGAGGACTAAGTACAGTGTGGTTGGTACCCTGAGCTGGAACTGGATGCTGGAGTAGAAAGAGGACATTAGTGGGAGAACAGGCAAAATCTGAAAACAAGTTTAGTTAACAGTAGTGTGGCAACGGTGGTTTCTAAGATTTTTAAAATAAATTTATTTATTTGTGACTGCGTTGGGTCTTCTTTGCTGAGCACGGGCTTTCTCTAGTTGCGGTGAGCAGGGGCTACTCTTCGTTGCGGGGCACGGGATTCTCATTGTGGTGGCTTCTCTTGTTGAGGAGCACGGGCTCTAGGCGCACGTGGGCTCAGCAGTTATGGGTTGCGGGCTCTAGAGTGCAGGCTCAGTAGTTGTGGAGCACAGGCTTAGCTCCTCTGTGGTATGTGGGATCTTCCTGGACCAGGGCTCAAACCCGTGTACCTTACATTGACAGGCGGATTCTTAACCACTGTGCCACCAGGGAAGCCCCTGGTTTCTAAGTTTTGACAAATGTACCACATCATGTAAGTTAACAGAAGAGAAATTGGGCAAGAAAACTCTCCGTACAATCTTTGCAATTTTTCTATGTATCTAAAATGATTCCAAAATAATAGTTTGTTTAAAAATAGACTCGGGTTTTCATTTCTGACCCTATCAGTTACCACTGGTGGCACACTAAGCAACTCTCTTCTCATCCCTCTGTGTCTTTCTCCCATCAGTAGACTATGAAGAAGGCATGTGCTTCATAACACTGCCAGAGCTGATGAAAACACTTTGATGACATGGGGGCACCATAAGCTTTAGGAGATTGCTGACATCATAGCAGATGGCATGATATTACTTTGATGCTAAGACCATGTTGGGCTCTGCAAGGTTATTTAGCATGATCTTTGACCTTATGGAGATTTACGTATTATTAGTAGACAGTATGAAGCTACAGAGGCACGAGGGGAAGACAATTGATGTCTGCTGAGCTCCTACCTTGTGTCTGATACCGTGCTTGACCCTCTCCCTTGTAGGACCACATTAGAACCTCAGCAGAACCTTCTAGACTCTCTATGTGGTTGGCGCTTTCCCATTTCCAGAGGAAGCTCCAAAGCTCTGACAAGGAAGTGGCTACATCCACTTTCCATGCTGACAGCAGCTCCCTGACACCCCCCCCGACCCCGCCGCCAAACACACACTCCCTTCATGACCATCCTTTATGGGCAACTTCTCATGATGGCTTTGTCACTTCCTCTCCTGGAGGGTACATGGGGGGCACCTTCTCTAAGGGGAGAAGCCCTGAAGCTGGAACGGGCATTTGTGTCTGATGGTTATGTTAAGCGACCTTGGGGAGTCCCATTTTTACTGACCTCCATTTCCTAACTTGCCAGTAAGCCTGTCTCTCTCCTTCCCACACAAGCTTGCCATCAGGATCTTTTTTCTCAGAGAACTCTGGGAAAGGGTGTTGCTTTCTTTTTTATTTTTTAATTTATTTTTGGCTGTGTTGGGTCTTCATTGCTGCATGCAGGCTTTCTCTAGTTGCAGCAAGCAGGAGGCACTCTTCGTTGTGGTGTGCAGGCCTCTCACTCCGGTGGCCTCTCCCGTTGCAGAGCACGGTCTCTAGGCACGCAGCTTTCAATAGTTGTGGCGCATGAGTCTAGTTTAGTTGCTCCGTGGCACGTGGGATCCCCCTGGACCAGGGCTCGAACGCATGTCCCCTGTACTGGCAGGCGGATTCCCAACCACTGCGCCACCTGGGAAGCCCAGTGTGCTGCTTTCTGTAAAGAAATACCCCCAGGCACAGTGAATCCTCTCGGAGGAAGCTATTGGGGTCAGCAGGAGCCTTCCTGCTGACCTGCAAATCCCTTGCCTGTGAAGCCATCTCAGGATGTGTCGCGTCAGCCTCTTCTGCACAAGATGAGGATTCAGATTTCCCTTGCCCTAGAAAAGGAATTCCTCCCAGTTTAATCCTGTAATCTATACCTAAGGAACTCCAAATCCCTATAAACAGGTTCAAGAGTGTCTATGATCCCTCAGCATCACTGGGTCAAATTCTACCCCAGAGGCTGGGTATATGTAGGTCAGGTGCGGTGGTGGTACACATGTGTGTATGTGCATGCGTATGTGTGTGTGCGTTTGCATATGAACTTTGTAAGAAATGGCCCCTTGCTGAGGCATTTGAAGAGTAGCAGCGTCGTAATGCTGGAGAGAATGTGGGTTCAAGTGTGTTACAGCTCTCTAACCTTGAGCGAATCACTTCCCCTTTCTTGATCTTGGTTTTCTCTTCCATCACACTGGTGGGGCTGTAAGGCTGATCTCATGAGATGCTCTATGGTGGAGAGGCTGGCCCAGCCCTATGAGGGGTGGATTAGAGTTGGTTCCCTCATCTCCACCCCCCAATTTTCTCCTGGCCAGCCTGACCATGGGAGACCAATGAAGGGCAAAACTCTTTCCTTCAGGATGTGGCATTTCATTTGACCTGCTGCTGGGTGAATGTGTAGAAGGTGGCCTGAAGGAGGGGCCAGTCTTCACTGGATGGAGCTGAGGACAACAGCCCTGGACAGTTGTAGGAAGGGCCAGCCCCACCCTTCACCATTGACTTTCACAGGATTTGAATCTCAAACCTCACTTTCTGTATCTCAGGAATGAATCACACACGGGACCACATACAAGGAGGTCACACTCCAGTGAGAAAGCAGGGATGGGCACAGTTTTAGGACATAAGGTGATCATGCTGTGACATGACCCTACAGAGGCCCAGCAAAAGGGGAGATTGATTTGTCCTAGAGGCATTTGAACTTGTACTTCAACAAGGAGGAATTCGCAGAATGAGGAAGAGATGAGAGAGGGTATGGGTGTTCCAGACTGAGGAGGCAGCACGAGACAGAAGAGTGTCAGGGGCTAATATTCCTAATTATGTCGGATGCTGTTTTATGGATTGACCGCATTTAAGCCCCAAACAACCCTATGGCGTAGCTACTGCTAATTTCATTTTACAGCTGAACACAGAAGTTTAAGTGATTTGTTCAAGAAAGCAGCAGACGCAGAATCAGAACTCGGCTCTGCTCTCAGGCTGTATTGGGGTTTCTAACCCCTTGACAACATTTCCAGCCAGGAAACAATGCTGAGAAAATATCGGAGGACAGATTGCCAAGTGTTCCCAGCCACATTAGGATCTTTGGACTTTATTCTTGGGGCCACTGGGGAGGATTCTGGTGTTTTATAACCCAGAAGTCATCTTAATAGAACTGTGCTTGAGAAAGTTTAACCCTGGCTTTCATGTGGAAGGTAGATTGGTAGTTGTCCAAATATAACCTTATAATAAACCCTTGGTTTTGTTTAGTAACTACAATTGTGCCTGCACACCCCTCCCCACAAGATGGCAGATGTAAAAATGCGTTGTGAAGTGAAGCTGGAGATACAAATGCAAGGTTATTATTAATATGGTATTAGGTTATTCCTTTATTTGGGGATAATTTCCTTTGTTCTCGGAAGACTTTGAAGAGAGAAAGGGTTTCTCCATTGTTCAGCATTCGCTATTCGGGACAATATTGAACTGGTTGAAATTCAAGTTTTTGTTCCCATTTTAATGTCTTATGTAATCCTGGGAATTTTTGTTTACAGTTTATTCCTGTTTCTGCAGGTGCTTCACGGGGTAGGCTCCTGTACCTGGGAATGCTGGCATTAATTTTGACAAAAAGTGTTTAAAAATATAAATGTCAGCGTCTCCAGCATTGTGAAGGTGGCAATGGATGACAGAAGGGCATTCTAGGATGGTGTTCCAAAATAGAATTCCAGATGCCTCTTGCATGTTCCCAGAGAGTACAGGCAGTCGCGCTGGCCTGATTTGCTCAGCCAAAGTATTCTGTTATTTAGAAACTTTCTCTGACGCTGGTGTGGTGCAGAGCCAGGCAGACTGATGTCTATTTTTGCTGCCTTTCTAGTTGGGTGGCCTTGGACAAGCCTCCTAAATGCCCTGAGCCTCAGTTTCCCCCACTGTAAAATGGGAAGATGGGAATAAGTTAATGAGTTGATATTTTGTAAGAAGACAAGTTCTATCAGGGCAAGGGCTATATCACTTTTGTTGTCCTTTTATTCCTAAGCCCTTTCTGTGAAAAGTTTACAACCTTGGGGATTTGACTGCTAGCTGCACCTCTGCTGGCCTCCAGGGCAAACTCCATCCCATGGAATACAGACCCTGAAATTTCTTGGTCACTCAAGTCCAGATGAACAGAGATTGTAATCACTGCACCAATGTATCTCCCCAGCTCACATGAGTCAAGCTATCTGACCACAAGTCCGCTATTTCTGCCTTTCTCCCCCGAGCCCTCCCCGACCTCATCTTGTCTATGTGGATGAGGTTGGCAACTCCCAGGGTGGCCTTGAAAGGCAGGTATTAAAAATGGCAGAGCTGCCAATCAGCCTAGGTCCCTGAATGAAAAGGGGGAGCAAAGCTGCCCCCTACCAGGGACACCTTACTTGGGTTTTTATTGGAGGGAGAAACAAAGAGTTGGGCTTGAATCATTATACATTCAGGCTCTATGCATTACCACAGTGTCACCACCATCAATCTCATTCTTATGTTCAATGGACATCGCACCAAATCAAAGTCCCCCATCCATTGCATCCCTACATATCCAAGCTGCTCTGTGCTTTCTTCTCTTGAGCAGCTGTCTATAAATCTCCACCTCCCATCCCCATTCCTGGTGGTCTCTGAGCTTTCCCTTCACCGTGACCATTTCCCATCCATCCTCACCTCTCCTCGGGAAGCTCCCTCCTCACTTCCCAGAATTGGCTGAAATGGCACCCCAGCCATGATTTCTTCTTAACCCTCCCCTACTTTTTCGGCTCTCTGTTTAGTCTCTCAGACCTAAAGTACTTCAGGATGGAAAGGTGTGCTTCTGCTCCCAGACTATTACCACCTCATCCTTTTCTTTAAAAGAGAAAATCTACCATCTTGCTGTTATCGCAGAAAAATGCCCTTCATTCATTGAAGTCTTGGGTTCCTGCTTCTCCATCTGGCTCTCAGCTCATGCTCTGTGTTCATCCTGAGTCACTGCTACATCTTCCTCAAATTTATCCTCTCTTACTATTTCCCAGTGCACTGAATCACGCAAGAGATATTCATCCACGTGGACAAGCAAGACACTTAGGCACCACTCTCAGACACACCCCTTTCCTTCTGCACCCACATCCACTGAGTCAGCGATGCCTGAACACCCATGGACAGATCCACTGTTCTCCATTTCCCGTCCTGGACCGTGGCGATAGCGTCCTGGTTCATATGCCTTGGCTCCCTGCAGTCTTATACATAGGTATGCATGTGTGTGTATTCCACTCTCTCTGCATTTACTATTTTACTCAGGAATATAATATGAAGCATATGGAAGGCCTAAGGATTAAAGATCAAACCAGCACCAATGGACTCATGGTATAAGTGCTAGAACATTGTCCCTCCCTGATCTCAACTCCTCTTTCCCAGAGGTAATGATTGTGCTAAATCCGTGTTTATCAAGCCTTCAAGTTGGGGAATTATAGTGCATATATTCTTCCAAAAGTTACACAGTTACATTTTTCCCCTCATAGTTATGTCTAGAAACACACACACACACACACACACACACACACACACACACACACAGAGAGAAATATTATACAGCACTAAAAATGAATGACAATGCACCTATCTTCTCACATGGATGACTCTCCAAATACAATATTGAGACAAAGGTAACTTTCAGAAGAATATAGCAATATATAAGCAGAATATGTGTGTGTGTCTGTGTGTGTGTGTGTATATATATATACATATATATATACATATACATATACACATATCACAATGTGTTTATCACAATATATTTGTCCATTTTCTTTGTTGATGGATGGTTTTTAGTTTTTGTTTTACAAAATAGTTCTGTCTGAGGATTCTTCTAAATTCCCGATATGCCTGTGTTTCTCTATAATCTACAGGAGTGAAATTTCTTGGTCAAAAGGTATACACATCTTCAAGTTTATTGTATGAGAGTCCCAGTTCTCCAGATCACCACTCCCATTTTTTGTATTCATGAACATGGGTAAGCTGTGGTAACACAGAGACCCTGGGTGTGTAATGATTCAAACCCAACTGTTTCCTTCTCCATCCAATAACAATCCAAAGAAGGTGTCCCTGGTTGGGGGCAGCTTTGCTCCCCCTTGTCATTCAGGGACCTGGGCTGATTGGCAGCTCTGCCATTTTGAATACATTTCAAGGCCACCCAGGGAGTCGCCAACCTGATCCACATGGAGAAGATGAGGATGAAGCTGGCCCCATGGCTGCACTCACACGTCCCTGGTTGGAATCAGGCATGTGGCTCCCCTTGCCTGTACCAGTCACTGACAGATGTCATTACACTCGATGCCCAGGAAGAAGACCGAATGGGTTTTGGTGAACAGCTCTTGGTCACAGATTGACTTCACCCTGATTTTAAATTTTCCTCTCTGATGGGTACAAAATGATCTCTTACCGAAAAGTCAACTTAAGATCCCTGAGTACTAAAGAAGCTGAGAATTTGGACCCCACTCACCATTCATAGGTCCCCTCCTGTGACTTGCCTATTCATGACAATTGTCCATTTGTTAAAAATTGGCGCACTCATTTTTACATATTAATTTGTAAGCTTGTTTTGTTTTGATTTTTGTGCTCTAGATACTGATAGTTCTTTGGTTATGTGTTTCCCAGGATCTTCTGAATTGAGATTTGCTTTTTATGCTTTGCCCAGGATGCCTTTTTCTTGAATAGAGATTCTTAACGTTAATGTCATCTATTTGATCAATATTATTCTTTATGACATACTCTTTCATGTTTTGTTTTCCTGCCCCCCAGCTACCTTAGCCTATACTGTCACAGTCAGTGCCGCTTTTTCTGGGCATGTCTTAGGCACGACATTGTATTAGGGCAATGCATGCTAGACGCTGTAACGAGCAAGCTCCAAATTGTGGCTTAACAAGACAAAAGTGCCGTAACACACACACGTTAATTTCCCATTCATTTCATAGTCTTATGTCAGGAGACTTTCCCCTCCTTTCCTTTCTCAGGAATCTGGCTGCTCTCCATCACATAGTTCTGCCATGTAGAAGGAAGAAAGAGTTATTTAAGGCTTTAGAGGGAGAGTCTAAAAGTGCACACATGCCTTCCGTCCACATTCATTAGTCAGAACTAGTCATGTGACCCCAGTGCAACTGCAAGAGAAGCTGGGAAATTTTGTCGTCTTCCAGTAAGAGGACAAAGGATTGGTGAGCACTGGCCAGACTTTGCCACACAAACTAAAATCTTAGCTCTTAGAGGCAGAACTGTTTTTTCTCTACATCTCCCTTTGGCCCCTGGGGTAGTATGGCCTGGTGAATAAACTGAGGGCTTTGGGGTTAGAGAATGGAGTTTGAATCTCATCCACTCCCTAATAATTTTGTAACCTTGTTTAATCTTTAATAAGTACCACCCAGGTAGAGGCTGGGAAGGACTCAGGTTCAGCGTTTGGTTTATTCCAGTCCACTTCCTGTTCCTGGGCTCAGCTGAGCCTGCTGCCCTGGGCTTCACGCAGATGCTGGCCTGCCCTACACGCTCCCATTGTGCCATTTTAAACCAGCTGTGTTGAGAGAAGCTCATCTGACAATGCACATGAATTATCCTTGCTTCTTTGCTGCTACCATAAAATGCCTGGAACCCAGACATTTCCCAAATTCCAGCTTCGTGACAGGCCCCATTCATTTTCTGTTTGTTGACATCATGTGGCTTGTTTCCTACCAGTGCAGCCATTGTGCCTGGCTCCCCTGGGGTCGGATGTTTTATTTTCCTTTGGCAAAGCTTGCTCCATTCTTTTCCCCACTGTAAGAGCCTGGCAAAAACACAGGCTTCGGTGAAATGGCCATCAGATCGCTGTGTGGTTTGGCCCTGCTTGGCTATCTGTCTCTGGGGCACCAGTCAATTCAATTAAACAAGGTCAAAGCTGTGTTGGCTAAGTTTATTGTCACTACTTTTCTACATGTTCACCTTATTGGAAGAAGTTAAACAGCAATGAGAAGGGCATTCATTGTAATTTGATCTCAATTAGGTACAAAAACATAGAAACAAATACCTATAGAAATATACACACATCTGTCCCACCACAGCACACACACAAAGAAAAAAAGACTGGAAGGAAATACGTCAAAATATTTATAGTGGATATCTCCGAGTAGTGGGGATTTTGACTCTTTTATTTGCTTATGTATACTTTTCCGTACTCTTCAAAATTCCCCAAAGGGGCCGCTAACACTTAGACTCACAGCAGGAAACAGATGTCAAGTTCCAAGAGAACTGAAGAGCATTCAATGAAGCCACTGTTTGCAGAGGTTCAGAGTTAAGGTCACTGTACCAGTCCTGGGAGGTGAGATGACCCTGCAGTAACAAATGACGGCTGAAATCTCAGCTTATCTCTTGCTCATGCTGCATGTCTAGAAAGGTTCCTATGCTCTGCTTCACGTTCCAGTGTCTTCTCTCTGGGGTGTGGACTAATGGAACTGTCTCTCTCTGAAATGTTGCTGGTTATTGCAACAAAAGAAAAGAAAACTCTGATGATTATTCACTGCCTATCCATGTGGCAGGAAAATTCACGTGGTCCTCCTCAATGAGGAAGCCAGGAAGCACACTCCTGACTCGTATCAACAGAAAGAACCCCAGGATTTGGCAAACAACCCTAATAACTACCAAGGTGCCACTAAGAGACGGGAACACACTTAGTGAACAGCAACAGTGGGGGGCTGGTAGCAGCCTTCAGTCTGTACTTTGGGAGTGAAATCAAGGCTGGCAGGGAGGAAGGGAATAATCCTGCTTCTCTTTCCTTCCACCATCTGATGGAATGCATCCGATGGTGCACCTTAACAGAACCCAATCAGAATCCAGGGGTCACAGAAGCCTAGGCAATGTAATCGACATGGGCAGCCTCCTTGGACACCAGACACAGCAGAAAAAAAAAGAATGTATCTGGAAATATAGCTGGTATTATTTTTGTAACCAAATAATAAAGTGTTATTTACATAAAAATACAGCTAAGAGGACTAGCAATGAAGAAGCATCATTCCACACACCTTCACATGACTGTGACTCTGGGCCAGCCCTGCCAGCCTCGGACTCAGCTCTAGGAATGTAGTGGTTTACCAGACACAAGCTGTGCTTTTGAGGAGTCACAGGCTACCTGGGGGAGAGAGACACCTAACCAACAACTAAAACACAGGGTGATGCAACGGAATATGACTCAGCCTCAAATAAAGAAGGAAATCCTCTCATTTGCAATAACATGGATGAACTTGGAGGGCATTATGCTAAGGTGAAATAAACCAGACAGAGAAAGACAAATACTGCATAGTACCCCTTAGATGTGGAATCTTAGAAAAAGAAAAAAGAGAAAAAATGTCAAATTCATAGAAACAGAGAGTAGAATGGTAGTTGCCAGGGCTGGGGGGTCAGGGAAATGGAGAGAGGTTGGTAAAAGGGTATAAACTTTCCATTTTCAGATGAATAACTTTCCATTATCTGAGGATCTGATGTAAAACATGGTGACTACAGTTGTATTATACAATTGATATTTGCTGAGCATGGAACTTACACGTTTTAACCAAAGATGTTTTAAAAAGGTAACTATGTGAGGGGAGGGATGTGTTAATTACCTGGGTAAGGGGAATCCTTTCACAACATATATGTATATCAAATCATCATGCTGTACACTTCAAACATATTACAATTTTATTTGTCAGTTATACCTCCATAAAGCTGGAAAAAACCAAATGCTGGTCTCTGGGTGGTATGTTGGAAATGAGGACAGGGTGCTCACCGTTGACAAGTCTTCTGAATGGCCCGGTAAACCCAGTCCCCTCTCTATTTCTGTTCAGCTTTCCCACCTGCAGAGTGAAACTTCTCAATTCCTAGCTCAGAGCCACGAAGTTCCCAAGACAACAGATGACTGTGCTAGGGAAGCCAAGGCTCACATCCGCTCTTAACTTGCACTTTTACGAAGATGAGTGTAGAGGATGCACACTCACCAGACTCTGATTTATTTCAGTCCGTGCTGGCTTGGAGAGGGTGTCGGGGTCAGAGGCACGTGCTGATTTGCAGGGTTCGTCCACACGTGCACGTGTATGTAGCTATGCACGCACCCCTTCCTCTCCGCACTGCTCGTCCTTCACTTAGCAGACCCAAAACTCAACTTTCTCGCCTGGTGGAGAAAAGACGAGTGCCACTGTGTTCCTCCATTAGCTGAAGATGCGCTTGTGATGAATTATGAATGACCCAACATGTCTGAAATCATAAAGAAATCCAATTTAAGTTTCTACACACAGTTCAAAGTCCGCTTTGCATCTATCCTATGCTCACATCTATTGTGCATCTTAGTAAGTTTTGCAGAGGAATGATCAGCAAATGTTGGGGTTTTGCATCAGGCAGGTATTGACTAATACTCTTTGTTGCTTTTTGCAGAGAAAGGCATATTTTAGTCTTTCATTTTCCCCTTTCTGTGTGTGAGAGTGTGTATGTGTGTGTGTTTAATATCCAGAAACATTAAATAGCGCATCAGCCCAAGAGAAGCCGATTGCTTTCTTTTATGCTTTTCCACTGATGGGATGGATCCAGAGGACTCTTCTAAGACTGAACAAAGAATTCAGTACCTTTCTAAAGGCCTGTGATCCATTTAAGTGGAGAGCCACACTTACATTGCAACTTTGTCTCTTAAAGACTCCCTTTTGGGGATTGGTGTGGGGAACGCTTTGTAGTAGTTAGAATTTGGTCAGAAAAATGACAGTCATTTATGGATTCCCTGTATGAAGGATTTTTTTTTATAGCTACACTTTTCATTTTGACATTATTGCAGATTCATATGTAATACACACAATACAGAGAGATACCATGTACGTGTTACCCAGTTTCCTACAATGATAACATCTTGCAAAACTGTAGTGTACTATCTGGATGTAGTCCAGAGATCTTAGATTTCCTGTTTCATTTGTACTCATTTGAGTGTCTGTATGTGTGTGTATTTAGTTCTGTGCAATTTTAAAAGCATGTATGTGTCCACCACCACAACCAAGATACAGAGCAGTTCCTTCATGGCAAGGACCCCTGTGTTGCCCTTCTTGCCATACCTGCTTTCCTCCTGCCCTTCACCCACCCAACCCTCCCTAACACCTGGAATTACTCCTCTGTTCTCCATTTCTATAATTCTTTCATTTCAAGAATGTTATATACATGGAATGATGCAGTATGGAACATTTTGGGATGGCCTTTTATCACTCAGCATCACCCCCTAAAGATTCATACAAGCTGATGCAGGTATCAAGAGTCTGTTTCATTTTGTTGCTATTCCATGGTATGTATTCCATGGTATGGATGACGCATCATAGTTTATTCAACTATCGTCCACTGAGGGACATCTGGGTTGTTTTGGGCTATTAGGAATAAAGCTTCTATAAACATACATGTACAGGTTTTTGTGTAAACACAAGTTTTCATTTCTGTAACACAAATGCCCAAATGTATGACTGCTAGATTATGTGGTAATTACATGTTTAGTTTCATAAGAATCTGCCAGCTGTTTTCCAGAGCTGGCTGTACTGTTTTATACTCCCACCAGCAGTGTCTGTGAGTGAGCAGGGAGTGAGCCAGGTTCTCCGACTTCTTGCCATCATTTGGGGTTGTCACAAGTTTTCATTCCGTTCATTCCAAAGGGTGTGTAGTAATAGCTTATTGTGGTTTTAATTTGCATTTCCCTAATGGCTAATGATGTTGAACACCTTTGCATGTGCTTAGCTGGCATCTGGATATCTTCTTTGGTGAAATGTCTGTTCATGTCTTTTGCCCATTTTCTAGCTGGATTGTTTTTTTTTTTCACTGTTGAATTTTGAGAGTTCTTTATATATTCTAGATATATGGAGTTCTTTGTGGAATATGAGATTTGAAAATATTTTCTGCCATCTACAGCTTGTCATTTCATTCACAGAATGAAAGTTTATAATTTTGATGAGGTATAATTTAACAATTTTTCTTTTTATGGATCACGTTTTTGGGGGTCAAATCTAAGAATTCTCTGCTTGACCCCAAGTCCTGAAAATACTCTTTTTATCACCTAAAAGCATTATAGTTTCACATTTTACAATTAAGTCCATGATCCACTCTGAGTTAACTTTTGTATAAGGTGTGAGGTTTAGATTAAGGTTCATTTCTTTTGCCTGTGGATGTCCAATCAGGACCACCTGCTGAAAAGGCTATAACCTTCTGCCATTGAATTGTCTTCCCAGACCGGGGCACAAACCCGTGTCCCCTGCATCGGCAGGCGGACTCTCAACCGCTGCGCCACCAGGGAAGCCCTGTGTTTGCACTTTTTTTCAAAGGTCATTTGGGCATATCTGTGTGCGCCTATTTCTGTATCTCTGTTCTGTTCCATTGATCTCCGTGTCATCCCTCAGAGAGTACCACACTGTCTTGATTATTCTAGGTATCTAGTAAGGTTTAATGTTGAGTAGAATGATTCCTCCTACTTTATTTTTATTTTCAAGATTGTTTTGGTTATTCTAGGGCCTCTGCCTTTGTATATAAATTTAGAATTAGCTTGCTTACGTCTTTTTAAAAAACTGTATGAGGTGTTCTAGTGTAAAGAATGAGAAGCTTAGACAGCCATTTGGAGGGCTGGAGGCGTGAAGGCAGCAAAGCCTTGTCTGACCATCTCAGCAGCAGTGTTGAAGCAGGGGCTCTGAAGGGCTCACCCAGAGGCCATTAGAAATCTCAAGCATCTCAGGAAAGCTCTTTCCAATTTTCTGCATTGGCTGCACCAAAACAGGCGACTCTTTAAGTCAGCTTGGAGCAGCCTTGACCTCCAGGCTGCTTCCGTATTTACCTGCCACTCTCCCCGGGGGCCGTGGCCTCCCCTTCTCAGAGGCTGACTCAAATGCAGGAACAGGATGGAGGGCAACCTCTCTAGCTACAAAGGGGACCCTCGAAGTGGTAGGAGGGTCAGGGGTTGACCACGGATAGTTTAGCGCTGTCTGGGGTTGTGAATTTGTTGTCAGATTTCTGTGACGTTGATGAGGAAGAGATTTTGGAAGCGAGGTCTTCCTTTAACTTTCTCCTTTCCATCTTCTCATGGAGCAGCTCTCAGAGGCTCAGAGCCATCTGGGAGAAGATCCCTGAAACCCAGAGGGGGTGCTTTTCACATGTTCATTCATTCAGTGCCTCAGGGGAAAGGCGTGTCCATCAGCTAAGGAGACAGTGGGGTGGACGTCCCAGTGGAGGTGGCGGGACAGGCAGGCGAGTCGACCATGGTGGTGGCATCGGGAATGCTGTGGGGAAGGGATGCTGGGCCATGGGTTGTGCATGGAGGTGGGGCTGTCTTTGTGCACTGGGGAGGATGCTGCAGAGGAAGTAAAGTCTCTGCTGAGAACTAAAGGTGCCCTGGAGGGGGCCAAGAGGAGAGGACATGTGAGTGATTTTACTGGAAGCAGGGAGGAAGGCTGGGGTGTGGACACACTGCAGGCTGGAAATGCAGACCCCAGCTTATTGCCTCATTTCTTACTTGGCCCTGGGGAGCCATGTGACAACTCCAGTCTCCCAAGGGAAAGCTGGAAAGTAGATTGGACCTGATTTCTGTGCTTCCTTCCCACACCCCAATTCTGGAAACCAAGTACTTTGTGTTTTAAAAACAGTTGGTAGGGGGCTTCCCTGGTGGCACAGCGGTTGAGAGTCCGCCTGCCGATGCAGGGGACGCGGGTTCGTGCCCCAGTCCGGGAAGATCCCGCATGCCGCGGAGCGGCTGGGCCTGTGAGCCATGGCCGCTGAGCCTGTGCGTCCGGAGCCTGTGCTCTGCAACGGGAGAGGCCGCAACAGTGAGAGGCCCGCGTACCGCAAAACAAACAAACAAACAAAAGAAACAGCTGGTAGGTTATGTAATTTGGTGCTTCTCCCGCCCTTCCCCCATCACCCTGAACCCACCAACACCCTTTAGAGCCAGAGTGAAGACTGGCAGGGCTCCTTTGGAGAAAAACAGGATTGTAGATCACACTTGTTCTACCCAAATGAAACACTTCTCTACCACGTAGGGCTCTCACATGAATGACACGTCAGTTCTAATTTGTGACAGGGAGCTAAGTTAATCCGGCTCCAGCCCTCGCAAGGCCACACGCAGCACGTCCCAGAGAATAATAACGCAATTGTTTAAGTGTCACTGCGGCAGGGCCGAGAGTTGGGCTGTCTGTGGCTCTGTACCCCTGTGTGGCAAGAATGTCCATGTTGTGCAAACTGCTGGGCAGTGGGGCAGCTTTGTGGGGTGACTATAACTCTGCCCTGGAGGGAGACAAGTCCTTCAAGAAGCATTTGGGCTGCATGCCTTCAGTTCCACAATCCCAGGCTCTTCTTCAGTAGTCAAGCCAAGGTCATGGTCTGAGGCTGCTCCTCAGGGGTCAGCCCAAGGTCATGGTCTCAGACTGTTCCTCAGTGGTCAAGGCAAGGTCATGGTCTGAGGCTGTTCCTCAGTGGTCAAGCCAAGGTCATGGTCTCAGACTGTTCCTCAGTGGTCAAGGCAAGGTCATGGTCTGAGGCTGTTCCTCAGGGCTGAGCCCAAGGTCATGGTCTCAGGCTGTCCCTCAGTGGTCAACTCAAGGTCAGCTAGTTGACAGCAACAGTGGAGCTGGTGACTTAGTACTCAGTGGAAATATCCAGGATAGTCGTTCGAGTGAGAAGAGGGACCATGGAAGAGTTAATGTTTAGATGGGCAGGTGGTGTAGTTACTTCCAGGACTGAGCAGCCTGATGTAGGGGCTGGTCGTCTTCCAGAATCTTCAGTGCATAGCACTGAAGAGAGGCTTTGAGTAGATGATTTAATTCCCACTCCAAGAGGATTATACTCTGTATTTGTTTCTTGGGGCTGCCCTAACAAATTTCTAAACTGGGAGGCTTAAAACAACAGAAAATTATTCTTTGACAGTTCTGGAAGCCAAAAGTCGGAAATCAAGGTGTCAGCAGGGTTGGTATCTTCTGGAGGCTCTGAGGGAGAATCCATTCCATGTCTCTCTCCTAGTTTCGGGTGGCTGATTGCAATCCGTGACGTTCCTCAGCTTATAGCTGCATCGTTCCTATTTCTGTCTCCGTCTTCATGTGGCTTTTCCCTCCTTCTGCATGTCTTGTCCCCTTTTCTTCTTTTATAAAGACACTTGTCCCTGGATTTAGGGTTCACCCTAATCCAGGATGATCTCATCTCAAGATCCTTAACTTAATTACATCTGCGAAGACCAAAGAAGGTCACATCCGCTGCTTCTAGGTGGACATATCGTTTAAGGCAATCATTCAACATTTCGACCCACCACAGCTCCCAAGATGCTCAGGTGTGATTGGCCATCAGACTTGCTTTGGTCAGTGTAACATGAGCAAGAATGAAGTATATTTCTTCTGAGCAGAAGCTTTAAGCAACATTGCATGATGCTGCCGTGCTCTCTTCCCACTCCCCTCTAGAAGTGTGTGTTCCGAGGGGAATGCTTTCATTGGTCCAGCATGAAAACGATACAAATATAGAGCTGAGCCACAGACCCTTGGCTAATACGTAATAGGAGAAATCTACCCTTGTGCTGTGTTTACCACAACATCACCTAGAAAAACCAACTCAAATATGCACACTGAGTTTATGAGGTACATTTTAGACAATCACACAGCATCTTGTCAAGTCCCAAGGCATCATCTCAGGTTTAGAAATGGTCTAACTCTCCTTCCTGCTATCATCTACCTTTGTTGTTCTTCCATTTTTGAGACATGCTTCCTGCAACGTCCTTTTAACTGGTTCCCAACTGCAGTAAAGAAAATGCTGTAAGCTTTTGTGTTGATTGATGAACAAAAGAGCTTCAAAACCAAAGTGAGAAAAAAATACAAGTTCTGGAATGTGAACAAGTCAAGAACAGTCATGGCCCCTTCCCTGGGGCTTCTGACTCCTGAGATTGTCACCTGTGGCCCCTCGGTGCTCTAGGGTGGCCTTTCATTGTCTCACTCATGCCTTTCGGTAAGCAGTGTTTACCTGTTCCTACTCTGCATGAGCTGGGCTCCTTTGACCCCTCTGTCTCTACCCCACATTTATTCCAAATCCCGCATCACCCCTTTCCATCTCCTGCACTGCACCTGCCTTGGCCAAAGCCACAATTCTTTCCTACCTGACCTACATCCACAGCCTCCTAACAAGTCTTCTGTCTCAACTCTTACTCCTACTAGGTGCACAGGAACTATTTATGAATGAATGCGTGGGTCAGGCTTTGTGCCAAGCTACAGCACTGTGTTCTTGTGGAGGATACAGACCCCAAACATATAATACACAAGATGTTTAATCTCGAATTACAAAGGAAACAAATGAGGGATTGAGATGGAAAGGGGGACACTATATTGGCTATGGGTGGGGGGCTTGTCCAAGGGGGTCACATTTAAGTACTGATGACAATGCAGAGAAGGGTGGGTGGAGCCTGACCTGGAAACAGGATAGGAGGCTAAGAGCTGAGTGGCCTGGATCCCTCATTGAGAAATGCTCCCTCCAGTGACCTGACAGATGCGAAGTATATTTTGCTATACGATGTCTGGTGGCTCCTTGCCACGTGATCCCTCTCCAGAAGTTTGCTCTCCTGAGTGGCAGCTTTGTATTTTGGGTCACGGTTGAGAACATCGATCATTTTGGTTGCTTGCCTGGAGTAACCAAATGGTGACCCCCAGAGCTGTGAGTTGATACAGGGATGTTGTTTTAAGCCCCTAGATTTGTGGTGATTTCTTACACAGCCTAGAAAAACTAATACCCTCAGATGAACCATGACATCCAAATGTTCCCATTTTACAGATGAGGAAACCAAGGCCCAGCATGGTTGGCCATCTTACCCAAGATCAGCCTGTTGGTGGTAGGGAAGGGGCTTGAACTGAATTCTGGTGAGCTCCCAGTCTATTGCCTGCCACAAGGCCACATGTACTTAAATCAAAGAGCCCTGGGTACCTATTTCTTATTCAGATTACTCAACCATTTGATCCATTTAGTTATTTAAATGTGCAGAAATTGCTCAAAATAATGGCAAAAGGACCATGCACTGTTATCACCTTCGCTGGCAATAATAGACAAGTTGAGGTCAAGCTTGTGTGTTAATTACATGGTGGCCAGTTGGAGAGGCCCCGTGTCTTTGGTTCTTTTTACAGTTGCAAAGGTGACAGGATCTACAGCTTATGGATCCCATACAATGGGTCTGGCCTAACGTGCATGATGGTAACAGACCCTCATAAACTGGAAGGAAATGGCAAAAGCTAAATGATGATCACAGGTACACTTTAATGTAATTATGTTCTTAAAGCCGCCTTCCTTAAATGACTGGAGCATTGACTTCAGACTGAATTGGAGTCATTAGTCCAAAAATAATTCATCCCCAACATCTCGACCTCCGTCTGAGTCAACAGTGCGCGACACATGGAGCTTTTGCCTTTATTGTTGAAATTCCATAATCTATGAGGCACTCTTGGTCAGAAGTAGCTCGTTATTAAAATATAGTATTACATTCATGGGTGATGATGGCTTTAATTCAGGACTCTGTTGGCTTACCCGAGGAGGCCCCAACTCTTACAGGCGCCACTCTCCTCTCTCCCACAGTAAAGTTAATTTACCACTATGATAAAAAATGTGATTTATTTTACAACAGATCAGTAATTGTGCTCTACAAATAAGTTCGTAATGATAATCAACAGCATTTTCAACATAATTTAATTTGTCTTCTCCCGAGAGGTAGTTAAATGCAATAATAATAACACCAGTGTTATGGACTCCGCAGCAGTTAATCATAGTCTGAATATGCAGACAGCCCCAATATTGTATTGACAGAAATTAAATTAACCATCAGCTTGGGCAATCAGTGGCTATACAGCTATTAAAAGCAATAAAGGCAACAAACCCCAACCATTGCCAATTACGTTTTGACAGATACAAGGGAAAGGACAGAGGCTTTTGATGTAAGATTTTTATTTCAGTGAAAATAAGACAGGAGAGTAGAACTTTGAACTTATCCGAGCGCCTCTTCTCCAAGGTTTGCTGAGCACAGGATGTACTCTCATGTGTGGTCCCTATCATTTGTTTTCTTTTTGTTAAAAGATGAAATTGAGTGGCCAGGATTCATAGTTTGTTCAATTTTAAGACATCTCTGCAATCAGCTTGTGTTTTTGTTGCCTATCCTATCACAGTTTCCTACTTTTTTGTCCTAATGCTGTGACATCAAACACAGGCACATTATGAGGACTCAATTTTTTTTTTTTTTTTTTTTTGCAGTACGCGGGCCTCTCACTGTTTTGGCCTCTCCCGTTGCGGAGCACAGGCTCCGGACACACGGCCATGGGTCACGGGCCCAGCCGCTCCGCGGCATGTGGGATCCTCCCGGACCGGGACACGAACCCGCGTCCCCTGCATCGGCAGGTGGACTCTCAACCACTGCGCCACCAGGGAAGCCCCCCAAAAATTATTTTTTAATTAAGGTATGTACATTGTTTTTTAAAAAAACATAATGCTGTTGAACATTTACTAGACTTACAGTACAGTGTGAACATAATTTTTATATGCATTGGGAAATCAAAAAAATTGGTGTGACTTGTTTTATTGCAATATCCCCTTTATTAAAGTTGCCTGGAACAGAACCCACAATATCTCCAAGGTCTGCCTGTGTGTTGCATAGATTGAGTCCTTCATGCCTTGGACTTTTTAAACCCCAAAGCCCAGGTGCTTGCAAATACAAAGCATCAGCTTTTGAAAGAGGCCAGTGTTTTCTCTGATTTCTTGCCATATTATCCTTCTCCTGAGCTGATGGACGTTACTGATGGGACGGCAGACAGGACAAAGAAAACAGGGAACAGAAAATTCCGTCCACTCTTCAAAATGCCATTCTGGCACGATGCCATGGCATAGCTCTGAGTAAAAGATTCCTTGATGTCTGGGTGCCCTCTGCTCCTGAAATCACTGAGTCCCACTCTGCCCTACTGGTCACACAGTACAGGGCTGTGCCCTCCTCAGAGCACAGAGAAATGGTCTGGTTTGGCCACAGGCAGGGTGATCAACTCAGTTCAGTGTGCCTGTGACTTCCCTGGTTTTAGCCCTGAAAGCCCCATGTCCCCAGAACTTCCTCAATCTCTGGCAAGCTGGAGCAGAGGTCACTCAGTCACAGACTGTAAAACTCCTGGCAGAGAGGCTGCCAGAGCCAGCAGGACCGCCATCACCTGGCATCTTGGTTTCAAACTGTATCCAAAGAGCTTTAGAAGGTCCATGGACCCCTCCTCCCACTCAGGGGCTTCAGGGAACATGGGGAACGGGGTTGGGGTGGGGCACAGCTTCAGACTCCAGACTCCTGCTTTCAGAAGGGCCACCTGTTCTATTGGGCTATACTTTTTGGCCAACCACAAAACCCAAACTAAGTTTGAGGCAAACAGATGCAGCATGGGACCATTATACATATGGGGAAACAGGGCTTAGGGAGGAGCAGAGACTGGGGAAGAATAAGGACCCGAGCTCCAGTGTCCTAACTTCACATCCATGCTTGCCTCACAGCTCACGTCCTGGCCCATGTGAATGCAGCTCCCCAGTAGCCCTGCTCAAGCCCTCTGTCCCTGTCATGCTTCAGCCAGCTGTTCAGCTCTAGCGATGCTCCCAAACCTCACAGTAAATAAACAAGGACCCAGGTTCTGGCCCCCGAGCCTGCAGGGGGTGGAATGGTCACTGTAGTCTCATCAGGTAAAGAAAACTCAGCATTCTTTCCTCCCAGATAATACCACTTAGAAACTCCATTGTAAAATGAGTGGTGTTTGGGGACATATTAAACCTATTTAATTTATGCCTTTGCCACCAGTTAACGTCATGCAAGCTGGGGCAGGCAGAAAAGGGAGAAGGAAGTGTCCTTTGGGAATATTTCTCTGAAATATTTTTCGAAAGTGCACCCTGCAATGCACGGAAGGTGCAGTGGTGGGAGGTACGGTCCCTGCCTCCAGGAGGTTGTCATCTAAAGGAAGGGCATGGTGATAAACAAGCATGGATAACAGGATAGTCAGTTCTAGACAGCAGAGCTGGAAGGTGGTTTCAGAGTCCAGAGCAGGGCGATCACGCTGGTCTGGGGGCATGTGGGGAGGTCACGGAAGGCTTCTCAAAGGAAGTTGAAACCAAACACTTGGAAAAATAAGCCAGGCAAAGAGGATTGTCATCTACTTGGATTCTCACCACAGTTCCAGGAGGGGGTGACTAGTCCCTGAAAAACTGCCCCCTTTAACAGATAGGCACACTTGGGCCCAGGGAATTTCAAGGACTTGCTCCAAGTCTCAGAGCTTTCTAGGGGTGGATTCTGACCAGAACACAGATTTTTTTGTTCCAAATCCAATACTCTTTCCACTTTGGGAGAGGTGGACTCTGCTTCTTCAAGAGGACACTGGATGGGCAAAAAGGAAGATGTTGCCATTGGGTCACTTGAGGACCAAGTAGACAGCTCTTCAATGGCAGTGACTTTATGTCTCAAACTACGTTTCCCTGCCCTGAAGATGTGCCCAGGGCCCTGGTTAGAGAATTCACACCCATATTTCCTGGTCCAATTCAAGATTACTTGGAGGGTCCTATCACCAGTGGAGGAGGCGTCTCTGACACTGTCTGGATTTTGCTACAGGAATATATCAAAATAAGCCCAATGCTCAATCTCTATAAACTAATCCCACTTGTATTTTTTTTATTATGTACATTTATGTGACTATAGAAATTGACTACACGTTATGATTTGGGCTGAGTTTCTTCAGAGTTCTTGACTTTAAAAAATGGTTATGATTTCAATTCTAAGCATTGCTCATCTACGGAGGTTAAGGTCCTATTTGAAAAATGACCTTAACATGGAAATTTTATTTAGAAAATGGAATTCAAGTGATTTATGACCTCTGGATTTATGAGCACTAAAAAACACACCCAGCAGAAGCTAGACGGTTTCGAGTTGATATCGGACTTGAAATTTAACTTGTGAATCAGCTTGGAGTTCTGAGTTGAAGAACATAATCTTCTATCTTCCTTTTGCAAAGCCATGGGGACTTGACATTAAATCATTTCATCTTCTTATGATTTATGAAAGAGCAATCAACTAAAACCTTAAAGAAAATAAAAACGTTTGTGACATTTATACAATTATTGGTCAAACTCAGTTTGATCTTTAATTCAAGGTACGGCTTGGATTCATATATTATAGAAACATGCAAGTATTTGTCAGTAATAAAATGCATTTTAAGACAATATATTGGACCCTTAAGAATATCAAGAGGGCCCGATGTGAGGGGCCGGCACTGAGGGTGGCAGATTTATGTGGTCCCTTGGCTTACATGATGAAGGGGTCAATGTATCAAGGTAATGCCATGAATTGATCCAGGAAGATATTTTCTAGATTATGGAGAGCTTCAGAATCGAGGAGCATAACTCTTTCTTTCAGCAGGTAAAGCAAATGAAACTCAAAATGGGTAGGTGGAATGTCTGGGACTGCACAGATGATTCCAGAAAACGATGTCAAGAGCAGTTTGTCAGACAGCTCATTGTGGTACCCCGTTTAGGAAGATCTAATGCAATTATCTCAATTTATTTTTCCAGACAATACTGAGCACCTACCATGTGCCTAAATGTGCCAGCCTCAGAGGATGCAGAGATAAATTAACACAGCCACGCCTGATGTCAGGAAGGATGCAATCTGGTTTATTTATGTCCCATACAAAACTTCAAAACAGAAAATATTATTGTGCGTCTGGCTGGTTGGGAGTGCAGTTTGATGGATGAGAGAGTATCTATACTTTTGGAGATAATAGGTTTGCATAAATACAAATTCAGTGCATGTAAACTGGTTTTGAGATGACTCCGAAGGCCAGTGAGGGTTTTGAAAGGAGACACAGGAGTTGACGTTCCTGGGAAAGGACCAGAGAGACCAAAGCACAGAGTTTTCAAATTAAAGACATGAGTTTAAGATGAATCCGTCGTGCTACTTGGGCAAGTGGAGGAGATGCAGAAGCAGCTGGGAAGTGTGGGAATTAATCCTTGATTAACTGGTCCTTGATTGTCATGGTGAAGAGTTTGGATTCATGTATTAGATCAGGGCTGGCAGATTATGGCTTGTGGCCCAAACCTGGCCCACCACTTGCTTTTATCAATAAAGTTTTATTGGAACACAGACAATCTTGTGAATTTTGGTATTGCCTGTGGCTCTGTTCACGATACAATGGCAGAGTTAAATAGTTGTGATGGAGACCTTGTACCCAACCAAGCCTGAAATGTTTGCTCTCTGGCTTTTTAAGAAAAAGTTTGCTGCCTCCTTTATCAGCCACTGGGGAGCCACGTGGAATTTTTGAGTGGAAAGAAGAATATGGGGTTATTTATGGGGTACACTGGATGGTGAGGGCTCAGGAAACTGTTTTCCTATAACTCTCTTTCCCTTTCTTCTCTCTGGCATCAGTGGTGTGTGTTAAATGTTCAACAATCTGCTCTGTGTTGGGGGGAACCCTAATCTGATTTATAGAGTTTGCTGATTTCTATGGTGTAAATACTCCCACTGCAGCTGATTTTATACTACTAGGATGAGGTCACTGAATGCACATCTGGAAGAGATGTGTGCAGTCAGCCTGGGAGCCACTGTACAGAGGCCCAGTAATTCAGCCAGCAAGCCTGAAAACCCTCACAGAGAAAAGCCACAGAAAACTCTCACTTCCTTGGTGTCCCTAATACAAGCACCAGCACTTTTCTGGTCAGAGAGCCTTTTGCCAGCAACAGACACTGCGCTGATTAACGCAGCAGAAGAAAAGTGTGTTGGAAGCATAGGGAAGGGTCTACAGGGAGGAAGGAAAGGACTAATGTCTGATTTTCTGGAAAGATCAGAAATGGGGTCACACTGGGACCCAATAGACGATCTCTTTGTTTTGTCTTGTTTAAATTTTATTGTAGTATATTAATTTACAATGTTGTGTTAGTTTCAGGTGTACAACATAGTGATTCAGTTGTATGTATACATGTATCTGCTCTTTTTCAGATCGTTTTCCCATATAGGTTATCACAGAATATTGAGTATAGTTCCCTGGGCAATACAGTAGTTCCTTGTTGATTATCTATTTTATATATAGTAGTGTGTGTATGTTAATCCCAAGCTTCTGATTTATTCCTCCCCACCACGTTTCCTCTTTGGTAACCATAAATTTGTTTTTGATATCTGTAAGCCTGTTTCTGTTTTGCGAATACGTTTATTTGTATCATTTAAAAAAATAGATTCCACATATGAGTGATATCATATGATATTTGTTTTTCTCTGTCTGACTTACTTCACTTAGTCTGATCATCCCTGGGTCAGACGGTCTCTTTGTATGAAGGGTCACCAGGTGATGCTGAATACTGCTGCCAGGTGAGAACCTTTGTGCGGGGCTTCATTTGGGCAGTACCCTGGCTAAGTAACCTGCCAATCTGAGTGCTATGAATGGATTAAGTTAAATCCTCTATCCAAAATTTCTTACAGAAATGCCTACTGTGTGCTGGGCACTGGGATACAAATATAAGTAAAAAAACAAATGGTACCATTAAGACCTTGAAATCTGAGGAAGCAGAGGGGCAAATACACAAGCAACTGTAGTTCAGTGTGCTGGTAGATGGGGTTGTATGCTGTATGGTCCTGCCAGTGCAGAGCCCAATGTCCTGTGACCTACCCTGCTCACAGACATGCCTTCTGAGAGCTACATTTTCATCAAGACTTCTAATAAAGGATCACATAAAGCATGGATGAAAAATTATATTTCTGCATCTTTTGTTGAAGAAAATATTCATCGAATGGCCTACTGCATAGAAAGTCCCACAATCCATTCCCCTAAGACTTTAGAAAAATTTTTCTCTCTTATTGAATGCTGTGCTGAAACTGTTGTCAGACCATGAGACTTTAGTGACTTATCCCGTTTCCCTTTTTGCCTTGACTGCTAGGAAACTCCCACTTAATTAAATGTAGTGCATCACCACCATCACCATATCTGTCCTGGATTTTTAGTGCAATACTCTGTTCTCTATGACTGGATTCTTTTCTGGTTCTCTTATAACTGCATCTTTTAAAACAAACTGGCTGAAATTCTTTCTAGAAACAAATTATATATAATCATTACAGGAATTAAGTTGAGAATTTAGCTCTCATGGCATCATTTTATTCTCGATCTGATGTGATTCTCTCATGTTTAGAGCTGAATTTTCCTCACTGGTGAACAGTCTTAAGTGGACAGCCTATACAATTAAATGATGAAAGTATACAGGTGCTTATGCCACAGTCATTGCTGCCCTTCCCCCATCTCTGTAATTAATTCAGCTGTTCTCCAGTTCTCTTGCTTTGATTGCTGTTCCTAACTCCCTCCTCCCCCTGAGTCCCTTTGGAATATATACCTCAGCACCCAATATTCACCCCAGGCTTCACCTGCCTAATCTATGGTGAACTTGCTGTCCTGACTCTCAGGGGTCTCTCCAGGACACTGTACTGGTACTCACCACTCAGTTCCTATAGCTGATACTACTGCTTCCTCCTAGGCCTCACACAGAACAAGTGGGCTGGCACTGCTTCCTGTCTGTTTTCCCAGCAAGGTTCAGGCAGGAACAGCTCAAGAAATGCTTTGAATTTATAGGAATTCACATTGGAGAGGTAAAACTTGAACTGGTGAATACCTGGCACCAGCCCCATCTTCAGGGCCAGGGGGAGAGTTATCTCCCTGGATAAACATCAGTTCCAGACACCGTGAAAACCTCACAGCAGGCCACAGGAGGAGGACTAGCAGTTTGAAGAGCTTCTTAGGGGCCTAAAGGGGACGTCACATGAAGCCATCAGAAGCCAACCGAGACATGGGGCTATGGGAACTGTCATTTTCCTCTTTCCTTCCTCCTTAACCACATTTTAATACTTCCTCCTTCAAGGTCACTGTCTCAGCTTTCCTTTGCAAGTATTTCCCAATGAAAGACAAAGAAGGGCTGATGCATGGTATGGAAAGTTATGTATCTGGTAATTGGACTGGCTGTAGATTTCCTTCCTGTCACACTGGTGCCCACCATCTCCTACCATCAAGGTGATTTTTTGGGCATGGGTCCTCTATGGGTGAAGGAGAAATAGGCAGAAAGTGTTGTCATCAAACTGCAGGTCACTGTGGCTTCTCTGGTTACCTCACTTGGCAATGAAAAACAGGATTGTTTATGTAGCAATGGTATGCCCCCATGCCCTGACCTCTAAAATATTAAACATATATGCACACACATACATAGACATAAATAAAAGGCAACCCTCGCTTGCCTAAGACACTGAGACAGAGACACTGCCCATATATAATCAACCAGGAGATTTTTTCCAGGTGATGTTCCCTTCCTTACAAACATCCACCCATATATTACTGCACTGACAGCAGAATTCATATTACAAGCACTTTTATTTTCCGTAACAGTTATCCAAAGAAGTTTCTGCCTTGCTGAGTGGCAGGTTTGCATGCACGGACGTAAGGCCACGGCTGATTCTCTGTTATGACATCCTTCTACCCTGATGAGGAAAGACAGAATATTTCTCTGGTTTCTCTGTCACTGGTGAGTTTTCCTCCCTTCTTTCTCCATGAAGATATATGTCACAACAGAGATCAACAGCCAGGTGATTTCTCTTTCTCTCTGCAAAAGATAAAAACATTGCCAATTGCTGACACAAAGTTGGTACAGAGAGGGCAGAAGATTCCACTTTCCACCTGTCAGTTGGAAAATGGAGAGCTTGGAGAAGTGCGTGGTCCGCTCACGCAGCCTTGGTTCCCTTGAACGCCTTCCTCATTCCCGCAGGTGGCCGCTGTCCCGAGCTATCCCGTACTCCTCAAGTCCTCTTTCAAATTCCCCCCCTTCTAACAGAGCTTTCATCTCTGATCTATCACCCCATCCACCTGACTTCTTGTTGGTTGTCTATGCTCTCCTTCTTCAGCTCTCCCCATCGTTTCCTTCTTTTCATGCCAAGTCTTGCCCTTGTGTTCTTTTTTTTATTATATTTAAAAAATATTATTGAAGTATAGTTGATTTACAATGTGTTAATTTCTGCTATATAGCAGACCGACTCAGTTATACATATATATTATATATAGAATTATTATTAATAATATATATTATTTATATATATATATCCTTTTTCATATTCTTCTCCATTATGGTTTATCACAGGGTATTGAATATAGTTCCCTGTGCTATACAGTAAGACCTTGTTGTTTATCCATCCTATACATACTAGTTTGCATCTGCTAATTTCAAACTCCCAATCCACCCCTCCCCCACCCCCTGCCCCTTGGCAACCACTGAGTCTGTTCTCTATGTCTATGAGTCTGTTTCTGTTTTGTAGACATGTTTATTTGTGCTGTATTTTAGATCCCACATATAAGTGATATCATATGGTATTTGTCTTTTTCTGTCTTACTTCACTTAGTATGATAACATCTAGGTCCATCCATGGTGCTGCAAATGGCACTATTCCATTCTTTTTTATGGCTGAGTAATATTCCATTGCATATATGTACCGCATCTTCTTGATCCATTCATCTGTTGATGGACATTTAGGTTATTTCTATGTCTCAGCTACTGTAAATAATGCTGCTATGGACATAGGGGTACATGTATCTTTTTGAATTATAGTTTTGTCTGGGTATATGCCCAGGAGTGGGATTGCTGGATCATATTTGCCTTTGTGTTCCTGATCTAGTCTCTTCATTCATTTCAGCAACTTGCTTCATTCTGTTAAGCCCATTCTTTCCAGCTTACGTAACTTCTCCCAGTTGGTCATCAGTAGGTTCTAGCTGGCAATTCCAATGCGCCTTGTCTCACTAAGGCATCACCACTCCCCCTTTCTCAATAATCAGTCTGTACTCACTTATCTTTTTTAGTCATCATCTTGCTTTACCTCCCAATTCATATGCATTTGATATATTTTTCCATGTCCTCCCTTTCTTTGGCTTCTGGGATGTTACCTTCTCCTGTCTCTTGGGGTTTGTTCAGCCGTGGTAAGAATAAAATCAGTTAATATGAAGTGCTTAGTATAATACTATGGGCTGCTCTCAGGAAAAGATAAATAAAGCTTATCAGTTATGGTGATGTTAAAAAAAATTAAAAAATAAAGAGTCAGCCATGGGACACCAAGATGCCATTGGGACAATACCTTATGTATAGTGTTTTAGCAACTATCAAATCTTTGGATGTTAAATGTTGTCAGTGATTCACATTTGAGGCAAAGATTCCTCACTTCTATTCTTTGAAGCTTCAGAGTCCATTGAGTTGAAAAGAATCCTAAGTGTGCAAAGCAGGTTGCCGAAACATCTAACAACCTTTTACGATTTACAACTACTTAATGTGAATCAGAATTTTTCTCGATTACGTGGGGCGGGGGAGGAGGTAAGACAATGATTGATTCATAATCCCTACTTTCACATTTTTTTGTGTGTTAAAATAACCTGACTGTTTACATTGGCTGGCTTCCTGTTATAGGACATATACCATAAATATTAACTGATGACGATCCCGCTTCATCAGCTGGGTAATTGGGGTCGGGTCTAAGCTTTCATGTGAAGAAGGCCAGTTGGCTGTTTACAAAGGATGACACCATTGGCTTGTAAGAGGAAGTCTTTCAAACTTTTGAAACCTCATTTCCCTGCAATTTCTCATATACCCAGAGCGGGGACCATGTGGATAATATTGCCTTTTCCTTTCAAATCTGTGTTTTTCACGCCTGTGCCCTTGCTGTTCCACGGGCCTGGAATGGCCCCACCCTCCTCAGCCCTCCTTAGACTGCAGGGCTCAAAGCCTGTGTTCATCTCTAATGTAGCTTCATCACTTTGTTACTACTTGTATAGTCGCTTCTACCTGTTAAGTTCACCCCCTTAAGGTAAAGGCCACGTTAATTTATTCACATTTATCATTTATTTATCCATTCATCATTTACAAATACAGATGGAGCCCTCACTATGACAAAATAATAATAATAATGTGCAGGAGCTCACAGTTTTGTGGGAGATAAAAACATATTTAAGCAAATACAATATTGCGTTATTATGTTAACAGAGAGTATGGGAAATGGGGTCCTTGCAGTGATGGTAAGGAGAGCAGAAGTGGGGAGGGACCAGGAGATCTCACATTGTCTTGGGAGTGAAAGAGGCTTCCTGCAGGGAAGGAGATTTGAAGGACAACAAGAGTTAGCCAGTGAAAAGCCATGTGTGATTCCTCTCTACATGCCCTAGCATCTATCACTTGCTTAATATATGCTAGGGAATTACTAAATGCTTAGTAAATGCATAGGTATGTGGCTGGATGGTTGAGTTGACCAACTGACGGATGGATGGATGGGTGGATGAGTAAACTAAATGAAAGGGTAAGCAGATAGATGGATAAATGGAAGGATGGGTGGATATATGGATGGTGGATAGATGACTAGCCTTGACAATTTCCGGTGGAGGAGAGAGCTGTTTGGAAAATATTTTTTCAGCTGTTATGCTATACAAATCCTCATTCCTCTACATATTGAATATTCTCCATATTAATTTGGACAATGCTTCAATAAAGGAAAGAAAGAGAAAGGTTCTATTTATCCCAGAAGCATATTTTGGGCCCTGAGCCCTGGGCAGGTTGCTAACCTCCTCAAGGAGCTCACCTATGAGCAGAACGATGTCAGCACAGGGACAAAGGCCGTGGATTCAGGGAGTCATGGGAGGAGAGAAGCAGGGTCTCTGGCTCCTCCCGCCAGATCTACTCCCCTGATCTAGGGTCGCTTGGCACAATTTCTCCTCTCTCAGGGGTCTTATCCACAGCTGTCACTGTTCTGTTTTGTTGAGCAACTGTCTCCCCCTGTGGATGTTAAGTTCCATGAGGGCAGGCACCGTGTTTGGCTTTGCTCAGCATTTTATCCCCAGCACTAATCACAGTGTCTGACAGATCGTAGGTTTTCAACCAATAAACCATGATGGACTGAATGAATAAAGTGAACAGAAGCTTCCCAGAGATGAGCTGTGTTCTTGCAGATGAAGCGAGGTTATGTGGGTTGGAAAGGTCAGAAATGATTCCCTGGTAGAAGGAGAAGCAGATGCAAAGGTTCAGAGGGATGGTGCAGGCAGCTTGGACGGCCGGGCACAGGGGGAGAAGGGGGTGATGGGGGGAACAGGGAGGCAGGGCCGGCCCCTAGAGGCCTGACTAAGAACATGGTGTAACCGAAGGCTTTTAAACAGTGGAGTGACAGCCTCTGCTAGTCCTTTTCCGTGGGTCCTTCTGGGCACAGAGAGGAGGAGAGATAGGGCAGATCCTCCCTGGTTATCACAGAGGAACAAACTCTCCATCAGGGTAGAAAAAGAGGTGGTCCTTGCTCTGAACTTCTTGAGCAAAGTCCTAAACCAATCTGGGCCTCCGCTGTCCCATATGCAAGTTGAGAGTTTGACTAGACCCCTCTGAGGTCCCGGCAGCTTCGAGCATGCTATGACCTGAGCGTGAAAGCCAGCTCTCTGTGTGGTGGACCCACTAACGTCCCCCTCAAACACCGCCCTCATGGATAATGGTTCTTTTAACACCACTCAGTGCTGCATTGACAGAAATTAAATTAGCCATCAGTGCGAGCAATCAGTGGCTATGGGGCTGTTAAAGGTAATAAAAGGCGATGCTCTTGAACCCCAGTCAATTATGCCCGACACAGTGAGGGGAGGGGACAGCAGCTTCTGACTGGAAAGGCAGCGTGGAGGCCTGACCCCAAGGCACAGGTTCAAACCCCACACCCAGGCTGTCCTTTGTAATAGGGACAGACACTGGGAGTTGATGTGCCCTTGGGGACACTACCCTTTGGAGGGTTGCTAATGGCCTAGTGACTTTAGGGGTACTGGGGTGGAATCAGGAGTCCTTGGCAGTGGTGGGAGCCAGACAGAATCACAGTCTCCCTCAGAACAGGCAGCTGAGGCATGGCGGGGAAATCCATAGGAGTAGAAACTTCTACTCTGCTCCTGGCTGGCCGTGCAACTTAGGGCAAGGGCGGTCACAACTCTGACCTTCAGACTCCTTATCCCCCCAGTAAGCATAATTGAAACTGGGTCACTAGAACCTTTTGACCATTTTGAGATAATTTATGCTGGGTGCCTAGTTCAGTAAGTGTTATTTGGCTTTCCATAATGAGGGGCAGAGGTGGGTGAGGACTTTGGCTCTGACAATGGCTTTGTTCTATCCCCTTGCACTGCTTCTAGACCAGAGGCCTGGGCCCCCTTCCCCATAGTTCTAGGGATCACCCACCTATTCTAGGGTGGATGAGCAAGAAGAGATCTCTGACCCTCTGTTTCCTCCTCTATAAAAAGGCTTGCAGTGAGGATTAAATAAGACGCATACACTCAGTCTTACTTTAAATCTTGTTTTGAAAACACCAACTTGCCCCAATGCAATTGAGCTAGTAGGGAACAGTGGAGGCCAGCTTGGATTTCATGTCTGCATATACTCAATTTCAGCCCTGAGAAACACTCCCTGAGCATTAGGTGAAGCAGAAAACATTCAGGACCCAGTCTGGTGGAGCCACATAGGAGCACGCAGTGCACACGCTCACCCCTTGCACATCCCCCAGCTCCCTCAGCTCTCCGTGTGTTTACAGTCACATCCATTCACATCTAACTTTCCCGCCAACTCCAGATAACCACACCCACTGCTCCCAGTTACTCAGAAGCCACACCCCTTCTGACACCCATCTCCACAGGCAAACTTCAGGCCAGTTTTCAGAAAAAAACCCATATTTATTGCAGTATTCGTGCATTTCTGAAGGATTTAACATATATAAAGCTGTGCTATGGCTTTTAAGAATTCTTATCTATAAAAAAAAAAGACGAGACAAATATTATAAGATATCGCTTATATGTGGAATCTAAAAACAAAAGATGCAAGTGAACTTATATACAAAACAGAAATAGACCCACAGACATGAAAAACAAACTTACGGTTACCAAAGGGGAAAAGGGGGAGAGAGATGAATTAGGAGTTTGGGATTAACATATACACACTACTATATATAAACTAGATAACCAACAATGACCTACTGTACAGCACAGGGAACTATACTCAATATCTTGTAATAACCCATAAGGGGAAAGAATCTGAAAAAGAATATATATATATATAATATATATATAATATATATATATGGTGTATACCTGAAACTAACACAACATTGTAAATCAACTGTACTTTGATAAAAAAATTAAATTAAAAAAATAAAGGCAAGATTCACATAACATGCAGTTAACCGTTTTTAAATGTATAATTCCATGGCATTTATTACATTCATGATGTTGTGCAACCATTACCTATATTAAGTTCCAAAACATTTTCATCACCCCCCCAAATTTCACCTTATCTTTTTATTATGTGTTATTGACAAAATTTGGGGGCATGCAGCTTTAACCCCCTTTTCTCTGCAAGCTCTGTTGTTTTTATCATGTGATTTTGTGAAGTATCAATAGATGGTTTTGTAGCAAAACTACTTCTACATAAGGCTGTATCTACATATTTGGTGACAGTGACCCTATTAGTCTATTAGTCTACATTCTCTAGAGTAACAGAACCAATAGGAGGTAGAAATAGATATATTAAATATTGATAGATTATATATAGTAAATACAATTAATAAAGATTATATATACAATGGTATATTAGCCATGAAAAAGAATGAAATCTTTCCATGTGCAGCAACATGGATGGACCTAGAGATTATCATAATGAGTGAAGTAAGTCAGACAGAGAACGACAAGCATCATATACTATCACTTATATGTGGAATCTGAAAAATAATACAAATGAATTTATTTACAAAACAGACTCACAGACAAAGAAAACAAACCTATGTTTGCCAAAGGGGAAAGTGGTAGAGGTGGGGTATAAATTAGGAGTATGGGATTAACAGATGCACACTACTTTATATGAAACATATAAACAATAAGAATTCACTGTATAGCACAGGGAACGATATTCAACACCATGTAATAACCTATAATGGAAAAGATTTTGAAACAAACAAACAAACAAAATATATATATACATAACTGAATCACTTTGCTGTACACCCAAAATTAACAAAATATTGTAAATCAACTATACTTTAATAAAAGAGATTATATTATAATTTTTATTATATTAATTGTATAAATTATTATATACATATATTAAATATTCCTATATCTATCTATCTATCTACTGTAAGGAATTGACTCATGTAATTATGGAGCTGAGACGTCCAAGCTCTGCAGGCTGAAGACCCAGAGGAGCCGACGATGCAGTTCCTTCCAGTCTGAGTCCAGTCTGACGTCCCAGCTTGAAGACGGTCAGAGCGAGAGAATTCCTTCTTAATCAGCCTTTTGTTCTACTCAGACGTTCAGTGGGTTGGATGAGGCCCACCCACAATCTGCTTTACTCAGCACAAGCATTCAAATGTTCATCTCATCCAAAAATACCCACCCAGACACACAGAATCATGTATGACCAAAAGTCTGGGCACCTCGTGGCCCAGCCAAGCTGCCACAAAAAGTTAACCATCACACTGGCTAGTAACATTTCAACACCAAGGAAAGCACTGCTGTAGATGCCCCTATGAGTGCCCTAAACCCTCAGGCAAAAACAGGGGAGCAGGCCCTGACTTCATTTCTTGGTGTCTCCCTCATGCTGCCCTCCCCTGGATGCTGACCTTGAACTCAGGTGCTACCTCTGGTCATCCCTTCCCCTTTCTCTTCAACCCACCCCAATATGACATCTGCCTCCTCCACTCCTTTGGTATCTGATAACCTCCATGATGTCACAATAAGTGAGCACTTTTCTATCTTTCCATTGACAAGCACTCTTAGAGTCGGAGGCACCTCAAACCTTGGTGTCCAAAACTGAGCTCATTTTCTCCTTCACCAAACCTGTTATGCTCCATAACAATAATGGTTGTAGATGCGCCACAGTGGGAGCACGGCACTAATCAGGTATTTGGATGTGCTCTGGAAACTCTAAATAACTATTAACAATATGTTTCCGGACAAACGCTTAAAGAATTATGCAGCCCCATGGTGACCTGTCTTGTGGTTACTTTGTGTGGTCCTTCATCCTTTTACATTCCAGCAGCCAACCCTGCAGCCACGGTGTTAAAAAAATATATTCTTAGCTTTTATCACCTGGAATAATTTATTCTTTTCAAAGCCACAGAACTCATTTCAAAGTGATCTGGCCCCAAGCTGAGTGTGACCATGGTATTTCCAAAAGGACTAGAGTGGGAAGGAGAGTTCAATTGTTTGGTTCAATTCATTTCCTAATTTGGGCAGAATATTATCATTGCTTGTCTTCTACCACTTGGAGGTAATAGCTTAGATCATAGTAATGGTAAAAACATTAACATTAATAATGATTACTATAGGTCAGGCACTATTCTGAGTTCTTTACCTATACTAACTTATTTGATTCTTGTGACAGAGTGATCACTATTATTATGTGCACTTTACAGGACATGAAAGTTGCCTAAAATCACACAAATGATAGGCGACAGAGCCAGGCTCTGAGCTAGGTGGAGTGAGTGTTCTGAAGCACCATGCTTTACTGTCTCATTGAAGACCTTATATTACACACACACACACACACACACACACACACACACACACACATGTTATACACTTGCCTCAGATGCCCCCTCCGATTCCCTGGAAGTTTCCTGGTTGCATCTGCCTCATTCTGTAGCACAAGGCAGAAAGGCAGCGTGGTGGCCGTTACCTATCTCTGGGTTTGGGTTTTGACTCAGCCACACCTCATGCATGTGACTTTGGGTGAGTTATTTATCATTTGAGTCTTAGTTTCCTCATGTGTAAAATGAGGATAATGAGGTTGTTGTGAGGGTATATAAAATTAAATGTGGGCACTGCACTTAGCAAGGCGTCTAGGCCACAGTCAACTCTCTATTGATGATGTTAACTACTATGATGGTATTATTGTTGCAGTGTTCACGCTGTGCACTGTCAAGGTCTTATGCCAGTCTTCGCCCTAGGGACCTAGGATAAGACCTAGCATTTTGCAGGCAGTCAATTAAATGTTTGTTGGATGGAACTGAATATATTTGGGTAAACTCAAACAATCTTTCCATGCCTCATTCAAGGCAGATGACCATCCTTTTCAAAAGACAACGTTAGGTTGGTCATTTCCTTTATAAATGAATGTTAACAACAGTTGAAAATATGTGTTCAATATATTTTTTTGGTGCTGCCAGTTCTTAGTCATCTTTTAATTAAAAGTACTTTTTATTGAATGTTAAATTGTCAAGATTTTGTGTGAAGAGTGGGGAGGAGAGGTTCATGTTGCTATGAACATGGAGAGGTTCATGTTGCTATGTGACTCGTGTCAGAACCGGAATCAAAATGGTAATGGTCATGTCAGTTCCGATAAAAAATGGATCCCCAACAGCTTCATTAAAAAGGGGAACTTTTATTTCTTCCTTTCTTGTCATTGTGCCAAGAATAACAGAAGGGGAAATATTGGATTTTGTAAAGAGACAGACAATGGGGCCAGCTGCCTGCACTGTCCATGGTGAGAAGGTTCATACTAATTTGCTGGACGAGTCATGACGCCCCCTTCTCCAGATCCGCTGCTCCATGGGAGGGCTCTTCCTTTCTTTCATCCTTTCTTTTTTTCTTTCTCCCTCTCTCTTTCCTTCTTTCCATCCTTCCTTCCTTTTGGAACCTGGTTGTTTTTGGCTTTGACCCAACTCTCAGGTGGGTTTAGAGACCATGCCCTTCAGCGCTCCACGTTGGATTCATCCTGCCAAGCAAGGTGCAAGCTCTTATTCAGGTCCTGCAGATTACAAACAAGTGCAGACTCACCTTGGGTGTTCCCAGCTAGCCACCTCTGGACAGAGCCAGAACGTTGCCTCAGAACATGAACTTTTATTCTGTACATGTCGATGCAGGGGCAAAGTGATCATTGTGCTCCAGAGGGTTTTGCTCAACATCTCTATTACTTTCCAGTCAGTGCACCTTGGCATATGCTCTTTCCTTCTCTAGGAATACTCTCCCTTCTCCTTGCCACCTAACCTTTTTCCAGATTTAGTCTTTAATTATTCCTTGCAGACTAGAATAGTGGTCAAGTGTACAGACCCTGGAGACAGAATATTTGCACTGCCATGTACCCGCTGAGTGACTTCTCCGTGCCTGGAGGCTCTGAGACCTAGAGGGGGAAGGGAAGGTTGTCATCTCCTCTCTCCATTGCCTGGTCCAGCAGGCTCTCACAAATGCACTGTAGTTTTCCGGGTACTGTCAGGCTTTATTATTACAGTTTATCAAGGGGTCAGAGGTCAGAGTTTTAGTGGCAAGGGAACAGAAACTAGGTCATCAGATCAGTTGGTGTTCTATGTGGGAAAGTATCATTTGTCCAAATACTGGCTTTTAATAGGACCGCATCTGAAAGGTTACTCTCTTTGGAAAAGGGTTTTGCTCTCAGTTAATATCTCAGACTGCCAGTGTATCCTGGTCCATCTGGCTGGATAGAATCATTTCTTTTTTGAAATGGTTTGGAATTGTGTTTCAGTCTTGGCTACCTTAATGGTTAGCTAATTAAGTAAACCTTTGCTAAGGTCCTGTGACATGTCCAGCACACATGTGTTGAAAGATCCTGCAAGCTACACGATGAGGATAAAAATGGAGGCTAAGTATTTTGGAGCTTGGGTCCAGCAGGGCAGATGTCATGGGTCAAATTCTGTCCACCCCAAAAATGTCAAAGTCCTAATTCCTGGTACCTGCGAATGTGACCTTATTTGGAAATGGGGTCTTTGCTGATGATTAAGTTATTATGTGGTCATTAGGGTGGGTCCTACTCCAATATGACTCTGTCCTTATAAAAGTCTGAACATAGAGGTAGACACACACAAGGGAACAATGTCACAGGAAGAGGAAGGGAGAGACCAGGTTGATGTGTCTACAAGCCAAGAAACAGCAGCGATCACCAGCCACACCAGAAGCCAGGGAAGAGGCCTAGGATAGATTCTCCCTCACATACCTCAGAAGGAACCAACCATGTTGATCCCTGGAGCTCAGACTTCCGGACTCCACAACTGAGACAAATTTCTGTTGTTTCAATCACTTGGTTTGCACTACTTGGTTATGGCACCTAAGAAATAATAAGTAAGGCCTCATACAGACCCAGCAAACCCTTATGCAAAGTGGTAGGTGTTAATTACCCTGTGGAATTCAGTGTTCCAAGAGCAGGTGAAAGGACAGGTGACACTCAGGAAGGCTTCCTGGAGGAGGTGGCTCTCTGCTGGGCTTCCAAAGATGAGTACGATGGAGATCTGTAGAGATGAAGTGTGGAGTTGAGTGGAAGATATCAGGGCTAAGGATGTGGGTGACAGGACTTTTCAGTCTGGTTTATCTGATGGAATTGCCTTCCTCTGAAGTTACTTGTTGAATTAGGTGACAGTGCCTCAGCCAAAAAGAAACTGCCCCTTCCTTCCGGCAACCCCCGCCCCCCACCAGTGAATTCCTTGATACGAGCTAACTCAGTCTTCCCCTGGAAGTTTTTGACTTGAGAAAGCATCCAGTTCAACAGAAAGGTGAGAGTATGCGCATGTATTTCAGGGCTTGAATTCATGGAGTTGCTGGTTCATCTGGAAATTTCACCTCCTGTGGGGTGATTGGAGATTAGTGCTAATGAGGGACCAGGTTCCTCAGTGGAACATTTCACTGGCACACAGTGGCCAGCAACAACAACATCCCAGGCTGTCAATTCTAGGACAGAAGCTTCCGAAGAGATGTCTGGACGCTTGCTTGTTTGGAATGATTAAGTGTGAAATCATTGCATCCTGGGGGTGGGGGTCAAGGGATTCTCATCACAACACTAAAAACCAGAGTCGATACTGCTTCATTGATTGTGACCAGTGGACCATATTAACGTATGAAGTTGATGGCTGGGAGGCTGGCTGGGGGGGACATGAAAACTCTGCAATGTCTCCCCTACTTCTCTCTAAATGAATCTGTTCTGAGATCTAAAGCTCATCCAAAAAGCCAAGGGGCACCTAGACTGTCTTCCCCTCCCCACCTTTCTCCCACAGCCATGTTTTCCCCGAGCCCCGCTCCCTTGGCCGTGGGTTTGGTGATTTCTGACGCATCCTGGTAATTTTATGTATCCTTGAAGGCTCTGTTGGTGTGAGTTCCCCACACGCCCGCCGGTACCAGCTGTGTGCACGTGTTGGTGGCGTGTCTGTAAGTTACGTTGATGTGTAACTGCGTATTTGTCTGCAACGATGTATGTGCTGGGCCCGTGTCGTTATATGCACACAGATAGGCGTTCCCACGTGCAGGAGTGCATGGGGCGTGGGGTGTACTGTGGGGGTCTTAGTGTCGTACCCCTGCTGTGTGCCGGGGTGGAGGCTAGTCTTGTGTGTATTGGTACATGAAACTTGTGTGTTCCCTGTGTCTATGTGCAGGGGTGTGTGTGTGTGTGTGCATGTATGCATGCATGCATGCGTGTGTGTGCATGTGTATGTATGTGCGTATGTGTGTGCGTGCATGTACGTGTGCATGTGTGTGTGTGCGCGTGCGTGTGTGATCACGTTGGGAGGTGTTAGTCCACCTTCACCTTAGATCATGGTCTTTGAAGCACCACATTTTCCAGATTGTTCCAACCTTCACCCAAACTGAAAATTGCAACTTCATCTTTCTCCCTCTTGTCCTCCTTTTGAGCTGCTGCGTTCCTTTTTCCCCCTTTCCTGTCCATGACATTATCCAAACCCTCAATGAGGGAAAGAGGAAATTAAGAAAAAAAAAAAGGCCTCTCTGGCAACCAAAATACCTTTAAGTGTAGCATAATTACCACTGCTCTGCCCCTTTTCCCTCCCCTGCTGGGACAATTCCACAAACCCTACAACATACACTTAAATCTTCAACTTCTCAGAGACACTACACGCAGATGGGAAAGATTTGATTAAAATTACAGTGCTTTAGGTTCAATTTCACCTATTAAGAAAAAAAAACGCAGATGGGGTGCTGGACTTTTTTTTCCCTTCCCAGAAACAAGTAGGCCACAGTAATTACTCCGGGGCCCGCTGTGCGCCCTCAGAAGCCCCCCTGGTGGTATTTTCCTGCTACCTGTCTTTGTAGAGATGTTGACATCAACACGAACGATAACTATGCCAGTGCGGAGGAGGCTGAGCTCTTTCTTCCTCTCTCTCTTCTTTCTCCTTTCCTCCCTTCCTTCTTTCCTTCCTTCTTTCCTTCTTTTTTAAAAAATTATTTATTTATTTATTTTGCAGTACGCGGGCCTCTCACTGCTGTGGCCTCTCCCATTGCAGAGCGCAGGCTCCGGACGTGCAGGCTCAGCGGCCATGACTCACGGGCCCAGCCGCTCCGCGGCATGTGGGATCTTCCCGGACCGGGGCACGAACCCACGTCCCCTGCATTGGCAGGCGGACTCTCAACCACTGCGCCACCAGGGAAAGCCCCCTTCCTACCTTTTTAAAAAAGTTCTTTTCTTGTTGGTTTTTTGAAAGTCTTCCCAAAGCAAAGGGGAGGAGGAGGGAAAAGCCAGTGCCTCCCCCGTCTGCATGTTACGTGCTTCTCTGTGAGCTGGTGATACGCTCATGCATCCCAGTACCTTCCTCTCCATCTGGGGCTGCTCCCTGAATGGGGATGGCTGGGGAGCCTCCCCCAACCTCAGGGCTGCAGTGCCCACTTCCTACAGGAAGCCCTCCTGAGAGCCCCTCACTCCCTCCTGGGAAGCCCTCAGAGCTTTCCCTGTTCCTGGGGGATGGCGGGGTAGCGCTCTCTGTTATTTGCTGTTGCCATTATGTCAGAGCACATCTTCCCTCTGCTCTGGCCTGAGAGCTTTGGGACTTAGAGAGCTTTTTGGGACAAGACTGTGACTTGTTCACTTTGGAAGCCCTGCATCCTTTGCACACGGCGGGGCTCGGCGGGGTGACTTTAATTAGGTGCAATCGTCACATTGTCTGGGGCAATTTTAGGGGCCCACAGAAATATTTTAATATTCATTTATTTTAAAATGAAAAGAAAAAATAATGACTAATACAATTAATAACATAACATTATACCAACACGGACAAAATATATCTTAAAATATGTTTTTATGGAGGAAGGGGCTCAAGGGGGCCCAAGTGCCCACAGCCCACGAATGTTGCATGTGGCCCTGGTGCTCAGTGGTCCTGTGGCCTGGCTGTGTAAACCACACCTCCCCTACCCGCTTCGAGGGTCATCTTCCAGAGCAGGCATTGCTGCCAGTCAGGGACCTCTGTCCAGGCCTCAGAACCTTTCTGTACACAGACCCAGCCCAGCAGGGTTGGTAGATCAGGGTTAGGGTGAGTTCACAACTTTGGGCCTCTCAGGACTCATTGTTCCATTACTTCATCTATTCACTCAGGCCACCTCTGTTTGGTATCGCACTTGAAGGTCAGTATGAGGTGGGGTGTCCCCAGGTGTGGAGTCAGAGTATGCTTATTCCAGGCCTGGGGCTGTGATTCGTTGTCTGGTGATCCTGGGGCTGGCACTCGGTTTCCTCATTTGTCAAATGGGCAGCATCGGTTCTGCCAGTGTTTTACTCCGGGTTACTCTGTAGACCAGTGGGTTAAGTCTGGGAAAGCCCTGGCTCGTAAGAGGCACTCACTCAGTGCCATGGCGATGGTTTAATGTTTTGTCAAAATGCAAACAGTGGAGACAATTCACGTAAAAATGGGGGAGAGGTTCAGAAAACAGGACCTAAGAGGAATGGGGTCACCCACACCTGGCCCAGGTACCACTCTGGCTGGAACCAACGGGGTCCAAACAACCTTTCAACTGATTGTGGATCTTCTTTCCAATGACCTTGCTAAGCAGCTGCCCGTTCAGTGCTTGAATACTCTTACTGATGAGGAACTCACTTCTTGATCGTGTTGCCTTCCCAGTTAAAGCTCTGAAAAGACGAAAAACTTGATTTGTATCCCTGAAAGATAAGGGAAGGGGGATAAACTTGGTTGGAAGGCTTTGAGCTCTGTGTACCTCAAACAGGGCACCTGAGAGTTCTCAGGCAAACAGCACATAGAAATGTCAATTTGAGTCACGAATGACTCTCTTCTGTGCTGGGAAAAGCAGAGCTGTCTTTGAACCACCAAGAAGCAACATGTATTAGCTATGCTTGAACCTCAATCCATTTGACTGAGCCCCCTGAACTTAGCCCTGAGCTGTAACCCCCGTACAGGGGGCTGAGAATCAGCATTCCAGGGGAATTCCTACAGACCAGAACGCTTCTTGTTTCTTGATTTTTATTTCTTTCTCTTTTTAACCCCAATGGGAAGTTTTACTTTCCCTCCCCATTTAAGTTTTCTGTAAGCTCCTTTGGCTTTTCCTTTGGACAGAATAAGAAACTACAGGGAACAAAATTGAAATGGACTTTTTTTTTTTTTGGGTCTTCAAAACAACAACAACAGAGAGGGAGAAAGAAATGGAAAAAAAAAATAAAGTCCATCTGGATTTGGTTCCAGTTTCAGTAAAGTTTCAGGTCTGTGCTTATTTTAACCAAGCCATTTGTCCCATCCCTATTTATACAACAGGATGCAAAATGAGGTGCTCCTTCCTTGTGTCCTGCTACCTGTCAAAAAGAAATCTGTCTTGGAGGAAAAGCCAGCAGCTCAAACGTCTTTCATTTGGATATGTTTTACTAGCCCCAAAACCCTACTCAACATGGAACTATGGCACCTGGTTGGGGTGCAGGGCAGAGCCCATCTGGTCAGCATGGGGAGAGATAAGCTTGGAGGCAGAAGACCTGGAAGCCAAGCTCTGTCTCTCTTTGGCTCTGCAATCTTAGTTCAGTTACTTTCCCCAGCCTTCTCCTCTGATAAATGGGAACAACAGCAGTCATAACACCCACCTCTCAAGACTGCAAGTTCAGCAGGATTATATCATAATAGTAATAATCACAAAAACAACCATGACAATAATAGGAGTTACCACTTTTTATGTGGCAGGCACTGTGCTAAAAGTGATCTATGTGTAGTAGCTCATGCAAACCTCATTATAACCTGAGAAGAAGTATTATGATTGTCCCCAGTTTACAAATGAAAAGTTGAGCCACTCAACTTGGCTCTTTCTACAATGTCTAAAAGACACCTTGTAGGTCCCAGAGTTATATTGTGGAGACTTCACCATCACGCATCAAGGATAGCCTCACGTGACAAGAAAAAAAAAAAGTTGCTCGGAAAGTCCAGCCATGTCCCTCAGGGACCAGCGCCAACATCCAAACATGAGTCTCTTCAGTTGACTTGTATTATTTAGGGTATCGCTAACTGCCCTAACAGACCCCAACCTTTCAATGGCTAGGACAACAGAAGTTTATTAGAAAAAAGAAACCTCAACAAACACCTTATTGAGTGCTCACAAAACAGACTGGTGTGGGTGTTTGTGCATGGCAGTGGCTCTCCTCCACTAGGTGGTTCAGGGACCCAGGGTCCTTCCACCTGGTGACTTGGCTCTCCTCCACCCAGCTGGTGGATCAGAAGAGGTAATACAGAAATGCACTGGCTTCCAAACGGCCACTTACACTTCATTGGTTGAAACTGGTCACATGGACCCACCTAGATGCAAAGGAGCCTGGGAAATGTAGTCCTGAGCCAGCCTGTGACAATTCTCAAGTCTGGAAGTAAGTTGATAGACAGCTTATTATCTCCGTCACAACATCTGGACTTCTTCCTGAAGGAAAAACACTGTGGGTCACACATCAAGTTATCTAAAGACTTGGAACCAGCCCCACATGGACTTCACTGCAGGCATCATGGAAAATTCCAGAACACTGCCTTAGAAGCAAGCAAGCAAACTCCTCCCCCACAAATGATCTTCAGCCTGTGTCCTGAAAGCTCCGTCTTTTGTCTCTCTTCTGTGTCACATTTTATGTAACCTGGTTTTCCTTTTTAGAATTTCACACAAGAATAAAAATGCAGTGCATTCTTCTCACGTCCGCTCCACCTCTGCATTGCTTGGGCCCAAAGATTTTCAGGTGGGATCATTATTTTTGATAGGAGAGCTGTAACTTGGAATGAAGATGGCAAATACAGAACATTTTTATTTGCAAAGAGAGGGAAAAAGGGAGAAAAAAAATATCAATCTTAGAAGCAAGATACATAAAAGGACATCCAATTGGGATATGCTCGGGTGAAAGCATCTTTTTGTTTAAAAACAGGGACTTTTTCCCCACAGTCAATATGTAGGGCTCATAGCTACTCGTTGAATAAAAGCATAAACTAGATCAAAAAAATTTTTAACTCTCTATCAGAGAGAAAGAGGGAGAACATTTAAGTTACTTACTGATATCTTCATGTTTTCAAATTTTAGAGCCAGTCGCAAATTTCATAATCAACACAACCATTCCTCTCGTTTTATAGATGAGGAGACTTGGAGTCAGAGCTGTGTCAGAACAGTTTCTAAAATGCTTTCCCCAAGCTATTTTCCATGTGGCTGCCAGATCTATCTTTCTAAAGTAAATATCCAACAAATTGCATCATTGCTTGAAACGTTTCAAATTACCATCACCTACCGGATGACAGCTGACTGCCCTCCATCAGCTCAACCCTGTCCCCTCTGGCTTCTTCTCATGCCACTCCCCGCCTCCCGGGCTCTTGCGGGGCTGAACTCATCCACCATGCCAGTCAGCTCAGAAGTCAACTCCAGTGAACAGAAGAAATTCCCTTTCCTGGTTCACTGCAATGCTACTTAACCAACCCAAGCCCAGAAATTACTGCGTGGTACTGAAACAGGAGGGAAGGGGACAGGGCACAACCTCTAAAAGAATGGCATAGCCATAGGACGTGACAAAAACTGGTTAGAACCAACTAGGTCCAAGATGGCAGAAGATTCAACTTCCAGTGGACCTTGCGCCTCATTGTAATGCATTAGCTAAACGACACACCCACCAGCACCATGACAGTTCCAAGGATGACCATAAAAGTCCAAAAAGTGGGCGGTGCCTCAGTTCCTGGAAATCTTCACTTTTTCTCCAAAATAGTTGGAATAATCCTCCCACTCATTAGCCTGTGAAATTACCCAGCCCGTGAAAACTAACCACCCCAGATTTCGGGGCCTCTCGCCTTCTGAGACGGCCCACACTCTGTCTGTGGAGTGTGTATCTCTCTAAATAAATCCACTCTTACCTATCACTTTGTCTCTCACTGAATTCTTTCTGCAATGAGACATCAAGAACCAGAGCTTCAAGTCCTGAGACCAGGTGTGTGATCTCAATTAAAAGACAGTGGGTTCGGGCTTCCCTGATGGCGCAGTGGTTGAGTGTCCGCCTGCTGATGCAGGGGACATGGGTTCGTGCCCCGGTCCGGAAGGATCCCACGTGCCGTGGAGCGGCTGGGCCCGTGAGCCATGGCCGCTGAGCCTGCGCGTCCGGAGCCTGTGCTCCACAACGGGAGAGGCCACAACAGCGAGAGGCCCGCGTACTGCAAAAAAAAAAAAAAAGACAGTGAATTCAAGTCCCAGTCTAAGTTGTACAGTTTCAGTACCCAAAAGAAGCTCTTTGTATATTGATGGTTTTTCTACTCATCCTTCTAAGACTTTAAGCCTGCCAGATGCTCTCTTTACATGATGATCCCCTCACTAAACTGTGGGCTCCTGGAAGAAGCAGAAGCTGTGTTTTATTGTTTTATTGATTATTCTCTTTCCAGGGTCTGGTGTAATACTATGCTCTTACACAGATGTGCCAAAAACACTTGTGTGACTGTTGCCTCTGACTGGGCTACGGTGTCCTATCGGCTAAATCCAGAGCCCCTGTCGAGTGCTCTTTGCTTGCAATTTGCATGGCTGGGCTTCCTCATCACCTTGGGGTTTGAAACATCATCCATCAGAATGGCTTTTCCTGACCTCCTGGTCTAAAAAATGTCCATCAGTCTCTGTATCAGTCAGGGTTCTCTGGAGAAACAGAACCAATAGGAAATATAAAATAAGGAATTAGCTCATAGGATTATGGAGGCAGAGAAATCCTACAATCTGCTCTCTGTAAACTGGAGCCCAAGGAAAGCCAGTGGTATAGATTTGGTCCAAGCCCAAGGCCTGAAAATCAGGACAGCTGATAACAGTCTAAGTCTCAGGCTGAGTGCAGGAGAAAACCAACGTCCCACATACCTACACTACTATGTATAAAATAGGGAACTAATGAGAATGTACTGTATAGCACAGGGAACTCTACTCGATGATCTGTGGTGACCTAATGGGAAGGAACTCTAAAAAAGAGTGGATATATGTATATGTAGAACTGATTCAGTTTGCCATACAGCAGAAACTAACACAACATTGTAAAGCAACTATACTTCAAAAAAACAAAAAAAACAAAACAAAACAAACAAAAAAAACACCAACGTCCCAGCTTGAAGACAGGCAGAGAGAACAAATTCTCTCTTCTTCCACTTTCTTTTCTATTCAAACCCTCAGTGGATTGGATGAGGGCCACCCACATTGGGTAGGGCCCTGTGCTTTACTCAGGGTACTGATTCAAATGCTAATCTCCTCCAGAAAAGCCTCTCAGACACACCTGAAATAGTGTTTAACCAAATATTTGGGCTCCCTGGGACCCCATCAAGTTGACACTTAAAATTAACCAACACGTTCTCTGTCTCTTTAACCTGCTTTATTTTCTTTGTAGCATTTATCACCATCTAATAGAGTAAAGCTGGATTTCTTTACTTATTTATCATCTGTCTCTCCAACACTGGAATGTGTCATGAGAGCAGACCCTCAGTCTGTTACGTTTGCTGTTCAATTCCTGTGCCTAGAACCAGGCCTGGCACCTAGTACCAGGCCTGGCACCTAGTAGGTGATCAAGAATTATCTGCAAAGTGAATGGATGAATCATGTAACTAACAAGTATACAAATCCAGGATGGTCTCCCAGAGCAGACCTCTGTTTTTTTCTTTGAAAAAAAAGAGAGAGAGAAAAAACCCCCAAAATCAAAAAAAAACACATTATACTGAATCTTTCCCAAAAGTTTAATGTCTGGGAAATACAAAAACAAACAAAAACAAAATATAAACAGTTGAACCAAAACCTCCCCCAAGCCCCCAGGGATTCCTCACAATACAGCCAAAACGAGTCCTTTGAAATCTTACTCAGGAGATATGTGCTGTGGGAAGATACGAGGAAGAAATAGCAGATTTCTCGGTTTTATTTTTATTACCAACTTGCTAGTTAACAGTGGGAGCAATCAATAAACTTTAATAGAAGGCTATTACTTTAGGGTTGTAGTAAACTGAAGAATAAAGAATAATAGCTTTTCAACCTTTTATCAGTCTGGGGAGCTCATTTCATATGCACGGGAAAATACATTATAATAATTTTTATAACTGTGCAGTCCAGACCTCTCTAAAGATTTTCCAGGAAGTAAGTCATGTGCAAAGAATCCAACCCAAATAGTTGGTACAGAAACTGTGTGGCTACCGTGGGTGAGGGCAGCCCAGCTAATTCTATCAAGAATTGGATGTTTATATTAAAAACGCCACTGGGTTCTACACTGGCCGGAGCAGCTCACTGCTGACGTGTTAAACCAGTCTTCCTTAACAAAGTGGACGGATCAGTCCCATTGGAATCATTCAGACTTGTAGACAAATACGTTCAAGCTTTAAGTATATAATTTTTAACCTCTTAGAAAGGTTGCATGATGTGTTATGAAACTATTACTGTGCGGAGGTCAAATGCAAGGCTCCGCAAAGGAGCCCCATTAATCCTAATTTAATGTGCATCTGGTCACCATTTGGAAGAGGAAATAGGCCAAGAACTGAAGAAACAACCTGTGTTCGTGCACAAAAAAGGCTCTGAGTCCATGTCAAGGACCTTCGAGGCTCCTGCAACCTCTCAGCTCTCTGAGCCCACAGGACTATTCCAGGTACAACCACGCACTTTGACCCCCCTGTCTCTTGTCTCCTTCTTACTGACCATCCTGGCCTATTCTCCACTCTGCTGAGAAAGCGATTGCTGGGGTCTAGAACGAGCTCCCCAAATGAGTCACTTTTGTGTAAGGGTTGTAAGGAGAGAAAGGCAATGGAGACCCTGCAGGTTTAAAAGAAACGACTGCCCCTCCCAAACCTAGCTAGAAAAATTTAAATTCAGGAATTGTCCCAGCAGAGGGTTATAACAGGAGATATATTTATCTGAATGGCCCCATCTCCGTGGCAGGGCAAACATCTAATTACCAAATATCTGTTCTTCCTCTTATTGTCCTGTGAATGGCCCTCCTATCCTTGGAAGCCCCAGGCCCCATCCCATTCCTTAGCTCCGGTTGGCATATAAACCTCATTTTACCTTTCTGTCTCTGACTCTCTCATGTATGGGGGGTTCCTGTACATACAAAATTAAATTTGATTTTCTTTTATTAATCTGTGTTATGTCGATTTAATTCTTAGGTCAGCCGGGAGAACCTAGAAGGATAGAGGAAAGTTTCTTCCTCTCAATATGATCATTCTACACTTACAATCTTGTCTGTGTCTCCCCTGGGACTACCAAAGGTCCACAGAAGAAAGTTCAAGTTCAAGGCCCCAGGGAACAGGGCTGGGACTAGCGTGAGGCAAGGGAGGTATTCTCCTCAGTTGCAAAATTTAAGAGGGTGCAGAAAAACCCAGCCATCCAGATAAATAACATTTAACGCACTATGTTTGAAGTTAAACTTAATGCAAAAAAAATCCATGATGAACAAAAAGATCAACATTTTAAATAAATATGGGATCAGGCCTGCTGGGCTCTATTGGAACCTGAGGCCAAAGGTAAAAACGAGTACGACTGATCTCGTACGTAAGGTCAAGTATGCTTTTGATCTTTTGTTTATCATGGACTTTGCATTCATTTTGAATCTTTAGACAATATTGCATTAAAATATTATTTATCTTAAGGACAGAGTTTCTCAAAGTCCCCTTAACAATTCTGCAGCCAGTGTGGGTGTCTGACTCATCCCGCCCCCGCAATCTTAGCCCTGCCAGAATTAGACCCTTTCGCCTCTGCAGTCCCACCGTCCTTTGTTTTGTCCCGTGACACCAGGGAGGTGGATTGTGGTGTGTGTCTCCTCTCTTCCACTGGGAGGACGGGGCTACGATTTCAACTTGTGTTTGCATCTCCCAGGCCTCACCCAGTGCTCTAGGCACCGAGATATTGAACTAGAAGATGCAAGCTGCAGAGGGTGGCATTCGAAAACTTTCATGCTGCCCCGTAGCTGTCAAAGAGCCTCACAGCTATGCCTTCTCCACCCCCCTTCACCTTTCACACTGGACTGCTCAGTGTTTCTTGATGTCACCCTGAAGCTCGAGACCTTTGCCGATCCTGTTTTCTGTCCCTGGATTTCCCTACGTTTTCTCCCCTGCCACCGTGCCAGGAAGAGGCTGCGTGATGGTGACCCACAGCCTGGATACACATCTGGATTCTTACCTCTTAGCAGGTGTATAGCCTTGGCAAGCTGTTCAGCCTCCTTGCACCTGAGTTTCCTCATCTGTAAAATAAGACAAGCGTAGTGCCTCCTGGAGAGGGTTTTTGAGGGTTCTATAAATTAATGACTATAAAGCCTTTAGAACCAAGCAGTGTGAAATAAACTAGAGAAACCAGCCAGGTATAGTGCAACCGCTGGGCCGAGAAAGAGTGGGCGTTCCCATGCCTGGGGCAACGAAAGACAATGCTTGGATACCCAGACCCAGGCAGAGTGCTTGTAAGGAAAACACTAGCTTCATAGACAAACTGTGGCATCCTGGGGGATAAATAAGTACCCTGTCCTCCTCTCTTTCTCTTGCTATGGTTCCTCTAACTGGATGCAGGACTGAAACCAAGAAGGACACTGTGGGGCTCCTGGGCATGGAAGCCTTTCTGTCCCCCATTTCTTGTTTGTAGGGAATAGACTACAGCCTCCATGACACTTCCTGAGTTCCAAAGGACAGATTCGAACAGTCGCTAATCAGGGAAGGGAGGGAATGCAGGGAAAAGGGAGGAGCCGTCAAGAAACAATGGTACAGACTTGGAGCAGGGTCCTGGTTCTGCCCCAAGGGGATACACAGTGATATCAATTAAAACCCCAAACAAACGGAAGATGTTAGCATTCTTCATTCCAGATGAAAGGAACCAGAGAGGCTCTGCCAGAAGACTTCCTGAGGCCTGATTAAAGGAACCACAGAAACTCATCAGATTAGCTGAGACCAGATTAAAGGAGTGCAGGTCCTGCACACACCCTAATTTTATCAGCAACCCCACCCTTGAACCATTGCTGTAAAACTCCTCACCAAATCCTCCCGGGTTGGGGACACACAGTTTTGGCGTGCAGGAACCTGCTGTGTCCCCCTTTGCCTGGCAAAGAAATAAAGCTATTCTTTTCTACTGCACTCAAATCTCTGTCTCTGGGATTCAAGTCGGCACTGGTGCATGGAAGCCGAGTTTTGGCATCAGGACCACAGGGCCAGGGGGCCCACTGAGGCCATCCACGGAGCTCAGCCTGTGGGGCTCAGCGCAGAGAAAAGAGGGCTGGTCAGCGGGCTCGGGGGCAATATTCCAATTAGGGTGACATCTTCCTCTCCTGGGTGTGGGCACCGAATGAACCCAACTTCTTGCTGAACATGATGTACTCTATACCGCCGTGCACGTGGCAGCAACTTCATCCTGCAAAGAGGCCGTGCCACCCTGCTTGCTCTGGGGTCTCCACAGCCTTCTCAGGTTTCTCTGTTTTTCTAGAGAAAAAAAAGAAAAAAAGAAACCTTGCTCACTGGGGCAGGTTTCCCCAAGCTCTCATGGTTCTGATGATAATAGGTTTGTGTATGCTGGTGAATTAGTCTGCACCCGTCCAACCATCTTTAGCTCACATTAATCACACCCTTTTACTCAAAACACTACAACTCTGATCTAAACCAATTAAGCCTATGCTGTTTAGACAAAGAGATTAATACAGCTCTGAAAAGCATAACCTTTGGCCATAGAGGTGTCTTAAGATAATGAGCTCGGTTCAGTGGGCTGGCTTTGTGGAGAGGTATGTTTTGGGAGAAGATATCTATTTGCAGATTCTAAATCAGCAGGAAAAGAAGTGCACGCCGGCAAACCATTTCTGGTTGTACACAGGCAAGTATAAAGGAGGTGATGGGAGCCCGATTTAGAGCCGATGGCTTGGAAATGCAGATCCTCTTTCCTTTGGAAAATCCAGCTGACTCTGACAAAGGAACAAAATATAAAATCCAGCAAAAGTAATTGCAGCTGTCATATGAGTCTCAAATATATAGCAGGTATGAAGCGTTGCTCGGTGTGTAATCCTTTCTGCTCTCATGGGAATGGACGGAGGACTTCACAGTGTGTGTGTGTGTGTGTGTGTGTGTGTGTGTGTATGTGTGTGTGTGTGTATATGTGTGTGTATGTGTGTGTGTATGTGTGTGTATGTCTGTGTGTGTGTGTGTATGTGTGTGTATGTGTGTGTGTGTGTGTGTGTGTGTGTGTGTGTGTAGGAAGGAGCACTGGAGTAGGAATCCCATGTGTGGAGGTGGGTTTGGGGTTGAATCCTTGAGAGTTGGTACAGGCTACAGGTCTTGGTAGATGCTGAGTATTGACGGAGAAGTAGAGCCTGGTCCCTGCCTTCAACGTGCATGTCATCCAGTGGGGGACAGGGACCCACGAACAAAAACATCAAGAGTGAGGCTGTGGAGAGGTGAACATGAGGCTCTTGGGAGCCCAAGTTCGGGAAACTGAGTCCACAGGTGGCCAAAGCCTCTGAGATCAAGTAACTCTGCATTGAATCTTCAAAGATACAGAAGTCTCCTGGCTGGAAAGTGTCAGAAGGATTCTAGGCAGGTAGAGAGAGCTGTGGAAGCAAAGGTCTGAAACAGCAAGAAAGGCGTTTGCCATACCTCTGAGCCCCTGGAGTGTGAAGTGTGAGGTGGGGGGAGGATGAAGGTAACACTGGTGAGGCCAAAGCATCTGGGACCATGGTTCCTAAATTAGGATGCTTGGAGATTATTTTCTAAACAATGGAAATAAAAGGAATTTAAGCGTAAGACTCAGTCTGCTCTATTTCTGGAAGGTCACCTTGGTCACACACCCCGTTGGCAGTGAAGCCCTAATCAAGTTATTTCACTTATCTGACCTCAGATTTCCCATTAGTGAAATAGGTATTTGACACTACGGTTTCTGAGGTCCTTATAAGCATGTATTAACCATGCCTTTTTCTTCTTCTTTTTTTTTTTGTTTTGCGGTACGCGGGCCTCTCACTGTTGTGACCTCTCCCGTTGCGGAGCACAGGCTCCGGATGCGCAGGCTCAGCGGCCATGGCTCACGGTCCCAGACGCCCCGCGGCATGTGGGATCCTCGCGGACCGGGGCACGAACCCGTGTCCCCTGCATCGGCAGGCGGACTCCCAACCACTGCGCCACCAGGGAAGCCCTCTTATTTATGTTTGATGCTTTGATATGTCGGGGCCTAAGGATGCTGCAGGAACTGCCCCTCCCAGGGCTGGCTAATTCCTAGAGATGACCTTTCATATGCAAACCAACCAACCCAGAATACCACCCCAAGCACCTCCTCTATTGGTCCTCACACTCCAGGCCACTATTCCCCTGCCCCAGTCACCCCAGGTCCAGGGACCAGCCAACTAGGGGCAGCCCCTAGGCCCCAGAGCCTACTGAAATTATTCAAACTAGCCCATCCAAAACCTGCTCACCCTGTCACCGTTCCTTCTGTGAAACCACAACGAAAGCTCACTTTCTTCACCCCACTCCCAGCCTCCTGACTTTGGTACTTCCCAGGGGGGTCCCACCATGGAGTGGGGTGCGCCCTCCTCCCGGAATCTGTGAGCATAACAAGCTCTCTTTCAATGACAATTGTTTCCTGGTCTGTTGGCCTAAAATAAATCATAAATAAATAAATAACAATAAAACCTAGATTTTAAAATGATAAATAATAAAAAAAAATAAAATAATTAAACCTAGATTCTAAAATACAGCAGGATTCTTTTTTTTTTTTGTTCTTTTAATTCATTCATTTATTCATTCGTTCAACAAAAGCTTACTGAGTAATAACCAAGTGGCAAAAAAACCATGCCAGGTTATAGACGATCTAGAGGAGAATTAGACACCAGTTTTTTTCCCCTAAGAATTCATTAACTAATAATAATAAACATTATGGAGTACTTCCATGAACTTTCCTATATAAAATACAACAGGATTCTTTTTTTTTTTTTTGCGGCACACGGGCCTCTCACTGCTGTGGCCTCTCCCGTTGCGGAGCACAGGCTCCGGACGCGCAGGGTTAGCGGCCACGGCTCACGGGCCCAGCCGCTCCGCGGCATGTGGGATCTTCCCGGACCGGGGCACGAACCGGCGTCCCCTGCATCGGCAGGCGGACTCTCAACCATTGCGCCACCAGGGAAGCCCTACAGCAGGATTCTTGAATGGTGAGGACAAGCTGGAGTCCTGGCCAAGCCAGGTCCCAGTAGAGGGGTGTGTGCGTTTCCGGTTTCCGATTTCCACAGAGGCCCCCTGTGTACGAGCAGTAGCCTTGTGTCAAGTCATTTCAGTTCTTTGAACCTCAGCGTTCTCATTTACAAAGGCCGCATGTTGGGCTAAATGTTGGCTGAGTTTTCCAGATTTGAGATTCTGTGACAGTAGAGTTACTCTCTGGGGGATCTGAGCCGAACCTGTGCCTCAAGTTTGCCAGGTGTCAGCCAGGCCTAAATTCCCCCACTCTGTCCCTCCTGGTCCTACGCACACAGAGTGGGAGAAACTACCTGAAGTGCTTCATAAACTGTCAAGTGCGGTTCTGCCGGTGGCCTGCTATTAGCCTTATTGTGGAGCATGAACTGGTACCCCGGCTGTAGGTGTGTGAGACACTTAGGGCAGTGGTATATGATTTAGCAAATTATCTCTTCCGTGTGCTAAAGTGTCCGCCAGGAGTTTGCTCGCTGCAGGATCAGGGAACACTAAGGCCTCGCTATATTCAATAACAGTGGCTTAATTATCATGATTATCTCGCGTTTGTATAACGTCTTTAGTTTCAGGATCTCAAAGTACTTTATAAACATTCAGCCTCCTGGTCCCCCAGGGGAGACATTAAATTGATGCAGAGTTTGCAGGTCTCTCCTCTTCCTGGCTCGGAAGTGGTTTCCTCCCATCCAGGTGAGGAGAAGAGGGAATCTTTGCATCCGTTGTTGTGTACATTTGACCTGAGAGGCTTAGGTTTTGTGGGTTATGGGCCAAGGTGAAAAGATTGAACCTGGAAATAACCATGGATGGAGAGTGGACCAGACCCTGGACCTGCATTAGATTCTGTCACAGCAGTACGTACCCCCCACTTCACAGACGGAAACTGTGGCTCAGAGAGGTTGAGTTGCATACCCAAGGTCACACAGCCTGTGAGAGGTAGACACACCTAGGTGGGACCCAGATCTGTAGGTCTCGCGAAGACCAAAATTGCCATTCTTTGCACTGAACTTGCTGTTCCCCTCTCTCGCCGCCATGTGAGGACACAGCAAGAAGGCCACTGTCTATAAGCCAGGAAGAGAGTTCTCACCAGAGCCCAGCCGCACCTGCCCTCTAATCTTGCTCTTCCAGCTTCCGGAACTGTGAGAAAATAAATACCTTTCATTTAAGCCACCCAGTCTATGATATTTTGTTATGGCAGCTGGAGCTGACTAAGACAGAAGCTGTGTAGAGCCTTTTCACATGCACAGTTTCTCTTGCTTCTCAAAAGAGCCCTGTGAGGCAGGCAGTTTTACCTGAGTTAACTGAGGCTCAGACAAGGGGCGTGGCTTGGCAAAGTCACACAACCAGTGGGTGGAGAACCCTCAGGAATATCTTTCGTTTTTGAATAGCCACGCCCAGCTCAGGCCAACAGATAAACCTTGGGCATGTGAAGAGCACTTGGTCATCCAGAAAGCGTAGCTCACCAGGATGGAGGACCCCACTGAATTATCCCAGCCCCGCAGCCTGGAGGAGGGGAGTCCTTGCATAAGTCAGTCACACTCTCTGAGCCTCAGTGTTTTCATTTGTAAAATATAGGCAATAACAGTGACTCACAGGGCAGTACAGAAGCCTGGGGAGGCCAGCGTCCATTCACTAGAAGGAAATTAAAAACCTGTTGAATGAATGGGTGAATAGATGGATGGGTTAGGATGGTCTTTCGCTTCATGGGCAGCCAAGTTGTTAATAATTTGGACTCCTTTGTATACAAATAGCTATTTTTGTCATTTTCATCTTTTTTTTTTTCGGAGGAAATGAACCTTATTGGTGATTTATATTTTGATAGCCTTATAGGGATTTTCTGAATTGCTGGAGGGCTGGAGGGGTCCATGAACTTCAGGTGTCTTTTAGCACTAACACTATATTTTTTTTAAATTTTGATCCTATGGTCTGCTTCTGAGACTAACGATTTGCTTTTTAGCTTAACTGTATTTATCGATTTGCTCTAAAGACATGATCGTTGTAAGCAGCTTCCATCTGGAGGAGCTGTGAATTCGGAACTCAAGTCTTTGGAAAATACATCCATGTGGCCTCTGTGCTGGGAGGTGTCACATGTGCGTTTGTAAATATCACATCTTCATCAACATCCATTTGGTGTCATCCTGGTTTAAGTTAGAGGAGGATTCCATCAGCAAAGTGATTAGCTCCAGGGGGCAGAATTCCTTCCAGTGAATACTGTTTTTCCCATTTGATACATCTCCAAATTGATGTTTCCATCTCATTGTTTTTGTATTTGTTTTTTAACTTTATCTAAAGATTTCTTTAAAATGAGAATTATTTAACAAAAGGAAAACTCTAACCGCTCTCTTATGTAAAGCTAATATGACAATGCAAGTGTCAACAAGGGGGCAAGATCCGTCTCAGGGAAATCTTGAAACCTCTAAGTGGAATTTGCATAAAATAGTTCTGGTATTATTATTCACTATTCTTTCCATGACAGATATGTCAGGGCCTTGAAACCTAAAAGAACAATTATGCTATTGTATCTCTCGGAGGATTCAAGGGGTGTGTCTTTGGTGGAAAAAGTGCTATTAGAGCTTTGAAAGCAGTTAAAAGACAGCCCAAGGGACTCTTTAGCTAGTCATTTTATAAAGAATGCCTCAGCTTTAAGTGTCTTAAAATACGTTTATTCAACTCTTACTTTCGGCTTTAAAAAAAAAACCTACTAATAATTAATGGCTCTACTTTTTTTTAACATTTGCATTAGCTATAAATAAAAACTCTCGATGAAGTCATTGTTGATTAAGTTAAACTCTGATTCTTATGTGATGGGACCCCTATCTTTGTCAAGCTTGCGACGGATTACCTGTAAATTTGTTTTTGTTTTTTTTTAATTTACCTAACATTGCAGAAGTCATTGTCTTTGCCAATTATGGACCAAACCGGAAACTCATCAGAAAATCCTTCCCTTGCACAAGCTGGCTTAATGTAACATGTCTGCACATTAAACACCGAAGCATTGATAAGGCAGGTCTCATTGCAGCTGGATGTGGGTGCGGTAGGCGGTGATCCGACTTTAATTTCCTCTGAAACTTGCTGATTACGTTATTCTCTGGTTCGGCTGGGCTTCACTGAGAAAAGGCATGCCAACTTTTGATGGGAATAGTTTTGAAATTCAAGAAAGACACAGAGAAGCACAAAAATACCCCTGTCACATTGGATGATAAGTTGGTATGGAAAATGAAGGAGCTGGGAAAATTTCAGTCAAAATGCTGCAAAGACAGTGGGGTCAGGGGAGTTTTTGTTCAAAGGTACAAGAACTAATATGCACAGGCGTGGATGGGTGATCTGTGTTTTTAACAAGCTGTAACGTGGTGCTCATTTCACACACTTCCTAAAATCAAAAGACAATATACGTTTATTTTTGTTCACACATTCTTTCACTTTGTATTTATTTGGAGCTGGGAGCATCCCTTGAAACCATAGTTTGACTTGTTATTTTACGGATGAGCAAAGGAAGTTTCAGAGTGGGGAAAACTCAGTCCAATCATTCCATCACAAAGGGAGGAAGAGAACTGTATCTTCCAGAGTTGCAGAATTCTGGCTGGCACACGGGCACCTTAAATAAAGATCACATTTCCCGTCATCTCATGCAGCCATGGGTGCCCCTGGGTTAAGGTTCCTGACTCCATGGAGTACCATGCCCAGATTGGACTCCCTGACACTGCTCCATATGTGAGAGAGAAATAAAGCTCTGTCTGTTTAGGCCACTGTAGTTTTGGGTCTTATCACTTGCATCCATATTCAATCTTAAACGAATAGAGTTAGTACTACAAATGCTCGCTAGGCTCCAAGCAGTGTGTGCTAAATGGATTATTGAGGCCATTATTAATAGGCCATCCCATTCCAAGCAGGATGGCATCCAATCTGGTTGTCTCGAATACCCTGCTAGACTTGGCACCCCGTGATGGGTGACTGTGTCATTCACTTAAAAATCTCAAGCACTCAGCACAGAGTCTGACACACGCAGGGGGTGCTCCATAAAGTTTTATAAGCTATCAGCGGACAAATGACACCATGAAGAGATGAAAAGGAGAAGCTGGTCAGTGCCTCTACCACAGTGTGCCTGGGTATACTCGGTGGAGAAGTACACGTCTAAGCCTGCTGTTTTGGCCTGACCCTACATTACCATGTATTGTTTGATGACGACATGATTTCTTAAAATCTCATGGATTTGCCTTTCTCTCTCTGTCTTTTTCCTTTCTGCTACTGTATCTCAACATGATATAAACAGCATAAATCTTGGCTCTTGCCAACTGCTGTTTGGTTAAAATTGCCTGTATTGTCTTGGCATGTGTTGGCGTCTTTAAATTAGCAGAGGAAAGAATTGATTTTAAAAATGACATTTGCATTAAGGGTTATGAATGGGCAATTTGGGAAGCATGATGATATACATGGGAAGTTATGCACGAATATTATAATGAGCATAGCAGTGGGGTTTCTACTCCATGAAATACACATTCTTGTACACCCACCGTGGACATATTTTATGCTGCAGAAAGTGTCTGTGTGGCACAATTCACATATCCAAGTCCAGGTAAGGTCACTCTCAATCCGGACAAGCTATGGAATTTTGGATTCTGGGTGCATTTTAGGCATTTTTTGTTTTGTTTTTTTGTTTTTCTTTCAGACTTTTTGAGTTTCTTAATAACTTTTCTTTAAAAAAATTCGATCAAATGGATTTAATAAACATATATAAAACATTCCATCCAACAGCAGCACAAACATTCTTCTCAAGTGCACACAAAATATCTCCTAAGATTGATTATATATTAGGCCACAAAACAAGTCTGAACAAATTCCAGCAGATAGCAAGTATAAAAGTAACTTTTTTTTTTTTTAACTTTGTCATCATTTTGGACATCATTTATTTTTATGTGATTCATGTCTGGCCCCTTTAAGGATCTCAACTTAAGCAAATCACACTACACCCCCAGAGAGGAAAGCACGGCTAGGTTCCCAGATTATTAAATCAAAACTGGGACTACCTTTCCTGATTACTTGACACCTTCATTCTCTCAACCCCCTTGGCTGTTGACCTCTTGCCTCAGCCTCTAACTGTGTGTTTGTTTAAACGCACTGGTGGCCTGATGCCTCTTCTTCTGGCTCAGGAGTTCCCTGGATTCTTAGCAACAAATTTCTTCCCTCAATTATCCATCTGACTATTGTCCACCCATCTGTTTTCTAGGTACTGTGCCAGGTGGGGGACAGAGAGATGAATAAGATGCAATCCTTCCCCTTAGAAGAGCTCACAGTTTGGTGAAGGGCACAGAGAGGGAAAGGGGTTAATTCCAATATGGTGGAGTCAGGTTGGTCAAGGGAAGCAAAGAAAACCTTGATGACCTAGTAGCAGTTAGCCAGGGAACGCGCAGGCTCCTGCAGTGAAGGCAAGAGAAAGGGTAGGGATTTCAAGTAGGACACTTTAGAAAAAGTTTCAGGAAAACAAATACTGATTTATACATGCAGATCTCCAAATACTTAGCAAGACGTGTGTTTTTCATTATCATTATCATCATCATCATCAACATCATTGGTATGTATCCAGTAAGAGAAACTCACATCTTTGAAGAAGAGCTCAAATGGCTGTTCTGGGTGCACAGAATGTTTATTCCTGGTGATGAGCTTAACATCTATGAGTAGATATGGGGCCTGGATGGGGTGTGGCAAAAGTCAATGATTTATGCTCACAGGTAAGCTGGTTTATTCTCTCCTGTTTTGATCATGCAACTCTAGAAACAAGTTTCTATTTCCAAGAAATTATTAAATTTGAATACGAATCACATGCCAATGTAGAGGCTTAATTCCCTTGATTCTTGCTTCCCGCCTCCCAAATATAAATGTTTCCATTGCATGTTTACCATGATAAGTACAAGCATTGGGAATAATAATAATGACAACAGATATAGTTTTTACCTTTTGATAAGTACCACTCCAGGGCTTTTATTGCTCAGTTAGTATTCTCTCCAGCTCTTGGAGATTGGTATCATTGTTATTCCCAGTTTACAGATGAGAAGACTGAGGTAGAAGGAGCAAGATCCCCTGCCCAAGTCCACACAGTAAGTGAGGGGCCAAGATTTGAATGCGGGCTTCTGAGTTTGGGGCCGAGCCTCTGACCCCCTGTGTACTGGGGCAGAGAAATGCTCTGATTTTGCACCTCATCTCCATGTTACAGATGAAGGAACTAAAATCGCAACTTTGGCCAATAACCAAAGTTGTGCATTTGGAGCCAATGTGTGGCTCCAGGTGAAGCCAGAATGATCCTCATTCTCTTTCCCAACTGCGAACTCCTTGCAATGCCAACAGCACATTATTACATTCACGTTAATACTGAAGATCACCTGGGCAGCTTTTATGTGGGGAGATGGGGAGATGGACTCCCAAATTAGGCTGATATTTTCCACCAGAAAAGTCTGAGGATTTGTCACTGTTTGGGTGTCGTCTGCCCTCTGTCCTCCCCTCCCGTGCTCTGACTCATCTCTGTCACTCTCTCTATTCCCAGCTTCTTTACCCTCCCAGCCCCTTTCAACCACACGACTGGGGACCCATCAGCCATCAGACTCAAGTCCCTTCTCGTTTCACAACGTCCCTTTGACCCTGGGACGTTCCCCCCAGCTCAACTTCTGTTCATCTTTGATTTTGAAAGCCACATCCCTTCCCGTGGCAGCAGGAGCCTGCAGAATCCCACCCAAGCTGTCCAAGGTCAACTCTGAGCCACGCCAGTCAGATGATGAAGTGTCTGCTATGATGGGAGATTGAAGCTATTGAGTGAAAGGAAAAGAACTCTTAAGTGGGCTGACTGTGAAATCGTCGGAGGAATAAAAAGTGGCAAAGGAGATGGGAAATGGGCAATCTGCTGAGTCTAAGCACCCCCAAACAAAGGGGAAACTGTTTAATAGGGTTTTAGGAAAGAGATCGACAAATGAGGGATATGGAATGAAAAAGCAAGAATTTTGAGAATATTAGCAACTGCGCCACACTTGGGTCGAGCAAACCTCACTGAGTCTGGAGACCTGGCTTCTAGGACAGTTTCTGCCTTTACCTGTGTTACGTGGCATCTACATCTTGGCCATGTGGATGAGGCCAAACACGTCTCTTCCCCTCCATGAGCCTCTCTTTTCTTTTTTCTTTTTTTGATGTGAACCATTTTTAAGGTCTTTATTGAATTTGTTACAATATTGCTTCTGTTTTACGTTTTTGGTTTTTGGTCTGCGAGGCATGTGGGATCTTTAGCTCCCCGACCAGAGATCGAACCTGCACCCCCTGCACTGGAAGGTGAAGTCTTAACCACTGACCCACCAGGGAAGTCCTGAGCCTCTCTTTTCTTATTTGTAAAAGTATGGGATTAGATCAGGTCACCTTTGCAGATATTACTAAATTCTGTTATTTGGAATAATAATAGAGCTTGGATGGCTTTAAGAAAGCCCTCCTTATAAGAATCATTTTATGAAAATATTCATTTATTTTTCATTTCTAAAATTTATAGATACTCAAATTTGAAAGTTTAAAATACATTGGAAAGTGGAGAGACGAAGGAAAAAAACTCTGCAAAGACCCACCATGCATTGGTGCAATTTATTCCAATCTTCTATATGTGGTGATCTGTTGTTTAGTAAGCTGTTTCATGCACAGGACACCTTGCGGTGTGTACTTTGCATTCTGTGTACTTCATGTTAATGTGATATCAAGTTCAAGTTATTGTGAACTCTTCCTGTGCACCGTTTGAAGACCGCAGAGCAGGTCATCTAGAAGCCGTGACATAATCACCAGCTCATTCCCGCAGAGATGAACATTTTATGCTATTTCTTTTCTGCCCTCTCCCGTGCCCCTACTTTACCTATCATGCTGCTTCTGCACTGCGTCCTCCAGCAGGACTGCGAGGGACGCTCTGGAACCTGGGGCAGGTCTGGCAGGCAACTGAGAGAGGTCAGTGGAGGGACTGTTTACCATGACGTGGGCAGAATTCAGAAATCGGTATGAGATGGTGACATGCCCAGGGACCAGTAACTGAGGAGAGCTGGTACCCTGCCAGGACCGAAGGGGTAGAGGAGGCTAAAGCTACTGGAGAGGAGAGGGCACCCCTGGCAGGAGGGAGCCCCCAAATTGCAGTGTGTCCATGAATCTTCCATGAAGATAACTCCTAAGGCTTTTGTCCTGCCTCTTCTTTCCACTGTGGTTCGAAACCAGCCCCGGGATTTAAGACTTATTCTAAAAAAAAAAACAAGAGAAAACAAAAGGAGCTCAAGAATGAGGGCAGGGAACAGATGTGATTCTGTCCCCCCCTGCATTTCTCTCATGCTCCTTCCTTTCTCCTTTGTATTACAAGCTTCTGCTTCTCTCCACCCTCATTTATACGATGGGGCAAGGAATGGGGGGTTATCGTGGCAAGGATTAAATGTGAAAATAGCTACTGCAGACAAGGTGCTTCAAGAAGGCAACCTGGCGTTTCTTAAAGGTTAAATTCTAAATGAAAAGTTGGAGCGGGGACAGCAATTCTCAACACTCAGCCCTGGACCACCCACCTGATCTGTGGAATTCTACTCAGGAAATGGCATCTTACGAAGCGCTCCCATTTCTCAAGCTTGTCCAGCACAGCCAGTCTGAAAGCCACTGAGATAGAAGCCCAAAGGGGAGAGAGAGATCCTCCAAGGTATATCTGGTGACCTCAAATGACAATAGCCGGTGATCAACAATCCTGGTTTACTCAGGACAGGGTCCCGAGAGTCAGGACTTTCAGTGCTGAAACCAGGAAAGTTCCAGGTAAATGAGCTTGAATTGCTCACACTGACCCCAGGTCTGCCCAAAGTAACCAAGCCACTATGCCATCATGTCAAGCTACTCTCTGTTTACCATATCTTTAGGGCACCTAGAGCCTCCCCAAGTCTTACCTCCTGTGACCTTCTCAAGATACACAGGGGTTGAGCTCCACCCCCTGCATTTTCCAGGTGAGAAACTGACACATCAGGAGATGTAGGGACCCATCTGAGGTAGGGTCAGAATGGGGCCAGTCCTCACTCAGGTGAGCTCCATCCTGACCCCAGCAGCACTGGCCAGTCCTCATGAGATGGTATCCTACTGATCAAGGTCATCTATGCCAAGAGGGGGTTCTCTTTCAACACACACACCAGAATGTGCAGACTCCTTGAATACAGGAGGTGCTCAATGAATAATTGTTGACTCAACAAATGGACGAATAACTCAACAAAGTCTCATGGAATATGCACAAGGGTAGTTATTTTTCTGTATCTGTCTCTCCAGTAGACTGCATGCTACATGTGGGTTTGGGTCATACCTGCCTGTGTCTGACTTACTTCACTTAGTATGATAATGTCTAGGTCCATCCATGTTGCTGCAAATGGCATTATTTCATTCTTTTTTTATGTCTGAGTAATATTCCATTGTGACACACACACACACACACACACACACACACACACACACACACACCCCACATCTTCTTTATCCATTCCTCTGTCGACAGACATTTAGGTTGCTTCCATGTCTTGGCTATTGTAAGTAGTGCTGCAATGAACATTGGGGTGCATGCATCTTCTTGAATTATGGTTTCCTCCAGATATGTGCCCAGGAGTGGGATTGCTGGATCGCCATGGCATTATAATAGTTCACCCTCATGGGAATTTCTTGGAACCCGTGAAACAAAACCCTATTCCCAGACTGACTTTTCACGTGCGGTACTGGGTAGCTCTGAAGAAAATCAGACAGAGATTCCCACAAGGAAAAGGGGTGATCACCCCCTTCAACTGACAAATTTTTGTCCCTCTCCTGGGCACAGCTGGGACATTGACTCTTGGGTGCCCATGGCAGTTGACAGCTTGTTGGAGATCCCTGAGAAAGAATCTGCTTTCAGATGCAAGGGAAATGCCCACCTCTGATGCTCCCCAAGGTTTTCCAAACAGATCTGGTCTGTTCATCCCCAAGAAGGGGTGCTGGGGCTATACCATCACCTCTATATCTTTAATCTCCATCTCTGGGATAGCTGCTGAGACCCAGATGTCTCAGCAGAGTTGTGAACTTGAACTAATGTGACTTCTGGTTCAAAGATGAGTTGAGAGAGGCAAGCCCAGTTTATGACAAGAGGTGTAGAAGGAGAGGAGCACGATCAAAGCGTTTTCAAGGAGAAAGCCAAGGAGACGTCTTCAGCTGGGTAACATGTTCTCTGAAAAGGAAGCAACTGCTGGCGTGTTCAGAGTTAGAAGATTCCCATGAATGGGACCCTTATCAGCGAGGATGGTTCTGAGACCTCGTGATATCATGCTGCAAACACAGATGGAAGAGTAAACATGATTTCCTTCTTCCAAGGAAGGCTGGACAATTTGTGTCTTATCGTTAAACTAAAATTGTTGTTTCGGTTTTTTAATGTTTTGTTTTGTTTTGTTTTTACATCTGGAGATACACAATGAAATTCCAGGGTAGAGCTTTTAGATTTACTTGTTCATATATTTATTTATACACTCATCAAACAGTTATGGTGCCCTCAAGAGGCTATGACCAGGCACGGTCTCAGAGACATCTTTGCCAAAGACATCTTTCTTTGCTGTGAAGAAACCAAGGGCCTGTGAGTGATCACAAAAGAGTGGGGCTTCTTCTTCTATAGAAGGGTGGTTTTCTTCCTGATACCGGCAGGTCCATTGTATGGTTGATTCCCTTGAGTTCTATAAAGGAAGATGAGGTGCAGTCCCTTCTGTGAGCTTGCCAGCCATACCTTTTTCACCACTTAAAATTTCTCCTATACTTGAAATTATACGAAGCCACCCTCTCCTCGGTGTCTATATTTTTGAATTCTCTGCTCCTCTCCTGAAATGCTTTTCCTTCTGAGAAATTGCTATTCATCCTTCAACACCCAGGTCACTTCCTCCATGAAGACTTCTCTGCCTTGCCTTGGTTTGGTACCCAGCTGGATGAGGGCTCACTCTGCATTATTGTTTGGTCTTTTCTCCTTGTCTCAAATGTGCTGGTATTGTGCCCCAGGTCCATTGCACCTGTCATTCCCTCTGCTCTTGGTCATGTGCTCCATCTGAATCCTTCTGACCTGTGTTGATGTCTCAGCTAATAGGTCACATCTGTAGGGGGCTCTCCCTGTAGCCCTCTGAGAACTGGCCTGTTCTGGCTGCTACCTGAGTCTGGATTTTCCCGGGGGGTGAGGGGAAGCTTCTCACGTCGTTGAACTTGCTCCTGCTAAGATGAAGCTGTCTTTAGGCCTCCAGATATGGTATCGTTACGTCACAGGCAATAACTAAATGTGTTTTCACCTTTGCTGAGTCAAGAGCCCTTTGAAATGTAAACACAAGATCTACCTGAAGATCAGAATTCCTGTTCCCTACACACAGGTCTCTGCTGAAAGCTCCCTTCTCTGAGCATCATTTAACTAGTACTTCATTCTAGGATTGCACCATCTTATATATGTCTGAATACTATACATCATGTAAAAAAGCATAATAACCAGACACATACCAGACATGTAATCGGTGTCTTGAGCACCAATTTTGTCAGTCATTCTTCTAAAGAATTCCATGCATACCATCTCTGTTATGCATCATCATAGCCCTGGGAGGGAACTATGAATTTACTGGTTACATAGATCAAGGATGGCCAAACTACAGTTCCTGAGCTGAATCTGCCCCGCCACCTGCTTTAGCAAATCACATTTTCCTGGAGCACAGGCCACTCCCACTTTTGACATAATGTTTATGGATGCTTTCAAATTACAGCCCAGAGTTGAGTAGTTGGGAAGGAGACTCAAATATTTACTCTCTGGCTTTTTAAAGAAGTGGTTTGCTAACCTCTGATATAGATGGCAAAGCTGGGCTCAGAGAGGTTATTTACAAACTGTGCTCTGACCAAGTCCACAGCTGGGGGTTATGGCGTTGTAACCTGGATGTCATAGCTATGCTTGGCTTCAATCTGCAATGGATGCAGAATTTCCCATCTGTTCTTGGGACCTCAGTTTCCCCAGCTGGGAGATGAAGCGGTTGGACTTGATCCAGTGGCCCAGGCAGCATGGAGTAGATTCTGTGGCTGGAGGTCTCGAGGTCTGTGTGTTCGAAGGGCTGGGGATGGTTTAGGGGAATAAGAGGACCAAGCTGGGATTTAAGTCCAGGATGCCAAGTGAAGAACTTCACCCCAAAGGCAGCACCGTCCAGTACTGTTTGCATGTCTGTTCTTGCTGTCTGAAGGAGGGAAGTCTCTGGAATCAGAGCAACAACCATTTATAGGGCCAAGGGCTGGAGGGATGCAGGCCACTCTTGGCACTTTCTCACCGTGTGCCTCCCTGCAACACTCAGGGCAATAGTTCTCATCTATAAAGTGGGGCAGCGGGATCTGAGTTCTTGGTGAGTGAGGCGCCTGCTGGTCTAGCGAGCAGCTCTCACCACTGGGCAGGGCCTTGAAGCCGCCCCCGTGGATGCTGCCGTCAGCCTGCTCTGGGTCTAGCCTGGATTTAGATCCACTGTGTTCAGGATGACACAGGTCACGCCCCCACCTTTTATCTCCTTTCTCCCCCAGAGGTGGAAGTCCTTTTACTCGGCATCTGCTCCTTTAAGGAGCATTTCTTCAAAAAAAAAATAAGTCCGATGCACACACATGCACACAGACACACACAAATGAGAAAAACTGGGGAAATAGGAATATGATGGGTAGATTGTATCAATTTCCTGTCTCTGGTTTGATCCATCCTCTAGTGACACCAGATATAGTCACTGGGGGAAAAACCAGGTAGAGGGAACACTGGATTTCTCTGCATTTCTTTTTACAACTGCATGTGAATTTACAATGATCTCAAAATAAAAAGTTTAATTAAAAAAATAAGTTGGTACTTACTGTATATTCCCAGGAGTTGTCATTTTTATTAAGTCAGGATATCAGTGGATAAGTCTGTTTGTCAAAGGAGTCAGTGAGACTTCGGTAGCAGGATCAACATTACATATTTATTGAAGGTTTGATTTCTGTTAATTTGGGGAGAATCATAAATCTCTTTGAGAATCTGTTAAATTCCATGAGCCCTTTCGCCGTCAATTATATACATGTGTGCGTGTGTGTGTGTGTGTGTGCGTGCAGCTGTGTGCATACGTGGGCACCTGCATGCATGTTCACACGCCCAGATGTAGGTTACCCACGGAGTTCACTCAAGGGCCCCACAGAACAGGGAAACACGGAGCAAGGGGTACTTCTGGAGCCCTGAACAATCAGCCTGCCTTCACTTCCAAGCACGAAAGCCCTGCTTTGATCTGTTTCATATTTTGGATATTTGTTTCCGATTTCATTTGGAAAAGGATTTTCACTGCCTCAAAAACAATTTAGCATTGACGGATATCTTGGGGAGAAAGAGCAGAGGATGAGATGCGGGGAACAGAAGGCCTGCTTCTGAGACCCAGGTCTGTGTAACTGTCATCACTGGGCTTTGGTTTCCTCATCTCCGGATTGGTTTGGGGGAGCAGATTTTGGGGTACTTCACAGGGGCACTGTGGGGATTCGGTGCCCGTGTTGCCTCCCTCACTGGGTCTGGACTGTTGATCCTCTGGTGCTGGACAGGGCTTTGCTTTTTGCCAGAGGGTGTCCAGAAGACAGGTCAGTGGGCATCTCAGAGCTGGCCCACCGGCTGCCTTTCATCTGCGCCAGAAGGAAAGCAATGATCTAGCCCAGCTCCTCTCTCTCTCTCTCTGTCTCTCTCTCTCTCTCTCTCTCTGCCACCAAGAAAGAAATGCTGACAAGTAGGGAGGGAAAAAGAATAACACTTGTAAAACTTTCCCTAGTCTAGGGGAATTTACTTTGAAATTTGTGCCGGATAGAGTAATTAGTAAACTTGCTCTTAATAGTGTTTCGAAGACGTAATTTTTTCACACCTTCCCTGACTTTGACACTGCGCTTTTGAAACTTCATTTTGCACTGTGCTTCATTGTTCTTTAATCTGCTACACTCTGCATTGAGTATCACGGAAATTTCGCACTTACTATGTCAATAACATCTGGCAAAATTGCCACCTATTAAGAGTAAGTGTTCTTTTTTTCTCCGGTGAGAAATGTGATGGTGTATTATATTGGTTTCCCTTGAGAGGCTAAGGAGACAATTTTAAAGCAGACAAATGCATTAAAGAAATAACCTGAACTCTAAGAAAAGGTTACAGAAAGTCAGAAACTTTTTTTTCTTTTTCTTCTTGGGTTTATTTATTTATTTGGGGGGTGAGGGTGAAAGCAGCTGTTACATGGGTGAGGGTGGGTTTTACTGCAGGGAGACACCTCTCTGATCTCTCCTTTGGGACAGTGTTTCTCCACCCAGCTCCTACTCTAAATCGGAGACCTTTTGCACCAAGCCTTTGCAGGACAGGCCAGTTAAGGGTGCCAGGACCCTGGACCCCCGGGCTACAGTGAAAGAGCTGTGACGAGCACCCTGACTGGGCTCCACCACCCAGTAGCTGTGTGTTGTTGGGCAACTCACTGAACTTTAGGACCCTTGGTCTCTTCTTATGGGCAATGGAGATCATCAAAGGCTGTCTTTTGGTGTTACCCTGAAGATGAGTGGAATTTGTCAGGGTGTCCTGGATAGAGGGACCAGCAGATAAGTGGTACCTGTTACTGTCATGACTACTTAGCAAGGTTAAAACTCCGTAGGTGTTTATTTCTTTAAAGTCTAAACCATTGGGGGCCACAGATACCTGTGAGTCATAGATCCGTATCCCCAAATAACACGTCGAAATGTCCCATTGTGACTGGAGCAGGCAGGGGATTGTGTGTCCTCTCTCTGCAGGCATCCAGCTTGTCGTCCCAGCAAGAGGGCCATCAAAGGCAGAGCAGCCTCATTTTCTATAAGCTGTTCACTGGAAACACAGAATGAAGGAGACCCTGACAGAGACCCTGGTGCCCCTGACAAGGTAACAGTCTTGGGAACTGGAGTACTATCACTCGCCTGGCTACTTTCTGTATCCAGGACTGGCTGGTGTGGCCTGGGCATGCTCTAGGGCAGAGGTAGGTCAGTGCTGACAAAATAGTGACATAATCGTGACAATGGCCATGCAGTACTGGGCGCTTGACATACAACAGGCCCTGTTCTCACTTATCTACTCACGGGGTGGTCACGACAGCCCTGTGAAGTAGGTACTCCAGCTGTCCCCAGTCCACAGCTGGGGAAAAAATGTCACAGAACAACTGGGAAACTGGCCTGAATTCTTGTGTGTCAATTTCAGAATAAAGTTCACTCTTTCTGGTCTGGCGTTCAAGGCTCATGGCCTGATCCCTCTGTCTTTCTGATCTCAAATTCCGTCATTTCCCCATTTGCATCTATAATCTAGCAGTTTCCTGAATACCCATGCTCCCATCTACCTGGCGTTCAGGAATGCAATTTCCTCTGCCTGGAACCCCTTCCTCGGCTCTGCTGTCTGACTCATTGATTCATTGATTCATTTTTTCATCGAGAAGGATGTGGAAACACAGGGACATGTTTATCAACCTCTGAGCACTTCAAAGTCCCCATCTCTACAATTAACTTTTGTAGAAAATCAAGGATGATAATGCAGACACAACTGGTAAAGTTCCTAGGACTTAATAAATCAGAAGTTACAAACTGGCAGCCCCTGAGCCACAAATAGACCACAGATCCATATTGCTGAGCCTTCATAGGGTGTTAAAAAATGGAATCAGTTGCTGACATATACAAGTTGGGAGATTTCATAAGACAAATGTAGACTTTTAACTTCTATTCAATAAATTGAGAGCTTTGGCCACCCTGAGTCCACATTGGCGCGTGGAAGCCACAGGCGCTGTTCTTAGGGGGGGTGTGCTCTGCAGGTTGCCACAGTCTCCACCCCTCCCTGGCACCTCATATCTGATCTCTTTACTCATTAAAGATACCATTTTGGCCTCTGGAGCCATTTGAGTTACAGCCCTTTTGCAAATAGTAACTTGAATCCTCAAGTGTTCATCTCTTCATACGTACTATATTTTGAGCACACCCGTCTGGTGCCAGGCCTGTGCTAGATGCCAGGCATAAAGAAGCAGATGAGCTCAATCGTCAAGACTCCTTTCCGATGTGATCTCTTCCAGGAAGACCTCCTTGATACATCTGACTGGATTGGAGGCCCAGGCCAGGTCCTCCTGGAGCCTTGGGTTTACCTGTCTTTATAGTCATCACTCAAATGGAAATGGTCAGTTTGTCTGTTTCTCACAGTAGATGTGCAGCCCTCAATCACAGGATCTGTGTCTTATTTGTCTTTGAATTCCCAGCCCTTCCTCAGGGCCTGGTGAAGAGGTGGGCCTCTGGGCTTGTTTAACTCATGCATGGATGGATGAACAAATAAACAAAAACAAAAACTGAACCTACCGGACCCTCTACCGCTCATCTTTGAACCAAGAAGACTGAGCAAAGTATGTCTTAAGCTGCTTCCTGCTGGAAAACTCCAAGTCTCAGTTAAAAAACATCAATATTTAGATGGCTATATTTTCTTTCCAAATGCCCACAATATTTTACATCCTGATAATATTTACGGGTTGTCCTCAGAGATAACTAATTGGATTTGCCATGCAGCTCACAGGGAAAACGTATGGAGGATGGTCCCTCATTACTCACACAGGAAGGTGATAGCTCACTCCCCAAACTTATATCGCCGTGATTCAGAGAACACAAACGGGACGGGAAGGAATAATGTCCCTGCTGTCACCCCGTCTTTCTCATGCATTTACCACTTGGACAGAGTTATTTGCATCTGAATTGAACCTGCGTTAAAATTTCGAGTTTATGTACTGCCGGTTATAAACAAAGAAGTTCCAGAAAGGAGGTTGGGCTGCAGAAGCTGATCCTCATTTTCCGAGGGCTGCCTTTCTCGCTGACCCCACGGTTCTGAAGTCACCCATCTTTGGTGCCCTTGAGGCCAAGGGCACATTCCCTGTGAGGGGCAGGGCCTGCACTTGGTGAGATGCAAAGGTAGAATTACAGAGCTTCCATCATCCCATTTCTCTCTGCATTCACTCCCTCTCCCCAGTTTTCATCCTTGTTCCTTGACCTTCCTTGTTTCTTTCTAAGCTTCTAAGTTCTTTTTTCTTTTCAGGGGAGTGGGGATAAAATCTAAAGTGCTGTGTGGAAGTAGTCCTTTGATTCTGTTTCCCCCACTGGACTTCATCTCTCTAAGGGAAGGGCCTGTGCCTAATTCACTTTCATTTTCCCGGTGTGTCTAGCCGAGTATGACAATGTGATCAACAAAACAAAGAAAGAAGGAAGGAAGGAATGATGGAAATCTGACCTTGGCCATTGACCAGGTGTCTGTATGAGCCAAGCACCACACTAGTCTTGCTGCATCTATGATTTCTTTTAATCCTCACAACACTCTGTAGCTGATCTTGTTGTTATTATTGTTACTGTTACCATTGCTATTTTATAAATAGGGAAACTGAAGTGCAGAGAGGTTAAGTGACTTTCCCAAGGTCAATAAGAGGAGTCAGGACTCAAACCCAGAAAAAGTCATCAGTGCTCATTATAGAAATGTTAGAATCCCATTGTGTGTGTGAACGTGTGTGTGTGTGTGTGTGTGTGTGTGTGTGTGTGTGTGTGTGTATCTAGAGCAATTGGCCATAACTTGAATGATATAAAGCCAGGATCTCTCTGACTCCAAAGCCAGTTATATCATGGAACTGCTCACTTTCTATGTGGCCATCAGAGGAGACGCACCATCGGGGCTGGTACTGGCACATCTGGAGCACTGTGGTGCAGGGACTTTGTGTGATGGGGTCCACTGCTCCAAGAACCACATTTACTGATACCTGTTTCTCGGGTGTCCCATGTTATCTCTACCTGTTGACCTTTACCCCTAAACTCCTGCTAAGATCTATCATGCTCTGGGGTTTGCTGCTTGGGGAGCAGAATGACCTTTCCTTCAGGCTAGAAATGCTCCATGTCCAATTTCTGTCAAACTCTGATGGGAAAAGACAAAGGGAAAAAATCTTTTAAAAATGTAAAAAAAATGATTTACATTTGGAGGTGCAAATACCCTTTGGCCTCAAACATAAAACTTTCACAGAGCAACTCTTGGCTAAGTGAAACGGGGTTCTGCATCACTCTACATAGTGAGGACTGTGGTGGGCAGCGCTCTAAGATGTCCTCCCTCCCCCCAGTTCCTGCCCCTGGTGTACACACATTTCATAATCTCATCCTCTTGAATATGATGGATGTCACGCCCATGGTCAGGTCACATGTAATATATTTTTTGCAGATGCAATTAAGCTTCCCAATCAGTTGACTATGAGTTAGTCCAAAGGGAGATTATCCTGCATGGGCTTGACCTGGTCAGGTGAGCTTTTAAAAGCAGAGAGATTCTCCTGCTGATCTATTTCCATATTGTGATAGAAACTATGGATGAGGGCATGTGACGAAGATCTGATAGAAGCCCCACAAACAGAAGGAACTGCATTCTGCCAACAACCAGTGAGCCTGGAAAAGGACGTCAAGCTTGAGCTGAGATTGTAGCTCCAGCCAATACCTTGATTTTAACTTGGTGAGACTGTGGAAAGGTCTAGCTAGTTGGTACCCAGATTCCTGACCCAGGGAAACTGTGAGTAATTAATTTATGTGGTTTTAAGCCTCTAGGTTTATGATAATTTGTTACATACCAGTAAAAAAGTAATTCAGGGATGCATCAGTTAGTTGTTACCACAGTAACGCTGAGAAACAAGCCCTTATGATTTACAACAATAAGTATTTACTGCTTATGCATCTGTTGGCTGGGACAGCCCTGCTCCTTTCCTCCAGGACACATATGGTCCTCTCTTTGTAGTGGCAGAAGAGTAAAAGGACAAGTGGGAACACACAAGGTCCCTGGGGCCCAGACTCAGAATGGACACTGTCACTTCTGCTCATACAATATTGGCCAAAACAAATCTGATGGCCAAGACCAAAGTCAAAGGCAGACAAATCCATCCTACCCTTGATAAGGCCGTAGAAGGAGGGAGGGCAAAGAATCGCAGCCAACAATGCAATCTAGCACAGCAAAGAAATGGCAATGGTGACAGACATATTTATTGGAGATGATAAACAAGGCCAACGGCCCCAGGACTTGTCCACTCAAACACTAAAGATGACGGGAAACTGCATTTTGCTAGGACAGGATTTAGTTAACACCAGTGCCACTCACCCAGATGACACTTTCCTCCACCTCCTCGATAATCTAATTCTAATTTATAATCGAATGTGGGAGTTTGACTTTTAAGGAGCGTGATTGTCATGCCATTTCCTTGATTTACATAGAGTGTTCATCACGCTGGCGATCCAGGGAGGATGCCTCATCCAGGGACAGGGCTTTGGCTGCTCTCCAAATCCCAGGAGGCTGCAGATCAAAGAACACATCTCAGCCTCTACTCTGATATCTTAGGATGAGGACAGACAGGTTCAGGGTGGCTCGTCCAGATGGCGTCTTTGTTGAAGCACGATTGCATTCATTCATTCATGGAAATATTTACTGAGCACATAGTATATGTTAAGCAGTGAACTGTCCCCAGGGATGGAGATACAAACAAGACATCATCGGGGTCCTTGAGGGATCACCCTCTGGACCAGAGGGCTATGTGCCAGGTCCCGGGACCACTCAGAGAAGGAAGGGAGGGGTTGTCAGGAACAGTTTCATGGACAGAAATACTTGGTCTTGGAAAACGAGGAGCATCTTTAGGGGAGGAGGTGGGACTGTCTTGACCAGCAAAGGAAGCAATGTCTACGGATGCTCTTAATGTTTTGGAGATCACAGACATTGGAGCATTTGTTGAAAACTATAGCTCCTCTCCCAGGACCGGGGATGCTTATAAGTCTGAGAACATAAATGCTTGTCTACAATTTCAGAGCATTTCTCAAACTGTCAGCAAGAGTGTTCTCTTTGGAGATGCTCTTAGAATTTCCATTCATTCTATATTCTTGTCAGTAGAGCCTCGTCCACCCTGGGAGCCCTGGGCAGAGCCTGGGCATACCCCAGCACCCAGAGGAGGATGCAGCCTGCTGTCTCCTGATTGGCTGGGTGTGGCCCACACCTGCCAGGATGCTGGCTTAAGTGCCAGGTATTCCCAGAGGCCTCGAGGGTGAGGCAGGGTTCCCTCCAAAGTTTCTCAGCCCAAGCATGTCAGCCTCTGAGATGCGGGGGAGGCAGACTCCGTGTCACCTCCTGAGGGACATGAGGTTGACTCTCCAAGTACCAGCTCAGGGGCGTACACCATGCTGTCAGTCACGGGTGCCTTCATATATATCCTGCGATTACTTTTCTCTTAATTTGTCTGAATCTCTCTCTCCCTGTCTGTCTGCTGATTGCTCAGTTTCTGCCAAGCAGGAGAGACGAGCCCGGAATGAACTCAGAACTTCTGCGATGGAAAGCAGGAACTTAATTTAACTGGTCTCAGAAGAATCCTGACAGCAGGCCCATTACTTAGAGGCTCCGTCAAGGGTATGGGAGCAGGTTCCTGGTCACAATGCTGACCCGAGTCTGCCCCAGAGTCGTCCTTGTCTCCCCTCCACCAAATGGCCCAAATTTCGCCACAGGACTTCTTTTATTCTCCATAGCACAGAAGAGATCAGGCTCATCACCGACAGCAACAAGCACAGCAAAAACTGATAAAGGCTGGGGAAGGTGACTGTGAAAAAAAGAAGAGTAATTCTACAACCTGACATCCCAAGCTTGCTCTTGCCTTAAAACCTGTGTACTTGCTGCCCCCAGCCCAGAACTCTAACCCCTGATCTCCACTTGCCAGGATCCTCCTTGGCACCTGGGTCTCCCCTCCAAAGCCACTGTTGCCCGTCCCTGGGGCTAAATTCATCCCAGCTGCCCCATGGCCGACCCCAAATCACCCTGCATCACTCCCCTCCTAGCGCTTCCTGCAAACTGAAACAGTCTTGTGCTTTTATCTGTTTGAATCTTTATTTTCTCTCTTCTTCCAAATAGAACGTAAGTCTGTCTTGTAGCATGCGTGCGAGACCATCAAGAATAATTTACTGGGAAAAAATGGTGTGTGTTCTGGGCTGCTCTCTGGGGCTCAGAGGCCCCAGACTGGCCTTAGGATTTTCTTATTTAATTTCTCAGTACTTACCTCCCTACTTTTTAACTTGGCCTCTCTTTTCTACACACAGACCCCCACATACAAATGTGCATATATGTGTATCCACACATTACATGCACACATAAACACACACTCTCACTCATCCAGAGGAGGGCACCTTCACCATTTTTATCAGGGATTATGTCAGAGAGCGACTGCTCCGCAAGGACCTGAACTGGGGAAAGTGGTGGATGGTGGGGTGGGGAAACACTCTCGCAGAGCCAACGGGTCAGGGACACTTAAAGACAAAACCCAAGTCAACTTCTTGAGTTTCCCTGGCAATAATGATAACCTAAGACCTCAGTATTTTGGCCCGGAAATGATGGTAGAAATAAAACCCATGTCATGTGCCAACCTTCTTACTTTTCTATGAATGGAAGAGGCTGGACTGAAGCATGATGAGCAAGAGTGTTTCAGATGAACTTCCAAGGTTTAGAGGCGCCATAACGATCTGTTTATCCATCTTTACCAGCCTCCTAATAGGCAACTAGAGGGCCAAGGCTTGAGCCTTTGACATCCCATTATGTGTCCTGGTCATTATTGCTTAATTACACCTTCTTTGTCTTCGAGTGACTTTATGAGGCCATAAGAGGAGCCTTTAGGAACTCCTCGGTCATGGAGGGTCCTGCCTTTGTGAAGCCTGGCACCAGTCCTGCCCTGACAGTAGCTGCAGTGGGCAGAGTTGGGGGACGTGGGGCAGCCAGGAGGAGCCAGTGGGGTTTAATCTCTTTCACAATTGGGCAGAAACTCTCTCATCCGTGTGGCTCTGGTGGTTTTCAGAATGGCTTTTTCGAGTGACTCTTTTCAGGATTTCCATCTCATATTACCTCTTTCCAAGTGTTTCCTGTGTGCGTTGTTTTCCTGTGTGGTGGGATGGTGTCTGAAAGGAGGGCTGAATGGGCACCCACATCACTGCACCTGTCTGTGCCTCAGTTTCCCCAGATATGAAAGCAGGACAGTGAACCTTACCCTGCCTTCGTCGTGAGCCCTGCAGATGGCTGAATGATATCACTGGTGTGAAAATATTTGTGGGTTACATTTTGATGAAAGTCAAAAAAAGTAGCATTCACTCTTTGTAGTCGATATACACCATTGTGTTTGCACTTGTCTCCCCGGGAGGGCACAAATACTTGCCCTTTCCTACTCTCCTGACCCTTTCACACACAGACTCTCACCGCCTGCACACCTAGCTCTCTCTGATTGATGACACTAGACGGACTACTTGATCACATGCTTGGCTACTGATCCCCCACGGGACCCTGTGCTCCTGAGGGCAAGGACTGAGTCTCACTCACCTCTGTATCCTCAGGGTCCAGCAGAGGGTCTGAAACTTACCATGTGCACCGTGATGTGTGGAATTGTGTGCCGCCTACATCCGTATGTTGACGTCCTAACCCCCAGGATCTCAGAACGTGACTGCATTGGGAGATAGGGTCTTTACAGAGGTCATTAAGGTAACGTGAGGTCATTAGGGTGAGCCCTAATCCGATAGGACTGGTGTCCTTATAAGAGGAACTTTGGACACAGACATGTATAGAAGGAAGACCTTCCAAGGAGAAGATAAAGGGAGAAGACGGCCACCCGCAAGTCCAGGAGAGAGACCTCAGAAGGAAAGAATGAACCAACACCCCACCTGCCCTCCCTGACCCAACACCTTGTCTTGGACATCTGGCTTCCAGAATGTGAGAAAATAAACTTTTCTTTAAGCCACCCAGTTTGTGGTATGTTATGGCAGGCCTCGCAGACTAATACATGCACCGTTTTGCTACAAAAGAACCACCTAAAAAAAAAAGGGAATTCCCTGGTTGTCCAGTGGTTAGGACTCCATTCTTCCACTTCAGGGGGCACTGGTTCAATCCCTGGTCCTGGAACTAAGATCCCACAAATGGCCAAAAAAAAAAAAAAAAAAAAAGAACCACCTGCATGCATGGGTGCATTGGATTGTGGGGGAAGGAGGAGGGGAAGAGATAGCACCGTGTTTGGAGCACCTACTATGCACCACTGGGCCCTATACTATGGTTTTACATCATCGCCTTCTGAGTTATTTCTTTCATTTCACAGAGGAGAAAACTGAGTGAGGAAGATTGAGTAACTTCTCCAGGTACCTATGAGTACCTACCTAGCTCTCTTCCAAACACCACCCTCCTCTAGACAGCTGCTTCTTCATGTGAATTCCTGTGGATTTCTCAAGGGAACTTTAAGATTATCATGTCCAAAAGTGAACTGTTTGTCTCTGCTGCCCTTCACCTCCAGCTTCTCCTGCTACCTTAAAATGGGATCTCCATCCACCTGGCATTCTTTCATGGCAGATTCCTCACCTTCGGTGCCCAGTACCGAAGTCCACCCACTCCTCTCCACCTGAACTGCCTCACACTCACCCAGGCCGCCAGCACCACTTCCCTGGGCTCAGATATCCTGCCTCCTCCCTGGCCACCCGCCCATCCCTCACTCATACCACAGTGATGTTTTCAGAGCATAAATCAGGTTAAGTACTTTCCTTGATCACATAAAACCATTCTTCCCACAGATCATTCTTCTTGATCTTTTCCCATCTGGCATGTCCCACGTCACTCTTCACCCTGCTAATGCCACCAGCCACTCCGATCCTTTCTCCTTTCCCTGCCTCCCTTCTTCCTGAGCTGTTTTGCTAACTGATGCTATTCCTCACTCTTCAGTGTCATTTCCCTCTATCAGTAATTTCAGAATTAGGAAAGACTTTTTACATAGGACACGAGATCCAGAAGCCATTAAGGTAAAGATGGATACATTTTACTTTTTATAAATTTAAAACTCCAGTTTACATCACGTGTGATATAGCTTAGACTAATTTCCTTAATATATAAAGAGCTCCTGCAAATCATTAATATAGAAGAATTATCCAGTGAAAAAATAGAGAAAGAAAATTAGACAATTTTTAAGAAAAGGAAACACATGGGACTATTAAATATAGTTTCTCAACTTATTCATAATAAGCAAAATGCAAATGAGAATGGGGAAAAGCACTGTGCATACATGATCCACGTGAGTGGTAAATCAGTACATCCTCTTTGTACGACAAGTTGGCTGTATGTATCAAACTTAACATGATTCACACTCTTTCAGTTGAAAGTTCCACTTTAGCCATTTATCTTTCAGGTGCATTGACACATATTCACAAAAATATGCTCTTTGTGGCTTTGTTTGGGGTAGTGATTAGAAACAACCCAACTTAGATTTGTACATTAAATGAAATATAAAATACCTTTACAATTCAATACCACACAACCATTAAAAAGAAAGAAGCAAGTCTATATATCTGTTGATATGGAATGACCAGTATGTACTGTTCATCAATAAGAAGAATCATTTCTTTTTTGGAGGAAAAATGGTAGCGATAGGGGAAGACTTTGTTTTGGTATTGCTGATTTTTTAACAATATATGTGATTTACTTATATAAAAAAATTAAAATTGGTACTAATTTTATAGTAATATATTCAGTGATGTAAATCTGCATTGGATTTATATGTAAGCATATTTCTTTTTTTTTTTTTTTTTGCGGTACGTGGGCTTCTCACTGTTGTGGCCTCTCCCGTTGCGGAGCACAGGCTCCGGACGCGCAGGCTCAGCGGCCATGGCTCACGGGCCCAGCCGCTCCGTGGCATGTGGGATCTTCCCGGACCGGGGCACGAACCCATGTCCCCTGCATCGGCAGGCGGACTCTCAACCACTGCACCACCAGGGAAGCCCTGTAAGCATATTTCTATGACCATATAAAATAATTTGTAATTCTATTATATATTATATCTATAATGTGACATAACTATGGCTATGTTATGCTATAATCATTCATCCAGCCCCAACTAGGTACCAAGCTCCTCAAAAATCCAAAATGGTTCTTTAAGAGCACAGAATAGGTATCACGCCAGTTTCTTTTTTTTTTTTTTTTAATCTCTCACCTTGTTCCTGGGACAGTACATGTGGAGAGTCAGCCCTGGATAAAATGGAAGAAAGACAAAGCAAGTTGCTAGCTTATGCACGGTTAGTAAGCTCAATGGGTCTCAAATTCTTGTAGGTTAATGAATTAGGAAACATCGGTTTCTTGGTGCAAATATGCTCCCAGCTTAGTGAAGAGGTTCTTCAGTTTGAATTTGTTTGGATGAAAACAAGATGGTTCCAAATTTCTGTGTAAATCTGAAACCAGAGAAGTTTCACACAGTTGCACATTTCAAAAAAAAAAAAAAAAAAGTTCTGCTCCCGTTTGGTAAGTATTCTGTGTATCTGAAAGGAGAAAAAAAAAAAAATCCCCTCGTATTTTCCAATTGCAAAATGATTCTTGATATCCTCTCCAAAGCCCTTTTTAGTGCAGTGAGCTTGGGAGTGTAGACTGGCTTCCTGGTATGTGTGCACGATTCTGGGACGCCGAGAGTCACTTTTGTGACATGTCAGCTCCAAGGAACACCATGGAACCTGTGGGAGCATTCATTCCATGTCAAGACAAAATGCTCTTTCTAACCCGTGTGACCAGAAACCTTGATATGAGGCTTAAAGCACCAGGCCTATCTGAACCTGGGTGTTCTGAGCTGTTTCTCCACACACACACATACACATTTCTTTATCTTTCTGTCATTCTCTGCATTAACCACATTCTTTTTTTTTTTTTTTTTTTTTCTGTACGCAGGCCTCTCACTGTCGTGGCCTCTCCCGTTGCGGAGCACAGGCTCCGGACGCTCAGGCTCAGTGGCCATGGCTCACAGGCCCAGCCGCTCTGCGGCATGTGGGATATTCCCGGACCAGGGCACGAACTTGTGTCCACTGCATCGGCAGGTGGACTCTCAACCACTGCGCCACCAGGGAAGCCCAACCACATTCTTAAAACCTGCAGGAATGCCAATTATTTTTTCTGCAAAAAGAAAAAAATGCAAAAGTTTTTCGGTCATTGAAATTCATGACAAATTACAGACAGTCGTTGTCTTCCTCTTTTTTAGAACCACTTGTTCCTAGAAAAGTAAAATGGAGAAGTGTGAGAGCCAAGTGTGTCTGTGGTCCTGGGGTACTGTGATGTCGTGACTTGTGGCTGCCCTGGGCTGAAAAGAGCCAGGATCTGGCCTCTGTGTTCCAGGAAGATGAGGGCCGGATGCTAGGTGCCGTGGCTATAATAGGAAGCAGATGGCCCTTTTGTCATGCACCTGTGTTCTTTTGCTGTCAGCAAGGTGGGCCCAGGTAGAGCCAGCGGTGTGAACCTGGTCGAAGTGTCCTTGGTTTCAGTTGATTACTTATTCCAGCAAGAAGATGTGCTCTGTTCACAGCCCAATGTGGTGGCCTCTGCCAATGTATCCCCCAGGCAAATTTCAAGGACACCCTGAAGTCTCATATAATCTGTGGTTTAATATCCAAGACAAGGTTTTGTGTATTTATTTTGCTAGAATGTTCGCTTTTGGACTGATATTACCATTGCTTTTAATAAGTTCCTTTGATACATTTTCTCCTCGCAAGAGATGTCTTTTTCTTTTCAAGGCCACGCCGAGAATATAACTTTGGCTTATTAATGGAAACCTGGTGTCTTCTGGCTCCTGGTTAATTCGTTACTGCAACGCACAATTTTAAAGGTGTGACTTTTGGGTATTAATATCTTTGCATGTATGTTTGTGTCCACGTGAGAGCATTTCTCCACCTCAGTGAAACATAGGAGAGTCCTTGTAGAATATTAGACTTTCACCTTCTTCTCATGCCCGTTAAATTCGTAAGTAAATATGTATAAATTGGGGGATAATTATACTATTTCTAGTTTTCTAATTTCTTTCCTCCAGACTGCCTTAGGAATATGGCAGAGATATTGTAAAGCCACCTGGCAGGGCTGTAACTAGAATAAGGCAAGTGAGGCAAGCACCTCGGGCGGGGGTGGGGGGGGTGGTTGGGGGAGGCGGAATTTTAAGGGGTGCCCAAAATTCAGCAATCAAGAGAAATAATCATTTAATTCAATGTTTAAAAAAAGAATAAAAAATGAATGCACACAAATGTAAGATGAACAAAATCCCTCAATTTATCATAAAGCACCTGGTCCCGCTCACTGATATTAGAAGAATGAAATTTATGTGTGGGTTTCTGATAACTCATCCATGATTTGGGGAAGCACATTGCAGGGAAACTATATCACAGATTTTTATTTTAGGATCAAATGTGACAAGCCCAGGGGTAAGTTCTGAAAATCAAATTCCTTCCTCCTTCCTCTTGAGGTTACCAGATCAGAAGCTCAAGCATTCGTAGCTGAATCTGTTTTCCAGTCCTGGATAAATACTTTTTATTTCTTAAAGAATCTCGCAGGGGGAGCTAGGGAGTAGCACGCTGCTGAAAGGAGCTCTTTATAAAGGGACTTTTTTGTTGTTGTAGCTGAATTTTGATAGCAACTTTTGAGCAGGGCCCAGATGGGTGGATGGTTAGTACAGGTCATTGTCAAGGACGTGGGTTCAATTAGTATGCAGATCAGAGCCAGGGAGTTCAAAGGTATTGTTCCAATTCAATCCCATTAGCCAGGGCAGAAATGAACAAACAGCTTGACCTTAATCACCAAGCCTTACCCATTCATCGTGTGTGTGTGTGTGTGTGTGTGTGTGTGTGTGTGTGTGTGAGAGAGAGAGAGAGAGAGAGAGAGAGACGTGTGAGAGAGAGAGAGAGAGACGTGTAAGGTCTGGTTGACTGTGTGAAGATATGAGAAAGCCCTACCCCTTATTATTTGTGAAATATAATATGTATATTTCCTTCTGCGTATATTTCAGGGATGATTTAATTGAAGGTGAACAAACTGGATCTGTTTTTCAATGCATACCTTCACACATACCCAGACACATTAAAACGCCTTGGGGAAAAAAAAAAAAGTCTGACTCACAAAATGCCAAGGTAAGTTTTTTTCCCCCTTACTTGCAGACAATCCTATTCAAAATGTACACAATTCTTTCAAGTCCCGCAAGTGAGAGGACTTGAAATTCCACATTCTCAAATACAATCTCTGCAGCCTAAATATACCTTTCAACTGTGTGGTAAGAGCGATCATGGAGATAAATGAGGAAATTTTGAATTTTTAAAACATCACAGGAAGAAGAATTTTTTCCCCCCCACTCTTCTCAAAGGAAAACCCAATTATTTTCCTGATTTGCTGGTGTTCCACTTTGGGATGTGGGCAAACCAATAGACGCCACGCACTTCCCATGTCCTTAAAAACATACAGCAGGGGAGGACAGGAACGGAGATGCATAATGTGAATAAGGTGAGCGTCCCATCTATAATTATATCTATAGCACACTCGAGATATTTTTATGGTTTGGGTGGAAAGGAGGACCGACCTGGGGATTAGCCTCTGACAAAGTGTGACATTTAAACAGGTTCACCTAGTTCTGAGACACTTTGGCCTCCGAATTGCTGTTTATCTGCGTTCACGTGTAAGTTTGTTGCATAAATTTGGTTAAACATTTGCTAAACTCAAGCATGACTTCGGTGGGAGAGGATTCCCTGGAAGCTAGAGGCTGCAGTGGCGGAGAGTGCCGTCTCCGTATCTCCATTTCCATCTCAAATCCAACATGATTCCTAACTAAGGTTTTCCGAATCCAGTCTCTGCCCCGCACCTCTGGCCCTGGGAAGACAGTTAATCGTAGCTCAGGAAGATGAAAGACGCGCAGAGAAACGCAACTCTTGCAGGCAAAGCTGCACCCCAGGGGGTCATGAATACTGGGGGAGGGACCATGATTCCTCCCTGCAATAACATATTGAGACACTTTCGGTTTTACACTCACTCTCAAGTAAATACAGGACATCTCACCCATGAAGGGTGATTATCGCTCCTGAATTGAGGAAACGATTTATTAAAATCTTGTTCGGGGAGGAAAAGAAAGATAAGAATCATTATTGCTAGAAACAAACAATCCGGGATTTTCCCTATGGAAATATATTTCCTCTTAAAGCTGCTTTGGTAGTTGGGTTATTATTACTGTTATTAATTTTGGTCTGAAATGGACTGTGTTTCCAAAGCAGTGAAAGAAAGTGGAGGTTTCAAAGGATGCTATTCCCATGGCATCTCTCATCATGTATTTTTGGTAGTACTTTTATCTGCTACACAATTAAAGACTTTTAAAAATGTATATCTTCCAGTCCCATAAAAAATATTCATTCACTGTTTGGTATTTTCTTTGAAAATATAAGCCACTGAAATACACCAAAAACCAAAATTAAAACATGATTCTTAAAGCCCAGCGTTTACACAATTATTCACAGAGGCACCGTTTCTCCTTTGATCCTACTATTGTGATGTTCTCCCTGAATTTTGATCTAAGATAGGTATTTTCCTCTTTTTTTCCTTTCTTCTAAACAAGGTCATAGATTTCTCCCCCGTAAATGAGAACCAGAAGCCCCCCGTACAAGATTAAGTAAGTCCTTATAGTGTTATAAAAGTGAGTGCTTCCTTCCTATAATAAAAGGTGTTTAAAAGGTTCGCTACAGCTTTAAACAGAATTACAATTTACTTCTTTCAAGTGTCCAGGCCATAAATTCTTCTCAATTCCCTCTCTCTCTCCTTGTCGGAATTAATGAGATCAGATCTGATCAGGGCGCTGATGTGTTCAGCGCCAAATCACACAACAGCGCGCGCACCGTAATGGAATTTGCATCTAATGCATACATAAATCAAACATCTTTCTGGACATTTTCATATGCATAATGTCATTTCATCCAGTTCTCTCTGTGCAGAGGGGGAGATTTTTCTCTCTGAGAGAATGACTTTCTTTAATGCTTTCATTTTATTTTCGCTGACTGCAGTCCCGGAGAATGCGCTTGGTCGGAGAATCTTTCGGGGCGCGGTTGACAGTTCCTTTTCCAAGAGGGGTCCTTCACATTTATCATGCCTCTTCCTCAGGGGCTTTGTTATGCAAATGTGGCTGAAATTGATAATTCCAAAGTGCTTCATTTCGGCTCCTCGGCGGTTGGAGATGGTAGATAAAAAGAAACTGACAAGACACACTGATTGCCCTCAATGCATGTAACTCTCTTGCTAACAAGGCTGGATATTGTTAAAAATTCCTATTGTTATGAGGGTGGCGCTCCCATTATGCAGGCCTCGCAAATTTCTGATTTGAATATTAACCCTTAATCACCCAACCCCCATAGCCCCTCCAAAAAAATATCAATTGCTATCAAATGGCTTAAGGACCCCAAACATCAAATTATTCATCTATTATGGTGAACAGCTGGGATACATTGAAAACACTTCATTAATCATTTGTTCCCAAGGTAAACTTTACCGTTTATTTTCAAATGCAAAGAGAGGGGGTTATCTTAAGCAAAGGGGGACTCCCCCCCACCCCCCAGTGCTAGTAAAGATGTTGAGACTGTATCTCCTTGAGGGTGGACAAAGGATGGGAAATTAATAATTGAGAACAACAGTTTGTAAAAGGAATCTGGCCTTTTCTCCCACTTCTGATCTTCTGCAGACAGCATGATCAGTATTTTAACTTGCCCACACTCCTGCTTTTCTGTTCAGACCAAAGAAAGCCTTAGGGAGGGGATCTTTGGTCACTGAGCTAAGTATATTTTACCTGTCTGACCAGACAGAGGAAAAAAAAATCTCGCATACTCATCCTACCTCGGGACTGGGAAATCGGAATAACATTTCCAGGAAGGAATTGCAAATTGAGGCAGCTCTGGGCATTAGCATCCCAATAAGGTGCTCGGGGCACACGGGGTGTGAGAGGGAGCGCTGTGAGCTTTGGGCCGAGGGCTGGGACTGCCACAGGGGCCAAAACGCAGCGCTGGGACATTTCTGCTCAAAACCAAGGCGGAGCCCTTCCTGTACCAAGACCAGAAACCAATCTCCTCAAAGGTCTCCTGTTTCCACACAAACACACACACACGCACACACACGCACACACGCACACACACGCACACGCACACAGTTACAATTTCCCCAGAAAGTGATCAGACCCAGTCACAGCTTCTCTGATTGAAAAACAGAAATCGAACAGGAATTTGTCAGCTAATTAAAATTTGGCCATTAGCATATTTTCAGCAGCTTTCCCATGGTGGCTGTGTCCCCAGAAATGTCCACCAGGTCATGGGCCTGGCTGTTAAACCTTGGAGCCATTTAGAATTCCATCCTCTTTTGGAAATGTTGCTAGTTTAGGGAAAGATAACCTGCTGATTGGTGAGTTACACTTAAAAAAATATTTTCCCCCTCTAAAACGAGCCCCCCCCCCCCCAGCTTGGAAGAGAAAGTGTCTTGGGGCTTAGAGGCTAGAATTACCCTGATGGTGCCCTGTACCCGACGCTCATTAGAGGCTGCATCAGAGTGATGCATCTTTTCAGTTCTGCAGCCTCGCAGAGCACTACCTGCCAAATTATGGCAAATAAAAGGGATGCCGGACACAACAGGCACTCCTTACTCCCTGGACTAAGAAGGGAACACGCAGGGCAGGAAGGAGGTTTGCAGCACGACCCACCTCCTGCACACCCAGGTGCAGACACATGGATGCCCTTGCAGAGGTGCAGAGACATGACACCGAGGACATTCCCTGGGACCACGCAGCCGTGCACGATCTAAAACACATACAGCCCGGGCCGCTCTCAGGAGCCCTGGTCCCTCTCCCTGGCAGCCCTCGCCTGCATGTCAGTCCAGGTAGGAAGACAAATTAAACCACTGTCACAGCGCCCCTGCACAAGGTCTCTTTCCTGCCAGTACGTTTTTCCTTATCACCTGCAAACACTAAGCTACATTTTAATGCCTTGTCATTGTGAGTACCAGCACCCTGGCCGCACCTTAAACATTAAAAGAAAAAACAACAACAACATATTTTTTTACTATAGAAGCAGGTTTTGGTAAAGTGGTGAAATCCAGAATCATCCTCCCATTTAGAGTGTCCAGTTGGGCCCACTGACTTGAGTGTCTCTTCCTGCTTCAATTACGTGTTTCTGTCAAGTCCGGATATTTACCGCTAGCTGTTAATATTAGGAGCGCGGCCCCGTTTGCTTAATTAAGACTGCAGCCTGCACTCCCTAAACTTAGCGTGAGTCATTAAGTCAGCAGCTTATAGTCAAAGTTGCAGTCGAAACAATGCTTATTCATTAATATCTGCTACACACATCAGCACTTGATAATCGGGGAGGTGGCTGAAACTGCACTGTCCAATTCCTGCCCCCGGAGGATCAACTGGATTTTAGAAGCTTACACTTTCCTAGGAAAAGAGAAGCCTTATCTTTAGTTTCAGAAGAAGATTTTAGGATGCAAGATTTAAATGCGCCTGTATGCATTTAATGTCTATTTTATTTTCAATTACACTTCGCAGGGGATCTGAATACCTCACGTTATCTATAGATTGCGTGATATCGCTGGGCACTTGAAAGCGAGTTTTCCTGAGTCTATTTGATTTGAGAGTATTCTTTTCATCTATCGGCAGAGTGGTTCTCCCTACCCGCCACCCCAGTTTCTTTTTAATAAGAAAACTTGGTAGTTGATTTCCATCCTTGCAATGACTACTGCCCAGAAGGCACTGGGGTGTAATGACCTAGATGGGAGGGGCGTGGACACCGGGCCTGGGTTCCTCCCAGAGCATCCCCTCTGCCTGGGTGCGGGGCCAGGATGCTGCTTTGTGCGTGCAGAGGAAAGGTGTAGGAATGTCCTTGTTCGCTGGCATTGAATTTACCAGTTGCCTCTGAGCTGGGGCTTTGGCAGATCCTGCTGGAATCTGAAAGACAGCCTGTCATACCGAGGGCCTGCTGCCGATGACTGAAATTGAGAAACTTGGCAGTTATGCAAACAGTAACTGGGTTTGAGTTGTTTTGATTACAAGTTAAACAGAGAGTCATTGGCAGGGCCAACGTGTATCTGCTGAGGTTCTCACTCTCTCCTCTTTCTTTCTCTTCTTTCTTTTTCATTCTCCCTCTTGGCAAAATGAATGGACCAGCTGGTAATTTCCGCAGGGTCCGGTAACACCTTGGCTCTGACCAGCTGGGGTTTTCGTGGGATGAGAAGAAAGGGTCAGTTTCTCCCTTTGGACTCGTGTTCTGCTGTGTTCAGAATAGGGTTAATAACATCCCATGTCTTGGATTCGGAGCCTTCAGCACATTCAGAATTTCCTCTCTAGGTGGTCTTCGATGACAGAGCACAGTAGTTCGAAATCTTGCAATACTTAGGGCTGCATGGAGGTTTTTCAGATCTAAGAACTATATGAGAGGGCTTTCTACAATAAGCTTTGTTTCAAATGTTCACCAGGAGAGAAACAGAGAAGGGGAGGAGTCTGCTGTAGCCGTGTTTCACTTTCATTTATCAAGTTTGGACTTTCAGCCCCTTCCTTCCATACAGCGTGTTTGGGCCAATGAACGTTTTTACTCATGGGATGGGATGTCTTGCCTCCCTGGTGCCTGTGTGTGAGGGGAAAAAAGAAAGAATGAAAAGTAAGAAATCTCCACTGGCATGGTGGAGGTGAGGGAGAGGCATCAGCCCTTCCTCTGCATCTCCTGTTATCAGACGCCTCTGTCCATTTCAGCCTGGGATTTGCTTCACACCCCTTCTTGGCCTGAGCTGCCCTAGCAATTTTAAGGCAAAACCGTGTTGATTCTGGAGTGAGGGCAAGATTACATCAAATTGTCCCTACCATTGTCTTGGGCTGGCTAGCTAGAGGCAGATTTCCAGGAGAGGCTGTTTTCACGTGGCAAAAAACCCAGTTGATTTCCAGGAATGAGAGACCCTTTCTTTCCCCTTACAAGTGGAAAGCTGAAACCCGAACACTGTGACAGAGTTCTTGGAAAGAGCCCAAATATATCAAATCCGAGGTTTTTTTTTTTTTAATCCACCAATTTGACCATAAAAAAACTTTATTGAAACACATTAAAAAAAATGCCAACCAACACTGGGCTCAGTAATGTGTATAAAGAGACAGAGTTCTGAAAGGGCCTCATTTGGACAAAGTTAATTACCGCACAATAACTGCATTTTAAATTCAGTTTCTTTTAGATGCAGTAAATTGTAAAGCTCCCTGATTTGGGAAAAAAGTTAAGTTCCTGCGCATACAACTTGTTAATTGCCTTTGTCAGAAACTGACATCCCACTATTTCCTCTCCCCTTGAAGAAATCAAACTTCCTGAGTTTTTAGGAATGCAGGCCCTGGAGGCAAGGAGCTGCTTGAGGATTCTGGACCAGAAACACTCAGCACTGCCCTTGCCAGTGAGGCCAGGTTGGTGGCCAGCATCCCAGCGCAGCCCTGAGCATGTGCCATGTGGATTGGATGTAAAGGGGAAGAACATTCAGGCTTAGTTGAGTGTCACCTCTTTGTCACTCTCTTTTACATGAACTCTGTCGTTTAATCCTTCCTGAACCCGGTGTGTTAGCTACCATTAAAGCTTCTGTTATTTGTTTGTTTTTATTTTTTTATTGCATTATAACATACGTATAACATACAATTTACCATCCTAACCAATTTTAAATGTATAATTTAGTGTCATTAACAACAGTGACTTTCTCTTCCAAGCTCTGGGGGGGGGGGGGGCTTTAATCTTGTGAAACCATCATCATTATCTGTTTCCAAAAATTTTTGTTACCTCCCAAAAATTCCATACCCTGTTGAGCCGTAAGTCGCCATTCCCCTCTGCCCCTGGTAACCTCTAGTGTACCTTCTGTCCCTATGAATTTGCTTTTTCTGGATATTTCATGAAAGCGGAACCATACACCATTTATCCTTTTGTGTCTGGCTTATCTCACATAGCCTAATGTTTTCAAGGGTCATCCCTGTTGTGGCCTGTATCAGAACTTCATTCATTTTCATGGCTGAATAATATTCCATTGTTTGGAGACATCACATTTTGTTTATCTGTTCATCTGTTGCTGGATGCTTGGGTTGTTTCTGCCTTTCGGTATTGTGAGTAGGGCTGCTGTGAACATGGGCGTACAAGTATCTGTTTGCCTCTCTGTTCTCAATTCTTTTGGGTCTATGCCTAGGAGTGGAATTGCTGGGTCATATGGTAATTCTAGGTTTAACTTTTTGAAGAGCCTTGCGGTCTTATTTACATGAGGCGTAGAGAAATTAAGTGACTGGTCTATTACATGTAAGTGGCCAGTTGCAGAGCTAGGGTTTCAACTGGGATTTGTCTGATGTTGAAGCTCAGATTCTTTCTCTCTGTCATACTTCCTCCTCAAAGGTTAAAGTTCCCTTTTGACTCTCAAGATGACTCCCATCAGTTGCAAGGCGAGAAGTTTACCTGCTGTCCTTTGACAGCCAGATCACTGGACCAGGACTTATGGTCCCTGGGCATTTCTAGTCCCGTCAGACAAGTCATCTGAACAATCTGAGCCTTTATTCAAGGAGATACAGATGCCCTTTATTGGTGGTATTATATACAGCATATGCCAAGCCTTAAGTAACTGGTACAAAAAGACCATATTGATATTTATTTTTGGTAGGGGGAGTGCAAGGGGACATATGAATACTAGTGAACTAAAATGATTTGGGGATTTCCAACATTTTTTTCATCTTTTCCAGTCTCTGATGTTACTCTTCTTTCCGGTGAGCACAAATCCCAGGCGTTCCTGCAGAGCATCTATCGTTCTATTCTTGTCTGTGTTTTCTGTGTGTTGGGCTGGGGAGATCTAAGTGCACAGCATCATGTGTCTGTGTATATGGACAGCTAGAGACCATGCATTTTATAACTAATGTCCTAAGTGCTTAAAAGTTATTTCTTTGCTGATTTAACATGGAAAGGGTCCAGGTAGATTAATTTTATGGCCTCTTTTTATGGGGGTAACATTTCAAAAGCCTGCTTCTGGATCAGTTTCATCAGATTTCATGGGCAACTTTGTCTTCATCATTCACTGGTTTAAGGCAGAAATTAGGTCTGATTTTTAAAAATTTTACTGTAATCTCTTGTGTAATTGATCTGACTTTTTTTTTTCAGTTCAGGCTTTTATACGACTGCTATTTTCAACCTTTTTAAAGTCCATATTAGCCAAGGCAAATTTTTTTTGTTTTGACGCTCACCCAGAACACTCAGAATTGTTATTAAAATAGATTGGGTCAACCAAATCCATTCTTTTCAGGAAGTAAAATTAAAAACACAGCTCATTTTATACGAGGTGATATTAAACATTGTGAATCCCTGGGAAACATTGCACTTGGATGCTGAGGACTATTCCTTTTTTTTTTTTGAGAGTAAAAACCTCTGCTAAAGGTACATTTTCTTCCATTGGGGTAACCCTCTTTGTTAAACAAAATATTTTCTTCAGGTTTGTAACCTTTTTCGGGGTTATTATTTTTTCCAGTCCACTTCCTCTGTGGCCTTTGCCCCAACCCAAAAGGAATTCCTGATTTTCTTCCTTCTAGGGTTACTCACTTGACACAGTTGGCCTGGGACTTTCCCAACTTTGGTACTGAAAGTCTCATGACTTTAGTTCCAGGCAAACTGGGATGGTTGGCCTTTCTACCCCATCATCCTTTTTCCCTACACTTAAATACTTGAATTTTACTCCCAGACTCATTAGTAAGCAGGTCTTACTAATATGTTAGTGGATCGGTTAAGCTGTGTATGTTTGAAGACAACACATTATTTCTAGCCTGTAGTCACAGCCCATGCCATTATGGCTCTGATATATTAATAACAGTGTGGACTTTCTGTGATTGATGTGACAGAAGGAATGTGTTTACCTGTGCATTACTCTTCGGGCATATTCGCCACGTGCATAATAGATCCTACACACGGTCATGTGCTTGTACAGTAGTGTACGTTTGTGTGTTCCCGCATTACGGAAACATTATCCAATGTTCATGAGCCAGACACAGCATGGAAATGAACCCCTGTTCAGTTGTTGATACTAATGTGTAAGTCTCTATACCTTGACTGTTTTACCCTTTATCTTTTTTCTTTATATATGCCAAAGAGGCTAGTCTGTACTATGGACTAATGGCCTGCAAAATTGTTTTTTGCAAAATGAAGGCACTTTAGGTCTCCATGAATTCATAGAAATAGGCATTCGAAATGTATTGATGCTTACATGTCTATCAACTGACTTGTTACAGGCTTTGTAAAGAATAGTTACCAAGGGTGTTAAATTTGTCCCCCTTTAAAACTGTGAAAACATTTTTATTTGAAAAAGTGGGTTCCCGATCATGGAGTTGAAAAAAAAACCAAACCCTTTAACTATCCAGGCTCCTACAATAAAGAAGCGCACTGGGAGGAAAGGATTCAAAGTGTGAGAGAATGATGATTTCCTTAGTGGCAATAAAACTGCATGAATTAGGGGTACGTACATTCTGAGTGATTTATAACACTTGAAATTTATTCAAAAAATTGTTTCGTGTAAGGAAATAACAAAAGCTGGTTGTTATTCATAGAATGGATAAAAGAACATGAATCTAAATATGGATCAGAACAGCTGTCTCTTAAAAGGATCTTATTATACCATTTATTTAAATTATTTCCTTAAATTTGTCTTTTAGACCGTGCACTTAATCCTGCAAAGTGGCATTATGTATTTGTTTATATTTGAACTTCATCAGTGTTCTCCCTCTTCACACTTTCTCTGTTGGTATAACTCTTGGTCTCAACTTAGCAATAAAGTATCTAATAACTGCACTTATTTTCACTTGCCTTATATTATTAACTCTTTGTAACAAGTACAAAGACCATTGATTTAAAAGGAGTTTATTATTCTGAGGCTAAAAATACCTTGTTAAATTGCATAAACTTAACAATTATATATTTTTCCTCAAATGAAAAAAAGTCAGAATTTATTAGAAAGCCTGCCTAAATGGATGTCACCTTTGGTTTTAAAAGCATTAAAATTGGCTTTAATGCCTCACTAACTCATTTAACATTGATTAACACATGGAGGATGAATAGTTAGAAAGCAATAGAACACCTTGTTATAAAATACACTTTCGTCGTCATGATTAGAAAGAAAAGCAAGGCACCGTACTTGGAATATTAACTGATGTGGAACAGAGAGTGGTATATTTTTCATGAATTAAAAACTGAATCAAGTAAATTGAGTTTATTTCCAGCTACTGTCTAGATTTGAAAGCCCCATGTTGTTGAGAGCTATCGAAAGAACTCCTCTTGTAGGGCTGCCTGTGGTTAAAAAAATGAGAGTTGATGGTGTCCTCTGATGTCTTTGACCCCATGTGTTGACAAACCTGAAGTTTATCCGATTTTACTTCCCTGGCATGGAGCAGTGCCCCAGGATTGGCTGTGGGTTCATATACTCAGCTATCTTTAATTTTCCCCTAGGGAGACGAGTCAACTCCTGAAGCCTGTCTTCATCTGTAAAATGGGATTGATAACGCAGTTGGTTCAAGACATGTATGCCAATTTGAATAATGCAGATTTAGATAGTGTCATAGAAAATACGAATAAGGCTCCCTATGTCTCAATATGAGATCTTGTGAATCAGAAAAAAAAAAGTTGAAATGTACAGTAAGGGATTTTGAATTTGTCCCAAGAGAATTGTACACTGTAGGGTGCTATAGCGACATCACACCCCCTTCTTAATCTGCAAAAATGACCTGTCTGCCCTCTTTTGTCAGAATTAGGCACCCGATGTGAGTTTTGAATTAGGTAAATTCATCAGGAATGGGGACCTTCAGAAATCCTTTGGGGAAAGTGGGAACCTCCCATATTGGCAAGAATGGCTGTGAAATGGTTTGCGCATGCCTGGCACTCTGCAGAGCCACATGCGGCCAGTATTTCCTGGGGCCACTGAGCAGTAGTACCCTTAGCAACCAGTGCCTTGGTTTCCCTGTGGAGAATGTGGGGATTCTCTTCTCATCAGGCAGTCACGTAAGTTCTGTTTCCTTTCAAAGGTCAAGAATCCTGCTGTTTTGCGAGCAGAGTGTAAAGAACATTATGCTCTCTGCAGTAAACCAGAACGAATGAATGAATGATTCGCCTCCATGTTCATCATAGTTATTTCTATAGTTACCTGGTCTTAGAGACTAATTAGAAACATTTAGAAATTAAAACATGAATGTTTTCCAAAGTCTAGCTTCTAACTGCTTTTGAAAAATTAATGAATGGTTCATCGTGCCTTTCACAGAAATTGCACAAATAAAATCAAGTTTCTTCGGATTGGAAAGGATCATAATTTCAGTTATATTAAAGATAGTTAATGGGCACTCTAAGATGAAATCTAATCGGTTGGAATTTGGGGGACAATATGACATACCTAAGATATATTTCCAGAATCAAATTTCATAATGTGATTTTCATCCTCCTATGCCAGTATACCTGAAAAGGAGATTTCTGGTCTGAAATTCAGGGTGGATCTAGATGTGCTGATTCTATCTAGTTTCCTAGGCAGAAACATACGGAAGCTGAGAATTTCAGGGTTAATGAAGTCAGAAGCCTGAGGCTGGTTTGGAGGAGGTGAGGGCTTTTATAAGAATAGGTGAAACAAAATTGTAGACACACATTTGAGGGGTATGTTTTTTGTGTATGTGATGTATGTTTTGAGAGAGAGAGAGAGAGAGAGAGAGAGGGAACACTTCAGACCTTGAGAATCAAATTGTTTTCAAATTTGCGCCCTGCAAATGTTCTTTATTGTAAAAAATGTTTCCAGGCTGTGCCTGATGTCGTTGTGAGTTTCTTGTTATTATAACCCTTGTCTTCATCTATGATGTGTTAGATTATTTTGGAATGTTAATACTTGGTCTATCACAGGAAAAATACTCGGAAAGTATTTATAAAGTAAATAAGCTTTAATTAAATATCATTGTCAAGCATTAATCATTAGATCGCTGCTCCCTGTGGAAATAAAGGTGGATATTCAGTTTGTTTTGGTTATGTATGAATTTTAACAGAAGCCCTGTTTGTCTGTTGCTGTGATACTCACTGCAGAGCCGTTGTGCCTCTCCTTCCAGGAACCAGGAAGGAGTGCGCTTTCTGCTTCGATTCAGAATGAGAATCAGGACGTTTTTATTGTGTACAGTGTCGTGATAAATATTTGGGAAAACAGAAAGAATCTCTATACACAAGCACTGCCGTCAGAGATGGAGGGAGGTCTGTCTCAGTCCACACTTCCACATGTACAGGTGCTAATATTTTTATTCCAAAGCAGTGAGATTGGGAAAATTTCATCAGAATATGAAAGAGGCACAAACACGCTGCCAGTTGTCAATGACAGAATCTTTTTCGAGAACTCCTACTACCTGAACTTACCAGGTAATTTTTAGTGGAAAATGGCAATCAGTTCTAGATGAGTTCAGGTTTCCCCAGTGACGACCATGTCATGTCCTCCTTTATCAATCCACTGTTTTTGCTGCTTCCCTCTCACCCAAGAATGTTTTTTGATAAACATTCCGTGCTGAAAACCCCTTAAAATGGGCTGATAATTGAAACGAGATTGAGTGTGATGTGTGCAGTGGGGAAAAGGGAATTAGCATTTTTTAAGCTCCTACTATGTGCCAGGCACTTCCTTTGCATGCTCCCCTCTGATGCTCACAGCGAAATGGAAAGTAATTTGCATGCTTTTTGTTTTCCAGATCATGAACAGAAGATGGGAGGATTAGGGGACAGAGTCAAGGTGGCATGTTTCCTGGAGCAGGACCCAAAGTGTCTTGGCTCCAAATCAATGCTCTTTCCACTAAAGACTCTCCTTTCTTCTTCCTTCCTTCCTTCCTCCCTCCCTCCCTCCCTTTTTCCCTTTCTTTCTCCCTTCCTTTTTTTTTGTCTCTCTCTTTCTTTCTTTCTTTCCTCTCTCTTTCTTTCTTTCTCCCCTTCCTTCCTTTCTTCTTTCTTATTTTTTTAATTTAATTTTTATTTTATATTGGAGTATAGTTGATTTACAATGTTGTGTTAGTTTCAGGTGTACAGACTGTGATTCAGTTATACATACACATACATCTATTCTTTTTCAGATTCTTTTCCCTTATAGGTTATTGCAGAATATTGAAGACTCTGCTCTCTTAATGAAGGTTCATTTCTAAAGCAGTTGTGGCAAATTCAGTATTTAGCTAAGTGAAGGAGGTGATGAAGAGCCGTTGAAAACGGATTGAACAATAGTAACCTATCGACATAAAGGGAATAAGATGCATAGTGAGTGTATTTTCACTCCTGCCAGGGCTCTAGCTTCCTTTGAACTAACTCCATCCCACTGGGGTCCACTGAACCCCCAAAGCTCAGGAAAGTACCTGCCAGGTGATGAGCCCTCTGACAGGTTCTAAAAAAGGGCCAGGGAATAGAGAGGAATAAGGGAAGGAAAGTCAGCAATCTCCCAGAAGAGGAGACAGCATTTTCACTTATGTATTCAGTCATCCAGCGTTTCCTGAATACCTCACACTGTGGCTCCATGGTGAGAACACAGTGGTGACTGGCCATGTTCATATTTAAAGATCAGTAAAGAAAGCAGGTCAGTCAGTAGAATATGACTTATAGGTATAACCTGGGCCTTGAGAGTGGGAAAGAATGAGAGCTCTGGGAGTCTAAGGAGGGGGTCACCTGGCAGACTTGAGAGAATAAGGTGGTATAAGGAAGACTTTCTGGAAGAGGTGTCTAGGAATTGGAGAAGAGGTGCCTTGATATGGAGAACCATAGTGCTGGGTAGAAGAGAGATGGCTTGGCATGGATTGGGAAGGCTGAGTGTAGGTGTCTGGAGGTGAAAGTGGTAGGAGGAGGTGTGTAGCACCTCATTCTATGCCCTGATGGGACATTTTAACCTTCTCTTGTGTCTCTGGGGCCCAAGAGAAGCTATTTGGTCTGGGAGAGTCATAGTCAGTGGGACATATTAGACCTATCCTTCCACAGAGGGTTGGAATGGAATGAATTAGAGGGGGATTGTTATGGGATGAATTATGTCCCCCCCAAATTCATATGTTAAAGTCCTAACCCTCAGTATCCCAGAATGTGATTGTATTTGGGGATAGAATTTTTAAAGAGGTAAATAAGTTAAAATGAGGTCATAGAGGTTCATCCTAATCCAATATGACTGGTGTCTTTATAAAAAGAGGAGATCAGGACACAGACACAGACTGAGAAACAGCTATGTGAGGACACAGGGAGAAGGTGGCTGTCTACAGGGCCAGGAGGAGGCCTCAGAGGAAACTAACCCTGCCAGCACCTTGGTCACTGACTTGTATCCTCTAGAACTCAGAGAATAAACTTCTGTTGTTTAAGCCCCCTGGTCTGTGGTACTTTGTGATGGCAGCCCTAGCAAACTACCACAGACATCAACCCAGGTTTCCCTGGACACCAGGGAGGCATCTCTTGCTGCCATTCAGGTGAGGGATGATGGTGGCCCAGAATGTGTCCCAGGAAGTACAAAGAAAGGAGAGGTTCAGGCCACAGGATGGATGGAAAAAGATGTACCAGGTGAGTGGAAGATAACGAGAGAGGCAGGTGAGTCAGAATGATTTGTGTTGGGGAGAGGGTGACTGGGGAGATGGGAGGAGTGATGGATGACCAATAGAAGGCTAGAAGTAAGAGAATGACATCCTATCAGAGAAGGATGTGGAATTAAGACTGATTCTTTCTGATGGTTGACTCAGGCCTATTCATTAATTTCCAGGTCCTGGCTTATGGTATGTGGGCAAGTATTGAAATGAGTAAATGCCCCACTGTCCATGAGACCTTCTGCCTGTGTCCCCTCTTCCTGCCTATTCTGTGCATCAGCACTTGGATCTTTACAACCATGTGAACCAGTGGGAAGGGTTGTCCGGGGCCCCTTCCCTGGAGCCCAGCAGAATACGCTCTCTTTCCCATGCGTTTGTGCCTCGACCACCTGGGTTGGCAGTGGAAACCCACCTTGTATTGCTCCCTTGGGAATTTTTTTTCTCTGCAATTATTTATTACTTCCACAATAAAGACAAAATCAGGGCAAGATCTGTAGATAGATTTCTTTTTAATTTGCAGCAGGGCCAACCCCTCATTAACTAATTGCAGGACAGAGTTGATTACCAGCCTTTACTGGGCATTTTCATAAAGGCAGGTTGACTTTAACGACCTACTTTTTAAGGTGTAACTTAGAATGCCTTTAAACTTGGTTTTTCTGTTCTTTTAAAGGAGAACTTGATTGTTCCCTCCTCTGGGTTCCTGGAGCACTTGGAAAACCCTCTGTAACATCCCTTGCCTTGTTTTCTAAAAAATTGGCTGTACTTCATCTTTCTCTGCTTGAGGAGAGGGACTCTATTTATCCTGAGCTCTTGATGGAGCAAGAAACCTTTGAAAAGTATAGAATTGAATCCAACCAAAGGGAAGCCATTTTTTTCATGCTTGCCCAGTAGAATTCCAGGTAGCATCTTTCTTTAATCGTGAGTCATTTATTGACACATGACGGCTAAGCATGTGCTGGGCCCAGTGCTGGGCAAAGGGAAAACACAACTGGATATAACAGCCCCTCCCTGCCTTCAACCAGTTTCCAATCTAGAAGCCAGTGAAAATGCTCACATTGTTTTGTTTCTTTTTGTTTGAATTTTCTTTTGTTGGCAATGGTGGTGGTGTTCTTTTTCTCTTCTTTAATACTCATCTCTTATGGAGAAGGTATTCTAGACATATCCTAGTCCCGGGTACACCACAAAAGGGAGATTTAGAAACTAGCAGCTGCCACAGAGCTGATCAAGTATTTGTTCTGTGCCCTGGGCTGCCTCACCAAACACCACAGGCTGGGGGGGCTTAAGCACTAGGCGTTCAGTTTCTCACAGACCTGGAGACTAGAAGTCCATGCTCAAGGTTCATGGAAATTCCTGGCTTGCAGATGGTACCTTCTCACTGCAAATGTACCTTTACGCGGCATTTCCTTTGTGTGCGTGGGGAGAGGGAGAGAGAGAAAAAAGAAAGAGTAGAGAGAGAAAAGAGAAAGAGAGAGAGAGGCAGAGAGGTCTCTGGTATCTCTTCCTCTTTTTTTTTTTTTTTTTTGTGGCCTCTCCCGTTGCGGAGCACAGGCTCCGGATGCACAGGCTCAGCGGCCACGGCTCATGGGCCCAGCCACTCCGCGGCATGTGGGATCTTCCCGGACCGGGGCACGAACCCGTGTCCCCCGCATCGGCAGGTGGACTCTCAACCACTGTGCCACCAGGGAAGCCCCCTCTTCTTCTTTTTGTAAGGACGCTAGTTTATTGGATTAAGGCCCCACCCTTATGACCACATTTATCCTTTATCACCTCCTTATTAGCCTCCTCTCCAAATTCAAATACAGTCATACTGGGGGTTAGGGCTTCAACACAGGCATTTGAGGGGATACAATTCAGCTCATAAAAATGTGATTCTCTCGTTTCCTCTTTATGACGACTCTTGGAAATGGGTTCTGTTATGCTTTTCCTGAGATCAAGGAGCTTAGGTTCAGGGTTCCAGAGCTTTAGGGGGCAGAGCGAAGCTCCCAACCTCCCTTTGTCTGACTCCAAGGCCCACACTCGTAATTCCTCCTCCATGCCGAGAGCTGCCGGCCTCCTAGTCAATGGGCCACGCCCAAAAGTTTGCAACATCTTTTGTCTATTACTATGTATTTTGTTTAATCAAATGTAATAAGGTTTGTGCAAGCTGTAAACTGAAGTTATTTTCATGTAGGAACTGTATTTAGCACTGTTAATTGAATCAGTCTAGTTAGTTAGAATAGAATAGTAGCTGTTTGCCCTGTAATAAGGAAATTGAGTTTCTCAAAACAGCTAATTCACATCTTGCTACACGATGGAGCACACCACAGGCTCGGTGTCCCAAGCACCCTTACAGCCCATCTCGGGTCTGCTCCAACTGCAGTGTGGTCCAGACAAGTCATCTCATTCTTCAAGTGTCCCGACTGGCATGAGGGGACAGTAAGGGAACCTCAGCTGTTGAGTGGGGCTGGATGTATAGTATCATGTTGACTTTTCTCTGTGCTGTTAGGGGTGGGTGACAAGTGGGGAAACCAAGTCTCAGAAAGGCTCAGTAACAAGATAGAATGGCACTGGGGATGGAGAAGCATGTGGAAAAATCTCTATAGAGTATTTTTTTCTGTCCAGTATCCATTCCCTCTTCTAATAACTGTACCCCAATCTGATAACTTTGGGGGATCTGATAGAACAAAAATGGCTGCAAAGGCCTGGCTATATCTCCCATTGAAGATGAAATCTAATTCTCCGATCCTGGAATCTGGCTGAGCTTAGGGACTTCCTCTACTTTCACATTTAGTGGAAGTGATGTTCTGGGCCGTGTGAATCTAGATCAGAAGGAATCTTGCTGCTTCTGCCCTGGTCTCTTGCTCTTGGCTCTCAGGCACCACGGCATCAAGTCTAAGACAATCCATGAGAGGCTCATGTGTAGAGGAACAGAGGGCCCTGGCTGACAGCCCCAGCTCAGCTACCTACTTGCTAACCATGTTTGTGGGTCTTCCAGGTCCAGTTCAGTCATCCCAGCTGAAGCCTCATGAAACAGAGGCAAGTGGTCCCCGTGCAGCCGGGCCCAACATTCAGGTTTGTGAGTGAAATGAATGAGGGTTGATGTTTTTCAGCCACGAAGTTTGAGGTGTTTTCTCATGTAACAGTTGATGACAAAAACAGGGACTCTTGCCTCCCTCCCTAACTTTCCACCTGCAGGGTTGGGTAGAAGTGACTCCTGGTTTTCATGAAGAGTCACATGACCCAGGTCTGGCCAGCTGCCTGAGCTCTGAACTCTGAAGTTGCAAACTTCCCTGGACACAGTGATTCATTCAGGAAGTCATGTTACGAATCAAGACAATGGAGCTCAATTTGGGGACTTTTGTCCAAACTGAGAGAATGGAATTCTAGACCTTCTAGCAGTTACTACAAGAAAAGGGCCTGCCTGATCGTAAAGCCAAAATGTGGAGAGTGAAAGTCAAATTCAGAGAGACTGAGACATGAGGCCAGTTTTTGAACTCCTGGATTCAGCTATACTCGAAGCCACACTGTTCCTGGACATTTCCATTACTTTAGCCCACACTTTCTCTGTTTCCATCTCTATCTCTTTATTTTTACTCATTGGTCACCTGAAATTGAAATATAAATAACTTCCTTGTCCAGGAAGGTGCTGTTTATTTAAACTCTAGACTTAATGTTTTCTTTTCCAAAATTCTCCTTAATTCTCGTCTATTCCACCTAAATGTAGATGTGCCTGTCTCTAAGTGCTTATGTGCACATCGTTTCCCCCTTCTCTCAGCCCAACAGCATTAAGAGATCACTCGTGATGACACGGTGTGTCCTTGATTGCAGATAACCCCACATCACGTGACTCTTGCCTCGGTTGGTAAGACCCCTGGCTGGTCCTACTCGGTTGCCTTTGCCAGCGCATCTTCCCCTGCTTACCCTTAAATGTTGTGTTCTTCGGGGCCTCACCAGAGCTCCTGTGGCCCTTTTGCCACTCCACTCTCCCTGTGTGATCTCATTCATTCCTGTGCTTCCTTTACCACCCATGCTGATGATTCTTTCATACCTACAAATCTCTCCCGTCTCTCCTTCCATCATCACATGTCTTTGGCCAACACTTCTGTCCTCCTCTTCCCCTTTTAAGGATTCATGTGATTACACTGAGCTCACCCCCATAATCCAGGGTAATCTCCCTCTTTTAAGATCGTATCCTTAATCTCATCTGCAAATTCCTTTTGCCATGTTCTGTAGCATGCTCGTAGGTTTCAGGGTTTAGAGCATGGACATCTTTTGGTCATTCTTCTGCTTCCCACACTGCCTTCGCACTGTCTGTTCCCTCCGCCTGGATTCCCATTCCTCCCTCATCTACCAGGAGGACTCTTGCCCTCATGTGGCTTTCCAGAAATATCAGTTCCTCTCAGCAATCATGTCTGCCAACCCCAATATCCACACCCCCAACTCCTTGCATTGTTCCTAGGCAGAGGTGTCTTGGGACACCATCATCTGGCTCCTATTGGCTTTTACCAGGACATATCCCACTGCTTGGTAATGACTGGATTGCAAGGCAGTCTTCTCGGGTAGCACAGAAGGTGCCTAAGAGTGTGTTATTTGCGTGAGTGGCAGGATAGCCTGAGAAGCCAGGGAACCAGGTAAACTGGGTCACATGCTAGTTCCCTTACTTAAGAGTCTCTCTTGAGGCCTCAGTTTCCTCATAAGTGAAAAGGGTTTAATAATAGTGTTTCCCTAAGGATGCTGTGAGGATTAAGCTAAACATGCAGTGCCTGGCCAAAGGCTGCCATTCAGCTGGTGGTAGCAATATTCTCTGCAGTGACACATCAGGGCTATGAGATCAATGGCTATAGGTGGTTCCCAGAATAAACATTTCCGGTGTCTCACACTATTTCTCATCTTAAATTTCCTTCTGTAAATGTTCCTAAAAGTCCTGCAAGGGAATATCCTTTTAGAATACGCCCAAGGACCACTCCTTTTCCCTAGAATTGAGACTTGGAGAGAGAAGGCTGAGGCTGTTGGTGGGAATTTCAGGCAGCCCCTAATAGAGCTGGGGCACAGGGACTCAGCCAGGTGGCCTCTCTCCGAGGTGGGCAGCCTTCTCAAGAGCCCAGCCTCCTCAGGACCCTAAGAGGAAGGTAGGAGGGCCCAAGCTCCATTCATGAGCTTTTGACACGTGCAAATCCCAAACACTTGGGCTGGAAACTGGAGGTTGAGATCAGACTTCTGGCAACCCAAGATGCTGGAATTCATTGGTATTTAAAAACACTTCCTTGCCCTTTTACATTATACAGTCTAACATTTAGAGACTCCAAAATCACTACTTATTGGTACAATACAACTCGGAGAGCTTGGAAGTGGTGTTGGGAAAAAAAAAAACACACTGCATTAAGAAGTAGCAGTCTGAGGAAATGCATATGGTAAATAGGGAATTCTTCATAAACCACACAAACCTCTTGGCCTGGCCTATATGCCAAAGAATTGCAGGTTGCTGGTGAGAAATGCTTTCCTGTGTTGCCTGAACCATACAGTTCTTTTTCACAAGGTTTACCAGTACATCTGATTACATCTTATGTTGGATCTCTCTCTAACTGATTAACTGGCACAACTATTGTCTCACTAGCTGTGTTATAATGGGACAGGTCTGACCTACTACTGCAGCCCCTTAAACTGCCCAGCCTTGGTTAAGGAGCATTGTATGTGCCTTACAAGCATAGCATGAATTAATTTGGAAAACTGGCGCTCCTTGTTTAACTTTCTTTAACCTCTTGGTTGATTCTAAAGGAAATTTCTGGGGAGGGATAAATTAGGAGTTTGGGATTAACAGATACTCACTACTATATATAAAATAGATCAACAAGGACTGACTGTATAGCCCAGGGAACTATATTCAATATCTTGTACCTATAATGGAAAAGAATCTGAAAAAGAATATATATATATATATATATATATATATATATATCTGAATATAATATATATATAACTGAAAAAGAACATATATATGTGATTCAGTATATAAATAATGAATTAGATATATGTATATATATAACTGAATCACTTTGCTGTACACATAAAACTAATACAACATTGTAAATCAACTATACCTCAATAAAATTTTTTTTTATTATTTTTTATTTTTGCAGTACGCAGCCCTCTTACTGTTGTGGCCTCTCCCATTGCGGAGCACAGGCTCCGGACGCGCAGGCTCAGCGGCCATGGCTCACGGGCCCAGCTGCTCAGCAGCATGTGGGATCTTCCCGGACCGGGGCACGAACCCGTGTCCCCTGCAGCAGCAGGCGGACTCTCAACCACTACGCCACCAGGGAAGTCCTCAATAAAATTAAAAAAAAAAAAAATAAAGAAAACTTCTGGGGAAACCATGGAGCAATAGGGAGAAAAAAAATCTAATAAATTTATTATATTAGTATAACCACATTATTTCACATTTTATAAAACAATCGTTAAGAAAAGAAAGACCTCTCATAATAACCCAACTGTTAAAAGGCTGTTATTGGCCCTTTGGTGTATTTTCTTCTCCTTCTGCCCATGTGCCTGGTGTTATATGTAGCATATATGCTGTATATGCTCTTGTAGTTCTATGTGCCTTGGCACCTGTGTGTTACACTGAATGGTATGGTATCATGGTTTAGGTTTGTGAAGTGATGTCTTTGACCTAGACACTGTGACTTAACAGAAGCATGAGGAGTTTGAGTGCCAGCTTTTGGTGCTGGAACGAGGTGACCCTGAGAGAGTCACTTCTCTTGATTCGAGCATCTGTAAAAACGAACCAGTGAACCATCCTTGCTTTCCTTGAGGCTTTGCACAGATGTGTGGCCTCAGTGGGAGAGACACAAATGGTGACAGGCCGCACAAGAACTACTGTGCTGCTTTAAGAGAACTTTAAAAAGATGAGGGGAAAATAACAAAATAAACATGAACTTCAAGGAGCAGAAAGAAAACGATTCCAAAGTAAGAAGTGTGTCTGTGGGTGAATAATGCACCCTAAACTTTTCCTTTCACTCTTTCTCTCTCTGTTCCTTGTTTTTGTTTGTTTGCTTCTTCATCTCTCCGTTTTTTAAAAGCTTCTGGTACCAAATTGTTTTTCCTCTTAACGTTCTAACTTGAGAGGAACCAACAGAGAGGTCTGTTTAGCTAGAAGAAAAACACTTGAGGCTTTTATTTTTAAAGCTATGCTCTGTGGCTTTTAAAACTCTGTTTCCATCACTAGATAATAGGAGGGTCATTGGCACTTACATACTGAGATTTGAGAAAAGGTGATTTTAAAAGTTATTTTTACATATATAAAAATCTGTTGACAAAGGGCGATGGCCTCAGGTCCTTCTAGGCATCAATCAATCAATCAAACAAGAAATTTTAGGTTAAATGGTAGAATATGGTGGTGGGCTGGTAGAGAAGATTCTTCAAATTGGACTTCAAATGCAGTGGCCAACGCTGAATCTTAGTATTTTCTTCATTAAAAAAATACACACACACACACACACACACATATATATATGATTTTGCACACAGAACTTCTATCATTAAAATCAGATGGAAGAGGTGCAGGTTGAACCATGTATATATGACCCAAAGCGAAGCCCACAGTAGGAAGCCCAGAAGATCCTGCAAGCCATCACCTTATGACTCTGTCTGAAGCTCTCTAAATATGTTCCTTCATTCTATCCTTACAGCAACCCTGAGATTAGTTATTCTTTATTGTGTAGATAAGGAAACCAAAGGCCATTAAATAATTTTCCAAGTGCCCTTGGCTACAGAGAGTGGAACCCAGGCTGTCTGTTCCAGAGCCCACCCCATAAGCCCCCGTGATTAGCCACACCCCAGGAGTCCAGAATGACTGACACCTACGTCTAATTTTAGCTCCCTAACACGTGCAATTCTCCCATTTTCCATAGGAGAAGACGGGGCTTCGTTCACAGAGCCTGGGTAAATCTCAGATCATACGGTTGGTGGGCAGCAGAGAGACCCCCAACTGGTATACCTGCTAGTCTTCAAAGCCCGTGCAAGCCACTGCCAGTGTAATGACTTGCTGAAATTCTGCACCCTTCAGTGAAATTGTTGATAATGGTGGTAGCTGTCTAATTCTGCAATGTTATGGCTATCAAGCTATCTACCATTTAGGAATGAATCGTGCTCCTGTTCACACTTTGGAATATCTTTTCTTCTCAGAAGAACAAGTTGAATAAAGATGGTTAGCCCGTAAGAGTCCGCTTGGTCTTAAGGTATTAAAAAAAAGCAGCAGAAATAGAAAAGGCCACTTGTGGCATGGCTGCATGGTCTCTCCATGAAACGCACACCAAATTCCAAATGTGACTATGGTGTGATTTGTTTGGGAGTCAGGAGGGAAATGTTTGCCCTGCTTCTCCGGCCATCTTACCCCCTGAGACACTCCTGACCCATCCATTCCATGTGAGAAACTTTTGGTAAATGAGCAGCCGGTACAGCCCATGGTAGCAATAAGGCTATGAAAATTCAAGGACGTGGGTTCTGACTCTGATGCTGACAGTCACCCACTAGCTGGCTGACCTTGGCCAAGTGCCTTGATCTCCCTGTGCCTCATTATTATTTCTTCCTCCAGAACTCGGGATAATAGTGCCTAAGCCCTTGCAGGTTTGTAGCAGGGATTAGAGAAATGATGTGGATAGTGCCATGCATAGCGTAGCCAAATCAAAATCTAACATCCAGTGAAGGAAGGCTTAGCTATTAAGTGTGCCTGACTGGAAGTTCCTTAAATCCACATACATTTGGTCCAGTTATTCCACCTAGCATTTAAAGTGCTTCGAACAGTACCTGACACAGGATTAGAATTCAGTAAATATTAGCTGCTGTTATTATTATCGTTGTTGTCATTATTGTTGTCAGTCATGATCTTTATTCAGAGAACATTTTGAGTCTGCCATAAAGCAAAGAAACCAAATGGCAATGTCAGGGGGAGTTGTAGAATTCATTTTCTTTATGAAGTGTCATTAAAAAGATGCCATTGACAGTATTGGCAGCTTCATTAAGAAGTCTGTTGATGATGGTAATAAGGCTGGCACATTTGGGATTCAGATCGACACTTCTCAAGACAGAGGCAGAACTTGGGCTTGGCACGGAGATGCCAGGATGTGGCTTGGAATCTGGGAAGGGCTGGGTGCCTGGGAGAGCGGGGTCTGGATGGAAGAGCCCCAGCCTGGGATGGGAGCCTGGCACCCTGGTGCCTGAATCTAAGAGAAAGACGAGAGACCAGTAGGGAACCTTTGCCATAAGGCTGGCGAGATATGATGGGAATGGGCTAAGACAGGCACTGGGATGCACGGGGCTGGAGATGGACATGACCTTCACTGAAAAGATGAGGGCCCTTCCTCATCAGTGACATCCTGCATGGTTCAGACTTGGAGAAGAAGCAAAGTTTAACAGAAAAGAAGCAGTCAAGGACTATTTGAACCCAGATGTTTAAAAAAATTGATGTGTGATCATCTTGGCTAGGGGAACAGGTCTACCTATAACTGGTGAGTGGCCCAGGACATTGGAGGTAGGTGAGCCAGACCATCTCTGGGGTTGTCTGAAATCCTAAACTTGGTTCTGACCTGCCTCTTCCCTCCTCCTCTCCTCCTTTCCTCCCCATCTCTTTGTCTTCCTGCCATCTTTCCATTTTGTCTTCTGAGAAATATTTATTCCCGTCTCTTTTGTGTTAGACCAGATTCTGTGCAGAACCAACAAATGGACATACATTTATTTTGTGGATCTCTGGTTGGGAACCACCGGCCAATATTTAGCATCTCCATTCCAGCGCAGTGTCTGCGAGGATAAAGTAGGAAATGGTCTTCCCAGTCAGGAAGTAGAATTCAGTCATAACAGCATTTGATTTTTAATGGGGAACAATCACTAATAGCGGTTTTAGAGGTAGATCCCAGTTCATCCCGCTGCCACTCTGACACCTGTCAGTCAGTCCAAGGCTGCCTCTTCGTCTTTTATCTGATTCAAATGTGAATGTGTTTAGGGAATAGGCTTGCATTCAAAATGTAAATAGGTGTCTTATTCTTCCTCTTAAAGCTATTACTGTGATGCTGGATGTCTCACTGTAGTTAAGGGTCTGTCAGCATCTACATTAAAGAGCCTTATTTTCTGAGGCTTAAAATGCCATTAAAATCTGTTCGACTTGGTTCTTAAATGGTCAAATTATCCAAATTTCTTTAAAAAAAAGTCTACTTTGCTCTTTATTCATTGGTGAAAATATGCACATCCTTGTGGTTTCTTGGTTTCAGAAGACTTGCAGTGTTTCCATGATTAATAAGCTGACATTTTCCCCTCCTGGCCTGAGCGCCTTTGGTCATTTTGACTTTTCTTTATAAACATCCCTCATGTTTATCAGAAGGCTGTTGTTAATTTAGGCAGGAATTAAGGTTGTATGAGGTACTTCCAGCATACTTGGGGCTCTTAGATTTTTGTAAAGAGAGAAAAAGAGTGAAGATGCGTTTAAATGAGGCTGTGCCAGGACACTCTGTGTATTAAAATATTGTCTCATTTAAACTGCACAATAGCCCTTTGAGGTAAGGATTCTCATCCCTCTTTTACAAGTGAGGAAACTGAAGTTCTGAACTGAAACAGTGGAATTGTGGTTGAAAACCAGCATCTAAGCCCATGACCTTTGCACTCTACCATGACCCATCCTCAAAAATCTTTGTGATATTTGTGCATATGCCAAAGTTCAACCAAGACACAAAATCAAGGTCAAACATTTTAAGAGACTTCACTAACTCCAGTGGTTTTGGTGGAATTCCTTTTCTAAAGGCTGGTCTTACTTGTTGTGAGCCAGCCTCCCTCTTTTTCTTCCTTTGACAAATACTCATTGAGCATGTACTGTAATAAGCCCTATATAGTCATCACAGTTAAATAATTGCACTTATCTCGGCAATAATTCACAATTAACAGTTTCTGCTTCAGAGCTGTCGCACACGTCATTCTGTCTGCTTATGAGGCCCCATCTAACCTTTGTCAGTTCTTTAAAGCTAAGAGAATTGTCCTGGTTTGCCTGGAACAGTTTACACAGTTCACACTGTTGGCCAAGATTAATTATCAAAGGTTTCATCTTTTGTGCTCAAAAACGTCCTAGTTTGGATGGTAGCAGATATGGTTACCCTCTGCAGGGGCCAAATCTAGCCTTGGCCCCTCAGCAAGACTTTCCCTGAGAATCCACCCCACTAGTATTAAGACAGATTTCTCTAATCTCTTATTACTTTTCTGATCAGTTCCTCCCAATTGGTCAATTAAGTATTCTCTGAATGTTGCACTTGTATTTCTTTTTAAAAACATTTTATTTTCTATTGGATTATAGTTGATTTACAATGTTGTGTTAGTTTCAGGTGTACAGCAAAGTGATTCGGTTATACATATAATTATATCTGTTCCTTTTCAAATTCTTTTCCCATTTAGGTTATTATGCACCTGTATTTCCTGATGTTGACAGTGTCCTTTGCTCTGTATCCTTCATGCCCTCCATGATAAAGATGGAGGATGCTCAATAGATATTGGTTGAATTACTGGGCAAGCGAATTAATGGGAAAGAAAACCCTCCTTCTCCTGCTCCCCACTTTGGCCAATTCTAAGGCTTCTCCTCTGTGAGGACCAGCTGCAAGGTCATTTATACAGGAGTCCTTTTGTAGGTCCCCCAAATTATCCAATTTGACTTTGTCTTTATCTGTTTTGGTACTTATCCCACAGCAAGATTTGAAAAAGTTGCACGTGGTCTCTCTCAGTGCCTGGTACCTAATGGTGCTCAAGAATAAATGAATAAGTGGAGGAATGTCCTCTTGAATCATGCTTCTTCACTATGGTTTTCCGAATAAGCTGGACACCTCTGAGAACTTTCAGACTGAGGCTGCATTCCATTTCCTATAATAGTTATTTTAAATGACAATAATTTCACTAAAGCTTTAAATGTAAACCCTGGCAGGTAGTAAACTGTACTAATTATTTCATTTACAGGAGCTGGCTTGAGATGTACATACTAATGTTTTTTTCTCACCCCAAACTCACATGCATACTTGGTGAGTTTTCTTATCTTTCAGGTCAGGGACGGGTATTTTGCCTGTAGTAATAACGTGGGAAGCTCCCTGAAACAGGATGTTATGGTGGTCGGGGGCATAGACTTTGGATTTAGAAATATGTATTAGTTATCAATTGTTGTGTAATAAATTATCCCCAAGCTTTGCAGGTCAAAACAACACGCATTTATTATCTGACAGTGCTTGTGGGTTGGGAATCCAGGCGTGGCTTAACTGGGTACCTGTGATGCAGGGTCTCTGACAAGGCTGAAATCAAGGCTTTGGCCTGGGTTGCAGTCACTTTGAACGAGGTTGGATCGGGAAGAATCTTCTTCCAAGCACACTCACACCTCACATGGCTGTTGGCAAGTTCCTCGTGGGCTGGTAGACTCAAAACATCATGTTCTCACTGTCTGTCGGCCAGAGACATAAAAGTTTCTTGCAGTGTGGGCTTCTCCATAGGGCTACTCACAATACGGCAGCCTGCTTCCTTCAGTATGAGGGCTGAGAGAGAGACTGAGGGTGTCGGCCCACGGTGGGGACCATTGTCCTTTTGTAACCCCATTCCAGAAGTGATACCATTGCTTCTGCTGGACTCTATTCACGAGCAGCAGGTCGGTAAGTCCAACCCAGACTCAAGGGCATTACACAGAGTGTAAACACTAAGTGGTGGAGACCACTGGGGCCATCTTAGAAGCTGTCTGCCACAACATGCCTGGGTCCAAATCCTGGTTCTTTCTTTCAATCTCTGTATGTCTTCAAAGAATTTACTTAACTATTCCAATGATCAGATTTTTCATCAATTACATCATGTCTACTTTAGAAGGTGGTTGATAGGATGAAAATAATTTTTGTGAAACACACATAATAGGTGCTTGATAATGGCTGTTAGGATCGTTATTACTGTAATTAATCTTGGCGAGTGCCGGGGGCTTTTGACTCTCAATCCCGTGTCCCCGGGAACACAATCTCCTCATGGACCCTGTCCCTTCGACTGAGAACACTATCATAGTTTCAAACTCACCTGGTTTTGAGTGGCTTTCTTGGCATGAGTCAGTTCTTTTGTGCTCTCTTCTCTTCTTTGGAAGGTGATTTATGGCACTGACTCTGTCACGTATGTCAATATTTTTAAGGCAATGGCATCAGCAACACACTGAGAGGATTTGTTTATTCCTAGTAATGCTTCCTGCATTTTCCCCCTGCCATTCAGTGTATATGCACTGCCCCCGCCCCCCAACCTCCTTTCCCCACTGTTAGAATTCACAGCATTTGATAACTTCTGCTTGTTCAGAGAGTCTTCCTCCACTAGGGCTAACAGCTAAGAGACAGTGTCCCCAGCATCTGACAAATACGGTAAGTAGATTCATACGAATGAATGAAGGATTTGAGTGTAAGGGTCACCATCACGTCTGATGCAGGACTTCTGCAGCCGCCTCCTCGTGACCCTCTGCTTCTCATCTTGCACCCTCTGCCTCATACTCCATGCTCTGCTCGAGTCCTTTTTGAACAACACAAGTCTGACTGCGGACGTGCTCCATGAGGATACTTGTTGAGCTCATTCATCCAATGAATACTTCTGGGCACTGACTATAGAGCTACCATGATGAGCAAAACCAGATGTGGTCTCTGTCCTCAGGGGAAGACAGACTGTAATTGAATAATCACTCACATGCAGCTGCCCATCCCTGAGAATGCAATAAAGGAAAAGTGAATGGTGTTTTGAGAGTATTCGTGTAGCTGAACCCAACCTCGACTCGAGATTGGGGAAGACTTGACTATGTGGGTCAGTGGGAGAGGGGGCAGAGAAGGAATGACTCTTCTAGGTAGAGGGGACAGAGGACAGCATGCCCAGAGGACCTGAGATGGGGTGGCGGGAACCCTGCTACAGTTTGGATTGCTGGTCAGTGAATACCTACTCCACGCTCCTCCCATGGCGGGCAGTTTATTTTCTATTCCCTTGACTTTGGGCTTGGCCATGTGACTTGCTTTGCCCAGTGGAATGTTAGTGGACACGACATGAGCAAAGGCTTGAAATATGCTTGCTTGGAGGAACTTAGCTTCTTATGCCTCATCCCTCAACATGACAGGAACATATCCTGGGTAGCTCGCTGGTCCTAGAAGGATGAGTGACACACAGAACAGAGCCATTCTGCCCAACCCCACACCAGAAATTTTCAGTGGGGCTCTCCTGCCAACCCACAGATCCATGAACATGTTAATAATTACTTTTGGTGGATGCCACTGAGTTTGGGGAAAGGTGGGATGGTTTTAGGAACATAAAGCGGGTCAGACAGGCTGGGGCAGAGATAGAAATTTGGATAGTGGTGCAAGATTCAGCTGGAGAGGAGCAGGCATCACATGATGCTGGACTTTGAAGGTCAGGATGAGAATTTTGTTTTTTCCTCTGTGCTAGGGAACTAGGGAATATTTCAGCAGGGGAACGGCATGGTCAGATTTATGGAGAACACACTGGAGAGGGTTAAGAGTTCCTCTTTTAGAAACCACACCTTTGCACGAGCTGTAACCTCCGACTGGGAATTGTTCCCCACCCCTTCACCCACCTATCCAATTTCTAGAACCATGTTATTTTGAGTGACCGCAAATGTTTCTTTTCTATGAAGTCTCATGACAGGTGTGTTTCGTATTCCCTTAGTTGAGTTCCCAGGCCACTGTTTTTTTTTTTTTTTTCCAGGACCTGTCACACATAATTGTCTCATCTGGTAGTCCAGTGGCTAGGACTCTGCGCTTTCACTGCCAAGGGTGCAGGTTCAATCCCTGGTGGGGAAACTAAGACCCTGCAAGCTGCGAGGTGGGGCAAAAAAAAAAAAAAAGAAAAAAGAATTAAAAATTGTCTTATCTCTTATCTCCAACCTAGACTGGAACACCCTTGAAGAGGGGGTTCATGACTTTTTTATCTCTGTATCTTTATATCTGCTTCCCTGTGTCTGTTGTCCTCTGTATCCCTGTGGACAGGATCTATCCAGGAAACAGCAGGTGCTCACTAAATAGTTCTTTAAAGAATGAATTAACAATCTTACTCTTTGTGGTTAATTATTATGTAGCAGATGAAAATCCATCCGTTTTTGGTTTTCCCACCTGCAACATGTGAAGAATAATGGTGTCCCTCTTTGGGCTGTTATGAGGATTAAGCAGGTTAGTCTAGATTGAACAGTTACTGGCAATTCAGGGGCATTCCAAAATGTTAGCTAATTAAGGTCCTGTAAAGGTTTTGCAATGAGTGATGAGTGAATAAATGACAGGAGTGCATATATCCACTGAGGCCTTAATGAAGGGACCCCCGGCCCCCCACAGAAGGAGGGAAGAACAAGCAGTGTACAAAAGGTGTGGGGTGAACAACTCCTAAATGATCAATAGGTTGGACACCAGATCTTCTTGTTAAGATTTGGCACATTTAATTGAAAGCCTCCAGATTACGGACCAGTTCAGTGAGTCTGAAACTGAAGGTTCTCTTCTACAGCTCCAAAAGCTCCAGGGAGCCCCAGAACACAGTTGGGGTTCAAATACAGCAAAGTATTGGTGTCACACTTAGGTTTGCTAAAAAGGCATCCCTGGCAGAAGGTAACTACTCCCTAAACCCAAATGCTCATTCCCCAACACCTGGAGGGCAAAATGTGCCCCATCTGTTATCACTGTATACCTCAAAACATCCAGTGTATATATATATATAAATTACACATTTGTTGAGTATCTGAATGAACAGATGATTAAGATTCCATGGCAGTCCCCAACCTAAAGAAATTTATGATACTGTCCAGGAGATTAATAATAATTGTAAAAGGATAAAATGACTTTGGTGTTAGTCCAGTGGCAGTGAGGGTTAGAAGATGCATCTTAAGGGGCGTGGTGACGGAATCAGAGGACAGCTGAGGCTACGGGGCCCCGTAGCAATAGCAGCGGCCAGGAAGCAGGGACAGCTGAGACCCTTGGTTTCTCCCACTGGAGGGTCTCGTGCCTTTTCATTCCCAGCACTCTCTGCCCCCATCACAAATGTATCACCCGCCTCCATTGGGATTTGAAAAAATCTTATTTACACCTAGGCTTGTCACTTCTCGACTTGAAGTCTAACATGCTTCCTAATTCACGTAGAATTCGTTTGACTCATGTAAACTGCATTACAAAAAGAGGAGCGATGCGATAAATTACTAGTGACAGAGGCCAGGCTGGATCGCAATTATTTTTATAAGCCCCTGGTAAGCAATGATGTTCTGTTTTTACAGCACATAATGTCCCAGCATTATTGAAGTGCTGGCAGCATCCATGAAACACATCTGTGTTAACCAGTCAGCAGGTACCAACTCCAGGAGAAAATATGGTGGTTGGAGAGGCCCAATCTGCCCCATGGTTTCAAATCACTGGGGTGGCCCCGTCTGCTCCTGACGTTTTCTAATGGGAGGGATTTGGAGTGGAAAGTGTGAGTGAAAACAGTGTAGCCAGGAAGACTTGGATTCCCATCTCCTTCCTGTTTTCTTACTAGTTATAAAAACCGAACTAACCTATCACTCTGACAGCTCTTTGCTTATAAATTGGGAATTGTAATACGGTCAACAGACAGGAGGAGAAGAGGTCATGGGATATCTAAACTAATAGTGATACAAGCTAATATTTGTTGCACACTTACATGTACCAGGCACAAAGTGGCATTTTTTTTTTAACATCTTTATTGGAGTATAATTGCTTTACAATGGTGTGTGAGTTTCTGCTTTATAACAAAGTGAATCAGCTATACATATACATATGTTCCCATATCTCCTCCCTCTTGCATCTCCCTCCCCCCACCCTCCTTATCCCACCCCTCTAGGTGGTCACAAAGCACCGAGCTGATCTCCCTGTGCTATGCGGCTGCTTCCCACTAGCTATCTATTTTACATTTGGTAGTGTATATATGTCCATGCCACTCTCTCACTTCGTCCCAGCTTACCCTTCCCCCTCCCCGTGTCCTCAAGTCCATTCTCTAGCAGGTCTGTGTCAAAGGGGCATGTCTGATGTGCATTATCTTGTTAAGCCCTGAGACCCAAGCCCCCCACCCCCCGAATCGGATATTATTATTATTATCATTGTTATTTTACAGTCAGGGAGACTAAGAGGTATAAAGGTTATTTTTATATTTGTCCAAGACTCTATAGCTGAACCAGAACTTGAGCCCGTGTCGGTCTCAAGTCCAAGATGAAATTTTGGCCAATAAGTTGTCCTGCCTCATCACAGGTAGCCAGTCTTTAGAAAACCCTTACTTGTCCCAGGGGAGATCTGCATTTCAGAATTGCCTTGGGAAAGGCCTAGCCAGGGTCTGGGGCATGGGAAGCTCCCAGTCGAGGTGGTCTGGCTTTGAGCATATTGGCTCAAGGTCCATATAGCCACACAGAGTTTATCTTTGCCTTTGCTAATCAGCTTCCCCGGCTCCAGAATATGGACAGGGTGTGGTGGAGGTGTTTGCGAATCTGAATCGTGCAAATCTGAAATCGTGATGTATCATGTATTAATAGTCTTAGATTATGCACAGATTTCGAAAGAATGCCAACCCTGCTTTACATTTCTTCCTCCAGAGAATTAATCTTGAATTGTACTAGTTTTGAATTATGTGAGGCCTTTGGGTATAGGCCTACATCCCTTGCAAGAAAATTAATCACCCTATAAATGACTTAACCCCCCCTCTCAGGGCTCCATGGTGGAGACTGTAAGAGAGAATGCAAATTAAAGGACTCAAGGGCTTCCCTGTTGGCGCAGTGGTTGAGAGTCCGCCTGCCGATGCAGGGGACACGGGTTCGTGCCCCTGTCCGGGAAGATCCCACATGCTGTGGAGCGGCTGGGCCCGTGAGCCACGGCCGCTGAGCCTGCACGTCTGGAGCCTGTGCTCCGCAACGGGAGAGGCCACAACAGTGAGAGGCCCGCGTACCGCAAAAAAAAAAAAAAAGGACTTAAGACAGCGGCATCATTCAGAATACCTGAGCCCCCTCCCCTGCCCTCCTGTCCTGTTACTAACCTTCCCATAAGCTGGTTTCCTCACCCCCTGGTTCTCCCGTCCTGCTACATACTTACAGGTTTCCAAACTCAATCTAAGGCTTTTTGTCAAAGGCCACTTCCTGGATTCCCCAAAGTTTCATTCACCCCACATTGCAGGGCAGAGTGCCCCTTGTTCTGCCTCCACTTTCTCTTTTTTTTTAAGTTTTTTGATGTGGACCATTTTTAAAAGTCCTTATTGAATTTGTTACAATATTGCTTCTGTTTTATGTTTTGGCTTTTTGGCCATGAGGTATGTAGGATCTTAGCTCCCTGACCAGGGATCGAACCCACACCCCCTGCCTTGGAAGGCGAAGTCTTAGCCACTGGCCTGCCGGGGAAGTCCCCTCCACTATCTCTTTAAGTGGGTGTGAGACAGGCTGGGACCTGGGACCTGGGACCCTTTTCAGCAGTGCTGCAATGCTTACACCTGGACTAACATCTCCTCGAGCTACAAAATACAAAGAAACTATAAGGGACTAAAAATAACTGCACCCATGTGCAGTTGGGGCAAATTATGGACAACAATACACAAAAAGACCCAAAAAAACCCCCAAAAAACCCAACTGCCACTTCTGAAGAGCCAGGAACAAAAGCAGGGTACCGGGCATACACCACTACCAAAGGGGTGGGCATCCCACCTAAGCCACACCTCCAACCCTACCCTCACTCCATATAAAGAACCAGCTCCCCCCTCTCCCCTAGGGGAGCAGGCAAGGGAAACTGTTACTTGTTTTCACTCCACTCTGCTGCAGCAGGGGCCCCAATAAAGCCTTGCCTGAATTTCTTGTTTGGCCTCATATTAATTTCTATTAATTGGGGAAGGTCAAGAACCCTAATGGGTAACAGACACAGGAGCAGGGGATGCTAGAATGTGCTCTCCCCACTAGAGGGAACTTCAGAATGGTGCCCTATGGAATGTGGGTCCGTACGGCTGCGTCTTTGACTTTTTTTTTTTAGTTCGAATTGGGTAGATTTATGAAAATTTCCAGATTCGTAAAACACTCTCTTGGCCTGACAACTTTGGGATACCAGTTTGTGATGGCTGGCTTAATATCTAGCTTCCTCCTTCCCCCCACTCCAGAATCCTTGATCCACAGAAATCATACTTTTCTTGCTAATCTGTTGTGTTCTTTCTCGTGCAACCCCACTGCTGGGGGAAAGGACAAGTTGCAGAACATTATTTGACCTATTTCAAAGAAAGCCACCGTGGGGAGATCTGGTAATAGTGGATGACCTCATCCAGCACCTTCATTTTCAAGTGAAGAAGCTAAGAGATTCTCTACCTCTGGGGCCCTGCAGAAGTATCTGCAGAACGTTTAAAAAATCTCTCTTAGCTTGCTAAGGCTGCCATAACTGAGTACCACAGACTGGTGGGGGTGAGGGTGAGGCTTAAACAACAGAAATTTATTTCCTCAAAGTTCTGGAAGCTAGAAGTCCAAGATCAAGGAAGGCTTGGTTTCGTTCTGAGGCCTCTCTTTTTGGCTTGTAGGTGATCATCTTCTCCTTTTGTCTCCCCATAATCTTCCCTCTGTACCTGTCTGTCTTCTAATCACCTCTTCTTTTTTTGTTTTTTGGCTGCGTTAGGCCTTAGTTGTGGCACGCATGATCTTCACCAGGACAGGTGGGATCTTTCTGTTGTGGTGCTCGGGCTTCTCTCTAGCTGTGCTCTCTAGCTGTGGCGTGCGTGGGCTCCAAGGTGCATGGGATCTGTGGTTGGCGGTACGTGGGCTCTCTAGTTGAGGCGCGCAGGCTTAGTTGCCCCGCAGCATGTGGGATCTTAATTCCCTGACCAGGGATTGGTCCCCTGCATTGGAAGGTGGATTCTTTACAACTGGGCCAGCAGGGAAGTCCCTAATCTCCTCTTCTTAAAAGGACCCCAGTCCTATTGGATGAGGGCTCACCCTAATGACCTCATTTTACCTTAATTATGTCTTTAAAGGTCTTATCTCCAAAGACAGTCACGTTCTGAGATACCGGCGGTTACGGCTTGAACATACGAATTTTGAGGGGATACAATTCAACCCATAACACTTTACCCTCTGTCCCCCTCCCCCTCCCCCCAAATTCATGTCCTACCTGTGTGCAAAATACATCCTTCCCATCCCAACAGCCCTAAAAGTCTTAACCCATTCTAGCATCTGCAGGAAGTCCAAACTCTCATCTAAATATCACCTAAGCCAGATGTGGTTGAGACTCGAGTTACGATTCACCCTGAAAAAAAATTCCTCTCTAGCTGTGAACCTTGGGAATCAGACAAGTTTCCAAAGTACCTTGGTGGGACAGGCATCAGATAGACATTCTCATTCCGAAAGGGAGAAATCAGAAAGAAGAAAAGGGTTGTGAGTCCTAAGCATGTCTAAAGTCTATCCTGGGAAATTCCATTAGATTTTAAGGCTGGAGAACAATCCTCTTTTTTGCTCCATGCTCTGGCTGGGCCCACGAGGACCACCTGGGTACCATCTAGGAGCTTCCGTTATGGTGTCTAGTCATGTCCCACCATTATCTTGGCAAACACCTCCTGTTTTCTAAAGACCTCACTGTGTGCCAGAAACACTTCACATGTGTACATTGACTCATTGAATTCTCATCGCAGCCTGAAGAGGGAAGAGCAGTGGTCATCTCCAATTTGTAAGCAGCTTTTGTCAGGAAAGAGCTCTCTGCAGGGGGCCCCTCTTGTCTTGTCACTAACCTTAAACGAGGCACCCTCATGCTTTACCCATCTCTGGCCCAAACACACCTTTCAAATCTTTTGGGGTTTTTTTTTTTTTTTTTTTTTTTGCGCTAGGCGGGCCTCTCACTGTTGTGGCCTCTCCCGTTGCGGAGCACAGGCTCCGGACGCGCAGGCTCAGCGGCCATGGCTCACGGGCCCAGCCGCCCCGCGGCATGTGGGATCTTCCCGGACCGGGGCACGAACCCGTGTCCCCTGCATCGGCAGGTGGACTCTCAACCACTGCGCCATCAGGGAAGCCCTCAAATCTTTTGATCACAGAATACTTTGCATAATCTGTTGGTTCTTTCTGCAGACCAAAGAAGTAGAAATGAAGAGTAAGTAATTAACAGATGACCAGATCTCTTCCCTAGCTTCCCCTTCAGGAGTCTCATGAACAAACTGTGTGAACAAGATAGCATCTAAAGAAAGATCACAGGAAGTTGACGAGCCTGCCCATAAACCTGTACGCAGTGGGGAATGGCGATGACTCTGACCCTGTATCTCAGTGATTAACTGAGACTTCTCCTTTTCCCTTTAAAACTTTCATGGCCGAGCAGAATCTTCGGAGGTGGTTTCTGGGGGATGCTGAGTCCATCGTCTCCCTAGATTGCTGGCATTCCGAGGTAAGCAACTTTCCTTTCTTCCAACATTGTCTCTCTCCAGTACTGATTTTTGAGCGGCGAGCAGCAGAGCCTGAGTTCGGTAACAATTTGACAGAGAAAGAAAGACACAGAGAGGTCACATCCCCTGGATGGGGCTGCACACCTTTTCACTGGAGTTGCTAGGATTTGAATCCAGGCAACCTGACCCCAGGACTCTTGCCCATGCCAGGGGAGGCTTCTGCTCACCAGCTTTGACCATCTCTGACCTGACGTGTCAGTGCCAAGTGCTTATCTGCCTGGGTGTTTAATTCCCCACCCCCAAAAGGAGTTAGACGAGAGAGAAATCCTTGTCTTGATCTTTGTGTTGTTGTAGGGACAGTGCTTGGTGTGTGGTCCACCCAGTGAGTATTTGTCAATGATGCATGAATGGGAGGAGGCTGCGATCCCTCCCTGAAAAGTTGAACCAATTAAAACTCAAAATCAGTTTAGCGAGGCACCAAATGGCAGGATCCCAATGGTCTCGGTCCCTCTGCAGAGTTGCTGGAAACCTCTTTCCTTTCTGGGTAGACCTCCTCTGCTTTGCCTCGCAGAGGCAAGTCTGGCTGGGACTCCTGTCTCTATCCTTGCCAATCCAGCCAATAATTAGTGTCTGTAGGTGGAATCTACTTATGAAGAAACACAAAGTCTCAGAAGGTTGCAGATGCCATTCGTAAGTGTCCAGTGATCTGCAGCCACACTGGGATTCATGGAGCTGAACTAAATGATTTGCCTAAAAAAAAAAAAAAAAATAATGTTCGTTCCACAGGTAGAACCTCTTAATTCTGGTTACACATGTCAGCATATTATGACTGGAAGCTGTCAGGTTCTAATGACTAAAATTTCATTTTTTCAGGCTTTTCACGCTGTGTTTGAGAACTATAGATTGGAAATAATACTGCAGCTAAGTTTCTTCCTTATCTGGTAAATTTAGCCATTGCTTTCCTTGCTGTATCTTTTTAAAAAAATGTTCATGTTTACCTTAATACCTTGAATAAACTAACCTCACGCTTCACTCAATAAACAGGGGGAACAAAACAAAACAAAACAAGCACTGTGGTGTTTTTCTTCCTGAAGCTGCTGCCCATTTTATGGAATGTAATGTGATTCGACAGCTGACAGATTCAAGGCAAAATTATTTTTACTTGGTAGAGTGGATCAAAGCATGGGTTATTTTAAATAAAGAACCTTAGTGCAGTTTTTTTTAAAGTGAAGTATATTGTGCACCCTTCACATAGATAAACAACCTTGACGTTGGATGTAACTTGTTTTATTATCCTTGAAATGGCAACTCGTTGACATGATATTCAAGAAATAGAAATATCGCAGTCGCGTTCCCCTACCTCAGATACTATACCAAATAGGAATGATCGATCCTTTGTTTTTTACACTTGTTCCTGAATGCTACATGCAGAGCAGGGAAACCAAGTTCCAATTTAAATTGTTAATAGATTGGTCGCAAAATTTATGTTATCCATGTCCAACAAATCATGAATAAAAGCTTATGAAAGGCTCGATGGTCGGCATTGAATTACTCATTCTTTCCCCCGTAAAAAGCCTTTAGCTCGAGACTGACCAAAGAATTTTAAATCTCTCATTATCTCTAAGTCATTGCTCAAAGTGTCCCTAAATGGGATTAAACAATCGTCACTCAGATTTCCTGAAATGACTGCCCCTTCTACCCCATACTTGACTTAAGTGAAGGCTAATGATGTTTTTAGGAGAAAGGAAAGAGGTAGATTTTCCTTGAGTGACTTTCCAAGACTCTAGCATCCCATCCGTTATGGGAAAGCTTCTCTGCCAAGATGATTTATTTCGTCTCTTTGTCAGAAGATTTGGCTCGGGGACAGGCAGGTCCAAATAGACTTAATGACCATGTTGGCACCTCCATGCAGTGTGGTGACTCCAGTGCAGAAGAAGACTGGACACAAAGCCCCCTGCCCCCCTCCAGGTGCTGCTTCCTACCCTTGGGAGACTGCAAGGGCAAGGCTGGGCACGCAGGGAGCTTGCTTCAAACAGCCCGGGGTGGAGGCAGTGGCAGTCAATACACACAGTCAGTCTCTGGCTCCCCCTCCCTCCTGTCCTTTCTTCCCTTTTTTGCTCCTTCTTTAATTTGTCAGGCTTTAGGGAGTGTCCGCCATGCACCAAGCTTAATGCCAGCTGCTGGGACACCCGGACGGATTAGGTTCATGGTTCTCAAGTGGGGAGCTGGTTTCCTAGGGGCCCAGACCAGCTCATATACTGAAACAACCACAGGGTGTGACCACATGGCTGCTGGCCAGTGTGCCCAGTGGGAAATGTCCAGGGTCAGGTGTGAGGCTAGTCTGGCTGGGACTCCTGTCTCTATCCTTGACCTTTTGGACCCTGACGAGGATTCACTTGCGAAGGACTGACTGTCACACAGTAGGCCCTCAAGAATTGAACACTGTCATTATAAGAGTGTCCCAGAGGCAGATACAAGGGGCTATGGGGATGCAGGAAAATCTGGACTCCTTTACACAAGGGAGACAGGAAAGATTTCACAAAGGTGTGAGAAGGTTGACCAGATGCAGAGGACAGTTGGCTTACCCTGGGTAGAGTGTATTTCAAGGGGAGAAAATGAAATGAACTGAAAATAAAAATGAAACCGTTTGAGTAGGTGTGAAAAAATTGTGACAAAGGCCGATAGGGTCCAGGAGGTACTTGCACATGTAGATCACAGACCGGCCACTAGGGGGAGGAGTGAGATTTCAAGGGCTAGAGGGTTCTTACCCATTGTTGCCAGACCTGAGTCAGAAAGATACATGCACCCCAATGTTCCTAGCAGCATTATTTATGATTGCCAAGGTATGGAATCAACCTGAGTGTCCATCAACAGATAAATGGATAAAGAAGATGTGGTACATGTATACACTGCAATACTACTCAGCCATAAAAAAGAACAAAATGTTGCCATGGGCAGCAACATGGATGAACTTGGAGGGCATCATGCTAAGTGAACTAAGACAGAAGACAAATACAGTATGATATCACTTGTATGTGGAATCTAAAAAATACAATAAACTAATGACTATAACAAAAAAGCAGACTCACAGATATAGAGAACAAGCTAGAGGCTACCAGTGGGGAGGAGGAAGAATGGCAAAGAGGGGTAGGGGAGTGGGAGATACACATTATTGGGTGTAAGATAGGCTACAAGAATGTATTGTTCACCATGGAGAATATAGCCAATATTTTATAATAACTCTAAATGGAGCGTAACCTTTTAAAATTGTATAAAACTAAAAAAATTTAAATGAAAGAAAACTGGAAAAAAAAAAAAGAAGCCAGAAATCTGGCTTGTGATGCAAACATCTCAAATATTAAAAGTGAGAAATCTATCTTAAAAATTCTAAAGACACTGCTCAAGATAAACCAAATATATCTACAGGTCATATAAAGATTGTGGCCAGGCAAATATCTATCTCTTCTCTGGACACATTGATTTCATTCTTTCATTCAAAAACTAGTTGCCAGGGATATATCAGAGCAGTTAACTCAGTAGATGGTACTGTGGTTGGTGCTGATCAAGGTGGGATTTGAAGCCCAGCTCCAGAACCTAACAAGCTGGCTGACTTGGGGTCAGTTACTGAGTCTCAGTGACAACAGCCTTACAGGCTTGAAGATTCGAGGGGATGCAGGTGAAGCTCTGGTACCTGATCTGGTGCTCCGTGCATGCCTCACAAAGATTTCCCTTTGACTGAACAGGGTAGAAGAGAGTTAGATGGTGCCGAGCTGTGGCCCGGTGTGCAAGATGCAGCAGCAAGATGGATGAGGGAACAGGTGCAAATGGAGTGACCTCAGGTCTGGTCGTTGGAGCTGCCCTTTGTCAGCAAAGGTCAGAAACGCGGTATGGCCAGTCTGCAAAGGACAGCTTCCGGGGCTTGGCGGGGTCAGGAGTGAGCCATCTGCAGTGACCATTCCAGGGGCCTCATTTCTTCATGGCCACAAGCCTCAGACTCTGGTTTCAGACTCTGATGGGACAGAAAGGCAAGTATCTTAGGAGACACCTACAGCACCCGCAGGAAGAGTTTGGCAGTTGGCATCATGACCCAAGATGCTCAGGTGGGCCCTCTGTCTCAGGTGGGATCACCCTGCCAAGCCCTCAAACATTGCATGTTGAGGTCAGGTTCCATGTTTATCCTATTTGCAAAATTAGTCATGTTTATTGCAGAAAATATGGACAAGTGTAGAAAAAACTACAGAAGTCACCTCTCTCCATCTCCTGAGCACGTTCGCATTGACCCCGCCAATCTTTTCACTTTGCATTTCTAGATCTTTTATGTTTAGCTGGGCCCTTTTGTTTGGTATGATGTTGCTTTCAAAAGAGACACCTGTCTGATATCCAAAAAAGGAATGGTCAGGACTCTTAGATGTTTGACCTGTGTCTGCCTCAGTAAGGTCACACTCCCCATTCCCTACGCCAGGCCTCTGCTGCCTCACCTTCTCTCCCACCCTTGCCCTCTCTCCTTCTAACCTCTCCAGACTGGACTGGAAACCTAGGTCCTTTGGATTCTCCTCATTTTCATCCCATTTCCTTCTTTCTTGCAGCTTTTTTTTTTCCTCTTTAAACAGTCACTCTCTGTTAGGGTTACCAGATAAAATACGGGATGCCCTGTTGAATTTGAATCTCAGTTACACAATGAATAATTTTTTAGCATAAGTTATGTCTCTTTGACATACTTACCCACTGTGTGTCTGAAATGCAAATTTAACTGGGCATCCTGTATTTATTTGCTAAATCTAGCTACCCCACATATAAATCAAATAAGCTGATCTTTACTTCTTTTAGCTCATATCTCTACAGTGAAGTCTAGGAATAAAGAAAGTTAGTTATGAAAGTCAGAGCCCCCCCTTGGAGGGCTTGGCTGGACTGGGCAAACCAACATGTTTATTTTTTTCATATATATGTATATATATATATATATATATATATATATAGTTATATATTTCTCATATATTGAATATATATTCACATTTTATATTCAAAAATATGTATTTTATGAAAGTTGGTTCTTACAGTGCATATATATGTGCACACACATACACACATATATATATACATATCATCCTTTTTTTTTCTGTAACAGCACATTAATATTTTTCCTATACCATTAAATATTTGGGGGACTATATAATTTTTTAAAAATCATTATATTATGACATTATATGAACGCCAGCTTACTCTAATTATTAGATATTTTCACTATCTCTGTTTGTTTAAATTATAGCTAATGCTGCAGTAAACATTCCTATAAATATATCTTTATCTGAATATTTGATTATTCCTGGAGGTATTTTTGTAGGAGTGAAATTATTGAGAAAAAATGGATAAATATTTTCAGCTTCTTGTATATGTTACCTCTGGAAGTTTAATTCTTCTTCTTTCATTCAGAAAATATTGCTGTTGATGCTACAACCTGCCGGGACTGTGGGCTGACGGTGGTCTTTCCCTCTGGGAGTAGAGATTTCCACAGAGCCTCCCAGTAGCGGTTAAGGGAGGTCCCTGCCTTGTCACCCTTCTCCAAGGTAACCGAAGACAAATGCCAACTCCTTATTGCTTTAATTTTCTGTTTTAAATTACTAATCACCATGAATGGCTTTTATTTATTTGGCCACTTATATATACTTTTACTTTGAGTTGTTTAGGTACTCTGCCCATTTTTTCTTTTGAGATGTTTGTGTGTGTGTTTAATTAATGTCTAAAGGCTATTAATATTGTTTCTCATATGTTTATAGCAATCATACTTTCTTTTGCATTGCATTTTCATTTTGTTTTTGATGGTATTTGATAAAGTTTTAAAGTTTGATATGGTCAACAGTACTGAGAAATTTTATTAAAAGTTTTGCCATGACTTTTATGCTTAGGGAATCTTTTTATTCATCCAGTATTTCAGAATTTGTCTATGTTTTTCAGAAATCTTTTTTTACTTATTTACTTTTTAACTTTAATTGAAATATAATCTACCTGAGATGAGTTGAGATTGGTCTTTTCTTTTTAAAATCTGTCACTTTTCTAACTTCATTTATTGGGTCATCAGCCTCTTTATAGTTGGATTTTGAGTACTCTTTTCTTATATATTAAGTTTATACGCATGCACCCCCACACACAGATCTGCTTCAGAATTAGCTATTCTAACCTACTACAGGCAAGATGCCAGCAGTAGATTATCTCAATTTTTATTGTTATGATTTTATAATAGAGTCAATTTAAAGTAGGGTATCTTCCCTTTACATTACTTTTTTGAAATCTTCTCAGGCATTTTCACCTAAATCTTCCAAATGAAATGTGAAATCATCCATCTGCCCCCACCCCCTGCCAAAAAAAAATAGTAGTAATTAATGGAGACTTTGATTGGAATTGTGTTCAATATAGATATTAATTTGGAAAGAATGGGCTGACTTATCTTTTCTACCTAAAAGCAGTGCAGGTTGGGAAATTTTGAGTGAATTTTGGGATAATGTAGAGGAATTTCAACAAGGGATTGGAGGTAGCAGATACGTGGGGTAAATAAATGGAAAGGTGGGGGCGAGAGATGCCCAAAGAACATTTTAAAGAAGTTTTTCATTGTGGAACAGAACATGAAACTGTTTTGACATTTTTAAAGGCACACTTTCTTGATACATGTTTTTTTCCAGTTCTTTTTGGATGTTGTTTTCGTGCTTCCTCTGCATGTGGCTTGTGCTAAGCTGGCTCATGTTGTAACCCAAGTTTGTCCAGGTGGCTTATCTTGTATTGGTTAATTAATTGGACCGGCTTAAAGCTATGATTATTTTCTTTCAGTTAATTATGTAAGCTATTCCAGATATATTATCTAATGATTTATGAAATTGATGATTATGAATGATTAATGAGTGTGTTTCTTTTTCTTTCTGATTTGTATAACTTGTATTTATTTTTCCCATTTCATAACATTGTCTAGCATATACAGGACAATGCCAAGTCTGAATGGCTGGAGGGGTTGTCCTTGCAATAATCTTGACTTGAATGGGATTATATCTGGGATGCAAGCATTACGTATTATATTGACTGTTGTTTAAGAAACATAGTCTTTTGACTATTAAGGAGATATTCTTCCAGACTTTGAATGCTCCAAAATATTTTTTTAAAGAAATAGGTGTTGAATTTATGAAATTTATTTTGGCTTCTGTAAAGATTGTATTATGCATATAACTTCTTCCAACTTTGGCATCTTAATGTGATATGATAAATTAAATTAATAGATTATTAATATTAAGCCTTCCTTATATCACTAATAAAAACTCTAGGATTCTTTTACTGTGTATTTGAAATAATTTTGCTAGAATTTAATATAGAATACTGCCTGTATTCTCATGAGTGATTCAGATATCTAGTTTTCTTTTTTTTTTTTGTGGCATTCATTGTCAGCTTTTGATCTGGATGTGAAGTATCTCTATAGCATGAATGGAAGATTTTTCCATTATTATGTATGCTCTGGGTCAAGTAATATATAATATTAATTATCTATTTCTTGAAGTTATAAAGAACTAACAAAATTACTTGACCTATGGGTGTTTGGAGGATATAATTATGTTGAAAATTCTTTTCCCAGGTTTTCCCCATGGCTATAGGTTTTCTAATTCATCTTGGGTTAACTTTTGTTATTTTCAGTTTCCCAGAAAATCATCTACCTCATTATATTTTCAAATATCTTTATATAGGGCCATACATTTTATATTTTTATAATTTTTAAGTCTTATCTGAGAATGTATCTGATTTCACACGTCCAGTTTTGCATATTTGTTTGTTTCTTAATTTGGATTTGATAGTGGCCTATTTTATTTTCTTCCTAAATACCAGCTCTTATGATTTTATTAATGCCATCAGTGTACAATTAATAACTGATTTTATTGCACTTATTCCTTAGCTTCTTTTGTCCTCAGATTTGTTTTGCTCTTCTTGAGGTGCTTTATTATTTTTAAGTTACATGCTTTGTTCAATATGACTTTTTAATTTTTGAATTCTAATTTTCCTTACTGAAATGATTTGGGCTTAACTCTGTGTTTAATGTGTAACAGCAGTGATCTACACTCAAACACTAGTTTTCCTGAATCATAGTTTCTTTATCTTTGTTATTTATTTTGGTTCATTACTCAGTCATTTACAGTATATCTTCAGATCATAATTTCCAGGTTGAGTGTAGTGGTGCTATATCTTCTTGTGTAGCTGAGTGTCTTTTTCCAGTATGCATGATACCTTGACTGGGTATAAAATTCTTGACCCATGCCATTTTCTTCTCAAAACTCATTAGACTCTGTTTCACTTGCTTCTTGATAGGAACAATTCTGAAGCCTGAGATTGGCCACATTTTAATTTTCTTTTGCAGGAAACCTGTTAACTCTACCATCAGCACCTCAAATTTGTAGAAAAATTTTTCCTTGAGATTAAAAATTCCTCTAAGATGTGAGTTTCTTTAGAGAATGTTTGTTTGGAATAAGGTGAGCCCTTTTGAGGAAAAAAAAAACTAAGGTATTTCCAGCTTTCAATTTTTCTGTATATATTTGGTTAGCCTTGGAGCCCGGTTGGCCCTGATTATGTTCTCTGAAATGACAGCTTTTAGCAAAGTGGGTCTTTTCTCTATATCTTCCACAACTTCATCTTCCCTCACATAATTTATATTTCTTTGTCATCTTTCTCTAAATCAAGGATCAGCGAATTTTTCTGTAAAAGCCTAAGTGAGGATAAAGGGCTGAGTATTTTTAGTTCTGTGGGCCATACCCTCTGGAGGAAGTACTCAGGTCTTGCTTTCAAGTACAAAAAGAAAAACCACCACAGGCAATGCATAAACAAGTGAGCATGGCTGTGTTTCAATAAAACTTTATTTACAAAAAGAAGCAACAGACCAGATTCTGCCTACAGGCAGATCTAGGTTAGAATGCTGATTCTGTCATCTTGCTCTGTGGCTTTGGGTAAATCATTTCACCCCTCAGAGATCCAGTCTTCTCAAGTCTAAAAGTTGGGATAATATTATCTACACTAGAACTATAAAGATTTAATAAAATATTATGTGTGAAAGGGCCCAAATAGAGGTACTTATTAAATATTATCAGTATTGCCACATCTCTTGCCTTATGCTAGTATCTACAGATAAAGTGATATTTTGTTCATTTCTCTCTCTCTCTTTTAAATCTATAGAAGTTGTGGTGTATATAAGGATCATTTATTATATGAAAACATCATTTGTTCATTTGTAAGTGTCATTTGTTTAGATGAGAATATTCATAAATCTGTATTAGATTAAACTACATAAAATTGCTGATATTTCATATTTTGATCACTATCAATGGCAATGTCAACTCTAACTAGCACCAGGAAGTCATATTTATTTATGTGTTTCTATAGGTTGTTTTATTAAATGAATAAAATGACATTATTCACTTGAAAATCCAGAACTCAGGGTTATGCTAGTCTTAGACTGCCCTATAAGTAACATGCATAAGAACCTACTTTCGGAATTGATAGCAGGGTTTATTTGTTACACGGTTACAAATAACTAATACAAAGTATCTGGGGAAACAGAAATGATCCCTGTGTGCTGATGTTGAGGTCTGGAGAGCCTCGTCGGGAGGCAGCCAGTGTACAGCATGGCTTTGAGACCTTCCTGCTGGCAGAGATGCTGGGGCAAACAGCTGGTGGTGGCTGAAAATGGGGATCTCACTGAGTTGATGTTCCCAGGGCCTGGATTTCCAGATCTGATATCTAAAGTAAACAAGGGCTGATCAATGCTGACCCACATGGGGACCTAGAGCTTTGTAACCCCATGTTCACCGTGATGGTCCCTACAACTTCTCCCCTCTGGGACACACAGTTGTAAAGTCACAACTCTGGAGGAGGGAAGAAGATAATAGAAACTCCTGTTGGAGATTATGTCTCTGAAAGCATAATTCTCTCAAGTCAGGCTAATTCTCTGTCTCCTTGCTGACTTTTCTGGTTTGTCCTCTGTCCTCTGAATGACAGACTGTCAGGGTGTTGTCTGTCTTACCTGGAGACACACCTGATTTCATAGGTCTGCTCTTTACCATTTTTGTTGGACATCACAGGCCAAACTTGTTTCTCAACTGGAAAGTGGCCTCAGGGGCACGGTAGAGAGAGAGGGGCCTGGGTATGACTGGCCTGGTGTCTGTTTCTGGCCCTCGTGCTTACGTACTGAGCAGTGTTAGGGAATCTGCTTCATCTTTTAAGCCCCAGAGGCCTCAGCTGGAAAAGGGGTTGACAATACCTACTTCATAGGGTGGTTCTGAAAATTAAATCAGATGCAGAGCTTATAGCACCAGAGCCTGGAATGTGGCCATGGTGCAGTACCGGTAACAAGGTGGCTGCTGGAAGGGTCCTATTACTTTTATGGTTGTCTCCGTGTAGGGCCCGGGGCAGGTGCCTTGGTGTCACTCTGGTCCTTCCTCCCCTTGCTGAAGAACTGCACTCACAGACCCCCCCAACCCAGGAACAGACTCATGGGGACTGTCAGACATGAGGACCCACCGGGAGGACTCGCAGTGTGACAGAGCCAGAGGCAGTGCCAGGGATGACACCAGTGCCTGGGGACGGTTCCGGCCGGGAGCCAGGAGGGGCCTGCCCTCCTCCCAGTGGGCACCCTGTGCCCGAGGCTCAGCACGGCTGCAGAGGAGAGGGCCCTGCACACTGTCGCTGTCACTGCCTGTCGCTCAGGCTTGGTCTGCAGTGTCCGTTTGCATATCCTAATGAGGGTGAGACTTCCTTGGACTCTTCAGAAGGCACATTTCATCTCCCATGTCCCCATGTCGGTCAGCGTTGATCAGCTCTTGTTTACTTTAGATGTCAGAAGGGTATGAAACCGAGGAAGATGAAAAAATAACGAAAAGAGAAAAGCACAGTGTTTACTGTATTTGAAAACTGCACATGCTTTTTGTTAAGACATAAATGCCAGGGGTGATTTCTCTTGGCTTCCCCTGGAAGCTGTGTGTTCCCCCCTCCCCGCCCGGGCCTGTGCTTCCCACCCCGGGGTGAGGTAGAGTAAGCGATGGGCACTACTGCAGTGAATATATTTACACCTGACCTGGAGGGTTTATGGGATAGAGTGCTTGGGTGAAAGACAACTGGTCCTTCGACAGTCATGTTCCAGGATAAATAAATCAGAGACCCCAAAACCATCTTTGAAAGAGAGTAGCACACATCCGCTATCTGCAGGTGAATTTCTGAAAATCTGGATAACGTTGCTGGTGCCACAGTGGTGACACTGCAAGAAATTCCTGTTCATCCTGGATGCAACAATTATTACGGTAGCAAACACCCAGTCAGGGAAGTCAGGCTCCGGCCCTGGAGAATAGTCGGCGATCGCCTGTAGCCTCTTGTTCCACTACACTGGCATCCTAACTAGGCAGCTTTAGTTTTAGCATAAAATCCATATTCCAGACCATTATGGAGCAGAAAGGCAACTCCAGTGCCGCCGTTGCAAGCATCAAACAGCATTAGAATGAATTAAGGAGATTAAAGACTCTCAGAGCTGTTAGAGTCCTTCTCCATCCCCCTGTTTCCTCCAAGGAGTTGTTTTAAAGGCGTGGGGCAAATTGGAAAAAAGGAATGGAAAACATGCACACCCAGCACACCAACCTCATTCCAGAACTGACGGCTGATTCCTTACCAGGCACGGATTTAACTGGGGGAGAGGTCTTTTAAAGACACCCAGGGGTGGGTGCATGGACACGTGTGGACAATTCACAGCATGGTTGCTTCGAAGGTGGAAACATGCGTCGAGAGCCATCCCCGGCCCGCGGTGGCTGGAAAGTCCTCCTCTGGTCCAGTGTGTGACAAAACCCCGAGGAGGGCGTCAGATGTGTGTGCTCTGGTGTTTGGAATTTAGAGTAAAATCTGTAATTTCCCCCCTGCATTTCCTCAGAGAAATTAGCTATTCTATTCACTGCATAAATTTTCAGGTTTTGCTAGCACGACACTCAGGGTGTTGAATTTTTTATGACAAAAATGCTGTAATAATTGTTGAACAGATGTAAGTGTTGGAGACCCAGCTCTGGCAGACCTCACGAAACCTCGATTAGCAATTTAACCCTGTCGTCGCTTCTGTCCGCCCGCCGGGGGGAGAGGAGTTGCAGTTTCGAATTGGTTCATTGGGATGTGCACAAAGGCAAAGAAAGAATTTTCTGGAGAGGAGGGGAGGTAATTTAATGAGCTCTATTCCCAACCAGGGAGGAAAGAACTCGGGCGCATTCTAACCCCCAAATTACCAAGTTGTCTAGCTGGGTGATTAAGAAGGTAATTGACATGGAGGGACCCTTGTCATTGACAAAGCGGCTTCTCAGCATAAGAGAGGACCAACAGAGAGCAGCATCTCTCTCGGGGAGCAGGGAAGTGACAGTCTACACCCGCTTCCTTCTGGGCTCTGCCTGGCATAGACCAGCCGGAACCCCATTTACACCTCAAAGCAGTCACCCAGGGATCTCCCTCTTTGCGAACTGCCTACACAGAAGGCAGCCATGAAGGACTAGTGGAGGACTTTGTCCAGCAAGTGATGAAAGCATGCAAATGCTTCTGAATCAAAAGGTAAATCAAAAGAAAATGGCAGCCCGCAAGACGAGGCGGCGGTGACAGCCCGTCAGCCACGGAGCCACCCGACAGGCCTAGTGGCAGCGCGGAGGCTAGGCTGCCAAGAAAACCGCCTGAGGAGGCTGCCACCAAGACAGATGTCACGGCGGGGAGAGCCCGCATGCGTCGCTTTCGGCGGGGCCTGATGGAGCAGGAAGTAGTACTACACGTGCCACTTAAAAGAGTAATAAGTCTAATAAAACATGGAGTGGTTAAGGGGGAGAGGCCGGCAACAGAAAACAGGAAGAATGGAAAGGTCTTTCACAATATTTGGTAGAGGGAGAATGAAATGAATGGCTATCCTGAAATGAGCCTGTGCGTGCGAGCCTCTGAACACACAGGCGTCCTTACTGTGAGGGTTTAGCTTCCTTTAAGGGGCTTAAGACATCCTGGGACACATCTTGTTGAAGGAGACCTGTGGTTGCTGGTTCTGCCTTTCCAGGAGAGGATCAGGGGCCGCCAGCCCCTGGTCTTGGGTTTGGGGTCTCCTTTTTGCCTTTCCCGGGAATCGACTTGGTTTCTGGCCAAGATCCGGTTACTCAACACACAGACTGGATCCGGGCTTAGGGTGAAGGCAGCTCAGGAGAGAGGGGGGAGGTAGAGGCAGATGGAGGCGGGGCCAGGAGGGTCTCACGTTTACTTTGCTGTGTCTCCCCCTGTGACACCAGTGGAGAGGTGGGGGAACATCAGTACAGGGGCCCAGGAGTTCCAAAAACATTCAGATCCCGAACACTGAAAATAATCTGGGGCCCCTTTCATAGGTATTTCAAACTAAAATTAATATGCAACCAGAGCAGCAAGAGTGTCCAACTGACTCACCTGATGTGTTTTTTAAATATCACGTTCTTCTGAAAATTGCTTCTGACTTTGAAGAAAGGCATCTCCTGTTTGCCCTTGTGCCCTAAGCCGGTGTTTGGTCTACATGTTGGGAACCCCATTCCAAAATGTATGTTGAAAAGAAACTTTGTTTTTCGAGGTCTAAGATGATTAACTTTTGTCTAGGAAGTGATTACAGATAGACTCTTAGTCATAAACATACACAATTGGCTATAAAATACAACTTACGGGTTTGAACAAAAGAAATCCACTTTTTCAAAAATCTCAAAACAAAAAGCATCTGAGGGTAAGGCAGTCAGGGTAATGAAGCGTCTCAGTACGTTGTGGTCATGTATTGGAGGTGAGAGAACTTTGAACTTGATCTATTTTCCCTCCATCTCTACTGTGAACTCCATTTATAGGCAGGGCATCTGCTGGTTTTATAGCATGGAGACAGTTCTGGTGTCTCTGCTGTTATCTTATTTTCTCACGTACTCCCAGAGGAATTGTCTCTCCATTTGTTGAAACTTCTCACAGGAGTAAATCTGTGATGAGTTCTTCAGGGCAGAGAAAATCGGGGTGGGGTCCAACCTGGTGGGCGTGAACAGGATGCCCTTGGGGGAACATCGGGCCCAAGTCCAAATAAAGCCTTCATCAGTGGCTTAGGGATGTGTGACCCCTCACAACCCCAAGGCTTAATTTTACTATCTATAAAATGCTGTGTTCACCCTCCCCACAGCAGTATGGCCAGGATTAAAATGCAGGGAAAGCTCACAGTGCAGTGGGGTCTGTGATAAGTGCTTCATAAATACTTGTACTGAATGTCACAAAACAATTAGGTGCCAGTAATTGAACCCACAGTATGGGTTCTATTTAGAATTTATTGTACACTTAATTTAAGTGTAATTATATACCTCAAATCATAAATTATATGCAGTGGGACTCTGACATTCACTTCTAATATCATTCTCACTAAGAGTTGCTATCTAAGGGAATTATCTTTGTATTGGTCCAACCCAGATGTGTTTTCCTTTTTCATCCACTAGCGGCTGGTCCTCTTCACTGTTCACTTTGGTTTTGCTTTTTACAGGTGGCACATCAGTCTGTGCTTAGATAACTTTTGTCTTGCATAAGGTCCTTATTACCAAGAGCGGAATATCTTCAATCTACAATTATTCAATTCAGAGTTTAAATACGTTACTCCTCAAATATTTATAAAGAAGATTGCTTTCTTCCAATGCCCTCTGTCTTGATTCAGGCCCCAAAAAGCCTGTTTTGCAAGGGCATCAAAGTATGCAGCATAAGACTCATTTTCCCAGACTACTTTGCAGATGGAGTGGCCTTGTAACAAGGTTCTACCCAACGGATTCAAGAAGTCTGCCAGGAGTTTCTGAGAAATGTTTGCTTTCCTGATAAGAGAGGACTGACCTGGACAGGGCAGCTTTCTCCCTTCTTTCTGCTTTGAACATGGTCATGATTCTGGAAGATCCACACCCATCTTGCAGCCATTAAATGATGAGCCAACATACCAAGAATGGCCACGTGGAAACAGAGAAGGCATCTGGCTTTGTGTGCTATGGTTAAGCTGAGGCTTCAGCCTGGGGCTTCCTGCTTCAAGTCTTTTTACATGAGAAAAATAAAACCCTCTTTGCTTAAGTGTAAGTTAGTTTTTCCATTACTTGCAGCTGAAAATATGTCAATCTGATTTCACGTTAATATTCTCAAGATGAGGACAACCAAAGCTTAGAGAGCATATTTGAATTGGCACCAGGGAGCTTAGAAAAGTGTCAGTTTCCCTGTGCTCCTGCCTGGCTTCAGGGCTCATGCACTTGGCTTCCCTGTGTCAGACTTCTTAGATGGCCACAACTTCTTAGACACTCCTCCCACCAAGTGTCCCCTCTCCTTGAATCCTGACTGGGTTCTGTGATTACTTTGATGAAAAGAACATGGTAAAGTGATGTTCAGAACTTCAAGTCTGGCACTATCCACTTCCTGTCTCTTGACACACTCTGTCTTGAAAGACTAAGCCATGCAAGAAATCTGACTTTTCTGTGATCACCCTGCTGGAGAGCCCACATGTGGGCATTCTGGTCGACAGTTCCACTACTCCACCCAGGTAGTGAGTCAGACATGTGAGTGAAGTCACCTTAGGTCCTCTGGACCAGGCCCTCCACCAGCTGAATTCCATTAAGTGATTTCTGTCAACACCATTGGAGCAGAAGAATCACCCAGCTGAGCCCTATCCAACTTCCTAACCACAAATTCATGAAGTATGATTGTTGTTTTAACCCACAAGGTTTTGGGATAGTGTGTTAAGCAGATATAGATATTGATCAATCATCATGAATAATTCATTATAATTACAAAATGCCAGGACCCTGTTGGGGTTGTCTCCTCCATGTTTTGCCTTGTCTGAGTTGCTTTTGAACATCTCTGCAAAAAATGGCTACAGCCGTTTACATTTTATTGATCTAAACCTAGATTCCTCATTCATATTCTTTGTTTTGCTGCCAACTGCCTCTGAGTGGGATGGGAATAATTCATAGTCTCCAGCTCTTTGGTTGCAAGATTAGCTTTCAGATGTCTGGCTTTAACAACATGGCAGACTGAGACAAAGCACACTGCCTTCCTTGTCAAAAACATAGAAATCCTGGGGAAATATAGTAATATTTAAAAATACATACCTGAAAAGAAAAGGAATACCTAGGTGCTTGAAATGAGAGTTCAGTTTGATGATATTGTAGCGTCCTTTAAGAGTATTGATTATAGATCCTTGGGGCTGACAATTTTTTTGCTCACATTGGGACAAGAGATATAGCTTTGAGTCTATATGTGGTGGGAGCTAGAACTGGGCTCCCACCATGAAACATGCACATTCAAAAGATCTGATCAACCAGGAGAAGCAGCAAGAAAGCTTGCCTACTACCTGGGCCTCTGGGTAGGAAAAAAGGCTTTCACGAGAAAGTGAAGGTACAAACGTGTATGCTGCATGGGAGTAGGGTCCAAGTTAACACTGCACTTCTGATGTGGGAATCCTGAGTCCAGTAACCTAAGTTTGGGTCTGAGGTCCCAGTGAAGGCAAATGCAAAGTGGTTCTCTAGGAATACATTCTGAAACTTGGGCCCATGGAAGTGCCATAGATTTAAAAACAGAACCAAACCAAACCAAACCTATGCTGAAGATAAACTCAGTAAAACATTCCAAACTCCACTAGGAAAGAAGACACTGGAAAAGAAAGTAAACAGATACATCAAATTGGAGAATGAGCACCTCAAGAGGTAGAAATCACAGTACACTCTGAAAAGGACAATAGAATAAGTATATTGATATATTTAAAGGAATTAAAGCAAAGGGAGGGGATTAAGAATAGGACACAAAGAATTAACATTAAAAAAAGAAAAGATTAACTTTCAGATTGATCCAAGCTAAAATCAATCCCTGTATAGAAAGGTCCATGGGTACCATTAGTTTTTCTGAATATAGTTATTAAAACCTCTGATTGTTCCAGACTAGGATTTTATTCCATATTCCTGTAAAGTGCAGACCTTTGGGCAAAGGGAGAAAATTCTCCATCATCAGGAGAGAACACCACGTAGTGTTCATCAACAGAGTAACAAGTTTGGCCAAGTTCATGACCCCAGGAAGGGGAACCTTCAACTTAGACTAGGTACTGACCATTGGAGGGGCCTTGAGGCAGAGACCTTGTGCAAAACAGCTATCTCTGCCTTTGGGAACAGCTCTGTTTTAGCCCTTTTGCACACTGATGATCTCTGACTTGACTTATGTGCCCAAGTGCCCAAGTAACTCTTAAAAAACAGGCAAACAAACCAAAATCAAAACCAAAAAATTCCAAACCGTAGCACCATTCATGGTTGTCCACATCCTTCCTCCCAATACTCTCCACTTCCAACTTTGGAGGCCTCATGGGACTCTCCACTTCCCACTTTGGGGGAAGGGGGAATGTCCCCATGGGACACTCTGCTTCCCACCTTGGGAACCTCATGGGACTCATATTTGATCACCTGTGTTTCCTTAGATATTGTGATGGCGGGGTTTTCTTGTCTATCCTGAAGAAAACCATGGCAATTTGGACACAGCTGAGGGAAAAAGGAAATCATGACATAGCTTCACATGGCTCAATCCCATTTTCAACAGCTCTACAATCTTTGCTCCACCCTGGGAAGATTGATTTTCTCCAATGCTGCTTCTTCCACTAACCCCAGAGCTAGAATCCAGGTGAAACAGTGACCAAGGAAAGACTTTAAGAAGGAAAGAGACCTGCTTCTCAGGCCACTGCTTCTCAGCTTTGGCTGCACATCAGCTTTAAAGTATTCTACAACCAGGCTGCACTCAGACCAAAGAAATGAGAATCCTTACGCGTAAAGCCAGACTAAGGGTGCTAGAGAGAGAATACAATGTTTGGTCATGCTAAAAATTTACTTACAAAAAAATTATTTGTTGCTTATCTGAAAATCTAATTTAACCAGGCATCCTATATTTTTATTTGCTAAATCTGGTAACACTCATCCAGACATTAGTGCTTTTTTAAAGCTCCGCAGGGGTATCAGTGTGCAGCTGAGTGATTCTCAAGCTCTAGTGTATTTAAGAATCACCTGGAAAGATCATTAAAATAGCGCATCCTTGGCCACCTAGGCTGGTAATAAAAAATATCTTTTGCTTTTTGTTCTTGCTGTTATTACTTCACAAACTGTAGTACTGCCTTCAAATTGTGGTACTGCCCTGCCTGTGGCTGGGCTAATTGATAAATATGGAAAAAATAAAGAGGAACGCTGGCAGAGTGATGTCCAAAGATATTTCAGGGTGTGTGCATGTGCGTGTGTGTGGGGGTGTGCACGTGAATTTAGATGTTTTTACTCAATAATCTCCAAACCAAAAATCCCTGGCAATTTCTGACATAAGCACTTACCTCCTGAAGATCTATAGGTTTGTGAATGGTGGAGGTAGAGAAAGTGCTGGAGATGGACACTTAGATGATCATAAGACGATCAGTAGATGTCACGTGGTGGCCTGGAGAGGGCGCTGAGGAGCAGAATCATTATGCCATGGGGTGGACTAAGGAGTCAGCAAACGATGCCCCCCCCACCTGTTTTTGTAAATAGCTTTGTTGGAAGACAGCCATGCTCATGCTTTTAAGAACGACTGTATTGTCTATACCGGCAGAGCTGAGCAGTTACAACAGAGACCACATGGGCTGCAGAGCCTAATGTATTTACTCCCTGGTCCTTTCCAGAAACGTTGCCAACCCCTGGCTAGACTAGACAGCAGGTGCCCAAGTGGAAGGAGCAGTCTCTGTTGCTGGTGACCTGTCTATTCTGCTTCCTACTCTGTCCACCAGCCTCTGCTTCCACCATGTCACATCTTCCTTGTATTCTTTCCAACTTGTGGCCTGTGCTTAGCCGTGGTTTCTGCTTCCTCGTAACCTGTGCTGCAGAATCTCTGTGGATGGTCTCTCCAAGCTCTCCCTACATCGTGGACTTTGGGCTTCAGCCTCCTCCACCACCATCATCTCTGTTACCTTCCAGTTCAGAATTTGGAATTGAGCACTGTGTCTTGTCCAGTTCTTCTCTTCTTGTTAGGTCACAACAGATGTTTCTGTTCAGCCTCTGGATTGGCTTTGCTTAGGGCATGTGGTCACTCTAACTGATGGATAGCTCTAGTATGGACTTAATTCCAAGACCATAGGTTTAGTATCAATTCTCATTCTTAATCTTGTCAAGATCCTATCCTGTAGGAAAGGGGTCCCCAACCCCTGGGGCCATGGACCAGTACCAGTCCTCGGCTTGTTAGGAACCAGGCCGCACAGCAGGAGTTGAGCGGCTGGCAAGCAATTGAAGCTGCCGCTCCCCACCACTCCCCATCGCTCACGCTACCGCCTGAACCATCACCCCACCCCTATCCGTGGAAAAATTGTCTTCCACGAAATCGGTCCCTGCTGCCAAAAATGGTGGGGACTGCTGCTGTAGGACGTTAATTGAGATAAAAGAATAATCTTGTCAAGGCTTTATCTCAATTAACTGACATGGCCAAGATTTCTAAGCATCATTCCTATTTTATAGGTGAAGAAACTGAGATCTTCTAAGGTTAAGTATCTAATCCAGGATGGACCACTTTGCTAGTAAGTGACGAAGCCCAGCCTCTGAGTGACTGTCCTTGGATCTCCCTAAATACTGATTCTGTGCCCTTTCCACTTGTCCCCATTGTCTTGGCAGAGTCCCTGGGACTGAACCTGATTGGGTGAGGAGGAACTATCTACCCAGAAAGGACAGAGGATGGGGGAACAAACCAGGTAAGGAAGTCCACTTGACTTAAAGGCACAGGGGTAGGTGGGAAGGAGCTGTTTAGAGTGGGTTTGGCCACATTGGCTACATCTGGGACACATGGTGGGCCACACTGGTCTGCAACCCTGTGGATGCTTTCAGAATCCCAAGGACTGAGCATGGGGCAGCATTTGCTGGACCCCTCTGTCCGTAACCACCATCCATTTGCATCTGGTAGATGCAGGTAGACAGAAGAAAAGTAAGACTCAGCGGGCTCTGTGGGTGTGGAAGGTGCACCCTTGGTCATAGATGAGCGCTGGACTTACAGGTCTCCACTGGACCTGCACACGGCCCACCTTTAGACTTGTTCTTCCATCCAGGGAAACAGTTCGCAAAAGAAGGTTTCTGCACAGGCATCTGATGCTCAGAAGAGATTTGCTGATGTAACAATTATTTGCACTATTTATATTCAAATGTTCTTTTAAAAAATACAGTATCCAAATTTACCGATGGTAACTGCGTGCAAATCAGGAAACATCTTCTTTTTATAGGCTAAAATCAAATTACACTTCACATTTTTCTCACTTGAAGAATATTAGATTGAGATGTCTAAATGCCTTGTGTTTATGAAAAAGGTGAATCTTAAGAACAAATTTTAAAACTGCATAAGCAGTTTAACAGGTGTTTTTAGAAACTGAAATGATCTGCTGTTAGGTATTTATATTAAATTGCTACTCACATCACTGCATCTGGTAGAGCTGAGCTCTGAAAATCACCATGGCTTGGGCTTTTCTTTATTACCCTGTGGACAATAGGACTGTTGAATAAAGTTCTAAAAAAAAGTTGGTGGATGTTCCTATTTTTTTCACCATCAGAGTCAATCAAGTTGTTTTCTGACCTGTAATCTGAGATCTGATTGAGTTCTCAATATCATGCAATTCACAGATTCTGTCCCCATTTACGCACACCCCTTTGTAGTTGTCACATGGTTTTCAGTGTTCTTAATGAGCTGTTAACAAGCTGTCAATTACCTATGCAAATGAGGAAGGCCGACATTGAGAGGTGGCTGTATCTGGAGTTAAAGAGTACTACCTTGGAATGTTATGAAATCAATCATTCTTGCTTTAATAGCTGTCTTTACCCATGTGTCTCTTGTCATGTCTGGGTCTTCTTTCATTATAAGACCTACCACATAAGAAAAGCCCTCTGGGAATTTTGAAAGTGCTTAGAAAGAGCTTACCTAAATCTTTTATAACTTTCAACTTGGCTTACATATTGCCTTGGACGCAAGTTGACTTTTCCATCTCTGCCTTTTCTAGGCACACGACACCCTGCTATGGAGCAGAGTTCATTGCTATCCCTGTGCTGATGTCATGGGGTTTCTGCCCACCTCTTCCCTCCAGCTCTTGGGAACTCTTCAGGACTCTTTGCCCATGTTTTCTCTGCAGGAAAGGTCATCACCCTCTCCGCTGCTTGGTGAACTCCTAGACGCAGGCATGCTAACTATAAGTAAGTCAAGCTACATGCTAGGAATGACATAGGCAAGCTTCTTAACAAAGTTAGCTGGGCCCCATGTTCCAGACACAGTGAATGCAAGAGTGGAGATCGCTGCCCTGATGGAACTGACATTCCGGTGGGGACACAGACAATTGACAATAACCACACTAATTAAGGAAATGACACAGAGAGAGGGGAAGGTGATGCATGATATGGAAAACAAGCAGAATGAGGGAAAATTGGAGGGGGAATCAGTTGCAATCCAAATGGTCAGGTGAAGCCTCACTGAGGAAGTTGCATCTGAGCAAAGATTGGACAAAACTGAAGTTGTTGGCCTTGGGGATACCTGCGGAAGAGCATCCCTGGCAGAGCCAACTTCAAGTGCAAAGAGACTAAGACAGGAGCAGGCGCCAGAGCAGTGAGGTGGTGGGGAGGGCATCTGAGGGAGCTGTGCTGGAGGGAGGGGCAGATGAGTGGGAGGAGGGGGGCAGATGATGTGGGAGCCCTTTGGAGAAGCTCTTTGGTTTTTTTCCTCTGAATGAAACGGGAAGGCATTACTGGGTGTTGTTATCTTTTTTTTCTTTTTTTTAGCTTGGTGTTTTTTTTCTTCCAGTTTTATTGAGATGTAGTTGACATACAGCACTGTATAAGTTTAAAGGTGTACATCATAATGATTTGACTTCCAGGGCTTCCCTGGTGGCTCAGTGGTTGAGAGTCCACCTGCCGATGCAGGGGACACGGGTTCGTGCCCCGGTCCGGGAAGATTCCACATGCCGCGGAGCAGCTGGGCCCGTGAGCCACGGCCGCTGAGCCTGCGCATCCGGAGCCTGTGTTCCGCAACGGGAGAGGCCACAACAGTGAGATGCCGCGTACCAAAAAAAAAAAAAAAAAAAATCAAGTACATAATGATTTGACTTCCATACATCAGGAAATGATCATTACAATAAGTTTAATGAAGATCCATTGTCTCATATAGATACAAAATTAAAGACATAGAAAAAAATTATTGCCCTTGTGATGAGAACCCTTGGGATTTACTCTCTCAGTGGCTTTCACATATAACCTACAGCCGTATTAGTTACATTTATCATGTGGTACATTACATGCCTAGTACTTATTTATCTGATACCTGGAAGTTTGTACCTTTTGACCACCTTCCTCCAATCTGTCTTCCCTGCACCCCACCCCTGGCAATGATTTTAGATTTACAGAGGATTTGCAAAGAGAGTACAGGTGTCCCTTATACCCTGTACCCAGCTTCCTCTGCTGTTCACATCTTATGTAATCATGGGACATTGATCAAAACTAGGAAATCAACTTGGATCAAAGCTATTAATGAAACTGCAGACTTGATTTGGATTTTCCCAGTTTTTCCACTTTTTTTCTGTTTCAGGATTCAGATTAGTCTGTTTAGTCTCTCCTTGGTTTCCTCTAATCAGTGACCATTTTTTTGTTCTTTTCTTGACCTTGACACTTTATTAAAGTGGTCAGGTATTCTGTAGAATGTACCTCAATTTGAGTTTGTCCCACATTTTCTCAGATAGCCTGAGGGTGCAGATGCTGGGGAAGGTACCACAGAGGTGATGTGCCCTTCTTTTTTTATTTTTAATTAAAAAAATTTTATTCTATATTGGAGTATAGTTGATTTACAGTGTTGTGTTAGTTTTAAGTGTAGAGCAGAGTGATTCAGTTATACATATACATATATCCACTCTTTTTTAAAATTATTTTCCCATATAGGTCATTACAGAGTATTGAGTAGAGTTCCCTGTGCTATACAGTAGGTCCTTGTTGGTTTGGATGTTGGGGAAGGTACCACAGAGGTGATGTGCCCTTTTTGTCCCATCACATTGAGGACACATGACTTATTACTGAGGATGTTAACCTTGATCACTCAGTTGCCAGGTTTCTCTGCTACAAAGTTACTATTTTTATTTTTCCATACTCTGTTCACTGTAATCAAGTCACTAAGTCCAGTCCACATTCAGGAGAGGTATATTAAGCTCTAACTCCTGGGGGAGGGGTATCAAACAATTTGCAGTCCTATGTTAAATCCGCCACAGTGATTAGGAAGTTTGTGGGGGAGATACTTTGAGACTGTGCAAATAACCTATTTCTCTTTAAAGATTTGCCGACTAACTTTAGCATTCATCAGCAGATCTGACCTGCAGCATTTATGAATATCGTGTTCTGGTGGTGATTTTCTAGTTCCTTCATTTCTTCATTGCCAGCTTTTGAAGAGTGTGGTTAGAAACATGGACCCTGGAGCTTTGCAGTGAGGGATCACTCCTGGTTCTACCTCCCTTTAGCTGCACGAACTTGAATAAGCTATTGAATCCCTCTGCTTCTCACTCTTCTCCTGTGTAAAGTGGGGCTAATACCCTAGTTGTGTTGTTTCAAGAATTACATGAATTAATATATGTAAAGCTGTTAGAAAAGCCCTTGACAAATAACAAGTTCTCCGTAAGAGTTAGCTATTACTAGTATTAGTAGAGGTAAAGAGTGTCTTATTACTAGAAATGAACAAATCTACTTCTAGAAATAAAATCAAAGAAAACATTGCCTACCAAGACAGATACAAAGAATGTTCACAGCACCATTGTATGTTATAGTAAAATTGGAAACAACCTAAATACTCAATCTCGGAGGGAAGACAGCAGAAGCAAGAAGAACTACAATCCTGCAGCCTGTGGAACAAAAACCACATTCACAGAAAGATAGAGAAGATGAAAAGGCAAAGGGCTATGTACCAGATGAAGGAACAATATAAAACCCCAGAAAAACAACTAAATGTAATGGAGATAGGCAATCTTCCAGAAAAAGAATTCAGAATAATGATAGTGAAAATGATCCAGGACCTCAGAAAAAGAATGGAGGCAAAGATTGAAAAGATGCAAGAAATGATTGACAAAGATCTGGAAGAATTAAAGAACAAACAAACAGAGATGAACAATACAATAAGTGAAATGAAAAATACACTACAAGGAACCAGTAGCAGAATAACTGAGGCAGAAGAACAGATAGGCGACCTGGAAGACAGAATGGTGGAATTCATTGCTGTGGAACAGAATAAAGAAAAAAGAATTAAAAGAAACGAAGACAGTCTAAGAGACTTCTGGGACAACATTAAACACAACATTCGCATTATAAGGGTCCCAGAAGGAGAAGAGAGAGAGAAAGGACTCGAGAAAATCTTTGAAGAGATTAGAGTCGAAAACTTCCCTAACATGGGAAAGGAAATAGCCACCCAAGTCCAGGAAGTGCAGAGAGTCCCATACAGGATAAACCCAAGGAGAAACATGCCGAGACACACAGTAATCAAATTGGGAAAAACTAAAGACAAAGAAAAATTATTGAAAGCAGCAAGGGAAAAATGACAAATAATATACAAGGGAAATCCCATAAGGTTAACAGCTAATTTCTCAGCAAAAACTCTCCAAGCCAGAAGGGAGTGGCATGATACACTTAAAGTGATGAAAGGGAAAAACCTACAACCAAGATTACTCTACCCAGCAAGGATCTCATTCAGATGCCATGGAGAAATCAAAAGCTTTACAGACAAGCAAAAGCTAAGAGAATTCAGCACCACCAAACCAGCTCTACAACAAATGCTAAAGGAACTTCTCTAAGTGGGAAACACAGAGAAGAAAAGGTCCTACAAAACCAAACTCAAAACAGTTAAGAAAATGATAATAGGAACATACATATTGATAATTACCTTAAACGTGAATGGATTAAATGCTCCCACCAAAAGACACAGGCTAGCTGAATGGATACAAAAACAAGACCCATATATATGCTGTCTACAAGAGACCCACTTCAGACCTAGGGACACATACAGACTGAAAGTGAGGGGATGGAAAAAGATATTCCATGCAAATGGAAATCAAAAGAAAGTTGGAGTAGCAATGCTCATATCAGACAAAATAGACTTTAAAATATAGACTATTACAAGAGACAAAGTAGGCCACTACATAATGATCAAGGGATCGATCCAAGAAGAAGATATAACAATTGTAAATATTTATACACCCAACATAGGAGCACCTCAATACATAAGGCAACTGCTAACAGCTCTGAAAGAGGAAATCGACAGTAACACAATAATAGTGGGGGACTTTAACACATCACTTACACCAATGGACAGATCATCCAAACAGAAAATTAATAAGGAAACACAAGCTTTAAATGATACAATAGACCACATAGATGTAATTGATATTTATAGGACATTCCCTCCCAAAACAGCAGATTACACTTTCTTCAAGTGCACACGGAACATTCTCCAGGATAGATCACATATTGGGTCACAAATCAAACCTCAGTAAATTTAAGAAAATTGAAATCATATCAAGGATCTTTTCTGACCACAACCTATGAGATTAGAAATAAATTACAGGGAAAAAAGCATAAAAAACACAAACACATGGAGGCTAACAATACATTACTAAATAACCAAGAGATCACTGAAGAAATCAAAAAATATCTAGAGAAAAACGACAATGAAAACATGACGATCAAAAACCTATGGGATACAGCAAAAGCAGTTCTAAGAGGGAATTTTATAGCAAAACAAGCCTATCTCAAGAAACAAGAAAAATCTCAAATAAACAATCTAACCTTACACCTAAAGTAACCAGAGAAAGAAGAACAAACAAAACCCAAAGTTAGCAGAAGGAAATAAATCATAAAGATCAGAGCAGAAATAAATGAAATAGAAACAAAGGAAACAATAGCTAAGATCAATAAAACTAAAAGCTGGTTCTCTGAGAAAATAAACAAAATTGATAAACCATTAGTCAGCCTCATCAAGAAAAAGAGGGAGAGGACTCAAATCAATAAAATTAGAAATGAAAAAGGAGAAGTTACAACAGACACAGCAGAAATACAAAGCATCCTAAGAGACGACTACAAGCAACTCTATGCCACTATAATGGACAACCTGGAAGAAATGGACAAATCCTTAGAAAGGTATAACCTTTCAAGACTGAACCAGGAAGGAATAGAAAATATGAACAGACCAATCACAAGTAATGAAATTGAAACTGTGATTAAAAATCTTCCAACCAACAAAAGTCCAGGATCAGATGGCTTCACAGGTGATTTCTATCAAACATTTAGAGAAGAGTTAACACCCATCCTTCTCAAACTCTTCCAAAAAATTACAGAGGAAGGAAAACTCCCAAACTCATTCTATGAGGCCACAATCACCCTGATACCAAAACCAGACAATGATACTAAAAAAAAAAGAAAATTACAGATCAATATCACTGATGAATATAGATGCAAAAAATCCTCAACAAAATACTAGCAAACAGAATCCAACAAAACATTAAAAGGATCTTACACCATGATCAAGTGGGATTTATCCCAGAGATGCAAGGATTCTTCAATATACTCAAATCAATTAATGTGATACACCATATTAACAAACTGAAAAATAAAAGCCATATGAGCATCTCAATAGATGCAGAAACAGCTTTTGACAAAGTTCCACACCAAAAAAAAAAAAAAAAAAAATACTCAATCTCATATTGATGTTTGTTACAATGGAATATTACAGTGCAGTGAAAATGGACAAGCTAGAGTTACATGCTCTAAAATGAATAGATCTCAAAATGAATATTGAGCCAAACAAGTAAATTTCAGAGTGTGTACATTCTTCATTAAGTTGGCTGAAATATGTTGGTTTGTTTGAAGTACGTATGTGGAAAAAACTTGGCCTCTCACATATATATGTTTGAAAAGGAAGAAGTAATTTAATAGCCTTTTCAGATAATTTGGGGTATTCTTCTTTGATACTACAAAAAAACTTCAGCAAGTGGTAATTTCTTAAAGGTTAGTTGTAATGTAGAATCTGAAACCATATCAATGAGCTCTTTGTACTTTATTATATTAAAATCCATTGTACATCTTGAGTTTTGAAATGGAATTGGTGGTAGACCTATGTGTGATTTTGTAACATTATATGCTGGTGTTTTGGAAAATATTGGTTCACCGTGTTATCTTCTAAATATTGATAACTTTAATTATAAAATATTTTAGAAATCACATTAATAATATCACCAGCGAGCTCATCAGAAAAGTTATAAGTATCAAGGAGCTGTCAAGTTCATGGTTGCAGATAGAAATTTTTTCTAAAATTCAAGTATTTTGGTTTGAATCCTGGTATTTCCTTTGAAACGACAGGCTCTTTTTACTCATTTCTGAGAAAAATGTCTGCTAAATACTCAAGTCTGAATAACCGTAATCTTTCTGTTCTTCTAAGTAAAAATGTTGTTGCATGAAAAAAGTAGCTAGATTAGCTGGCAACTCAAGCAATCACACAAGCGTTTTCCTTAGCACAAGCACCATACTTTGGGGTGCAACAGAAGTGATCTAAGTGTGCTTCCTTTTTTTTTACACAGAATATCAAAAAGAAGTGCCCATAATCCTCAAGCTATAATAAAATGAATCATTTTTACTGTAAAAATCATTTTACCATTTCATCAAGGGTACTCTTAAGGGAAACTGGCATTATTATTATAATAATAATGGTCGTGAAGAATGCATTGCCTGCTAAAAGAATTTGGTCCCACTTCCTTGATTCATGCTAAGGTACCAGCGGTTTTATCCTCCAAAGAATTTTGCACCATCAGTACACATGCCAACAGAGTAAAAAGAGGAGAACAATGTCTTAGAATTACCATGAGAAAAATTTTGACCTTGTAGACACTTTGATGGCATCGTGACCATAGACCCCTCTTTGTGAACTGATGTTTTAACACAAGGCCAGACTTGCTGGTTGGTTGGTTGTTTTGCTTACTTTGTTCACATGCCCTTCTCAGAGAATTGCTCCAGCTCTCCGTTTCTGAAGTGTGGGTAGCAGGCAGTCTAATTTCTCTCCTCCCTCCACCACTGGCCACAACTTATTCAAGAAAGGCTGACAACTTGGCTAGAAAGCATCCAATCAGTGGCAAATGGGGTAGTTCTCTTTCTGGAGAGTTTGAATGAGTCACAGAGATGTCAGAAAGTAGTGGCATTGTGAATGGGGGGGTCACATTGAATTAAAGCCATTTTGTCCACCTGAATGTTGGCAAGGAAGTAAAAGGAAACTGACGTTATCATCTGTAGATAGAAGCTTGAGAATAAAGCAACGGAGAGAAGAGTAGCAATAGGAACCCAGGAAGTGTCGTGGAGAGAAGAGATAAAGTGACATACACACACACACACACACACATACACACGCACACACACACACACACACACAGACACACAGACTGACTTCCAATAAAGCCCTTTTTACTTGAGTTAATTTGATTACATTTCCTAACAGCTTAGAACATGACAAAGGCTCTAGGGGGGAGATTCAAAGTGAGGAGAGAATTAAAACTTGAAGTCTTTAATTATGAGAATGCACTAGGACTCTTAAAAACCTCAATTGAAATTCACTTGAAACAAAAACTTTGGAACTTTTGGATAGCACAGGAAGTATGTCTCTATTTTCATGCATTGCAAGGGGACATTTATGTTAAAGAATAGGTTTTAATGTCAGAGTCATAACGTAGGCTCCTGACCTTGAGCCACCAGTCACCTTGATTGTTCTGAAACATACGAGAGCCCTGGAGACCAGGATGAGGCAGTCTTTCTGTCACATGCCCTCTTTCGTGTTCTTTCCGAAGCCACCCTCACCAGATTGCCTGCTAATCGCCCTATGGCATCTCCATGGTCAGAATGCCATTTCCGGCTTTATTTTCTGTTTTCTGTTTGTACATGAGATAATGTTTTTTTTTCCATCTGCAAACTCTAGGGGGTAAATTTTGAACATGACGCACGGAGGTTTAGCCATGGGACTCTCATTACTGTTAATGGGAATGACAGCACTCCGTTTCAGAGCCCGGGAACATTTACTCCTTGGGTGATGGTGTTCCGTGGCTGGTTTTTTAATTGTATTTACAAATAAAGCTGAATACAAATGGTGGCAGCTCCTGGGAAGATGGCATTTTAGAAAATGGGCAGAAGTCGGACTTTCCTTGGATTCCCAGCCTAATGTGTTGTGGAATTAGAGAGAGGGGTGGTAGGGTTCTCTGCATCTATTTTTAAAAATTGTAGCAATATGCACTTAACGTAAAATTTGCCGTCTTTACGTGTACAGTTTGGTGGCATTAAGTACATTCACACTGTTGTGCAACCACCATCATCCATCTCTCGAACTTTTTATTTTCCCAAACTGAAAACTCCACACCCATTAATCACTAACTCCCATCTCCCCTTCTCCTCACCCCTGGCAACCATTCTACTTTTTATTGCTATGCATTTGACTACTCTAGGTACTTCATATAAATAGAATCATACAATATTTGTCCTTTGTGACTGGCTTATTTCACTTAGCATAATGCCCTCAAGGTTCACCCATGTTGTAGCATGTGTCATAATTTCCTTCCTTTTAAAGGCTGAATAATATTTCATTGTATGTATACACTACCGTTTACTCATCCATCAATGGCCACTTGGGTTACTTCCATCTTTTGACTCTTGTGATAATGCTCTTATGAACATGGGTGTGCAAATATCTGTTTGAATCCCTGCTTTTTGTTATTATCCAGGAGTGGAATTCCTGGATCATATGCTAATTCCATGTTTAATTTTTTTTGAGGAAATGCCATTTTGCATTCCCACCAGTGATGCAAGAGCGTTCCAATTTCTACACACCCTTGCCAACATTTGTTCTTTTCTTTTCTTTTGTTTTTTAAATGACGATGGTCTTCCTCATGTGTGTGAAGGTTCTCTGTATCTTGATAAACATCTTGATAAAACACTATTTCTCTAGCTCCACTTTCCTCAAGCTTTAAATTCAGAAAATACTCCCTAAGGTCCAGAATTGACCCAGTGTCCCCACGTGAAGCACTGAGAATGCCCCGCTGTTCATTCCTATTGCTATACCTGCTGCCTCATCTCTAAGTTGTGGCATCTAAGTTGATCTCCTTCCCTCACCTCTGTGCTCTGTTAAGACAATGTCTGTCTCCTGTACCTAGCCTGCATCGGCACCTAGTAGGCACTCAATAAATGTTTATTGAACAAATGAATTTAAACAGACTCTGTTCTATGTGACAAATGTGTCTTTAGATACAAAGAACAGAAAAAAGTTTATTACCAGGATGACTATATCAAAATTCAGAGCCTGCAGTAACCAAATAACATGACTGTAAACACAGAGATGGAAAAAAGTAAATTGACTAAATTATTAGTGTCATTTTGATTTCAGAAAGTGCTGCTTCTTTACACATAAGCAGTTACAAATGCAGCCTATAAAAGTTAATATTCACAACATGATTATCTTTCAATGAAAGTATTAGAGAAACACAAAATAATAATAATGGTAATGTACAGGGGGCGGGCATCCATGGTAACCTCGCACATCAATTTAAGCATTTAACCAAGGAGCTGTGGCTCTTTAAGACAGGAGGCTCTGACGCCCAATTTCAGAATGACCCTCCATAAGCACGTTGAAGATCATGATTACTTGGCATTTCTTGATTACTGATTATTTAGAAGGCACTTTAGAAATTGCAGATCGCTTGCTCGCCCAAGGGAATTACAATCCATGTAAGATAAACAAGGTGGAAGCTGTGTAAGGAAGATTAGACAAAAAATATTAGAAGCCTCCAAGTATTAATGGCACTCTGTCCAGCCCAAGCCACACATATTTTTCTTCTTTCCTTCCTTGCTTGCTTTTTAGTGCATTCTCTGATCATTTGCATATTTTTAAGGAAGGGACAGACAAACGTGTTTATGGGTGTGGGTGTGCGAGGGGGTTGAGTACACACTGGCCTAAAGGAATTGTAAGAGATGAAAATGGGAAAGAATGGTAATATTGATGGCTTTGGCCCTGGAAAGAGACGTCGGCGATCCCTTTGTTTCTACAAATGACTATGTTCTAAAGGGAGGGGATCTTGGCAGGGCCAAGGATTATATTGCTTGCTAGCAGCAGACTAGCAAGAACTAGGTATAAACCCCAGGGCTTCAGTGGGTTGTTGGATCAAGGTTGGACGATGATCTTGGGTATAAGACTAAGACACGGGTACTCAGGAAGGATACCCGATCATACAAATGGATTATAACAGTGAAAGACGTTGCAATTTGCTGGCTTCCACTAATTCAGTCTTCAAGATGGGCCACGTGGAAACTTCCAACAGAACTGACATTGCCGTGAAACGCGGTAGGCACAGTGCCTGGGGTCCACAATATGTGTAGGGGCCCACAAGAATATTTTAATTTTCATCTCCTTGATAATCAGAAGAAAGTTGTAAATATAATAAAAACAAATGTATCGTAACGAATCCAATTTAGATTATATTAATCTTACACCAACTATAAAATTATAAAAAATTACAAAATATAAATTTATACCAATATGGTACAAAGTATAATTTTTAACAATTTTATGGAAGAAGGAGCACGTGAAGGCAAAAGTGCCTCAGGCCCACAAAAGTCACAATGTAGCCCTGCCCCCAAAGCCTCTAATCAGAGCTCAGTTTCTCACTGATCATTTTCAGATCATTTCATGAGGATAATTGCATTTGTGAGCAAGCTGGACTCAAGAGCCAACATGAGAAAAGTGACTACATTTCTATATTACTTAAGATTTTCAGTAACTAGAAGCAGAAAGTCAATTTAAATTGGCTAAAGCAAAAGAAGGAGTTTTGTGGCTTGAAACTGAAACGTCTAAGGTTAGCCAGCTTCAGGTACAGTTGGAACCAGGTGCTCAAGGAATAACATTTGGAATGTCTTTCTTCCCCTTTGAGCAGTGCATTACCCTACATTGGCATTGGTTTCTGCAGGCTTGTGTGGGAGAGATGCTACCCAGCAGCTCCAAGCTCACATACTCCCAGGCTGGCTTCGTAAGGGTCCCAGCACATGTCCCCGGAATGGGCACTTGAGGGATGCCAGGCACTGTGCTAGGTCTTTACATGCATCATTTCCTTAAATCCTCAACTCCAGCCTATGAGATAAGATCTAGACTTACTCCCTGTTTAGAGTCAAAGACACTGAGGCTTGAGGAAATTAGCAAAAAGGTGACCCTGAATTTCTCTGACTTGCAAGGAGCCACCTCTCTGTGGCAGGGCAGTATGAGTTCTATTTACCTGGCCTTGGGGGCCCTCTACAATGTGACCTCAATGGTCCTCTTCAGCCTGGTGGTTCCCTCTTCTTTCCTGTTTTACTGGACTCTTTCCAGTTTCAAGCTTTCCTAGCTGTACATATTTGCCTGAGCTGTCCCTGTCCCCAGAATGCCTTTCTTCTCATCACCAAATCTTCAAATCCTTCTCCACCATTGAGACCCAGGTCCAATGCCTCAAAGCTTCCATGATACCATAGTGTAGATGGCTCATTGCTAGTCTTCCCCTGGGTTTTATCACCTTCTTCTCATGACCCTTGGCACTTCCTCCTGAAATGATTACTAATTATTATATAGACATCATCTCTCCCTACTGAAGAGGAAACTTCTGAGAGCTGAGGTCAGAATGTGTTCACCTTTATATCGATTTGCCCCACCCCCAGTCCCTTTGAAGCCTCCTCAAAACCTGCCGTCCAGAAGGTACTCATTAAACATTAGTTTATTAATTAATAACGATTCACTGGGCCCCCAAAATACCTTAACTGAATGGGCTGCCACACAGGTAGGCTTCTGAATGTAGTGCACAGACTTCTGTAAGGATTTAAGAGCAGAGGGTAACAAAATAGGAAAGAAGCCAAGGAAATTGAGTTACTATACTCTAGCAAATTTTAAGCTTAAAAATTATTATTATTTATTTCAACTACTCTGTCTCCCACCATTTTCCACAAGAAGAGGTTAAGGTATAGAGAGTTGAAAAGACTTGCCTTGGTCATTACCAAGGATATTAGCTTCCATTTATGAAGCTTCTGTTTTATGGCAGGCTCTTCATGCATTATCCCTAATCTTCACCATAACCTAATTTGACAGATGAAAACATTAAAGCTAAGAGATAAAGTGTCCAATATCACAATGCCACTAGTAAGTGATGATGCCAGAATTTGAATCTAGACTTGTCCAAAGCAAAAATTCATGTTTTTTTTTTTCTAACCATAACATGTACAGTGGGACTAAACGTAGCACCTCAACTCTGTGTCCAGTGCCTTTTCACAGTACTTGACTCTAAAGCACCAAGGGTGAAGACTCCTGTCTTAACTCACTTTATATAGCATCTCTATGCATCAATGTGAGCCATTGGTGTCTAATAAATTCCTTTTATTGGTGGAGGTTATCTTTGGTATAATAAGAAGGAAAAATCTTCATTCCAGGGAAATAAATGATAATTGTAAAACAACTTGTTTATAGAATATGGTGTAGAATTTTTGGATGAAACAATAGGATGTAGAAAAGGGGACATAGTCATTCAAATGTGTTCATGCTGAAAAGGAAGACAGCATGAAATTCAAACCAAGAGTAGCTCATAATTCCTTTCTTCAAGGCCTGATCTGCTTGCCCCAGTTTGCTTTCTCATTTACCTGTTTTTTTTTTTTTAATGAATACGTAAATGTCTTTGTTGTCCTTCAGCCCAAAGCAATGGGATAACGTAGGGCGGTGGTAGAAGGAGGATTGGGGAAATGCGGGATTGCTGAGGTCAGTAGAATTTCTACTTTCCTATGACCCAGCCTAAAATAGTGCCATATACTTCTCTGTCCCATCATGCTACTTTATCATTTTATTACGTTATCACCATCTGAATATCTTCATCATTTATTTGATTACTTTTTCATTGTCTGTCTCCCCTTCTAGACTGTATATAATCACTTACTTCTTAGCTGTCATGTTCATAGATGTAGCTCCAATTCCTAGAACATTGCTTGGTTATAATAGGTAATAAAAGAAAGAATGGACCATTATTGAATGAATAAATGGAATGAAAGCCATTCAGTGGCGCCTATGATCTAGAATGGCTAGAAACACCTGGATCTCTCTGGTTCCTATTTCCAAAAAGATCGAGAAAGTGGGCATAGGGGGAACCTACCTCAACATAATAAAGGCCATATATGACGAACCCCCAGCAAACATCATTCTCAATGGTGAAAAACGGAAAGCATTTCCTCTAAGATGAGGAACAAGACAAGGATGTCTACTCTCATCACTATTATTCAACATAGTTTTGGAAGTCCTAGCCACAGCACTCAGAGAAGAAAAAGAAATAAAAGGAATACAAATTGGAAAAGAAGAAGTAAAGCTGTCACTGTTTGCAGATGACATGATACTATATACAGAAAATCCTAAAGATGCCACCAGAAAACTACTAGAGCTAATCAATGTATTTGGTAAAGTTGCAGGATACAAAATTAATACACAGAAATCTCTTGCATTCCTATACAATAACAGCGAAAAATCAGGAAGAGAAATTAAGGGAACAATCCCTTTTACCATTGCAACAAAAAGAATAAAATACCTAGGAATAAACCTACCTAAGGAGGTCAAAGACCTGTACCCAGAAAACTGTAGGATACTGATGAAGGAAATGAAAAATGACACAAACAGATGGAGAGATATACCATGTTCTTGGATTGGAAGAATAAATACTGTGAAAATGACTATACTATCCAAAGCAATCTACAGATTCAATGCAATCCCTATCAAATTACCAATGGCATTTTTCACAGAACTAGAACAGAAAATTTTATAATTTGTATGGAAACACAAAAGACCCTGAATAGCCAAAGCAATCTTTAGAAAAAAAATGGAGCTGGAGGAATCAGACTCCCTGACTTCAGACTATACTACAAAGCTACAGTCATCAAGACACTATGGTACTGGCACAAAAACAGAAATATAGATCAATGGAACAGGATAGAAAGCCCAGAGATAAACCCATGCACCTATGGTCACCTAATCTATGACAAAGGAGGCGAGAATATACAATGGAGAAAAGAAAAGAATATACAATGGAGAAAAGAAAAAAATATATATACAATGGAGAAAAGAATATACAATGGAGAAAAGTCTCTTCAATAAGTGGTGCTGGGAAAACTGGACAGCTACATGCAAAAGAATGAAATTAGAACACTCCCTAACACCATACAAAAAAATAAACTCAACATGGATTAAAGACCTAAATTTAAGGCTGGACACTGTAAAACTCTTAGAGGAAAACATAGGCAGAACACTCTATGACATAAATCACAGCAAGATCTTTTTTGGCACACCTCCTAGAATAATGAAAATAAAAACAGAAATAAACAAATGGGACCTAATTAAACTTAAAAGCTTCTGCACAGCAAAGGAAACCATAAAAAAGATGAAAAGACAACCCTCAGAATGGGAGAAAATACTTGCAAATGAAGCAACAGACAAGGGACTAATATCCAAAATATACAAAGAGCTCATACAGATCAACATCAAAAAAACAAACAACCCAATCAAGAAATGGGTGGAAGACCTAAATAGACATTTCTCCAAGGAAGACATACAGTTGCCCAAGACGCACATGAAAAGACGCTCAACAGCGTTAATTATTAGAGAAATGCAAATCAAAACTACAATGAGGTATCACCTCACACTGGTCAGAATGGTCATCATCGAAAAATCTACAAACAATAAATGCTGGAGAGGGTGTGGAGAAAAGGGAACCCTCCTACACTGTTGGTGGGAATGTAAATTGATTACAGCCACTATGGAGAACAGTATGGAAGCTCCTTAAAAAGCTAAACATAGAACTACCATATGACCTAGCAATCCCACTCCTGGGCATATACCTGGAGAAAACCATAATTCCAAAAGATACATGCACCCCAATGCTAATTGCAGCACTATTTACAATAGCCAGAACATGGAAGCAACCTAAATGTCCATCAACAGAGGAATGGATAAAGAAGATGTGGTACATAAATACAATGGTATATTACTCAGCCATAAGAAGGAATGAAACTGTGCCATTTGCAGAGACATGGATGGAACTAGAGACTGTCATACAGAGTGAAGTAAGTCAGAAAGAGAAAGACAAATATCATATATAAACGCATATATGTGAAATCTAGAAAAATGGTACAGATGAACCTATTTGCAAAACAGAAATAGAGAAATAGACATAGAGAACAAGCGTATGGACACAAGGTGGGGAGAGGGACGTGGGATGAATTGAGAGATTGGGATTGACATATATACACTATTACGAATAAAATAGATAACTAATGAGAACCTATTGTATAGCACAGAGAGCTCTACTCAGTGCTCTGTGGTGACCTAAATGGGAAGGAAATCCAAAAAGGAGGGGATATATGTATACGTATAGCTGATTCACTTTGCTGTACAGTAGAAACTAAAACAACATTGTAAAGCAATTATACTCCAATAAAAATTTTTAAAAAAAGAAAGAAAAGGGTCTCAAATCATTATGGTTCATTTCTGCCTAGCAGAAAAAAAACAATAAAGGATTCTTAAAAAAAAAAAAAAAAATCCAAATTCGCAATGGCTGCTGGGAACTGGGTCCTGATGGAGAATTTGGAATTTACCAGGAGACAACATAGAAGAACATCCCAGGCCAGGGAGTTACCATGAAAGAAGGAAACACCAACCTTGCATCTTATTATTATTGCCGTGGTGTTGAAAAGCTCCTTGGAAAGTTCAGAACTTGTCTTCAAGTGATTAGGTGGGGCTTCTTAGAGAATGGTGACTGAGTATTGATTTTTAGATGATTGAAAGTGGATACCTTCTCATTTGGTGGCTCCCAATCAGGGCCCCAAACCTCTTTAAGTCAACAGAAATTGCCATTCCAATCAATGATTTGCACTGAGTGCAAATCCCTAAGTCAAATCACTAGGAAGTGATCAATGGAACTGCTTCTTTGATGTGTATAGGAAAATAGTGTGTCAGGTAAGTCGATGGGGAAAGTTTACAACTTTTCTCAGTAAACTTTTGCTTCTTTGGCAATTTACAATTTGGAACGATAGGCACAGATTTTCCAACATTAATAGCTTACTCTTCAGAAATCCTCACTGATCTCTCACCAATCTGTGAGGCTTCTGAGTTTCCAGTGGCAGCACCTTAACCTGGAACAGATAGTATGACAGGAATTTTATGGTGTGTACGACATATAGCAGGTAGTTTTTCTTTCATTTACTTGCAATCACTTAGAGAGAGAGAGAGAGAGAGAGAGAAGAAAAGAGCACCCCAAACAACATCCCATCCCTTGTTATTTCATCAGTTACCTCGTATAATCAGTGAAGTTCCTGAAGGGAAATTGAGCAGTTATGGCTAACTCATAGAGCCTACAATCAGAGTGGGAGTTTCTTGATGAGCTTGATATTCAACTTATCCAGACGACTCTCCTTGAGCTAATTAGGGGTGGGTGAGCTTGGGGAAATGAAGAGGTTGGTCAGGATCTGATTGAAGCCTCACTCCTGAGCAGTCACAGTTCTAAGACTGTGGTGATGCATGGGGAGAAGCTGGTAGCCCGTAGGCAGTTGGCTCCGTTGGTTCCACCTGGTGACCAAGAGGCCAGAGTACGTAGGTTTTATTCACTCGGGTACCCTCAGTTGCTTAGCAACCATGGCCACAGCCTACATTTCTTACCCTAGTCTCCAAAGGTCTACTAGGAGACAAGGTAGTCAAAATCCTATCTCTGCTATTTACCAGCTGAATGACTTTAGGAAATGATGATGATGATGATGGTAAATATAATAATAACAACAATACTAGCAGCTAACATATATTAAGTGTTAACATTTACAATGTTACTATGTAACATTGCATGCATTTACTTATTAAATCCTCACATCATCCCTCTCCATTAGTTAGAATCTCCATTTTATGCATAAGGAAACCACAGCACGTGAAGGTAAGTTAACCAGCCTAACATCACACAGCACTCATAGATACCACCAAGATTTGAACCAAATGCTCCGGCTCTAGGGTCCAAGCTTGTCATCAGTAAGCCAGGACCCCCTGGACTCCATGTCCTCATTTCTCGAGGGCTGTTGGCCTGGGAAAACACAGTTGTGAGTGCTTTCTCTGCAAATGATACCAGTAGGAATTAGTACAGTCATGCCTTTGGTAGCCAGTGTGTCGACTGAAGGCATATGACCCCTACCCCAACTCCTGTCCTAATACAGGCAACATAATTTGAAAGCATGCCCTTCTGATGGACGGGCCAGGGTGTCATTCTGATGCATTAAGGAGACTATTATCATCATAACCTTTCAGCGAGCTGCCCCGTGGCTGAGATGATTATCTGCTTGCTCAGAGCCGTCACATGTGGCAGTGACAGCCAGTCCATCATAAACAGATCCAATACTGCATGAACGTGAATTTTGTCTTCTTAACCCCTGGATATATTTTTCTCTATTGCCTTGCATGTTCCCAGTGATTATTCTGCCATTCTGACTTTTTTGCAATTTGATTTTTCTCCCTGAAGGATTATGTATTTTTTCTCACTGTGTCCCCAGTGCTAGAACCCAGTAGGATCAACTTTCTGTAAGGTTTGAATTTTTCTTATTTAATGTCAATATTTTTGCATCTGGCAGTTTATTAGACTCACGTTCTAAATTCTGAAGTTTGGATCCATCTTCCTGTTTTCTCATCGGCCAGTTAAGTACACTTTATTGCAACCTTGCACAGGGCCTGAGCCAGCTTCCAGATGATGATTGATAAGTTGCAGTCTATATTAGTCAGGATGAATGAGGTTATGTTGTTGTAACAAGCATCCCCTACATCTGACTGACTTATAAAACTAAAGGCTGACTTCATGGTTCGCTATGTGGGCTGGCTCCATATCTTCTCATCATGAAATTTGGGTTCAGAGAGTAAACACTTCCTTGGATTTCTGGGTTCATGGGAAAGTTCTGAAGGACCTTGCACCAGCATTGGAAAGGGAAGGGACGCATGTAACTTCTGCTCACATTATGGGCCAGAATTAGTCACTCAGCCTCACTCAAAATGGAGGTGCATAGGAAGTGCGATCTTGCATTGTGCTGGGAAAGTGGACAGCTGGAAATATCTGTCACGCAGTTCTAATGACTACCACATTATCTTCAAGAAGTCAATCTAGTCTAAACTACAAGAAAGGAATCCATTAAATGAGGCTATAAGAGCAAATGTGATGTGTTCTTTAAACCTCAAAAATGATGCAAGGAGAATGGGGAAAAGAGAATTAACCTTTTTGCACAGACGTTTGGTTCAAAGATCTTTGCATACGTCTTCTTACTGACCTCTCAACAGTCTTGTGAAACAGATATCATTAACCCCACTTTTCACATCGTAGGAAGCTGGAGAGCTTGGGATTTTTGTAAGGCCAGTTGAGGCAAAGTCATTCTTTCCCCTATTTCTTTCTGATGTGAACAACTGGTCCTGATCTTATCCCAGGGAGTCCAAGTACTATGGGTGGCATGAAAAACATTCTCAGTAGATGATGATTGAAAGAAGGAGCCATTTGAAGAATTGCTTCCTGATTTAAGAACCAGGTTGGATCCGCCATATTCATTTAAGTTGCCAATAAGTGGTAACGGGTGAACAAGGGTCCTACCACCAACTGTGGCCAAAGCTCCCCAGAGTGGTGTTTTATCTCTCTTTCTCTCCTCCTTGGGGAAAAAGTTATCATACACAGCTAGAGGGAAAGGGTTACATTTTTGTGCACACCCAAAACAACCCCAAAAATATAGTCTAAACCCCTTTAAAAAATCTGTCTTTTCCTTATCCTTCTATTCCTTCTTTTTAATATTTTAAATTTCTATTTTTTCTGTTCTGTGAAATTTTGAAAGAGGGAATATATAGCCTACTTAGTATGTGAATCTGAGATACAAACCCAAAAAGTGCCAGGAAATAATTTTCCGTTGCAAATCTGAGATGCTGGGTTTTTACTTCTTGAAGTACTTTTGCATGTTACCAAGTAGCAACCGTGTGAATTCTGCAGTACACACATGAACATTTGAGATAATTATTGCAGAAATAATAAAAGCAAGTAAAAAGTGCACTTAGTCTATTAGCAGGACAACTCTCTTTTGAGAGAGATGTACAAACTTAATTATTCAAGGAAGCAGTAACTGGAAATGGAGGCTCTGTTTGCACTCAATGATCATTCCAGAAATATTTTTGAGCTTCTGTTTGTAATAACTATTTCAACTATAATAGTATCTCTTCACTGAGGATCATTGCCCTCATCATTGCTGTAAAGCATTAAGTAGTATCTTATTTAATCCTCATGTAACTGTATGAATCTGTGTGAAACTGGCAAACTTGCTACCTCCATTATCCAGAGGAAGTAACTAGACTTTGAGATGGGAAATAGCTTGTCTAATGTCATGTGGCTGGTAACTCAGTTCTGGCTGGCTTTCAAGGTCAGCCTCTTACCCATTTCACCTCCGTGCAACCATTCCTAGTGTGTACCAGATACATAATTGCACAATCATGCACTTTGCAGATCCGAAGGGCTACTAGGCAACAGTTCGACCTACTCCCTAATTGTATATCAGAGGGAACTGAGGTCCAGAGTTGGGGTAACATCCTAGTTGTATTTTCACTTGATGGCAGGGTTGGTGGTCACATCTAAAAGCCCTGGATCTCAGGAAGCGAAGGTCCTTGGGCTCTCTCTGGATTCAGACAGACAATTAGAACTCATGTCTGCCATGGCAGAACTGAGTGATCTCAGACACATGTGAGGCTCACGTCCCTCATCTATAAAATGGGGACAATTCTGCATGTGTATGTGCATGTGTGTACTTCACACCTAAGTGAGGGTTAAATGAGTTAACGTAGAGAAAGCTCACCTTATCAGAGATGTTTTATCATTTATTTTGTGATTATTATTATTATGAAGTCATTGTACTCTCTACTATGATGATTTCTTGATACTGTGGTGAGATACATTTTAGAGATTTTTGTTTGAAGCTACTGAGAGTTAAGAAGAGAGAGGTTGGCCACGGCCAGTGTGGGAAGGAGATGTGGCTGCAGTCGACGCAATTTTCACCCTGGGATCTCTATGTCTAGGTGAAGAGAGCTCAGGATCAAAGAGGACATTGCCCTTGGACCACCGTGCAGTTAGTGAAAGTGGGTTTGTCATTAGCAGGTAAGACCATGAGTAGAAAGCCCTGTCCAATTGGCCTTGAAAAGTTGATACAGTTATTCTACCAGCGTGTCTGCCCCAATCACACTGGGGAAAAGTGCAGCCTCCAAAGTTCTAGTCAGGGAGAAAATCTATCACTGACTCTTCCTTTTCCTATTCCCTGAGGATGCTGACAAACGACCCCAAGTCCCAGGACCCACGGGAGAGAGAACAATAGGGAGGCAAGTGTGTGCAGCCAGGGTCGGGTCTAGCTGGCTCTGCCATGTGCTATAGCAGGAACCACAAGCAAGTCACACCCCTCTCCTGGCTTCTGAACCCGACGAGGCACAGAGCTGACGGAGGGCCTGGGTTCCTGCTTCTGCCATTTGCTGCGGCTTCATCACTTGACTTCTGTGAGGCTGAATCTCCTTGTCTAGGAGGATACTGGCAAGGTCAAGGGCCATAGCATAGGTGGAGCTCTGGAACAAAGCCTGGTGATCACTGCTCAAGTAATGGAAATGTTGATCACCGCGATGAAATGTATTTTCTTTTCTTTACGTGACTGTGAGCTCCTTGAGGGCAGGGGCTCTGTTTCTGTCATGTATCTACTTCAGTGCCCAGGACAGTATCTGATAAAGACGAACAGGAGTAACAGTAACCCTGGCTTTGTTGAGCATCTAATCTCTACTAGATCCTGTTCAAAGAGCCTTAAGTACATTAATTTCTTGGATCCTTACATTATCCTTATGACGCGGCTGCTGTCATGCACCTATGCCATAGATGAGGAAACTGGGGCACAGAGGAGTTGAGTAACTGGCCTGAGGTCACACAGGAATGCTGACATCATAGTGGATGCTCATTAAAAATTGAAGGGATGAATGAGTGGCTAATTCTGACTTCATCTTTTGACCCTTACTGTGGCCCTCTTCAGGCTCCTGTCACTCTTTTCAGGTGCTGTGCAGCTGGGCTGGCTGGATCTGGCCATGGTGATGGGGATGGCGATGAAAATAGCTGTGGGTGCTTCAGGGTGGCCTGCCTGTCATACAAGCGCAGCCCTGGTGAAATTGATGGGAGATTAATAGGAAACAATGGGATAGTGAGAGCACTCAAGCGGCTTTCCACCAGCGAGAGCCTCACATCTAGTGAGGTGCAATTAGCTCTCCAAGCCAAGATGCAGAGGCAGGAAATTAAACAGGCTCGCGGTGACTTTATTTTTATACCTGGGTCCGCCCTTGGTTCATCAGCCTAGTTAGCGCTTCGGAACCTCCAGCTGACTCTGCACTGCCTGCTAGCTTTAATACACTTCTACCCTGGCTAGCTGCACAGCCCTACTGTTGAACACATGAGGCAGACAGCTGCCCGGAGGCATTCTCCCTAGGAACTCTCATATCACAACAGAACTCAGCTTTCCACTCTCACTCCATGATTCTTCCTTCCATCAGCGAGCAACGTAGCAGGTTGCAGACGCCAGCCAGTGTCATAGAAATGTCCTAATAGACACATCTGGGGAGAGTGGGACGGCTCCCATGATACACCAGAAGCTTCCCCATCAGGCCTTTTCCAGATAAACCTATGAAACAGCGCTCTCTGTTCTTAGAAAGATCTATTTGAATCCCAGATCATAGGAACCTGAAGGAAATGACCGTTGTGTTCGTCACAGCTGTCCCAAACTCCAAGACGTTGTGTGAGGATGTATTTTGATTTTTCTCCTTCTAGCAGATGGACTGGCTCTGTTTCCTGGAATGTAATAATTATTTTATTGCCCTGGCTTCTATCCGGGCACACATTCCATTTTCCAATGTAAATAATCATTTCCACCTTTAATAAATTAGATGGAACCTGTCTTGCTCGGAGAATGAACATTTCAATATCTTCAGACACACAATGACACCGTATCAATATTTAAAATCATTTTATGCATGTATTCTGGGTTGTCCAACTTCATTAAGGCCATTCATCAAGCCTGTAGCTAGAGTCTATTCCCATTGGACTTGTAGGCCTGGGGGCCTACCAAACAGAAATTTAAACTAACTTGCCTTTTTAATTCGCATTATTCTCAAATATTCTCTTTTTAAACTCCCTGCCATGACTAAGGCATTTAGACTGGGCCGTGATTCGGTACATGTCAACACTTAACTGACACAGTCCCCATCAGTATGTCAGGATATGTGTGCCCCAGTAAAATACAGTATCCATTCTTCCCTCTTCGTTGATAAATTACCCTCTAGTTCTTTCTTACACTCCACAATAATTTGAGTTTATTGCTCGATGTTTCCGTTAAATATTTACAAACATTTTAAACTACGTATAAATAAAATCTTCAGTGTTTGGCAAGTCTCCTCTTTTCCCCTGACTCCAAAATAATCAATCTATTTATCTATTTTTTATATTCCTGAAGATGCCCCACGTGAACATTGGATGCTGAGACTAAGAATATTCTTGCAAAGAAAATCAGCCCCTCCCCTGGCCATCTCTGTAGATCAGGCCAGATTTGCTTCCCAAGTTGTGCATTATCTAGCTGACTCTGACATCCTGCACTGTGATGCCAATAAACAATTAAGTCCATGCTGAGGAAATTGCAATAAAACTTTCTGAAACAGGGCACCGACCCAGAGAAGGTCGGAGAGGAGCCTTCTTCCACGACATCACCTCGCCAGACAAAGCCAGTGAAATGCACTGTCATATTTCAGGAGCAACTAGGTGTCCATGAGTGAAGTGGCTCTGTAAGGAAGGAAGGGGGCATTGGTTTGCTAGGGCTGCCATAACAAATATCACAGTCTGGGTGGCTTAAACAACAGACCTTTATTTTCCTACAGTTCTGGAGGCTGGAAGTCCAAGATCAAGGTGTTGGCAGTTTGGGTCTCCTTGGCTTACAGATGGCCACCTTCTTGTTGTGTCTTTCTGTGGTCTTCCCTCTGGGCACACACTCCCCTGGTGTCTGTTTATGTGTCCAAATTTCCCTTCTTCTAGGGACACCAGTCATATTGAATGAGGGCCCACCCTAAACGCCCCATTAACATCATCATGTCTTTAAAGGCTACGTCTCCAAATACGGTCACATTCTTGGTTGGATAAAAGTCTTCCATGTTGGGCAAAGTCAATTCTTCTTTGGTTCCTCAAAGACAGACCCATCCTCCCTCTCTTGAAGGAGTAAGAAAGCAGCTTCTGTGTTCTCTGAGGTTTTTGGAACTTCTGCGGCCAGCTTCGCTTCTCTGAGTTCCTGCTTCCTCTGCGGTCAAGTGGGGATAAAGGCCACTTCCATTACAGAGTCGTTATGAGGATTAAATGACCTCACAGTGAGAAATTGGCTGGCTGACAGTAGGCATTCAGTGCATGTCAGCAAGTCTGAATCAAGTGGCATCAGAAAGGCAGCATTTAGACTTGAGGTTAAAAATGCACGATGCTTGGAGAGACGGAGGGGAAAAGTGAAGATATTCCAGGTGTACAGAAGCAGTGAATGTTGCCTTTTCTGTGTATTCCCGCCCCCCCCAAGTTTGGGGACTTTGCGGGGAAAAGTGTTTAGTGGTTGGATGATTGCATTTTTGAGTTGGTCATGTGTTCAAAGAAAGTAATAGAGCATTATTTGAGTTACTTCCAAAATGAAGGGCTTACATAAAAAAAATAGTTGAAGAGCGCCCATAATATTAAATTGTTCTGCACTGTGTGTGCCCAGACTCTCGATCCTTTCCAAATTCAGTACTTCACAGTTTTAAGAGCCCTTCATTTCAGAATTGAATGGGGTGTTCTGGGCACGTGCACTGTGGGCCACTTTACACTCCCTCAATTGCGCTGATGATGTGAAGAGAGCTCGATTATGTGGAGCACAGCTCTGGCATGCATCTGCCTGCTCTCACCAGCCCCTTCTGAGCTGGAGTCGGACTGGCCTCTGGAACGTCTGTGCCCACGTGGGTAACTCTGGGCTGGACCTGCTCCAGGTACTGACGTTCCCTCTGTACAGCATTCTTGTTCTGCTTTTGAACAGAGGTTGGAGTCTTGGGGACAATGGCATGATTGGGTAAGGGAGTCGGGCTTTACTTTGACTAGACCCGCCATGATAACATCCCCATGGAGTTGATTTGTCCCTTGTTGGAAGGACAGAGGCTGAGTCATTAAAGTCTTTCCCAGAGCCATTGCAAGTCATGTAGGTAGATGTGTGTGGTCTATTTATGCACAACAACATGGTGTAATAGTCATGCTCAGAGAGATTAAGAAACGTCCCCACAGACAGTAGGGTTCAGACCTGGGCCTAGAAACCCAGTCTGCCTTTTACTCCAATGTCCATGCCCTCTTCACAGCTGGCAGGCGACGTGGGGAAAATGCAGTCTTGGGAATTAGCAATGGAGCCAGACTTTGAACCAAGCCTTTTGACGCCCAGTCCGGAGTTTCTTTCACTCACAGGAAATTGGTGCCATTTGCTGAGAAAGAATCCCTTGGATTTACTCCAGTATCAGTTTCAATGTCATTTTTATTTACAAAGAAAAAATAGCTCATAAATATAGACCATGAGCTACTGAAGCAACTTCTGCCAATAGGCAGAGCCACAGGTAGAGATGTGGGGATGGAGGCTTTGGGGTAGCCTGTGGCTGTCCAAGGTGCTGAGACCAGACGACTGCCTACCTCATAGCCATTCACCAGGTCTCAGCTTCCCTGACTCCACAAGAATATAATAATTAGACCCCTGACCTTCTCTCTCAAAGTGCCCTATTTTTTTTTCTTTTTCTTTGAGTTCCAAATATCATGCTATGAAAGTACATGTTCATTTCAGGGACTTTGTTTCATATCTGGAAGCTCTACTGCTCTTCCCTAGAGGGGAGGGTTTGGATCTGTTTGGTCTGAGAACAAGCCCAGGGCTGCCTGGACTATAGTGGGAACTCAACAACTATGATTTGAAGGACTGAATGGGAACTAATCTCTTTCTTCCGCTTCTCAGGTGTGGTGTAGGGGAACCTGTTCTTGGACCTACAGACCTAAGACTTGAATTAGGCTCACTTTTTTGCCCTTATTTTCTGGATGAACTTGGACCAGTCTCTTGATTTTGGGGCCTCGATTTGCTCATATGTAGAAAGTGGATAATAACACCCCTTTCCCGTGGTGCTATGGAAATGAACTGATACTCTCTGCAGAGGGTCCAGCAGAGAACCCAGTACATAGTGACGTGTTGGTGTGTTTGCTGATTCTGTCAAGGGCTCTCTCCTCCAGGTCTCACTCTTTCCTGGAGTCTCAGTCATTGGGAGAAAAGGAGTTAAGGCAACGAAAAGCCTCCTTCAGGTGGTTGGTGATGAAGCAATGGCTACCCGAGGGCCTTCGGTGAAATGAACACAGTGACCTTGTTCACTCAGTTGATGCTCCAACCCCATCCCTCACCAAATCCGCCCTCCCTCCCTTGGGGTGGCAGCCACTTATAGAACAGCCATCTGTGGACATGGATAAAGACCTAACTCCACTGTCAGGAGACTCAAAATAAAGATGAAATAAAAGTGAGTCAAAACAGGCCTAAGTCAGCATTGATCTCAGCTACATGAGTGCTGGATACGGCAGTTCCAACTTTCCAATATAACAGTTCAATTGGTGAGTTTACATGGAAGTATTTATCATTATATGACAAGAACCCAAGCTACTGCTTACCGAAAACTGACTCCACTTTTAAAAAATTGCTCATTCACCTCATTTTGAGTTCCAAGACATGTGTTCTGCCATACTCCCCCTGTCCTCAATTTGCCAGTGGGTCCCACTGTTCCCCAGATTCATTCAAACAGTGAAACCAAGAAACTTCCTCTCTTGCATCGCTTTCCTCCCATGGGTTGTGCTCTGTGGCTGTGTTTATGTTCTCGTCGTCATATGGCTTGTTTTCCTCTGCACACACTACCTCTGAAAGTCTTGGGCTTTTGTCTTGTTCCTGCTGGTCTAGTAACATGGTGAGCATTGGATGCTGGCCCCCTCCCATGAGCCCAATATCTGAGAGGCCACAAAATTAAGGAAGAAATGAATGGACCCAGACAAATAGTACATAATATTACAAGAAATCTCTGGGGAGACAAAAGACAGTTATGATGACCAGAGGATGCCTACTTGTCATTTTTAGCAGGATGTATATAAAAAGGAAAGTTTGAACATTTTATCTTTTCTTTTCTCCACATTGCCCTTGGCATGTCTCTGTTAACTTTATGACATCTTTGAGGCAGAAAAAAATAGCAAAGTCAACTCAGTGGTGTTGGGAGTCAGTAAGGAAATAGCACCCCTGAGGGCAAGTTTAGGGAGCAAGTAGAGTAAGTTCCCAACATACGTACGAGTTACATTCGGAGAGTGCGTTCGTTAAGTCCAATTTGTTTGTAAGTCCAACAAAGGTAGCCTAGGTACCCGACTAACACAATCGGCTATATAATACTGTACTGTAACAGGTTTATAGTAATTTTCACACAAGTAATACATAAAAAACAAACACAAAAAATAAGGAAAACATTTTTAATCTTATAGTCCAGTACCTTGAAAAGTACAGTAGTACAGCACAACAGCTGGCATACGGGGGCTGGCATCGAGTGAACAGGCAAGAAGAGTTACTGACTGGAGGAGGGAGAGGAGGTGGGAGATGGTAGAGCTGAAGAATCATCAGCAATAGGAGACGGAGGGCAAGCTGCAATGTCACTCACGCCTGACGCTGATGGCACAGGGTCTGGCTCCTTGCGGGATTCAATTCTATCTACCCCCTTGAAAAACTGATCCAGTGATGTCTGGGTAATAGTTCTTTTTTTCTTGTCATAGATGACTTGGTAGCACTGGATTGCATTCTGAACGGCTGCTGCAACCTTAGTGTACCATTGTATGTTCGGGTCCTGTGCCTCAAAAACTAACAGTGCCTCCTCAAATAAAGATAACCCCCTGCCATTTCCTGCGTCTCTTTTGTTCTTCAGTTACTTCTTCTTCCTCTTGTCTCCCTTCGTCCTTTCTCTGGGTCTCCAATTCCATCAGGTCTTCATTAGTCAGCTCCTCGTGTTGCACAGCAAGGAGATCAATGAAGTCATCCTCCTGCAGGTCTAGCTCCAGCTTCTCGCTGAGGGTCACTAAGTTGCTGAAGACCACGTTCACATCGTTAAAACTTCACAACTTGAAGGTTTGTATGTAGGGGACTTACTGCACTAGTAGGGAAGGTCAAGAGCCTGGTGACTGAGTGTTTCCATCTCTGCTTCCTTCTATATTGTCAGTGGATGAAGGGAGGGCAAAAACTTCTTTGGGAAGAGCCAGGGCATTCTCTAGCTGTGGAGAGCGGGGGCTACTTTTCATTGCGGTGCGTGGGCTTCTCATTGCAGTGGCTTTGCTTGTTGCAGAGCACGGATTCTAGGTGTGCGAGTTTCAGTAGTTGTGGCTCATGGGCTCTAGAGCACAGGCTCAGTAGTCATGGCACACAGGCTTAGCTGCTCCGCAGCATGTGGGATCTTCCCGGACCAGGGCTCGAACCAGTGTCCCCTGTATTGGCAGGCGGATTCTTAACTACTGCGCCACCAGGGAAGCCCCAGCTACTTAAACTCTTGAGGAGGAAGGAAGCAAGGGCACAAGGTGCTCAACGATAATAAAAGAAACCCTAACTCTAACATGCCAGTATATTAGGATTGTGAAGCAGAAACAAGCAGTTACAAAGAGGATAAAATATATAATACTGGGGCTTCCCTGGTGGCGCAGTGGTTGAGAATCTGCCTGCCAATGCCAGGCACACAGGTTCGAGCCCTGGCTGAGAAGATCCCCCATGCCGTGGAGCAACTAGGCCCGTGAGCCACAACTACTGAGCCTGCGCGTCTGGAGCCCGTGCTCGGCAACAAGAGAGGCCGCGACAGTGAGAAGCCCGCGCACCGCAATGAAGAGGGGCCCCCACTTGCCGCAACTAGAGAGAGCCCACGCACAGAAATGAAGACCCAACACAGCCAAAAATAAATACAAAAAAATAAAATTAAAAAAAAATATAATCCTGGACATAAAGAATGTAGGATGTGGAGTAAAAAGCACAATGAATGTATTTTAAGAATAAATTAGGGAGATAGATCAGATTGAAGAACTCACCAAGACAGAAGCAAGCAGACGTTAAGAGCTGAAATGTATAAAAGAAAAGTTAAAATAAATGGAGGCCAAGAGCACACATGTTGATATAAATATAATAGGCAATCACAGAAGGAGAGAATAAAGAAAGGAAGTATTTGTGAAACAATAATGACAGAATAAAAGAAAAAAGATTCATGTTAAAAGCTCTTATGGACTATCAAACAGAATATATAAGAGAATAATCATTCTTAAACCACATGATTATATTTAATAACAGCAAAGGAAGGGTTAAAGAAAAAAGTCCAGGCAAGCTTGAAGAGAGAAAGAAGAGATCACCAATACAGAAATAACATTCAGATTAAAATCTCATTTCTCAATAGCAACACTGGAGAAGGGAATGAAGAACAATTTTTGAAGTGTGGAAGAAAAATAACTTTAAATCTATAATTTCATACCTAGTTAAATTATATTTTAATATCATATTCTTATTAAATTAATTATTAATTAATTATTAATTATATAATAATATTTTATTATTATATAATTATTATATATTATATATAATATAACATATATAAAATATTATATATTATATATAATATATTATATAATATATATAATATATATAATATATATTATACTATATATAATATATAATATATATTATATATATAATATATATAATATTATATATTATATATAATATTATATATAATAATTATTATTAATTAATAATTATTATTATATCATCATCATAATTATTAATTAATTAATTAATCATTAAATTAATATTTAATAATCATATTCTTAAGCAAGTAAGGCCTCAGAACGCTTATTATCCAAACATACTCCCTTTGAAAATGTTTTTGGAAGAAGATACCAGTAGGAGGATACTTTGGGAAAAACGGATACTAAGGGTGAGTTGTACAGTTTATCTTGTGTGTGTGTATGTGTATGTGTGTTTAAAGCAGTATCCAAACAGAATCAGCAAGAAAAAATGCTTTACCACTTAATAAACTGTTATAATTCTACATAACAGCATTATACTAAAAGGTTTGCTGGTGTGGGAAGAGAATAGGGTTAGGGAAAGCGTCTGGTTAACCAGAGAAAGGTGAAAATCACCCCAATATTCTTTATTTTGAGGGAAGACACTGAAATTGGTTCTCTCTGATTTGACCATCATGCTGAAGTCCAGTTTCTAATCCTGGCTTCTCTACTTTATGGCTGTGAAACTTTTGGGAAATTTCTCAGGCTCTCTGATCCTTAATTTCTCATCCTCAACCCTGGATGATAAAATCTGCCATGAAAGGTTATTTGTGAAGTTCTGATGTAGTGTGGCTTCCACGACACTATTGCTGTGGACACTGCACCGATGTTGGCCCAAAGGTAGGAAACCATCATTTCGTCGGTGAATATGTAGCTTACATTTCACCCACTTTTTCTTCCAGACCTTGGCACAAGGCAGCCAACAATAACATATTCTTCTTGTCTTTGGGAACTCAAGAGGCTCAGGGGTGGAAAGAAGTAAGTCAGATCTGAAAATGAAGTTTCTTCCACCTAATCTATAAATGTAATCTTCAAGACTCTGCAAACTGTTGCTTATTTGACCCAATATGCATGATGGCTCATGAGATCAAGGTTCCTGCAGGGCCATTAATTACTCAGTTTGTTCCCTGGGAGTAAAGCATGGACACTAACACATGTTCATTAGGACAACTTAATTGGAAACAAAAGTCACCATGGATACTGCAAACATGATTTCAAAAGAGTAAAGCATGCTGGTCAGTTTTCATTTGGAGTTTGTTTTATTTCATTTTATTTTCAATTCCCCCAAAGGCAAAGCACAGCAGTCTCACGATAAAAAATAATGGCCTGAGAAATGTCCTTCTGTACCATCCCCACGGCTGTGTGAGTTTGCATAACTCAAATGTGTCTGGCGGGACCCATTTCATTCTCTGGCCCTGATGAGAGGGATTTGTGGTCCCTGCACGTGGGTTACTTGGGTCCCCCAAACGGCTACCCTGGGATATCCCAGAAGATGGTCTTCCAGGAACAATGTCTTTCTTTTCTCCTTACTGCACTCATTCAAGTGACAGCATTCCGAAGTTCCCATCCCCTAGTCTAGCTGTTAGACTAGCAAGCCCTAGAAAGAGTCTTTCTTTTTACAGAGAGGATATAGCACCCTGCCATGGCTACGTGTCTTTCTATTGCTGCTACGTAGCACTGCTCGGGATCCTGGGATGACAAAAGGTTTAAAATGCAATAAAGGACTTCAGTTGGATTGGACATGAAGAGGTGTGTGGCGAGTCTTCCTTTCTTCTTGGCACTTTTTTCTTTATTCTTTGATTAAAGTCTTTTCTCTTACTTACATCCCCCATTAAGATGTCTCAGTGTCATTTAGGGTGTTAATTGAGAGGAGGTTTAAGCTCATCAAAGCGATTATAAGTGATAGTTAAAAATTTCTATATATGGCCTGCGCTGGGATCGGCACGGTGGGGTGCCAGTTTTTCTTTTATCCAACTGACATTGGTAATAATAGATGAAATTATTACTAAATCGCAGCTGCAGGGATGATATCATGATTTTTGTGTGTGTGTAATCTTTGATGAAAAATTAATTTTTGAGAGGGATAATTTCAAATGATTTAAATAGTATTATACTGAAGTCCTTGCCGGTAATTAACACCAATCTTGTCAGAAGTGAAACCACTTTTGCAGCTGTTTCTAAAGATACCTACAGTATTTGTAACTTTTCTCTGAGTGAAATTATAGTGTTTGGACTTCATTTTTATTGCACAAGGACCATTAGAAGAAAAAGGCATCTGATAGGAAGCTTTGTTCTTTGAGGCCCGAATCCTGTTTTGTCTTTGAAGCCCCCCGCCCTACCCTGCCCCTGCTAGTTTAATTATCTCTAGACTGTGGACCAGGGCAGGAGTGGGCATTTATTTATTTATTTTTTTATATTATTTTTAAAATTTTTATTGAAATATAGTTCATTTACTATGCTGTGTTAGTTTCTTCTGAATAGCAAAGTGACTCATTTATACCTATATATATTCTTTTTCCTATTCTTTCCTATTATGGTTTATCACAGGATACTGAATAGAGTTCCGTTATTTTTATTTTTTAAACACATAAAATTATAGATACTGTGTGCATACATGTTTAGTCCTTAAATATTAGTTATGTAAGAACAGATAATTTAATATGGGCAGGATTTAATTTCCAGAACAGATGGCTGGTCATAAATGTTTCTTTGTCTCCATCAGTGACTTGACTTTCTTCGAAATCCACATTTTTCATCACCGTGGTGAAAAGCATTCTATTGAAAAAGAGCTGAAAATAGATTTTTCTTTGCTACTTTCTTCGTACTTTAAATGACAGAGTGAGGAAGTGAGGTGCGTGTGTGTGTGTGTCTGTGTGTCTGTGTGTGTGTGTTTGTCCTATATATAAAGACCTGCGGGAGAGGTTAAAAAAAGAAATGTAGTGAAATTTCAATAGAAAAAAAAGTGAATGAGAATCTGAGAAGACTGCATATTCTTCTGAGTCTTGAGTTTGGCTTTCTTCGTTTTTAACGTGCATGCTGATTTTTTGACAAGATATATGGCACTAGATTTTCACGGCAGTTGCTGTACCTGCCATTTCATAATTTTTCCCCCTCAACTTTTGTGCTGAGAAGCGAGGGTGGGCAGGGGGAGGAAGAGAGGGGAGGAAAAGGACTGAGTAAGGGAAAGTGAAGGGCGGAAGGGAAGGGAAGGATGAGAGGTGAAAGATGACATGAGGGCTTCAAAATTTGTTATACTGGGTATCTATCTGTTCATTAAAAATTGGAGCTACAGCCTCAGCTTCTGCTGCGGGTGCAATTTTATCCCACCAGAAAGCAATTGTCACTCCTATACGCTCCCATTAGGAAAAGAAAGAGAAAAGTTAAAAAGGAAAGGTACTTTTGCAATCAGAAAAGCCAGTTTATTTGGTGGACATGTGGTGTGCTTGCCTGTGAGGTTTGCAACACGGAGATGGCATCCGATAAGTTTGCAATATGGAAATGTTATCAGAGAAGATCATCTCGTGCTTCAATACGGGATGGTTTCTCTCTCAGCCTCAGGTGGAGGACAATCGGCCGGCACATCTGAAGCTTGTCAATCACGGTGCCTGCGGTGACCCTGTTTACACCTCTTGCCCATGCAGGAAGTTAGGTCAGGCAAAGAAACCAGGTAGCCATTTTGCAGCCGTGAACTTTACAAATTTAGCTCTTATTTGAAGTTGACTCCTGAGTGCTTTCATGTGCCAAGTGCATGGCAGGCATTAGCTAATTGAATCTTCACAGAAAACTCAGGAGGTGGGAGCCATCCTCATCCTTCTGTGCATGAAGAAAGAGGCTTGGAGAGGTAAGCAAACAGCCTGGAGCACGTGGCTTCCCAAGTGGCAGAGCTGGGATGCAACCGCGGCCCCTTTTGAAGATACACACGTGTCTGTCCCCTGCTCGCCATGGCTCACTGCTCCCAACTCTCTTCACAAGGTGGGGATGGGATTGTGGTCCCTCACTGTTTCTTCCACGGCAGTGTGGCTCCTGTGGAGAGGGGAGGGGAGACATGGGAAATGTCAGGGCTCCTCCCTGCTTGGCTGTCCACCTGCCCTAGGAGCATTTCAGGATCTGAGGTTCAAGATCATGATTGAACCTCAGGCTTGGTAGGTCCACTGTTACATCCCTGGCTCAGCCATAAAAAAAGAATGAAATAATGCCATTTGCGGCATTATTGGACCTGGAGATCGTCACACTCAGTGAAGTAAGTCAGACGAAGACAAGTATCATGTGATATCGCCTCTATGTGGAATCTAAAACAATGGTACAAACGAACGTATTCACAAAACAGAAGTAGAGTCACAGATGTGGAAAACAAACTTATGGTCACCAGAGGGGAAAGGAGTAAACTGGGAGATTGGGACTGACATATACGCACTATTATATATAAAATAGATAACTAACATTAATAGATAATAAGGCCCTACTGTATAGCACAGGGAACTCTACTCAGTACTTTGTAATGGCCTATGTGGGAAAAGAATCTAAAAAAACAGTAGACATATGTATATGTATTACTGAATCACTTTGCTGTACACCTGAAACTAACACAACATTGTAAATCAACTATACTTCAATAAAGATTAAAAAAAAAAAAAACCTGGCACAGGGCTGGGGCCACAGAGGCTGCACAGTGAATTGTGGGAGAGTTGAGTCAATTCTCTTCCCCTCTTAGAACTTCGAGAACACTCAGACTCAGCTGGGATGTCTAATTCTAAAACCCATGGATTTTACAATGAGGGACTTAAACTCTTCATACCCTTCGGGACCAGGCTCTAATGCCATCAGCTTCCTGCAGCTGGAGCTCCTTCCTCTGGAAAGTTTGTTCACGTTTATCACAACCCTTACCAGATCTTATTTTAATGATCTGTTTCCAGGTAAGTCTGTCCTACCAGACTAGAAATTCCCTGACGGCAGAGACCACAAACTTATTCACTTATGCATTTATCGCATGAAGTCGTTCATCCAACATATGTTTCCTAAGGACTTATTAGGTATCGGGCATTGTGTCACCAAGGATACAAAGATAGACAAGGCGGTTCCTACCCTCACATGGCTTATAGTCTGGTGGGAGACAGACTAATAACAGATAGTTGAATGAATAAATTTTGTGAATAAATGAAAAAGGAATTAAATGTGATATATCTTAGGGGAGAGATGGGCCAGCTTTCTCTGTAAAGGGCCAGGTGGTAAATATTTTTAGAGTTTCCAGGCCAGAAGACCTTGTAGCCACTACTCAGTAATTCTGCCCCTGTGGCTTCAAAGCAGCCTTGGGCAATATGTGAGCACATGGGAGTGACTATGTTTCAATAAAACTTTATTTACAAAACAAGCCATGGGCTGGTCCCACAGACCACATTTCGCTGACCCCTGCCCTAGGGCCTAGGCTTCATAGATTATAAAGACAGAATATACCGAGATGAGTATTATTTCTGAGTCAATGTATGGGAGCTGCTTAAAAGTTCAGATGTGCTTGGCTGGGGTGGGAGTGCTTAAGACCATCGTGGGACTAAGGTCCAGTGGGCCTGTCTGTTATTAGTATTTGGAAAGGAAGTGACGGTGTGGATTGAGGCAGGGGAGTTTCACCTGGTCATAGGCCTCAGTTCTTTGTTCTCCCCTGGGCTCACGCAGTCCTGAGAAAACTTGCAGAAAGGCTGGTCCACTTGGCAAGGCTGGAAGCCGAGGCAGGCAGGGGTAGAGCATGGAGCACTGAGCCAGGCCAGCCAGCAAGCCTGGATCCTGCATATCCATCTGTGATCGCATGTCATGAGGCTGTAATCAAAATCTGAGGCTCCATCAGGCCCTGGTCTGCCCCTAATGCATCCTTCCTTTCACCAGCACACTGCTGACGGAAGATCCAGTGTCCTGGAATCCTGGAGAAGTTAGCTCTATCCTGACTGTGTGGTCAGAGCTCTAGGCCAAGGGGTCCCAGCTCACCTCTCTGACACTTACCTTCCTCATCCCACATACATGGCCTCACTTTTAGGACTTTGAGGGTTGGACAAAGGGACATTCTGGCTACAATGTGGGTCTTGGATAGACCTGGAAAAGGATGACACCGGCGATGAACACACGTGTTCCAGATGCAGAGACAGGTGTCTAGACTGCTCTGGTAGCTGTAGGTACTTCTGTTTCCATTTCACAGATGAGGCTAATGAGGGTCAGAGAGGTGAGACAGAGCACAGCATGCCGTGCCATCCTGGTCTTGTGAGTACAAAGCTAATGCATGTTCAGATCTAGGGTCCATTCCTCTCCCCTCCAGATATGAATGACTTAACCATTCTTCAACACTCTGCTGACAGGCCACCTCCTTCTTGAAGCCCTCCCTGATTGCCCCCTCATACACAGACCTCTTCTCACCAGAGTGTCCAAAGGCTTTTATCTGTACCTCCCAGGTGTGCTTGTCACCATGCATCCTGTGTGCCTGGTAAATGTGTACAAGTCTGTGAGCGCTCAAGAGCAGGTCCTGGTCAGTCCCTCCCAGCCCCCACCCCAGCACAGCTATTGACATGTAGTGAGTGTGCAGTGCACATGTGGAAGATAAGTGAACAAAAGAAAGGATGGATTAAATATAAAGACCAAGCAGGACTTCCCTGGTGGCGCAGTGGTTGAGAGTCCGCCTGCCGACGCAGGGGACATGAGTTCGTGCCCCGGACCGGGAGGATCCCACATGCCGCGGAGTGGCTGGGCCCGTGAGCCATGGTCTCTGAGCCTGTGCGTCCGGAGCCTGTGCTCTGCAATGGGAGAGACCACAACAGTGTGAGGCCCACGTACCGCAAACAAACAAACAAACAAACAAACAAAAAACCAAGTAGATAATGGTCTCCTAGTCCCCTCTCCCCTCAAAAGAACTGTTGCGCCTTGGAAGAAGAAAGGAAGAACGCTCAGAGCAGTTCTCAGAACGGAAGTGGGGCTGGAAGGAAGCAAGGACAAACGCAGGTTCAAATCCCAGCTCTGCCATTACCAGCTGTGCCTGTGTGGCCATGGCTGGTCTCCTAACCTCCCCGAATCCTTGTTCCCTGTTTGTCGTGAGGGCTCATGCCCATTTTGGAAAATTCAATTAAATGATGAAAGAAACTGGAGGCCTGGCCAGTTTTGATAATTCGTGGTTAGAATGGGCTGGTCTCAGTAAGCTCCCTGAGAGCAGGCAATGGGTCTGTTTTGTTCACTCTTGTATCCCAGAACTGAGCAGAGTCCCAACATAAAATCGGGCTCAATATATACTTGTCCCAAATCAGGGGATTAACGAGCTGCTTGTTTGTACGTCCTGAAATCGCTCCTGGGCAGGGTGAGGCTTGGCTGGTGTGGGTTCCTCCCACTGTCCCAGCCAGGCTGTGTGGCCTGATGCAGTCCAGGGTCCCAGAGGCAGCCCTGGGAGAGGGGTGGGCTGGGCTTGGGCAACTCTTACCTCCCCCCAGGGCCTCCCCAGACTGCGGGAATGCTGCTGAGGACCTGGCAGGATCCGGCCAGATCACTGTCTCAGGCTGGCTCCCCAAGGGCAAGAACTCTGCCAAACCCCAGGTCAGACTTGCACACACAGGCTGGCCCCGTCCAGAGCTTCAGCTGGGCCCATCCTCCCCAGGGCTCCCACTGGGCACCGTGTCTGCTTCTTGTTTTGTGGGGCTTTGCACCTCCAAAGGCGCCACGCTGGGAGTGTCTTCCACATCCCTCCCCATCCCCTCCCTCCCATGTGCATGGGGGTGCTGAGCTGATACAGGCCCCCCTGTGATGGGAGTGGGGCGGGGTCCAGATGGGAGCTGAGCCCATGGAGATTAGGCCCCAAGAGGGTGAATGAATCATTCCAGCCATCACCCCAGCAAGGGCAGTGTGACTCAGGCTGAGCCAACAGTATTGCCAATGGCAAATTGGCAGAGGTTTGTCACCACTGGACCAGGTCTCCCTCCTGTCTCACTGAGGTACAGGTGGGCCTTGGTCTTGCAATCTGCTTACCACCTTTTGGGCTGGGACAGTACTGGGCAGGCAGCAGGCACTCAGTGAATATTTGCTGAATGATTCTGCAACTGTATTTTGGGCTTGATTTTTAAAGATCATACACATCTGTAGACTTGTCTCAAATAGAACAAGGATTAAATCTGATTGCATCATTTTTCAAATACTACTTGAATTTACAAAGAACCAGCCGAGTGAGAAGTACCCGTATGGGTTTACTAGAGCAGTGTTTGTCGACCTGGCTCCATTGACGTTTGGGGCTGGGTCATCTATTGTTTTTGGCAGCGGGTGGAGGCTCCTGTGCTGTATTGTAAGATGGAGCAGAATTCCTGACCGCTACCCACTAGATGCCAGTAGCATCCTCTTCCCAGTTGTGACAACCAAGAAACGTCCTTTCGCATTGACTTATGTCCCCTGGGGGTCAAAATGGTGAGGAACACTGCTCTGGAGGAATTTGCTAAACTCCTCAAGAAGGATGCATTCATCCTTCAGTCTATATCTCTTTTTTAAAAAATCTGTATTTTATTGAAGTATTATCGACTGACAATGTTGTGTTAATTTCTGCTGTACATCAAAGTGATTCAGTTATACGTATACATATATATATTATTTTTCCTATACTTTTCCATTATGTTTTATCACAGGATGTTGAATATACTTCCCTGCGCTATACAGTAGGACCTTGTTTATCTATTCTATGTGTGATAGTTTGCATCTACAGACTCCCAAAGCATCCCTCCCCCACCCTGGGAACTACATCTGTTCTCTATGTCTGTGAGTCTGGTTCTGTTTCATAGATAAGTTAATTTGTGTCATATTTTAGATTCCACATATAAGTGATATTATATGGTATTTGTCTTTCTCTTTCTGACATACTTCACTTAGTGTGATAATCTCTTTGTCCATCTATGTTGCTGCAAATGGCTTTATTTCATTCTTTTTTATGGCTGAGCAGTATTCCATTATATATACGTACCACATCTTCTTTATCCATTCATCTGTTGACCTTCAGCCTGTACCTCTTAACTATGCCCTACCCAGTCTCAATCTGGCCTCAATCTAGGACTGGGTGGGATTCTCAATGGAGCTAGGCAGTCCATCCCTAAAGAGAGACATATAGATTTCCAAGACAGGATACACTCCCCTGGAACACCCACCCCCTCCAGCATAGTTTCTGCATGTTCTCTGTTTTGTTTCCCTCCTTGTTGCCCTCTCTCAGCTTTACCTGTTGAAGTCCTACTGGTTCAGTAAGGTCAAGCTCCAAGCCCATCTCTTACATTCTGACAGTCCCCAATCCTGCTGGAACATCACCTCTTTTCTATTCTAGAGTTGTCTTTAAAATTCCATTTTAGCATTGACTGCTGTCTTTCTGGTATCAGTTCTTATTGAACTTGGGACAAGAATTTTTGAGTTGAGATTAAGTGTATTGTATTCATCAGGGTTATGAGCTAGGGAAGGAAGCTGCTCTGGCTGTAAATCCCTTCTTTCATGATGTGGGTGACCCTGAGAATATTGTTAAGACCCTCTAAGTCTCCATTTACTCATAAGTAGAATGAATACCAACTTCATATGTGTTTTTCCACTAAATAGATAACGTGTAGAGATTGTTTCATTGATATTAACTATCATTATTTTGTAGCTGCCTGCAGTAGTAGATTATGAGACCCTGGGAGTCAAGAGCTCTATCTTCATCTATTGTGGAGATGGACCCACAATAGATGTCCAATTATATATAAATATATATAATTATATTCATATATAATTGAACTGAATTATGAATCTTTCTGAGGCTTAAACATATGCTATCATCTCCACAAGCTGTCTGTAAACTGGGATAAAAGGGTCTACCTCATAGAATCACTCAGAATTAGTGAAATGAGGCATATTGTGGTAAGAAGAACTCTAAGGTGGTCCTCAAGATTCCCACCCCACGGTGGACACTTCCTGTGTAGCTTCTTCCATTGAGTGTGTGAGACTCGTGGATAAGATGGGATGTCGCTCTTTTGATGATATCACATTCTGTGGAACAAGGGATTTTGCAGATGTCATTGAGATCCCTCACCACTTTTCCTTGAGTTAATCAAAAGAGAGGTATCTTAGGGGGGCCTGACCTGATCAGGTGAGCAGCAGACACTCTTCTGTGGGCCTTGAAGAAAGCAGACACATTAGGGACAGTCTTAGGGAGGGCTCCTGGGCAAGAATCTGAGAGTGGGGCTCTGTCAGCTGAGCATGGTCCCTGGCTGACAGAAAGCAAGAGAGCAAGGACTTTGATGATACAGAGGCAACAGACTGCACTCTTCCAACAACTACATGAACTTGGAAGAGAACCGCAAGCCTCAGATGAGACCTCAGCCCATGGACGCTTTGATTTCAGCCTGTGAGACCCTGAGTGGGGAACTTATTTCCACTGTGCCCAGATTCCTGATCTACAGAAACTGTGAGATCATGAATGGGAGCTGGAAGTCACCATGTTTGCGATAATTCATTAGGCAGCAACAGAAAAGCAATACACATAGAAAAGGCTTACACATGCCCTAGGATAGACTAAGAGCTCAGTGAATGATACTTGTTTTCCTTGTCCTTCTTTTCTTTCTCCTCCTGCTTCTTTTTGTAGAAAGTGCAAAGCTTCGTCCTCAAACACAGAGGGGCATGAAATACAGCTGTATTTCTCCCTGCAGTATTAGCATCCTAGGGCCACCATAGCAAAGTACAGAGGGTCAGTTTCCTCTGAAGCCTCTCTCCTTGCCTTGTAGACGGCTTTGTTCTCCCTGTGTCCTCGCATGGCTTCCCTCTGTGCCTGTCTGTGCCCAAATACCCTCTTCTTATAAGGACATCATTCATATTGAATTAGGGTCCACCCATTTGACCTCATTTAACCTTAATTACCTCTTCAAAGACCCCATTTCCAAATACAGCCACATTCTGAAGTGCTGAGGTTAGGATTTCAACATATAAAATGTGATGGGACACAGTGCGTAACACCTCCTAAGGCTTGAGATAATTTTTATTTTAGGCAGTGTCATCCCAGGCAGAAAGTCCTTCTCTCTGTCAGTCTTTTTCCTCTTTTAGGTCTTGGATAAGCTTCTCAGGTGTCACTTGGTTGCATGTGTTCCACATCAGGTCCCCAATCTTAAGGGGACCTTTCTGTGGTCAGGCTGGGTGCAGGGAGTCAATGAAGCTGACCACGACCTATAACGAAGGTCTAGGCATTCCATGAGGCCATTTATTCTCTGGAGTCCTGGCATTTCCCTGAGGCTCCACATAGAAAAGAGGACCAAGCTGTCTCTAATCTCAGCTTCCACAAACCAATGTGTGGGTGGGTTCCCTTCCTTTGGATTCACCAGTGCCCACACCTTCATCTCCTATTTGCATCTTCCTTCTCTCTTAGGCTGGGGTCAGGAAGCCAAGAGGGGCAAAGTTGTAACTTCTCCAACCCTTCCTGTCTTTATTTATCTATGTCTCATTGTCTCCCTAAGGATCTAGGCTTCTGGAAGACAAAAGCCAGGGAATCACAAGCAGCATATTTTATTTCTGCCTAAATGCTGTCTACCTCTGAAGGAATGAATACAAGAAAAGTCTGGCTCTTCAAAGGAGGTAGGGATGGAGGGGGGAGAACTTCCAAGGGGGAAAAAAAGAGAAAATTTTAGTTCACATTTAAGAAATGTTACCTACGACATAGTACTTAAAGCTCAGACCAGCGTTTCCAGCACAGCTGTCATTTCAAGCATTCTGTCCCACTGACTCCAGGAAAGTTCTTTAGATTGCTAGCTGTGTTACTCAATGTTTTGATGGGGCAACAAAGTTAAAGGGCCTGGCACACTTGCAAAATTTAAGACTCAACAGCAAAACCCAATGCTAGAGCTGAGGCTTCCATCTTTTCTTTTTTTAACATCTTTATTGGAGTACAATTGATTTCCAATGGTGTGTTACTTTCTGCTGTATAACAAAGTGAATCAGCTATACGTACACATATATCCCCATATCCCCTCCCTCTTGCGCCTCCCTCACACACTCCCTATCCCACCCTGGTAGGTGGTCACAAAGCACAGAGTTGATCTCCCTGTGCCATAAGGCTGCTTCCCACTAGCTATCTATTTTACATTTGGTAGTGTATATATATCCAGGCCACTCTCTTACTTTGTCCCAGCTTCCCCTTCCCCTTCCCCATGTCCTCAAGTCCATTCTCTATGTCTGCATCTTTATTCCTGTCCTGCCCCTAGGGTTTTTTTTTTTTTTTTAGATTCCATATATATGTGTTAGCATACAGTATTTTTTTTTTCTCTTTCTGACTTACTTCCCTCTGTATGACAGTCTCTAGGTCCATCCAACTCACTGTAAATAACTCAGTTTTTTCTTTTTCATGGCTGAGTAATATTCCATTGTATACATGTGCCACATCTTCTTTATCCATTCATCTGTTGATGGACATTTAGGTTGCTTCTGTGTCCTGGCTATTGTAAATAGAGCTGCAATGAACATTGTGGTACATGACTCTTTTTGAATTATGGTTTTCTCAGGGTATATGCCCAGTAGTGGGATTGCCGGGTCGTATGGTAGTTCTATTTGTAGTTTTTTAAGGAACCTCCATACTATTCTCCATTACGGCAGTATCAATTTACACTCCCACCAACAGTGCAAGAGGGATTCCTTTTCTTCATACCCTCTCCAGCATTTATTGTTTGTAGATTTTTTGATGATAGCCATTCTGACTGGTGTGAGGTGATACCTCATTGAAGTTTTGATCTGCATTTCTCTAATGATTAGTGATGTTGAGCATCCTTTCATGTGTTTGTTGGCAATCTGTATATCTTCTTGGGAGAAATGTCTATTTAGATCTTCTGCCCATTTTTGGATTGGGTTGTTTGTTTTTTTGATATTAAGCTGCATGACCTGCTTGTATATTTTGGAGATTAATTCTTTGTCAGTTGCTTCGTTTGCAAATACTTTTTCCGATTCTGAGGGTTGTCTTTTCATCTTGTTTATGGTTTCCTTTGCTGTGCAAAAGCTATTAAGTTTCATTAGGTCCCATTTGTTTATTTTTGTTTTTATTTCCATTTCTCTAAGAGGTGGGTCAAAAATTATCTTGCTGTGATTTATGTCATAGAGTGTTCTGCCTATATTTTCCTCTAAGAGTTTTATAGTGTCTGGCCTTATATTTAAGTCTTTAATCCATTTTGAGTTTATTTTTGTGGATGGTGTTAGGGAGTGTTCTAATTTCATTCTTTTACATGTATCTGCCAGCAGCCCCACTTATGAAAGAGGCTGTCTTCCCTCCACTGTATATTCTTTCCTCCTTTATGAAAGATGAGGTGACCATATGTGCATGTGTTTATCTCTGGACTTTCTATACTGTTCCATTGATCTATATTTCTGTTTCTGTACCAGTACCATACTGCCTTGATTACTGTAGCTTTGTAGTATAGTCTGAAGTCAGGGAGCCTCATTCCTCCAGCTCTGCTTTTCTTTCTCTAGATTGCTTTGGCTATTTGGGGTCTTTTGTTTTTCCATACAAACTGTGAAATTATTGTTCTAGTTCTCTGAAAAATGTCAGTGGTAGTTTGATAGAGATTGCATTGAATCTGTAGATTGCTTTGGGTAGTATAGTCTTTTTCACAATGTTGATTCTTCCAATCCAGCAACATGGTATATCTCTCCATCTGTTTGTATCATTTTTAATTTATCTTATCAGTGTCTTATAGTTTTCTGCATACAGGTCTTTTGTCTCCCTAGGTAGGTTTATTCCTAGGTATTTTATTCTTTTAGTTGCAATGATAAATGGGAGTGTTTCCTTAATTTCTCTTTCAGATTTTTCATCATTAGTGTATAAGAATGCAAGAGATTTCTGTGCATTAATTTTGTATCCTGCTACTTTACCAAATTCATTGATTAGCTCTAGTAGTTTTCTAGTAGCATCTTTAGGATTCCCTACGTATAGTATCATGTCATCTGCAAACAGTGACAGTTTTACATCTTCTTTTCCAATTTGGATTCCTTTCATTTCTTTTTCTTCCATGATTGCTGTGGCTAAAACTTCCACAACTATGTTGAATAATAGTGGTGAGAGTGGGCAACCTTATCTTGGTCCTGATCTTAGTGGAAATGGTTTCAGTTTTACATCATTGAGAATGATGTTGGCTGTGGGTTTGTCATATATGGCCTTTATTATGTTGAGGTAAGTTTCCTCTATGCCTACTTTCTGGAGGGTTTTTCACAAAAATGGGTGTTGAATTTTGTCGAAAGCTTTTTCTGCACCTATTGAGATGATCATATGGTTTTTAATCCTTCAATTTATTAATATGAATTATCACATTGATTGATTTGTGTATATTGAAGAATCTTTGCATTCCTGGGATAAACCCCACTTGATCATGGTGTATGTTCCTTTTAATGTGGTGTTGGATTCTGTTTGCTAACATTTTGTTGAGGATTTTTTCGTCTATGTTCATCAGTGATATTGGCCAATAGTTTTCTTTTCTTGTGACATCTTTGTCTGGTCTTGGTATCAGGGTGATGGTACCTTGTAGAATGAGTTTGGAAGTGTTCCTCCCTCTGCTATATATATATTTTTTATTTTATTTTATTTTATTTTATATTTTTTGCAGTACGCAGGCCTCTCACTGTTGTGGCCTCTCCCTTTGCGGAGCACAGGCTCCGGACGCGCAGGCTCAGCGGCCGTGGCTCACGGGCCCAGCTGCTCCGCGGCATGTGGGATCTTCCCGTACCGGGGCACGAACCCGTGTCACCTGCATTGGCAGGCAGACTCTCAACCACTGCGCCACCAGGGAAGCCCCCTCTGCTATATTTTGGAAGAGTTTGAGAAGGATAGGTTTAGCTCCTCTCTAAATGTGTGTTACAGTTTGCCAGTGAAGCCATCTGATCCTGGGTTTCTGTTTGTTGGAAGATTTTTAATCACAGTTTCACTTTCCGTGCTTGTGATTTTCTGTTTATATTTCTAATTTCTTCCTGGTTCAGTCTCGGAAGGTTGTGCTTTTCTAAGAATTTGTCCATTTCTTCCAGATTGTCCATTTTATTGGCGTATAGTTGCTTGTAGTAATCTCTCATGATCCTTTGTATTTCTGCAGTGTCAGTTGTTTCTTCTCCTTTTTCATTTCTAATTCTATTGATTTGAGTCTTGTCCCGTTTTTTCTTGATGAATCTGGCTAGTGGTTTATCCATTTTGTTTATCTTCTCAAGGAACCAGTTTTTAGTTTTATTGATCTTTGATATCATTTCCTTCGTTTCTTTTTCATTTATTTCTGACCTGATCTTTATGATTTCTTTCCTTCTGCTAACTTTGGGGTTTTTTTGTTCTTCTTTCTCTAATTGCTTTAGGTGTAAGGTTAGGTTGTTCATTTGACATATTTCTTGTTTCTTGAGATAGGATTGTATTGCTATAAACTTCCCTTTTAGAACTGCTTTTGCTGTATCCCATAAGTTTTGGGTCATTGTGTTTTCATTGTCATTTGTTTCTAGGCATTTTTTGCTTTCTTCTTTGATTTCTTCAATGATCTCTTGGTTATTTAGTAGTGTATTGTTTAGCATCTGTGTGTTTGTATTTTTTACAGATTTTTTCCTGTAATTGATATCTAGTCTCATAGTGTTGTGGTCAGAAAAGATACTTGATATGTTTTCAATTTTCTTAAATTTACCAAGGCTTGATTTGTGATCCAAGGTATGATCTCTCCTGGAGAATGTTCCATGAGCACTTGAGAAGGAAGTGTAATCTGTTTTTGGATGGAATGTCCTATAAATATCAATTAAGTCCACCTTGTTTAATGTATTATTTAAAGCTTGTGTTTCCTTATTTATTTTCATTTTGTATGATCTGTCTATTGGTGAAGGTGGGGTGTTAAAGTCCCCTACTATGATTGTGTTACTGTCAATTTCCCCTTTTATGGCTGTTAGCATTTGCCTTATGTATTGTGGTGCTCCTATGTTGGGTGCATAAATATTTACAATTGTTATATCTTCTTCTTGGGTTGATATCTTGATCATTATGTAGTGTCCTTCTTTGTCTCTTGTAATAGTCTTTATTTTAAAGTCTATTTTGTCTGATGTGAGAATTGCTACTCCATCTTACTTTTGATTTCCATTTGCATGGAATATCTTTTTTCATCCCCTCACTTTCAGTCTGTATGTACACTTATGTCTGAAGTGGGTCTGTTGTAGACACCATATATACAGGTCTTGTCTTTGTATCCATTCAGCCAGTCTATGTCTTTTGTTTGGAGAATTTAATGCATTTTCATTTAAGGTAAGTATGCATATGTATTTTTCTATTACCATTTTAAAAATTGTTTTGGGTTTGTTATTGTAGGTCTTTTCGTTCTCTTGTGTTTCCTGCCTAGAGAAGTTCCTTTAGCATTTGTTGTAAAGCTGGTTTGGTGGTGCTGAATTCTCTTAGCTTTTGCTTGTCTGTAAAGGTTTTAATTTCTCCATCGAATCTGAATGAGATCCTTGCTCGGTAGAGTAATCTTGATTGTAGGTTTTCCCCTTTCTTCACTTTAAATATGTCCTGCCATATCCTTCTGGCTTGCAGAGTTTCTGCTGAAAGGTCAGCTGTTAACCTTATGGGGATTCCTTTGTATATTATTTGTTGTTTTTCCCTTGCTGCTTTTAACATTTTTTCTTTGTATTTAATTTTTGATAGTTTGATTAATATGTGTCTTGGAGTGTTTCTCCTTGGATTTATCCTGTATGGGAGTCTGCACCTCCTGAACTTGATTATCTATTTCCTTTCCCATATTAGGGAAGTTTTCAACTATAATCTCTTCAAATAATTTCTCAGTCCCTTGTTTTTCTCTTCTTCTTCTGGGCCCTCTGTAATTTGAATGTTGGTGCATTTAATGCTGTCCCAGAAATCTCTGAGTCTGTCCTCAGTTCTTTTCCTTCTTTTTTCTTTATTTTGCTCTGCAGTAGTTATTTCCACTATTTTTTCTTCCAGGTGACTTATCTGTTCTGCCTCAGTGATTCTGCTATTGATTCCTTCTAGAGAGTTTTTAATTTCATTTATTGTGTTGTTCATCATTGTTTGTTTGCTCTTTAGTTCTTCTAGGTCCTTGTTAAACGTTTCTTGTATTTTCTCCATTGTCTTTCCAAGATTGTTTATCATCTTTACTATCATTACTCTGAATTCTTTTTCAGGTTGACTGCCTATTTCTGCTTCATTTGTTTGGTCTGGTGGGTTTTTACCTTGCTCCTTCATCTGCTGTGTATTTTTCTGTCTTCTCATTTTGCTTAACTTACTGTGTTTGGGGTCTCCTTTTTGCAGGCTGCAGGTTCATAGTTCCTCTTGGTTTTGGTGTCTGCTCCCAGTGAGTAAGGTTGGTTCAGCAGGTTGTGTAAGCTTCCTGGTGGATGGGACAAATGCCCTGTGTTCTGATTTATCAGCCTGGATCTTTTCTTTCTATTGGGCAGGACTGCATCCTGGGGTGTGTTTTGGGGTGTCTGTGAACTTAGTATGATTTTAAATAGCTTTTCTGCTAATGGGTGGGGTTGTGTTCTTGTCTTGCTAGTTGTTTGGCATGGGATGTCCAGCACTGGAGCTTGCTGGTCGTTGAGTGGAACTGGGTCTTAGTGTGGATATGGAGATCTCTGGGAGAGCTCTCACTGATTGATAATATGTGGGACTGGGAGGTCTCTGGTGGACCAGTGTCCTGAACTTGGCTCTCGCCCCTCAGAGGCTCAGGCCTTACACCCAGCTGAAGCACCAAGACCCTGTCAGCCACATGACTGCTAGTGTTGGAGCATCTACTGCTGAGGAGAGGGGTGGCTGTGGTTCACTGGGGGACAAGGACACTCCCATCTTTATTGACTCTTGAGCTTCATCTTCATCATTGATTAATCTGATAGAGCTTCCATCTCCTTTATTGACTGAAGTTGGATCATCCTAGATCCTCACATCAATGACCATCAGATCAGTTGAATGTGGACACTGGATCCAACTGAGCCAATCTACACCTTCTTTTGAAATTTTTTACAAAATAAATTTATTTATTTTATTTATTTTTGGCTGCATTGGGTCTTCATTGCTGCATGTGGGCTTTCTCTAGTGGCGGCGAGTGGGGTCTACTGTTCATCGTGGTGGGCGGACTTCTCATTGCGGTGGTTTCTCTTGTTGCAGAGCACGGGCTGTAGGCACCTGGGCTTCAGTAGTTGTAGCATGTGGGCTCAGTAGTTGTGGCTCACAGGCTCTAGAGCACAGGATCAGTAACTGTGGCGCACGGGCTTAGTTGTTCCGTGACATGTGGGATCTTCCCAGACCAGGGATCGAACCCATGTCCCCTGCATTGGCAGGCAGATTCTTAACCACTGCGCCACCAGGGAAGTCCTGAAAATTTTTAAAGCTGGAGTTGTGTGGATGAATGTGGAGTTGGAAAGTGGGAGATGGAGAGAAAAGGGAAGATCTCTGATCTCTAAACTGTGAGGATCGGAGCCCAGGATTTGCTGGTGGCCACAGAAACAGAGACAGAGAGCTTGAAAACATGACGCCAACTTGCTGAGAGCATCAGAGGTGGAGAGAGAATTCTGATGGCATTCTCATCCTTGATTCTGCTTGTACCCTGGACACCCTACATTTGAGGATGTGAGTCATACATCCCCTGTTTTACCTAAGCTTGTCTTGCTTGTGTTTCTGTTGCTCGTAAACAAAGTCAGTCTTGACACAGGAAGAATTATGTCTCAGATCAAGGTAGTATAAGTCAGGTAAAGAGTATTACTCTAAGTGCCCCACCTCAGACAGACTTGGCTTCAAACTGGCTGCCCTGAAGCTCCATTTATCATCTGTGTGATTGTGGGCAAGATACTCAACCTCTCTAAGCCTTAGTTTCCTCATTTCCAGAATGGAGAAATTGGGATGATAAAAGCCCTTTGAATCTGAAGGATATGGATTGGCATTTATTTCCCCTTTCCCCATAATCAGCGTTCAGAAACTTTGCCTTAAAATCAGTTTGTTAAGCCCATACTACATATTTATTTCTGCCTATTTTTGAAATTCTTCCTTCCATAAGCATATATTGCAGACATCCTATTGCAATGCCTCTTTCCCTTGACTAAGGCGTGTGTTCCAGGGATTAGGGTATGGGTTAGGGTAACATGTGTTCCAGGGATTAGGGTATGGGTTAGGGTAACGTGTGTTCCGTGTGTGAGCATGTGATGCAAGACAGAACAATCAGTATTCTTCCAAGGATTTTTTACCCTAGAGGAGAAGAGTTCTTGTCTTTTGGGTCTTGAAGCAGCCATTTTCCCTGACACATGAAGAAAGTCTGTACTTAATCAAAGAGAAGGGTGCTGAGAAGTAGCAAAGAAGAGAGAAGGACTGTAAGAGAGAAAGAGCTGGATGACATGTAATATTGATGTGACTGAATCCAGCTTCATCCTGAACCAATAACATACTAAGTATATACAGTTTCATCCACAAGCTACTTTATATTGGGCTTTTGTCACTTGTACCTTAAAAAAAATCTGATATTAGGGCTTCCCTGGTGGCGCAGTGGTTGAGAGTCCACCTACTGATGCAGGGGACATTGGTTCATGCCCTGGTCCAGGAAGATCCCACATGCTGTGGAGTGGCTAGGCCCGTGAGCCATGGCCACTGAGCCTGTGCGTCCGGAGCCTGTGCTCCGCAATGGGAGAGGCAGCAACAGTGAGAGGCCTGCGTACCGCAAAAAAAAAAAAAAAAAAAAAAAAAAATCTGATATTAGGTGACCAGATGTTCTTATTTGCCTAGAAGAGTCTTGTTTTTAAGCCTGTTATTGTGATGTAATTATTAATATCATCTCATTTAACTCTCTAAGTTATCCTGGTGAGATGATAAATCCCCTGTTACTTAACTGGTGCCCATGTGCCAATATAAGAGTTCAAAGGGCAAAGAGAACCATAGATTCCAAGAAAAGTTAAGGTAAAAGAAAACCAGAGGAACCAAAGGATTTATTGTAGAGAGGTGAGCTGCTCTTTCCCCAGCACTTGGAAGGGAGCAGGAGATGGGAAGACAGGTTGTAGGGAGGGTAGCATGTAGGGAAACCATGACAGTGGAATGATTCCAAGAATGATTGATCCACAGCAGTCCTCTTGGTTCCTTGCCCTTAAGGGATTCTTGGAATGGAAGGCTTTCCCCTCTGCCATTTCCTGATGTTGGCTCAATGTCCTGTCCCTTCCTGGGAATTCTAAGTCCAGGAGAACCCCAAAACACTGTCCCTCAGGAATAACCAGGGTGCTCATCACACCTAGTGTTCACCTTCTAGTCAGAGATGGCCAGTGCTGGCTGAGTTTCTAAAGAAGTGCAGCAAAGGACATCCATAGGCACCCTCCTCTTTCAAAGCGTTTTCTATTCATTACCTATCTCACAGGGAAAGGTGTGGGTGGATCATTTGCAAGAACACTGTTTTCATTGTGGGTTTTGCTCTGCACCTTCCAATTCATCCGCCTTCCCTCTTGGCCTGGGTCAAGGTGACATTTTTATTCCGCCCAGTGGCATAACAAACTTTGAACAAGAATGATAAATACCAGGATCAAATTGGAAGTAAAAGGATCCAGAAGATGCTACCTCTTGAGCATAATGGAACACGGATGGTGCCTGAAGTGTTCTTTGTAAAGTTCTGAAGAAAGCAAAGATGCTCCGGGGACATATGCAGCCTACAGTACTCCACAGAGACTGGAGCCCAGAATTAAGAGAGGATGCCAATTTGAAGAATTTGGAATAAAGAATTACTCAGAAATAGAAACTGTTTTGGCAGAGTTGAAATGTTATATCAGTACAGAACGACTTCAAGTTAATGGGCAGAATTCAGTTTTGTTCATATGCAGGCTCCAGCTTGGGAAGGGAGTCAGGTGGAAGGGCTATATGAGGCTTTGAAAGACATTGGACTTCCTGAGAAATCTTCCTTCCTCCAACTTAGAATTTGGAGATGAGCTTGACCGAAACCCTATGTGTAATACACAAGCGTGTATGAGTTCAGACACGCAGTGACTGGTAGAGACAATTTTGGCAACATCTAGGTCTATGGAACATTGCTTGAGGCGATGTGTAGACCAAATTATTTCCTGGCCTGCATCACAATGTCATGGTGCTTGGAATCTGGTAAGCCTGCTTACCTTGCCAGGAAGTGCACTGTGCCCGTGTAAGTGTGGAATAGCAGTGACAATCTTGTATCTGAATCCTGTGTCTGTGTTTGCCTTTCTCTCTCTCCTTATCTATGTCATCTGATGATGTCTACACACCCAGACACACACAGAGCCCCAGCCTGGTTCAACAGGCACTCACTGGGGACCCACTCTCTGTGGAACTTTGTGCTAAGCTCTGTGCTTAGTGCTTCAGTGAGGAGGATGCCCTGGTTCTTCCCTCTGTATGTTTACCATATCTTTAATGCTAAATAAAAGAGTGAAAATATTATCACATTTGAAGAGCCCACCAGCATTTGCAAGACACTTTCACATCAAACAATCCTGTGAAGATGAAAAGATCTGTTCTTCCCATTCTACAGGTGGGAAACACAATTCAGAAAGGCCAAGCGACAAGTTCAAAGTCACCCAGCCATGCTGAATCCACATCACCACCTCTTGCCTCTTCTTAAGTCACTTTTAACCATCTCACCTTTCTGTTGGACATTTTAAATTCCAGTAGGAGGACAATCCTAAGAGTGGATATGAAGATGAAAATTTGTTTTAAAAAGTAAGCCCTTTCAGTGCTTTGTACCATGAAAATTCATATGGACACAAAAGGATGCAGGAGTCTCCTTGCCTTGTGATTTAATATTGTGACTTTAGACCCTGGGAAATATTTTAATTTGAATTCTTTCTTCTTTAAGTATTCTGGGACCATTTAAATAGTCTATAGCCTGGTTTAGTCCTCCCTTCCTTCCTCCCTTCCCCCCTTCCTTCCTTCCTTCCCCCCTTCCTTCCTTCCTTCCTTTCTTCCTTGCTTCCTTCCTTCCAATGGGTTCTAATAATACAAGCCTTGACTGGCTGCTGAGATGTACAGAAGAGACCCATCCTCCCAAATCTGGTAGGCACTGAAGCTGTCTGGTGGGTTCTATAGCTCCCCCAGTGATCGGGCCACACTCTTCTTGAAGCTCTCTGCTCCTCCTCTGTTTTCCCCATGCCATTCCTTAGGCCTTTCCTGCAATGACCTGAATGCCTTAAGCTGGCTACACCTTCCAGGATCAAGCCCCAGCTCCTTCCTCAGCTCCCTCCTCTGAGAACACTCTCTCTATCCCTCTCCTTCCTATTGCCGCAGCTCCCTCAGGCCCTTACCTGAGTCAGAGCCTGTAGGTGGGGTCTAGTGCCAGCATCTCTCTCTCTCTCTCTCTCTCTCTCTCTCTCTCTCACACACACACACACACACACACTCTACTGATTACTTAAGAGGTTGATTGACAAGGTACTACATGTAACTGGTCCAGAATTCAAAATGCATAAAAGTAAGATGAATAGTAAACTGTACTTGTTTTCCACTCTCTCCCAGCTATTTGTTTTCTTTTTACAGAGAAACTCCCAGTTTCTTGTGTGTCCTTCCAGAGACACATATACCCATTTAGCCATACAGGTAGACACATATATACACATGGAAGTGTATGTGTGTGTGTGTGTATATATATATATGATGTGTACATATATGTGTATACATATATATCTGATATACATTTATATACATATATCTGTATAGTTACATATGTATATAAATGCACATATACATGTATAGGTATACACACATGTGCACATACATATCCAAATATGCATACACTGGCACATGTATGTGTATATACATATGTAGGCATATGTATATGTGTACACACACACACACACACACACACACACACACACACACACACACACACCCCTATACAGCCATAAAGGCAGGTGGGTTTTTTTAGCCCAATGCTAGCACAGGGTGCACATTGTTCTCCATCTTGCTTTTGTTACTGAGCCATCCATCTTTGAGAGCATTCTCATCAGTAAGTATAAAGTTGCCCCATTTAACAGTTATAGAATGTCCCATTGGATGACTACACTAAGGCTTATTTAACTAGAATCCTCTTGTTGGATATTAGTTTATTTCCAATCTCATGGAGACGATGATTATGACAACTCTTTAGTTAATCCTGTTGTCCACTCAAATTTAAGAACTTCTTGCACACCACGTAATGCCAACATCTTCACTCGCCTCTCTGAGTTTCCCCTCCATGATCCACCCCCTCCAATGACTGACTCTTACTGTCATCAAGCCTCACCATAGATGTTACATCTAAACCCTCACTTTCCTCATCTTTAGAATAGGGGCGATGTAGTGCCCACGCTTGGTGGTGGTTGGGAGGACTAGATGGGTTCACGTCAGCAGGAATCCTAGAACAGCCTCTTCAGGTAGTAAGAAGTAGGCAGGTGCCAGCCACTTCCCCCGTTGCCATTCTTATTAAGGAAATTCTCGACGTCTAGGATGCTGAAGAGCTGGACGCCATTACTCCCCACTCCCCAGAGGTACTGAGACAACTACAATTCTCTTGGGAAATAATCAGTTGACCTGTATGAATTGGGGAGGTGGTGGGTGAACTGATCTCTCCTACTTTTTGATATGAAAGTTATTTGTGGGTGGGGACCTCAGGACTTGGAAGCAGAGTTTCTGTATTGACACAACTACTGAAACTACTGCTCCAAGATTCAGGAGGGATGGAATTCAGGAAGAAAAGCTGCCACTGCAGTTTCCTCCCTTTAGAGGCCAGATGACGGAAGCCACAGCTTCCTTCTTTCTAAAGGGGAGAGAGCTCAGGGATGCCAACTCTACAGTACACAGGCTTCCCTGAGCCTCATACTCCCAAGTTTCCGGAGGGGGAGCTGTGAATTTCTGGGATCCTATTCAGAGCTTTCGCAATGTGCTCAGAGCTGATATTAAATGTTTTATATCATATTGGCCATGATACAGCCACACTTACCTCTGATTCTAAAACAGCTCAGAATTTCATTAGGCCTTTCCTCACTTCCTGATGCACCCTCCTCCCCAACTCTCTTTACAAATTAGGAAAGAAGCTGTATGTTACAATTTCTGAAACACTAGAGGTGTGTGTTCTCCATCGCTCTTTCTTACCAGTGTGTGCATTCCATATATACATTTTCTCTAGGAAATCAGATATTACACATTTTATATTAAAAAAGAGACTCTTCTAAAACACATGGTGATGCTTTGACCATTCTACATATTGTAAGGTATAAACACTAAGCCCAGGTATCCAGATGTTATAAGATACCCATTGGATATAGCATTTTTTTTTTGCAGTACGCGGGCCTCTCACTGTTGTGACCTCTCCCGTTGCGGAGCACAGGCTTCGGATGCGCAGGCTCAGCGGCCATGGCTCATGGGCCCAGCCGCTCCGCGGCATGTGGGATCCTCCTGGACCGGGGCACAAACCCATGTCCCCTGCATCAGCAGGCGGACTCTCAACCACTGCGCCACCAGGGAAGCCCCAGATATAACTTTTATTTGCCATCAAAGGCTGCTATGTCAAAACACAGAACCAAATCCCATGGCAAACTTTGCTTTGCTTTAATCAGATAAGCATGAATCCTATAGGCTACCCCCAACCTCTAGTTCTGGGGAGAGGGTTTATTGTCTTGAGACTTTCTTCTTTCTGGAGAGATCCAGACTGTCAGTCAGCTCCCAGGGAAGAGAAGATTCTCCTCCCGTGTTTCCGTCTTTCGCTCTCTCTTCCACGCAGCAGGGTACAGGCAGTCAGCCAAAGAGGCTATCACTAACCAATGGTTATTCTACACAAGGGCGCCAGCCCTTCTGCTGGGTGATGGAGATACAAAGATGAGAAGGACCCAGGCCCCACACAGGAGCTCACAGGCATGTCGGGGGGATGGACAGGTACACAGACTGAGGAAATAATGGGCTGCCTTATGGGGAAATTTTAAATAATGGAATGATAGAAGAAAGCTTCCTAGGAGTCTGGTGCTGAGACTGAGGTGTGATGGATACATAGGTGTTTCCTAGACAGACAAGAAGGGAAGAATAAAAGGACAGCGTGTTCTAAGGCATGGAGATGTGGGAGACAACAGTGGGTCTGGTGAAAACAAGTTCAGTATCTCCGGACCATAGGATGCAGTTGGGGGTGGTGGTGGTGGTGATTGCATTTCCTCTTGTATCAACTGGTCCCTTCTCAATGGAAGAGCATGAAAGAGCATCACTCCCCAGCTGGCCAGGCCAGCATCATCACTGGCTTCTCATACCTGCATGGGGTCTCTGAAAGCTGTTGGTTCACCTCCTTTAATTGTACTTTATTGGTTTGGTCCTTGGCTAGTCCCTCAACTCTCATGTTAGGAATATGCAGCCTCCTCTTTGCTTTATCTGCCTTATGCTTCCTTAATCTATTTTCCCAACCATAATAAGTTCTCTAAAACAGGACCTTCAATGGATCCTAAGTGTCAACAGCAGTATATCCCAAAGCATAGTTTTGTATCAGAATCATGTGGGGTGAGGGAGTCTTTAGTAAAAAGTTTATTTACCCTCATCCCAGACCTACAGGACCAGAATTCTAAGATGGGACTTAGTGCTTGCATTAAAGACACACACACACACACACACACACACACACACACACACACAGAAAATACTGATTGACTGAACTGAGTGATTGATTGACAGGGTAATATGCATACTTGGTACAAAAATTTAAAAAGCACAAAAATGGTATGAACAACAACAAATAATTCTTTTTTATCCCATTCATTTTTTTTTTACTCCAAGAAATACCATATTTGTCATACTATATACAACCATAGAGTTATGAACATTTTTAACACAATGGCAACACAGAATACTCTTATTCATCTTGCCTTTGGTACCTAGTCATCTATCTTTGAGGCTATTTTCATCAGTATATAAAATTTGCCCCATTTTAACAGCTGTAGTGTGTTTCATTTATGGGTATGAAAACATTTAACCAATATCCTTTTGCTGGACTTTGGTTTGTTTCTAACCCTGTGAAGACAACATTTATAAAAAACTTCTTAGGTAGTTCTGATGCCTACTTCATACTGTATAAAGTCAAAATTCTTAACTTGGCTTCTCCATAACGATGACTCCAAAGGTGGGCTTGTGACCGGTAATAGCCAATCAGAGTACTTCATCCCTCTGCATCCACCTGATTGGTCTAGAGATGGGCACATGATACAACTCCTATTTCAGGAAAAGATAATCTGATTGGCACATTTAAAGTCAGGTTTACCTCTGGGCCAATCAACTGTGGTCAGGAGGTTCTGTTCACTTGATTAAAACAAGGATGCTAGAGGACTCTTTCCTGTGGGTGTTGGGAATGGGAAAGCTCTCAGCCAAAGGGGGTTTGTTCTGAGCTGACTTGACCTCCCCTAAAAATTGCATTTATGAGCTCAGTTCAGCATTTTAATTTCAGAAGGGAAAGTCTTCTGCATAGTCATGGGTCATTACCAGGCTGTTAGAATTGAAAAAGTCTTCAGAAATTGTTAGTCCAATCACCTCATTCATCAAATGAGAAAACAAAGGCCTAGCACGAGGAAGGGGGTTGTGTGATGCCTGTCAGTGAGTTAGCGGCAATATGGTACTGCAAGCCAGGTTTCCTGACTCCAGCCCAGGCGCTCTTTCCATTATCTCCATGCTTCCTCTCTCTACCTTAATTTTGTGGTTTCCTAAAAGGGAGGCAAATGAGGGAGCATTAACTTGAAACGTAAGGAGAATGTCTTAGCCTTCAATCCATTATTGAGTGAGGCAGCTCTGCTGGACCCGGCTGCATGATAATGTGCTCTTCTTGGACTTGGCCTTGGCTTATTGGTTGGTGCTCCATCATCCAGAGCCTGGTTCCCAGATGTTTTCATTGCAGATTGTGCCCACTATGATGCACTGGCACCATGCCGTCTCTTGTGTACTTGCCAAAATGGTTTTATAAAACCATTAAAAGAACCCTTTCCCAAGGAGAGTGGTGTAGGCTGTGAATTCCTGAAGGTTTACCTGCCTAGGGTAGAGGTTTGACCACAAGTGGGAACTCCACATGAAAACCTGCAAAGGGGCAGTCATCAAAGGGAGACCCAGTCTACGCTGTCTTGCCCTGTAAAACCTGTCCTTCACATACTATCACCACCACCGCTGTGACCACAACCACCCTGACGATTACAACTGCAGCGACAAAATGGGGGAAAAAATGATAATGCAGAAAGAGTAGTATCCATCTAACCCTGCCTGGGTGTTGGATGACTGGGTGTTGTGAAATGACACTATTTCAGTGGTGTCTCCAGTGCTCAAAGAACGTGGAGAGAATAGTCAATGACCTTGCCTCCTTTCGAGTCATCCATGGTAAAGGCAACTGTCTTCCTCACAATTGAAGGCCTTCAGAAACAGAGAGGACACTGCCGTCTTTTTGATGGAAAAAATTGATTAAATGCCTAGGATGAGAAGTATAATTGGTTTGAACGTAAAGAAAAGTCAGGCAATGCATCCTGGCTATGTTCATGCTGAATCTGGAATATGTGATTATAAATAATGCTTCTCCTTTATTGAGAATAAAGATGATTACCTTATTTAATGCGTAATACTTGTTTTATTCTGGCTTTCCTGCACATCTTCATAATCAGCGCCCTTCTGCTAAGGTGACCTGAATTAGTCAAACTAACACACTTCCTCCAGAAACCTGACTTTTAATGGTCCCTCTCTTTCAATAATGTGTTTGTTATGTTTAGCAACTGACTTTGAAAAAAATCCTCTGATCTGTAGTGTTTGCTGCTTTCTCCAGTGTAAATACTTCCATCGTAGCCAATTGCAAGCCACCAATGTGGTGTCACTGAGCAGTAAGTTGGGAAGAGATGGGTAGTGACACAGCATTAGATACAATAGACACAAATAACCTTGAGGGCATAGATAATAGTAAAATACAGTAGTTAGAAAGTATGAAGTCTGAAGTATTTATTATCTATGTCTTTAATATCATTTATTTAAATGTAAGTTTATGTCATTTAATTTTTAATAATATCTGTGTTTAACAACTGGATCATACAGTTTCTGAGACTTTGACCTCTGGCTCATGAGCCACTGTGAGCTGGGTCACAGCGCACCTCAGTTTCTTCATCTGTGAAGTGAGGGTAGTATTGCCATGTGGAGTGAGTGGGTGATGAGATAAGGCACATGGAACTCTTGGAAGGGAGCCTGGTCTTAGAAAGTGCTCAGTAAATGTCACCAGTATCCTCCTTTACAGATGCAGTCACACAGCTCCCAGGGCCATGCCAGTCTCATGGTTTTGTTTGCTGATCTGAGTCCAGGGGTCTTTCTGTGGCAGCATTTCTGGCTGGCTCCTTAAGCCTCACGTTTGGGATCTTTGCAGAGGCAGTATGGCATGGAGGAAAGACAACAGACATTCAATTCAGGCACTGCTGCGTTTGAAAACTGGTCTTGGGCAATTTCCTTTAGCTCACTGAGCCTTGGTTTTCCCATCTGTAAAATGGGTTTGGGTAAAAATTGAGGAGAAATAAACAAGTGATGTGTATAATGCACCTTGCACATAGTAAGTGTTCAATAAATGTTAAGAGTCTTCCCCTCTGGCCTCCAAACTAGTTGCCAGCCATTCAACAGCTAAGATTCCCTCCTATGAGGGCTAGTTAAACTATGGCCATGGATATACCAGTTTAGGAATGCAGGTCTAGGCTACGGTGTCTTAAACAGAACCCTGTATAGCACAGCGACACAGTTATCGACTCTGAGCTGAACATGTAAGTCCCACGATATTAGCACCTTGAAAGAACTTTCTTCCATTGCTGCCCTTTTTTATATGTATACATGTCTCTCCCTACTTGATTAACTGAATTGTTCTACTCACATACCAATTCTTTGATATACTTAGTGTTTGCAACTAACTGCACCTTGTGGTCTCATGGCAGTCTCCATTTGAAACATTTGGCACCAGTCCTCCTATTTCATTTATACTAACGAAGGGAGTAGTCTGTGCATGAGAATCAGTTAGAAATCATAACTTAGCTTATTAACAAATACCAGACTGGTACATGAAATTGTATTGGTTGGCCTTCATTAGGTAGCAGAGCTGTAGCAGGGGGAGATGCTTGTACATTTCTCTTGTAAAATCTCATTGCTCCTTTCTTTTTTGTTTTTCCTGCTTTTTGCTACTCAGAAAAACCAACGTGTCTTGAGATTTTGATATTCCCTAATCTGATACCATTGAAAGCACTTTATTTATTTTTTGGTCCTAGCCTTTTATTTATTTTATTTTTTAAAATTTTATTGAAGTATAGTTGATTTGCAATGTTGTGTTAATATCTTCTGTACAGCAAAGTGACTCAGATATATATATATATATATATATTCTTTTTCATATTCTTTCCCATTATCATTTGTCACAGGATATTAGGTCAGTCTCCCAAGGCAATAGAAATAAAAACAAAAATAAAGAAATGGAACCTCGTCAAACTGACAAGCTTTTGCACAGCAAAGGAAACCATAAACAAAACAAAAAGACAACCTTTAGAATGGGAGAAAATATTTGCAAACTATGCAAGTAACAAGGGCTTAATTTGCAAAATATACAAACAGCTCATACAACTCAATTAAAAAAAAATAAACAAACCGATTGAAAAATGGGCAGAAGACCTAAATAGACATTTCTCAAGGAAGACATACAGATGGCCAATAGGCACATGAAAAGCACTTTATTCTTTAAGTGCATTTCCTCCCTCCCTCCCTCCCTCCCTCCTTTTCTCCCTCTCTTCCTCCTTCTGGTCCTCCCTTTCTCCCTCTCATTCTCCCTTCCTTCCTTCCTCCACTTAGCCAAGGGACAGAGACACAGAGATGAATGGACTCCTATTTTTCATCTGGAGGAGATGGTGGTCTGTAGTGATGCCTCTTGGCTCACTATACTCTCATCAGCCTGGACTTCCAATGGCAAGACATCCCTGCCTTAAATTCCCTCCTATCTCCTGGGAACTCTCTGCCCCTAGACCTGTACCTGTACCTGTCTCATCTTCCAGGTGTCAGGTAAAAGTCTTCTCCTCATGGAGGTCTTCCCTGATGATCCCAGTTAACTCAGCTCCCTCCTGGCATCCTGTTCTCTCTCATCACCCTCTTCCTTTCCTTCCTAGCTGCTACATGGATCTGAAATCACTGTGTTCATTCAGCAGTTTTCCTTTTTATTGTCTCTCTCTCCTGCTAGAACATCAGCTCCAGGAGGCAAAGGGCCTTGTCAATCTTCCTTATTGATGCTTCCAAAGGTGTTTGTACCAAGTAGGTGCTCAGTAACTATTTCATAAATGAATGGCTCAGATGTTGGGACAGATACACAGGATTCACCCAGTGTATTAGTTGCCAGTACTGTCATAACAAAATAGCACAGGCTGGGTGAACTAAACAACAGAAATGTGTGTCTTTACAATTTGGGAAGCTAGAAGTCCAAGAATAAGGTGTTGGCAGGATTGGTTTCTCTTGAGGCCTCTCTCCTGGCCTTGTAGATGGCTGTCTTCTCCCTGAATCTGTGTCCTAATCTCCTCTTAAAAGGACACCAGTCCTATTGCATTAGGGTCCACCCATATGACCTAATTTAACCTTAATTACCCCTTTAAAAGCCCTATCTCCAAATACAATCACATTCTGAGGTACTGGGGTTTAGGGCTTCAACCTATGAATTTTGGGGGGATGGGGGCAATTTAACCAACAGCACCCAGAAAACTGCAACAGTGATGGGATTGAACTGTCCAGTTACCTGAAAATGAGCCATATCGCTTTTAGTTTTTTTTTTTAATTTACATATAGTTGACTAACAATATTATATTCGCTTCAGGTGTACAACATAGTGATTAGATATTTTTACAGATTATACTCCTCCATATAAAGTTATTATAAAATGTTATTTATAGTCCCTGTGTTGTATATTATAACTTTGAATCTTATTTATTTTATATCTAGTAGTTTGTGCCTCTTAATCCCCTTTCTCTATCTTGCCCCTCCCCCACCCCTTTCCCCACTGGTAACCACTAGTTTGTTCTCTCTGAGTCTGTTTCTGTTTTGTTACATTTGTTTGTTTGTTTTGTATTTCAGGTTCCACGTATAAGTGAGAACATACAGTATTTGTCTTTCTCTGAGGCTTATGCCTTTGAAGACCCAGCCACTCTGGCTGGATTCCTTTGACGTCATTCTTCCACTCTGTCTTATCTCTCTGTGTCATGGGAAACATGACACATCTCAACACTGCTCACACTATTCCCTTTACCATCAGCCATGTCTCTGTCTGGGCAACTTCTACTTATTTCCCTAGATTCAGCTTAGTTGTTGATCCAGGGCTGGGTCTCAGGTCATCCTTCTACACTTAGAATCACACTGTTGTCCTCCATCCTATCACAATGCAGTGTGATAGGGGGTTTTCTGATCTAATTTCCCTACAGAATAGGAGTTCTTTAAAGTCACCAGCTGCACCTTTCATTTCTGCATTTCCCTGAGTTACTTGGTAGGCATTCATTCAATAAGAGTTCACTCTGTGGACAACTGAAATTGAAGTTAGTTCTGAATCTGACTTTTGCCTACAGGCGTATCAGTCAGAGTTCTGCAGAGAAACAATACCACCAGAATATATATGTAGATAGACAGATAGATATAGAATACCATCCACATTACTGAGGGCATTCTGCATCATTCAAAGTCCAGCAATTTAAATGTTAAACTCATCCAAAAAACACCTTTACAGAAACATCCAACATAACGTTTGACCAAATATCTGGGCACTGCAATCCAGCCAAGTTGAAACACAGATTTAACCATCACACTAAGAAAGACATTTTCTTTACCTCATGTTTGTAAATGACCAACTGATGTGGGTGACCTTACTGGTGTGAGGTAAGGTACTCCACCATGAAGCTGCCTGGAGAGTCAACTAGGTTTACCCAAACCACAAGGCATCCCCACTGGTGGGAGGTGCAATTTGTAAATAGCTTTGCCTGCTGTTTCCTTTTTTGTGGATAAGCTGAAGGGTTTAGTCTCTGGGTACCCATCTGGCATCCTTTCCAAGAACTAAATTTGCTTACATTTTCAGATAAAGCCTGTGAGACATTTCAGCTTCACTTGCTCTGTCTACCTCTCCCTCTCGCCTAAGTGCACTGTTAAATAATGGATTTGTGAAATGAATATGAGGCTCTGATGGTGGAGGCCAGTCAGGAAATATGTGCGCAGCTGGAAGGGTGAGACAAAGCTTCAAGCAGACCTCCCTCTGGTTTGGGTTGGTTTGTTTGGGTTATTTCTCCTCCCTCCCCTTGCCCCACTCTGTCCCTTGACTGTGGGGTTGGTTGGGATTGGATTGAAGACACCAGAAAACCCACTTGAGTCGTTTACCCTTCCCAGTGCCCATGGCCACAGACAACGCAGAGGAGTGAATGCTGCAGATGTTCTTGGGACCCAAATGCCTTTTCTTGAGAAGTAGGGGAGAGAAAATACAAGTCTGTGAATTGATTAAACACCATCCATGAAAAGATGCCAAATGCACCACTGCAGAGTATTCCAAGCCCTTGTCAGAGAATGTAACCTCATCCTCTTGCCTTCCCAATCCTTTTCAAAATCTTGGTATGAGAAATGATAATGGAAAGACCCTGGAAGGACCTTGGGTAGATGTATTTCTTTTCAACATCTAATTTTGTCCTAGAGGGGAGACACAGAGTAGGTGTGGCATTGTCAATCAAAATCCCTTCTCACCTTCCTCCTTAGTGATAAAACCCTGATTTTATTTGGGGTAACCATGGGCCCAGATGAACACACTAATAAATAAATAGCAGTCAGCCTTGCCTTTCCTGGTTTCATTTGTGGCAGGAAGGGGTCGTGTTACACAGTTCTGACCAATGGACCACAAGCAGATGCCACTGCATGTGGCTTTTGTGACTATTTCTTAATGTAGGTTGACTCAACTAGCACATGCCCCCTTTGTACTTGTATTTCTTCCTTTTTCCCATTGGGAAAGTGACATGCTACCCTCAAACAGTAAGCTGTCTCATAAATGCACATATATGCACATTATAGCACACATGCATTTATATGTACAAGCACATGTCCATGAAGCACATCAATATACCCTCATTCATGTGTGTGCACACACATGCACACACAAGCCTACACATATGTACACATGCACACAAACATTCCATAGCTACTGATGCATGCAATGCACATGTGTTAAACACATTTGCTTGCCTAAATACACGTATATGTAGTGATATTCTTCTTTATCTGCCTTATTCAAATGTATATTCCTTCATGTGTGAATATACACATGGAGGTGAACTCACACTTACCCCATCTTTGCACACACACAGGCTGAATGAAAGGAGAAGTGGTTGAGGACCACAGGAAACATGAAGTAGTATCTGAAGAATGATGTGGGCTTCATCCTTGGGGAATTATAGTTCACCGACTCCAGGGCAAAACTGCTAGGTGCTGAGTGGTGTTTGATCAGGATTTGGTTCCCAAGGAATTTACAATTTTCATGGGAAGGGAAAAAACACACACCTACATGATCATTTGGAAAACACTAAAACCAATGTGAAGAATGTCACAAAGCCATCAATAACATTCACCATGCCGGCAAAGGAAGGTTGGGGTTTCCTGTGCCAGCATCCTCTCAGAGGTCAAGGATGAAAACCACGTTCACTGACCAAGGCTTCCATGTACAGTTGTGTAGGTTGTTTACTGTTCAAGGAGCACCAACCAACATCAAGCCTGTTCTCTGTTCTTCAAGCCATTTACTTGCCCTGAGACTGCACCCTTCAAGAAGAGAGGGTGTTTTTCTGAGTTTTACCAAGAAGCCCTCTGGGTGGTGGACACACAGGCACTGACCATGTCTGTGACACCACATCCAGGTCCCTGTGTACAAGCAGGTGCTTAGATCTCAGAAGAACATCATTTGGTTCTGAGCAGCTTTCCTAGGTGATTCCTTGGCTGGTGGTCAGCTTGGCCCCTGTACTTGCACTCACAGGCCACAAGGTTTATATGGTGCATTGAATTAAATGAAAAGAATGGGGCGGACAAAGCCCATGAAACTACCTTTAAGCAGCACAGAGAAATTGATTAAAATATGCATTCTTGGGGGCTTCCCTGGTGGCACAGTTGTTGGGGGTCCGTCTGCCAATGCAGGGGACGCGGGTTTGTGCCCCGGTCCGGGAAGATCCCACATGCCGTGGAGCGGCTGGGCCCGTGGGCCATGGCCGCTGAGCCTGCGCATCCGGAGCCTGTGCTCCACAACAGGAGAGGCCACAACAGTGAGAGGCCCGTGTACTGCAAAAAAAAAAAAAAGAAAAAAAGATGCATTCTCCTAATATAGTGGCTGGTCCCAGTCTGGAAATTAATTAATGCTAATAGTACACAATCAAAACTGCTTTTGGAAATCTTCTTAGAACATTAACTAAAACGTTTATCTTTTTAATGCATTTGCCTGAACCACTGGGACTAAAACTTCTCTTGTTCCATGCAAATGTGAAGGCGAGGAATGAAGCAAGAAAGAGAGATAGCGAGAAGGAAAGAAGGAAGGAAGGAAGGAAGGAAGGAAGAGAGAGAGAGATAGAAAAAAAGAAAGAAAGAAAGAAAAAGAAAGAAAGAAAAAGAAAGAAAGAAAGAAAGAAAGAAAGAAAAAGAAAGAAAGAAAGAAAGAAACAAAGAAAGAAAGAAAGGGAAAGAAGCATATTCAGCCCATTTCAAGCTTGGCTGTTTTGCCTTTCTAGCTGATCTGAGCCAGGTTTGAGGGCCAGGGAAGATGGCTCTGTTAGCCCCTGAGATGGATGGGGTGTCCTGGGAATGAACACAGTGATCTCTGCATTTTGAGCCTGGGACTGCAGAAGGGGAGACTAGGGGGAGAAAAGGAGAGCAAACTGAAGGGTTAGCTGAGGATCCTCTGGGTGCCATCCCAGTGTGAGGGTGCCAGGGAGAGAGTTTCCGGCAGCATGAACTCTTCCATGCAATTAACAAAGTTGTCCGTTTCAGCAGTTTCCAAATAGTGGGGGTTTTGTAGCATCATGCCTCTCAGTAACAAGCTGTCTGCCTGTGTAATGAGTCTTTAACTCACGATTGTCCACCCCCACCACGGCCACCACAGGGTTAAGGAGATTTGGAAGCTCCAGCATCCAGAGTACAAGTCCTGGTGGTCCTTACTCTCGTCCTATTGCTCAGTCATTGATTTACTGAGCCATTATTTGCCTAATCCCTGCTCACTAGCTGCTGGGTGATGCTGCTCCCACAGAGCTCAGAGTTTGATGTGGGAGACAGACACACAGATAGGGAAGGACAGTGAGTCAGTGTCATAGAGCTATGCCCAAGGTGGTGCCCAGAAGGGGGACATGGAACCCAGTAGGGGGTGGGGTTTGGAGAGCTTTGTGGGGGAGGGGTTGACAGAATGAAGGATAAGGGCAGGAGCCGGAGTGTGAGTGTGCGTGTGTGTGTGTGTGTGTGTGTGTGTGTGTGTGTGTGCATGGAGTGTGATGCTGGGGAACCTGGGTAGAGGCAGGAATGGAGACGTGGCGTGGGCAGTTGGCAGCATGGCTCAGAGGAGACGGGTGGAAACCCAATATTATACAGGAGGAAGGGAAGGTGCATTACTACCCTGGAAATGCGCTGGTCCAATCTAGGAGATTTTATGTTGTTCGGCAAGATTGCCAGGAGTCATCATCAAAATCAAGAGGAAAAATCTACATTGGTGAAGACGGTAAAGCCCCCAAAGGATTTACTCAAATCCTCTTTTCTGAAGGTGTTTACCCAAATGTTCTCTTTCCTATGACTGGGAATGGGCTTCTCAGCCTTAACACTGCGTTCAGGGCCAGACAGGTCTTTGTTGTTGGACGGCGGTTCAGTGCATTGCAGGATGTTTAGCAGCATCCCTGGCCTCGACCCACTAGATGCCGGTTGTGTTGAACAAACTTTCTTCAGACCTTGTCAAACGTCCCCCGGAAGCAAGGATGAGAGCCACTGGAGAGATGAGGAAGCCAGATCGATGGTGTCACCAAATCGAAGGGACCACACGTGTTGATTAGCCCCGACCTTTGGATCCTAAAAGTTGCAACTAATTTCAGCAGCTGTACTTCTCTGATTGTCTTTTGACAGTTTCACCTCATTTCAGTTTTGAATTTGCGTATGTTTTATTTGCAGAACTGGAATGGAATGTTCAAGTATATTGTGCTCTTTCTATCAGTATAATTTAAAACCATGCTGTCAGTACTTGCTGGTAATACAAGTCCAAGAGAGATTTTCATTAAAATGGGGCCATCTATCTTATTATATTATTTTCTCTGTTCAGGAGAGTTCATTGACAAATTTTAATTTCTTTGCTCTCATTTTAAAATAAATTGTGATAAGAATAACACTAACATTTTAATAAAACAAACAATCAGTTTCTTTTATAGTTTATTATTCTCTGGCATTAAGGGATAGGAGTTATGGGGGCACATGGGGCTGGGTGACATTAGTCTGAATTCAGGTCCCAGATCTTCCAAGCTTGAGCTGTGAGACCACAGACATGTCTGTGATCTTCAATTTCTTCTTCTGTATAATGGGAACTTTATCTGTTCTCTTGGATTGTTGGAAAATCCAAATAAAATCAGGGCTTCCTGAACCTTTGAAGACTGAAAAAAAATGCTAAACATAAAGGATTATTATAATTGTAATTATTATCATCTATTGAAAGAGAAAATGAAATAAAACAGGAATCGGAATATTAACCTTAGACGTGCCACTTTGATTGTTTCAGCTCAGGTATGTTACTTAAGGTCTCTAAAATTCTGTTTCTTCATCTGTAAAACTCAAGAGTAGCATTCACAGCATGAGGTTTTGAAGATTATAGACAAAAAGTGTGTGCAAAATGCTAAGCACGGTGTGAGGGAGAGTACAAACTCAAGAAAGAGTAACTTTATTATTACCACTACAACTATTATTTCATCACTCTTGTTAATTTTGCAAACACACTTAGCCCAAATACATATTTAAAAAATAGATATGGCTGGGTTTTTTTTTTTTTTTTTTACCAAAAGCTGTCTTTTGGCATTTAAGCATGAAAAGGGGTAATATAGAAATGCAATCTCATTTTACTTGCACAATTGCAAAAATGTATCTTCTGGGCAATGCGTTTAAAAGATGCTGTTACAAAATCATCAAGCATGTGCCAGGCTGCCCTTGGCCGATCACTTGTAATGGAACCTCATATTTGAACCTCGTGAGATCAAATCCACTTTATAGAACTGTAATTTTATTTAATTAATTAATTTATTTAAATTTATTTATTTTTGGCTGCCTTGGGTCTTGGTTGCTGTGCGTGGGCTTTCTCTAGCTGCGAGAGCGGGAGCTAAGCTTCGTTGCAGTGCTTGGGCTTCTCATTGTGGTGGCTTCTCTTTGCTGCGGAGCACAGATTGTAGATGCGTGGGCTTCAGTAGTTGTGGCTCGCAGGCTCTAGAGCACAGGCTCAGTATTTGTGGTGCACGGGCTTAGTTGCTCTGTGGCATGTGGGATCTTCCCAGACCAGGGCTCAAACTGGTGTCCCCTGTATTGGCAGGTGGATTCTTAACCACTGTGCCACCAGGGAAGTCCCGGAACTGTAATTTTATTAGTGCCATTTTACGGATGAGGAAATGGTGGTCAGGAACTGCAAGGAGGCAAAAGCTTTATTTTCTTCTATGTCTTATCTTCATCTCTATGTCAGCACCCAGCCTGTAGCAGGCACCCAATAAATACTGTGGCCAACTCAGTGGATGGATGAATAAACGGAGAAGTTCAGTGCATCCCCAAGACGGTCCCGAGTGGAGAAGCAGAGATTCCCAACCAGATGGCCAGTTATGTCTCCAGGTCTATGGGACACGGATGCATCCCCCGTCAGGGACAGCTGCCCTAGAAATACATTCCTGTAGCACCTTATCTGTTCCTTTCTTAAAGCACGTTTGCACCTTGCCTTGGGTCAACCTCTTATCTGCCCACCTTTCTCTGTTTTATCAAACTGCAAGTTCCTCTCAGGAAGGTCCATGTGTCTGAGTCACACCTGTGGTTCGGCCCTCACGTTGCCTGATGAATGTTAATAAAATGCCTGATAGCTTTAAGAGACATTGTTTTAACGCATCCTCACCAGATTACTTAACAATTACATAAACACCTCCACTCATGTAGCACCTAACAGATCCCAGGCATGGTACAGGCATTTTCTTATTTCATCGTCACTGCGAATCCATGAAGTAAGTATCCTTCTTCTTCTTTTTCCTTCTTATCATCATCATCCTTGTTTCATGGAGAGAAAAAGAAAGATCAAAGAGGTGAAATAAGAGTAAGAGTGAGTCTTCAAAGTAGCTCCCCTGGGCAGTGACCCCACGCACTGTCCCCTCCCTTCTCCAGCCTCTCTTCTGGGGTGTCCAGACTCTCCTGGTTTCCTCCCCCAGATCCTGGACCCCCGGAGCTCTGGCTCCCAGTGGAGACAAAAGCGAGGCAGGTCTTTCTCGTAGCTGGTGCTGCGATCACTGCTGCTGCTGAGGGTGCCTCAGGGCTGCTCTAGATATTCTGTGGAGGGAACTCTTGGGTCAGTTTGGCTATTGTGACATTATTTGAATCATGAGAAGGTTATGAGCTCAAAAACATAAAAACAAACACCCCTCAAGTGTTTGTCAGATGCTACAGAAAGGAGAAGGGTGCTTTTCACTGACGTCCACACACATGTCCTAGTCACTGGCCTTGGATATTGCTGGTGGCCTTGTCTCTCACCACCCCTCCCCGCCAAGGTTGCAATCCAGTAGGTCCTGACTTCCCTGGGGCTGCATGAGTCCCACCCAGCTTATCCCCTCCTGTCTCCCTGCAAGGTGCCCCAGCGTGACCTCAGAGGAGGCAGCCATCTCTCTTTTGTCTCCCAGGCCCTCCTTCCTCCCCGCACAAGTCTCACCTTCCTGGGAGTTGGACCCACGACCTCCACTTAGGGGCTTTGCATGGAGGGAGGTGGGTCGGAAGCTTAGCTCCGCCCACTCGTCCACAGCTGGACAGAGTGGGTCCTGTTTGTGACCGCTTCTGTCCTTCGTTGGGAAAATGGGAGAGATGGGGCAGAGGAAAGAGATGGGATGCTCCAACCACAGATCCACTGTCTCAAAGGGAGACTGAGTCTTGGCGGGCTGCAGGGGCTGGACCCTTACAGTGTCAGCATCTTACCTTCTATCTCACTGACCACACTCCCCTCTCCCCACCTCCCTCCCTGCCCTCATCAGCTCCTCTCCTCCGTGATGTCTCTGACACACATCTGCACTCACACCATCACGCCAGCTCACAGAAAAACGCCCAAGGAGGCTCCCATGACCCTCCCTGAACTGGCCCAGCCTCATTTCACGCAACAACTCCTGCGATAGAGTCAACTCCAGGCACCCGGAGCTTACCTGCCCCCAAGCCCACCCCTGCCACACACACAGGACCCTGCAGCTGCCTCCAGCCCAGCACCAGCCAGGGCTCCCGCTTCTCCTTTTTCTCCATTAAACTGACACCCTCCTGCGGGCGGGGGCTGCTCTCAGCCACCTCCGATTTCTTGGTGCCCCCACCCAGATGAGGTTTTGACCCAGAGTAGACACTCAATAAAGCTTCTCTCCCCCATGAAAGATTTAGCATAGTGCCTCTGGAAAGAATGATGGGACTTGCAAAAAACTGACAGGATTATTACTGGAATTCATTTATTAAAAAAAAGAAAAACTTCATATATTTTATTACCCCAAACCCTGCATTCCAAGACATTTTTTTATGCCAAACCTGACAAATGGATAGCTTTCCCCAGATTTTTTTTTTCCTTTTAATTATTTGCATTCATTTTCTGTTTCAAAGGCATTTTAACACTGGGCAACCAGCTGATGGCTAAAACTGACATTATTAATGGGAATATTAGAAAAATTAAAATCAGAACTTTTAATGTAAATTGAATGAAATGCTCAACCATCCAGACAAATTGAACAGCTGATTATTCGTTCTGTGCGCACAGGAGGAGGTGAATGATTTGAGAGTCCGTGGAGGTGGGTAGTAGACAGGAAGTGAAGTAGGAAGCAGGAAACCCAAGTCCCAAACTAAGATGCTGTGAGAACTTGGGCCAATCTCCTGACCTCTCTGAGTCTCTTCATCTAGATGCTAAAGGGGGGTGGATGAGATAAGGTTTTCTTAATCTGAATCCATGCACGCTTTCTAGCCCTTCAGAGAGAGCTGTGAAACCCTGGACTGATATGCAAAAGTGTTCTGCATATGCATTTTTCTCAATAGAATGTTGACAGCTTTCATCAGATGTTCAGAGATCTGTGGCTCAAAGACATTTAGGAACCCCTAAACTAGGTAATTTCTAAGGTTCATTTATTTATTTATTCATTCATTCAAGGAACAAACAATTATGAGCACCCAGTAGGCATTCTGGAGGCCCCAGAGAGCAGCAGTGAATTAGAAAAACTTTCTGCTCTCAGAATGCTTCCTGGTTGGACCGTGAATGTATGCGGGCTGAGAATGCTGTCCTGAGTCCTTCCTGCAATGACCTTGGAAGGTGAACACCACCTCTCAGCTTTGTAGCTTTGATCAGGTGAGGCAGATCCAGGCAGAGCTGGGCCTCATGGGTCCACTGGAGGAGACCAAAGAGCCATGTGGGAAAGAATGTCCTGGAAGAGAGGAGCCCTCAGACAAGGCAGCTGCCCCGGCCCTGAGGTAGCTTCCAGGGAGAGAGAGGAAGGAGACAGTGGATGCAGAGCCCCAGAAATTTGGGATGCGCTTTGATGGGGACCAAGTTAGCCCAGTCCAGGGGACAGTCAGAGAGATATGCTGGTGGCCTTTGGAACACTGAATGACCTGGTTTTAGCCTCATTTCAGAATACACTGGGCAACTCAGGTCACGCATTTATACTTAGTTGGCTCAGAAGCCAACACTGAGTCTGCAGGGTCCACTTAAGTTGCCCTGCCTGCCCCTTATGATGGCAGGATGTGTTATTGAAGTGGGTCCCGCTGCTCACCACTTACGAAATCAAGCTAATAAATGTTGATCGAAAGGAAACTTGCCTTTAATCAGAATGCCGGCAATCTGGAGTGCTCTTCCTGCTAAAAGCTTTTTCCTGCCTAAAGCAGCTTAGGGATGGACCTGTCCGGGGGTGGGCCAGGAGGGGTCACTTTCTCTAAGGGTGGTGGGAGCATATTGTGTCCCAGAGGGGTCCAAGGCAAGGAGCCTCAGGGGTGAGCCAAGCTGAGATGGAATACTCCGTCCTGGAGCGGGAATCCAGGGACGTCCCACATGAAGAGCTGCCAGACAGGACACAGTGCTGCTGGTTAAATGTCAAGTTCAGATTAACAAGTGAATAATTTTTTAGGATAAGTATATCTACAGTACGGCATGGGACATCCTTATCCTAAAACAGAAATTGGTTATTTATTTGAAATTGAAATTTAACTGGGCATCCTGTATTTTTATTTCCTAAATCTGGCAACACATCAGCTCATCTGGGGGAAGCACAGGAGGAAGGAAATGGGAAGACCAGCAGGGATGCCGGGATGCCCGAGGTTTGTTTCTATTGGCTATTGTTTTGGGGTTGTATAAGTGGACTGGATTGATTTAAAGGCAAATGAAACCATTTATGTTCCCATGTGGACAAAGAATATCACTGCAAACAAAGAATATTGCGGCCACAGAGCCCTTAGCCACCGCAGCTGCCCCGACTGTGCACCCTGAGGGGACTCAGGATGGAGAGAAGTAGGAAACTGGCCCTAGATAGTCAAGGTGCGTATCAAAGGAATGGTTTTAATAAGCCCAGACTCTTGCATCTTCCCATACATAGAAAAGTGGTAAATTCATTAATTTGACATGTCTGGTTTTCTTCAATTAACAATAATCTTTTGGGCTTCCCTGGTGGCGCAGTGGCTGAGAGTCCTCCTGCCGATACAGGGGACACGGGTTCGTGCCCTGATCCGGGAAGATCCCACATGCCGCGGAGTGGCTGGGACCGTGAGCCATGGCCGCTGAGCCTGCGTGTCCGGAGCCTGTGCTCCGCAACGGAAGATGTCACAACAGTGAGAGGCCCGTGTACCGCAAAAAAACAAACAAAAAACAATAATCTTTTGATGTTTTGAATACCTTTTTTTTGTTGCAAAAACTCCTATATATCCTGGCCCCTCCCTTGCCTCTTCAGAGCAGTCCCTCAGAGCCAACTGAGAGGCCGCCTCCTGGGCTTAAGTGCTCCAAAAGTCCGCCGAATAAAACATAACTCTCAGCTTTCAGGTGGTGCAATTTTTTTTTTTCAGTAAACACCAAAATAATAAAATTTAGAAAAAAATGTGATAGTAATAGGTCATATTTTTGAGCTCTACGTGGCTGGTCTGCTCCTAGGTGTTTGACATCTATCGATTCATTTAATTCCCAGGATCTTCTGAGGGAGTGCCTGTTGTGCTCTCTTACAGGTGGAGAAGCAGAGACCCGGAGGAGTTCGGGAACCTGCCCCACTGCAGGGGTGTCAAGGTGCAGAGTTGCGCATCATGCCCTCTGACCACCTCCTTTCTACCAGCACTCTACTCTGAGAATTGGCCCTGGTTCGTATCTGTCCCAGGAAATTCCTCTTGGTATGAGTGACCATCTTTCCTTAGATCATCTAAGGCAGGGGTCAGCTGATTTTTCTGCTCGGGGCCAGATAGCAAGCCTGGGGTCCCTAAGGGTCTCTGTCAGACTCCTCACATCTCCTGTTACCAGCATTAAATGAGGGAGCATGTCTATACATATTTTAAATTTTACTTTCAAATTAAATCTTTTACATTATAATGAAAAGATATAGTCATAGTCAGTTGTAAAAAATGGCTGCAAAAAACCCCACAATTCAATCCCCAAATTTATTTTTTATTTAGTTTTTAGAATTAATTTATATTGGAGTACAGCTATGTTAATTTTTACTGTACAGCAAAGTGAATCAGCTATACACATACATATCTCCAATCATTTTTAGATGTCCACTCTTGCCACTTTTATTCAACATAGTTTTGGAAGTCCTAGCCATGGCAATGAGAGAAGAAAAAGAAATACATGGCTTAGCACAGGGAACTGTGCTCAGTATTATGTAACAACCTAAATGGGAAGAGAATATGAGAAAGAATAGATATATGTATATGTATAACTGAATCACTGTACACCTGAAACTATCACAACATTGTTATTCAACTATACTCCAATATAAAATAAAAAGTTAAAAGAAAAGAAATACCTGGCTATGTTTCTGTAAAACTTTATTTACAAAAAACAGTCTGTTGACCTCGGATCTAAGGGCATTTGGTGCCACCCAAACGAAACTGATCAGGTAAGAAAGCCAGCCAATAACAAGAAAGCAATGCTGAGCCCCTTATTGGCTAGAATGGTTCCCAGCATACAGTAGGCTCCCAGGACTAAGGGTTCCTTATTAATTTGCTGAAAAAGCTTACACTTAAAACACGAGAAACAATGGCAAGAATTCCCTGCCTCTGCAGGGACGAGCATGTGTAAATTGCTGGATGAGCCACAACTCAGATGCCCCAAGATCAGAACTTCAGCCTGGACCCCAGCATCCCTTGGTCATGCTTCCTTGAGAATTTATTTAATCTCTCTAAGCTTCAGATTGCTTATGTGCAAATTGAAGCTAGAAATACTTATGTCTTATTTCTTAGAATATGTGCGGGTTGATGGTTTTGCGTTACTTATATTATTGTCACGTGGTTCTCACTTTACCTTGAAGACCCTCCCAGATTCCCTCTTCCCTCCTTTGCTCCTCTCCCAGGTAGCACGCACTCCCCCAGAATACAGAGACTCTGCCTCCTTTAACTGGCTTCCAATTTAAAGGAGCAGAATTCCTCAGTTCCTGCTGCCAGATCTCATTTGCTAAACAATCACTTTGCTAACTGGGATTCAAACAATGCAGGAAGAAACACTTGAAAACAGATTTAATTGGTGTTGAAAATAAGAAGTCTGTGTGTTGGGGTGGGGAATCAGAGCATTATTAATTTTGCTGCCATAATGACCATTGTAGAATTGGCTGGTTATTTTCCCATTAGGACATAATGACATCCATTGTTGGCGGCTCTGTGTTTGATTATAAGATAATGACAATAATTTATTGTTTGCTGCTCTTTACCTTGAGACAAGGTAACCACAAGTTTAAAAGAAGATGTATAAGAAGCAAATTACACGTTGCTAAATATGAAACAGCACCTCACTTGTCCTGGTTTATAACAATAAAAACAACAATTTTAGATAGAACATATATTTAGTAGGTTTTCTCCCTAAGAGAGACAGAGACACTGATCATTGCATAATTACTACAAAGGAAAATCCTACTAAATTGTTACGTTTAGAGACTGTATGAAACTGTATTTTTGAACTGCAGAAAGCAAAGGGACCCTCTTTGAACCTCTTGCTTGCTATCTGAACCAGTACTTCTGATTACAGAACTGGAAGCTGTCCCAAAGATCACCAGGGCAGGGGCTTACAAGCACCCTTTACAAATGTAGCACCTATTTACAAATGCAATCGTTCATGGATGGGCCATAGAAAAAACAGATCTAGTTCTCAGAAGAGAACCTTTTTCATTGGGTCTCCTTTGCCTCTGGTCAGCTGTCATCTCCTCCAGGCTGGATAGGTTGCTTCTGATTTGTTCTGGTCAACTGGCTCATGAGCTTGCCTACCTGGGGTCTTTCCTTCACCAAGGGCCAAATGAATCTTTTAACTCTCAATCAGATCCATTGCTTGTCTGGAAGAGAGTTTGGTGGTTTCGTACAAAACTAAATGTACCAAAAAGGATAGCGGTGGATGGGTGGGGAGCGATAAATTAGGAGTTTGAGATTAACATATACACACTAGTATATATAAAATAGGTAAGCAACAGGGACGGGTATAGCACAGGGAACTATACTCAATATCTTGTAATAAGCTATAATGGAAAAGAATCTGAAAAAGAATATATTTTTATATATACATATATGTATAACTGAATCACTTTGCTGTACACTTGAAACAAATACAACATTGTAAATTAATTGTACCTCATTTTAAAAAAAATCCAAAATGTCCTCTTACCATACGACCCAGCAATCATGTGCAATACTTACCCAAATGAATTGAAAACTAATAAACCTACACATGAATCTTTATGGTGTCTTTATGCATCATCACGAAAAATTGGAAGCAACTGATACGTTCTTGGTGAATAGATTAACTTAGATGCTCAGGTCCATGGGTTCATAAGTTTCGTACATCCAGACACTGGAAAACGATTGAGCGAACAAACGAAATGAACTTCCAGACATGAAAAGACATGGACAAACCTTATGCATCTGGAAGAACTGACATTGCTAAGTGAAAGAAGCCAATCTGAAAATCCTGTGTACTGTGAGTCTATGTATATGACATTCTGGAAAAGGCAAAATTCTAGAGACACAAAAAAAGTCAGTGGTTGCCAGTGGGGAGGTTGGGGATTGAATAGGTGGTGCAGAGGACATTTTTAAGGCAACAAATCTATTCTGTATGTTATTGTAATGGTGGCTACCTGACAGGACCCACTCATCAAGACATATGCAACAAAAGGAGTGAACCCCAATATAAACCCTGGACTTTATTTAATAATAATGTGTCGACATTGGTTCATCAATTGTAACAAATGCACAAAATGTAACAAACACTAAGGCAAGATATTAACAATAGAGGAAACCATGTGCCGGATAGAGAGTGTGAGGACTCTGTTATCTCAATTTTCTATAAACATAAAACTGCTCTAAAAATAAAGTTTATTAATTAAGGAAAATAAAAAACCCTCTATAACTGAGCATCCCTCAGCTGGAAACCCCAGTCTTTACCATGGTCCCAAGACCCACCACGATCTGCCTTTGCCGAGGTCCCCACGCTCTCTTGTCCCGTTGGCCTCCACTTTGTGTTTGTTCATCCCCTGCCTGGGGTGCATGTACCCTAGATGTGCTTTGTCTTATTCAGATCTCTGCTCGAGGGCCACAGGGAACTTTCCACAAGGTGGGAGCACTCCTCCAGTCTTAGTCACTCCTTTGCCAGGCTTTCATTTTCTTCCTAAACACTGTTCTGTGTTTATCTGGTTATGTTCTGTCTCCCCTCGGCAAGCTCGCTGCTGTCTCCTCACCATGATGTCTGGCACGTTGCAAACACTCATTCAGTATCTGTGGAATGAATAGAAGAGGAGCTGCCCTTGCCCTTCCCTTTTAAGAGCCTCTGTGCTGCCTGAGATCTGGAGATTTCATTTTCAAACCACGATCTAGTCTGAAACCCTTTATCTTACAGAATGATGTGGGCTAGGATTCGGGGCTCTGCAGGACCTCTGTCACCAGCTGGGGCATTGCATTTGGCACTCTTCAACTTGGGGGGAAACTCAATAGCTACCCCAGGGTTTTGCAAGTGCTCTTAATACAAGCTTAGGAAGAAGTTTTCCCAGGTCTAAATAGACACACACACACACACACACACACACACAAACAAACACACACACACACACACACAGAAATGCTAAGTTTGCAGATGATGTGATAGGTTCCAAGTCTCTCCACATCCCACCTGTGGTCAGAGGATGCAGACCTGCAGAGTAGCTGTGACCTGTGCATACATCGGATGGCCAAGGTCCTCCTGGCTCAGGGTGAGGCCCTTTGGTGCCTCCTGTGCTGGCTGGCTGCTTCAAGCATTATATGAGCCGAGTGCCCGAGTGTCCAACTCTTTTCACACCTGGATGACGCCCTCTTCCCCGGGCTGCTTCTTACGGATGCTCTGCCTCTGCTTTGGTTGAGCACAGTGCGTAGGGATGTGGTCTCTGGACCTGGACTGTCTGAGTTCAAATCTCAGCTCCGCAACTCATTCGGCATATGGTCTTGGGTAAGTTATATCACCTCCTGCTTCAGTTTCTTCACCTGTAAACTGGAGAAACAGTACACATTAAATGATTTCATACATGGCAAGTGCTTATATCAGGGCCTGGCAAACTGGAGGGACAAAGGACTGCTAGCCCTGCTGACCAGCAGTAGTCTCAGTGGCATCTTGAATCTCTCCATCCCTTGTTGCTCCAGTAGTCTCATCTCCTCTCCAGACTCATACTTACGCATCTTGGCCACTTCTGTCCTGGGTGGAAGTCCAGTGACTCTCCCTTCAATGTTCTGCATTGTAGTTAGACTGGAGAAACTTGCTGGGTCAAGATGATAGAGCAAGTCAGCATCATTAAAGGGATAAGAAGCCACTGAAATCTGTAGGAGATGCTGGCATTTGCTTTCTCCCTGGAGATATCTTGGTGAAACCGTAGTGACACAGCCCAGCTCAAGAGTCATGGCTGTGGTTCTTCACTATTCTCGGTGGTGCGGGAAGTGTCAATGTCAAGATGGGATGGCTGTGAATATCCACATCTCAGAGCTCTGGGCATAACTGACTAAGAACCTCAGCTACTGTGCTCTGAAATCTATCAATCAGCTCATCAGTGCCCAGGACATGTGTTCCATGGGCTGCTCCTGGCCAAACACTGACCACAGCAGTGCAGAAACTAGAAACCCAGGACTCTTCTGGTGGGCAGCTTGGCTAGAGGACTCCCTGAGTGCTGTGTTGCACTTCATTACACAGCCCTACAGACGAAGATGTCCCCACCTAGCTTTCCTTTCCTCCCTCCCCGTTCACTCAGGTCAGACCTGCACTATGTTCTGAGGGCTCTCCCAACCCCTGGCTTCCTTTCCATCCTCAGGCGTTTCCTCCAATAAATCTTTTGCGTGTCTAATCCTGTCTGCATACCTGCTTCTCTGAACCAACTGACAGACAAATGAAAAGCCCTTGTCCCAGTCAAGTGCACCTGTTCACAGGTAGCCAGATTCCAGGGGCTTTCAAGTACCTCAGCTGTCTGCTTCATGGAGCTTCACTTAAGTGCACCTGTACCAGAAGGAATTGTCTGTGCAGAATGGAACAATCAGGTTGCATATTCACATGGCTAACCTGTATTTGATGTCTACTCTCTGCCCAGTCTAGTGTCAGGACCAAAAGTGCACAGTCTCTGCCATTGGGAAGACCCTGTGTCATTGGGGAAAACAGGCAGACAAAGAGATTATTGAATTCAAATGATTCTGAAGCCCAGTTGGGCATGGAGCAGAGAGGAAGTGCCCTTTGTTTGAGTTTTGAAGCAGGAGTAGTTTGATAAAAGAGAGGAGAATCCCTCTTTGGATGGGAAACAGCATCTCTTGAGCTCAGGTCTATAAAAGAGTATGGCTTGAAAGGCTCTACAGGCTGATACAGCTTGGCCCAGAAGCTAAGCATGCAGGGTGCAGAGCCAAGGCTGTCTGGGTTCTGGATCCTGTTTCCAGTACTTACAAGCTGTATAAACACGCCAAAGTATTGCCTGGGCCAAATGAGGACAGTACTGCCTCATAGAGCTGCTGAGCAGTTTTAGAGAGCTTATAAGTTTACAAAGCTACTTGGAAGAGTAAATGGTACATACTCTTAAACTTTGCCCATCATTTTGACCAGGGTGTAAAAAGCGTTAGGCGAGGAGGTTTACATGGTGATTGAATTACACTGAAAATTGCAGGTGTTCTCTCCGTGGACTGTGACAGAAATTTCTGAACTTTATGCATTTACTAAAATTTGGGCATGCACCATCTCTGAATTTCAGACTCAAAGCACAGGAGGCACCAAAATACTGCAAGTCTGTCTTAGGAAGGGACATAAACATAGAAATGCAGCCTCCTAGAGGAATCTCAAACCATCTGGCCCTCCCTCCCACCCAAAGTAGGAAAACCCCTTCACAGCAACCCAGAAAGAGGGTCCCCCATCTTTAGCTTACACACTCCCAGAGATGAGGACCTCACTCCTGCACAAGGTGGCTGGTATAGGCATACCCCAACTGTCAGAAAGTTTGTCCTTATGTTGAGATGCATTCTGTCTCCTGTAACTTCTACCACTGCTCCTAGATTTTCATTTGGAATTCCAGAGAACAAGTCAGCTCCCTCACCCCTACAAAACAAAAATGTCTGAAGCATGTTGGCTGCTTTGGAATCTTTTCTCCAGGGTAATTGTTTCCATTCATTCTCACAGCTTTCCTGGGGACCTGGCCTCCAAGCCACACACCATCTTGGTGGCCTGCCCCTTTGGAGCTGGAGCCTTATTTGAAGCTGGGTCTTGTCCTATTTCCGTGTTCTGGAGAAAGCCAGTAGCTCAATTTTAACCTCCCGTTGGAGGGGAGTGGGTACTTCTTCCCCATCCTGGAATTTTCCCCCAAGTTGGCGGGCGGAGGGGATTCTGCTAGCATCCCACGACTAGCCAATCTCTATCTCTCTTCCCTTGGGAAGGAGGGGTGAACTCTCTGGTGGGGAACTTTGGAAGGAATGCCCTGGGATTCTCGGCTCAGATCTTTTTTTCCAGTGGGAATCATTTGTCCAGAGAATGTGACTTCTACTCCTTCCTTGATGCTGTCAGCTTTATAGAGCCAGGTTCCCCGAGCAAAGGTGCTTGTGGTAACCCCATTCTGGGACTTAAGTATTAGGAAGTCCCTTTGTCTGCAGATAGAAGCCTCCATATTCATGAGCTGCTTGATCAGTAATCAAGGCATCCCATGGCTTCAATCTGCTGACTCTGGTTGGCTTCTCAATAGGTTTCAAATCACATATCCGAAGAAAACCCGAATTCAAAGAGATACGTGCACCCCGATGTTCATAGCAGCACTATTTAAAATAACCAAGACATGGAAACAACCTAAATGTCCATTGACAGATGAATGGATAAAGAAAGTGTGGTATATATACACAATGGAATATTACTCAGCCATAAAAAGAATGTAATAATGCCATTTGCAGCAACATGGATGAACCTAGAGATATTCATACTAAGTGAAGTAAGCCAGACACAGAAAGACAAATATCATATGATATTGCTTATATGTGGAATCTGAAAATAATGATATAAAAGAACTTATTATATTCAAAACAGAAATGGACCCACAGACATAGAAAACATACTTGTGGTTACCAAAGGGGAAAGAGATGGGGGAGGGATAAATTAGGAGTTTGGGATTAACAGACTACTATATATAAAGTAGATAACCAACAAGGACCTACTGGGAACTGTATTCAGTATCTTGTAATAACCTATAATGTAAGATAATCTAAAAAAGAATATATGTGTGTGTGTGGTGTGTGTAACTGAATCACTTTGCTGTACACCTGAAACTAACACAACATGTAAATCAACTATATTTCAATAAAAATTTAAAAAATAGTCACGTGGGGGGAAGGGATGCTCTTTATTATATCTCTCTTATGCCCCCAAAACCTGTGTGTGACTGTCTTGATATTTCTGCCATTCTATGCTTATTGCTGTACGTACATTCTCAGACTACATATAATCAAGGATATCCAAATCTTAAGAGATACACAGTATTTTTAGATTGCATGAAACTTTCTGAAAGAGCTAAGTAAATGTCTTGGTTTTAGCAGTTTCCTTTTCAGACTTACCAGCAGCAGTTTCATGAGTGTCTAATCTAGACAAGCCTTGATGAAACGGCCTGAGAAAAATCGTCTTATCCAATTCGGCCATGGTGAGATCACCACCTCCTTAGACTTATCTCATCGAGACCTGTGATCTTTAAAATAATCACATTTTCCTCTCCATGCATCTTTAAGTTCTTCTCTAATACAGGGGGACATCCCATCTTAGCACTGTGGTGATCCTTCCTTAAAGAGACCCAAAGTCTCTTACTGTCTCTGTGGTCTGCACGGCTGGAGCAATGCTTTTCCCAAGCAGGAAAAAAGCCAACGTTGAAAAATTTGGCAGAAAAATTTCACGTATACCCAAGCTGAATATTCTCACTTTTATTTTTCTTTTGAAAATATAAAGTCTGAGTTGTACTTATTCTAACTACAGTAACTGAAAAATCCTTTACCACTCATTTTGAAATTATAAAAGTTCACGTATCCTAAAAGTCCCAAATTTATTATTTCATTTCTTTTTTAAAAAAAAGGTATTTATTTTTTTAAGATCCATACACTTTATTTATTTTTAACATCTTTATTGGAGTATAATTGCTTTACAATGGTGTGTTAGTTTCTGCTTTATAACAAAATGAATCAACTATACATATATGTATATCCCCATATCTCCTCCCTCTTGCGTCTCCCTCCCACCCTCCTTATACCACCCGTCTAGCTGGTAACAAAGCACTGAGCTGATCTCCCTATGTTATGTGTCTGCTTCCCACTAGCTATCTATTTTACATTTGGAAGTGTATGTATGTCCATGCCTCACTCTCACTTTGTTCCAGCTTACCCTCCCCGTTCCCCATGTCCTCAAGTCCATTCTCTACGTCTGCGTCTTTATTCCTGCCCTGCCCCTGGTTCTTCAGAACCATTTTTTTTTTCTTTTGATCACATGTATATGTTAGCATTCAGTAATTGTTTTTCTCTTTCTGACTTGCTTCACTCTGTATGACAGACTCTAGCTGTCAAGTTTTCCCATGCCCACTTATTGAAGAGGCTGCCTTTTCTCTGTTGTATATTCTTGCCTCCTTTATCAAAAATAAGGTGATCATATGTGCATGAATTTATCTCTGGGCTTTCTATCCTGTTCCATTGATCTATATTTCTGTTTTTGGGCCAGTAACCTACTATCTTAATTACTGTAGTTTTGTAGTATAGTCTGAAGTCCAGGAGCCTGATTCCTCCAGCTTGGTTTTTTTTCCTCAAGATTGCTCTGGCTATTCAGGGTCTTTTGTGTTTCCATACAAATTGTGAATTTTTTTGTTCTAGTTCTGTGAAAAATGCCATTGGTAGTTTGACAGGGATTGCATTGAATCTGTAGATTGCTTTGGGTAGTATAGTCATTTTCACAATGTTGATTCTTTCAGTCCAACAACATGATATATCCCTCCATCTGTTTGTGTCATCTTTAATATCTTTCATCAGTGTCTTATAGTTTTCTGTATACAGGTCTTTTGTCTCCTTAGGTAGGTTTATTCCTAGGTGCTTTATTCTTTTTGTTGCAATGGTAAATGGAAGTGTTTCCTTAACTTCCCTTTCAGATTTTCATCATTAGTGTATAGGAATGCAAGAGATTTCTGTGCAATAATTTTGTATCCTGCTACTTTACCAACTTCATTGATTAGCTCTAGTAATTTTCTGGTAGCATCTTTAGGATTCTCTATGTACAGTATCATGTCATCTGCAAACAGTGACAGTTTTACTTCTTTTCTGATTTGGCTTCCTTTTATTTCTTTTTTGTCTCTGATTGTTGTGGTGAAAACTCCCAAAATTATATTGAAAAATAGTGGTGAGAATGGGCAACCTTGTATTGTTCCTGATCTTAGCGGAAATGGTTTCAATTTTTCACCATTGAGAATGATGTTGGCTGTGGGTTTGTCATATATGTCCTTTATTATGTTGAGGTAAGTTCCCTCTATGCCTACTTTCTGGAGAGTTTTTATCAAAAACGGGTGTTGAATTCTGTTGAAAGTTTTTCCTGCATCTATTGAGATTATCATATGGTTTTTATCCTTCAATTTGTTAATATGGTGTATCACATTGATTGATTTGCATATATTGAAGAATCCTTGCATTCCTGGGATAAACCCCACTTGATCATGGTGTAGGATCTTTTAAATGTGCTGCTGGATTCTGTTTGCTGGTATTTTGTTGAGTATTTTTGCACCTCTGTTCATTAGTGGTATTGGCCTGTAGTTTTCTTTTTTTGTAACATCTTTGTCTGGTTTTGGTATCAGGGTGATGGTGGCCTTATAGAATGAGTTTGGGAGTGTTCCTACCTCTGCTATATTTTGGAAGAGTTTCAGAAGGATAGGTGTTAGCTCTTCTCTAAAGGTTTGATAGAATTTGCCTGTGAAGGCATCTGGTCCTGGGCTTTTGTTTGTTGGAAGATTTTTAATCACAGTTTCAATGTCAGTGCTTGTGATTGGTCTGTTTATATTTTCTATTTCTTCCTGGTTCAGTCACAGAAGGTTGTGCTTTTCTAAGAATTTGTCCATTTCTTCCAGGTTGTTCATTTTATTGGCATATAGTTGCTTGTCATAATCTCTCATGATCCTTTGTTTTTCTGCAGTGTCAGTTGTTACTTCTCCTTTTTCATCTCTAATTCTATTGATTTGAGTCTTCTCCCTTTTTTTCTTGATGAGTCTGGCTAATGGTTCATCAATTTTTTTTATCCTCTCAAACAACCAGCTTTTAGTTTTATTGATCTTTGCTATCATTTCCTTCACTTATTTTTCATTTATTTCTGACCTGATCTTTATGATTTCTTTCCTTCTGCTAACTTTGGGGGTTTTGTTCTTCTTTCTCTAATTGCTTTAGGTGTAAGGATTCGTTGTTCATTTGAGATGTTTCTTGTTTCTTGAGGTAGGATTGTATTGCTGTAAACTTCCCTCTTAGAACTGCTTTTGCTGCATCCCATAGCTTTTGGGTCATCGTGTTTTCAGTGTCATTTCTTTCTAGGCATTTTTTTATTTCTTCCTTGATTTCTTCAGTGATCTCTTGGTTATTTAGTAGTGTATAGTTTAGCCTCCGTGTGTTTGCATTTTTTACAGATTTTTCCTGTAATTGATATCTAGTCTTATAGCATTGTGGTAGGAAAAGATAATTGATACGATTTCAATTTTCTCAAATTTACCAAGGCTTTATTTGTGACCCAAGATGTGATCTATCCTGGAGAATGTTCCATAAGCATTTGAGAAGAAAGTTTATTCTGGTTTTGGATGGAATGTCCTATAAATATCAATTAAGTCCATCTTGTTTAATGTATCATTTAAAGCTTGTGTCTCCTTATTTATTTTCATTTTGGATGATCTGTCCATTGGTGAAAGTTAGGTGTTTAAGTCCACCACTATGACTGTGTTACCGTCGATTTCCCCTTTTATGGCTGTTAGCATTTGCCTTATGCATTGAGGTGTCCCTATGTTGGATGCATAAATATTTACAATTGTTATATCTTCTTGGATTGATCTCTTTATCATTATGTAGTGTCCTTCTTTGTTTCTTATAATAGTCTCTATTTGAAAGTTTACTTTATCTGATATGAAAATTGCTACTCCAGCTTTCTTTTGATTTCCATTTGCATGGAATACCTTTTTCCATCCCCTCATTTTCTGTCTGTATGTGTCCCTAGGTCTGAAATGTGTCTCTTGTAGACACCATATATACAGGTCTTGCTTTTGTATCCATTCAGCCAGTCTATGTCTTTTGGTTGGAGAATTTAATCCATTTTCATTTAAGGTAATTATGCATATGTATGTTCCTATTACCATTCTCTTAATTGTTTTGGGTTTGTTATTGTAGGTCTTTTCCTTCTCTTGTGTTTCCTGCCTAGAGAAGTTCCTTTAGCATTTGTTGTAAAGCTGGTTTGGTGGTGCTGAGTTCTCTTAGCTTTTGCTTGTCTGTAAAGGTTTTAGTTTATCCCTCGAATCTGAATGAGGTCCTTGCTGGGTAGAGTAATCTTGGTTGTAGGGTTTTCCCTTTCATCACTTTAAATATGTCCTGCCACTCCCTTCTGGCTTGCAGAGTTTCTGCTGAATGGTCAGCTGTTAAGCTTATGGGGATTCCCTTGTATGTTATTTGTTGTTTTTCCCTTGCTGCTCTTAATATTTTTCTTTGTATTTAATTTTTGATAGTTTGATTAATATATGTCTTGGCGTGTTTTTCCTTGGATTTATCCTGTATGGAACTCTCTGTGCTTCCTGGACTTGATTATCTATTTCCTTTCCCATATTAGGGAAGTTTTCAACTATAATCCCTTCAAATATTTTCTAAGTTCCTTTCTTTTTCTCTTCTTCCTCTGGGACCCCTATAATTTGAATGTTGATGCATTTAATGTTCCAGAAGTCTCTAAGACTGTCCTCAATTCTTTTAATCCTTTTTTCTTTATTCTGCTCTGCAGTAGTTATTTCCACTATTTTACCTTCCAGGTCACTTATCCATCCTCCTGCCTCAGTTATTCTGCTATTGATTCCTTCTAGAGAACTTTTAATTTCATTTATTGTGTTGTTCATCATTGTTGGCTCTTTAGTTCTTCTAGGTGCTTGTTAAATGTTTCTTGCATTTTCTCCATTGTATTTCCAAGATTTTGGATATCTTTACTACCATTACTCTGAATTCTTTTTCAGGTACACTGCCTATTTCCTCTTCATTTGTTTGGTCTGGTGGTTTTTTACTTTGCTCCTTCATCTGCTGTGTGTTTCTCTGTTCTCTCATTTTGCTTAACTTACTGTGTTTGGGGTCTCCTTTTTGCAGCCTGCAGGTTCGTAGTTCCCTTTGTTTTTGGTGTCTGTCCCCAGTGGCTAAGGTTTGTTCAGTGGGTTGTGTAGGCTTCCTGGTGGAGGGGAGTAGTGCCTGTGTTCTGGTGGATGAGGCTGGATCTTGTCTTTCTGGTGGGCAGGACCGCATCTGGTGGTGTGTTCTGGGGTGCCTGTGACCTTATTATGATTTTAGGCAGCCTCTCTGCTTATGGGTGGGTTTGTGTTCCTGTCTTGCTAGTTTTTTGGCATAGGGTGTCCAGCACTGTAGTTTGCCGGTCGTTGAGTGGAGGTGGGTCTTAGCATTGAGATGGAGATCTCTGGGAGAGCTTCTGTTGTTTTATGTTACTTGAAGTTGGGAGGTCTCTGGTGGACCGATGTCCTCAACTCAGCTCTCCTAAGTCAGAGGCACAGACCTGACACCCAGCCAGACCACCAATACTCTGTCAGCCACATGGCTCAGAAGAAAAGGGAGAAAAAAAGAAAGAAGGAAAGAAAAAAAGAAAATCATGTTATTAAAATAAAAAATAAAAATAATTATTAAAAATTAAAAAAAATTAAAAAGTAATACAAAAAGAAAGAAGGAAGGAAAGAAGAGAGCAACCAAACCAAAAAACGAATCCACCAATGAAAACAAGTGCTAAAAACTTTACTAAAAAAAAAAAAAAGAAAAAAATGGACCGACAGAATCCTAGGACAAATTGTAAAAGAAAAGCTATACAGACAAAATCACACAAAGAAGCATACACATATGCACTCACAAAAAGGGAAAAAGGAAAAAATATATATATCTATATAGAAAAAAAAAGGAGGAAGAGAGAAACCAAATCAATAAACAAATGTATCAATGATAATAAACTCTAAATACTAAACTAAGATAAACATAAAACTAGAAACAAATTAGATGAAGAAAGCAAACCCCAAGTCTACAGTTGCTCCCAAATTCCAATGCCTCAATTTGGGATGATTCGTTGTCTATTCAGGTATTCCACAGATGCAGGCTACAGCAAGTTGATTGTGGAGATTTAATCCACTGCTCCTGAGGCTGCTGGGAGAGATTTCCCTCTCTCTTCTTTGTTCACACAGCTCCCAGGGCTCAGCTTTGGATTTGGCCCCACCTCTGCGTGTAGGTCGCCTGAGGGCATATGTTCCCGCCCAGATAGGACGGCATTAAAGGAGAAACTGATTAGGGGGTTCTGGCTCACTCAGGCGGGGGAGGGGGGCAGGGAGGGGTATGGAATGTGGTGCGAGCCTGCAGCGGCAGAGGACGGCGTGACGTTGCATCAGCCTGGGGCGCACCGTGCATTCTCCTGGGGAAGTTTTCCCTGGATCACGGGACCCTGGCAGTGGTGGGCTGCACAGGCTCCCAGGAGGGGAGGTGTGGAGAGTGACCTGTGCTCGCACCCAGGCTTCTTGGTGGCGGCAGCAGCAGGCTTAGCGTCTCATGCCCGTCTCTGTGGTCCGCGCTGATAGCTGTGGCTTGTGCCTGTCTCTGGAGCTTGTTTAGGTGGTGCTCTGAATCCCCTCTCCTCGTGCACTCCGGAACAATGGTCTCTTGCCTCGTTGGCAGGTCCAGACTTTTTCCCAGACTCCTTCCTGGCTAGATGTGGCACACTAGCCCCCTTCAGGCTGTGTCCACGTAGCCAACCCCAGTACTCTCCATGGGATCCGACCTCTGAAGCCCAAGCCTCAGCTCCCAGTCCCCCGCCCACCTCAGCGGGTGAGCAGATAAGCCTCTCGGGATGGTGAGTGCTGGTCGGCGCTGATCCTCTGTGTGGGAATCTCTCTGCTTTGCCCTCTGCACCCCTGTTGCTGCGGTCTCCTCCCTGGCTCTCAAGCTTCCCCCCCTCCATCCCCCTCGTCTCCACCCACGAAGGGGCTTCCTAGTGTGTGGAAACCTTTCCTCCTTCACAGCTCCCTCCCACTGGTGCAGGTCCCGTCCCTATTCTTTTGTCTCTGTTGTTTTCTTTTTTCTTTTGCCCTACCCAGGTACGTGGGGAGTTTCTTGCCTTTTGGGAAATCTGAGGTCTTCTGCCAGCGTTCAGTAGGTGTTCTGTAAGAGTTGTTCCATGTGTAGATGTATTTCTGATGTATTTGTAGGGATGAAGGTGATCTCCGCGTCTTACTCCTCTGCCATCTTGAAGGTCTCCTCTCTTTTTTAACATCCATTTTGAAAATATGTACATATGGAATATTTTCATAACCTAAAATTATTTTTTTCCTTATAACTTCTCATATAGAAAATCTAAGTGTCTGGACCCCTAACAGTTACTTGATCAAATATTTTCTCAAGCAGAAAAAGTTGGGAAAATACTTATTAAAGAATTATTCTTCTATTAGAGGGGAAAAAATGACATGAGCCTATCTAAATGATGTACATGCGAAAACAAACCTTTGGACTCAGGAAAATACTTGCTGTGTGTGGTTAAGAGGACCGAAGTGTTCTTGTACATTTATGTGGCTTCTGCTGTTTGGACATCCAGAAGGTTTTCTCCTGTGTCTCATCTGCCTCCACCATCTGTGCAGAGATCTGGCCATTGCTTCTCTGGAAAGTTGTCAATGCAGAAGCACCTCCCATTCCTAATAGAAACTCAGCAACCTCCCAGGACCCTCAAATTCCCAACTCTGCCTTCATTTTGCCTCTCTCAGCTAAAACAGAAGAGAATCATTTGGGAAGCAAGGGAGAGTGAAACAATGATTCCAATTGATTCATTACGGGAACCATTAAATTCTCTACCAATGCGAACATAAGGAAGACTCCCAGCATTATTTGTGACCTGGTTCTGACCACTTTGCCAATGTCATCTGTCTTCTCCCAGTGACATGCATCAAAAGTTCCAGCTCCTCTCAACCACCCTATTCCTGTATCCATTTTCTTACTTCCTACCTGTTCACTCATGTAATTCTTTCTTATTTCTTGAGACTCATAGAAGCTGCCTCCTTACTGCAAATCCTTTTCTAACTTCCATGGAACGGAACAGAGGCTTTTCTTCTCTGCCACACACTGAATGTGGGTTCCCAGTTGGCATTTCAGAGAAGAGGATGTTGAGTCAGAGTGAGAAGAAAATGACTTTCCAGAGGCTGGGAAATGTCACATTTGAGATTCAAAACGAGGTTTTCTGTAAGTCCAGTATTGCTCCTTTTATATTATACTCTCCACATCATCTCTAAAACAGGAGCAATTAGACCTATCACACAGGATGGGAGCAAAAGGTAAATTTGAGGGATGCAAAAAGCCCATTTACCAGTGGTAAACTGCTATAAATATGAGGCATGTTATTATCAATGTTTGAGAGGCTGGAAGCCTAGATTTTCCACTTCTAAGCTCTGTGTCACGGGGTTAAAACTCCTTCTGAGTTTCAGTTACCTCATCTATAATTAATCAGCATTAACATGCACCTACAGGATTGCTATTTATATTAGACACATATCAGAGTCCCTGACATATAGTTGGTGCTCATTAAAAAGTCAGTTTCTTTTTTTGTTCTCTTAGGCCACATTTATAGATAGATCAAAATATCCTAACATTTGTTTTCTGTTTATTCCATTTAAGACGAGATCAAGATTGAGCTTTCTTCAGTTAAAAATATGAATTTGTTAATTTCTATTTACTTGAGAATATTATTACATATTACTGTTACCTGTGATCTAAGCTCAAATAAATTCCTATTGATTTTCATATTGTATATCAAGAAACACCAATCATCGTTGATTCAAATGTGACAAAACTAAAGACCTCTATTAATTTCTCTGCCCTTACTTAAACTAGCTCCTTCAAAATTTTTCAAGATGGAAAGAATTTTCTCTTAACTAGCATTTCCAGGAAATTATACAGAATCCTGTTTATAGTTAGAAGCCAAAAAAAAAAAAAAAAAACTCTAGTATTAAATGGAACTATGTATTTGGTTTTTTTCTCTATTAAAGCACTAGTGTTTTAAAATTTCAAAATAAAATAGTTTATGCTGTTCTGGGAACAGTTTACTCTCCTTAAGTTAGAGAATATAAATTTGTGATGGGAAAACTTTGAACTGGAAATTTCAATCTCCCTTAAGCAACTTTCAACAGCCTGTATCAAGTACAATAAACTAATAGCATGCAAACTCAATTTCTTTTTAAAATTATCTTAAAAAATTTAAAAACCTTTTGAGCCCCTTCACCCATTTCTTTCACCTACCCCTCATTACCTGCCTCTGGGAACCATAAATCTGTTCTTTGTATCCATGAGTATGATTTTGTTGTTTTTGTTTTGTTTTCTGTTTTTCTGGATTCCAGATATAAGAGATCATGTGGTGTTTGTCTTTCCCTGTCTGACTTATTTCACTTAGCATAATGCCCTTAAGTTCTATTCACACTGTTGGAAATGGCAGGATTTCCTTCTTTTTTACAGGTAAATAATTTTCCTGTGTGCATGTGTGTGTGCATGTGCATGCATGTGTGTGTGTGTGACATTTTCTTTATTTATTCATTCATCAATGAATACTTAGGTTGTTCCCATATCTTGGCTATTGTGAATAATACTACAATGAACATCAGAGTACAGATACCTCTTCAAGGTCGTGATTTCATTTCCTTCAGATTAATACCCAGAGATAGATTAGCTGGGTCATATGGTAGTTCTGTTTTTAAGTTTTTGAGGAACCTGCATACAGTTTTCCATAGTGTTTGCACCAAGTGACATTCCTACCAACAGTGCACGAAGGTTTCCTTTTCTCTACTTCCTTACCAGCTTTTGTTATTTCTTTTCTTTTTGATGAGAGCCATTCTAACAGGTGTGAGGTGATACCTCATGTGGTTTTGATTTGCATTTTCCTGATGATTAGTGATTGAAAAACTTTTCATATACCTATTGGTCATTTGTATGTCTCCTTTGGAAAAATGTCTACTCAGGTCCTTTACTCATGTTTTAATTGGGTTATTTATTTTTGCTATTGAGTTGCAGGAGTTCCTTATGTATTTTGGATATTAATTCCCTATGCAATATATGGTTTATAAATATTTTCACCTATTCCATAGGCTGCCTTTTTCATTTTGTTGATGTTTCCTTTGCTACACAGAGACTTTTTAGTTGGATATAGTCCCACTTTATTATTTCTTTTGTTGCTTTTGCTTTTGGTGGCAAATCCAAAAAATCTTTGCCAAGATCAATGTCAAGGAGCTTTTCCTCAATGTTTTCTTTTAGGAGTTTTATGGTGTTAAGTCTTGCATTTAAGTCGTTAATCCATTTTGAGTTGACTTTGAGCACGGTGTAAGAATGGAGTCTAATTCCATTCTTTTGCATGAGGTCATTATACTAAGTAAAATAAACAAGACAGAGAAAGACAAATATTATATGTTATCACTTACATATGTGGAATCTTAGAAAAGGAAAAGAAAAGTTGATCTCATAGAAATAAAGAGTAGAATGTTGGTTGCCAGGGGCTGGAGGTTGAGGAAAATAGGGAGAGGTTAGTGAAAAGATGCACATGTTCAGTTACAAAATGAATGAGTTCTGAGTCCCTAATGTATAGCACGATGACTATAGTTAATAATACTATATTATATACTTGAAATTTACTAAGAGAGTAGATTTTAAGTGTCCTCACCAAAAAAAAAAAAATTGTAGCTATGTGAAGTGATGGATGTGTTAGAATCATTTCACAATGTATACACATATCAAATCCAAACCATCCCTTTGTACACTCTAAGTATATTGCAATTTTATTTGTCAGTTATACCTCAATAAAGCTGGAAAACTAATAAAATATGTTAAGAAGATAGATATGCTTTTAGGTGTTTTTAGCACACACAAACATATACACATACACACACACAACCAAAGGGGCACAAGAAAACTTTTGGAGGCGATGGCTATGTTTATTACCTTGATTGTGGTGATGGTAACATGAGTGTTCACATATGTCCAAACCCATAAAATTATATACATTAATTCTGTGCAATTTTGGTACACCAATTATACCTCAATAAAGCTGGGAAAAAATCTGGTATATACATACAATGGAATATTATTCAACCTGAAAAAAAAGAAATCCTACCATTTGCAACAACATGGATGAATCTAGAAGGCATTAGGCTACAACACGGAATAAGCCAGACAGAGAATGACACATACTGCATGATTACATAACAGTCAAACTCACAAAATCAGAAAATAGAATGGTGGTTGCTAGGGACTGGGGGAAGGAGGAATTGGGGAGTTGTTGCTCAATGGATATAGTTTTAATTATGCAAGAAGAATGAGTTCTACCAATCAGCTGGACAACCAAGAGCCTATAGATAATAATATGGTATTGTGTACTTCAAAGTATATTAAGAGGATAGATCTCATGTTAAATGTTCTTATCACACACACACAAACACACCCACAAGAACATAAAGAAATAAGGAAATCTTTGGAGGTGTGGTATGTGTTTAGTTCCTCAATGATGGTGATGGTATCATGGGTGTATACATATGTCCAAACTCATCAAGATGTATATATTAAATGTGTGCATCTTCTACATCAATTTACCTCAGTAAAGTCTTTTTTATCAAAAAAGGAAAACTACAACGACAACATACAACTGTTTTTACAATGCTCTAAAATTGCCTGATTAAAATAAGTCAGGAGGTATTTTAGTGGAAGTGCTTTCTAATTAGAAGTTCACCAAAAATGCAACCCATCATATGAATAAATAACAATCATTCATTTGTTGAATAGGACTTTTTGAACAGAGTGGGTCTGTAATTGAACTATGTCAATGCACTAGACACAGGTCCTGCCTTTGGGTGGGAGACATGGCAGGAAAGTGAGTCACCGTTGTGGTAAGTTATTAATCAACCACTTAATATTAATGAACGAATATTAATACCTCTGTAAGGAGGCTAGCAGAGGGAGTGAGCAACAGACCATGGGCAGTAAGGGGAAGAAAAGTCAGTCACTCAAGATGACTCTTGAAGAATAAGTTGAAATTCTTCAGGATAAGTCAGAAGGTCATTCCAGGCAGAAGGGGCAGCACAGGAGGAGTGACAGACATGCACTCATAAATGTTCCCCATGGTGATGCTTAGCGTGTGAGATAAGGAGTGAAAAAGATTACACCAGAGGGCAGGACTGGGGTGTCATGTGGGCTGTGACAGGTCTGCAGTCTCTCTTATGAGTGCTAATTTTCAGAGAAGAGTCATCAGCCCCTTCCCAGCTCGGGCCTCCTTCTCTGCAAGCCTCCTGCCCGCCTGTACCTGCACGGTGTCCTGGGCATCCATGGACTTGGTCCATCACTAGCTTCAGGACCTGTCCTTATAAGGCCCGTGTGATGGGGGCCACCCATCAACGGGAGGATGAGACCGAGCAAGGGTAGAAGGAGAGGGCCCAGCCTCTCAGCATCTGTTTAAGATCACAGGAAAACCACTCACGTCCTTTCAAATAGGTGAAATTTCACTTTCAGCTTTATTTACCTGAGAACGAATTTCCGTTTGAAGAGGGCTTTATGTCGTTTGAGGCGAAGCACCAAAGGTATAAGCAATTTTCAACAAGAGTACTACACATTTGTCTTTATAACAATTTGTGTGTAACAGCTTTTATGCAAATGACACTAAAGTGGCACCTTTTTTTCTAAATTGGACATTTTTATGGTTATAATTTTCTTCTGTAATAACAGCAAAAAAATGGCTGTCCCAGTGGAGTTGAGCATTTCATTTCTGAGCACCGTCTTGTGAAGATGGAATGACAAGGTTCCTTCATTTGCGCCAAGATGACAAAAAAGTATTCTTTGTCTTCCTTGTCTTAGTTTTCAGAGGCAGTTTAACTTCGGGTGCCTCCTTCCCCCATCAGCAACCCTGAGCAATCAGAACGGGCTCATAAAATCACCACCCAGCTTCCAGGCACCAAAAATACTGCTCGCTCTTTCCCCTTTCAAGCTGAGTGGCATAAATTATTTGGTTAGATTTCAGTTTCAACACGTTGTTGGGTCTTTTGCATTCATACCACTTTCCCCCAAGTCAGACAGGTGACTTTTATAGACAATGGGGTTTAATTGACTACCATACAATGGCATTTACAGACAGTATTCTAGGCAAGCATCCCGAGATACTCGTAGAAGAATCCACGTTATTGTTGCTCAATCGACCAAAAATTTTTGCAGAGACAACAGAAGAAGGCATGCGTTTCAAACAATGCCTTAAATTTATCCAAGGATTCAGCTAAACAATATATATAATTTGTGGCAGTGGAGGCCTTTGGGGTGGGCAAAACAAGAAGGTCATAGCAAGTTGTGGGAAGGAAGTGTGCAAAGAGATGGAAAGGACAAAGCCCTGGACGCTGAGTGAAACTGAGGGACTCACCCTCTCTCTCTGTGCTTCTGATTCCTCAATGGTAAAAAGTGTTCTTTTTCCTGACCTTTTTTCCCCCTTGTTCTAGTCAATCGTCAGAAGGGACTGCTTTATTATGTTCAAAGAAACCTCACGTAGAATTAGCCCTGGATTTTTGGAACTTGGAGAGTGAGAGAGAAGGATAAATGTGGTGATGGCTTGATATCTACCACCTTGGGAAGAGTCTAGAATTCAGCTTTACTACATCTAGTCCTTGAACCCAAGACTAGAACTTTCTAGGTATTTGACCCTTCAGGAAATAAATTGCCCTTTCTAAACTTTCATCGACTCATTTGAAAAATGGGACCAGGAGTAGCTTTTCTCATGGGGTTCTCATGAAGACCAATGAGGTCATGGGTACAAAACACTTTGTAAGTTGAAGTTTATGTTGTTATTGATAGGATTAAGACTCCTTTCCACCACTGAACTGAGATTCTAAGGTCACTCAGAAGCCACCTACCGTATTGATAATACCATCTACCTAAAAGGTTGTATTCTCTGGCTTGTAAAAATTCCCACCTCTGATGGGTCACTGATGTTTCTTGGTTTCTTTCCTGGGGTCACACAGCCTTGCGTTCAGCCAGCTACACTTATGAAACTCAGCTATGCTTGGTCCTGGGCAGGACCTGGAGATTCAGAGATGGGCAAGACATAGTCCCTGCCCACAATGAGCTCAGGCTTTAATAAGGAAGCACAGGGTTTTAACTGGAAGGGAAAGATGTTCCCAGAGGCCATGTTTCTTTCCTCTCCCCTAGAGAGTCATGTCTAGAGCACTTGCTGGTGGGATATTGGGGGATTTTTACTTTCTTCCTCAAGCATTTGTGAAATATATGGACGTATTCTTTATGAAGAACATATTTATAAAATCAAATGTACATGATAAATAGGATGAACATGGCTGTATGTTATGTACAAAATTTGTTACGAGGGTAAATTTGAAGAGTTCTCATCAGAAAGAAAGCTATTTTTTCTATTTATTTAATTGTTTATCTATAGGAGATAATGGATAGTCAGTAAACTTATTGTCGTCATCATTTTATGATGTTTTTAAATTAAATCGTTATGCCGAACATCTTAAACTTATACAGAGCTTCATGTCAACGATATCTCAAATAAAACTGGAAGAAAAAGAAGAAAAAAATGTTGAAAAGCTAATCTCCTTATGAAATGAAAAAAATCAGCAAAAATAGTTCAGAAGGGGAAGTTGGCCATTTTTGGTACACAGATTTTGAATTAGAGAGGTTTTAAATAATAAACATATGTGTATGTCACTATTAGTACAAGCATACATATGTAAGTGTGTGTGCATAAGCTATGGGTATGCACACATACACATATGTATTAACACACGTATCAACATGGAGGTATTTCTTTAAAAAAAATACCTTTCTTTATCTCAAGCTACTAAGTGGGATTTCCACGCTCTGTTCCAGCTTTCCTGGCATCACTCCTGTCCCTAGGTCTTGGCGCTCTCACGCTGGTCCTCCTTCATCCAGCTACCTGTGATACCCCCCAGCTGCTGCACAGGGAGGCACCTGCCGCACTGGCTTGTAACCCCAGCCCTGGGCCCACGTGACTTATGACTGCAGCCCAGAAGTCCTTCCAAGGCTTGTCGTCCAGACAATATGGAGGAGAAGGAAGTATGGTCTCTGGGGTTCCTCTCTCCACAGTCACTTACTGATTAGGCCATTTCTTTATCCTTTCTGAACTTTGGTCTCCTCATCAGAGAAATAAGGACCATCTCAGAGGCTGTTGGGGGGATGTAAGCACCTAACGTATGCTGGTCATTTCATAAGCATTACTTCTTTTACTTCTGATTTGATCCCTGGAAAGAAAGATGGTGACATTTGAACTACCTGTCAGCTCATTAATGGGAATGAATTTTTTTTTCCCCAGGGAGCAGTAATTTTGGAGACTTACAGTTTGACCATTGGACAAATGAATAAACTGCATATCCAAGTGAAGGTGCCTTGGTGCTGGTGACACAGGACAGCATGTGGTCCAGCTGGCAGATGCCCACTGAGGAAATCCAGCCCAAGGTTTTATCCCATGGACCACACCATGAATCAGCAACACTGTTTCACTGTGCACTTTTGCAAGCAGAAATGCTTAGGGGCTGGCATGCATACATCAGCATATGCATATATCCTTACAGAAACCAAATATTGAAGTGTGTCATCATTCTAGCATTGCTGCACAAGACAAAGCCATTTGGATCCTTTGTGAGCTTTCTTTTCCGGTGGTAGAAACTCATTAAAATCTCATGAAATCCTTCCACATAAAATGTGAAGCAATGCTGAGCTGCCTCCCTAAAAGTTAATATTGTGTGTATTGAAGGGGAGGTGTTTTGGGTGGGAGGGATGTATTTGAGCTGCTGTAGAAAAGGGGGGACTTCCTTAGCATATTTTAATTACTGTCTGGCTTCCCCTGTAAATAAATGAGCCAGTGGCTGGAGCTTGGATCCGGCCTGAGACTGAAGTAGAGGCGTGGAGTCCCAGTGGTCCCTCCACTTGCATCAGGGCTGAACTTGAGCATGATTGTTGCAGTGAGAAGAAAGGCTGCTGGGCAACCTGGGATTAATGAGTACCCAGGGAATGGGAGATGGCTCTAGGCTGGAGCTGGGGTCATTAAATTCTGCTGGTCATTAATCCCCTGGAAATGCCCAGGGCTGAGGTCATTATTCTTGGGAGATAAAAAATTCAGGACCCAACAGCACAAGAGAATGAATATTGTGCATTTCTCAGATTGGTGGTGTGTTTTCCAATTTGGAGGCAGAGTGTAATTGCAGGGAAACAAATCTCCTTTTTAGAGATCCACTGTGTATGCGTCAACCATCCCAACTTTCAATTCAAGCTCAACCAGTGTTTCTGTCGTGTACCTACTATGTGTCAGGAGCTGTTATTAGTTTGATTTTCTTTAGCCCTCTAGGCAATAAAGGCAACACTCTTGAGCTTCATGATAAAGAAATTGAAGGTCAGAGAGTGTAAGTGACTTGGGCAAAGACACACAGCTGGATGGCAGATCTGCCAGAAGCCACAGCTCGTTTCTTCAATCTCTATGCTCAGTGCCTTTTTCATGTATCTCAGCTGCCCACCTTTGGATGCAAATTATTTAAGCAGTGTACCGGAACTTGAAACTCTTCCTGTGTTTAGATGCCTTCAGCTACTCACCTTTTTTGGAGTTTTCTCCCACTCATTCCTGTGAGTCGGAAAAGAAGCTCAGTTCCACTTTAACACCGCTGCAATACCTGATGCTGTTTGCAGAAATAGCCTCTGTAGCATGCATCGTCTTCTCACTCAGTGGATTGGACTTTTAAAAACTGCCCCGGATTGTGCAGAGTGAACTAGTAAATCAGACTGTATGTTTACAGTGGCTAAAACTATCTTGAGCCAATCGCCAGTGGGACTTTGTAGAATATTTTACTTCTATGTGCCTCAGTTTCTTCATCTGTGAAAAGGGGCTGATAATTGTGCCAACGCATGGGATTGCTGGGAGGATGGATGAGCTGGTATTTGTAAAGCACGGAGAATGGTGTCCAAGCCAGCGTAGGCAACACAGGTGTGTTTGCAAAAGAAAATAAAGTCAAACCAAGTAAAGGAAGTCAAATACAATCAAGTCAAATAAAATAATATAAAATAAAATAAAGTAGATTAATAAAGCTGGGAAATTATTGTAAGGAGTATATATTCTTCTAACTACTCTAATGCATATGAATATGTAAACTCTTTGCGGGTAACTTTTTGCTCTTTAATGTAACTTTGAAACATCTTGCAGCTTCAGCAATTTTATTGGTATCCAGTTGCTTGCTGCGCTCATCCCCTGCATAAGCAGAATGCCAGCAAATCCAGTCCTATTTGTTGTTAGTCTTTCAGATATTTTGCACCAGCCTTATGAGTTCTTTTGCATGCAAAAGAGAAAAAAGGTAGAAAAGAACCATGACACTTTTGAACCCCAAACATGTCCTCAGAACTTGACATAAAACAACACTGCAAGTAAGGTTTTTTCCCATCCATATTCTCTAAGCCATCAAGGTCTTTGAGGGTTCAAGTCATCCTGCTGGAAAGGAAAGCTGGAAAGGGATTTGAACCCAGTCAGGTAACCTCAAAATATTTGGGTTTTCCCATACCAAGAGGCAGAAATTTGCCTGTTTAATGCATCAGTTGTATCACTTCTATAATTTTAAATAATAAACTTCCTATATTTATTGATTGGGGAGAATTTTATCATGAGTGGAAAGCATAAAACCGAGACTGAAAAACTGAGCCCTTCTCCGCAACAAATTGTCCATCTTCTTCTATCTACATTCCTTTCCGCTTCCTTCTTGTATGCATAGTCATAATCATAGCAAAGGTCCAAGTTTAATTTATCTTTTGCTGTTTAATATTAATCCATGGTGGGTAATTTGAAGGAATTGGCTCAGTTTGAACTCTGTGTTCTGCTGTGTTTGTTAAAAAAATTAGTTATGCTACTTTATGGCCATAACTGAATATTGTTCAAATAATTACCAGTTTGAGCAGTGGACCTCATTTTAAAAATTGCATCAGGAGAATGAATAAGTCTTCCTGGAGCAATGATAAGCCTGTCCACTAAAATAGGACATTGCTCATGTCTGTTATGAAACCACAGACTTTCAGGCACATCAGAGGTGCTGTGATTTGGTTTCTCAGATACTTGATGATTAATGACAAATGCATTTATATTATTGAGGAAATCCCTTTTACTCATTAGCTAAATTAAAATTCTGTAGTCTCAGAAGACTTATAAAGTTCAGTGACATGGAACACTGACTGCCTACATCTTTGAGATGCAGAGTGACATCATTCATTCATCCATTTATTATGTTTGTCGAACATCTCTGTTTTCAAGGCACCTCTATTTTCAAGGAACACTGCTTTGCAAACTATAAAGTGCATTAGAGCCTCCACGGATAATATTAAAAGGCATATTTTGTAAAGTGGGGACTAAGGTACTTGACATTCCTAACAAGCTGCCAGGTAAAGCCAATACCTCTGATCAGTGGATGACAGTCATGCAACGCTGGAGGAAGTGATGAGGAAGATGGACAAACATTGTTCCCGCTCTCATGGACTCAGCATTCTGGTTTAGGAGACAGAGAATAAACAATTAAGCAGAGACTGAACGAGATCCTTTCAAGGAGTGGTCCACGCTGTGAGAAATAGAATCTGGACATGGGGGTGCTTGTAACATGGGATGTTCAGGGAAGGCCTCTTCCTGACGAGATGACAATTGAGCTGAGAAGGACGTGAAATTGGGAAATCAGGGAGAAGTGCATTCCAGACAGAGGGAACGACAAGTGCAAAGGCGCTGAGGAAGAAACAAATGAGTTGTCTTCAAGAAAAGAAGTCCAGGACAGAGTAAGTGAGGAAGAGAATAGTGTGACATAAGATCAGAGACGTAAGTGAGGGCTGGGGTGGGTCAGGCCCTGGAGGCCACAGTAAGGGGTTTGGGTTTTAGCCCACCTCTCAGGGAAAACCATGGGATGGTGCAAGTAGGGCAATGGAATGACTTTTTCAAGGAGCTCTTTAGCTATTGTGTGGAGGTGCGATCTAAAGAGGTAAGAAGGGAAGCAGTAGCACCGAGTAAGAGCTGGGGTCTGGGTCCAGGAGAGATGATGATGGTTTGGACACAAGTGGGGACAGCAGATGGTTTGGGGATGTATTCTGGAGAAAGGACCTAGAGGCTTTTCATTCTTTTAAGAACCAACTAACTTGAGAGCTGCCATGTCAACCCTGTTCTACATGCTGGTTGCTGATATCAACCTGGAAGTTCAACCTAGGAAGACCCTCTGCCCCTGGGGGGCTGGAGGGAAGACAGGTGAGTGACCAGCAGTTATAACATGGCGGCCAATCCCTTCTGGAGCAAAGTGTTCTGGGGGGCAAAAGAGACACAGGGCCAGCTCCCCATGCTAACCTTGGCAATTGAATCCCTTCTCTGAGCAAGTCTCAGAGTCCACATTTGAAAAATAAAGGGATGAACTAAAGGAGAGCTTATATCCCATTCAGATCAAATTGCCTGTGTTGGCAGCATTATTTCCTTTATTTCTGTCTCTTTGTTTCTCAAATGTTTTGTGAGTATTGTGGTAAATCATGTGATGGATTAATATGAGCATCGTGAATTGAGACTGAAGAACTAATTCCACCGCGAGCAGCTCTCTGCTGATTTAGGAAGCCGGAGATTGCAATGGGGGAACCTGTGAACTCCTTGGCTTCACATCCCACTAGCTGTGAGGCCTTGGACAAGTTACTTAACCTCTCTGTTTCCTCCTCCATGTTGTTGCCAGGATTAAATGAGTTAATGTAGGTTAGACGTGAACTCACAGAAACGTCTGACTCAAGGGAAGCACTATATATGTATAGCCATTACTATTAATGTTATTGCTCTTAGTTATTATGACCATGATCTGGGTATTGTGCCATGGGTGAATTTATGGTTCAAAGTCTATTTGCAGAAGGTACACGGGGGGAAAAAATGGGCTTTGGGGGGCTTCCCTGGTGGCGCAGTGGTTGAGAGTCCGCCTGCCGATGCAGGGGATACGGGTTCGTGCCCCGGTCCGGGAAGATCCCACATGCTGCGGAGTGGCTGGGCCCATGAGCCATGGCCGCTGAGCCTGCGCGTCCGGAGCCTGTGCTCCGCAACGGGAGAGGCCACAACAGTGAGAGGCCCGCATACCGCCAAAAAGAAAAAAGAAAAAAAAAGGGCTTTGGGGCCCCACAGGCCTATGTTAAACCTCACCTTCACCATTCACTAGCTCTGAGATTTGGGAAAGGGGTTTGGGCTTTTCTGAGTTGAGCCTCAGTTCCCCCCTCTGTAAATTGGGAGTAATTATATTGATCTTAAAGTTCAAGATGAAGATTAGGCATAACGTCTGCTAAGTGACCAGCGCAATACCTAGAACGAGGTGGATCATTTATCAATGGCATACTCATGCATCCAGTGGAAATTTGTCAACAAATGGCACTATGTGCCGGACACTGGGCTGGATGTCAGGAAGGTAATATGAGCACAGCAGAGATGACCCTATTTCTGCAAGAATGAAAGCACAGGTGATCATGCAGGGCACCTACTACAGTGATGCTAACTTATCCCATCAAGGAAGAATTCTTTAAGGAGGTGACATTTACATTATTATTAGCATTTAGATTCCTAATCATAGAAACACCCCTTTCTTGACCCCAAGACATTTTGTATCTAGCTATATTTTGTGGTCTGTTTGATGTAGAAAGACGTCATAGATTAATTGCAAAATGCTCTTATCTGTGGTGGTGTCAAAGAGAGCCTCCCCTGTTGTGAGTGGCCAAGTAACCCTCCCCCAAAGATGTCTACGTCCTAATCTCCAGAACCTATGAATATTGTACCTTACAGGGCGAACGGACTTTGCAAATATGATTAAGGATCTTGAGATGGGGATTATTCTAGATTATCTGAGTGGACCCAATCTAGTCACATGGATCCTTAAAACTGGAGAACTTTTCTTGGCTGAGGTCAGTGGGAGATGTGACTACAGAAGAAGTTAGAGAAATATGTGTCTGGCTTTGAAGATGGAGGAAAGGGGCCATGACCCAAGGAATGGGACCGTCTCAGATGGAAAAGGCAAGGAAATGGATTCTTCCCTTGAGCCTCTGGAAGGAATGAAGCCCTGCTGACACCTTGACTTCTGCCCAGTGATCCCGTGTTGGTGACCTCCAGCAGCCACAGAAAGCTACTACGCTCTGTATGCAGGTGGTGATGCTTCCTTTTCCAAGTAGCTGCTATTATCCCATTTTACAGATGAGTAAACACTGGGAGTCAAGAAGGGTTAGCACTTAGTCCAAGACTAGCGAGAGAGAACCTGGGACCAGCGTTCCTACCCAAGGCTGTATGACTCCAAAGGCCGTCCTCTCATTAGCCCACCATGCAGCTTTGATAGATAGCCTCATTTTTCTACAGAGAACCACAGAGAGATCCTGACGCCCATGACCACCAAACACAGGAGGGGCAAAGCAGCCCCCAAAACTCCCAGGCCATGGCCCATCTGTTGCAAGTCACGTGCTTAACTCCACTCTCCAACTTTGTTTGGTGGAGTCTGTCATGCCAGACAAAAATTGTGTGACCTAGCTTGCAGTTGCTTCTGTCGTGAAGGTATCATTTGCGGGTGAGTGTATTTCACTGTGCTGTTATACATCTCTTCACTCAAGCAGCTGTCCAACACGTTGAATAGTCTTTCATCTTGTCAAACACTTCCCTTCGCCTTTCTACAGTTTTCTCAGCCAACATGTACACACCTAATCAATCTAACGCCACTGTCTCCAGACTTTCAAACCCCTAAAAACTGCCCCAACCACTTTCTTAAAGAGACAACCATCTCTTTTCATCGCATGCAAAGAATGGCTTCTTATTAGGGGGTGTTTTCTGAGCAGCGTGAGCTGAGATTTTTTGTTTGTCGCATGTCTTCAAGTTCAGTTATAGGATCTCCTTGTGACAAGAGGAAGACACATGGCTTGGTGTCCTTTCCCTTTCCCTAAACTACACACGTGTTGATAAAGCAGGCTTCATCACTGTATTCTCATGTATTCATTTTTATTTTAAAACGTGAAGCCCAAGGTCTGCAGGTAAGCATGTAACATCATCCAACCTCCAGAATCAGAGCTCAGGTAAGCTCTCAGCCTCATCTAGTACCTTTCACCTCACCATTGCCTTACTTCACACTCTCCTGCAATGCTGGTTGGCATTATTTTATGCCTCCATGCCTTGGTCTGTGGGCTTATCATGGCTTATCATACCTGTTTCCCTGATCTCTTTGATGAGCTCCTAATTATCCTTCAAACTCAATTTAGACATCATCCTTCATAGAAAGCAATTCTTGCACCTCTCAGAGTGCATTTCTCTGTCCTTGATACCCCAGGAGTCCTTGCCTGCTCTTCTATAATACATATTTATAAAGCGGTGGTGTATGTCTTATCAGTTCCTGATAAGCAGAATGCAGAAGCAGCCTCGTTCTTCACCACTGCTGGTGGCCGCATCCTTTGTGGCGTAACTTTGTGAAGTTCTTCCTCTCTAACTTGGACTCAGCCATATAACCTTTGGCCAATGTGATATTAGCAAACGTGATGTAAGCAGAGGTTGACAAAGCACTGATGTGGCTGTGCTTGCCCTCCCCAATGGATCTCTGACCTTGCTGTGAGAACAAGCTCAAGCTTTCCCATCAGAGGTTGAGAGACACTTAGAGCAGAGCCCAGTAATCCCAGTTGCCCAGCCAACAACTAGGCAACCTTCAGACAGGTGAGCAGGGTCAACTGAGATCAGCAGAGCTGCCAGCACGTGAGCAGTAAATGTTTCTTGTTGTATGTTACTGAGATCTTGTTTGTTCAGCAGCATATTATGGCAACGGGTGACCGATACACTCCCCTATAAACCTACACTCTCCTTAAGGGCAGACATTGCATCTAGGTCCTATTTACATCCTCAAGGCCCAACACTTAGTAGAAGCTCAATAAATAATTGTTTGGATTGAAAGTAAAACATTTTCAAATTCTGTGTATATAAGAGGAGATCGGAATTACTGTGTATATAAGAGGAGCTCGGAATACTTAAGCTGGGGCTTTTATTATGCAGAGGAAAAACTAACATCATTTTTCTCTTATGACTCCAAGTTACAGAATTTCCATTAGTAGATTGATCCTTCGTTTGTGTGAAGATGGAAAGGAAACCAACTTTAGGACAGTCTTGCCAATCCCCATGCAGAGCAGAGCAAGACTCTCCCATCAACCATGTCTGTGTATGAGGTATTAATTAATACCTCTTATTTTTTATTGTACATACATGACCTACATTACGCAAGGGAATTGTGGGCAGCGCACCATGTGGAAGACAGAGATCACTCATAAGTTAATAGTTATCCCTAAACTAGTTAATCGGAGTAGATTGTGAAACAGCACATGGATACAATGATTGCACTTAAAGGAATCAAAACAAAAAAAACATCTCTTGCTAGTCCTGTGGTTTAGTGATAGACTGTGGATTTTCTCAATTTCACTTTTGTTTTTGTTTAAATTTCAGTTTTGCTGCAAATAGATCCACACAAAGGTGGCACTGAACACATAGGTAAATGTGTGCTCTCTTTTAATTTTCTTTAAACACACACACACACACACACACACACACCACACACGTGCATGCACTCCCACACACACGTAAGTATTTGAATTAGTTAGGATGGAAGGAGGTAAGTCACTCCAACCTCTAAACCCCTTTGACATTCGCAAGGTGCTAAAAGTCAGCTGGGGTCTCAGCTCTGACGAATTTGCATCTGTTTGAATATGACGCTTGAAAAACCCCAGCGATAGATTAAATTTTGCCAAGGAGAAAATGAGAGAGAGGCTTCCATCTCTTAGGTCTGCTGGGAGGATTTTTATGGTTGATTTACTTTTTTTAAATAAATGTTTCTTTATGTGTTTCCCTCAGTTCCTGCCCAGGCTGCGTCTATCATACAAGCCGTAACTTCTGCCGGTCCTCTCAGCCTGCAAACAGTAAGTCAACCTAGTCCTGGTACAAGGTGAAGGGCTATTTCAATCTAAGCTGCATATACCTTCTGTGTTTTCTGATTAAAATGTGCAAGCAAACCTTGGAATAAACTCTACCTGACATGACTTCTCAAATAATTTATGTTCCTTGCAAACCTTGAACGGAGGATTGATTTTGGTGCCTGTCACTATATTTCAGATGATTAAAAATGGATCAGAGCTTTTAAATGAATTTAATGACCAAAGATTGTCCTGTATGAAAAAAAGTCAGTGAGGTCAGAAAACAAAACTTTTTGTCTAAAGCCAGAGTAGAGGACTATTGTTTTCTTGTAAAAGTGACACATATTCATCATCAAAAATTTGAAAAAAAACAGAGATAAAGAGGAGAGAAAAATCACTCATAACTAAACAGGCCAGAGAGACCCATTGCTAGCATGTAGTCATATTTTTTCCAGTCTTATCTGTCTCTGTGTTGTTTTCTATAGGTTAACATATGAAATAAGTACAAATTTGTGTCCCAATTTTTATCACTTGCAATAATACCAGTGATGATGATTATGATGATGATGATATTTGAGCAGAATTCATAAGGAATTTTCTAAGCATTATGCATATATTGCCTTGTTGGGTCCTCAGAACAACCTTATCACATAGGTGCTGTTGTTTTCCTTATTTATAGACTTTAAGTAATTTGCCTAAGGCTACACAACCAGAAAATTCTAAAGCCATAACTCAAACCAAAGCAATCTGATTCCTGAGCCCTATGCCCTTAATCACTATGCTGTGAGAGAAGCTTCTTCAATGTTATCATAAAATAATCATATACATAATTTTTAGCAGTGGTATAATGTACCAGGACACATTATTTGCCATATATTTGTACTTCATTCTATGCGGATATGCCCTCTTGGCGGCAATCCTGTTCTATAACATTGTATACATGATCTATTATCGTTAAAGCCATTTCTCCATTTCTGGATATCAAGTGGTATCATTAGGTTGCTCCCTGATCCACCAATGTTTTCTTGGAAAGGTAGCTTATCCTCCCTACATCTAAGGCAAAGTAGAGGTGTCAGAAAAATTAAATAAGATGCCATGGATGTAAATGGTTTAGCATAGTTGCTGATCCATTGAAAGTGGCCAATATATAGTAATTCTTTGTATTATTAATAATAATTTATAATAACTGTTTTGAGTGATAATTATGTGACTATGGCTGATCAGATTGAATCCTCACAACAATTCAATAAAATAGGCATTATTTATCCTTTTTGATAGATGAGAAAAATGATGCTTAGAGAAGTTAAGTGACTTTCCCCAGGTGAAGCCTGACTTGACAACAGAAGGTTCAGTTTCAGAGGCCACACTCTGACACTCCTTGCTACACTGAGACCTAGTAATGAAGTGCCTTAAAAATTCTGCAAAGGAGTTTAAAGATCAAGGGGAGCACTGCAGAACTTTAAGTAGGAGATGGATAAGATTGAGTTTCCAAGCTCTGTCTGGGGTAGCATGGCATGTGGACATACAAGGAAAAGAACAAGACTGGGGCGAGGAGAACCAGATGAGAGGCTGTTATTGGAATAGAGGCAAGAGATGATGAAATAAATGAGAGAGATTGACTTTGGGGATGGGAAGAAATGGATGGTTTCAAGAGCTATGTCAGATGTAGAACTTGCAGGATTTGGTGGCTTGTGAGAGATAGGAAGGACAGGAGAATAACATGTCCAGATTTCTATCTATATTTCTAGATAGGTAAAGCCAATAGTTTAATCTACCAAGACAGAATAGAGGAATGGCCAGGGGAGGAGAGTCAGTATACTTTCAGATACGTTGAGAGTAGTTTCCTAATAGATACCCCAATGGAACCGACCAAGTTGTTGCGTGTAGGCATCTGAATCTCAAAAGCAGAAACTACATTAGGTTGTGTGTACTTTCAGCACATTGGTGGGGTGAGGATGTGGGGATTCATAGGAGTATCCAGGAAGAGTGTGAAGATACGGAAACTGATCATGGGACATGAGGAACAACATTGTTTAGGGGATGGGCAGAAGCCATGCTGTGTATTAGGATGGGCTAGGCTCTGCTGCAGTCACAAATAAGTCCAGTTCCCTGAGTGGCTTAGCAAGACAGAAGCATGTTTCTTCCTTTTGCAAAATGTGAGGAGAGGTGGCAGTTCATCTAGCGACTCAGGGAAACAGTATTCTTCCATCTTGGGACCCTAACCTCTCAATAATTGGCTTCTAAGGGTGCTGAGAGCAGGGAAGAATATACGCACAAGCTCTTAACTGCCTTTTTGGGAAGAGATACATGTCATCAGCTACGACCAGTTGCAGGTCACCATCCTAACCACAAAAGAAGCTGGGAAGGATGAGGGCACAGAAAGAAGAAATGACCTGATGGGTGAACACATAGCATTAAGTCTATCACCAACCTCAGGTAGATTTCCAAAATCAATTATGAATTTTAAGACTGTATTTGGGGGTTATTTGCTATAATTAAATGTTGATGTCATAGCTCAGGTTAGTAATAGCCTTGAGGTGTGATGGGTGCCATGCCTTCTGCCCCATAGAGAGAGATGGGCGAAGCCAGAAGAAGAAAGGGGCTGGCGGCACTTTGCCAGTTCTGGAGGCTGGGCAAGTGGAGTGCATCAGAGCCTAAAGGGCATGGGAAGCCTGGTCTAAGGAAAATTCGTCTGCCCAGAGGGTCCAGCAGTCTAAGCCGAAGTTAAACTCGAAACTAGAAGGACAACAACACATGATTATGTCCAATGAATTCTGTCACAGTAGGACTCTAGAGCTTCTGGGGGTTGAAGGGGGGTCTCTGCGGAATCGGAGAGCTGGGCGCAGGGACAAAGTAGAAGACAATTTGTCCTGGGGGCAGAAACTCACTTCAGCGAGTGCCTGTGGATAATGCCAAGCATGTCAGATATAGAGTCTTGGGCTGAAAAATCAGCTCTGGGCATCACCCACAGGTGGACCAAGGGGTGATAGCTGTCCAGCTTTGGCCAGGACTGGATCAGGTTATGAGCAGAGCAGAGCCCCCAGGAGTAAAGGAGACAATCCAGCCGGGATGTCCTGGGAAAGATTTCCAGTCTCACAGTCCAGGCAGATGATTGGTCTGGCATTTGGTTCTTGTTTCTGCTGGGTCTCTGTTCCTGATGACGTATGTCATTATGGACCAGCCATTTATTCCTCACCCTCTCTGGGTGTTGGTTTCCTTATCCCTGAGTGGGGCTGGAGCAGCGAAATAGATGATCTGTAAGGTTCCTTCCCTTTCTAAAACTACTAACCTGTAATGAATTGAGATATTGTAAAACACAGCACATGTTAGAGTACGCTGCTCTGCAAGCTCTTATTTTTATTAGTCATGGGCAGCTCTTCCCCACACTCTGCGTAAATGGGCACTGACTGCAGGTTTAGAAATTCATTTAGAAGGACATTCAGAAGGGGGATGCTGTATCAAAACCACATAAAACTTCTCATGAAGTTTAATTGCAATGTATTTCCCGAGAGAGGCAGAACTGTTATCAACCAGGAGCAATTCTCGAATGCATGCAGAGTTTGAAAATAAAACATAACACTGCTCCCAACCATGCTGACAATATTAGGAAAACCCGATTGCTTGAAAGCATTCAGCGGTAAAGGCTTCCTTTCTGTCCATCAGAGGAGCACCTCCTCTGAGCTTAACACATTCTGTGTTTCTCCCACATAAGGAAAGGGGGAGCAAAACAGGGTTCGTCCACAGTGTTGGGATGAGGAAAGAAGACCTGAGGTGCCCAGTGCCTCCACTTGGCCCATTTGAAGAGGCTTGTATGGGGAGCACACTTTATGATGAAGCAAACATCCTGAATTCTCTTCCCCCTTGCTTCTGCTTCACCCAATCCCAGGCCAGTCTTGTTTTCAGGAAGCCAGTGTGCTCTCTATACCTCTTGAATGTTGGGTTAGCCACTCACATATCAGCAAACTCTCTTGGAAGAAGCTGGGGGTCAGGTTCCAGTGAAGGCTTGCAGGTAAGAGGAAAGTTCTTGGAAGAGAGAGCAAAGAAGGAAAGGAAGCAAGGGCAACCATCACCTACGGAAGTGCATAGTGTGGCAGGTGCCCAGCACTTCACAGCTTGCGATGCACTTCTTTCCACCAATTCCAGGCAGCATCACACCCACCTGGTGAGGCCAAGAAGACCGGGATGAGGAAGCACAGGCTCCTAGCTGCTCCACCGCACTTGTGCCGTCACTGCCGTCACCTCTGCTCTGCTCCTCTCTCTGTGCTGCTAGGGCTGCTTCCTCAACTTCTGCTTTTGCTGAGACTGCAATTGTGCCCCTAATTCCTCTGCCTCCCCTTTTTCCTGTTACTCTCCTTACTGCTATAACTTGCTCTTTGCTTCTATTTGCTAGGGACCCTGATATGTATAATGATCTGGTTTAATCATCAGAGGGACCTTTCTGAGGTTTGGAAGGGTGATCCACCTGGCTTGCATTGCACAGCTTATAAATGACCCAATGGGAATTAGATCTGAATTTAAAGACCATTTTCTGACCTGTGAGGCATATGTTTCCCTGAAGCCAAAAGGAGGGGGCTTTGGTTGGGACTTTATGTGCCAAAGACCCTTTCCCAGGAACGAGTTACCTGGAGATGCAGGATTTGGACCTGATGGGGGAGGGGGTAGGCCAAGCAAAGCCCTGGGGTAAAAAGAAGAACTGTACACAGATCTTGACACATGGAGTACGGCAGTGGGAAGGGCAGGGCAGGAGGTGAGAGAAAAGCCAGGCTCAGGAGGTGAGGGTGTTTTGGGGGAAAAGTTGGAGACTAGAAGGAAGGAAGGGAGGAAGGAAAAGAGGGGGAAAGCAGTGTTGTGCTTCTGCTCTCATGCCCACGTAAGAGTGGACCTTTTTAGAGACATGAAGCTTATCATCTGCTACAAATCTGATTTCCAGAAAAGCTACAAAGATTTTGAGGTTTTTCAGACAAGTGACACAAAATCCTGCCACTGGTCACCAAAATGACTCCTTCTCATTCCTAGCTGTCCTCATCCTTAGGGCTCCCTGGAGGAGGAGAAGATGGATGTAGGGACAGCATCACCGAGTACACGTCAGGAGAAAGTAGTTAACAGTATGCTTTCAAAGCTGACTTCTCCCTTCTGTGCATCTCTGAGCGAGACCAGAGCCAGGGACCTCACGTCATCTGTGGAGGAGGGACAGCAGTATCTCTGAGGCTGAGGACAGGGACCTGGACCAGACAGTCTCTACAGACCCCGAGGACAGGTATCAGATCTCTCCAGAGTTTTCAGAGCTTTCCCACACACATTTGTATGCTACTCATCACAACCGTGCTAGGACTTTGCCTGGTGAGGGATTATTATATTCACATGGAGATGGCATCACAATGTTGTCACTGAGGCTCAGAAGGTGAAATGACTTTCCCAAGATCACAGTCATGAGAGCAGGGCCAGGGCTGGGACTCACATCTTCTGCTTTCTTTGTATGATGTTGCCTCTTCAAAAATCACTCCCAGGAAGGCAATCCCAACCCCTCACTACTCCAGGGTTTTATCTTAGGGGACGCCCAAATATAAATGGGCCACTTTTAGCACTTTGTTTTTGCTATTTGTTTACTTATAAACTATCCCTCCAGGTGCCAAGTTGTCCAAATTCTCGGGGAAAATGGAATTTGCTTGATATATATAGAATTTTGAATAAACATCTCTCATCAAAACCTGGTTGGAAACGAAGAATTCTCTTGCCAATAATGCAAAACAAAGCCTGGGTTTAAAAGTAAACAGAGCACCAAGATGACAAGGATATTGGCAAGAATACCATAAACAAGCCCAGCTCTGCATCAGATGCCTCTTGCATGGCATGCCTACCTTTAACATGTTGGTGTTGTACTTTGTCTCCCTACTTAATTAAAATCATGTACCTACCAAGGGCCATACTGTAAAAAGAATTTGTTCCTGAAGTAGGCTTTGCATACAGCCATCCAAACAGCTGTGTTTCAGGTTGCCGTCCCTGGCAGGTTGGCTGTATTTTGTATTTCTATTTGCAGCTTTTTTTTTTTTTCCTTTAAGTTTTATTTGGGACCAAATACTTAATTCTGACCCACCTCTTAAAAAACATCATTCTCACCCTAAATTCACGCCAGGTGTAGACATTTGCATGCTGCTTAGTCCACTTTTTCCGCTGTTTCTACCCTGACTGCTCTTGGGTTTTTCAAATGTCACCCAGAATTGCCATGGTTCCCCCTGGCCTGCTAAATTCATCCTGCACTTCTCACCTTGGCTTTTGAGGTCTTTCTTGACAAGCCTCCAGCCGTGCATTCCAAAATCATGTCACATTCACTCTATTACAAGTTTATTCATTTATTTCACAAGTACCTACCAAGTAGCTACTATATTCTAGATATTGTTCTATGTGTTCCTACTCTGTGCAAAATGCAGAGAGATATTCCATCTCTTTTTACTTTATTTTATTTTATTATTCTGTGTGCTTTATTTTAAAATTGAAGTATAGTTGATTTACAATGTTGTGTTAGTTTCAGGTGTACGGCAAAGTGATTCAGATATATACATATATATATATATTTCAGATATATACATATTTCAGATTATATTCCATTATAGGTTATTACAAGATGTTGAATGTACTTCCCTGTATTATACAGTAAATCCTTATTGCTTATCTATTTTATGTACAGTTGTTTGTATCTGTTAATCCATACTTGTCATTTATCCCTCCCCTGCCTCACTTGCCCCTTGGGTAACCATATGTTTGTTTTCTATGTCTGTGAGTCTGTTTCTGCTTTTTTATGTAGATACATTTGTATTATTTTTCAGATTCTACATATAAATTATATCATGTAATATTTGTCTTTATCTGACTTCCTTCACTTAGTGTGATAATCTTTAGGTCCATCCATGTTGCTGCAAATGACATATTTTATTCTTTTTTATGGCTGAGTAATATTCCATCGTGTGTGTGTGTGTGTGTGTGTGTGTGTGTGTGTGTGTGTGTGTGTGTGTATGCACCTCATTTTTCTTTTTGTTTTGTGGTATGTGGGCCTCACTGTTCTGGCCTCTCCCATTGCAGAGCACAGGCTCCAGACACACAGGCTCAGTGGCCATGGCTCACGGACCCAGCCACTCTGTGGCATGTGGGATCTTCCCAGACCCGGGGCATGAACCCATGTCCTCTGCATCAGCAGGCGGACTCTCAACCACTGCGCCACCAAGGAAGCCCTTTTTTTTTCTTTTTGAATCAACTAACAAATTTTCTTTTTATTAAAGAGATTGTTTACACTTGTAACTGCAGCATTCATTTCTTTTTAATTTTTTTTATACAACAGTTTCTTATTAGTTATCTATTTTATACATATTAGTGTATATCTGTCAATCCCAATTTCCCAGTTCATCCCACCACTACCACCCCGCGCCTTGACTTTCCTCCCTTTGTGTCCATATGTTTGTTCTCTACATCTGTCTCTATTTCTGCCTTTCAAACTGGTTAGTCTCTACCATTTCTCTAGATTCCACATATATGCATTAATATACGATATTTGTTTTTCTCTTTCTGACTTACTTCACTCTGTATGACAGTCTCTAGGTCCATCCATATCTCTACAAATGATCCAATTTTGTTCCTTTTTATGGCTCAGTAACATTCCATTGTATATATGTACCACATCTTCTTTATCCGTTTGTCTGTCAATGGGCATTTAGGTTTCTTCCATGACCTGGCTATTGTAAATGCTGCTTCAATGAACATTGGGGTGCATGTGTCTTTTTGAATTATGGTTTTCTCTGGGCATATGCCCAGGAGTAGGATTTCTGGGTTATATGGTAGTTCTATTTTTAGTTTTTTAAGGAAACTCCATACTGTTCTCCATAGTGGCTGTATCAACTTACATTCCCACCAACAGTGCAAGAGGAGTCCTTTTATCAACACCCTCTCCAGCATTTGTTGTTTGTAGATTTTCTGATGATACCCATTCTAACCTGTGTGAGGTGATACCTCAGTTTGGTTTTGATTTGCATTTCTCTAATAATTAGTGATGTTGAGTGGCTTTTCATGTGCCTCTTGGCCATCTGTATGTCTTCTTTGGAGAAATGTCGATTTAGGTCTTCTGCCCATTTTTGGATTGGGTTATTTGGTTTTTTAATATGGAGCTGCATGAGCTGTTTATATACTTTGGAGATTAATCCTTTGTCTGTTGATTCGTTTGCAAATATTTTCTCCCATTCCGAGGGCTGTCTTTTCGTCTTGTTTATAGTTTCCTTTGCTGTGCAAAAGCTTTTAAGTCTCATTGAGTCCCATTCATTTATTTTTGTTTTTATTTCCATTACTCTAGGAGGTGGGTCAAAAAAGATCTTGCTGTGATTTATGTGAAAGAGTGTTCTTCCTATGTTTTCCCCTAAGAGTCGTATAGTGTCTGGTCTTACATTTAAGTCTTTAATCTATTTTGAGTTTATTTTTTTGTATGATGTTAGGGAGTGTTCTAATTTCATTCTTTTACATGTAGCTCTCCAGTTTTCCCAGCACCACTCATTGAAGAGACGGTCTTTTCTCCATTGTATATCCTTGTCTCCTTTGTCATAGATTAGTTGACCATAGGTTCATGGGTTTATCTCTGTGCTTTCCATCCTGTTCCATTGATCTATATTTCTTTTTTTGTGCCAGTACCATATTGTTTTGATTATTTTAGCTTTGTAGTATAATCTGAAGTCAGGGAGTCTGATTCCTCCAGCTCCATTTTTTTCCCCTCAATATTGCTTTTACTGTTTAAGGTCTTTTGTGTCTCCATACAAATTTTAAGATTTTTTGTTCTAGTTCTGTAAAAAATGCCATTGGTAATATTGCATTGAATCTGTAGATTGCTTTGGGTAGTATAGTCATTTTCACAATTTTGATTCTTCCAATCAAAGAACATGGTATATTTCTCCATCGACTTGTGTCATCTTTGATTTCTTTCATCAGTGTCTTATACTTTTCTAAGTACAGGTCTTTTACCTCCTTAGATAGGTTTATTCCTAGGTGTTTTATTCTTTTTGTTGCAATGGTGAATGGTATTGTTTCTTTAATTTCTTTGTCTGATCTTCTGTTGTTAGTGTATAGGAATGCAAGAGATTTCTGTGCATTAATTTTGTATCCTGCAACTTTACCAAATTCATTGATTAGCTCTAGTAGTTTTTCTGGTAGCATCTTTAGGGTTATCTATGTATAGTATCAAGTCATCTGCAAACAGTGACAGTTTTACTTCTTTTCCAATTTGTATTCTCTTCATTTCTTTTTCGTCTCTGATTGCCATGTCTAGGACTTCTAAAACTATGTTGAATAATAGTGGCAAGAGTGGACATCCTTGTCTTGCTCCTGATGTTAGAAGAAATGCTTTCAGTTTTTCACCATTGAGAATGATGTTTGCTGTGGGTTTGTTGTATATGGCCTTTATTATGTTGAGGTACGTTCCCTCTATGCCCACTTTCTGGAGAGTTTTCTTCATAAATGGGCGTTGACTTTTTTCAAAAGATTTTTCTTCATCTATTGATAAGATCATATGGTTTTTATTCTCCAGTTTGTTAATATGGTGTATCACATTGATTGATTTGCGTATATTGGAGAATCCTTGCATCACTGGGATAAATCTCACTTGATTATGGTGTATGATTCTTTTAATGTGTTGTTAGGTTCTGTTCGCTAGCATTTTGTTGAGGAGTTCTGCATCTATATTCATCAGTGATATTGGTCTATAATTTTCTTTTTTTGTAGTATCTTTGTCTGGTTTTTGTATCAGGATGATGGTGGCCTCATAGAATGAGTTTAGGAGTGTTCGTTTCTCTGCAATTGTTTGGAAGAGCTTTAGAAGGATGGGTGTTAGCTCTTCTCTAAATGTTTGGTAGAATTTACCTTTGAAGCCATGTGGTCCTGGACTTTAGTTTGTTGGAAGATTTTAAATCACAGTTTCAATTTCATTCCTTGTGATTGGTCTGTTCATATTTTCTATTTCTTCCTGGTTCAGTCTTGGAAGGTTATACCTTTCTAAGTATTTATCCATTTCTTCCAGGTTGTCCATTTTATTGACATAGAGTTGCTTGTAGTAGTCTCTTTGTATTTGTATACTTTGTATTTCTGCAGTGTCCGTTTTAACTTCTCCTTTTTCATTTCTAATTTTATTGATTTGAGTCCTCTCCCTTTTTCTTGATGAGTCTGGCTAAAGTTTTATCAATTTTGTTTATCTTCTCAAAGAACCAACTTTTCTTTTTATTGATCTTTGCTATTGTTTTCTTTGTTTCTATTTCATTTGTTTCTGCTCCAATCTTTATGTTTTCTTTCCTTCTACTCACTTTTGGTTGTGTTTGTTCTTCTTTCTCTAGTCCCTTTAGGTGTAAAGTTAAATTGTTTATTTGAGATGTTTCTTGTTTCTTGAGGTAGGATTGCTATAAACTTCCCTCCTAGAACTGCTTTTGCTACATCCCATAAGTTTTGGATCATCGTTTTTTCATTGTCATTTTTCTCTAGGTATTTTTTGATTTCCTCTTAGATTTCTTCAGTGATTGCTTGGTTATTTAGTAACATATTGTTTAGCCTCCATGTGTTTGTGTTTTTTATGTTTTTTCCCCTGTAATTGATTTCTAATCTTCTACGATTGTGTTTGGAAAAGATGCTTGATATGATTTCAGTTTTCTTAAATTTACCAAGGCTTGATATCTGACCCAAGATGTGATCTATCCTGCAGAGTGTTCCATGTGCACTTGAGAAGAAAGTGTCATCTGCTGTTTTCAGATGGATTGTCCCATAAATATCAGTTAAATCTCTCTGGTCTATTGTGTCATTTAAAACTTGTGTTTCCTTATTAATTTTCAATATGTCCATTGGTATAAGTGGGGTGTTAAAAGTCCCCCACTATTTTTGTGTTACTGTCGATTTCCTCTTTTATAGCTGTTAGCATTTCCTTATGTATTAATGTGCTCCTACTTTGGGTACATAGATATTTACAACTGTTATATCTTCTTGGATTGATCCCTTGATCATTATGTAGTGTCCTTCCTTGTCTCTTGTAAGATTCTTTATTTTAAAATCTATTTTATGTGATATGAGTATTGCTACTCCAGCTTTCTTTAGATTTCCATTTTCATAGAATATCTTTTTCCATCCCCTCACTTTCAGTCTGTATGTGTCCCTAGGCCTGAAGTGAGTGTCTTGTAGACAGCATATATATAGGTCTTGTTTTTGTATCCTATGTCTTGGTTGGAGCATTTGATCCATTCACGTTTAAAGTTAATTATCAATATTTATGTTCCTATTACCATTTTCTTAATTGTTTTGGGTTTGTTTTTGTAGGTCTTTCTCTTCTGTTGTGTTTCTCACTTAGAGAAGTTCCTTTAACATTTGTTGTAGAGCTGGTTTGGTGGTGCTGAATTCTCTTAGCTTTTGCTTGTCTGTTAAGCTTTTGATCTCTCTATCGAATCAGAATGAGATCCTTGCCAGGCAGAGTAATCTTGTTTGTAGGTTCTTCCCTTTCATCACTTTAAATATATCATGCCACTCCCTTCTGGCTTGTAGAGTTTCTGCTGAGAAATCAGCTGTTAACCTTGTGGGAGTTCCCTTGTATGTTGTTTGTTGTTTTTCCCTTGTAATAATTTTTCTTCATCTTTAATTTTTGTCAGTTTGATTACTATGTGTCTCAGCGTGTTTCTCCTTGGGTTTATCCTGCCTGGGACCCTTTGTGCTTTCTGGACTTGGGTGGCTATTTCCTTTCCCATGTTAGGGAAGTTTTTGACTATAAAATCTTCAAATATTCTCTTGGGTCCTTTCTCTCCTCTTTCTGGGATCCCTATGATGTGAATGTTGGTGTGTTTAATGTTATCCCAGATGTCTCTTAGGCTGTCTTCATTTCTCTTTATTCTTTTTTCTATTCCACAGCAGTGAATTCTACCATTCTGCCTTCCAGGTGACTTATCTGTTCTTTTGCCTCAGTTATTCTGCTACTGATTCCTTCTAGTGTATTTTTCATTTCAGTTATTGTGCTGTTCATCTCTGTTTGTTTGTTCTTTAATTCTTCTAGGTCTTTGTTAAACATTTCTTGCATCTTCTCGATCTTTGCCTCCATTCTTTTTCCAAGTTTCTGGATCATCTTAGCTATCATTATTCTGAATTATTTTTCTGGAAGATTGCCTGTCTCCACTTCATTTAGCTGTTTTTCTGGGGTTTTATCTTGTTGCTTCATCTGGTACATAGTCCTCTGTCTTTTCATTTTATCTATCTTTCTATGAATGTGGTTTTCATTCCACAGGCTGCAGGATTGTAGTTCTTCTTGCTTCTGCTGTCTGCCCTCTGGTGGATGAGGCTATCTAAGAAGCTTGTGCAAGCTTCCTGATGGGAGGGACTGGTGGTGGGTATAGCTGGATGTTACTCTGGTGGGCAGAGCTCAGTAAAACCTTAATCTGCTTGTCTGCTGATGGGTGGGGCTGAGTTCCCTCCCTGTTGGTTGTTTGGCCTGAGGCGACCCAGCACCGGAGCCTACAGGTTCTTTGGGGGGCTAATGGCAGACTCTGGGAGGACTCATGCCAAGAAGTACTTCCCAGAACTTCTGCTACCAGTGTCCTTGTCCCCACAGTGAGCCACAGCCACCCCCCGCCTCTGCAGGAGACCCTTCAACACTAGCATGTAGGTCTGGTTCAGTCTCCTATATGGTCACTGCTCCTAACCCTGGGTCCTGATGCACACATTACTTTGTGTGGGCCCACCAAGAGTGGAGTCTGTGTTTTCCCCAGTCCTGTCAAAGTCCTGGAATCAAATCCCACTAGCTTTCGAAGTCTGATTCTCTGGGAATTTCTCCTCCCATTGCCAGACCCCCAGGTTGAGAGGCCTGATGTGGGGCTCAGAACCTTAACTCCAGTGGGTGGACTTTTGTGGTATAATCATTCTCCAGTTTGTGAGTCACCTACCCAGTGGTTATGGGCTGTGATTTTATTGTGATTGTTCCCCTCCTACCATCTCACTGTGGCTTCTCCTTTGTCTTTGGATGTGGGGTATCTTTTTTGGTGAGTTCCAGTGTCTTCCTGTTGATGATTGTTCAGCAGTTGTGATTCTGGTGTTCTTGGAAGAGGGAGTGAGCACACATTCTTCTACTCTGCCATCTTGAACCAATCTACACCATCTTCTTAATCCAATCGTCTCTTGATGGGTACTTTGTGTGTTTCTACATCCTAACTATTGTAAATAGTGCTGCTATGAACATTGGGGTGCATGTATCTTTTCAAATTAGTTTTCATCTTTTCCAGATATATGTCTAGAGTGGAATTGCTGGATCATATTGTAGCTCTGTTTTTAGTTTTTTAAGGGTGCTCCATACTGTTTTCCATAGTGGCTGCACCAATTTACATACCCACCAACAGTGTAGGAGGGTTCTCTTTTCTCCACACCCTCTCTAGCATTTATTATTTGTAGACTTTTTGATGACAGTCATTCTCACCCATGTGAAGTGATACCTCACTGTGGTTTTGATTTGCACTTCCCTAATAATTAGCTATGTTGAGCATCTTTTCATGTTCCTGTTGGCCATCTGTATCCCTTCTTTGGTGAAATATCTGTTTAGGTCTTCTGCCCACTTTTGATTGGTTGGGCTTTTTTTTTTTGATATTGAGTCATATGAGCTATTTGAATATTTTGGATATTAACCCCTTGTTGGTCACATTGCATGCAAATATTTTCTCCCATTATGTAGGTTGTCTTTTTGTTTTGTTGATGGTTGCCTTTGCTGTGCAAAAGCTTTTACATTTGATTAGGTCCCATTTGTTTATTCTTGATTTTATTTCTTTTGCCTTGGGAGACTGATCTAAGAAAATATTGCTGCAATTTATGTCTGAGAATGTTCTACCTATATTCTCTTTAGGGGTTTTATAATGTCATGTCTTGGGTTACTAAAGACACAGGCAAGGAAATGATATCACTAAACAGAACTTCAGCAGAGATATTATATATATATATATATATATATATATATATAATCAGAAAGTGTTTTTATTTTTATATTTAATATGGCTGACTGCCATTTTAAACGGGCAGTGCATATATATATATATATATATATATAGAGAGAGAGAGAGAGAGAGAGAGAGAGAGATTCAAAGTGGTGGTTTGGCATAAGGAAAGAATGGATTCTTTCACAAAGCTTGTTCCTATGAAGCTGGCTTCCAGAAGGGGGTGACATTTGGATGGGATTTGAAGATCTAGCCTTTCAAAAACAGAGGTTGGGTAAGTGTTACCCCAAAGAGGTCACAGTATGAGTCTAGAGCATATGGACTTTTTTCTGAGAGTAACCATTGGGCTAGTACAGTTAGGACATCAAGGGTAGTTGGGGAGATAAATTGATAAATCAGATGTGAAGGAAATCCTGCAGATAGAGTGTGGATGCCTGTGAAGGTCGCATCAGGGACCCAGAATATGGTTTCATTGGTATAGAAAGGTGATAACATTTATTTCAGAGTGTCTTACACAGCAATTCATTTAGACACCTTGTTATTTTCCCAAACATGCCTGGCCTTGCCCAGGCCAGGGATTCACTCATGCTCATTTCCTCTGCCTGGAACAACATTCTTGTATTTCTGCTCCTGAATTTCCTGCATTCTTGTCTCTTCTGACTCCATGCTTAGAGTTCCCCTGGAGTGCTTCTGTGTGCACACATGTGAATATGTGTGCCTCTGTGTGTGTTCAGTGTTCTACTCCCTATATCTGCTTTCAATCTTTTCTTTTTTTAAGATTTCTTTGATGGACCTTTTTTTTTTTTTTGCGGTACGCGGGCCTCTCACTGCTGTGGCCTCTCCCGTTGCGGAGCACAGGCTCTGGACGCGCAGGCTCAGGGGCCATGGCTCACGGGCCCAGCCGCTCCATGGCGTGTGGGATCCTCCTGGACCGGGGCACGAACCCACATCCCCTGCAGGCGAACTCTCAACCGCTGAGACACCAGGGAAGCCCTGATGGACCATTTTTAAAGTCTATATTGAATTTGTTACAATATTGCTTCTGTTTTATGTTTTGTTTTTTGGACCATGAGGTATGTGGGATCTTAGCTCCCTGATCAGGGATCAAACCCACACCCCCCTCCGATACTGGAAGGTGAAGTCTTAACCACTGGACAGCCAGGGAAGCCCCTGCTTTCAATCTTCGAGATTCCTCAGCATTTGTAGTCTGCTAATTGTACTCTGGCTCGTTTTTGTGAATTTGCTCTGTTTTCTTGCCTTGTTTGAATATATTCTCTGGCATCTTGTGAGATTTTTTATGAGCAGTAGAATAGTCACCAGTTCAGCCTGCCATCTTGAACCCATCACACAAGTCCTTTAGATAGCCTGCAATCACCATGCTACTTTCCTCCCTCACCTTGCATTTTTAAAAAAGAGAACAAAAGTCCTCTACTCACACCCAAGGGACAAAATACTATTTTTTTCCCCTCAATGCCATAAGGTGACATTTCACAAAATCACACACATATGAAAAATATTTGACTGTCCATTGACCTTTCCTGCACTCCTCTCCTCAGGAAATTCCACATTAATAAATGAAACAGAACACTACTCTTCCTTTATGCCATTCAAGACCACTGCTTTATTTTGTTGCTGTTGACAAACAGGTCTTGGAACAAGAGAGAGTTCCGATACTTCCTTGCTGAACAAATGACTACACACATTCATCATGGTACCTCTCATGTAAGATGGTTTTGGTGACAGGGAGAGTTTCTTACTCAGCTTTGTACTCTGTGATGATTGGATACTGGGATTCTTAGCATAACCTGCAACAGATTTAATGATGCTAGTGATGTTACTATTTTGAATATAGCAGCACCACCAAATGCATGGTACCACTGCCATGGTACTACCCCAACTAATGGATACCCTGGGAGGGCAGCCCATTTGTATTGGAAGTCTCGTTAAAAATAAAAAATAAAACCACTCTCTGAATCAAGTGGCACAGTGATACAGTGGGAAACTTTCAAGGCTAGATGCTATTTCAATTTCTTCTGTTTCATTTTTTCCGATATAATACTAATAATGAACACTTATTTACTACTTGCTATATGCCACACTCTAGGATATATGCTTTTCATGAATTACTGTATTTAGTAGTCACAAAAAAATTTATGAAGTAGACAAAACTATTATTCCCATTTTATTGACATGGAACCTGTGATGTGGAGAGTTTATATGACAGTTCAAGGTCACCCAGCAAGTGATGGGTAGAATAGGAGTTCAACTTCGGACATGCTAACATCAGAGTCTGTGCTTTCAACCACTGCCCCTCCTCACCCCCTCCATGTTGCTCAAAGGATCATTCAGAACCTAAGGCCAGAGTTACTTAAATTGCAGATTACAGGACTCACTGCAGGCCTGTTGAAGCTGAGGTCCAAGCATCTACATTTTAAAATTTTTGGTCACGCCACTCAGCATGTGAGATCTTAGTTCCCTGACCAGGGATCAAAACCACATGTCCTGCATTGGAAGTGCAGAATCTTACCCACTGGACAGCCAGGGAAGTCCATAAGCATCTACATCTTTAATATTGGAGGACCAGATGTTTTCTATGAACACCAAAGATTGGAGTCATGACCTCACCTCTTTAGGAGCCCAGGGTGAAGGAACATGTAGGGAGCAGGTGTTCCCTGGAGAACCTCATATCTCTTAAAACAGAGGTAGAATGATCTGGCAACTCCTGGTAGGAGGTTCTCCGCCAAGGGTAAAAATTTCTCTGCAACTCAGAGCCTCAATGACTACAGTCTCCTGCATTGTACCCTCTTTAAGTCCTATGTGGTCTGGGAGAAAATTTTTAGATAAGAGCCAAAGCTGTGGAAGACCTCCAAGGATTCACATCAGCTAAAGTGGTTCTTCCATATATCTCACACTTCTTACACCTAGCACACACTCAGGCACCTTCAGAGGGAAGTCTCTGGGGCCATGCCCCATCCCTGGCAGAGAAGGGAGAGGTTGAGGAGTTTCTATCATTGCCTGGCCTGTTGCAGAATTCTTAGTGGCTGTCAGAGGCATGGTGTGCTCACTCCATCCAGGGTGGCAGCTGAGGGTCATTGTTCTTCATGAATAGACAATGAACTAAGAAGGTAAGTACCAATCTGGTTTTTTCCATCACTGAACTTCTCCATTGGGAAAGTTGTTCTACTCCATCAATTAAGATTCTTTAGAAGATTTTACCTCCTTATAGTTGGTCTTTTGTTGACCTCCAGCCTACAGAATTCATCAAGCTCTTAACAGTGCTTAAAAATGTCTTTTTTCTTCCCCCAATTTGAAGTCACAGGGTTAGTAACAAGATATGCTTCCTTTGGAAAATCTACTCAATTCAGAAAATATTTAGAGAACGCTATGTCAAATTCTGAACAAGATACAGGTCTTGTCACAATAGCAATCATGTCCTAGCTGGGAATGAGCAACAACTCTGAAGGGGAAATTTATTTTATTGAGGGAGGGTTCTTAGTGGGTTACACATTTTAATAATTTCAGCTTCACAGGACATAATTTTAGTTAGCATTTAATATTATCTTTGTATCATGTAACCACTTCCCTACAGCACATGTTTTCCAAAACCCTAGGATGCCTCCTTTAGGGTGTAAGTTAACAAAGTGAAGAAAATACAGCCAGGCCATGAGCTACTTGAATGCAGTGACAGTGCCTTTTTCTTTGTCCTAGGAAGTTGGGGTTCCTAAATATTGGACAAATGAATAAATGGGGAAGTGAAGATGCACTGCTTCCTGTAATTATAAATAGCCCTTAATATTTGTAACATATTTCCCCAGTTTCAAAGTCATCACATATGTTAGGTTTTTTGATTATTTTGAATACTCTGTGAATAAGCAAATGAGATATAATTTTTATCACTCAGGATGGATTAGGAGTTTAACACTTCTTAAGGCTTTAACTAGTCCAAGAACCTGAAAGTGGACAGATTGCGACTTGATTCTTAATCTGCCTGTCTTTTAATCCCACACAGATTGCCCTGTATCACCCCAAAACATCAGAGATTACTATATTACTATAACTGAGACCTTTTTTCATGGATTATTAATCTTTTCCTGAGTTACAATCCATGGATTATTAATTTTTTTATCATTGGTGATAGTCAGCAAGTGGTAAAACCAAAAGAATGTTCAGTTAAAATGAGTTCACTTGAGTCGAGTGTTTGACTTAAGGAACTATGTTTGGTGGATGATTCTCTGTCTTCATTTTACTGAAGGTTTCAGAGCCAGTGCTAACTCTCATGATTATCACGTGCTTCTGTTTCCATTCCTCTATCATCCTGGCTTCATGTCAGGCTTCTTCTATGAGTCATTCTCTTTTACTTGCTGTTTAAAAGGTGATGTTGCTCAGGTCTTGGTCCTCAGCTCTTTCTACTTCTACACCCTTTTCCTATTTGATTAATTCTACAGTTCATGGTTTATTAATACCTAAATGCTCATGAATTCCCAATTTCTATCTCTGACCCTTATCTCTAATCTGAACTTTAGGCTCACATGTCCAAAAGCCTACTTGGAATATCATAGAACTTCTTTTTTGATTCAAAAAAGACTTACTTATTAGTCATTATGCATTAGGTACTCTGTTAGACATTGAGAATAAAAGATTTATGTAACTTATCCATCCATGACTTAACAAAGTGGAACTTGATTCCTCACCTATGAAACTTATTCTCCAGTTTGTCTTAATTCAATAAATGAACCACCAACCATCCAATTATCCTACCTAAAGACCAAGGACTTGTCATGATTCCTTCATTTCTCTCACTTCTCAAATCCAGTCCACCAACAAGTTCTGTCAATCCTATTCTCCAAGTATCCCTCAATTACATGTACTTCTCTCCATGTCTGTCACAACCACAACTAGTCCAGGAAGACCACCATCATCTCTTGGCCATATGGCCACAGTAGACCCCGACTTCCTCTCTTAGAACCTTCAGTCCATTCTCCACACCATAGCAAGGGTAACCTTGAAATATCATCAGACCATGTCACTCTCTGATGATAGCCATTGGTGCCTTTCCATTGTACTTGAGATAAAATTCAGTCTGTTTACATGGAGTCTCCTGTGTGATGCGACCCCTGGACATTTCTTCAAACTCACTTCATGTCATTCCTTCCTCATTTGCAGCCTTGTTAATCCATGAGCTGGTCCTTGAATATACTAAAGCTCTTTCACACATTGGGTTCTTCCCATATGCCATTTCCTCTTCCTGGAATGTTCTTCTTTCTATTTGTTTCAAGCCTCCTTCTCAAATTTGCAAGCTGAGCTTAATTATCTTCTAAGAGAGAACTTCTTTGATTGTACTCTTTTTTCCCCCTGTAACAGAGTATGACATTCCTTGCAGAACTTTTCACAATTTGGAACCATTTTATTGACTTTTTGTTCACTTTTAAAATTTCTTTCCCCTACTAGAATATAAGCCCAATGAAGGTAGACACCATCATATCTTATTCACCAACTTTATCTCCAATGATTATAGCAACACCTGGAATGCAGCAGGCCCACAGTAAATATTTGTTGATTGAATGAATGATCATTTTGCCATCTGAAAGATAGGCAAAAAAGACTTTTGCTCAAATTCAATCAAATATTTTAAATCATGTTATTGTTTTTACCTTAATAAAAACATGAATAATAACTTTGTGTCATTGTTAATACTAATGAGATAATTCAAGTTAAACATAGAACAGTTTTCATCTAAGTATTCAGACAATAAAATATTAACGTTGTCCCACATCTAGACCACAAGGTCACATGAAGAGATGTTTAGGGAGCTGTTTTATATGGTTTCTGTGTTTATATTTGATGACATTTATCCTTGCTCATGCAAACTTGAATTAATCTTAGCCACCAATCCTTTCTGAGCCCCTCCTCTGTGCCAGACTCCATGGGAAAAAGGAGACACATAGGTCTTGGAGGAGCATCCATCTGCAAAGATAGACAGTTTCAGATTCGACTCAAAGAATAAGAATGTAGTAGCAATGAGATAAGATAAGATAGCAATAAGATAAAGATAAGGTAAGATAATATAACAATAAGATAAAGAAAACATATATCCTTTGAATGTACAGAAGAAAGAGATTAATTTCCCATCTAAGATGAGAAGAGACTTCATGGTGGTGGTGGCATTTTGTTGGGATGTCAGGGTGAAAATAGTAGTAGAATGAGAAAGAGGAAGAAAAGACAATAAAAACAAGCAAACTACATTTGCATTCTGCTTTACAGATGGAAAAGCGCATTTCATATCTTATTTGACTTAATAATCCTGGGAGACAAAGGGGCAGGAGTTACAGGTTTTCTTGTTATCATTGTTGCCGTCTGTTTGCTGGTTTTTTAACAAAGGAATGAAACATCAGAGATTAGGCATGCTTTTCCCAAGGACACTTGGCTAAAAATAGTGAGTGGTCTTTCACCATAGCCTGTGAATGCAGGCTTTTGAGCTCAGCTAGGCTGTCACATGTATGTTGAAATAAATGTATGGCCCCAGATTCCTCTTCATTCTTCTACTCCTGCCAAGTTGAGAAATACTCTGTGATGATTTATTTCCTGGTAGAGTGCTAGTCCTGTCTAGTCAAAACTGTCACCTGTCAAGAAGTCCCCTAAACCCTAAGGGGGAAAAGTTTTAAGTTTTCAAACATTCTTAAGAGCAGGGAAAACGTCCACAATTTTTTGCCTCCTGGGCTCACTGGGGCTGTAGAATGGAGTGTGGACCTTCTGGGACAACTGACTATTTCAGAAAACGTCTGCCCCCCTTCCCTTCCAGAGCTGTGTATGCTGGGAGAACCCTTCCTCTGGAATGGAATCATTTCATGTTGCACAAGATTTCTGTCTCCTGATTGGCTGATAACCAAGTGTTAGGAAGACAACCGTGAGGTAAAGTACCACCCAGGGCTCTCAGAGAGGAAGTGTGAGTGCAAGGATGACATCTCAGATGGCTCATTCTTGCAAGAACCCAGGATTGAGAGCAGCCATTGCTTGGATCTTGAACTAGTGTTTCTGGTTGCAACTCAAGTGCTGGCTTTAGGAGATGGTTGACAGTAGGGAAGGCAGCATGATAAAAAGGGCAGTGTCAATAGAAAGATAAAATAGACCCCTATTTCATAGCATATTCTATTATTAGAAGGACCTCATGAGCCCGTCTCCCCTCAGTATATACCCTCTGCCCCATGTATTACCCTAATCCTACTCTAACCAACCAACGACCTCATATACCTACTTCCCACTGAACTTCTGATGCCAGGGAGAAAGATAAGTCAAGCTGTAAAGGTCCTACTGATGCAAACCTATAAGCTGTAACTAATCTGCAACCCAATAGATCAATTCCAGAAAGATGATAACTACAGGCGTGATGGGAGAGCTTGAGAGGCTAAGAAGAAAAATTACATTTCTCTGCATAACAAAAGATCAGGCACCTTGAAACTTCCCCAGTCTAGTGAAGGATACTGGGTGTTGGGGTCCCAAGTTCTCAGAAAACTTGCCAGGAGACAGAGGCATCAGGAAGAGTCTTAAGAAGTCAGACCATGTGACCACTTGAGTGATGGCTAAGATTGGACTTTGATTCCTCCTCTCCTCCTTATATTATTGCTAATCCTCTTTTAACCTTGACCTTTAGTCTACAACATACATTAGCTTTGAGCTAGTCATCCTCTGGAGAATGAGAGCCATGCAGGGGTGCTGACTGAGGTACGATGGGATGTGGTTAGGAGGTAGAGGTAAGTGGGGTGATGGAGAAATCAACAAGGGCAGGGATGGAGAGGAAGAAGAGGCCATGGGAATGTAGGCATCCAGTTCTCTTGACTCAGGAAGACATAGAAGGATTGGAAGAGAGGAAAGTCTTCATAGGGCCTGTGATGGGGGCCCCAGGGTGGGATGCAGCCTAAAGGAACAGGGCTGAGGGGGTTGTACAACCCCCCTCCACAAAACTGACCTAAAAGTCTCTTTGTGGACCAACTCAGCAGGGCTTCAATTCTGTAAAGGACTTGGGAGCTGAGCAGTGAGTCCCTGCTTGCATTATAGCCCCAGGGATTCCCTGGAGGCCAGTGCTGGTCACATCCAGCCTCTCTCCAGCCCATCAGCACCCTAACCTTCCAACCTATCCTCTTTGGTCTCCTACCTCATCCACCTGACCCTTTCCAGTCAGATTTGTTGTGGCCTCTGAATCCAGGCAACCGACAGAACAGATGAGAACATGAAGATGCTTTCATGCTAATGGTAAATTGGGGGAAGAAATATCCAGAAAGAGGCATGCATGGTTTCCACAAACTTAGGGAAATAACTGAACCTAACAAAAGGCTGAGCTCCACACTCTCTGATGCTTGCATTCATTCATTCATTGCAACTTCTTCACTCATTCAGTCCCCACCCATCCTCTCTGCAAACCTACTCAGTTCCTGTGCATTTCAGTCCTACCTGAAATCTCAATGGAGCTGTTTCTCTGCAGCTCTTTCCTCCTTGGCCCCAAATTTCCATCTGTCCCTTTCCTCCTCTTTTTTCCTTCCCAATGGCAGTTTTTTATTTCAGAAGAAAACTTATGAAAATTATTGAAACATGCGCTACAAAGCAAAATCTTATTTTTTTTAACATTTGGTGGAGAGCTTCCCCCCCACCCCAAAGAAAAGGAAGCCATGTCAAAGACACTTCCTCCCCCCTTTGACATTCATGCAGTGCTCAGAGTCAGCTGGGGTCTCGGCTCTGACAAATTTGCATCTCTTTAAATGTGACGCTTGAAAAAAGCCGGAGCTGCTAGATTAAATTTTTTTTTTCCGTCGAGAAAATGAGAAAAGCCTCTATCTCTCTGCAGAGTCTACTGGGAAGATCTTTATTCTGATTCTTGTTAGAATTGTTTATCACCCTGACAGGCCAGACTCGGACGAGATAAAGGCTCCGCTCCATCACGGGGCCTGACAGTGGTAGGACATGCAGAAAAATGAAAGGAGCAGGAGAAAATATTATTAATAGATGCCGACTTGCTTTGCCTGCGTGGCACGTCAGGGAAGGGAGAGGGGAGCCATGGCTTGATTGCAGGCCTATGAAGTTCTGTCCAAAAAAGAAGCTATTTTTCATTAAGTGATAGAAGGGCCTTTTTCATGTTCTTTCCTGAGGAGCTGATAACTTATGCAGTTTATTCTAACCCTGCTGATTTCTGTCAGGGGAAGAAAACTCCTGAAAGATGGCTCTGACTTGTCCTTTTCAGGAAAGGAGGCTGGTTTGACAGACACACAAGCCAAGTCAGGGGGTCCGGATGGACAGGCTCAAGGTCTCAGGTCTGGTTGGGTGTGTTGGGTGTTGTGAGTCTAGGATGGATGGGGAAGGGAAAGAAAACCTAAACTCAGAGACCTTTCAGCCTGGAAGGGGGCTCTCTGCCTTGTAAATGCAGGGCTTCAGCATGGGGGTCTCTGTGTTGACTCCCTCCTTACAAATACATGCTACTGCTCATCCATGTGGATACTGTCCCAGCCACATTGCTATTTACTGTTGTATGAGGCAGCTCGGGCTACCATAAAAAGTACTGCAGGCTGGGGAGCTTGAGAAACAGATGTTTATTGTCTCACAGTTCTTGGGGTTGGAAGTCTAAGATCAAGGTGTCAGCAGGGTTGGTTTCTCCTGAGGCCTCTCTCCTTGGCTTGCAGATGGCCACCTTCTCCCTGTGTCTTCACATGTGTGTGCACACACTTGGTGTTGCTTCCTCTTCTTATATAGACACCAGTCTTATTGGATAAGGCCCACATTATGACCTTATTAACCTTAATCCCCTTCTTAAAGATCTTGTCTCCAAATCCAGTCACATTTTGAAATACTGAGAGTTAGGACTTCAACATAGGGGGGCACGATTGAATCCATAACAACTATACAGTTATTTCTTCCATTTTAGCTTTGGTGGATTCAGGTGGCAAAATCTGAGCAGAACATGATACCCATACAGGCTGTAGTGTCCTTAAGGAAATGCTTTCTGTTAGGAAAGGGAGCTTATACAAATCTCTGTGGCTGATAGGCACATGGGCACCAGGGAGAGGACCCTTGTGAGGGAAGCTGGACTCTGACATCACTGCCTTCTGGATGAAGCAGCCCCAGTGGGAGGAGATGCTGAGGACAGGACTCTGGGAGGTGATGTTGGAGTTCCCAGTGCCTGGACTGGGTAGTTGTGTGCCCCAGGCCAAGTCATGTAACACTTTGTTCCTACATTTCCTCTCCTGTAGAAATGATGGCATTTCTGCTGCTGCCCAAGTTGAGTGGGGACTGAAAGGGTTGAGGAATAGGCAGAAGCCCTAATTTAGGCTGGAGGGTCATCCAGGTATAAGGGTTGATTGCTGTTGCTGAGGGATAGCACTATGGCAAGGTGTTCCCCCATGGGGAATCCTGGGAGTCTGGTTGTGTGTTTATACTAGTCATGATGCTGTTGTTGCTACTGATGATGACAATGATGATGATGATGATGATGGTGATGGAGATGGTTATTTTCTTGGTTAACCAAGTACACAATACTTAACTTGTGGCAGGCACTGCTCTTGGTCTATTCATGCTTAAGTTTCTCTAATACTTCAATGACCCTAAGGAGTAGTTATTATTATTATCCTCATTTTAAAGATGAGAACCATGATGCTTAAGAAAGGTCAGTAACTGGCCCAGGGTCACACAACCAGTAAGAGACTCTGTGACTGGCCAGGATGATGGTGGTATTCATTGGAGAATTGTGGAAGGTCTTTTACTCTACCCACATGAAGGAGGTACCTGAGCTAGGGGTTAAAAATCAATAGCCAAATTATTGCCAAATGGTCTGCGGAGGGGTAGTAGGGTTCTAAGAAGTGTGTGCTTACTCTTAACATCTAGGTATGAAATGTAACTCTAAGGGGGGGAAGGTGTGTGACTGAAAGTCTTGGCTCACTGGGGACAAAGCCATGGGGTGAGTCATCCATATTGCTAGAAATCATTTCAGTCCTCACTGACATAGCAGCTACTAGATGAGAAAGCCTATCAAAAAGAACTCAAGGATCCCATGTGTAAAGGATCCTAGCAAGAGCATGGAGACACTAGATGGTTTCTGCAGTGCTTAGTCATGGACAGAAATCTCTTGCTCATTCTTCAAGGAACAGGTTAAAATCACCTCCTTAATGATGTCTTCCTTAACATCTCCAGCATAGGAGACTGCCTGTCTTCTACAGAAACTAAGCATTTGTAATGTATTTGCAGGTATCTTGGTACAATGTAGCCATGCGTTGATCTGTGTGCCTTTTCCCCCTGACTTTCACACCGGACTGATAGAAACTCTGCAGAGCCCAGGGCTTTGTCTGATACTGAGATTTATGAATGTTTTTGAACAGAACCATGGAAAATAAACTCTCTATGAATTTGAAATACATTGGATGTGAATCCTAAATCTATAGTGATAAAAGTCATGATATCAACTGAGAGCAGAAGTTTAATATTGAGAAACACATTTTGGAAAAATATATTAAGATCTTAGAGTTATGTTTCTTTTAATTGAACACATACATAACACATGCAGGCACTAGAGTGGTGGGTGTGGGAAAGGGTGGGATGAGGAGACACATGGGACAAGCGTTCAGACCTGAGGAAGCTTCCCTCTAGAGAAAACTAGCCGCCTAGAGTTACTCTATCTGTTATCTCTGAGAAGTTCAAGGGAGAGGATGAAGCTGAGAAATAGAAGGAGGGAAGACTAAGAACTGAGCCTTTGGGTCACAGAAGTGGAGGTTTAAAGGATGAATGGGGTTAGTCTTGGTAATCAAGGGAGAAAGAGCCTTCCAGGAAGAAGGAATATGTAAGAAAAGACTAGCTCGTAGACTGTCTTAGGGTGCCAGAGTGAACATTTGACTTGATATTGGAAGATAGGTGTTCCAATCATGGCTTTACCTCTTGTTCCGTGCAGCTCAGTTGACCTACCTGGATTCATATTTTTCTCTCTACAACGAAGGTGGCCAAGTAAGTAAGTGAAGAATTTCTTCCCAGCCTAGTGAGTCACAGGATCTATGGGTTGTCTTCCTTTGATGGTTTGAGCATGAGGTCTACTGAGAAAGGATTAATTTCCCTTAGACAAACTGTGGTGTTGTGAAAACAGCTTTGGATTAGGGGCTGTGGCTACTTTCTAATTTTGACTTTTTTCTTTACCTTGGGGCAGTTCTACTCAGTTCAACCAACATAAATACAGCACTCACTGGGAACCAGGCATTAGGTAATCTGGGCACATTTGAGAATAAAAGGGTGTGCTACTCACAATTACGTTAAAATAACAGATTCCATTAAAAAGTTGGACTGTGCTGGGCAAACTAGGATATGGGATTGTCCTAGTCATATACCATATTAAGCACTTAAAAATAGATCTGAGTAAGAAGATTCCATTTCTTCTCTCAGAGAACCTACAGTCCAGTTGGTGAGACAGTTATATCTAGTTATTCTTCCATTTATTCATTTGTTAAATATTTATTTATCCTTTCTAAGCCTCAGTTTTTGCATGTGTAAAATTAGGACTGATACTGGTTTCACACTCATAAGATTTTTCTGGATACTAAGCATGTAAAATTTTGCACAGCACCTTGTACTGAGTGTGCAACATATATATTTTTTCATGGTTTAGAGCATTATCTAGCATGAAGAAAATGGTCAACAAGCATTTTCAGAGAGTGAATAAGGAAAAGTTTACTGTTATTGTTATAATTGTCTGCAATGGGCCAGGCACTGTCCTGGGTCCTGAGGTGACTTTTATAATAAGGTTTAATATGGTATTATGATATAGATAAACAAAAGACACTCTCTGCCCTAGATGGAGAACACCTAAAGTCACCTGAAGAAGATGTCAAAGGATGCTTTCTTGAGAAAGAGGTACCCGCACTAGGGGTTAAAAAATTAATAGCAGTAACCAAGAGAGTTGGGGTGGGGAGAATGAGAAGGGGGTGAGTGTGTTCCAGGCAGAGAGACCTGCTTGGACAAAGTCACAGTGGTGTGACACAGAAGACATTTGGCAAACTACAAATGTTGCTGAATTTTAAATGCAGGGGCATTGGAAGCAACTGCAGGTACAGCTAGAAAGGGTGGCAGACACTATTTATTTATTGTGGACAAGCTAAGGCTTAGTTGTTACACTGAATGGGCTGGAGAGCAAGGTCCTGAGCAAAGGAGTAAAATGGCTAGACTTATGTCTTAGATCACTGTTGAGGCTCTCTTGTGTCTTCTACTATTAACAACCTGCTTTGCATTTGCAGACAATATAGGTCCTCCATTAAATTGATGCTGGTGGGTATGTTGTTGAGGATACCTGGACTTCCTGTAGCCAAGGTATGGGCTGTAACTGCAGCTTAGCCAATCAGGCACAGTGTCCATGGAATTTGTATCTCCCGTGGAGTGATGTCATTGTAAATAAAGTGGCTGGTGTTGGTCCATTTTGGTGGAAGCATTTGGAGAGTCTATTAGTTCCTAATGCCCAGATCCAGAGGAGGGCTCATGAATTCCCATTACAGCTACAGCATCTCAGGAGCTTGCTATCTCACTGAACTGCTGGACTGACAGACAACGTTGCTGCTATCTGCTATCACCCCCAGGATCTCATCCAGCCTTTCAACCATGTGCAAGTCCCTCCCACTAGCAGAACATAGTTGGAACCAGGTGACAAAAGAGAGTGAGAAATGTAGTTTTCAGGTTTCCAGACCCCTGTAATAGAGAAGAACATGGAAGGACAAATGTGGAGCTGAAAGACAGCACACAAATGTATGGCACATCATCCCTGACCACTGTGTTTCCCACAGAAGTATCACAATGCAGGTTTAGAACTAGAGAACTCACAATGTTATTTATTAACAGTCTGAATCAAAACCAATGAAGTGAAGAATTAGATGATCAAAACTAGTCAGGCACTTATCACTGGAATGTAAATTCTCTGAGTGCAATGATTCTTTCAATGTTACTCATCCCTCTAATCTGACTCCCAGAGATAGCCTCATCCACCAGAGGGCAGACAGAAGAAGCAAGAAGAACTACAATCCTGCAGTCTGTGGAATGACAACCACATTTACAGAAAGATAGACAAAATGAAAAGACAGAGGACTATGTACCAGATGAAGGAACAAGATAAAACCCCAGAAAAACAGCTAAATGAAGTGGAGATAGGCAGCAATTATAAAAATATGTACACCTAACATAGAAGCACCTCAATACATAAGGAAATGCTGACAGCTATAAAAGAGGAAATTGACAGTAACACAAAAATAGTGGGGGACTTTAACACCTCACTTACACCAATGGACAGATCATCCAGACAGAAAATTAATAAGAAAACACAAGCTTTAAATGATACAAAGACCAGATAGATTTAACTGATATTTATAGGACATTCTATCCAAAAACTGTAGGTTACATTTTCTTCTCAACTGCACATGGAACATTCTCCAGGATAGATCACATTTTGGGCCACAAATCAAGCCTCAGTAAATTTAAGAAAATTGAAATCATATCAAGCATCGTTTCCAAGCACAATGCTATGAGATTAGAAATCAGTAACAGGGAAAAAAAAAATGAAAAAACCCCACAAACACAAGGAGGCTAAACAATATGTTACTAAATAACCAAGAGATCACAGAAGAAATCAAAGAGAAAATCAAAAAATACCTAGAGAAAAATAACAATGAAAACACAATGATCCAAAACCTATGGGATGTAGAAAAAGCAGTTCTAAGAGGGAAGTTTATAGCAATACAATCCTACCTCAAGAAACAAGAAACATCTCAAGTAAACAATCTAACTTTACACCTAAAGGAATTAGAGAAAGAAGAACAAACAAAACCCAAAGTGAGTAGAAGGAAATAAATCATAAAGATCAGAGCATAAATAAGTGAAATAGAAACAAAGAAAACAATAGCAAAGATCAATAAAAATAAAAGTTGGTTCTTTGAGAAGATAAACAAAATTGATAAAACTTTAGCCAGACTCATCAACAAAAAGAGGGAGAGGACTCAAATCAGTAAAATGAAAAATGAAAAAGGAGAAGATATAATGAACACCACAGAAATACAAAGCATTATAGGAGACTACTAAAAGCAACTCTATGCCAATAAACTGGACAACCTGGAAGAAATGGACAAATTCTTAGAAAAGTATAACCTTCCAATACTGAACCAGGAAGAAATAGAAAATATGAACAGACCAATCACAAGGAATGAAATTGAAACTGTGATTAAAAATCTTCCAACAAACGAAAGTCCAGGACCAGATGGCTTCACAGGTGAATTCTATCAAACATTTAGAGAAGAGCTAACACCCATCCTTCTAAAACTCTTCCAAACAATTGCAGAGAAAGGAACACTCCCAAAATCATTCTACAAGGCCACCATCATCCTGATACAAAAACCAGACAAAGATACTACAAAAAAAGAAAATTACAGACCAATATCACTGATGAATATAGATGCAGAAATCCTCAACAAAATGCTAGCAACCAGAATCTAACAACACATTAAAAGGATCATACACCATGATCAAGTGGGATTTATCCCAGGGATGCAAGGATTCTCCAATATATGCAAATCAATCAATATGATACATCATATTAACAAACTGGGGATGAAAAACCATATGATCATCTCAATAGATGCAGAAAAAGCTTTTGAAAAAAGTCAACACCCATTTATGATAAAATCTCTCCAGAAAGTGGGCATAGAGTGAACCTACCTCAACATAATAAAGGCCACATACAACAAACCCACAGCAAACATCATTCTCAATGGCGAAAAACTGAAAGCATTTCCTCCAACATCAAGAATGAGACAAGGATGTCCACTCTGGCCACTATTATTCAACATAGTTTTGGAAGTCCTAGACATGGCAATCAGAGAAGAAAAAGAAATAAAGGGAATACAAATTGGAAAAGAAATAAAACTGTCACTGTTTGCAGATGACTTGATACTATACATAGATAACCCTAAAGATGCTACCAGAAAACTACTAGAACTAATCAATGAATTTGGTAAAGTTGCAGGATACAAAATTAATGCACAGAAATCTCTTGCATTCCTATACACTAACAACAAAAGATCAGAAAGAGAAATTAAAGAAACAATACCATTCACCATTGCAACAAAAAGAATGAAATACCTAGGAATCAACCTATCTAAGGTGGTAAAAAACCTGTACTTAGAAAACTATAAGACACTGATGAAAGAAATCAAAAATGACACAAACAGATGGAGAGATATACCATGTTCTTGGATTGGAGGAATCAATATTGTGAAAACGACTATTCTACCCAAAGCAATCCACAGATTCAACACGGTCCCTATTAAATTACCAGTGGCATTTTTTACAGAACTAGAACAAAAAAATCTTAAAATTTTTATGAAGACACGAAAGATGCCGAATAGCCAAAGCAATCTTGAGAAAGAAAAATGGAGCTGGAGGAATCAGGCTCCCTGACTTCAGAATATACTACAAAGCTAAAGTAATCAAGACAATATGGTACTGGTACAAGAAAAGAAATATAGATCAATGGAACAGGATAGAAACCCCAGAGATAAACCCATGCACCTATGGTCAACTAATCTACGACAAGGAGGCAAGGATATACAATGGAGAAAAGACAGTCTCTTCAATAAGTGGATTGCGAAAACAGGACAGCTATATGTAAAAGAATGAAATTAGAACACCCCCTAACACCATACACAAAAATAAACTCAAAATGGATTAAAGACCTAAATGTAAGACCAGACACTATAATACTCTTCGAGGAAAATGTAGGAAGAGCACCCTTTGATATAAGTCATAGCAAGATCTTTTTTGACCCACCTCCTAGAGTAATGGAAATAAAAACAAAATTAAACAAATGGGACCTAATGAAACTTAAAAGCTTTTGCACAGCAAAGGAAACTATAAACAAGATGAAAAGACAACTCTCAGAATGGGAGAAAGTATTTCCAAAAGAATCAATGGACAAAGGATTAATCTCCTTTGTCCACTGAAATCGTATCAAGCATCATTTGGGCAGAAGACCAAAATAGACATTTCACCAAAGAAGGCATACAGATGGCCAAAAGGCATATGAAAAGCTTCTCAACATCACTAATTATTAGAAAATTGTAAATCAAAACTACTGAGGTATCACTTCACACCAGTTAGAATGGTCATCATCAGAAAATCTACAAACAACAAATGCTGGAGAGGGTGTGGAGAAAAGGTACCCTCTTGTACTGTTTGTGGGAATGTAAATTGATACAGCCACTATGGAGGACCATATGGAGGTTCCTTAAAAAACTAAAAATAAAATTACCATATGACCCATCAATCCTACTCCTGTGCATATACCCAGAGAAAACCATAATTCCAAAAACACATGCACCCCAATGTTCATTGAAGCAGTATTTACAATAGCCAGGTCATGGAAGCAACCTAAATGCCCATCGACAGACAAATGGATAAAGAAGATGTGGTACATATATACAATGGAATATTACTCAGCCATAAAAAGGAACAAAATTGGGTCATTTGTAGAGATGTGGATGGACCTAGAGACTGTCATACAGAGTGAAGTAAGTCAGAAAGTGAAAAACAAATATTGTATATTAACATATATATGAGGAATCTAGAAAAATGGTACAGATGAACCCGTTTGCAAGGCAGGCATAGAGACATAGACATAGAGAACAAACGTATGGACACCAAGGGGGAAAAGCAGGGTGGTGGTGGTGGTAGTGGTATAAATTGGGAGATTGGGATTGACATATAAACACTAATATGTATAAAATAGAAAACTAATAAGTACTTGCTGTATAAAAATATAAGTAAAACAAAATTCACACACACAAAAAAGAAGTTGTTTAGGATTCCCCATCACAAACAACAAACTCTCACCCAATCACAACCTGAACTTTAAAAAAAAAAATTTGACTCCCAAACTCCTAAAATAAATACTCACCCAATATTTGTTGACTAAGTGACTGATGGGCAACTTTATTTCAATATATAATTGGGCTTTAAAAATCTTTTCATTGTCAATTCTCGTATGTGATTTAAAGAACTTCCTGATTTACAAATGTTTTTTAGTGCTCGGCTACAGCGTTTTATATGGAACCCCAAGCCTCATAAGTTATGTGCTTGTGTGAATCTTGTGGACATTAGTTAGGGTACCCAAACAAATAAGACCCAATGTAATGACTCAAATATAACCTCCACTATATGTATGTGTAGTTGGCAAGCAACTTTCCTCCATGTTGTGACTCAGGAATCCAAGCCCTTTTTCATCTTGTGACTTCACTATCTACCATTGTCTTGCTGTCACCTGCAACCAGAAGCCAGAAGGAGAATGAGGTAGACCCAATGCTTGTTTAAAAGCTCCACAGAAGCAAGTGAACCCCACCATTTTGATTTATTCCATTGGTAAGAACTAGCCTCATGGTTATAGCTCACTACAAGGACATATGGAAATGTGGAAGCCTAAGTGCAGAGGAAGCAAAGGAAAGTGACTTTTGGTGACCGGCTGTCTCTCTGCTCCACAATGTGTGTGTATTGATTTAAAATTGCAGAGATGACATATACAGACATTTAAAAAATCACTTCAAAAATAATTATTTAATTTGCTGTTGTGTCACAAGATGTCTTTGTTGTTGTTGGTTTAGGCATTCTTTATGTGTATTTTTTTCTTCCTGGTCAGGAAAGGAAATAATATTTTTGAGGACTTATTACTGTGAACCTAAATTTTGCTCTGCAATTCACACACAATCTTTTCATGTTCCTCACAGTAACTCCGTGAAGTAGGTTCTATCATTTGTCCTTCATAGATAAGAGTATTGAGACTCACAGAAGTCCTTTAACTTTTCCAAGTTCTCAGAACTGTGGAATTGCAAACAGAAGATTTGAGTCCAAGTTTACCTGAGCCAAAGCCTGTGCCCTATTCACTGTATAACCTGCCTCACGATCGGATCCACAAGGCTCTTCACCTGCAAGAGGCCATGAAATGCCCTGAGAAGCAAGGACATTGAGGGATATCTCTACACATATCATGCTGAAGTTTTCCGTATTCAATGCACAAGAAAGTCTTCATTTCCAAACTGAAATGTGTTCATTTCCAGTTTTCTCAAAATATATAGGGTTTTTAGTTTATCCTAAAAAAATGCTTTTGATAGGGACATGAGCAAGAGAAATGTTTTCCTATTATAAGGGAAAATAATAAACAGGACACTGCAATGACAGCCAGAAGCTTACACTGAGCCCCACTGAGGGGGACAGCAGGGCGGTTGAGATGTGCCGAGTGGGGTGTGAGTGTCCCTGTGAAAGACAGCCCTCCACAGCTCCAGCCACTGTGGCCACAAGCTGAAATGAGGCCCATTGTTGCCACATCTTCCAGCTTTTCAAGGGAAGCTGCAAACCTAGATGTAAAATTCCAGTTTTAAATATTGGATCGAATGGGAGAAAAAAAGAAAGTAAGGTTGAAGTCACATCTGTAGGCTGAATTCAGCACCTGGGACAGTGAGATTGCAACCTCTGCTTTTGGGGACCCACAACCTCAGTTCCACACTGCAGGATTTCACTCACCATCTCAGTCCCTGCTCTTTGCTCTTTGTGCTACAGACAAAGCCTCAGCACTGCCAAGGACGTGCATTTCTCTAGTGCCTGTTTGGCACATCACAGGCAAATAAGGGGCATGTCTAACTGCCCAGGCTCAGCCAAACCAAAGGACAAAGGCAGAGAGGCTCTCTCTGGACCTTGGGGGAAAGCACAGCTCTCCCAGGCAGACGATATGAAAGTTCCCATCTCTGCGTAATTAGGAGCAGCAAAGAAACTCAGACATGTGCCCCTTCTGTGTTGGCAACTGATATGACAGAACTACATGAGGTGCAAAATGCAGGCTCTGTGTGTGCGTGCGTGTGTGTGTGTGTGTGTGTGTGTGTGTGTGTGTGTGTGTGGTGCTGGTATATGCTGCTGCCCAAGTTTCAGAGCAATTTCTAACTTGAAGTTGATGAGATGGGATATTATGTCTTTTTAAAAAATATAACCCAAAACAAGCTTTGCTTGGTGTAATTTTAGCAGGGATGAGAGTTTGCCAAGGTGCAGTATGTTATTGTCAAGCTACTGTTTTGACAAAATGTATGTATGTGTGGTTGCGTCTGTGAGTATGAAGGAGGCAAGCAAAAAAATATAGCAATATATATATATATATTTTAATGAAGTGAATGCAATAAACAAGGGACAGGTAACTTAAATTAGAAAGAAGCTGCTGAAGTTCACTGTTGTCATAGGTCTTCAGGGAAGCTGTTTGTTTGTGATATCTCTGGATACCTCTGGAGTCTGCTCTGTATTAGCACTGTGGTAGCCCTGACCATGCCAAGATGCATAGGATGTATCCTTGTGTTCCAGGACCCCCACCATCCACTGGGGACAGCCCTGCATATCTGCAGGGAACTGCCATGCGATTCCAGAAGTAACCAGAGTAGTTGATATTGTTATTATTCTAATTCATGCAAAGCCCTTCAAGCAAGCTCTGGCGTGTAGCAGCACACACAATAAATTAATGGGCACAGGACAAGGTGTTTTGCACTAACGTTTCTTATTCTCATAACAACCTCAGATTAGATCGTACTTTAAAGGAGACAAAGCTTAGCAAGGGGCAATATTGCAAAGTGATCAAAAGATCAAAGACCGGCTCAGCCATTACTATCTTGGTAATTTTTACTTAATCTTATTGTTCTCCAGTGTGCTTGTCTATGATTTAGAGCTTTTAATAAAGCTATTGTAGACATTAGTTTTGGTACATAACCATCAACCACAGAATTCGGTAGCTAAAACCACAACCAGTTATTACTGCTTGTGTGTCTGTGGTACAGCTACGGGCTAGCTGATCTAGGTGGGGCTCAGCTGAGTGGTCCAACTTCAGCTGCAGCAGCAGCTCCATGTCTCATTCTCATTGTGGGTCTCTGGTTGGGCGGGATGGCTCTGATCCACATGTCTCTCATCTTCATTGGGCAAATGGTCTTGCTAAGGCCGGTTCTTCCAGAAATGGCAGAAATACAAGAGAACAAGCTTCATCTTACAAGTGTTTTTGAGGGCTTCAGTCACATCACAATGATTGCCCCTTGGTCAAACTGAGCCTCATGGCCATGCAGAGTCATCAGTAGAGAAGTAAGTCTTCCTCTTGGACCTGGAGCTGGGGGATCAATACATAGTTCTGAGCAATAATCTAATCTACCAAGCTACCTATAATTTTGAGAATTATATGCAAAAAGCTATGTAACATGCTTAATAAAAAGTTTAGTACACATTGAAGGATTGATAAAACTAGATAATTTATCATTGATAATTCTTTTCTTTATTTGAAGGATGATCTAGTTGAGGCTCAGACTGTTTAGGTAACTCATCTGGGATCACATAGTGGTAAACAAAGTGCTATAATGCAAACCAGATCAACCAAGTCCCTTTCTTTTTGATGGAAACCCATGGACCTGTATGACATGAGGGATAGATTTTAAGGTCCCAATAAAAGCAGAGTATGCGTTACAAATATCCGAGTTGGCCCTATATAGGAAGGCAGGTCTCAGACCTTGAGAGTTCAGAGAGAAAACCTAGATGGACAAAGACCAACTTTAGAGGACAAGAGCAAGATGGTAAATCACAACAAGAACTACCTTGCTTTGAGGTCCCTGTGTATCACTTCCAGGATTGGAAGACCCTGGGCCTGGGCCTTCAGGTGGAGCAGATCTTCCCTCTGCTCTGCCTGTGCATAGGCTCAGAAGCCTGACCCTTTGGACAGAGCTGGATAATCCACGCTGGCTGCTGGAGCTCTTCCTTCTATGTTCAATCAGACAGTGGGAAGGAAGAGATTTTCTCTAGGTCTCTTCATTTGCTAAGATTTATTTTTCCCCTCTGATCTTTTCCTCCCCTGAGGATCTTGAATTTATAAATATTGAATTTTTTAGAACTCTCTGAGAAAGTACTACATTAAATGCAGAAAAGGGTGGTGGGTTCCCCGGGCACTTTGTGACTGCTCTCTATCATGGCCCTTATATATTGACTTACAGGATTTGCTCAAGTGTTGGAGTCCACATCCTGTCCACCTGTCACTCTGTCCTCTCAGTTCCTAAAAGGCAAACTCCTTGTGCCTTAACCAGGCCAGACATTCAGAAAATATTGGTTGAATGAGTGTGTGAGTGAATGATAGATGAATAAAAGTATGATGAATGAGTAATGAATGAGTCAATCAATTATACATCACTGAATATATGGGTGCATGAAAGAGCAAGTGGTTGGGTGAGTACATGAGTGGTTGGATGGAAAAGGGATCCATGAAGGAGGGAGTGATGAAGTGACATATTAAAGTATTCATCCTCTCTTAAGCCCCCCCCTTTTAATTGGTCTTTTTCAGCCACCACATATTGGTTAAGCAGATCTGGTTAATTACATTCATTCCATCAACTTTAGCTCAAAGCCTGAGGGAGGCAGGGACCCTATATTTGTAGCACTAGTGGATGTCTTAGTAGTACAGCTTTGAGGGAAATCATGATATTGGAGACAAAGGACTCCTAGTCTTTTACTTATTCTTGATTAAGTTGCTAATGCAGCAGGACAGAAAATGTAGGCATGATTTCTGACCTCATTCAACTATGATCTCTTGTTTATCTGTCAGGTAAGCAGATGGAACTTGTGGTCTGTGTATTTATGGGTATTCTTGAGGGGCATGCTACAGAGGGGGTGCAGCATAAATGGCCATGCAATTCTAATAGGACCTTTCATACCACCCAATCTCTGAGTCAACAGCTGCCACCTATGACAAGGCAGGATATGGCACTGCTACACAGGGATCCCAGGAGGGTAAAGCCCTAGAGGAATATCAGTGCGGCCTGTCCACTCTTGGAGATTGGCCACAATTTAAATGATACTTCTTTCCTTTAACATCCCGTAGAACCCTTTCTTGCAGCTCTCTGGCTTCTATGGACAGGCTACTTTGACTTTCATGGACCCGCTTATAGGCTATAGCCAACTGGAGAGCAAGCTCTGTTTTCAACTCATCTCTAACTGACCAAAAGGTACTACTTTAGTTAACTATGAAGATAATGGTGACAACAAATCATTTCCAACCACACAGGCTCTGTCCAGGAGTAGCTTCACCAGAAAAAGTGATGGGATGTCAAAGAAAGGAGAGACCAGCTGAGTAGACTCTGGGGTGACCAGGAGGCACATCTTGGAGGATGTGGCATCAGATGTGGGCTATAATAAGTGAGGAGCACTTCAGAATGCAGAGATTAGAAATGAGGGATGTATTTCAGAGGATGGGAGCCCATGCACGCAAACACCAAAGAAAGAGATGGTTTGAGGTATGAGATCTTGAGGAGGCTGACATGATTACAGCAGTTCCCTTCCTGGACATGAGTGAACAGCCCAGAAACTACTTAAGAAAGCATCAATTTGCACTTTATTCCCACATGGGCTCCTGGATGCCCAAGGGAACTTGGCAAGTTGGCGAACCATGCCAAGCTCCACCAAACAGCAAAGGACTTGACACCAGTTCACAAACACCCTGAGAACCTAGAACCCACTGCCATGTTTACAACATTACAGGTCTTCATGAAGTGTTTAAAAGGGGAATAGATGAATGAGTTCATGCATCAAAGAATGCATAGGTGAGACAGTCAATTAATGAATGAAATGAGTCAATGGAAAAGTAAATAAATAATGAACAAATGTGCCCATGAACTGGTGTTTTGTCTTGTTTTGTTTTGCTTTTGGCAGATGGAGAGCGGGAAACTGCTGGAGTCATTTAAGCAAGTACAAGATGTCGCCATGTTGTTTTAAAAATGCAAAAGGTATAAAAAGAAAGATAAAGAATTGTTTAGTATTTGGAATTTTCCATATATTTAAGGGGAAAGTTTCCAACCTACCTACACACTTTGCATTTTCTCAATAGACTGAAGTGAGAATTTAAATTGCTTTGAATTATTTGGAATTAGCAACAGTTGATGTCTTTAATTTCCACACTGTCCAGAGAAGGGAACTTGAAGTGAGGCTGACTTTCTAGATGGTTTGGAAGGATGGCCCTGACAACAGGCTGGAAGGTGGGAGCAGATGGGATGTATGGACGTCAGATCGAGGGATATGGCAGTGACCACAGCTGGTGATGATGAGGGTCTGGGTGAAAGTCACTGCAGGCGAGTGCATGGGCACCTACTTGGGCTGGGGTAACTTGATGGGATTTACTGACCAGCTGGGTGTGGGAAACATGAGGAGGAGAATAGAATGCCTAACAGATGTTTCTATCAGCATTAACCCATCCTCCTACCCAGGTCTGTGGGAAAAGGAGAACATCAGTATAGACATGAAATGCGAGGTCTACTCCCAATGTCACTAACCAAACATAGGTCTCATTGTTAGACTGTCCAAAGTCAGCCCATACTTTCCCAGGGCTCCTCATGGAAGAGCCAAGTGTATTCTAATCCGGTTATCTCTCATTGTCTCATATGTATGTAGAACCTCTCAATTATCTGAAATAGATTGTAAAATGGAAGTATACAAAATTATTGCTGAAATTGCAGAATTCTTGGAGAGGTTGTTTGTTAAGAATATAGAGTATATTTCAACCTTAGCGTACATAATTAGTGGAGAAATGTCCTCAACTAATGTTCCTAATTATTTTGACAATTTTCATTTCATACAACATAGAAATGTTCTATGGATTCCCACATAATAGTAGTTATACCTTTAAGCAGCACTTCTCAAATAATGTAATGAAGCTAGTCTGAATTTATTGGAAATCCAAAGTGCTTTGGGGTTGGAGACAAGCTGGCTATAGGCTTTACATTTACCTCTTTATAAGAGGGTGACTCTAAGGCAGCTGCTTAAGCTCTCAGGGCTTTAGTTTCCTCATCTATAAAATGGGGATAATGAGAGTGACTGCCTGCTGGGCTGCTGTGCACACTGAATAAGGTAATGGATTTAAATATTTAACCCTGGGACTGAGACATGGGGAGTGATGAATCAATACTTAGTTGTCAAAGTGACAAAAAATTATTTTCTGTGCTTAATTTTATTGGAACTAAATAAAAATAAAAATGACAATGATTTCTGTGCATATGGATTTGAGGACCCCTTTTAAAGATTTTTTTCGTCTCTGCTCTTTAAGCATTCAGCTAGCTACAATTGAGAATCCAGGTCTTAATATGTCTTGCTAACATTAATTATAAGCCACCAATTAAAATAATCAAGACGTTTCTACTTATACTCTGAAGATTATGAGTATGTGAAGACTGGATTTCTGGACCACCTCTGGGGTCAACCTTGCCTCTAATGGAAAACTTGATTTTTATTTGGATTTTAAAATGTCTCCAATTATCTAGTCAATACTACATGAATATTCAAAGATTGGTTTTCATCTCATCTGGAAGTACATTCTCCAGGCCCACTCTTAAAAATCTATATACTTATAAAAATACAAGTAAAATTGGGTCCATAAATTCCCCATATCAAAATGTAATCCCACTCCTGAGTGTTCCTATCACCCAGACAGCTTTGTTTGGGCTTCTGAGATAAAGCGACCCAAGTTTCTCTATTCTTCAGCATTTCCACCTTGAACTTTGTTATGAAAAACAGAGGTTTAATTTAGAAACGGCCAAAACTTTCCATTTGTATGTCAGCCTGGAGGAACTCAACTTAAAAAGAGTATTTAATAACACAAAGAGTTGAAGGGGAAAATCCAGTTGAAGGACTTCGTGGTTAAGCTTGCAGCATTTGTTAACATTTAAATTCTTAGATTGCATTGCATTTTTTTTCCCCCTAAGTCACATGGTGGTGGGTAATCACCATTAATCTTCCATGCGCATAGCTTTTTTCCTTCCCTGAAATAGTACTTCACAGGGAAAAACATAACACCCATTTTGCCTTCCATTCACTTTTATTCTTTTATTAGCAGAAAAAAGAAATGACTACCAAGGACCAAGTTCTATGGGTCAGGCACTGTGCTAAACAATTTATATGAATCACTGTGATTAATTCTGGAAACTGACAACATCCTTATTTGAGAGAAGGAAACTGAAGTTCAGAAAAGGGAAAAATGTGTTCAGAGAAACTCAGATAAGAGGCAGGAATGTGTACCACCAGTGGCCATACGTGAATAATTGGAGCCATTTAAAAATCCAGATAAAAATTGAATTTTGGATTAGAGGCAAGTTTAGGCAATGACCCAATTCCTCTGGGTACAAACTAATAATGGCAGTGACTGGTCTTGAAAGACCAGCAGCTGACAGGAGAATATGTAAGAAGGTAAGGTAAACATTATAAAGGGACCTGTGACAGACAAGTTCTGAGGTAACCTCCATGATTCCCACCTCCTGGTGTTTATGTTCTTGAGTGATCCCTTTCCCTTGAGTGTGAGCAGGACCTATGACTTGCTTCTAACCAAAAGAAAACCACAAAGGTGATGGGACATCAATCCTGTGATACCATTATGAGATTATAACATCTATCTTTCTGAGAGACACTTCTTCCTTTGCTGGCTTTGAAGGAGTAAGTTGCCATGTTGTACACTGCCTTATGTGACAAGGGGCTGAGGGCAGCCTCCAGCAGACATCCAACAAGGAACTGGGGCTCATAGTCTGACAACCTGCAAGAAACTGGATGTTGCCAACCACCATGGGAGCTTGGAGGCAGATCCTTCTCTAGTGAAGTCTCAATGACACTACAGTCCTGATTGACACCTTGATTGCAGTCTTGTGAGACTGTGAAGCAGAAGACCCAGTTGAGTTGTACCTAGACTCCTGACCCACTGAAACTGTGTCATGATAAACGTGTGCTGTTTTAGGCAATTACATTTGTAGTAATTTGTTATGCAGTCACAGATAACTAATAAGAGATCTTTTAAAACCACATCATGGAACGTACAATTCTTTGGAAATCATGATGGTGTAATGGAAAGAGTAGTAGGCTTGGTGTGAAATGACTCTCACTGAAGTCACAAAAGCCCAGTGGACGCATTCCAGTATCCAACTTAGATGGCCTCTGGGGGGCATTCGATGCTGTTATCACCCTCTTCCTTTTCTCCCATGACAGGCCTCACCACTTTAACTTCTACTTCTCTGACTATTCCTCATCAGCTTTGTCTGTGACTTGCTTCCTCTGCCAAAGTCTCACATGCATATAGTCTCTGAAGATGCACTGCCAGCTCTGCTTCTCTTCTCACACCAAATGCTTATGGCATTCAATGCTGCCTGCATGCTTATCAGGCCCAGATCCATGCCTCCTGCCCTAAGATCCCCCCTGAGCGCCTGACTCAGGTACCAACTGGGTTTCTCGTTTTGGATGTCTGGCAAATACTTAAACTCAACTGTACGCTCCAATTCCCTATTGCAATTAGTGATACCCACCACTTACTACCCATCCAACCAGCCACTCAAGCTAGAATATGATAGCTGCCATTAACTTTTCTTCTCCTTGAAACAGGCACTGACGAAATCCTGTTAATTTAATCTTTGAAATAATACTCAACCTAGACTCCTCTCCCATTCTGGACCATGATGACTTGGTTCAGATTTACATCAAGTCAGAGGAACTACTGAAAAACTTTTCTAGACAATCTCCCCATCTTTTCTTCCTCAATCCACTCCATACACTGCTGCTCTAATATGGCAAAATAACAGAAGGTTAGGAAAATTCACCAGGGAACACCCTAAAACTCTGCCTCTTTCTCATTTTATCACAAGCGACCATTGACCGTGAAGCTGATGAGGTTCACAGCCCCTTACTTGCAGGGTTCCTTCCAATGTGCCTTCTTTCTCATGTTAAATAAATATTTATCTTTGTATCCAACTGCATATTCATGATTATGTACATTTTCTTTTTAAAGAAGGCCCCTGAAAATACTGCTTACAACCTTTCTTTGGTTTTGAATCACCCCTGAGATAAAGGCTAAACTCTTTAGTGTGACCTGGATCATGTGGCCTGGTTCATCAAGCTTATCTGGCACCCCTTGTCTCACATTTTATCTTCAGTAAAGTGGAACAGATTTCACTTTTTACTATATACCATGCTATTTCATGTCCTTAGGTCTTTGCTTATGCCATTCCTTTAGGAGGCAACATCTTTTCACCTCTCATTGACTTCTGTCAACACGTATCCAACCACAAATTCTATTGGATAATTTCTCCTCCTTCTACAAGACCCATCTCAGGTGTCAACTGCCCAAGTAGCTTTCTTGGGTCCCCCATCCCTCCCTCAGTGGATCTCTGTGCTTCTACAATTCCTTGACCTTTCTTTTATTTCCGTACTGATGAAATCTCCTCTGTACCTGACATAGATGGACAGCAGAAGTTTGTCGAGCTGTCTCTAAATTACCATTCTGTAACTTGGACAAGTTTCTTGACCTCCTCAAATCTCAGTCTCTATCCTTGTAAACAGGGTTGTTAAATCACCTTAAAAATTGTGGCCAGATTTCAAATAGGTTATATAAAATAAAAATTCTTGGTAAATATCAAACCTCATAGTTAACACAAATAGAATTGCCTGGTATTTAAGATATTTTTAGAATCACAGAGATGGTCACCCTAAATGAGACTGTACATTTAAATAATAACCAGATTCTTGAAATTAGATCAGAGAATACAGTAAAAAATTATATTGTGGCTCAAAGTCTGGGCTTTGGAGCTAGTCAGCTTGGGTGTGAATTTTGGAATTGCCATTTACTAGATTTTATGACTTTAGTTAAAAAACTACCCTTTCTGTGCCTCGGTTTCTTCACCTGAAAATGGAGACAATAATAGGATTGCTGTAGTGATTAAATTTGTTAGCACATTTTAAACTCTTAGCATAGTATCTGGTAATTGGGGATCCTCACTAAATGTGAACTACCACTGTGGTTAATTATGATTAATAGAATTTGAAGGAAGGCCTTTTTGATATCACTGTGAAATCAAGACTGCCTGATGGCTAGTTAAGCACAGGTATCCAAGCTGCACAATCTCATTACTGACAGAAATTATGGCCATACTTGTACTTTTGGAGAATAATGATAGGACATATAAATAGAAGGCACTAGGATGTCACAAGTAGACTTAACCCAAGAAATGGAGAGGTACTGCTTATGGGAGATTGTTGATGCCTTTCTCTTTAAATATTTGAATCCTTCACATATATAAATATGGCACAAAACTAACAAAAAGTGAATGAAATTTTATCACATTGATTAGTAAACAGAAAGTGAAGAACAGAAATGTCAAAGCAGGGATTTTTCAAACATCAATGGAATTAGTTTCTCCCCATGATAAAGCTCTTCTGGATTCTACAATTTTAGAAAATTTATTTCTAGAAAAGTGCTATTAAGAACTGTATGTCAGAAGTACCCTGTAATCTGCTTTAGGGGTTGAGATAGGGTCGATGAAGAAAATAATACAGAAATGAAGAGCGCAGTGTAAAATTCCTTTTCCAGCTCTATGGGGAACCCTGATGTAAGCAAAAGATACTTATATATCATTAAAAATCTGATAAAAAACTAAAAAACATGTTTTGCTGTATATCAAATTGTACACTTGTAATAGGTACAGAGTTTATTGTATTCATTAAAACCTCTGTAAAGTTGTTAAAAATAAGTATTTTAAATGTGTTGCAAAGTAAAAGAAAACAATGAAAAATGTGAGATAAGATCAAGACATGATAAAAGGAATAAATTTTATCAGAAAAATAACCAAGTAGAAAAACAAGAAATAAAAGAAAATAATAATTACAATGAAAATGTTTCTGTTTAACAACAGTGCTGAATAATAGATCAATGAACTGGAAAATAGATCTGAAAAAATATTCTAAAACCACACCTTAGAAAGACAAACAGGATGAAAGAATGGTTAAGAAATATGGAGGATAGGGTAAGAAGGTCTAAAATACGTTTAAGAGTTCTAAAAGGAGATTGTGAGAGAATGTGGCAGAGGTTATATTTAAGAAATAATAGATAAAAAATTTCCATAACAGATAAAGTATATCAATCTGCAAATTCAGCAGGCTAAACAAATCCCAATCAGCTTGAACAAAATAAATTCATACCTACTTAGACACATTATACTCAAAGGCAGAACAACAAAGACAACAAGAAAATCTTAAAAACAGCTGGAGGGGAAGAAAAGGATTTTCCTTTAAAATTTGAAGGTAAGTTGTCTTCTTAAGAGCCACAGCAGGAGGCAGAAGACAGGAAATAATAGCTTCCATGTAGTGAAAGAAAACAATTGCCAACTAAGAATTGTCTATATAAGAGAAAAACTATATCAAGAGTGAGGGTGAAATTAAGACATTTTCAGAAAACAAAAATGGAGAGAGTTTAACCCCACCAACAGAACTTCTAAAGGCCATTTTTTTCTGGCAGAAATCAAGTAAACCCAGATGGAAGTCCTGAAATTCAGAGGAAATGATCAAACGATGTGATATCTGTGTGGGGATATCTAATCAAACATTAGCAGTATGAAAAAATACTAAAGATGTGTCAACTTTAAAAAGACTGATCAAGATACATAAATAACAACACACAAAAGTTAGTAGGAAAGTAATTTGAATTAGATTATTTCAAAGTCTTTGTATTATTTAGAAGGGAGGTAATGACAATTAGCTCAAGTCTATGATAAATTAAGTATAAATCTTAACATTTCTTGGGTATCTATTAAAGGAAAGAAAACACTGAATATAACACCCAAACTAGGAGAGGAAAAAAGATCACATGACAAGTAATCAATCCAAAAGAAGGGAAGAACTTCCCTGGTGGTGCAGTGGTTGAGAATCCACCTGCCAATGGGTTCAAGCCCTGGTCTGAGAAGATCCCACATGCCGTGGAGCAACTAAGCTCACATGCCACAATTACCGAGCCTGTGCTCTAGAGCCTGTGAGTCACAACTACTGAGCCCGTGAGCTACAACTACTGAAGCCCGTGTGCCTAGAGCCCATGCTCCACAACAAGAGGAGCCACTGTTATGAGAAGCCCACACATTGCAATGGAGAGTAGTCCCCGCTCGTCGCAACTAGAGAAAGCCCACATACAGCAACGAAGATCCAATGCAGCCAAAAATAAAAAAATAAACAAATATGAATCTCATGCAAAAGATAAATAAATAAATAAACAACAGAAGGCAAGTTATTAGACAAAACAAATGAAGAAAAGACAGGTCACTGGCATCTACAAAATCAATTGACTCAAAATAAATCCAAATTTAGAAATAATTACAATAAATGCACATTATCAAAATGCTTCAGTTAAAAGACATACATTTTCAGAATGGATAAAAAATAAAGCCCAGCCTTACACTGTTTTAAAAAGATACATCTAAAATACAAGAATAAAGATAGTTTGAAAGCAGAGGCATGGGAAAATATATAGAAGGTAGCTACTAGTCAAAAGGAGGCAAGGGTAGCTATATTGATAAAAACAAAGAAAAAAAAAGCAAAAACAGAGAGAGTCACCTCATAATGCTAAAAGGTTCAAGTAACAATTCCCAAAACTAATGCATCTATGAAGATAGTCTCAACATATATAAAGCAAAGAAAAAGAAGACAACTTCAAGGAGAGGTTGACAACATTATGGGAGAGAAATTTTAACATACTTCTCTTTGTAACTGATAGATATGGTTAGTATTGCATAGACAACCTGGGTTCAAGTCTTGGCACTGGCACTTATTAGCTGTGACCCTAGGCTGTAGACCTTAGTGACTCTTCCTAAGTTTTCTCATCTGTAAAATAATAGGGATTCACTTATAAGATTTTGTGGAAATCATATGTTAGTATACAGAGAGCATTTGTAAAATTATCTTATGAATAATAGTTCTATATGTAAATATTACTTTTTAAATTGAACCAATGGGCATATACAGGCTACTCTAGCCAACGATTGTAGAATACATATACTTTCCAAACATACACAGAACAAATACAAAAACTGACCACATACTAGTTTAAAAGTAAATCTCATTCAGACTATATTCTCTGACCCCAATGTAAATAAATTAGTATCAATATCAAAAATACATCTAAAAAATCACTATATCTTTGGACATTTAGAGATATAGTTTTTAACAACTCATACATTAAGAGTAATTGTAATGGAAATTAGAAGTATTTAGAACTGAATATTAATTTGAAAACATTCAAAATATGTGTGAAACAGCCAATGCAGTATGTAGAGGAAAATTTATATCCTTTGAAGCTTATTCTATACAAAGGAAAAAGTTGAAAACTAATGAGCTTATTCTCCAATTTAGGAGGTTGAAAAACACAACAATAATAAAGACAAGAAATTACAAAAAGGAAATTATTTTTGAAAAAAGTGAAATTAAAATGTATTGAATAGAGAGGATTGGTAGAGTAAATCCTGATATTTAAAAAAATAATAATAAAGAAAATAGAATTGTTACACAAAGAAGAGAGTAAGCAGAAGTAAGAATGAAAGAGAAAGGGTATGTTACTACTAAGTTGAAAACATTTAAATGATAATAACAGGATATTACAAACAATTTCATACTGATAAATTTTAAATTTCCAGTACAATGGAAACTTTCTTAGAAACAAATGTGGCTTACTAAAACTGACTCAATAAGAATTAAACAAAATATGAGGGAGTTCCGGGAAGATGGCGGAAGAGTAAGACGCGGAGATCACCTTCCTCCCCACAGATACACCAGAAATACATCTACGCGTGGAACAACTCCTACGGAGCACCTACTGAACGCTGGCAGAAGACCTCAGACCTCCCAAAAGGCAAGGAACCCCCCACGTACCTGGTTAGGGCAAAAGAAAAAACTAAACAGAGACAAAAGGATAGGGACGGGTCCTGCACCAGCGGGAGAGAGCTGTGAAGGAGGAAAAGTGTCCACACACTAGGAAGCCCCTTCGCGGGTGGAGACTTCGGGAGGCGGAGTGGGGGAGCTTGGGAGCCGCGGAGGAGAGCACAGCAACAGGGGTGCGGAGGGCAAAGCGGACAGATTCCAGCGCAGAGGATCGGGCCGACCGGAACTCGCCAGCCGAGAGGCTTGTCTGCTCGCCCGCCGGGGCGGGCGGGACTGGGAGCTGAGGCTCCGGCTTTTGTCGGAGCGCCGGGAGAGGACTGAGGTTGGCGGCGTGAACACAGCCTGCAGGGCGTTAGTGCACCGCGGCTAGCCGGGAGAGAGTCCGGGGAAAAGTCTGGACCTGCCGAAGAGGCAAGAGACTTTTACGTCCCTCTTTGTTTCCTGGTGCACGAGGAGAGGGGATTAAGAACGCTGCTTGAGAGAGCTCCAGGGACGGGCGCGAGCCGCGGCTAAAAGTGCGGAGCCCAGAAACAGACATGAGACGCTAAGGCCGCTGCTGCCGCCACCGGGAGGCCTGTGTGTGAACACAGGTCACTAGCCACACGCCCTTCCGGGGAGCCTGTGCAGCCCGCCACTGCCAGGGTCCCGGGATCCAGGGACAACTCGCCCGGGAGATCGCACGGCGCGCCTCAGGCTGCAACGTCACGCCGGCCTCTGCCGCTGCAGGCCCAACCCACACTCCGTGACCCTCCCTACCCCCCGGCCTGAGTGAGCCAGAGCCTCCGAATCAGCGGCTCCTTTAACCCCGTCCTGTCTGAGCAAAGAACAGACGCCCTCCGGCGACCTACACGCACAGGCGGGGCCAAATCCAAAGCTGAGCCCCTGGGAGCTGTGAGAACAAAGAAGAGAAAGGGAAATCTCTCCCAGCAGCCTCAGAAGCAGCGGATTAAAGCTCCACAATCAACTTGATATACCCTGCATCTGTGGAATACCTGAATAGTCAACGAATCATCCCAAATTAAGGAGCCCTGTGGATGAAAGGCTCTTGGTGCTGCAGCCAGGAGTCAGTGCTGTGCCTCTGAGGTGGGAGAGCCAACTTCAGGACACTGGTCCACAAGAGGCCTCCCAGCTGCACATAATATCAAACAGCAAAAATCTCCGAGAGATCTCCATCTCAACGCCAGCACCCAGCTTCACTCAACGACCAGCAAGCTACAGTGCTGGACATCCTATGCCAAACAACTAGCAAGACAGGAACACAACCCCACCCATTAGCAGAGAGGCTGCCCAAAATCATAGTAAGTCTACAGACACCCCAAAACACACCACCAGACGTGGACCTGCCCACCAGAAAGACAAGATCCAGCCTCATCCACCAGAACACAGGCACTAGTACCCTCCACCAGGAAGCTGACACAACCCACTGAACCAACCTTAGCCACTGGGGACAGACACAAAAAACAACAGGAACTACGAACCTTCAGCCTGCAAAAAAGGAGACCCCAAACACAGTAAGATAAGCAAAATGAAAAGACAGAAAAACACACAGCAGATGAAGGAGCAAGATAAAAACCCACCAGACCTAACAAATGAAGAGGAAATAGGCAGTCTACCGGAAAAAGAATTCAGAATAATGATAGTAAGGTTGATCCGAAATCTTGGAGATAGAATGGACAATAGAATGGACAAAATGCAAGAATCAGTTAACAAGGACCTAGAAGAACTAAAGATGAAACAGGCAACGATGAACAACACAATAAATGAAATTAAAAGTACTCTAGATGGGATCAATAGCAGGATAACTGAGGCAGAAGAACGGATAAGTGACCTGGAAGATAAAATAGTGGAAATAACTACTGCAGAGCAGAATAAAGAAAAAAGAATGAAAAGAACTGAGGACAGTCTCAGAGACCTCTGGGACAACATTAAACGCACCAACATTCGAATTATAGGGGTTCCAGAAGTAGAAGAGAAAAAGAAAGGGACTGAGAAAATATTTGAAGAGATTATAGTTGAAAACTTCCCTAATATGGGAAAGGAAATAGTTAATCAAGTCCAGGAAGCACAGAGAGTCCCATACAGGATAAATCCAAGGAGAAATATGCCAAGACACATATTAATCAAACTGTCAAAAATTAAATACAAAGAAAACATATTAAAAGCAGCAAGGGAAAAACAACAAATAACACACAAGGGAATCCCCATAAGGTTAACAGCTGATCTTTCAGCAGAAACTCTGCAAGCCAGAAGGGAGTGGCAGGACATATTGAAAGTGGTGAAGGAGAAAAACCTGCAACCAAGATTACTCTACCCAGCAAGGATCTCATTCAGATTTGATGGAGAAATTAAAACCTTTACAGACAAGCAAAAGCTGAGAGAGTTCAGCACCACCAAACCAGCTCTACAACAACTGCTAAAGGAACTTCTCTAGGCAAGAAACACAAAAGAAGGAAAAGACCTACAATAACAAACCCCAAACAATTAAGAAAATGGGAATGGGAACACACATATCGATAATTACCTTAAATGTAAATGGACTAAATGCTCCCACCAAAAGACACAGATTGGCTGAATGGATACAAAAACAAGACCCATATATTTGCTGTCTACAAGAGACCCACTTCAGACCTAGAGACACATACAGACTGAAAGTAAGGGGATGGAAAAAGGTATTTCATGCAAATGGAAACCAAAAGAAAGCTGGAGTAGCAATTCTCATATAAGTTATATATATATATATATATATATATATATATATGTAGTTTGCTTGAGTGCAGTGTTTTTTGTTTTCTGTACTGAATTCATTAGCATGGGTCGGTATAAAATTTAGCATAGGTCAATATGTAATTTATAAACTAATAAGGTCTTAAAAGTGAGGAATTAAGTCTTTTAAATTTAATTATTTATTGTAAAGAGCAGAATAGCATACATAAACAGGTGCCTAAGGAAAACTTGTATTCTAATATGGAACTCTCATGAACACCTTTTTTTTTTTTTTTTTTCTTCTAACGGTATGATAGTAGGCCATTTGATTATTTTTATGGCTTTAACTTTACAACAATGAAATATTCGTAAATTTTAAAAAGTATTTTTCTTTATTTGATGCGGGTGGGATACTGGAGAAATGAAAGGTCAAACATCTATTGAGGAATCCATACTTGTCTATATATTGTGTACTTTTATTTCAAGAACTGATTTAAAATTCCTAAAAGGATGCTATAATAAGTTATTATGCCATTTTACAGACTGAATTAAGTGAATTTCAGGGAGGTATGAAACTTGCCTAAGGCTATCCAGCTACCAAGCGGTAGAAGTGAGAATTAAATCCAGGTATACCTATAAAAAAAAAATAAAAAAAAAATAAAAAAAAAAAAAAGAAGGCGAGGGCAGCACCAGGGTATGGGGTTGTTAGTTTTATAGGGGTGAGTAATTTCATACGCTGATGAGTGGGAGGAGTATTCCAGCTATTTTGGGGAAGGGGTGGGGATTTCTAGGAATTGAGCCACCGCCCACTTTTTGACCTTTATGGTCATCCTTGGAACTGTCGTGGCACCTGTGGGTGTGTCGCTTAGCTTGCTGATGTGTTACAATGAGTGTATACTGAGGCTCAAGGTCTAGTGGAAGTAGACTCGTCCGCCATCTTGGACCTATTTTGTTCTAATCAGTTTATGTTGTGTCCTCGGGCTATGTAATTCTTTTAAAGGTTGTGCCCTGCCCCCTTTCCTCCTGTTTCATATTGAATATATAATATTTACCAGAGTATGTTTTAATAATTAATACATGATATATTGTATAATTAATTTATATATCATATATATAATGATATCTATAGGTATTTGTTCTAATAAGTCATTAAAAATAAATGAATATTCAAAAAAAAAAAAGAATGCTTAAGACAGGAATAAAGACACAGACCTACTAGAGAATGGACTTGAGGATATGGGGAGTGGGTAGGGTAAGCTGTGACAAAGCGCGAGAGAGGCATGGACATATATACACTACCAAACGTAAAATAGATAACTAGTGGGAAGCAGCCGCATAGCACAGGGAGATCAGCTTGGTGCTTTGTAACCGCCTGGAGGGGTGGGATAGGGAGGGTGGGAGGGAGGGAGATGCAAGAGGGAAGAGATATGAGAACATATGTATATGTATAACTGATTCACTTTGTTATGAAGCAGAAACTAACACACCATTGTAAAGCAATTATACTCCAATAAAGATGTAATAAATAAAAAGAAAAATATGAATAGCTCTATAATGTGTAAGGAAATTTGGTCACACTTAAAAAACCTTCCCCTCCCCAAAAGCTTCAGGCCTACATAGCTTCATCAGCAAGCTTTACCAGAGAGTCAAGTAACAAATAATCCAATGTTATACAAATTGTTGCAGATTATAGAATAGAAGAGAACACATCTTAACAAATTTGGGGACCAAAGGTACCTCAATACCAAAATCCCAGAATCGTTTTATGAAAATAAAAATTATAGACCAATCTCCCTGTGAACATACATGAAAAAATCATAAATAAAATATCAGCTAACAGAATAGAGCCCTATATAACAATGATCATTCATTATGTCCAAGTAGGTTCACTTTCAGGAATGAAAATTAGTAGAAGAGTTTAGTAAGCTTTCCAAAGTCAAAATCAACCTACAAAATTCAATGACATGTATACACAGAGAGTAAGCAGATAGTGTAATTTAATAGCTATATTATTGTTAATAACATCAAGAATATTAGGAATTTAGGAGTATATCTAACAAAATATGTTCAAAGTCTTTATGAAGAGAATTAGAAAAAGAATTTTTATGAGATCTTGAAGATATAGAAATTCAGATTACGTGGACCAACGGTTGGAAGATTCAGTGTCATACAAGTGATGACTGTCTCCAAATTGATCTACAGAGTCATTGTAATTTCAAGACCAAACCAATAGGTTTTGTGGGCATGTGGGTATGTGTGTGAAATCTGACAGGCTGATTCTAAAATTTATATGGAATTGCAAATGGCAGGAAAAGGGGGATCCTTCTGAATGAGAAGAACAAGATTGGTTGGCTGGCTTTTGCAGATATCAGTAATTACTTTAATGATGGTAATTAAGACAGTGTGATATTGTTCCTGGCTTAGACACACCAGCCAATGAAACAGATTAAGAGTCAGAAGTGTGTGTGTGTGTGTTTATTTTATGTGCAGAAGTGGCATTACAGATCAGTGGCAAAATAACGGATTTTTAAATACACAATGGAGGACAACATGTAATCCACAAGAAAAATTAGAACCTTACATTGCAATATACACGAAAATGAATTTCAGTTAAAAAAAAATACATGTAGGGCTTCCCTGGTGGCGCAGTGGTTGAGAGTCCGCCTGCCGATGCAGGGGACACGGGTTCGTGCCCCGGTCTGGGAAGATCCCACATGCTGTGGAGCGGCTGGGCCCGTGAGCCATGGCCGTTGAGCCTGCGCATCCGGAGCCTGTGCTCCGCAACGGGAGGGGCCACAACAGTGAGAGGCCCGTGTACTGCCAAAAAAAAAAAAAAAAAAAAAAAAAACATGTAAAAGGCAAAATCATAAATGTAATAAAAGAAAACATAGGATAATATACTAAATGAATTTATGTGAAGAGAGTTTTCTTAAATAAGGCACAAAGAGCAAACTCCATGAAAGAAAAGATGAATAAATTCAGAAGACAGAAAAATAAAGAAAAAATAGAATCTTTAAAAATAGAAAAGATATTTATAGCATATATAATTGAGAAATGATTACTATACAGGATAAAGAACTCATACAATTCAGTAAGAAAAATACAAGTGACCTAATAGAAAAATGGTCAAAACACTTAAACAGACACTTCCCCAAACCAGAACCTCAAATGACCAGTGAGAGAGCAGGAGATGTGCATTGGTAAATGGGAATAAAAATTAGAATCATAATGAGATACTATTTCATACCTACCAGAAGGGCAAAATTTCAAATAACTGCTAATAATAAATTTTAGCAGTGATAAGGGGGCAAGGGAGGCTCTTACATTTCTCAAGAGGGTGCAGAGGTAAGACTGCTATGGAAAACAATTTACCATTATCTAGTGACAACTCTGCTCAATATTCTGTAATAACCTAAACGGAAAAAGAATTTGAAAAAGAATAGATACTTGTATATGTATAACTGAATCACTTTGCTGTACATCTGAAACTAACACAACATTGTTAATCAACTATACTTCAATATAAAATAAAATTTTTAAAAAATAAATAAATTTAAAAAAGAAAGAAAATATACACATCCTTAATCCAAGCACTTCCTCTCTTGGAATACACCCTAGAGCTCTCCTATACATAGAGATCTGGCGATGTAGAATAATCAGTCCAGAGAAGCTTGATCTAGTAAAACACTGGAAAGAACCCAAATGCATACCAGGAGCAGACTCTGTAAGGACATCTTGGCCTGGTCACACAATAGAAGCTTGTCCAGCAGTGAACATAAAGCACAGAGACACACAACAAGGATACATCTCAGAAACAGTATTGAGACAAAAATGCACAACAAACACACCACAACCATTGCAAAAATAGCATGTTGTCAAGAGAACCCATTCAGGATGATTCCACTCATGAAATTCAAAAACATGAAACCATGAACAATAATTTGTAGGCAAGTGGTAAAGCTCTAAAGAAAATAAGAAAGTCATAAAAAGACAGATGAGTTGTTCCAGCTGGTGATGGAAAGTGTCAGGCTAGGGGTCTAAATTGTATGGGTCATACAGGTGTTTTGTTGTATTTTTACTTTTTATAGCTTATATATATTTTGGAAGACGTATTGTAATTATTCATATATATATTCATATATATATTATATATATATGAATACATATATATAATATATATATTCATAGTGTAGTATAATGTGGGTATATGATGACTGGAATTACTCCAGTTTTGATGAATATGCTGTAGATGTGTGAGGGAGATGGACTTGCTTGTATCTTGTGATTCTGGAAGGCTTCTGGGAGGTACAGGGGTTTAAAGGAGGTCAAAGTTTTGTTACATCCATAATGAGGCAGAACATCTCAGCTTGTACAAAAAGGAGGAAGAGGTGGAATTTTAAGTGGGGAGGGACCTCGGATAGATTTGGCATTTCAGAGTTGCTAGAACTCAGACAATTTTTAAGCAGAGGTAAAGATTTGATGAAGCCCAGGGTCGAGTAAGTGGGCATGCAAGTTGTGGTTGATAATGGTCTTGGGTTTGACCCCTGTGTCTGCCAACGTTCTGGCTGTGTGACCTTGGAGGAGAAATGTTATCACCTTGAGGCTCACTGGCTTCCTCATGATGGAGTTAAGAAATGCACATGCCTCACAGGGTGGTTTCAGGGGCTCAGTAAAGGAATGTATACAGAGGGCCTGAAATCAACTAATCCACCTTTGGTGTTGACCACTGTTTTATTGCTGTGTTTGTGGCTGCCAGGGTTGATGGACAGAAAGGGCAACAGACGCGGGAGGAGGAGGTGTGGGGATGCAGGTAGGACAGGAGGGAACCTCACAGGGTGGGGTGTCTGGAGCCCAGTGATCGGGTGAGACCAGGGGGCTGTGAGGCTGCAGCGGAACAGATCATGAAAGGCCTTCTGTGCCAAACTGAGAAGGTCGAATACAACGTGGAAACAGTCAAGGGAAACCACTAACGTGTATCAAGCAGGATAGGAGCACGCTCGTGGAGGGCGTGTGATGTGTCTTAAATCTCAGCCGTGTGCCTTTGGGGCTGCATCAGCCCGAGGTGGCCTCTATTTTGTGCGAAAGCTGCCTCTGCGTGGAGGGTGGCTTGGGGGCCACCGACGGGACAGGCATTTGGGAGGCTGTGCTTGCCACACCGCACAGGTATGAGAACCGGTTGCGGCTGGCAAGAAGGGACTGATAGGAGCCACACGCAAGCAAGACGTGTCTTTGACAGCATCTCTCGGTGGCTTAGTCTCAGAGCTTATTTTAAATGCAAAAAGGGAAATGGGGGTGGCCTGGTGAGCAGGGTGGCGGGGAGAAGGCAGAACTCAGATCTTATCTGGACTCTTGGCTGTCATCGGAGCTGTTCAGAGCAGGTGTTTCAAAGCCTTCGGCGGCATTATCCTGCATTCGGGCCGTGGCGGGTACACACACAAAGTGGGCATGCATTATTCAGGTGGCATCGCCTGCTCTGCGCCGCTCGTCAGAACATTTGCAACGTCGGTCCCTCCTTCCCCAAAAGCCCATTGTTAAGAATTATAAACAAACAGTCACTTCACTGCTGGCGAGATCCACAGTCATAACAGGAAATCATGCCCTTGCTGCAGAAAGATTCTGTTCTAAGAAGTGGCATGAATGTCATTGACCTAAATTCCAGCGCCCTAGCCTATACCTGCAGAACTTTTCAGCAAAGCAATGCTGGCGAGAGGCAGATTAAAAGGATCTGTAACTATTTCTTTCTATCTGTTTTATGAGAATTCATTGCCATGAATATCAAGTGACCCTGAAACCTACTTCCGACTTTTCAATCAGCTCCCCCAAGGTTGACTTAAAGGTACAGAAGAAAATGCAGAAGATGCCGGCTTGTTATTCATGGAAGCTGATGTCATCTACGCTGTGACTGAGAAAGGGGACCTTGTGGCCCAGCTCTGCCCTCAAGGGACCTGCCTGTCTGCAGTGCCAAAGGGGCAGTGCCGATGCCCGCGATCTTTCAGATTTGGATCCAAGTCTGATGCGGCTAACTCACAATGCCTTGCTTGTACTGGCTGTTTCAATGATGAGCACATCTGTGACGGTGAATTATTACTTTTTTTTTTTTTTGGTAGTTCTGTGGTCTTTCAATTTTCTCAGCATTTTTCAGTTCTTAAAACGACTTGCCCAGATATCATGCTGTCGCATAGCTAGAGCTCAGAGAGTTCGTTCAGCTGGACCTTTTTTCTCCCACTTCAATAATGCATCTTTTAGTCTACCTCATTCATTTATGCAGTCATCAAGTAACTATTTATAGAATAACTACTGCATTCAGGCATGGTACTAAACACTAAAGAAATGGAACTTAATAAAATGTAATTCCTAGCTGCAAAATTCTCACTGTCCAATAAAAGAGCAGATAAGTTAACTGTTAGATATGATACACAGTGATAAATGGCACAATAGAGTTTCTAGAGGATTCCAGAGAGGGGCCCTTAATACCAGGCTAGGGTGTCCAAGGAAGGCTTCCTGGAAGAGGTGACATGGGCATTGATCTATAAAGATAATAATCTGGACTTAGTAATTTGAAAGATGAAGGATGTTCTGAGGAGAGGTAGTAATTTGAAAGATGAAGGATGTTCTGAGGAGAGGCCATTTGGATTTGAGACAACATAACAACTTTCAGCTGGTCATTCATTTTGGTAGGGAAAGGGTACACCATGGCGAATGGCAAGAGGTAATAACCGTGATGGGTAACATACTAGATGGGTACCGGGAGAGCTTAGGTGTTCTAAACCCTTGATTCCGACCACTGCAGCCAAAGAACAATTCTATAAAGTAGTCACTAGGAATCCCTTTTAAAGTTTAGGAAATGGAAGCTTATAGAGTTGGGTGACTTGACCAGTCACAGAGCTAGCTGAGTGAGAGCTGGGAGCTTTGAACATCTGAACCCCACAGTCTGTCCCAGAGTCCGCACAATTAACGACCATCTCCTCTTCTGTCCCACCCAGGAAATTGATCACACCTCCTTTAGTGCAGGAATTCTGATTCCTGTTCCTTTATCCTATCATCTGGAGAGTAACCAACAGGGAATAGGTATAACTTTCTGTCTGACAGTGGGTATCATTGCATTTACTTCCTCTTCTTGCACCTTGGAAAGGGATGCACTGGGCAAAGTGTGGGGCATTGGCACAGCAAGTATCAGTATTGCCCCACGAGTGTGCATTTCCAGCTGGCAGATTTCTCTATAGCTCAGAGACTCCTGTACCCATTTCCCCACTGTCTCTGGAGGGTCATTTCTCCACTTGGAACTCTCAGGCCGTGCTATCCTCTGGTGATGAAGTGAGAGGGATGGAATGTCATTCGTCTGCTTTAAAGACTCATCCCATGTACACCTGGAAAGAAAGAGCTGGCCAAGAAGAGCCTCTGCTTTTCATCCTAATACGCTGACTCTTGGAGAGAAACCCATCTTGGTCCAGCAAAGTGGGCCCTCAGGGTGGCTTTGCTGAGAAAAAGAACATGTGGCAGGGCCACAGCTCATCCGAAGGCCCTTTTGTTTGCATGTGACAAGGTGCCCCTTCCTCTGGCAGACACATTTCTGCATCAGGCACTCGGCCTGGGAGGCTGTGCTCAGGCCAAAGTCACAGTAAGGACCTTGTTCCAGCCGATGCTGAAAGAGGGGGCGTGGTGGCCCTGGTGGCCTGCAGACTTCCTCAGGCCTGGGTTTGAGTCCTGGTCCATGGATTACTAGCAGTGTGATCCTGGACCAGTTGTTGACTTTCCTTATCCTGGTGTCCTCATCTGTAAGCGGATCTGTGCAGCATTACCGGAGAATGAAATCACGTACCCATCTCAAGGGCTGGATAATGGACTTAAGGCACTCAACATCGTGCTGCACTTGACAATGCTGGTCCTATTAGTGTTGGTTCCTGATGAAATAACTCGAATATTCCTCCATGACCCTAGTGACAGACAGTGACTATGCCTTCCTGCCAGACACTCCATGCACAGGAGCGAGACTTCCTACAAAATAGTGACCCCCACTTCCAGCTCCCTCTCAGGGAGGTGGGAAGGGAGGCTCGGAGAGGGCATGTAACTTGCCAGGGTCACACAGCAGGGGATGGAGCTGAGCTTTGAAAGAGCGACTCCTGGGATTTACCCCTTGGGTCTCAGACAAATTACTTAATCCCTTTGTGCCTCAGTTTCTTCACCTGTAAAATGAGAAAATTCAAGTTATCTACCCATCTGGGAGAGTAGCGAGAACCCCCTGAGTTGATAAAGGTAAACCTTCTAAAGGTCTCACAGACCTGTGAACGTTCTGTTTTCTGTGCCTGGAATGTTCTTCCCCTATTTACATTTCCACCCTTCCCCCACTCTCACTTTATTTTTCCTACCTTTTTTTTTTTTAATTGCATGTTTTTCCTATCCATTGTTAAGGCTAGGTTCAAACATCATTTCACAATGATGCTGTCTCTCATCTCTAACTATTGTCATTCAAAACAAATTCTTTTGTCCTATTCATTGCAGCTTGTGATTATACGCGGACCCTTGTACCTATTTGATTAACACGTGTCCCTGTCCCGCTAGCCGCCTAGTCTTTTCACCCATGAAAGTAGGTACCATTGCTGGCTTATGCTCACCGTTACATTCCTGGGCCAACCATATAGGAAGCCCTCAATATACAACAGGATAAATTGCCCATTGCATGAGGGTCCCTGGCTTTCTGAAGGGCTGCAGGAATGAAGCTGATGCTGGACTGATGAATGAATGCTTGTTCGCTTCCCTCCGTAACCGCCAGGTTCTGTGACCAGGGTTTGCCAAATCCCCAGCGGTTTCACCTTATCTCCTCGACTGTGTTGTCTCACGTGCTTATTGAAGTAAAATATTGTACTCCCAACAAAGTGATTGTGTTCTTCATAACGCACCAGTCATTAACCCAGCAAAGTTACTTTTCATATCGCTCTTGAATGTTCATTGCTAGGTGTGTGCAGTGTTTCCTTCCTCTTCTGTTTATATCTGCATAACTGTGTGTGCTAGTTGTGCTATTTTAATTCTCTCTGTATATTTTGACTTTATTAATTGATTCCATCTGATTACATTAATCATGAGTAATTGAGATGTAAAATAGTTTTCAGCTGAAGTTTTTCAACCGTTGCTACAGTAAAGAAAGGGTCTCCGTCTCTAATGGCCAAATCGTATTAGAAACATATTTTGCCTCTGGTTCAATGTACGTGTGATACACATACACATGTATCTGATTTATTTTAATTTTTTACATAATTGGAAGTCACTATGCATTTTTTTCCACAACTGACTTTTACCAATAGGTTTTGGAAACCTTTTCCGTGTCAGAGCTATCTTCTTTGTAAGCTGTCTGGTATTTCATATTATGTGTACACTGTAATTAATTTAGTAAAGTCCATTTAGCTTGTTAGCAATTTTTCACTATTACACAGGCACATACAAAGCTGCAACAAACAGCCTCTGCGTAGATCATATAATACATAGGAGAAACTCCTAAAAGTGGAATTCCCAGGTACTTTGCTCAGCTTGTATGAGTCTCATTTTCATTTATTTTGCTACATCAGCATGTAGGTTGTTTGTAACAATTATTCACTTTAGCACATGTGCATGTGTGCACGTGGCCTGAAGTTGTTGAACACACCACAGCAATGCTGTGAAGATTTCTTATGTGAGCCCTCCTATGCTATATACAATGTATTTGCAAAATTCACCCATTTTCACCTGCATGCCTAAGAAAATAACAAACCTTCTTTTCGAACTCTAGTTACCTCTGCTGTACATCCACCTTAAAAGCAGGATAAACTTCTAATTTCTGTTTTACTTTGTTCTGCATTAAAGTGGTAAGAATATCAATTTTTGTTAATCTAGGGGTATCTTCCTTCTTTTAAAAAATTATAAATGTGAACAGAAGTCAATCTTCCCTGCCTCTTCTCCATGTCAGAATTGCCCTTCGAGCTGTCAATGCAGTGGTTGGTTGGAAGCTTTAGTTTAGGAATCAAATGGGCAGGTGACTCAGCATCTTCATGCCTCTCCTTTGCCACCTCTAAGATCGCTGCCTCATAATGAGTCAGGACAGCACTCAGGACAGTGAACACAGCAATTCTTCATGCACTGGTACCTGGGGGGTAAATAATAGAGGCTGAAAATCTGATTTTGGATTCAGGCAAACCTGGAGTCAAAATCTTTCTCAGTTGCCACCAAGAGAGACAATTTTAGGCAAGTTAATAATTCTTGGATTCCTAATCCATGAATGAAAAAATGTAACAGTATATATCTTAGAGAGCTGTTATAAGAGCTGGAAAAATAAAGGTGTTATATAGAGTGCTTTGTGCCTGGCAGGTAGTAAGCACTCAGTGACGGTTAGCTGTCTTTAATCCTGTTGTCAAAATATGGGGACAAAAAAATCTCACTGTCACACTTGAGTTGGAAGATAGAACTTGAGGCACTCCACAAATAAAGCTACCTCTAGTCTACACTCCCCAAATGACTCAACCAGGCTGGGTGCTAAAAATTAATTATTTTGTAAGAGATTTTTGTACAAAAATACGCAAGATGTGTTTTCCCTGGAGGACCAGAGAATGTCTCATTTCTTTGATTGACGGTGAGAATCCTTGAGAAAATGACAAAGTGACACACAGTGGAAGGTGACCCACTCACCTAGCCAGTGACTGGGATTGGCTTTGCCATCTCCAGTAGAAAGACCACAGCTTTGCTGAATTAAAAATAAAGACGGAAGCCAGTAAACCCAAAGTGAATGGAACAGATTGTTTAAAGTGACTTACCCTTATCTGTACAACACATCCATAAGATAATGCTGTTGACATTTTCGTCAAGGAAATGAGATGTGGACCCTTAGCATCACTTTAGATGGAAGTCAGGGGGAGGAGGATTGGCAGCAGGCATGCCAGAACCCAAGTATCCGATGATATGACAGACACAGTGGATGCCTTGCATGTTCTCGGCACCAAGTGAGTCATTGCACTCATGGCTAGCCACTTGGAAGAGATAGAATGATCTCCTCAGCCCTGGAAAGAACTGGAGAGACCACGTATGTCCTAAAATGTTAGCAGTGCAAGGGAGCTTGAAGGTGATCTTGCTTGCCTTTTCTTCTGTACATGGTCAAACAGAAAAAGGACTAACCCAAGGTCAAAGGAAGAGGTAGTAACAGGACAGTACTCTAAGTGGAATGTGCCCCATTAACAAGGGTGGGGGGAGTACTGTTAAAGTACCAGAGTATATTTTGCCAAAGAATGCCTCCTTCTTCTGCAGGTTGAAGATACGTTTGACTTCTACTTCTAAACCCTCTCTGTAGCTATTGTTGCATCTTCTGTTCCCAGTTGCTTTGGCTTGAGCCCCAAATGTGCTTTATTTAAGGCAAGTTCAAAGAAAAGTTCTCCACACTGTTAATCACTGTAGCATCAAACTAAAGGTACTTTAGAGAAGATGTAGTGATAGTAGTGGCCAATCTTGGGCTACAGCCCATTGAGTCTGAGCAGAAAATAAAAATGAAAATAAATCCACATCTAGGCACATATGGTTAAACTGGTAAAGCGCAAGGACAATTCCTAAAGCAACCAGCAAGAAAAGTCAGATTATCTGGAAAGGATGAACAATTAGGCTGGCAACAGACTTTTTGTCTCCAACACCAAAGGCCAGAAGACAGCAGAATAATATCCTCAAATCCCTGATGGAACATAGATCGCAACCTAGTTCTAGACATAGCTAAATGCTGATTCAAGAGTGAAGTAAGACAGTTTAGGCAAACAATGTCCATGGGAGGTATCACTCAGGGACTGCTGCTTAAAGAACTGTTGGAGGGTATACACATGGATGAAGGACACTGAAATTTAGGATGGGGAGGGATGTAAATAACAATGTTGGGCAAAAACACTGATTGATTTTGCATACAGATTTATAGCAAACGGAGTAATTATCATACAGATGAATTTGAATAGGTTTAGAAATAAGAGAATACTAAAATGTTATACCACAATGTCATGAAAGATAGGAGAGGGAATTAGATGTTCTATAGTTCTTGTAATATTCAGAAGAATAATCATGTTGACTAGAGTTTGTTAAGTCAAATATGTATTTTAAAAGTGAAGGAAACCACCAAAGAAGGGACAATTAAAAAATAAATAAAGAAAGAAACTCCAATGAATGCAATAGAAGGAAAAATAAAGGGGAAAACAAGAATTAAAAAGCTGCATTAAATAAAAAATAAGATTATTGGATTAACCTTAAATGTATCATTAGTCACAATAAATAAATGAAATTTGCTAGTTTTAAGAAAGATGCGTGTATTAGAGTAAAAACACTTTCCATCTATATAATATTTTCTAGAGTTATAGATAAAAATAATAGCATTGAGATAGTGAGAGTAAAAGAATTAGGAAAGAAGACAGTAAAAGTAAACAGTTTAAGTAGAAAACCTCAAGGAATCTACAAAATATTCCTAGAAATAGTGGGTTCAGCAAGGTCACAGGATATGACAGACAAAGGCAAATTAATTCTATTTCTATATACTAGAAATGAATGTACGGACACCAAAATAAAAATACAGTGCCAATTATAATCCCTCAGATGAATGAAATACTTAAGTGTAATGAAAACACCTAATGAAACATGAACAGGACTTGTATACTGAAAACTACATAACACTGATAAAAAAAACGAAGGAAATTTAAATAAATGGAGAGATATACTGTGTTCATGGATTGGAAGACTCAGCATAGTAATGATGTCAGTTATCCACATATTGATATGTAAGTTTAATGTAATTCCTGTCAAAATCCCAGCAAGATGTTTTGGGTAGATATAGACAAGATTGTTCTAAAATGTATATGGAAAAGCAAAGAGACTAGAATAGCTAAAACAATGTTTTAAAAGAGTAATAAATTGGGAGTAATCATTCTATCCAATTTCAGGACTTACTATATAGCTACAGTAATCAAGACAGTGTAGTGCTGGCAGTGTAGTGTTGGCAGAGAAGTAGATCAATGGAACAGAGTAGAGAATTCAGATGCAGACCCACACAAATATGTCCAATGATTTTTGACAAAAGTGCAAAAGCAATTCAATGGAGGAAGAATAGCCTTTTCAACAAATGGTGCTGGAGCAGTTGGGCATCCAAAGGCAAAAACAAAAACAAAAAAGAGCTCTTGACCTAAGTTTGATGCCTTATAAAAATTAAATTAAAGTGGATAAGGGGTTTACATGTATAATCATAAAAGCTTTAGAAAAAAAAAGAGAAAAAAAATCTGTAGATGTAGTGCCAGGCAAAGAGTTCATAGACTTAAGATCAAAAATGAAATTCATAAAAGAAAAAAATTGATAAGTAGGATTTCATCAAAATTTAAAAAAAAAGCAAAACCTTTTCTGCCTAAGACATTGCTAAGTGAATGAAAGACAGGTTACAGAGTGAGAGAAAATATTTGCAAATCTGATAAAGGACTATTGTCTGGAATATATAAAGAACTCTTAAATCTCAACAATAAACAAACAATCCAATTAGACAACAGTCAAAGACATAAAGAACATTTCACCAAGGAAGATATACATACAACAAATAAGCACATCAAAAGATGTCAGCATCATTAGCCATTAGGGAAATACAAATTAAAACCACAATGAAATATCACTACACAGTTATCAGAGTGGCTAAAACAAAAGATAGTGTGTGGGCTTCCCTGGTGGCGCAGTGGTTGAGAGTCCGCCTGCCGGTGCAGGGGACATGGGTTCGTGTCCTGGTCCGGGAAGATCCCACATGCCGCGGAGCGGCTGGGCCCGTGAGCCATGGCCGCTGAGCCTGCGCGTCCGGAGCCTGTGATCCGCAACGGGAGAGGCCACAACAGTGAGAGGCCCACAGACCGCAAAAAAAAAAAAAAAAAAAAAAAAAGATAGTGTGTATCTGTTAATCCCAAACTCCTAATTTACCACCCCCCCGATAGATAACAACAAGGTCCTACTGTATAGCACAGGGAACTATATTTAATATTTTTAATAACCTATAATGTAGAAGAATCTAAAAAAGAAAAAAAGTATGAATCACTTCGCTGTACACCTGAAACTAAAATAACATTGTAAATCAATAATACTTCAATAGAAAAATAAAACAAAATAAAATGCAAAAATAAAAAAAAAAAGATAGTGACAACACCAAAGGGTGATGAGAAGGTAGAGAAACTGGATCACTCACATGTTGCTGATGTGAATGTAAAATGGTGCAGCCACTCTGGAAAAGAGTTTGGCAGTTTTCTTAAAAACTAAACATGCAGCTACCATATGACCCAGCAGTTGCATGCCTGGGCAATTTATCCTAGAGAAAAAAAAGACTTGTTCACATAAAAATCTGTACACAAATGTTGATAGCAGTTTTATTCACAATATCTAAAACTGGAAACTACCCAGATGTCCTGCAATGAGTGAAGGGTTAAACTGTAGTATGTAATACTACTCAGTGATAAAAAAAGAACTAACTTTTTTTTCTGGTACGCGGGCCTCTCACTGCTGTTGCCTCTCCCGTTGCGCAGCACAGGCCCCGTGGCCATGGCTCACGGGTCTAGCCACTCCGCGACGTGTGGGATCTTCCCAGACTGGGGCACAAACCCATGTCCCCTGCATCGGCAGGCGGACTCTCAACCACTGCGCCACCAGGGAAGCCCAAAAAAAGAACTAACTTTTGATACACACAACAACTTGGATGCATCTCTAAAGAATTATGCTGAGTGAATCCCGAAAGGTTGAGTACTGTATGATCCTATTTATATAACATTCTTGAAATGAGAAAATTATAGAAAGGGAGAACAGATTAGTGGTTACAAGGGGCTAAGGAGTGGTGAGGACAGGAAGGAGGTAGGTGTGGCTATAAAAGTTGAATGCGAGGAATCCTTGTGAATTTTCTGTACCTTGACTGAACCAGTGTCAATATCTGGGTTGTGATATTGGACTATAGTTTTGCAAGATGTTAACATTGGGTGAGACTGGGTAAAGGGTCCATGGGATCTATTTTAGCTGTCTCTTACTACTGTATGTAAACCTACAATTATCTTAAAATGAAAAGCTGTTTAAACAAACAAGCAAACAACTTCCACCTATTTTCTATTTACAAGGGACATATTAATAAATAAAGATAATGATACAGAAATGTCGAGAGTAAAAAGATAAAAAAACAGTAAAAGCCCAATGCAAAGGAGAGATGGGACAGCAATATCAAAAGCAGAAAAAATAGAGACAAAAAGTATTAGGGAAAATAGTTTTGTTAGATAGTGTTTAAAACAACAACGATTCTCTAGGAACATATAACAATCCTGAACCTGTATGTGCCTAACAACATGTTTTCAAACTACATAGAGGAAGAATGGGCAGAACTGTAATAATAATAGAAAATTTCAATTATAGTGGAAAATTTTAACATCTCTCAGAAACTGGTAACTCAGGCAGACAAAAAGTTATTAAGGAAAATTCAAACAGTAAAAATAAGCTTGATCCAATGACTTATAAGAAAAGGAAGAGTGAGAGTGACAGAAAATGTACAAATATAAATAGCCTTGTTAAGAGTATATATAGCACAGCTATATATGCACATTTTTTAAGGGGGGATCTGGGGATCTGATTGTTTCTCAGACTTTGCAATGATTTTTTTTCCCCAGCTTCATTAAGATGTAATTGACTTATAACATTATGCAAGTTTAAGGTATACAATGTGATGATTTCATACATGTATATATTGCAAAATGTGTATCACAATAAGGTTAGTTAACACATCCTTGTTATGGTGAGAATTTTAAAGCTCTACTATCCTAGCAACTTTCAAGTATATAATAGAGTATTGTTAACTATAGTCATCATGTTGTACTTTAGATCCCCAGAACTTACTCATCTTATAACTGAAAGTTTGTACCCTTTGACCAATATATCCTCATCTACCTTAACCCTCAGCCACTGGCAACCACCATTCTTTCTGTTTCTGTGAGTTTGATGTTTTCAGATTCCCATATAAGTGAGATCATGCAGTATTTGCCTTTCTCTATCTCATGTATGTATATACCACATTTTCTTTATCTATTCGTCAATCAATGGACATTTAGGTTGTTTCCATGGCTTAGCAATTGTGAATAACGCTGCAGTGAACATGAGAGTGCAGATATCTCTTTGAGATAGATAATGATTTCATTTACTTTGAATACATACTTAGAAGTGGAATTGCTGGATCATATGGTGGTTCTATTTTTATTTTTTTGAGGAATCTCTATGCTGTTTTTCATAGTGGCTGTACAAATTTACATTCCCAGCAACAGTGCACAAGGGTTCCCTTTTCTCCACATTCTCGCCAGCATTTATGTCTTGTCTTTCAATAATAGCCATTCTAGCAGCTGTCAGGTGGTATCTCGTGATTTTGATTTGCATTCCCTTGATGACTGGTGATGTTGTGCACCTTCTAATGTGCACCTTCTAACTGTAGGTCATTTGTATATCTTCTTTGGAGAAGTGTCTGTTCAAGTCCTCTGCCCATTTTTTAATCAGATGACGATGGTGATGGTGACAGTGATGATGATGATGACGATTTCTGTTGTTGAGTTGCATGAGTTCCTTATATATTTTGGATATTAACTGCTTATCAGACATATATTTTGCAAATATCTTCTTTCATTTGTAGGTTGCAGCACAATGTTTGGATCTGCAGATGAGAAAGTAAAAGTTCAACCACACCTGCTTGCTTAACTGTTAATGTCTCTGTGAATTACTGAATCTATCCATGACACTGAGCTGCCATTTGTCTATTTCAGAGGCTCCTGGATGCTTACCTGTAGGTCAAAGATAGTTTGTGAGGTCACTTTCATCAGTCTGCAGCAAAATGAGAAAAATAAGAGAGAGATGAAGTATGATTTCATGGTGGGGACTTTGTTCATCACTGCACCTTTAAAAATGTCCTTTCTCCTGCAAAATGATGCTGTTGATGTTATTATGTTTATTGTTGTTGTTGTAATTTTCTTAATGGATGAAATTCAAAGTTTGAAATACTTAAAAATTGCAAATATATATATGTTCATCTTCAATTTTTAAGTATTTCAAACTTTGAATTTTCTCCATCAAGAAAATTACAACAATAAACATAATAATATCAACAGCATCATTTTGTAGGAGAAAGGACATTTTTAAAGGTACAGTGATTAACAAATAATACACTACCATGTGTAAAATAGGTAGCTAGCGGGAACATGCTGTATAGCACAGGGAGCTCAGCTAGGTGCTCTGTGATGACCTAGGTGGGTGGGATAGGTTAGGGAGTGGAAGGGAGGTCCAAGAGGGAGGGGATATATGTATACATAGAGCTGATTCACTTTGTTGTACAACAGAAACTAACACAGCATTGTAAAGCAACTATACTCCAATAAAAAATAAAAATTGCAAATGGATTATGACTCTCTTGTTCTTCCCGATTCTCCTCAGTACACAGATCAGAGTCTGTGACATTGGGTGTCTTTTGTGTTATTTACCACGGCAATTTGTTCCAAGCAGTTTTACAAATGTGGCCTTCCTTCAAACGACCTTGAGACTGATGACACTGCACCCATTTACCAGAAGAGTAAACTGAGTTTCAAAGATTCTTGGGAACTATTGCTGCCTTGGATTTTCACATTTATCATTTGACTCCATGCTCGTGTCGCTTGTTCAAGCAAACTTACCCTCTCCTTCCATTACCCAAGACGTATTTGAGTTGGGTTTCTTTATGAATTGATGCTCTCCACATCTTTGGGCTAGAGGTCTCACAAAGGTACACCTAGTTTAGAAATGGTAACTGACATGATTTATTTAGGGGGAGGGAGTTTCAAGCTCTCTGCATTAAGGTCCTGTCAATATGCCCTCTTAAATTATATGCTTAAGAGAAGAAGGCTGCTTTAATAAAAATAGATCCTGCACAACATGTTATTCTTTATAATTGGACCAAAGATCACAGAGAGCATACACTTACAAGATAATCTGAAAATGAACGGCCAAATAATATAATAATCACCAAATCCTTATTACTTGAAGCCTATACGTGCCAGGAGGCCCTTTCTCCTTTGATGATCAAGCCTGACCCCTATTAATTTTAATAGGAGTTAAGTAGTCACGTCAAGAAAAGTATCAGTGAGTACTCTCAGCAAACCAACCCCGGAGATTAAGACCTCCACTTTTGGCTTTCTGCTGAAAATGTGACACATCGCCTGATGCTTATCTGCTTTTAATTGTGTGTTGTGTGTGTATGTTTTTCTCCCTTCTTTTTGCAGAGGAGGCAATTTGCAAATCGTTGCTATGTGCTTCCCTACAAGGAAGAGATAAATTATGTGAGAGGCTGTGGTGTTTGGCCTGTTTGATATCCTTTGCTGATAAATTGAAGTGTACCTTCATAATTAATACCCAATCTTTTCTGATTGACTCCATTGCACTAAAGCTTAAGGATATCTTACTGTAATGAAAAATGATTGTTGTGATGCACCCTGCCTTTTTCCCTCTTTTTATCTCCTCGTCAAAAATATGCACGGAACAAATCTACTGGAGGTTTTGTTGGACAGCGTCAGAAAGCTCTCGTTTTTATTAAGCAGCGTCTTCAAAGATTCAGCAGAGACAGACTTGCTTCTGTGAGCTTTTTAACATGTAAGTGACATTTCCCTGCGTTTAAATATGGCTTTGTTAGGCTGTGCTTGCAATCAGAATGCAAAAAAAAAAAAAGCCCGGCTGTTAGAACCTGAAACCAAAGAGAAATAGATCCTCCTTCAGTTTCGCTCTTGAAATAGGAAGTCAAGGGAAAGCCAGAATCAGAGAAATCAAATTAGATTTAAAATTCCTGTGAACTCTCAGAATGAAAGACCAGGATAAACATTTCGTCCTGAACAACTAAACCAAACAAAGCAAGATACCATTTAATAAGATTTTGTGATGGATAAGTGAGACTGTGCATTTGTGCCAGACTACATGGTTTAAGAAGAATTTAGAAAAACAGCTTACCAACTCCCTGCACTTCTCATTTAGAGGGGGCAAGAATGATTCAGGCCATTTTGCAGATGAGGAAATGGGCTCCGTAAGTGGGCATGACCTCTCAAGGCAGACCCAGGGTCAAAACAAAGGTCTTTTGACAGCTGTTGCCATTTAATAGCAGAGACTCCCCAACATTTTATGGCGATTTACAAGACAGGATGTACCTACGGGGGAAATAGACAAAACAGAGGAGAGATGGAGCCAGTGTCATCCCATTGGTGAGCCATTCCAAGCGTCTTCGATCTTCCTTTTCCAGAAGACAAGCCAGCCCACTGGCTTTTTTTAACTGTATGATTTCATTTATTTTTTTTTTTCATTTAAAATTATTTATTTATTTATTGAACTATAGTTGCTTTACAATACGATATTAGCTTCAGGTATACAGTATAGTGATTCAGTATTTTTACAGATTATACTCCATTAAAAGTTAAGATAATGGCTGTAATTCCTTGTGCTGTATAATACATGCTTGTTGATTATCCATTTTATACATAGTAGTTTATATCTCCTAGTTCCCTACCCCTATCTTGCCCCTCCCTCCTTCCCTCTCCCCACTGGTAATCACTAGTTTGTTTTCTATACCTGTGACTCTGTTTCTGTTTTGCTATATACATTCATTTGTTTTATTTTTTAGATTCCGCATATAAGTGATGTCATACAGTATTTGTCTGACTTATTTCACTAAGCATAATATTCTCTAGGTCCATCCATGTTGCTGCAAATGGCAATATTTCATTCCTTTTTAGAGCTGAGTAATATTCCATTGTATATCTATCTATCTACATATACGTCATATCTTCTTTATTCATTTGTCTGTTGATGGACACTTGGGTTGCTTCCATGTCTTGGCTATTGTAAATAGTGCTGCTATGAACATTAGGGTGCATATATCTTTTTGAATTTTTGTTTTTTCCATATGTATATACAGTTTTGCAATTGCTGGATCATATGGTAGTTCTATTTTCAATTTTCTGAGGAACCTCCATACTGTTTTCCATAGCAACTGCAATACATTTACATTCCCACCAACAGGGTACAGGGTTCCTTTTTCTCCATACCCTCTCCAACATTTGTTATTTGTAGACTTTTTTTTTCTTTGCGCTACGCGGGCCTCTCACTGTTGTGGCCTCTCCCATTGCAGAGCACAGGCTCCGGACGCGCAGGCTCAGTGGCCATGGCTCACGGGCACAGCCGCTGTGCGGCATGTGGAATCTTCCCGGACCGTGGCACGAACCCGTGTCCCCTGCATTGTCAGGCGGACTCTCAACCACTGCGCCACCAGGGAAGCCCTAGACTTTTTGATAATAGCCATTCTGACAGGTGTGAGGTGACATCTCATTTTTGGTTTCATTTGTATTTCTCTAGTAATTAGCAATATTGAGTATTTTTTCATGTGCCTATTGGCCATCTGTACGTCTTCTTTGGAAAAATGTCTATTTGGGTCTTCTGCCCAATTTTTTTTTTTTTTTTTTTTTTTTTTTTTTTGCAGTACGTGGGCCTCTCACTACTGTGGCCTCTCCCGTTGCAGAGCACAGGCTCCAGATGCACAGGCCCAGCGGCCATGGCTCACAGTCCCAGCCTCTCCGCAGCATGTGGGATCCTCCTGGACCGGGGCACGAACCCGTGTCCCCTGCATCAGCAGGCAGACCATCAACCACTGCGCCACCAGCGAAGCCCTCTGCCCAATTTTTGATTGGGTTAACTCTTTGATATTGAGTTGTATATATTTTGGCTATTAACCTCTTATCAGTCATATCATTTGCAAATATTTTCTCTCATTCTGTAGGTTGTCTTTTCTTTTTGTCCATGGTTTCCTTTTCTTGCATAAGATTTTAGGTTTACTTATATCCCATTTGTTTTTTTTTGCCTTTATGTCTTTTGTCTTCAGAGACAGATCCCCAAAAACTTTGCTTTGTTTTATATTAAAGGAAATTCTGCCTATATTCTCTCCTAGGAGTTTCATGGTTTTAGGTTTTACATTTAGGTCTTTAATCCATTTTGAGTTTATTTTTGCATATGGTGTAAGGAAATGTACTAATCTTATTCTTTTACATGTAGCTGTTCAGTTTCCCAGCATCACTTGTTGAAGAAACTGTCTTTTCTCCACTGTATACTCTTGCCTCGTTTGTTGAAGATTAATTGACCGTAAGTGGGTGGGTTTATTTCTGGGCCTCTCCATTTTGTTCCATTGGTCTATGTGTTGTTTTTGTTTTGTTTTGTTTTTCCAGTACCATGCTTTTTTGATTACTGTAAGCTTTGTAGTATAGTCTGAAGTCCGGGAGGGTGATGCCTATAGCTCTATTTGTTGTTGTTGTTGTTGTTTTTTCCCTCAAGATTACTTCGCACTGGCTTCCTGAGGGCCATCCCTCCACTTGATACTCACCATTTCTGTTCCTATGGCTGCACTGCTAATCTAGTGCCTGGCTCCTTGTCATACTCATCAGCTCTCACTACCACCAGCAGAGTAATATTCCCCTGCTCTTTAAGAGAGACCAGAGAAAAACCTCAGGGTCTGGGGTTGGAGGGGTGCACAGGGCAGTCTTTTGGCGGGATCTTGGCATCCCAAGAGCCAAAATTGCTGGTGTCAAGATGTTTTAGCTTTTGCAAGGCATCTGAGCTTCTGGAGGGGGCACAGAGTGACTCTACAAGACATGTGTCTGGAAACCCAAAGCTCTTGTTCCTAGAAGTAGACCATTATTTTTAAGTGCCTGCTGTGCAGGAATTTTGTAGGGAAACCAAACTAAGTCATACTGAGAGTTTACATTTTTAAATGTCTTTCAAATAAGCTCATGCAATTCTGGCAATCCACAACATGAAACTAACTATCCAACCACCCACCCATGCAACCTTCATTGGTCAAATACTAATTAAGTACATACTTTATGTAAAAATCTTGTCTACTGTGGAGCTTAGGTGTTGAAAGTTTCTGTAGAGAAATGTAATTCAGGGTAAGGAAAGAGACAGTGAGCGGAGGATCAGGGAAGTTGTGACTGAGGAGGTCGCCTCTGAGCAGTGACCTGATCAGAAAGAATGAACTATGTAAAGGATGGGGGAAGGAGCATTCTAGGAGCAGAAGATGACAACGTAAGAGGATTTTAGGGGTACAGGAGTATGAAACATAGCAAGACGACCAACGAGAGAGTCCTCTAAGACCTCTGAGCCTGAGAACATGCATCCATGAATGGACATCCCCAATTGCCACTGACCAGCCTCATGATTTTGGGAAAATTATCTCTTCTTGAAATTGTTTCCCAACAATTGAAACAGTTGGAAATAAGGGGATGGACTGAAAAAAAAATTCTGGGTCACTTTGACTAAAAATCCTGATTCCATGTGAGGTTGACCCCAATGACTTGATAATCCGTTTTTTTCATTTCCCCTAAACCTATTTTCCATTCATATTAGAGAACTATGGTGAGTCCCCTTGGGATTCCAATCACAGGCTCCAGTGGTGGTTTCAGAGATACCAAATGTGAGGAATGATGAGACACATCATGTATTCTTGGTGGAGTATCCTTAGCACAGATAGAAAATCATTCTTCAGAATGAAAGCCAGAATGGGGTGCAAAAATGGGGGAAAATCATAAAAAGTGGTAAATGGATAATGATTATTCTGAAGAAGACAGTTCATGTGGTGAGAAAGTTCTGCTGCCAACCTCATGTCCATACTCAGTTGAGAGAGTGCCAAATCCTAACTGTTAGACCACCAGGGACATATTCAGTTAAGGTATCATCTTGGAAAAAAAGATTGATATTAATGCTTCAAGCCAGAATATTTAGGAGAGACTACCCATGTTCCTGCCTTATAAATATATAGAAACCATGGGTATGAAAGATCAGAAATTCAAGAACTGTTTCAGAAAAAAAAAAAACTTCTACCTCTTCCTTTGCAAAGAAAAACAAAATAAATTCCTGAGTTATTCAGTGATATATTATTGTATCTATTAAGTCTATTAAAATATATATTGCTTTTAAAAAAAATGAAGTATAGTTGATTTACAATGTTGTGTTAGATTCAGGTGTGCAAAATAGTGATTCAGATATATATTATATGTATATTTTTTATATTTAAGTTTGTATTCTATGTCTGTGAGTCTATTTATGTTTTGTAAATAAGTTCATTTGTGTTATTTTTTTAGATTCCACATATAAGTGATATCATATGATATTTGTCTTTCTCTCTCTGACTTAGTATGATAATCTCTAGGTCTATCCATGTTGCTGCAAATGGCATTATTTCATTCTTTTTTATGGCTGAGTAGTATTCCATTGTATATATATGCCACATCTTCATTATCCATTCAATTGTTGATAGACATTTAGGTTGCTTCTATGTCTTAGCTAGTGTAAACAGTACTGCTGTGAACATAGGGGTGCATGTATCTTTTCAAATTAGAGTTTTCATCTTTTCCATATATATGCCCAGAAGTGTGATTACTGGATCATATGGTATCTCTATTTTTAGTTTTTTAAGGACCCTCCATACTGTTCTCCATAGTGTAAGCACCAATTTACATTCCCACCAACAGTGTAGGAGGGTTTTCTTTTCTCCACACTGTCTCCAGCATTTATTATTTGTAGAGTTTTTGGTGATGGCCACTCTGACTAATGTGAGGTGATACCTCATTGTAGTTTTAATTTGCATTTCTCTAATTATTAGTGATGTTGAGCACTTCTCCAAAGAACCCGTACAGATGGCCAACAGGGACATGAAAATATATTACTTTTAAAAAAATGTTTCGGAGATTTGTCCTAAAACTGTCAGTTGCAAGAATGCTTACAATTTGGAACATTTGTTGGTAACTGAGTGCATGGTAATAAAAGGGCTTCTGTTGAAAGACCATGGATCTTAGGGTTAGAAGACAAAATTCAGGTCACAGCTCTTCATTTACTAGTTGTGTGACCTTAGACAAGTTACTAGACTAGTCTAAAGTTTGACTTAACAGTCTATAAATTAGGGGCATTACACCTGTCTAATTTACTTCATAGAGTGAGAAGCAAATAAAAACATGAAAGTAAAATTCCTCCATTAACAACAAAACACTGGCAAATATGAAGAAGAAATAAAAAGGAAGGAAAACTAGAGAAAAAAATTAGAAGAGGAGGAAGAGGGGGTGTTGATGGAAAGAACTAGACTCTTACACATTTTAATCCCAGTTAGAGTAGGTGTCAGACTTAGGATTTGAGCAGGTGTGGGTTGGACTCTGGACCCACATTCTTTCTCCAGCATGTTCAATACAATGCACAACATTGTAAATCAACCATACTTCAATAAAACTAATAAAAAAGAGATGTCGAGAAGAACTGGTGATGGAGCTGGACTGTGAAATCTTCTTAGAGTCAGGGAGAAAGGGGATTGACCCCAGTCTGCCTTAGAAATGGAGTACAGGCTGGAAAGTGAACATTGGAGGAAGGATAAAGGCATTCAGTAGTGCAGCTGCGAAACCTCATTCTTGGGATCCTCTCAAACATCATAGGAGATAGGCTTTGTTTTTTCTAGCTTACACTTAAAAACTATGTATACGTATAACTGAATCACTTTGCTGTACACCTGAAACTCACACAACATTGTAAATCAAATATACTCCAATATAAATAAAAATTAAATTAAAAAAAAAAACCTGATGTTCTGAGTGTTGAAATGGCTTTCTTCAGCTCCTAACCTATTTTTAAAGTGGACCTAGAATCCGGATCTGCAGACTCTGAAAGATATTCTTTGTTGGCCACATGTAGCTAGTTGTGCAAACTTGAAACTCAGGCTGAGGAGGTTGGAATCTCTGCTGCAGTGTATGGAGTATTATGAAGAGTTTTGTGCTGGGAAGTGATTTGATGAACGTGGAGGCTTGATTCAGTGTCAATAAAATGTTTATGGAAGATCAGTCCAGAAGTAGCCAGGAACTGATTCACAATGACAGCAGCGGGAAAGATCAAGAAGGGACAGATGCAATAAATATTTGGAGGAAGGAACGTGTGACAAAATTGTCAAAGTCAAAAGAGGGGCCGGGGAGACATGAATGACCTGGAAATTGCATGTGCAGGACCAAGAATGAAGAACCAGATCCAATGGGACATAATGAAGAAAATTACAGCTACGAGGGTATGTGCTTGTGGGTTGAGGTTTGGGTTGCACAGAAATTTGATTCCTCTTGGAGATCACAAATGCTCCCAAACCCTAGAATCAGCATTTGCTGTTGAGAATTAAAATCATCCCATCCACACACTATGGGTGGGTTAGCCATCTTTGGGCATGAACTTAGCAAACCATAAATGTGCACTGAAGTTTGGGTACAGCTCAAACCCAAATCAAGGAATCAGCAATAGTATCTAAGAGTCAGGGGTGGAATGAGCTTATCCTTTAGGATGTGGGTACCTGGTGGCTTTTATTATGCTTATCAGGAGAAGAACCTTTGTGATTAGCTGAAGGGTGGGCAGCCTGAGAAAAAGAACTGCGAAGTCCAGCTGACTAGACCTGGTAGGGCCCCTAAAAACTGTCCCAGCAAAAGCAGTCCTTGGTTCAGAAATTTTCCTGGTGGTGATTCAGGTATGAGGCTGTCGTAGCCAGATGTCAGAGTCACCCACTCACTGTGTGGGTCCCAGTGGCCATTCTCCTTAAGAAACCTTTGCGTTTCAGTAACTTTCTTGATATAGCTGCATATGTAGAGTAAATATTTTGGTCCACTTGGGCATTTTGTCACTGGCCATCAATTTCTTATCTGAACCGAGTCAATGAACATTTTGGTAGCTCTACATCTGGCTTTTTGTGCTTGGTTAGCATGAGTCCAGGCATGAGGGATGGGTTATCTCTTCCAACCTGATCGAGTTCCTGAATGTGCCAAGGTGAATCGCCATTCCTGGTCCTGTACCATAATGTAGTCATGATTAGCAGCTTTTAGAAACATTCTTCCGTAACCACATGCTTTTCTCTCAAATGACAACACTCCATAATCTCTTGACGGCTAGGGCTGGTTCACCTCTGCGTGAGTTCTGTTTTTTTTTTTTTTTTTTTTGCGGTACGCGGGCCTCTCACTGTTGTGGCCTCTCCCGTCGTGGAGCACAGGCTCCGGACGCGCAGGCTCAGCGGCCATGGCTCACGTGCCCAGCCGCTCCGCGGCATGTGGGATCCTCCCGAACCGGGGCACAAACCCGTGTCCCCTGCATCGGCAGGCGGACTCCTAACCACCAGGGAAGCCCCTGCATGAGTTCTTTATGTCCAGGGCAAAGTCATGTACATTTAGGCTATGCCTTTCTCAGAGAAAGCACTCAGCAAAGTAGAGAATGAATGAATTAATGAATGAAAGGAAGTTTGCTCACTTCAGTCTATCAAGGTTCTAATTCTGATGTTCTATTTTTTCATGTGTGAAATATTGTCTCTAATGCTTCGCTCCCACCAAAATAAGCATTGGTACAAGCAGGAGTTTTTATAAACATTTCACTGTGCTCAAGCCACACGGCCGTTTATTAATGACACTTCCAAGCTCTGTTATTGTGCTCAAATTGGCAAAGGGGAGTTCTGTGCTCGCAGAATGTAATTCAAGAACCAATAAAAGTTGATTACATACATATGAAACGTATGGACTGGGGGTAGGAGTCTTGGATGGATTACAAAGCGGGTGTCATGTTTCATCTTCTGCATGGGGTTTTATGGGAGGCCCGCATGAAGCCACAGACTTCTACATCGTCCCTTTCACTAAACATCATGTAAACAGAATCATGTTCTCATTCAAAAATATGTCTGCAAGATCACAGTTCAGAAAGAGGTCTAGGTTTTCTATCAACTTTAGCTCTAACTGGAGAATCTTACAAGAAACTCAGTAATTAATTAGGAGGTACAGGAGGTCATCTTTAACTATGAACAATTAAAATAAAACAGACTATTAGTTCCCTGATTGGAGGGTGGCAGCTGGAGGTACACGCTCTTATACAACGATGAGCTTTTTCTACTTCAAAATAGAGGCAGAAATAAAGCCATATTTCTCACTCCCCCACCCCCAAATTGTAGCATCTACTGATAAGTATGACTGAGAAGGGTTTTTTTTTCACTAGCAAAAGAAAATGCCTGGGTACTCTGCAGGTTCTCTCTGGAGCCTTGGCCACAGAAATACCCAAGCCTTGTTCTGGTCCATGTTGAAACATGGCCACCTCTGGGTAGCCACATGACAGCTGTTTGCCAGCCCCACAGCACAGCTGGTTTTGAGCAGGAAATGAGGGAGCCCTTCTCTGGGGAAAACTACAGGGAGTTTTTGGTGAGCAGAATGCAATTACCCTCTCTGGAAGTGTGCCAGGCTGGTATGGTACATGCCTGACGGTTGCAAAGGCATCACGGGACCCTCTCCCACATAGGCTGTGTTTTAAACAGAAGACAGAATGAGAATATAATTATGAGTGTCTTAATGACTATAAGATAATTACGATGATGTTAATAATTATAATATTTTTCAATAAAGATTCTTTAACTTTTCAAGGTTGAGAGTGAAAACCGGTGGACTCCACGATTGAAAACAATAGATTTATAACAAATGATCTACCAGTGGTAATAATCACCTTGATCAACGCCTTCAAAATTACTGACAGGTATGCATCAATTCTTTAGTGAGTTCTGGTGACTGGTTCTTTAGTAAGTTCCACTGGTCAAAATAGCATCATGAATTCTTTCCAGAGCTTACATTTACTTTAGAGTTTCACAAATCTTTTTCAGAGCCATTTCCTCTGTGCCCTCATGCCAATTTAAAAGCCTTTTGAAAAGATGTATGCTTTTATTTTCCCCAATTTACAGATGAGAAAACCAAGGCTTAAAGAGATGAACCGACGCGTTTACAATCATACATTGGTAAGTGCTAGAGCTATCACACTACATTAGTTCCTACACTTCACCACTCTTCCAGAGAAAACTTGAATAATACACATCATTCTTCCCCCAGAAATGCTAATTTATGTTTCTCAACATATTTTTAGTGCCAGATTTTAAAATTATGTAAGATGTAGCTTTGAAGTTGGAGCCATCAAAAAGTTCAATCATGACTAGTTGACTAGAAAATATATCTGATAATAAAAATTCAGTTCAAAAAATGGATTACATAATCCATTTTGCTAAACATAGCCTGCAAGAATCTAATGAGAGTCAACTCTGAAATCAATCACTCAAGAAGCTAAATTGTTAAAGTTCTTGTGAAGTAGTTTCCTGATAAATGGCATTCTTTGATGGAGCATCTGGGTAAATACGGTGCACTCATGATTGATCCTCCAGAATCTTGAGTTATTTTAAAAAGAATACTTCATTTTTTACGCTGATATACGGTTGCAAAGAATGACACACATGGATTCAAATTCCAGTTCCACCATTCTCTGAATGACCTTGGAAATGGTCCTTCATTCTGGAGTAAGATGTCAGGAGGTAGAATAGAGTTGACATTATATGCAGAGCTATGAGTGATTAAATAATATATATGAAAATGTCTACGATGACCTCTCCACACAGATGTAAGCCCCAGAGCTTATCAAAATTATTTCTAAGAGTTATTTATAATTGTCTACCTTCAATCAAAGTAAAATATGAAAAGAATTTACAGGACATACTTCTCAATGCATATATTAATTTTCATGACATTCCCTTGAGATTTAATTTGGATATTTATATTGAAGACAGAGTGAACTAAACCATATTTGGGAGTTGCAGATAGAAAATTCATTAAAAAAGAAAATAGAAACGGAGCAGAGAACTGTTTCAAATAACCAGAGGTCCAAAGCACTTGAGTTCTAGAAAAACTAGGCTCTTTCTAATTGAGTGACTTTTTGTTTCATCCATTTATTTACCTAATATTTGTTAAATGCCTACTAAATGATAGGTAATGTGCTAGGTGATGAGAATATAAAAATTTTAAAGCAGGGATAAAGATAAAAAGTATACTCTTTGGTCTCAAGAAACTCACAGAATAACTGCTTAACAGATGGGAGACAAAGTATTTTCATATAATAATTATATTTATGTGTAAGTGATGGTAGCTTAAGATCAAATCCTCTTGGAGACTCTAGATAATTTCCAGTGCCTTGAAGCATCACTAATCCTTGCTTACAAACGGCTGGCTGGGATGGGCAAGAGTAGTACTGAATGGTAGACCTTGATTCTCAGATGTCCAAGATCTTCTTTATGGGCTTCCTTATGGGCTGATCTCTAGCTCAGCTTGTAGAATTCCTGCACAAACCCAGGAATCTTACATGTAAACAAGGCAATACTATTTTCTGACATAATCGTTGGGATACCAGGGCTTTTTTGATATCTGTGAGAAATTAATGGAACATTCAGATCCAAATCTCCAATCCCATGCAAGGTCCGAGGTAACAGATGCAAACATGCAGACGTGCTTGTCCCTCTTCTCTGTCGGGTCCCACTATTTTGTGACTTTAACCAGAAGTGTGGGTTAATTTCATGAATCCATCATTACACTTTGTAATATAGTCAGTGCTCCATATTAAGACTAGAAGGGGAAAAAAATCTTCAGGGCACTGCCAATTCTGAGCTGTCACCTCCAGCATCTTGTCTCTTTCTCATGATGGCAGATGAAAGGAAATGAGAGGGAACAATAGAACAGGAAGGGAGGGAGGAACAAGAGACTGAAAATCGCAAATCTGGAAGCTTCCTTAACACCGCTGAAACCTTTGTCCACAATTAGACATCACTATTTTCAGCATTCCTATCCCAGATCTCCTTCCCAATTAAATTGGCTGCATGTGTCAACGAGTTTCTATAGAAACATGTTTCCGCCTCTTGACAAAGCTGTAGGGACCTACCTATAAATGTAGTATCTAAATCTCTTCCTTTTCATTGTGCAACTTATGACCTTTAGGGAAATTTGCAACGTTCATTATCCATTTCGTTGAAAACAGGAGTCATATCTAATTCTTGAAACATTTTTGGAAGCTAAAGAAATACAGTCTGGCTTAATTTGCAAGATAATTGTGTTGACTCTCCAAGTAATAACGTACCACGGAGAACAGGAGACAAGGGGTTAGTAGGAGTTTAGGGCATATTCTATCAGAGTCCATGTATGATCTTGGGAAGTTGCTGGTGTTTTTAGTTTTCCAAGGACAGATTGGACTCTAGGTATCTTTTAGCAATATGACTCATTAGTCACAGGGAACATCTTTGGCCCTGATGGCTCACAGTGTTATTATGGACCCAACACAATTTTCACAACATTTCTTCATTTCATGAGAGAGTCTCAGGCTGCAGAAATGATGGGCATTCACTCTTCCTTCTCAACCTATGAAATGTTGGAGCGTGTGAGTGTTTCCTTTCATTTCCTTGAAGAAAGGGGCTATTGTGTGGTTTCATGGCATTTCCATAGATGGGATTAGCCTCCTCATCACAATAAACTCAGACAACATTAAAATGAATAACTATGGCCAATCCTGGTGTCTGAGTGATTCCCTGGGCCCAGCACAGGGACCAACTTTCCAGAGCCCTGAAGACAAGGGGTAGCACCCCGAAATATGGACTCATTTTCCATTCTACCTTCATTGGTCGAGCAGTTGCCAAGAACAAAGGCCGCATCTCCCGATACCTGGCAAACAAATGCAGTATTGCCTCACGAACTGATTGCTTCTCTGAGGTACCTACCCGTGTATTTGGGGAGAAGCTTCGAGAACAAGTTGAGGAGCAGCTGTCCTTCTATGAGACTGGAGAGATTCCACGAAAGAATCTGGATGTCATGAAGGCGGCAATGGTTCAGGCAGAGGAAGCGGCTGCTGAGATTACTAGGAAGAAACAGAAGAAGAAACGCTTGAAGAAGGAAAAGAAAAGACTGGCTGCGATTGCCCTGGTGTCTTCAGAAAACAGCAGTAGGACCCCGGAGGAATGTGAGGAGACAAGTGAAAGACCCAAAAAGAAGAAAAAGCAGAAACCCCAGGAGGCTCCTCCGGAGAATGGAATGGAAGACCCATCTGTATCCTCCAAACCCCCCAAAAAGAAATCTTTCTCCAAGGAGGAGCTGGTTAGCGATCTTGAAGAGACAGCTGGCAGTGGAAGTCTTACCACGAGGAAGAAATCTTTCCCCAAAGAGGAACCAGATAGTGACCCTGAAGAGTCAGGAAACAAGAGGGTTCCCAAGAAAAAGAGGAAATTCTCTTCCAGGGAGGAGCCTCTCAGCAGTGGACCTGAAGAGGCTGCTGCCAGCAAGAACAGCAGCTCCAAGGAAAAGAAAAAGCTCCGAAAGCTGCCCCAGGAAAATGAGAACGGACATTTCCCTCGTAGGGCATAACTTACAGAGATATTTCCCAACCCATCCCCTATAGCCCAATAAAAATAAAAACAAATTCACAAGTGAAAAAAAAAATGAGTAGCTAGAACACACACACACACACACACACACACACACACACACACACACCGCTGGAGTTAATGAAGTGGTGGGGGCGTTTCCCTATCTTTTTAATTCTTGAGCATCTTAGGGATCAAGATTTGGCATGTGACTCTGGGTATTTCTATTAGTATATGGTGAACTGGGGAAATTAAACACGATTTGGAAACAGAACTTATATAACACATAATTTACATAACTTCTTTTGTGCCAGTAAAAGAGATTGTGTTCAGATGCAACTGGGCCCTTGAAAAAGCCATCGAGCTACTTCTCATTTCACGACTCCTTTCTAATAATCCTTTCCAGAGCCCCCAAGGATGGAGAGTTTGGAGGCTGCCTTTAACATCAGGCAACAAGCCACACCCCTGCACCCTTGCCGTGAGAGTCACCATATTTTTCATTTCTTCAACTTGCACTGGCAATCTGTTGTAGCATAATTTACACATTTACACGTTTTAGAGAGCAAGGCACAGTCATTCAACTTAATTCCAAAAAACATAAGCACTGAAGGCCTGCCTCTGCACATTAGTTTTGCAAAGCATATGAACGCCTTTGCTGAAACCCAATGCAAGGCACAGGCTTATTTGGAATCCGTGTCAAGAGGTATCTGCTGTTTGTCATTTCCCACCCAAAGTTCTCTGGAGTGGTCATTTTTAGCCCTATTAGGTTGACCTTTAAATATTGGTCTGGGGTCGGCAAGCCTTGGTCCTGGGTTCAGCCTACCTTCCAGGTCTGTGGGTTCACTAGCATTCTGCAGACACCAGGAATTCTGCTGACGAACTTGCTTCTAAGTGTCAGGGAAGCAGGTTTTACCCAACTCTTCTATGAAGAGTCATTTGACTGATTCATCCTCCCACACTACTGACTATTTCTTTTAAATGGGCTTATAAAGCTCAGTGGAAAACAGAGTTGGTGCCTCTTAGCTGGAGTAAAATCTTTGGAATTGCACAGAATTGGGTGCAAGACTCACCCCTTCCCTTTCTGGCCTGGTGACCTAGAAGGTGAACTTTACCCCTCTGGGACCCCATTTCCATTTCTGTCAACAGAAGGGAAAAGTGTTCACTAAAAATCTTGTGTTAAAGAACTGGTGAGAAAACGTACGGGGAAATAGCATTGGCACAGTGATCCCTCCTTTGATATCCATTCTCTTCCCGTCTCTTTGCCGGTGGGAGGTGGAGCTGTCGCTCAGCAAAGGAAAAGGACAAATCATTTGCAGAACAAAGTGTGCCCCGCATCTCTCAAGAGGAAGGCTCCTCTGAAAGACACTGTTTGTGACCCCCTCTGACAGTCGTCTTGGTATACAGAGTAATTGAGTTTCCCTCCTATTCAATTGGGCTGCTTCCTTAAAAGTAGTGATTAAAACAGATTTACTGGAGGGCAGGATGACATTTATATGGACTAGAGGCATTTTCCTGTTCATTTTGTTTGGGGAGTAACCTTTCAGAAAGGGTAGATTTAATTTAGGGAACATTTCATTAAGCCAGGAATGGATCACTGGAAGGAATACTCTTACAAGGAAAAATGCCACCCTCTCAGAAGGGTGTGCTCAGTTTTAAAAATCTGACAGTTAAGGGAATTGAGGATCTGGGGAGGGAGGGGTATGCTTCTTTGAGTTGGTGGTACTTGGATTTCTTGCCTTTTCTGTCTTGCGTTTGCCCTGCCTTTTTTGGTTTTAAATAATCAGTGACGCAGGAATGCCCATTCACTACTGCTGAAAATTGTTGGTGAAGTCGAAATAAATAGAGTCATATAAATGCAGACACTTTAGGTGCTAATCTGTATGTTGAATTTGTTCAAAGAGTGATCAATCTTTCCCCTGACCACCAAAGTCCACCTTCAGTTATTAGAGCTATTTGGAGATCTTTTAGGATGGCTGTATGTCAACTCTTTCTTAGCCAGAAAGTTGAATGTCCAGCAGAAAACATCAAGGAACAGGGTGGACTTCATTAGTTTGGAAAACACAGTAGCCTAGGGGAATAACACACATTTACACAAAAGCAGCATTTATTCACCGAATCTTTCCTTCTTGACCCTAATAGAACAGAACACAAAGGTGTTTTTCAAAGACCTTTGGGTGGTCTTTGGCAAATCTTTTGGTGCGAGGAGGTTTTTATGTTGTTCTCGTTGTGTTGTTGTTTTTGCCCCTTTGAGCGGTTTTCTCGCTGCCTCTCCTGGTTCTTCAGTCGCGTATTCTCTATGGCTCTCATGGCAAAATCTCAAAAAGAGAAACCATTTGAAACCAGGTTCCCAAACATCTCTTCTGTTCTTGAACTCAAAGTGTCTGTCCAAATACCAAGAGCACCATCCACCTTCTCCCTTTGGCATAGTACCAAGCCCAATACTATGAAGTCCTTGAAGATGCACTAATTCAATCACGTTTAGAATCTAGTGCAAACTGACTTAAGTTTTATGCAAAAATCTAGTATCACCCTTGTTTCCATGAAATTTTCCCTGGACTAGAAAGACTTCAGCAACTTGTAATAACCTATAAAGGAAAAGAAGAATCTGAAAAAAATATATAGATAGATACATAGATAGATAGATACATAGATAGATAGATACATAGACAGATAGATATTGATACTGAGCAGGACCCTGTGGGGCTTTTGGGCACAAAAGCCTTTCTGTGTTCCTCATTTCTTGATTATAGGAAATAGTCTTCATTCAGCCTCCACGACCTTCCCCGAGTTCCAAGGGGCAGGTTCAAACAGATGCTAATTAGAGAAGGGAGGGTATTGGAGACAAGGGAAGGACAGTCAAAAAACAATTGCGCAGGCTTGGGGCAGAGTCCTGTTTCCCCCTCAAGGGGTATGCATAACAATATCTTGAGCTGTTTTGCAGATACTGAAACCCGAACCAGGTGGGAGAAGTTAACTGTCTGCTGCCCACAAGCACTGAACCACAGACCACTGGGAACCAGAAGGTTGACGATGCTGACTCCCACTTACCTCACCACCAACTAATCAGAAGATTGTCCACGAGCTGATCATGCCCTTTCTGAACCATTACTATAAAACTCCTCACTACCCCCTCCAGGTTAGGACACACAGTTTTGAGGGTGTTAGCCTGCTGTGGTCCCCTTTGCCTGGCAAAGCAATAAAGCTATTCTTGTCTACTTCACCCAAAACTGTCTCTAAGATTTAATTTGGTGTCGGGGTACAGAGACTATCTACAGATAGTTAGATAGATAACTGAATCACTTTGATGTACACCTGAAGCTAACACATTGTAAATTAACTATGATTCATTTTGAAAGAAAAAATAGCTTTTCTAACAACATAGTCTACTATGTATGATAATGCCACAATTTTGTGGCATTCATTGATCAGAAAACATTCTGGAGGTAAGTTTTGAAATTTCTTGATGAATTAAAATATTTTTAAAATTAATCTATTGCTTGATGTACGTTTAAAAATTATTTCAGGCAAAAGTTACCATTTTTTTGTCATCTTTCTAATTTGCAGACATTTGTAAAAACCTTGCAACAGAGAGGATGCTGTGAGACAAGCACTCTTATATGCTTGTTGCAGGAGGGTAAATTGGTATAATTTTTATGAAAGGCAATTTGCCAATATGCATCAGGAACATTAAATATGCTGGTACCCTTTGACCTTGTAATTCTATTTCCAGGAATCCATTCTAAGAAAGTAATCCAACATAGCCATTTTCTATGAATTGTTTTATTTAAGCATTACTGCAATTATGAAGAAAAAAAGGGAAACTACAAAATGCCCCCAAACAGGCCAAAGATTAGCTAAAGTATTATATATAAATATTAGATTATATAAATGAGGAAATTTTAGCAATATAATGAAATATTTATTGATGAGATTAAGAGCAAAATGCAGTGAACTCAACTCTATAAAATGTACATGCACAGAAGACAATGCAAATAAATCATGCCAAAATATTTATTATTGGTTATTGTTTTGGACCATTTTTCCTTCTTACTTTATCATTTTTGTATTATAAGCATGTAAAATAATTAAAAACATTATAAGCAGTAATCATAATTTGGCCAAAATTGTGTGTGTGCGCTTGTGTGTTTAGATGAAGAAATTTATTTTAGAAAAAATATGTCTAGCAAGAAAGATGAAACAAAGAAATAGTTGGGTTAAGTTCACATTTTTCAAACCTACTTGTGCTTCTAAAATAAAATTCTGCCTCTACACACTGGGTTTCTGGAAGCTGACCAAAATCTGCTCAGTAATATTAACTCCACTTAAAAAAGGGAAGAGAACATATTGAACGGCATTCACTTACGGTCTGGGTGCTTGGAGGAGATCAGTTGGTGAGTACCAAAGTGATGACATGCATGTTTCTATTTGCATGTTGAAAATTGACAGATAATTGAAAAGAATCAGCATATGCAATTTCTCAGAGGAAGCAAGCTGAAAAGTCAGAGGAACCTTGCCTACAAAGGCATCCTGTTGCCCAAAGTCTCGTTGCAGAATGTTCTAGAACCATATAACTTTTTAGTTATCATCACATGGATTCCCTGTTTGTTGGGGACCATGAAGACCTTTGCCTGGCTGCCCAGCCAATGCAATAACAGTGTGTATATTCAGAACTGTTCATTTCTCCAATTATGATTGCTGAAAACTTGCAGAGACCTTACACAGGAAATCATCAGAAATCATAATCCATCCTGGTGCGTTTTAGAGTATCCACAGAAATACTCTAGAGAACAGCCTTATCTACTTATTAGGTTTTAAACTAGAAATGGTAGGACTGGCTTTACATTAAACAAATATTTTATATATATATATATATATATATATATATTTTAAAAGAATCATGACCATCTAACAATATTTTAAGGTTGAAGCCATGCACAAAATATACACACTAATAGATTAAAGAATAAAAGCATGTAGAAGTATAAAAGAAATATCAAATTTGTCCCTAATTAAAGAAAAACACAACTACCGAATAGAGATGTTTTGCAGAGGGAACAAGAGATGGTGAAAGTCACAAAGCCAGAAAAATCGGGGAAGAGGCAGAGAGAGAGTTAAAAGAAACTTTACTAACAATAACATGAGATTTTGGTTGTAGCTGTGTAAGTTTAGACCTAAAATACCTATGGGAAACTATAAATCTGAATTTACCACCTCGTTCTGCCCCCAGGGCAGGGGTAAGGGTGCTGAGAAGCAAACAATTTATCCGAGAACCTTGCATGCACGTCTCTTTCCTTTAGTGCTCCAGTCTCCCACAAAATGTATTTATTTAACAAATGTCACCCAAAACAGCTTGGTAGCAGATGAGGTTTATTTAATGGCAGTAAAACAGGTAAAACATTCCCTACATTTTTTGTCTCTGTTTATGTTTCTATCAAAAAAAAAAAAAAAAACTGAGCTAGTTACAGCTCTTTACACACTCAAACAGAACCGTGGCATATATTTGGGAAGTCATGCAAATTTCACTCAGTAACTGGCTAGGAACATACACATCTCTATATTTTCTCAAAGCAATTTATGATTTCTCTACCCAGAGGACAGGAGCATCCAATCCGGATTCAACTTTTTTTTATTTTAGTATTTTTTTTTTCTTTGAGTGCTTTCTCCTTCAAGATTTGCCGTCTCGATCTGGCACCGGTTTTAAGTTCTTTTAAGTCTACTGTTCTCTTCCTATTTTAGCTTTACTATGCTTTGGAGTGCCCTCTCAGTGAGGAAAAAAACCCCACCCGACCTCCCCCCCAGTCCTTTCAGCTGTAACCTTTCTACAAGTAAATGCTAATTGAAAAAGAAAGAACACCACTAATCTTGGAATTTAAATGCATTTAACAAAACCAATCTCACTCTAAATTGTTGTTTCGCCATTCCCTTTTCCCTAACAGATGTCGAGAAACTGCAATTCCTATTAAGAACACTTGACTGTTTACTCAGCACGAGAACTTCCGCCTCAGTCTGTATCAATCTAAACGCGTTTTGAGACGTCAGGACCCCGAAAAGTGCAGACAGTTAGTTGGTTATTTTTAAATGTAATCTTCACATAAAAGCATCACAGCATTTTCCCTTTCACTTTGTCAACCTTTCTCTTTTTTAACGGTGGCATCCAGCATCGGCAGACGAGGGAATTTTTATGACCCGTTCCATTTAAGTTGCTGTTGGCACGAGCAGTGGCTTTGTCATGAGGCGAATGAAATTATTAGTTAAGTTTATGAAGTTGATTGGGAGAAAATGTGCTGTCCAAGATTCTCTAGCCCAAACGCTTAACATCTGAAATGGAGTTGCGTTTTCCTGGTGGTGTGTGCATGTGTGTGGGCGCCCACTGGACACACAGGTCGACAGGGAGGGGGTCCCTGCTAGGTGGGGTCCCTGGTGTGGTACTGGCTGGCAGACGGGGATGAGATGAGCACATGTCCACGTCGGAATCTAGAACACCCTCACACTCACTTGGCCTTATCCTCCAAGAGTCTTATCGTATTTGTCATTTGTTTAAAAGCACTTGCTTAGCACTTGGCATGTAACATACATATACTGCACGCGCGAGCTGCGTGATTTTGCAGCTCTGTGTTTGCACTGGGTTGTAGGGGCCCTTGTCATCTTGCCAGCACCAAGCTGCACGATTTGGAAAGTTATATTTTCAGAATTCTTGGCATTTTGACATGTTTTCCCTTTTCAGCTCACTGTCCCTTTGATTAAACTTATTAAGAATAGAAGAAAAATAAAAGAGATAAGGAAATAGTATCAAGTCAGACATGGAAAAAAAATTCCTTGTTTGGAATGTAACTGGGACGTGTAGTTTTTGGTTCCCTGATAGTAAATCGACTCAGGCAGTCAAGTGCTCTGATGTATCACCTTGACTTTGTATAGCAACTGATGATACAGCTCTTATTTGCTCCATTTTATAGGTGAGAAAACTGAGGATCTGAAAGGGTGATTTGACCTCAAAGCTGGTCTGTAAAAGAGGCCAGACTAGTACTAAAGCTTATATATATATACTCTTATCCAGATCCTGCAGGTTGCTGGCATTTTTCCTTTTTGAATTTCCTTTTAAAACTCTTAAGAGACATTTAAACATATATGTAAAGTCTCTCACTACATGGTAAGCTCCTGAAGGGCAGAATTTGTCCTGATTTAATATGGTATAATCCCCAGAGCTTGCACACTCCACCTGGTCATGTATTAGCAGTCAAATGATGAATTAAGGAACCAACAAATACATTAATTGCTAGAGTTGCAGTCACATCTGCACCTTAGGTATAACTTTCCAGTAGAAATTGACTTTTCTAGCCTGAAGTTAAAAAAAAAAAGGAAACATTCTGGGCACTGGGTCCTGGCCCCCAGGTCAATTGGCATGTGTGGTTCAGGTTGAAAACTGTTTCCCTCACTTGTTCTCACAGATTTCCATGCTTTGGACTTCAGTGTGTGTCTGAGATTCTTTGGGTGAAAACAGGGTTGAACTTGGAGACAGGCATCCCAGCCCAGTGGACAGTCCTGGACTCTGGAATCAGGCGGGCCTGGTGCTGGACTCACCTCTCAAGCAGCTTCAGGAAAATGATCTTGTCTAAGACCCAATGTCCTCCTGCTGACGATGACAAGTATCAGTCTTCCCCGCAGGGTGTCTGCCAGGACTGAGTAAGGGAAGTGCGGAGATGTGGTGACTTGTAACTGTACAGTCAGCTTCAGTTTATGTTAGTAAAAATTATAAACTTGAAGATCCGAACAGCAAAGGGCAGGGGTTATAACGTTTAGTCTTAAGCGTGTCCCGTCTCCTAATTTTCTCCTGTTTCCTATTTGTTTTCCATTTCTTTGTCTTTCTGTTGCTTCCCTGCCTCCGTCTCTTTCTGCTTTGCTTCTCTTTTCCTGACTCCTGCTCTCTCTCCATCTTCTGTTTCCTCCCTTTTCTCACTTCCCACTTTTTCTAGGTCTCATTTTTCCCCTCCCTTATCTGTAAACCCTGTTCCCAGGCTCTGTTTGTACCTCAATTAGGAGTAGCAGGGAGGAGGGTGCCCAGAGGTGGGCAGTGGGAGGCATCAATCATGGCTCCTGCTGTGGGTGTTTCCATGGGGACAGTCTGGGTTGGGGACTCTCTCCAGGGCAGGATGCTAACCGGATTTTCTGTACTCCAGACACTTAGACTCTCAGAATCCCTCAGCGCCGGCTGAGAGGTAAGGCCCTACGTCTATCTGGAGAATCCGGGGGAGAAATCCAGCTCTGGTGTTCTCTCTGAGTGTGTCTTCCTCTTGTGCTCTTGGACCTTCTTGGATAGTAGGTGACAACAGGAGGAAGTGAATAAAGAGAGGGGGGAAGAGGGGAGATGCTAAGACTTAAAAATCTTAAAATAATTTAGTCCAATTTCTTTTATGCAGGAAGAAACTGAATCTCAGAGAGTTCAAGAGACTTTTCCAAGCTCACAGAGAAGGAAACAAGGAGGAAAATTGAAACCCAGGTCTCTTGACACTCAGATTTCTCTCCATTCTTCCTCCTATTTCCTAGAAAGTGGACAAGGGAGGGGGTGGGGTAAGAAGGCAAGAAGGAAGGAGAGCACAGCTGAGGATCTGGTGAGGTTTGGCCTTGCCAGGCAGTCCACAGGCTGAGCTACACACACTTGATTTGAAATCAAATGGCTGATTCCTTGAGGAAGACTTTGACCCCTTGATTCCTTTTCCTTTATCAACCCAGCAGCACTTCCCTCCCTTCCTCCTGTAGAAGATCCAGGCTCAAATCCCTCTGACATCTGTGGACACCTGTCTTGTCCCCTGCACTGTGTAAGCAGTGGATAAAGCAGTTCTCCAAATCAGCATTTGAGTTACCTTTTACTGCCCCATTTTATAGATGGGAAAACTGAACCAGCAGCTTCCTTTCAGGGTCTTCATCAGATCCACTTTTGTCTGAATCTTTTCCTTCCTCCCTCCCCCCTTCCTTCCTTCCTTCCTTCCTTCCTTCCTTCCTTCCTTCCTTCCTTCCTTCCTTCCTTCCTTCCTTTCTTCTTTCTTTCTTTCTTTCTTTCTTTCTTTCTTTCTTTCTTTCTTTCTTTCTTTTCTTCCCTTCACCACTTTCTACATTTTTGTCACTCTGTAATAGCCCTAAAGTTCAGCCTTCTCATTTGTCCATGGCAATAAGGAAGCTGATGGTGCAGGAATAAAGGGGTCTGAGTGGGAACTCCTATAGGAAGGCATCCAGTCCCTGCTAGAGAATCTGACCCCTCAGGAAGCAGAAGCAAATGAAAAGGCACACATTAGCACCTGTGATACTTCAGTCTGGAGCTTGGTTCTGAAGGTGCGTGAACAGAGTAGATGAAGAAAGATTCAAGAATCTTCCTACATATGGAATTTCATTCTTTACATTCAGGAGAATCCAACAGAGTCCCCACTAGGATTGAGTCATGCTTCTTGGTTTTGAAACTGTCAGAATGTTTCAGAAAACAACACAAAAACTATGATTGGTGGGTGCAGAAACAGGGAATTTCTTAATGAGGCAGAAACAATGGCTGGAGAGCAAGTTCTAGACCCACAGAGAGTTCACATTCCCCACGCATCCCCGGCTCTTCCTGTGTGGCTGGCCCATTGGTCCCCACGTGGAATAGCCAAAGGGAAAGACACACGCGGGGGGCAGTGCACAGGGAGATACACACTCTATCCAATCCATCTATTCATCTTCCGGGGAGTTTGCAGGAGAAAAGATAAGAAGAATGGATAGGAGGATGAGTTCATTGTTAATAATTTAGATGCTACGTTCTTAGATAGTAATCCACATTGTCCACATCCAGAAGGTAATTGTGCGCCATTTAGAGAGCTTTTGTCGAATTTGGTAAGTGTGAGCATGACAGGTTCTGCCTGCAACCTTGCCTACCATCTACATAGTTGAGAATCCTCGTACAAAAACTCAACCAGACGTTCCAAAGCCACTGGCATTCAGCATGATTCAAAACAAAACAAAGCAGGAGAGTGAGCTCCAGTTGGCTATCACAGCCTCCTTGTCTTCCTTTCCTTGGAGGAAGGAGCCCTGGGTTGAGCCCCACCGCTGTCATAGCCTGAATGCCTGCCTCTCACTTTCCTGCCCTGTGCTTTTCTCCCACCGTTCATCCACCTGGCCTGCCTCTTTCCGGTTCCATACCTTCATGGCCTGTTCCAAACCTGTCTTTCATTAGGAACCTCGGGACCTCTTCAACCCCGGGCCACCTCCCCTCTGCCTGGCATCAGTGGAATCTCCTTTCTTGTGCTGACTTCTTCCCCAAATTCACAGCTCTGTCTCCCCAGGTCCACTCTTTCCAACAATCTTTAGGGCTCCTGATGACACAATAGGACACTTCTGCGATTCTCATGTGCTGGGCACGTGAATTCATACAGACGTTAGTGAATATGCACAAGCCGCAGCCTTGGAGGGTCTGATCAAGGCTCATTCACTGCAGATCTGTGCCTCGTAGAGGTGGCTCAGTGCTCTCTGCTCTGTGCTTTGGAACCACGGGGTTGAGGTTGGAATTCTGGCTGGGCCAACTCCTGATGTGCCCTTGGGCCGACTCAGTAAATTCTCTGTGCCTCGGTTTCCTCATCCATCACATGGAGAGGTTAATGCTGCCTGTCTCCCAGGGTACTATGAGGATTAAATGAGTTAATGCATGGACATGACCAGGACTTGACCAGGACTTGGTATCATTAGTGGTCAATATAGGTTAGCCCTGAAATGTACAGGATATAAACAAGGAGGCTCAGAGAGACTCCCATCCAGTCCCTGCCAATGCAGATGGAAAAATGCACATTCAGAGAGGCTGAGAACCCCACGTCCATATGGCCAGCTAGTGATGGGAGCCCAGCCGAGACCTCTGACTCTTTGTGACATTGAACATTACTGTGAGTGTGTGTGTGTGTGTGTGTGTGTGTGTGTGTGTGAGAGAGAGAGAGAGGGTAGGATAAAAGGATGGGGAGCAAAGGCAACACCAGCCTGTTTCCAAATCTGAGCAGATTTCTAATTAGGATAACATTCAACTATTCTTATGAGAAAATATAAGGAAGGAGGAACTCATCACCGGGACTGCTTAGAAGTACACGATGGCAGAAAGTAATCAAGCTTCCTTGAACCTCTGCAACTGGTTGGCTCAGAATCTGGCACAGTTATCTTTGTTTCCCTAACTTTTCCCGAAGCCTTTAGCAATCGCTAACAATCCTATTTACTCTGTGTACCAGACAAACACAGTTACTGTCGCCATCTCACTATTTTTATCTAATATTGAAATTGCTCTTCCTAAGAACAGCCCTGAATATATTATGATATCTGCTGAATAAATGATGTGCATAATATACTGTGCAGAGATGGTATTTATGAAGCCAGGCTCTAGCCGAAATGAAGGAATCCTTCAGTTCTCGTTTGAAAGGAAATTCAATCGGATACATTTTCAAGAAAGCAAAGTCATGCTTTTTTTTTTTTAATCCTTGCAAACTTTTGGATTCAAGGCCCATTTCTTCATATTCCCACGTGGGATAGACTGTCCTGCAATTTCTAGCATACTTTTCCTGCAGAAATTGAGGCTGTCTTCCTGTTCTTAGATGAGGAATATCCCATTAATAACATCATTACCATTGCTTTTATGTATAATAATACATCAAACACATTTAATAGTGCTTGAGACATTACAAGTCGTTCTCTCAACAGGCCTCTGAGTAAAAGGGGTGTTAAAAGATTCGCATTTTGCAGAGGAGAATGCTGGTCTGTACCACGGGAGGGCTACAGAGCAATCGCTGTTCCCTCAGCAGCTTTGCCAGCTGTATGAAGCGTTTACTATTCACAATGTCATTTTGTTTTGCATTTTATGTTTTGTGCAGAGAGACGGTAGCACTGCTGTTATTAATGATAACACTCTTTGCTTATTACAGCAGGTTAGAAAACACCACCATCTCGAGTGACACAGGTGAACTGAGATCAGGAGAGGAAGAGTGGGTAATTTGTGCACAATCCCATGGATAATAAATGCCGAATTGGGTTCAGACCAGGATTTCTGCTTCTGAAAGCAAGGCCGTCAAGAGGTCTTTACCAGGACATGCTGCCTTCCTCCTGGGGCCTGGATCCTTGTGGTTCTGAATCCAGAAACAAAATTCAGCCAACTTTGTTTTCATGGAATGGAAAGTCAAGAAGTCAAGTCCGTGGGTAAGAAGTGCTGGTCCCTATGTCTGCATATTCTTCACCGTGTGAATTTGTCTCTACATTCTAGCTCTCCTAAAAGAGAGCAAAAGTTATCTCACAGTTGGAGCAAAAGCAACAGAACAACAAAACCCTCGGGGATTTCCTCAGTGAATGCCTTCTCTTTTCAGCTGAGGAAAGTGATTTTGCTGATGAAGTTTGGAAAGCTGAAGCAGCTTTCCAGAACCATGAAGCTAATGAACGGTAAACTGAAGACCAAGACTAGGGTTTCTTAAGTGGATCCTTCCATGAGGTCATGAGGCTGCTTCTCGGCTGGTCTTCAGCCCTTTAAGAAAACGTTTCCCAACCAAGTAATCATGGATCTTACCTGCTGGATCTATTAGCCTCCCCAGATCCCAATCCTGTCCCCCCAGATCCTGGATCACCCAGGTGAAAGGTTAGCAAAGTGGGGTAAAAACTCTTCCTTTTTCTACATCCCACAGCCTGCTCACAGACACATGCTTCAGAGAAGCGTCCCTCAAGAAAAGAGTCCTTTGGGTAGGCACAGGGGGTAGATACCTAGGAAGGTCAAACGAGTTTGGGAAAATTCTGGCTTAAACAGTTTCTCTGTATTAGGATTTTCCCACCCATTTAAGGGGCTAATGTGCATGATAAACGTCCAGAAGTGTCAAGACGTGAAGTGCTTCTCAACTTTTTTGCCTAGAGAATCATTATTTTCCCCAAGAATATCTTGTTCAGCTCAAGGTTCTTGGATCATACTTTGGGTAATGATGCTTTAGACCAGTGATCAGCAAACTATGGTCCACAGAGCAAATCTGGCCAGGTGCCTGTTTTGCAAATAAAGTTTTATTGGAACACAGACATGCTTGTTTGTTGACATAGTCTTAGTGGGTGATTTTGCACTCCAAGAGCAGAATTAAGTAGTTGCAACAGACACAGTATGGTAGGCAAAGTCACACCTATTTGCTAACTGATCCTTTACAGATAAAACACGTATAACCCCTTAGAGAATGCTACAATGGGATCCTTTTTCCTTTTTATTACAAACTTAGAGCCTCAGTATTAATCATCACAAGTGTTAGGGCCAGAACATTTTTCTCCCTTCTTAATGGTATAATGGGACTTAGCCATTGAGATGGTCATTATGGACACATTTTTAGAGTTATAACTGAGAGCCCATCTAATTTTCCATTCATGGGTAAGTTTCCTAAGACCTAGCATGTAAATGTGACAGCCCTGAGATCGTGAAGATGGACATTTATAAGCCTGGGTAGTTACATCTGCTGCATGACAATCTCTTTCACTTGAGACTGAGTAGAAGAAATTGGGATGGAGTTGTTGCATCTCTATGGCAAAGTACATCCTGATTGGATGTCCATTCTAAGCTTCCCAGCGAAGAGGAACAACAGCTGAGCTGCCACCTGTCCTGTGCCAATGGTTACAGGCACGCCAACTTTGTGTTTTGCTATAGGCTTAAATTTATCTTTAAATTCTTTAATTTTTTTTCTTTGTTGCAGATTGGCTTCCGGTGAACTGAATATTTAAAAGATATTACAGGGAGAAACAACACGGTTGGCTGATTGTTTCTTCCCAAAATGGATGAGATGATGAATGAATGCTTCCATTTACATAAACAATCAGCTGAAAGAGCCTCGCCAAATGTGAGCATTTATATTTGATGACATCCTGATTGTAACCATAAATAACAATATTTTCATTGTTGGGTAATAAACATCATTACCCAGTGTGTTTTAGGTAAGTGGGCACTTAACAGGGTAAGGAAGAGATGATAAGGAAGATTAAGGTGAGCACTCAGCAATATGGGAAGAGATAGCCTTGCAAATTTCAGGTGTGTAATAAATATCTCTGCCATGGGCCCACTGGTAAATAAGATGAGGTTTTTGACTCATACCAGGTTAACCCATGCAAAAGAAACGAATCAAAGCAGAAAAATGATTTCACTCAACCCCCAAGCTTGTGTTGAGGGACCAAATATGCCAAGCTCTGTCCTTGAGCTGTGGTCTGGTTGGATGACAAGAACACACCCAGACAGCCGGTGACAGCGTCATGTGATAAAAGCATCAAAGCAAAGAACCCATGTTTCAATGAGTCTCTTTCCTTGTAGACACTCTAAAGTCCTGTGATCCTGATTTTATTGTCCTATTCTTTTGATTTGTTTTGTCTTCTGGTTATTTTTAAATTTTTGGTTTTTCGTTTTGAATTCTTTTATTGAGGTCTGACCTACCTCCAGAAGGCTCATTAAACTTTGGTTCCTAGGTTGATGAATTTTTACATTACCTCCATCAAGACACAGAGTATTGCAGCACCCGACAAGTGGAGTCTTTACTTATAAATGGGAATTATTGAATTAAACAAATATTTTAAACTCAAGAGCAGTGTACATTCTAAATAAACACAGGGAAAAAATATCATAGAGATAAAAGAAAAAAATACTTTGGAAAAAGATGACAAAGAATGCAAGTTCCCCAATGGTCACAAGCACAGGTTTCAGCACAGACAAACCTGAGTAGGAATCCAGCATTGCCATTTACAAGCTGTGCATTTCTAGAAAAATTATCGTACCTCTTTGAGACTCAGATTCCTCTTCTGCAAAATGCAGATGACAACACCCAAATGTGAGGCTGAGAGTGACCTTTGTGCAGTAGCTGTGGTGGCACAGGTGGAATAGGACACCCAGTACCTCGCCCACGTGAGAGTTAATGTGAGCTGATATTGTAGTATAATGACAGCAATGATGCAAAGACCACACTTTCAGCAAGTCAACAGTTTGTGTAACCCCCAAATAATGGATTTACTTGTCAAAAGAAATAAAATTCATAAAGGAAGAGGGACACGCTGGTGATGGATGATCATACATTGTGAAGTAAAAATGTGATACGGAGACAATTTAAGAAATCTGGGTTTTGTAGATGGTAGATGCCCATCTTGATGTTTCTCATTCCATAGCTTCTGTGCTCTTTGTCACCTGAGCCTTCTCATTCACTGGGAATAATGGATCTGCCTCTTGACAGGTTGACCCAAGAATGTGATGTTTCAACTGGTTTTTGAACAGGGATAGGAGATTCTAGACTCAGAGGATTTTCTCTTTGTCTCTTTGAATCTCATCATAGATTACTTTCTTGTGATGGGTAATTTTATGTGTCGATTTGGCTGGGCCAAAGTGCTCAGATATTTGGTTACACATGATTCTGGATGCTTCAATGAGGGTGTGTTTTTGGATGAGATTGACATATAAATCAATAGACTTTGAGTAAAGCAGATTGCCCTCCATCCAATCAGTTGAAGGCCTTAACAGAATGAAGCCTGACCTTCCCTGAGAACGAAGAAGACGGAGCTCTGCCATCAGATGGCCTTTGGATTGGAATTGCAACTATTCCTTGGGTCTCCAGCCTGCCAAGCAACCCTGCAGATTTTGGACTTATCAAACCTCTACAACTGAATGAGCCACTTCCTTAAAATAAATCTTGCTCTCTCTCTAAATATATGCAATATTCTGTTTGTTTCTCTGGAGAACCCTGATTAATGCACCCCACAAAAAAGAAGACGGTCCAGTTTTGGTGGGGTTCATGATGCTAGTCAACCAACAATTTCTTTAAGAGCAAAAAATGGTCTTTGAAATCCTGAATTGTGGTATGGGTGCTTCCTAATGTTTTGACAGCCATGGGTGTTGTAGCCTCTCTGAGCCTTGCTTTCCCCATTGTTGTAGGGAGGCTGTGAAATCTATGCAGTAGCCTATTTGAGAGAATTAAATGATTTGCCATATTGCACCCTAGTTGATGGTAAACACTGACCAAATGTTGACTCCTCTTCCTTCTTCGTTTTGAAAGCAGACTACTGGAAGAAAATCTCTGCTCTTTCTCCCATCTTTGCAAACTCCAGAACATTCTCCCCAACAAAGCATGCCAACAAAGAGAGGGGTGGTGAGACGAGTGGATGAAACACCAATTCTTTTTTCTTCCTTTAATTAAAATTTATCTGTATGGATAAAGGTCATCAGAAATTGGCCAAACATTTGATGGCTAAAGAAGGAATTATAATTTGGAAAAAGAAAATTCAATAAGAGAAGAGAAAACAAAATAGGTTCTCTGGTTCTAGAGATATATAGATTTTTTGTTTTCCACATTAATGCCTTGATGTGTCTGCGTCTAACCAGCATTCGGCTGTCTTACAACTGGTGCAACTATTTTGTCAAAAGTGGTAGGGTTGGTTTTTTTTTTTTTTTAATCTTTGAAAAAAAGTTAGTTTATAGTTTATTAGCTTAGATTACTGGAAATCGCTCCCATGGGCTTTTTAACTGCAACAAGAACTCAGAAAAGTGAGTCCTTAAGACCAATCTGAAAGATTTAAAAACGTTAATAACTATCATCGAACCAGCAGGAGGAAAAATAGACTGTCTTTTTTTCTCCCTCTGCATTCAGGATCAAGTTTTTGTATTTTCCCCACAAACGGCCTGAACTTGATTTTTCTGTTCTTTTCTCCTGCAACACAAATGGCTATTTTCTGTAACAATGATAATTATATAGCACCTAAGAGCTTAAAAACGCACTCACTTGCACGCTCTCTATTAACGGACTCTTAGCTCACTCCAGAAAAAAATAAGATTATTTGTTGATTATCTGGTTTTTAGTTGAAGGAACTGAAACTCTGGGAGGATAGCTAGTGTAACCAAATTGAGGTGACCACAGTGGCTGAGGAGGGTCTAGAAACTGAGGTTAGTTTGGGTACTAAGCCTCCGAGCTTTCTTGTGATAACAAGCTGTATGTCCAAATTATACAAATTTAACAACCAAATTGAGGACCATATCCTGTCCATTGTCTAGGTCCCCCTCGCCTTCCTCATCCCTCCCCATCTTTGAAGATACATCCAGGTCTGTCTAGATCATCATCATCCAAGATTCATTCCTCCCTAAGCCAAAAATTACCTGTTGAGTGCCTCCAAAGGGCCACAGGTAAAGACAGCAGAATGCGCATCTCCTGTTTGGAGTTTAAGTCCTTTCTCTGACATGTAAATAGCTGTGTGATCTTGCCTAACTTGCTTCTTGTCTCTAACATCAATCTTTCTATCTTTAAATGGGAAGACCAATATCCAACTGGCAGCATGATTGTAATTATTATGTGAAACAGTATTTGCACATATACAAGGAAAATAGTTAAGCATATGATAGGTTCTTCATAAATGTTGGCTTTATTTCCCCTCCTCCCTGGAATGAGTTAACCTTACTCAACATATTGACATGGATTGACACATACGGACAATGTGAGGTCTGCTGATGCAGAGGTTGCCAGCTCTGCCACCCACCCACTTCCTGAGCACACAGCTAGATCACACTAACCAGCCTCCCTCACATTAGGCATTGACACTTGCCTTCTTGCACAACCGACCATGCTTTGTTCCCCTCTGGTTTGATGAAGAAAAGCATGGCAAACTTGAAAGCCTCTCTTTCTTTCAGGGACGCACATGTTAAAATGAACTTAAGCAAGAAATAAACTTCAAAGTGTTAAATTACTAGAAGTTGAGGGTTTAGCTATTTTAGTGGCCAGTGTTAACCTTATCCAGTACTTATCCACACAATAGTTTTTAATTCATTTACAAATAGATCAGACGTACACTGACACAAAGACACACCTACACCAACACACACACACACACACCAACGCATATACACATAATAGCAACACACATAGACACATACCTACACACCAGAAATTTAGCATTTTATGGACACAATGAATGTTTTATTGGCTTAATATTTGAGTTCTCACCTTATTTTTCTTGGCCTTACCTGTACAACTTAAAGAATACTATTAAGAATTTTAAAATTTATATTGGAATTTATATTTAAAATTTATATTTGAGGGACTTTTAGAGGCCAATATAGAATCCCCCTTCCATAGCTGTCTTACAGATCACCATCTACTGCTTGAACCTCTCCCGTGACATGGTGCCCACTGCTTCCCGTGGAAACTGGTGGCCAGACAACTCTAGGCGTTGCAATGTTGTGTTTCATATGAAGGTCAGAGCTACCTTCTCTAATATCTATCTGTTCCCCATGGCTCCACCACCTGAGAAACAAAGAAGCAACCTATTTGATTTTCTATAGGAGAGCCCCTTAAGTAATTGAAAATACAGCCAGTTTTGCTGTAACTCTTGTTTTTGAAAACACACATTTGTGATTGATATATTAAGGAATGATTTAAACATTATGCAAAATTTGCATTTGATTATGTGTCATTTTCACTTCAGAAAACACTAGTGAAAGCAAAAACCTGCACCCATGTGGATGGAGTCATGTGGAAGTGCACAGATTACACACGTGTGCACCCCTCAAACACCCATCCACCACCCCAGTCTACCGCGTGGATTATGATTCACACTAGTGATACAACTTTTCCTCTGATTTCAGAAAACCCTCCTTCCACCATTTTGCAATAACTCACAAACTTCCACCCTTCCCATACCCACTTCTATAAGCAACTTTGAGACTTTTTCTGGGTAAAGTACCATATTTAGTGCCATATTCATATATTTTTCGTAACCACTGAATATATATTACCTTTTCTATCCACTCTTATCTTTTTCTTTTTTTCAACATGCCACTGGTGAAGTGTTTGAATGTTGATCCCCAGCCTAATTTTCCCCATAATTCTGTGGGTTTTATTGCACAATTTTGCATAATGGGTGATTTTTAGGGATACATATATCACATGTTAGCGGAACTGGTTGCAGAATTTGTATCTTCCTTTAGTCTGTTAATAGAATGGGGAGTATTTGTCATTAAGGTACATCTCCACATTCTCTCAGTAAAAAGGTATTGTATGCCAAGCCTGTCCTGATGCTGGCCACCCAACAATGAATAAACACATGTAGTCCCTGCATGTCTTAGAGATCATAAATTCTAGGTCTACCGACCTCCTAATTCTCCTGGGAGGGAGAATGAATTGGCAAAAAAAAAGGATACCAATTAAATGGCGTAATTTCTGATTAGCTAATTCAGCCACTAAAAACAGGAAAAAGGAATGAATTAATATTTGGTGGGCCACCTATGCCAGAGTCTATGCCAAGCATTTGTAAGAGCATTAGGAAAACCCAACCCCACTTCAACCTCTCAGATAAGCATTACATCTGCCATTTGGGAAGTGAGGTAGTGAAGAGTTTTAGTGCCTTCTCAAGAGCTAGGCATCAAGTCTAGTTCAGCTCTGACACAAATTCTTGTGCCTTTTCCAATATGCCGTGTTTCTTCTGCTGTGCTTTCTTGTCTGCCCAATGTCTACTCTACTGAATTAAGGACCCACTCTGTTCTTGGTACTGAGAATTCTTTACAAGGTGTCCACAAAGCAGCCAGAGAGGTGAAAATTGGAACTGCCAAATAAAAGTAGGTGGAATTCATCTGACCAGAAAGGAAGAAAGAGAAAAACAAGTACGCAGATTATTAGCAAACACGCCTTGTCTCCAAACCTAATTTAAAACTAATAAAGTCGCATAATTCATGCAACCATAAAGTCAAATATTTTGTAAAATTGCATCACTTATGGAAGTGATGAACTTCCATCTAGTATCTGAAATGCAAGGGTGATTTCAAAGCTGCATTTCAAGTGGTGCTTGAGGAATCATTATAGGCTGGAAATGGCCGATACAGTGGAGTTGCAGCCATTTGGTGCGGGCATGGAAACTGAAAGCTGGAACTGCAGCCAGAAATGCAGTAAAAAGAGACGATTTATCCTGTTTCCATGACTTGTATTCATCACTACAGACAACCAGGTAATTCAATTATCTTTGGCCTTGGAAGTCTGTCTTGTGGTTTATGTGCCCTTCTCTATCAGGCCCTGCTGTTCAGTCAGACCTGCGGACACTGGTGCTGGGCTTGCGGGTGGGGGGAGAGCCCTGGTGTGCACGTGGACAGGAGGCTGAGAAAAAGAACCTGTGTTATTTACTCTGAAAGTGATGACAATGATCTCATGGTCCAGAATGCATTGTCCCTTGGAGCCCCCGGTATGAATATCATGATTCACTTTTATAGCAGCACATTTTATACAAACTCTTTTGTTGGTGGAGAAAAATGTCTCATCTGACATGATTACAGGGGAAATCTCCTTGTGTTCCTCTTTCTCTTGCCCCTAATAGTCTCGTGCCCATCTATAAGAGTACATAAAATGTGTGGCATGCAGGATGGTAATGAGATAGCAGACTTTTTCTAACATCAGAATTTCAATAAGGAGGGAATTTGCCTCCAAAAGAGGACAGTGACAGTTTCACAAACACTGTCCTTTGTCCTGAGGCACACAAAATCCCCAAATCCCTAAAATATTTCATCTGAAGATAAGATAATTTTGCTCTAGCCTAGGCTGAAAAAGAAAGAAGGGGAAAAAGCCATCTATCAGATGCAGCCAGGAAAGTCCTGTTGCTTAGGGAGAAGGTAGATTAAAGGCCCCTATCTTATCTGTATTTCAATTAAAATCTTATTTTTGGTCCCCAGCAGTGTAACGCATTGAAGTCTTTCCAAGTAAAAAACATCACTTCAGTAGGTGGAAGTTAGAGAAATCTTTAATGGGCATATTCTACATGTGATATGGGCTACTTCTCACGTGTGGGAGAAAGGACAGGACAATATTTTGAAAGAGATGTGAAACTTACAAAGGTGGGAAGGGCAAGGAATGCATTACCCTGGTGAATTCTCTACTGTGGGATCTTTTTTTGTTTTTTTTTTTTCACTGAGCCCCCATTTGAATATTTGCAAACCTGCCCCAAGTAGTTAAAAAAATCACTAAGGGGGCAGGAGGAGAGAAATTCAGGGAGAGGAAATAGGAGCTATTTGAGTATCTTGTGATAATCCTTTTGAGATTCTGAGTTCAGGATCAGGTTTATCTCCAAAAAGCTGGTGAAAAGAAAGAAGCCAGTACTCAGATTTAGAGAATGTTATCCATGTAAGTAATGTTTATGGAAACAGTCTGGTAGAACTCAATGGCTGAGATCTAAGGACCCATGATAAATCATAGACTAAATCAGACATCAAACAATAGATCAATCAATCAATCTATCAAACCATCAGTTGGGACTTCCCTGGTAGGCCAGTTAAGACTCTGCACTTCCACTGTAGGGGGCACAGGTTCTATCCCTGGTCAGGGAACTAAGATCCCATAAGCCATGCAGCACAGCCAAAAAAAAAACCAAAAAAAACCGATCAATCAAACTAAACGTGAAGGGATACAAAACTACGTTCCAAAGTAAAAATAAGGCAAGTGTAAAATGCAGGTTTTAAGTTATCGAGCAGGGAAACACAAATGAGGACTTTCTATGTCCAGGGCACTGTGCTGGGTAATCACAGCGGGGGAATGGGGCAGAGGAAAGGGATGAAGAAGCATGGTCTAGAGTGAAGGGAGGAGGAGTGTGTTCTATTGCTGGCTTTGCTACAGTTAACCAAGACAAAGGTCAGTAAACATTCTCTATAAAAGACTAGATGGTAACTATTTTAGGCTTTGCAAGCCAGCAAAGTGGTCTCTGTCAAGCTACTCCACTCTGCTGCCTAGAGCAGATGCAGTCATAGACGACATGCAAATGAATAGGTGAGGCTGTGTTCCAATAAAACTTTACTTGCAGACTTTGAGGTTGAGTAATTTTCATGTCCTAAGATATCATTCTTCTTTTGACTGTTTTTCAATCATTCAAACATGTAAAAACCACTCGATTCAATGACCATGTAAAAGCAGACAATGGCCAAATGTGGCCTGTCCATGTTAGCTTGCCAACCGCTGATCAAGGTGGTACATGAATACCGGCACAGGGTGATCAGGTTCATTGCTAAAGAAGTGATCCGGAGAATATACGGTCTGAATTGTGAGAGTGCTTTCACTCTTGGTGTTCCGAGAGGCAACATCTACTCCTGTTCAGATAAATTAGCTTATGTGGGAGAAGATGCAGGCAGCTTTAGTTAACGGTTAACTGTTTGGTTAACTAGAAACAGTTATGATAAGCAGCAATGGGCTTATAATAATAGAAGTAGTGAATCATCTTACTGAGCTAACACTTATTGAGCACTTACTCTAGGCTAGGCACACTGTTCTGCATGCATTTCCATCTCCTTAACCCTTATAACAATCAAGCGAGGTGGGTATTATTTCTACCATCACTTTGCAAATGAGGAAACTGAGGCCTGAGGAAGTCAACTAACTTGCCAGAGGGCACAGAGCTGATGAAGGGTGCCTCCAGAACACATTGGGGCATGTGGTTCAGAGATGAGGATGTGGAGAGTGCCACGTAGAAGTACAGATCTGGAGCCCATGAGTCAAATTGTCTGGCCTCCAATCAAGACTCCACCACTTGCCAGCTCCAAGAAAAGCTTCCTAATCTCTCTGAGCCTCAGTTTCCTCATCCATGAAACAGAACAATAATTGTATCTATTTCACAAGCTGAGGTTGAGAAATAAATGAATTTAGGGTTCATAGCTAGTGCCCAATAATGTTGGCTAATGATACCATCGACCAGGAATTATCCTAAGGTTTCTCACGCTTATTTATACACGGTACCATATTACATCCTTTGCTTTGAGCTAATACCATTCTGACTTTGAGAGATTCTTCTAGAGCCATTCTTTGCATCAGGATTTGGCAAAAGGGGCCATGCTCACTCCATCCATAAACATAAAATGTATAATATTTTAAACAGCCCTGGAATGTCCTCAGGCCTTTTCAGACAGCCCTGGTCTATCTCCCAGGAGTCTGCATGCAGTCCCAGACTCCCTTTGGTCTGAAAACCTCAGCCACATCCAGCACTGCTGATAGAATACAGAGTCAGTGGGCTTGAAGGGACCAGGAGGTGGACCCTTCTGCCTCCTGGCCTAGCAGAGGGGACAGCATGCAAATCATTCCCTCCAGCCCTCTGGGCCCACAGCTCCTCCCTCAGGCTTCTCTCACCTTGGGAAAAATCCATAGCATCAGCTCAGCTAAACTCCGTCTGGTTTTATGTGCAAACCCCTAATTATTTTAGGCAATGGAATTCCTAAGTGTCACGGATTTTCGTTTCAGTAATTCTTGGTTTAAAAATCAAGATCAGAACCTACCACCACGTATTCCAAGTGTTCCCATTCCCCAAACTTCAGTGACTGCCTGTGATTGTAGGATAAAGTTCAAATTATTATTATTTTTTTTCTGATATTCAGGGTCTTTCAAGCTCTCATTCATCTACTTATGCAACAGAGGTTTATCAGTTCCTATTACTATCTTTCAAGTATTTTAATAAGCACATGTAAGCATCTCTAAAGTTGGAATGCACCTTAAAATCCCACAGCCTGTACCCATTGCTCTATACCAAAGGCGGTCATGACACAATCATAGGCTGCACGTGTGTGCATGTCAAAAGGCTACTAGCATTGAATCTTGCAGAGCTGCGGAGATAACTGTAACCAAGAGATGCTGGTATAGCACCTTTTTAAACCCCGAGGACTCAAACGGTTGTGGGAAGGTGATAAACCAGCTAGGTTTAGCAACATTCCCGAGGAGTAAAAAATCGGCGGGTTCCACATACTTGCCAAGCGGACTTAATAGCCCAGCATCAATGACCTTAACTCTTTAAAGAAACGCAGCATCACCAACACTCTCGATGGCAGAGAAAACAGTACTGTATGGAGAAAGAAAACCACAGAGTCTAATTGAAAAAGTGATTCAGGAAAGTTGCAATCTGTGAGAAAGTTTTAAGACTACCATAACCATATTCCTTTTCTATCATAACAGCAAATATATGATAAAAATCTGTCTACTTAAGTCTAAAGGTTTTTTTTCCCATAAGTATAAAATAAAATTTCTAAGTAATAAGAAAGCATCGTGCCATTGTTTTATTTTCAATCCTTTCTTTCTTCCTTTCTTTCTTCCTTTCTTCTCTTTCTTTCTTTCTTCTTTCTTTCTTTTTCTTTCTCTCTCTCTTCCTTCCTTCCTTCCTTCCTTTTTTTTTTTTTTTTTTTTTGCGGTACGTGGGTCTCTTACTGCTGTGGCCTCTCCCGCTGCGGAGCACAGGCTCCGCACGCGCAGGCTCAGCGGCCATGGCTCACGGGCCCAGCCACTCCATGGCATGTGGGATCTTCCCGGACCGGGGCATGAGCCCGTGTACCCTGCATCTGCAGGCGGACTCTCAACCACTGCGCCACCGGGGAAGCCCCTTCCTTCCTTTCTTTCTTTCTTTCCTTTTTTTTAGCGGCACATACAATCTTGTTTCATCTTACAATTGATTATATCTTAGCTTCAATAAAATATGGTTATGTGCTGATCATGGTCTAGAGTCAGGGGCACAGATGAACAGAAGTGGTCTTTTCTCTTAAGGACTTACCGTTCGGTATAAAAGGACATCAGTCCCTAGGTCCTCTAGGTACCATCTCTCTGGACTGCCCTTTTCCCTCTTGGTTCATTCCTACTTATCCTTCAGGGTCCAGGTTAAGTAACTCTCTACTGAGATGTTTTCCCAGATAATGTGTCTGCAGAAATAACGTCTTCCTCTTTTGTATGTCTATAATGTTTTTCTCACAGTCATGAGTTCCACAGCCAGAGACCTTGGTTTAAATCCTGGCAGCTCTGCTTGAACAGGACAATTAAGCCTGCTGGACCTCAGTTCCTTCCTGTATGTGGTGCATATGTATCTCATGCTCAGCTTTCATGGCTGTTTTGAGGATTAATTACATTAATGCAGGTAGGGCCCTTAGAAGAAGTTAGCATAAGGTAAGTGGAATTGACCATTTTTCAAGCCACGTTGTCAGCCTTGCTCCCACTGTCATTTGATTCATTGTGATGTGGGTCTGCATGTAGGCTCCATGAGAGCTGTAATGGTGTCTGATGTCAGCCTCATTTCTCTCCCTGCACATAGTACAGCAGTTGGCTCAGAGTAGGGAGTCACTCATTAAGCCCTTCAACAAACATTTATTAAATTAAATACCTGGCATGCATTAGCCACTGTTCTAAGCTCTGGTCCTCGAGAGCTTGAAAAATATTTGTTGAACAAATGAGCTAATGATTATTCACTTTACAAAGAATGAGGTGATACTCAGAAGACAACCAAGCAATCCCTGCTTGGCCAAAGGACAGAATTCTCTAGAAGTCAGCAGCTGAAAACAGTCTGAAAACTCTGGATGCCATTTGTCATGTGTTATTTGTTTGTTTATTTGTTTGGGCTAATCGATACTCTCTTAAAGTTACAGCTGGCTCAGCTGACAACATGGTCTTCTAGACTTCTCTCTGGCTCAGCCTACTTCCTTTAAGGGGCTATTTCTGACTCAGCGAGGGTCATGGGACTCTTTGTGATATAAAGGACCTCCATCTGCAGGAATTTGGGGTCTTAGATTCCAAGAGTTCCAACTCCAGCTACACACTTACCCATCACTCTGGTCTACCAGCTCTCTAGTCCCAGCCATGGAACTCATTTCCAGCCTGTAATCCTTCTCTTCGCTCAACCCTTCCAAGATGATTTGGATTCAACTTCTCTTTTGGTTCTTCATTGGCTCTATTTTGGTTTCTCTACCCCAGTTCTTCCTCCCCAAGGATAACTTGGTAGGTAGCACTTATGTTTGCTGCCATCCAGCCTGGGGATCTGCCTTGCCTTTGACACTCTCATAGACCACCTCCCTGATAGCATGGACAGAAAGGTACTATGTAGCTATTAAGAGAGCTCACCAAATATTTCTTAGTCCTTGACTTCTAGGCACAGTTCCAGTTTCTGGAACTATGTAATCATTTTGGCCAATGAGTTGTGAGCTAAAGAGATAGGTGCCACTTCTAGCGATACTATTTATTTGCCTGTGAGAGATCCTCTGGGTCTCTCTGTCCGTCTGCTTCAGTGACCAGCACAGTCAAGATGGAAGCTGACTCATCAATGTGAGCCTTGGAGTGAAAGATGAAGCAGAAATTCATTGGACCTATGACAGGCATGGAGCATGAGAAAGAAAGAAAGCTTAGCTGCTGTAAGGTTACAAATATCTGGAGGTTTCTTGTACCACAGCATAATGTAGAGAATCCAGACTGATAAGGGCACACAACGCTTTCTACATCCTTGACTTCCGTTTCCTTTTGGGTTATTATAATGACCCATTAACTGTCAGTATAATGTAGATTAAATCCACGTGATATTTTTGGTATGGCATGTCAAGATCTGTATATCTGTCTCCTATGGGAGATGGTCTCTGTTGCCAAGTTGTATGTTGACGAACCAGTTCTGGCATTTATTACAATTGAAAAGTAGCAGAAGGCTGTCTAATAGAACGTCTACCGTTTAGTGAACAGGGCTGGAATTAGGTAATGATGGCAGGTGACGTTATAAGCAATCGTGCTCGATGCAGGGTTCGTTTAGATTCATTCATAGTGTGGAGTCATTTCCAAATGCCAGTCTCCACTCTGCATGCTGCAGCTGTGTCTAATATTTCTAAACATATTTTGGCTCGGTGACACCTTAATGGTACACGATAACACTCGGCCTCCCTCTTAGAAAAATGGATACTCTCATTTCTCTAAACATGGGGCCTTTACCTTGAACCATTTCCATTTAAATGCAAATTTCAATCATGTCCACCTTTCTGTGTTCCAACGTGAGCCTATGGAAATGATAGCAGCTTGAATCCAAATTTTGAGAGGCTGAGAGCTGTTCCCTACAGGGGTCCTAGATGGGATAAATGGTTCTTTTTTTGTCTTGGTCCTGTGTTGCTATGATTAGTCTCAAAGGGAATGTTTTGCTTCTATTGAGTGGAGTGTCTAGGTCAGAAGAGGGAAGGTCAGCATGCAGAACTAAGGACACAGGATGGAGGTATCACATGGAATTCCCCGAAGTGACCTAGTGTCATTTTAATGTGCTCTGGCTTATACTTTTAGTCCTGGACTCTCAAAGACAGAATTCAGGGCCCACAAGCTCCTAAAGGGCTCCAAGGGACAATGGCTGCCTGGCGTTTCTTCCCTGAGGGAGGCCTCTGTTTCTCAGCACATGCCTCTCATCTTCATCAAGTCCTGCGTTAGAGTCCAGGCCTCCCTGGCCTGAGGATCCTTTCTTGTCTACAGACAGGATGCTGGGAGCCAGGCCAGGCCACGCCAGGCCAGGAGAGCAGAGCCACAGTAGGGCAGTAAGGTCAGCATGACCTGCAGGGGTATTTACTGAGCTGAGCCCTTAGTGGGCTAAAGGACATTTCTGAGGGCCTCCAGAGTCCCACCTAGTGAAAGAACCAGGGCCCAGTGACCAAGGCTACTGGGGCTTCAGAAAATTCTGGAAGTCTGTCTCTTAGAGGAAAGAGCTTGAGTTCTGGAACCACACTGACTGGGTTCAAATTGGACCATGCCATTTCCTAGCTATGGCATCGTGGGTGAGTGCACTTAACTGGGCTTCTGTTTTCACACACATAAATAGAGACAAGAATAGTAGTTGAACTCTTGGGGTCGTGGTAAGGATAAACATACTAATAATTCATGTCATCAGCTTACAGTAGTGCCTGGTCCTCTCTAAGTGCCCCAGGAAGGTCTCTGAGGGAAAAGTACAAGGAGGACGGCTGGAGGCAACGGTGTTCACTCCTTTCCTTTGTTGCTTGGTTGACCCAGTGGGTCGCCCTGTGTTCAGCAGAGAAATCCTTCCAGCCAAAAGACTTTTACTTGGCATTGGAAAGGGAGAGAACAGGGTGACTATTATGAAGGCCTTTTTAAAAAAATTTTTTTACTGAAGTATAGTTGATTTACAATGTTGTGTTAATTTCTGCTGTACAGCAAAGTGATTCAGTTATACATATATGGACATTCTTTTTCATATTCTTTTCCATTATGGCTTATCACAAGATATTGAATATAGTTCCCTGTGCTGTACAGTAGGACCTTGTTGTTTGTCCATTCTATATGTAATAGTTTGCATCTACTAATCCCAAACTCCCAATCCATCCCTCCCCATCCCCTCTCCTCCTTGGTGATCACAAGTGTGTTCTCTATGTCTGTGAATTTGTTTCTGTTTCATAGATAAGTTCATTTGTGTCATATTTTAGGTTCTACATATAAGTGATATCATATGGTATTTGTCTTTCTTTTTTTGACTTACTTCATTTAGTGTGATAATCTCTAGTTGCATCCGTGTTGGTACAGATGGCATTATTTCATTCTTTGTTATAGCTGAGTAGTATTCCATAGTATATATGTACCACATCTTTATCCATTCATTTGTTGATGGACATTTAGGTTGCTTCCATGTCTTGGCTGTTGTAAATAGTGCTGCAATGAACATTGGGGTGCATGTATCTTTTCAAATTAGAGTTTTCTCCAGATATATGCCCAGGAGGGGATTGCAGGATCATATAGCCCTGGCTTGTTTAAAGACCAGAGAAATCCCTTGAGAAAACACTACTAAGGAGGAGAAGGAAACAGGGTTGTTGTTGAAGGGAAGATGAAAGGGAAGATTCTGAGCTGGCGAGCCCAGCTGTGGGACTTGGCCCTAGGGGCTTGGTGGTCAGAAACTGCATGCTATTGTCATTGCGAATTAGTGTATGGTAATTGCCATTGTGAATTAGTATAGGGTAATCTATTCCCCACTGGGAAGGGAGGGATGTGTCTGACTAAAGTTCAATGTGACTACAGGTTGCATTAATTAAAGAAAATGTCAAGGGCCAAGGGATGGTGGGTATAGTGCTGGATGGACAGCTCCGGGGAGGGTTTTTGCTTCGGGACTTTGTTCTTGAATAGGAGTTGAAGCAAAGGTGGTAAGACCTCAGAGGAGTGTGTCTAGGAGAGCAGGGGATGCCAGACCATGTCCTCTGTACATTCCCATGCACATGCGGATAATAATGGCTCTGAGAAGTTCCCACGAAAGGGACCCATATACTCGTGCTTCTTCTGAACATCTCCAAAGATATTAGCATATGGAACTCCCTTCTGGACTCAACACTGCCCAAAAAGTTGTGGAACTGGTGGGAAATAGTACTTTATTTAAACATTCAGTTCATGTCATTACAGCCTCGACTGAATCTTTGCTTGTTGCCAGGTACCGAGCTGGCCTCGCGGGAGCAACAGATCTGCACACACTATGTCCCAGAACGGGTTAAGGGTCGAATGGGAGAGACCGACGTATAAACCAACCTTTAAATTACTGGGTAATAAGTGCCACAGAAAGGACATCTAACCCACGCTAGGAGGGATCCACAGAAGAGATTGTGGGTGAGCTGAGCCCTAAATATAAGCAGGAGCCAGCCAGGTAGTGGAAGGGGATTTGTGGATTCTGTCCTTAAATGGATTTCTTCATTTCTTTCTTGGTTACGTGTTTGAGACTATTTGATCTATGAGTTTCCTTAGTTGTGACACATGGGACAAAAGGATATTCTGCTGGAATTTTCATGAAATAATTATGCTTTTGCTCTGGATTTGACCCGTGATTCCAATATAGCTCAGGGCCTGTCCCGCTTCAATATAGCATGAGTACGAACCTCCATGGGGGGCTGTGGAGAGCCTGGGCCTGGGACAGCAATGCTCCAGCTTCCTCTGGCCTCCCAGCCACCACCACACATGTGATGGGTCATTGAGCTTATCTTCAGAATGATGAAGACAGCATCTTGCAGCAGAAAGTGCCCTGGACCAAGAGTCTGAAGCCCTTGCTTGTAGTCTTGACTCTACCGTGCTGAGACCTTGGGTGATTAACACATGTCTGTAAAATATTTTTTTAATAAAAATATTTGGAAGAAATCCTGTGGCACATCACCAGATCAGAGAAGTACTCAGGTATCTCAAGGGTTTTAGATCTCCACCCCTCCCAGCGGCAGCCCTTCCTTGAAATTCAGTGTCTCATCTATAAAATGAAGTCATTGGCTCTAACTCCAAGACAGCAGAGAGGGTCTGACGAGATGCTGTATATGACAGCACCTTGTAAACAAAGGAGCAAATGTGAGATGTAATTCCTTCTTCCCTACAAACCAAGAGGAATTTACAACCTCGCCAATGAGCTTCGATAAGTGGCTCTAAGCTCTGGAAAGACCCAGAAAAAGCATTGTCTGGAGCAGGTGTGAAAAAGGGACTGATACCCATTAACTCAGACAGATACAATGAGGTTACTGCCTAAATGCTTTTAGGAGAAAAAAACCTCACAATCTAAGCCTGATCCTGGTCAAACCAAGCCCTTGAGCCCTGGGTGAGGAAACAGAGAAGGCTGAGATCCACATAGTTGATAAACATGGAGCTGAATGCATGCATTTTGAACTAACTATGACATGGAAAGCCAGTGGTGGTGGGGAGTTTTATTCAGAGGCTGGTGGTGTAAGTATCTTGGTCAGAGGACCCAGAGGGAGACCTGTTGTTCAGCTGGGGAGGGTTTCCAGTTTTGCCATTTAGAGTTTTATTTGAAGTTACAAATAGGAACACTGGCGTGAAAGACAGTAGCAGCTGGAGGTAAAGGAATTGCAATGAAGGCTGAAAAACAACCCAATGAGCACGGAAAAGCAACACAGCAAAGTAGGGGAATATTTGCTTGGATGGGGTTTTTCCACGAGATTATAAAGTTTTTGAGAGCAAGAACTAGGTCTGAGGGGCTTCCCTGGTGGTCCAGTGGTTAAGACTCCACGCTTCCATTGCAAGGGGCACAGGTTTGATCCCTGGTGGGGGAACTAAGATCCCATGTGGCACAGCCAAAAAAAAAAAAAAAAAAAGAACTAGGTCTGATTTGAAGAGCCTGACACAGAGGGTACAGTTTTGACACATGCTTGTTCAGGGAATGAGTGGAGAAATGGGTGATGAATGAGTGAATTTGTATATGTGCTCATACACATGCTTCCTCCCTTCACCTCTCTCATCATCACCACAGTCACTGTCTCACCAGCTCTTCTCTATCCTGAAGTCATCATCCCTCCCTGACATCTGCTCTTGGCCGGCCCCATCTTGTCCTCTGGCTTCTGCTCAGATGCTTCCCAGCTGTCTTCAAGGGACCAACTCCTATGCTGGTGACCCCATCACTTGTCACCCTCCGCCACTCAGCACTGGTTCACGATGCTCCACAGTGCTCACCATTCTTCGGAATTAGTTAAGTTGTAAAGTTATATTTGTCACTGTCTGTTCCTCTACCCCTCACGGGAATACCAGCTGCCCCGAAGCATGGGGTGTGGTGATCCTGGTAACCTCTGTTTGCCCAGAAACTGGTACTGCACCCAATACACACAGATGCTCAATAACTATTGATAGGATGTATTAAGGACGCGTTATCAAGCTTATTATAGATACTCTTTGTGGAGCACAGAGGTCTCCTAGGCCATGGCACTTTATACACATTGCAGTGCCTTGTGCCACTGTAGAATAGGTCTTGTCAACCCCATTTTATAGATTAGCTATCTCAAAACACATGTGTGCACACCCGTGCACAGGAAGTTGTGCTCCTTTTAGCAGAAAGCTCCTGCCGACCTCAGAAAGTCCTCAAAAGTGTGATGGCAAAGGTCTGAATTTTGTGGGCTGAGCCCAGCTCACCAAGACTCTAAGACACAGGGGGTAAGCAGGACGTGTATTTAAGGACACCCCTCTTCCACGGCCAGCCCCGGTTTCCCAGGGCCACAAACACAAACGTGCACTGCATGAGGGGACTGGTTCTCAGCAGATGGGGGGCCCTCCCTGCCAGGCGGGGGCATGCTAACTGAAGTCAGATGTTGCAGCTTCAGGAGACAGGCCAGTCCCTGTACGTTTGGGACAACTTGAAAGAATTCTGGAAGAGCCATAAATCTTGGACTGGAGTCTTTTATCAAGCTCTAATTTATCATGGTCTCTTAATTACTTTGACTGGAGAAGTCATAATCCATATGTATTGGAAATTTGGTCGGCCCAGGCCTGTTTCTCATGACAAGGGCAGCTCTTGACACACGCAATTTAACTTAGAGTGGTTCCACTTGGCAGCGACTCTGCCTGTGTCCCGCTGCTGGTTGTGCTTATTCCCCCAGCAGAAATTCTCCCACCATCTCCAAAGTGCCATGTCCTGCGTTTGCCCATAAGGTAGAGGCAGAGGAAGAGAGTCTCTCAAGAGACTTGGTATCGACTGGAATAAAAAGAAAACTAGACAATTCCAACTGAATGTGATAAATGGCGCAAACGCCAAGCGTGGGGTGTTGTGTGGCCACCTAGAAAAGGCACAGGACTAAGCCTAGGGCATCAGGGAAGGCTGCCTGAAGGAAGTGGTCCCATCTTGAGACTTACAGACTTTCGGAAACCGGAGGCCATGTGAAGGCCTGGAAGAAGAAGATAACACGGAATGTTGGAGAACTAACATGAGCCAGGTGTGTGGCTTTATAGGCATGTTGATAAGGCCTGGCACACAGTAGGGCCTATTCTCTGAACTCCAGACATGTCCAACATGCCTACTTGGCATCTCTATTCAGTTGGCCGACGGGCCATCTCAAACTTAACATGGGCAAAACGTGACCAAAGCTCTTGCCACATTCCACTCCCCACCCCCCTCCCCGCAACCTCCTGTCCCATCTCAATTCTTCCCCATCTCAGCCCTGGTACCACCATACATCCATCTGATCAGGCCCCAAGCCTAGAAATCAAGCTTGCTTATTCCCTTCCGTAAACTCCCTCATCCAGTGCATCAAGGAGTCCAGCTGGTTTTACCTTCAGAATGAATTCCGAGTCTGTTCAGGTATCAGCCCCACTGCTACCATCCCATTCCAAGCTTCTACCTGCTTTGCCCAAATCCTGCTGGTGTCTCCCATGGAGGATTCTGGACTCATCTAGCAGGATTCTGTCGTGGTAGTCTCAGCACCCCCAGTGCTAAGCACGCCTGCCTGGGTATACAGGTCTGCTGGTGCATGCTTGGAACTCTATTTGGAAAAAAAAAAAAAAAAGAAGGTACCATCTGTTTGCAGGGCCTATGTTAAGTTAACCTTAAAAATACATTCCAATACACGTTAGGTACAGACAAATACTGTTTGATTCCAGTTAAACAAGGTACCTAGAATAGTCAAATCCTAGAGTCAGAAAGTATATTGGTAGATGCCAGGGGCTGGGGGGAGGGGTGGGGGGATGGGGGGTGGGAATGGGAAGTTAGTGTTTAAAGGGGACAGAGCTTCAGTTTAGGAAGGTGAAAAATTTGGGAGACGGATGATGGTGAGAGTTGCACGACAATGTGAATGTACTTAGTGCCACTGAACTGCACAGTTAAATATGGTTAAAATGGTATGTTTTGTATTATGTGACTTTTACCACAATAAAAAAAGACATTAAAAAAAAAGAAAATAGTGAAAACTGTTCAATTTGCCTTCAGTCCCCTGCAGTGTATGTTTGGTAAAGGCAGAGGACAGTGTCAGTGGAAAACCCTCCCCATTTGGAGAGCAGTCCCATCATGTCCGCATCATTGAGGGGCCCCAGGCCCGTGTTGAGTCAGAGGTTTGGGGATCCCAGACATGATCTTTGACCTAATGCAGCGTACAGTCTAGTGGGTGGGACAGGTAAATGACCAGAGCATCATGACAGAGCGGGAAAGGGCTCTGAAGAAGGTGATCACAGGGTGCTGGGGGACCTGATACAGGCAGGGGATGAAGGAGAGTGAGTCGATGCTGAACCGGAAGCTTCCTCAGGGCAGGAAAGGCAGTGATGGTCGGGGTGCAGGGGAGACGGCAGTGATCATTTTAAGCTCTTTGCTGAGGGTTACCTTCCGCACCGTTTGCTTTTTGACATGGTGTAATCATTAGTAGCTGCCCCACCTCCCAACCCCATTCATTATCCAAGGTGTCCCAGTATGGACTGTCTGTTTTACAGCCACCCCATTTCTGGGGGAACGTCACCACGTCCAAGGCATCCAGCTAATGGCAGGAGGGGCTCAGTCCCAATGCACAGTGGGCTGAGGTGGAGCCCTTTGCTTTGAAAAAGCTCCCCAAGTAGTTCTGATGTCACATCCACCTTCCTGTGCATGAATGCTCACTGGCTTGGGGCCCACGCGGGCATCCTGAGAAGCTCCCATGGGCCGGGCCCCAGCTGAACACTGTCAGCCCGACCGGTGCAGGCGAAGAAACAGGAAGCTGGAGATCTTGCGACATTTTCCCAAAGTTACATGCTCAGCCCAGGCTGGAACTAATATCGTCTGGATTGAGAATTTATTCTCTTTCTTTACGCTTTGCTGATCCTCACTTTGGCCCTTTCTGAGAGACCTAGGAGCCAGAACCAAGTGAATTTGTTACTATTCCACGGGCTTATTTCTTTAGCCTATTTTGTTGTTTTTAGTTTGCCTGTTGGTGACAACTGCCCTCCTTCAGACGTGCCGCTGAAGAAAGTTTCAAGTCCATGGACATCGACCAGATTTGGGTTACCAGCCACAACCTGACTCATGGTATCACCTACATACACCTTTCCAGGGTCAGGAGGGCAGTTTATTAGAGCTTTATTTGCTCACCCCAGAACAGAAGAAACACAGGTTTTGTGCTGCCTCACTGACTCCCCATTCAAGCTGGCAGGAAAGCTGGGCTTAAGGGAAGTTGTTCAAGAACTATAAATCGCCTTCAGTTAATAGACCTCAAAGGTGCCTCCCCATCCTGCCTCAATACCTTTGTCAATTGTTAACCACTACTGATTTATCCTGGGAAGCACATACCTGTTGACAAATATATTGCAAGCAACCCCATGCGTTATGGAGTGTCACTAAGTGTCAGGTATTTAGCAAATAACAAGCTTACAAGTCAGTCCATATCAGATCTTTTTAACAGATGAGGACCCTGAAATTGGGAGGTGCAGTGACTTGCCCTATTGGTGCCACAGCAAGTAAGATGTGGAATTAAGACACCCACCAAGGTTGGTCTGATTCCAATCCTGTATCTTTGCTTCACATCAGGCTACTTCTATCTCTCCATCGAAAGGAAGGGTGCTGAATAATGAATCAGGAGTAAACTTTGAGTTCAAAGTACTGACAGTTAAAAGGGGCTCATAAAATGGCACTCCTGGTATAAAATAGGCAGACACACGGTGGTGGTACTCTCCTGGGCTATTTTGGAGATGAGCACGGTACTTATTTGGCTGGAATGCTGTGTGTGTGTGCGTGTGTATGAGCAACTGTATGTGTGTGCATGTGTGCTGGATTTTGTGCATGTGCATGCATGTGCTTGTTTTGTGTCTGTGTGTGCATGTGCAACTTTCGAAAAGTAAGTTGCAATCAGATTCTGTAAAAGTTAAGGCTACGACAAGAAGCCTGTGTTGTTCTACACTGTCAGTAGGGAGCCAATGGTAATTTTTGACTTGGAAATATGAGTAAGATATGAAACTACCTGTAGGATGACTGTTTTCCCAACTGATTCTCTATTCAAGCCTTAATTTGGGGACTTGTCCTTATACAGGAAATTCTAGGCAATCAATAGCATTTATTTACCAAACATTTATTCAGTCAGTAAGCATTTAGTAAAATCTATTACTTGGCAGATACTGGTTCACTTCAATATTAACAATTGCAGTTGAATAGGGAAGATACATACGTGAAGAGAGCATTGCAAAACAGTGTAACAGAGTTGATAAACACAAACATGGAAGATTATGTACATGTAAGAGTTTTAAACCAAACCTAAAAGTTAATGAAACACTTCTTTCAAGTGTCATTGCCTAGGCTCAATCTTACAGGATGACTAGAAGTTAGCCAGGGAATGTGAAGGTACCCCAGAAAGAGGAGACTGGAAGAGAGAAGATATGGGGGGAAAGCATCTCCAGCTGATGGCAGAGATATTTACTGACCATATCACTGAAAAACCAGGTGTTCCTCTGCATTGCCCCTTTGCAAGAGGGAGGACCATGTGAACACTTCTACCTACAGGCTGTGAGCAGAAGTGCTGCGTCACTTCTAGGCTCAAGCATTTAAGAGCTACTGTGGAAATCTCAGCTCTTTTCCCCTGTTACTCCAACCATGGGGTCCACATGATGCGATCAAAGCATACTGGATCCCTGAGTCGCTTCATGGAGGACAACTTCCCTGGAGGGTCTCCCAACATGCATCAGAGTTTGGGTTCAACCACTGAGATGTTGAGGTTAACTTATTATTGCAGCCTAGTATGATCTACCCTGATTCATAGAGGGGTGTTGGGACTCTAAGCAGTTTTGACATTGCCAAAGGATGAAGAACAAAGCAGAGGAAGAAGTAGCCTGCAAACTCCTTGTCTGAACTGGGAGCTTCTTGAAGCTGCTACTTTCTGACTGAGGCTAAATTCTCTTTTCATTGTTCCCACTGAGAAGGGATGGTGTCTGGAGGGTCTGTAAAGCAATTTCAGCAAAACTGAGAAAGAATGAATATACGTATTTGTATAACTGAGTCACTATGCTGTACACCTGGAGTAATACAACATTGTAAATCAACTCTACTCCAATAAAATTAAAAAAAAAAAACTGAGAAAAAGTGCTCCTTCCTTCCCCTTTCCCTTTCTCAATCATCTTGCCCTACAAATCTTAGTCAAACCAATAGCTGGGTCTTAGCCAACCAAAGTCTCCTTCATGGGTGCAGGGGACTTGTTTTGTATACTGCTGAATCTTAGGAGCCTAGAACTATGCCTGGCACAGTATTTATTGACTAAGCAGTCCAAGAAGACCAACGTGACAGTATCTCCCTGAAGGCAGAGTAGGGTGACCTTGCAAATTTGAAGTCTGAAGATACATGTTTATGTCCCAGCTCTGCCTTTACCAGCAGCATTACCTTGAGTCAGTACTCCAGTCTCCCTGTACCTCAGCGTTCCCTTCCAGCAAATGAGGATGGCGTGGCCACCTCCCAAATTTAAGGACATGCTTGCCTTATGAAGATGGAAGTTTTCCCAAGCTCTAAAAGAAAGTAGAGGTTATACAACTTTTATCAATCTTTTTTTTTTTCCTCTTAGACTCTAGTAATTTGGTTGAAAGATAAGGTCCATTACCAGAGACAACTGGAAGTGTTGTTTGCAGCATTGCTTGAGGAGTTGGTAAAGTATTTTGGACTTTAGAACCATCAAGGCATTACTTCTCTTTTATCTAAAACTTCCCTAGGCAGCAAAGTCACCCAGATTCCACTGAACAACCACAAGAAAACTGGGTCTGTCCCCAATCAGAAAATCTTGGGAAATCCCTGCACAGAGACAGTTCTAGGACTTCCAAGGTTTCTAAAAACTAGCAAATATGATCTTTTTTAGAAATCCAAAAAGGGTCTCTGAGATTGTATCCCATATCATTATAGCAATGATAAATTTGTCATGACATCTCCAAAACATAGTAATATCTTGCATGTGTGCAACACTTTGCCCTTATTGTCCAATCATTAAAGCAATGCATGTTCATTGCAGAAATAGTCAACTGATAAAGATACATGTAACCATGTAGCTACTATCTGAGTGACTGCAATGTACCAGCCTCAATTTAAAACAAGTTATAATTCAAAAAGTCACATGCACCTTAATGTTCATTGCTGCACAATTTACCATAGCCAGGTCATGGAAGCAACCTAAATGTCCATTGGCAGACGAATGGATAAAGAAGAATGTGGTACATGTACAGAATGGAATATTACTCAGCCATAAACAGGAACAAAATTGGGTCATTTGTAGAGACGTGGATGCACCTAGAGACTGTGATACAGAGGAAAGTAAGTCAGAAGGAGAAAAACAAACATTGTATATTAATGCATATATGTGGAATCTAGAAAAAAGGCACAGATGAACCGGTTTGCAAGGCAGAAATAGAGACACAGATGTAGAGAACAAATGTATGGACACCAAGGGGGGAAAAGTGGGGTGGGGGGATGAATTGGGAGACTGGGATTGACATATATACACTAATATGTATAAAATAGATAACTAATAAGAACCTGCTGTATAGCACAGGGAACTCCACTGTACAGTAGAAACTAACACAACATTGTAAAAAAAAATACCCCAATAAAAAAAAAATAAAACAAGTTACATCTTGGGATTTCCCTGGTGGTCCAGTGGTTAAGACTCTGCACTCCCAATGCCGGGGGCCCGGGTTCGATCCCTGGTCAGGGAACTGGATCCCACATGCTGCAACTGAGACCAGGAGCAGACAGAAAAATAAATAAATATTAAAAAAAATAAAACAAATTGCATCTCTTAATTTTATCCTCACAGCCATACTAGGAGGTGGATGTTATTATTATGTCCATTTAACAGATTGGGAAACAAAGGCACTGAACAAGTAAGAAACTTCCCCAAGCCTTGAAAGCTGGTAAGTGGCAAAGCCAGGATTCAAATGAAGGTAATTCAGTTCCAGAATATATGCACCTAACCAAGAATAACTAGAAATAGGTTTAATCTTACTTAATCTTACTCTTATGGTTTCAACTGTGTCCCTCCAAAATTCATATGTAAAATCCCTAATACCTTGTACCTCACAATGTGACTATATTTAGAGACAGAGCCTAGAGAGAGGTAATCAAGGTTAAATGGAGTTGTATGAATGGACCTTAGTCCAATCTGACTGGGGTCCTTACAAGAAGAGGAGATTAGGAGAAACACAGTGACAACAGGATACAGGCACATAAAGGGACGACTATGTGAAGAGGCAGCAAGGGGGGCCCATCTTGAAGCCAAGGAGAGAGGCCGCAGAAGAAACCAAACCCCAAAAAACCTTGATCTTGGACGTCTACCCTCCATGAATGTGAAAAAATACATTTCTGTTATTTAAGTCCCCAACTGTGGTATTTTGTTATGGCAGCCCCAGCAAACTAACATACCAACACAAGCTAACACACACTATATAGTCATTCAGTCACTCAACAAACATCTACTGGGCAATTTGCAAATATGTCTCTGACCATGCTAGGTCCTGAGTGGACAAAGTCTCCTTCTACAAGACCTTTATTCTGAACAAATTTATTGCCCATGTTTGCCTGTGCAGGGCTCTGTCCTGATGAAACAGACCTAAGATGATATGAGATGATGCATTATGACAATTTCATTCATTCATTCATTCAACATGTATTTCTTCATGCTTCTTTAGGAACAAGCCACCAGGGTATGGAGATAAGAGCTTGGGAAAGTGGCCCTGATCCCCAGGTTGCAGGTACACCCCAGATGGGTGACCATCAGAGTCCTGGTCCTGGAGTCAGTCTTCAGAGGTTCAAGTCTCAGCTATGCCACCTTTTGGCTGTGTGACTACGGACAGGGTTCTTAAACTCTCTGACTCTGTTTTATAACTGTCAGGAGGGTATCAGAGAGTCTCTACCAGGAAAGTCTGCTGTGAGGAAGTTGTACAACTACGCATGTGAACTCCTCAAGCCAGTGGACACTCCCTTGCACCCTTGCAGTGATGACCAGTCACAATTAAGCACAGAATGACAGTGTCGTTAGGATGCATTTTGAACGTTCCCACCAAAGACATTTGCAGCCACAAGGCTGTACTGGTCACAGGGTGAGGAAAGCAGTCCTGTGGGAAAACTCAATCCTCAGAATGGTGGTCCAGCATTCCAACTTCTTTGGGTTAAAGTTTTCTCATCTGAAAAATGGGAATTGTGTTATTTTCCTCATGTTTAGATATGTTGCGAGTTTGGGCACATGCTATTATTAATCTTCCATTTTGCACGTGAGGAGACTGAGGCTAGAGTGTCTCAGGAAGGAGGCCAAGGTCACACAGCTGCTAAATGTCAGACCATCCGTCTTTTGACTCCAGCATCTATGCCCTTAACCGCAGGTGGGAGGGGAGAAATGGGCCGCATTTCCTTAAATGGCAGAAACTGGGCAAGGGGGAATCTCAGGGCGCGCCGAGGAGAGGATGCGGACGTGCTTGTAATACCCCAGGGACGAGCTCCAAGGACCCTCCAGGACATGGATTTGGTCAGCCCTCCCTTTTCTGGGGGACACACAGTCCCAGCCTCCTCTACTTCTCCCACCAGCTAGGATTTGCTGCGGGAGACCAGAAAAATGGCTCCCTTCATACGCCACCTGGAAATGGAGAGAAGGTTCTAAAAGCCCCATTAGTGTAGCTTGGTGTCATGCTTACTGTTCTTGAATTTTTTTTTTTTTTTGTAGTCCAAGAATAGTGCCTTAGAAAATTTTATTCTCATTTCCCAATTAACAGTCTTTGCTTGGGTTTATTTTGTTTTTTTGCACACTAGCCAAGAAGTAATAGAACCTTGACTCCAGACCTCTGGGGCTGGGCTGTGGACACGGACCCACAGGCTCTGGGGGGAAGGGAGATTTAGGGCCACACCTTCCCCACTCTGTTCCGTTGTCCTTGCTTGTTTGTTTTTGGTTGAGGAGCAAAAAGGGCACTGAGACTTTGACAAGTGCAGAGGTTTACATTCTCATTAAAGTAGCCCCTGACTCTGGGCTCATTAAAGCCATCATGTTGGCAAAGATTCACTCAGGATATGAAATGTTGATTCCGACTCCATTGCCGATGGAGATAAATGAGCATGATCTGTATAACTTACTGAGGAATTTGTAATTTTGGATTCAAACTTGTCTCATCTGTCTGGCTTGGCCTCTACTTCTGCCCTGGGACCAGAGCTGACCCTTTCTCATCCACTCTCTCGAGTTGACATGAGATTTGATGCTATGCCCTGGCATCAGAGTTTCTTTAGAAACCCAAGATGTTCTTAAGACTTGGCTCAGACTTGGCTCTGCCCTTCTGTATTGGGCTAAATAGTGTCCTCCAAAAATTCATGTCCACCTGGAACCTCAGAATGTGACATTATTTGGGAATAGATCTCTGAGGTGTGATCCAATGAAGATGAGGTCATCCTGGATCGGGATGAGCCCTGGGCCCTAATCCACTGACTGGTGTCCTTATTTTAAGATGAAGGAAATTTGGATGCAGAGCCAGGCATAGAGGGAAGATGATGTAAAGACAGACAAGGGGACCCCACGTAGAGATGCAGGCAGAAGCTGGGCTAACGTGTCTACACAGCAAGGGCACCAAGGGTTGCTAGCAAACCACCAGTTGCTGGGAGAAATATATGGGACAGATTCTCCCTTGCAGCCCCCAGAGAGAACCAATCCTGTCAACATCTCTGGAGGCCCTCTCTACCTAGGATCCTGAAATCATCCTAGATCAGCAGCAGGAACTAACAGGAGAGGTAAGAGTCAAATGGGCATAGTTTGGGGCAGGGCAGGGGTATGGGCATTCCTCCAGGTAACCCAATCCAGCTTCTAAGATGCCTTCCTGAGAATCCACCTCTTCCAACTTCTCTCCTCCTACCCACGGGGCATAGGAAAGGGACTGAGAAAGTGGCTGCCCGCCAATGTCTTGGAGACTTCTGACGGAAACATGTTGAGGAATCATGGTTACCCCATTTGAAAAGGCAACCAGATGGTGTCTTAAACCATATGGTGTCATGGAAGAGCAGGACCAAAAATAACAGGACTAAGTGATGGAGTAAATAAGTCACATTAACTCCTTTGTCATTTCCAAGGTGATAAGACTACGAAAAATGTATCTTTATATGCCTCTCAGACTTAAAGATAGGCTCCAAAGGGGAGGCCATGGCAGGATATTAAAAGTTTAATGAGGTGCAGTTTCAGAGGTGTTAACATTTGACAACCAGAAACAGCAGTAGCCAAAAACTTATAATCTGAAACAGATGATCAATTATGGGTATGAAAGTCGCTCACTTAGAGTACAGTTCTGGGCTGTGGGGATGTCCTGGGAGGGGAGAAATCAGACGTGGATTCTAGGTTGGCATATGACCCAGGAAAACACTTAGCCTGGGTTTCCTTGCCCTCAAACAAGATGACCACATGTGCGTTGTAGCCCTGATGGAGGTACTGAGTGGAGACCAGCACTGGGGCCATGGTGGGTACAGATGGCCATTGCTCACGGTGGCCTTGGGAGAGGCATTGTCAAGGTTTTGCTTCCTTGAGAAATTTCTTACACTGGGAAGGCACAGAGGGGCCGTGTTCTGCATTGTGCCAGGGGCTCTTGTCATCATTCTCATAAAACTTTCTGCTCTAATGTGATTTTGTCAAACTTTTAACATCTGGTTGAACAGCTCAGAGGGAAGCAAACCTGACTTAGACCCTTCGAATAAAATAACCCATTTATGAAGGGCGTTCAATGGCATTTCTGGAATGTGTCCATGTTGCTGATTTCTAAAGGAGAAGAGAGAAGGAAAGTGGGTTTGGATGTATCAGAAATTTAAAAGAGTGCCCAAGAGAACTGAGAGAGGGGCCCAAAGAGCCCCCCTTCCCAGCCAGCTTTCTGGATTCTTCTGTGACATAAGTTGCCTGCCCTGTATATGTAGGTGTCACCTCTGGCTGCTCTTGGACTGTTTAATGTGTGTATTTTTCCCGAGTAAGATTTTGAGATTCTAGAAGGCAGGCTGCAGCTCCAGCATAATGCATGATTTTTATGCATTTACTCATCCATTCACTTGTGATTTCATTCATTCACTCATGCTTTCATTCATTCATTTTTAGTGGTGAGAAGCACAGACTGTGGTATCGTCCAAAGTCTGGCTTGGGCTTGAATCCCACCCCATTTTTATCATGCAATTTAGGAATTCTCTGCATCTGTTTCCTCATCAGTAAAATAAGACTAATATAGTTCCTAATTCAAATTGTTTTGTGAGAATTAAATAAGGCAAACCAACTCACATAATTCCTCAAGAAAAGAGATGATTAATAAATATCAACAGTCATAAGTCATATAATCAGGCACACTTTAATGTCCAAATATCTTATTCTGTGTTGGAAGCTAAAACATAGGTCAAGTGGCTTTGTCCCTCACAGAGCACAAGTTCTAGTGAGAGAAACTTGTTTACAAACAAATAGTGATTCATTACTTATTAGGTGTTATTATAACACGGTGGTCAAAATCAATAACATGAACATATTGGACAGTTTTTCTACTGTCAGATACTTTTCTACATGTTTCACATGCACTCATTTAATCCTCTCAAAAGCCTAGAAGGTCGGCACTTTTAGAAAAATCTCCATTTGACAGATAAGTCAATGAATCTACACAACTGTCTCATCAATTTGGTTTGTTTGAACCCACAATAATGCCTGATGTTCGTGAAACCCTTTACAGTTTTCAGCTTCTTCCCGTTACTATCCATGTAATCCTCACAAGAACTTGGCACCATGGGGATGGCTGTTATTTTTAAATGAACATTACAGATGAAGACATTGAGCCATGAGAAGTCTAGGAAACATGCATGTCCAAGGTCACTGGAGCTGGCACACATTTGCTTCTAAGTTTAGGGGATCTTTCTATGTCCTCAATTCTCGCCTTAGTGTTTCTCTGAGATGTGTCCAACTGGAAAGACAGGACGATGCCTTCCTGGGCTCATACTTTCATACTTGACTTTGGACAACAGAACACATTATTTTGATCTTGTTCAGCTCATGCAACCCATTCTTCCCCTGTGCAGTCTATGACCCTCTTTGCATCTCCATTGGGACTTCTGCTTTTCTTGATGGGGTCCCACTGCATTGTCTGATTGTTTCTGATCATTTTTCTCCAGATAGGCTCGTTTGCATTTTTTCCAAGCTGCATCTCATTTTTAACTCATCATTCCAGCTTTGATGAGTTCCTTGCCTGATGCCTCTCACTTTGATCGTGCTCCCAGGCCATTATGATTTAGGATATCTTTGGCAAACTTCATTAACCTGCTCTCAATTCATGAATGGTGCTACAGAATCAGACCCGGTCCTTCTCACCCTGTATCCTGTAGACTAAATCCCTGGACAATCAGGCATCAGCAATTTTATTACATGTAGGCTGTTTCTCAACTCGAATTATTGACAGGCGACTGTGTTCATCTGCGTTACTTTGGTGAGGGCAAATTTCAAGGGATGGAAGTTCATGTGTATTTCTGGCACCAAACACAGATACCTACCCTGCTTCCTTCATCTGGTTTTATAAACCTATCTAAAAGGAAAAAAATTCTCCCCCAGAGCACATGTTATTATTTATAGGTTCAGACACACTATGATTTTATGTTGTGATTCTGACTCTTTCAAAAGTTTCCTGTATTCTTTGTTCTGTTGTTTCTCTTATTAGAAACTGTCCTTTGATTTATTGGCTGGGATTGTTCTTTCTTTTCTTGAACATTTACTAGCTGTCAGGCATCTGGTGTAAAGCCCTGTGCCTTTAAGTGCAGACACAAGGGCAAGACCCATGAGAAAGCAATCCTACCACAAAGATTATGGGCCAAACATCTTTGTCCTGTCTGACCATATGAACTAACTGAGCACTTACCAGGGCCAGCCTGTAGTCAGGTATCTACGTACAGAATCATACTTTGAGAAATAGCCTAGTAAGCAACATCCAATAATCCTCCCATTTAACCAAGACTAAAGGAACTGTTAAATCAACAAGTGGGACTATATCAAACTAAAAATCTTCTGCACAGCAAAATAAACAATAAGCAAAATGAAAAGGCAACCTATGGCATGGGAGAAAATATTTTCAAATCCTTTAACTGTTAAGAGGTTAATATCCAAAATATATAAAGAACTCATACAACTCAATAGCCAAAAATTAAACAATCTGATTTTAAAAATGGGCAGAGGATGTGGAGAGACAATTTTCAAAAGAAGATATACAGATGGCCAATAGGTACATGAAAAGGTGCTCAACACCACTAATCATCAGGGAAATGCTAATCAAAAACACAGTGAGCTATCACCTCACACCTGTTAGAATGGCTGGCATCAAAAACTCAAGAAATAACAAGGGTTGGTGAAGATATGGAGAAAAGGAAACCGTTATATATTGTTGGTAAGAATGTAAATTGGTACAACCACTGTGAAAAAAAGTATGGGGTTTCCTCAAAAGATTAAAAATAGAACTACCATAAGATCCAGCCATTCCACTTCTGGGACTATGTCTAAAAGAAGTAAAATCACTGTCTTAAAGAGATATCTGCACACCCATGGTCATTGCAGCATTATTCACAGTAGGCAAGATATGGACAAAACTTAAGTGTCTGTCAAAGGATAAATGGATAAAGAAGTTGTACACACACACAAACACACACACACAGAGGAATATTATTCAGAAGGAAATCCTGACTTTTGCAACAACGTGGATGGATCCGAAGATATTACGCTATGTGAAAATGGGCCAGATAAAGACAAATACTGCTCGACCTCACTTATATGTGGAATCTAAAAATATAGAATTTGCAGAAACAGAGTAGAGTGGTGGTTACCAGGGGCTGGGGTGTGGGGGAAATGAGGAAATGTTGGTCAGAGATACAAGCTTCCATTTATAAGACAAATAAGTTCTGAGGGTCTAATGTACAGCATGGTGATTATAGTTAATAATACTTGAAAGTTGCTATGAGAGTACATCTTAAATGTTCTCACCACTGAAAAGAATTGATAATGATGTGATGTGATGGAGGTGTTAGTATCGTGGTCATCATTTTGTAACATGTATATAAGTGCATGAAATCAATGTGTTATATATCTTAAACTTAAATGATGTTATATGTCAGTTATATCTCAATAAAGTTGGGAAAAAATAAAACTAAAATGAAAAAAAATACTAAATGAATTGAAGCAATCTGGAAGATAAGAGGTGCTGAAGCTGGCATTTGAGCTCAACTATGTCTGTTTCCAATGCACACGCCCTTTGCTTTCATGTACCTCTGGTCCCCCCTCCACCGTACTCTAATGCAAAAAAAGCATGTGTTACCCCTACCCCAGGTCCAGGCCAGCCCACTCAGCCTTCCCTCTATAGATGATACTTTGACAGCCCATCGCTACAGTCCCCAGCGCCTCGCCCGGGTCGTGCCCAGGGAATCCACCAGCAAACCTCACGGGTGTTTTCATAGCCTAGCTTATGATGGCTTCTGGGGTCAAAACACCAGGATGGGAAAAGGGATTGAAGTTGGGCTTGAAACCATCAGTCCTGGATTGACCCCAAGATGCTCTGTGTAGAGTTCCATGAAATAGAGCAGCCTCCCCACTTTGGGGGTTCTCAAACAGGCTATATCAGATTCATAATCCTGGCTGCCTAAGCTGTAGGCAGTGGTGGTGGGGATTATAAAGAGGTGAAGGCTGTATTCATGTGCTCTGAATTTTAAAGTGGGAAAAATCAATTTTCCCATGGTCAGCACCAGTGCAGATTCCAGCATCCTTTCACTCAAAACGATATTGAAATATTGAAATACAGTTATGGCTGCATGGCTTCTTTACTAATGACCTGCAGATCTTCTTTCCATGTGAGGTTCAACACTAAAGCTCTAACTTTATGTTTAAAGCCCTAGACTGGGACATTCCCACCTGGCTGTCTCCCTGGTGACCTGAACTCAACAAATCCAAACTGAACCCCAGCCTGCCCCTCTTCTCCGATGTCCTCACTACTGCCCAGCTCACTAATTAGCACCATCATGCACCTGGACTCTGAAGTTCAAAACCTTCCTTTCACTTCCAGTGCTGGTCACCAACTGCGTCCAGGAAATGCCTTTTAGATGCCTTCCCTCCTCTCTGCCTGATGTCCATCCTCTTGGGCCAATCCTTTGCCATTTTCTACCAGGTCTCTTGGTTGCTGGTTTCCAGGTTGGTCCCCTCCATCTCTACGTGACCTACTCACCACAGTGGTCTTTCTACATCTGAAATCAGTTATTGTTATCCTCTTCTCAAAATCCAACCTTAATACTCGGGTGCTTTCCAGAGAGACTCCAAGTTCAACATGAAGGCACCATCTTTCCTGGTTGAGTCCGGATCGGATCTCCAGGCTCATCTCAGGCAAATCCATGACTTTCCCTAATTCTCCCGGAACTTGAGCTTCTCATTAGTCCTCACACAGGGCATACTGTTTCAGGACAATGGAACTGTGCATGCAACTGTCGACTGAAAAAATGCACAACCTAAAAGTTGAGAATTATATTTTGCATGGTGGACTTTCTGAGGACCTAAACCCAGGAGGCAGCCTCTCTGATAGCTCTGAGGGATGGCTCTGAAGAGATCAGGGAGGAGCCAGGATATATAAGAGTTTTTGCAAAGAAGCCAAAACAAACCTCCCACCCCTCCACCTCCACAGAAACAGGTAGTCGGAACATCAAAAGATTGCTGTTAAGTAAAGAAAAACAAGACATCAGGTTAATGAATTTAATGCTTATTCTATGTATGGGAAGATGCAAGAGTCTGGGCTCATTGGAGTTATTCCTTGGATATGTACCTTAGCCATCTAACACCAGTATCCTGTTTTTCTCCATCCTGAATCCCCTCAGGGTGCACAGTTGTGTGTGTGTGGGGGGGCTGCAGTGGCTGATGGCTTAGTGGCCGCAGCATCCTTTGTTCGCTGATATGGCAGGGGATGGACAAAAGGCTTCTTTTTTCCCCAAAGCTACCTCCTCTCCTTTCATGTAGGAAACTCATCATCATCGTTCAAGACCCACTCATGCATCACCTCATGGACAAAATCTTCTCTGACTCTTTCCTCTCTGAGTATTTCTTTTCCTCCATCACTTAGCTGTTCATGCATTCCTTCATTCATTCATGCACTGATGAACATTCACTGAGCCAGACCTGCGGGAAGTACTGGGTATGGAGATGAACTAGACAAGTGCCTCCCTCAGGAAGCCCATGTTCTCAGCGGGCTTGACTGACATACAAAGAGAGATGCACATCCTACCTGCTCAGGTTCAAGGGCTCTTCAGGTACAACTCAATAGTCTCATAAACTTCTGAGCTGAGTTCTATGTGATATTTAAAACATATGAAAACCACTCTGGGAATCAGGATCTAATACAAATAAGAAAGGCTGATTCTAGGACTTTCTGGTAGGTGGGAGAGTTGGGTGCTGTGGGGAATTTAGAGTCTCGTAAGCTGGACCTTTCTTGAATTCACAGAGCCCTGACCAAAGAGGCAACCGGACCCAGTGGGTATGCAGCCCCATAGGTGTCAGAGGCATGGTCCTGTGCCCAGGAGCTGCCATCAGCAGGTGGTGACCCTGCTGCGTGGAGGTCCAGTACATTTTGTCTTAGAGATTGTCCAGGTTTATTTATTTGTCTGTTTGTTTGGAGCATAACTATTCACAACTCTTTCAAAGCCTGACACCTGGATGACCAAAGAGCCATGTTTGCAAACACATGGTCTTCAAACAATGCTTTTTTTTTCTTTTAATTTTATTGAAATATAGTTGATGTACAATGTTGCTTTATTCTGTATAGCAAAGTGACTCGGTTATACATATATATGTACACATATATGTGTGTGTGTGTGTATATATATATATATATATATATATATATAATCTTTTCCATTATGGTTTGTCACAGAATATTGAATATAGTTCCCTGTGCTATACAGGAGGACCTTGTTGTTTACCCATCCTATATATAATAGTTTGCCTCTGCTAACTCCAAACTCCCATTCCTTCCCTCCCTCCCCTTGACAACAAGAAGTCTGTTCTCTATGTCTGTGAGTCTGTTTTTGTTTCATAGATATGTTGATTTGTCTCATATTTTAGATTCCACATGTAAGTGGCATCATATCATATTTGTCTTCCTTTTTCTGATTTACTTTGCTTAGTATGATAATCTCTAGGTCCATCCATTAACAATGACAATAATAATCTTTCTGACAACACTTTTAAATAACAATGCCTTCCAAGTAAAAAATACTTCCTCTCTCTCTTTCTCTCTCTCTTTTAACTGCTGATTTGGAACATATCTTATTTTCACGTCCTCTTTATCCATTTCTATTCTGTTTTTAATTCCAGAGCAGTCAGATTCTCAGTTGTAAAAGTCGGTAGGTGGTCAGCTCATCTTGTCCTGAGTCTGTCCCCTGGGTCGCCTCTTCCTACTCAGAGAGGGAAGTAGCATTCTTATTAGTAGCAATGACTTCATCCAGGGATGAACTTCTAGAAAACAAGAACTGTGTCCTTTCCTTTCAAGACGTATCCCCAGTGCCTAGGATGGCGGTTGGCACCCAATAAAAGCTCAATAAATATTTGATGAGTGAAAGCGTGAGTTACTGAATCTCTAATGAAGTTCCCAGCCATTCCAACCTACAATGTATATTAAGCATTTGTCTCTTTTAAAAATTGTTTCCATTTATTCAACATGAGACTTCTTATTTCCTTTCATGCTCTGCGCTGCACTTAACAGACAATAGCTCATTTATTTTTCTTAACAACAAATCTCTGTGTTATTATTAGCTCCATGTTCATCTTGAGAAAACTGAGACTTGGAGAAGTTAAATATTTCACCTAAAGATCTTAAAAAGGAGGATCACAGCCACCTCCTCCCCCAGATACCACCCTTTGCTACTAGCAATTTGGATTCTGTCACATTGCTCTTATAAAACTGCTGGCTTGAGGGCTCCCAATGGCCTTTTGTATTAGTTAGGAAATAGATCTGCCTGCTAGTAATGGACTGCAAGGACTGTGTTAGTTTGCTTGGGCTGCTGTAACCAAGTACTATAAAATGGGAGGCTTAAAACAAGAGAAATTTATTTTCTCATAGTTCTGGAGGTGAGGCATCTGAAATCAAGGTGTTGGCGAGTTTGTGCTCTCTCCCTCAAGGAACTCACCCATCAACAAGGCTTTCCCGCACAAGACCTTGGAGTGGACCACATATCAGTTGCCTTCTCCCCAACTTCTCTTCTGCCTTTCCAGTCTCCTGATGGATCCTCTACCCCAGATGCTCCTAGACCCGTGCCTGAGGTCAGTGAGCCCAACCCTGACTCTGAGGTCCTCCCCAGACCCATGTCTCCTGACTGCTGCCTCCTGCTCTGACAACAGAGCACCGTGCTGAGCGTGTGGCCTGAGGCTCAGAGGGTCCAGTCCTGGTGCTGCCCCAGAACAGGCCTCTGAGCTTGGGCAGGGTGCTTGACCTTCCTGTAATCAGGCTTTCATCTGTAATTGCTCTCGGAGCGCTAGTGGTGTTCATCAGCCTGGAGCTGGGAAAGCACCAGTCCTCTCCTAGTGAGATCGCACCCCTTGTCTTGAAAGGTAGGAGTTTAATTTCACTCCTTTACTCTTCCCAACACAATGGCCTTTCAACTAGTTTCCTGGCTCCTAGCTTATTCCCAGCTAATCACATTCCCATGCTCTGGTCCTCAATCCTCTTCAGCATAGCTCCAGAGTATCTCTCCTGCTCAAACACCTTCAGTGGCTCCCTATTACCTCTTGATTTGAGCTCAAGCTCCTCAGCTGGGCATTCACACCCTCTGAATCTCTCTGTGTCCTTGATGAGTCCCCTACACTCCAGCCTGACATTCCCTAGGCCCCAATCCCATCGATGCATGTTTAAATCTCATTAGTCCTTCAATATTTCAAACTACCTACTTCCAGAAGCATTGCTATTCCTCTTACACAGTCACTGTCTTTCCTTCCTTTGAACCAGCTCCCTCCAACCCCACAGCATCTGCTTCCTCTGTCTTACCTGGGGTCACACACCTGTGTGTTCTTTTCCAGTCCTCTTGCCCTGGCCAGCGGCATCATGCTCAGTGTGGTGACACCCAAGTGTTAAGTCACTAGTAACAAAGAACTAAACTTTGTGATCAATTTCTCTATTCTTTAGAAATCTGAGCAACTCAGCATTAGCTCTGCAACACCTTCACCCTTACTCATCTGCTATGCCACTTGCCTTTCTTAGGAGGCTGGAATTCCAGAAGCCTGGTGAGAATTGTGCAGAACTTGACCACATCAGTGGGTCCCCTGTGAAAGTCATCCAGCTTAGAGTCTCAGCAGAAAATAATCAGATGCGCACAGGAGCTGCCGCAGGGCCAGGGCAGCCAGACCGAGTTCTCTGGGCTTTGATCCCTTAGTCCCCTTCACCTGGCACCATAGTCTTTGGTACGCTAAGGCCTGGCTCCACGTTCCACATGCCTTATGCTCAGAAAAATGAATCCATTTACCCTCAATTCTGCTGGAGAATTTTAATAAAGCCATTGCTTTATGAAAAACATCTGCATAAAAACAGATAACCACCTATTTTATATATAATGATAATAAGAACAGATTCAAAAGGAGTTGCGATTTGCTGATCAACAACTGAATTGTCAGGTCCTGTGAAAGTTAATGTATGGTATTCTTTATTTTCATGACAGCACAACTGTCTTGGGGGTCAGTACTATTATTCTAATTTTTCAGGTGAGGACATTGTCAACAAAGAGGTCACCTGAGTAGGAAACGTCAGGGGCATGAACGATACTCATGTTTGCCATAGGCCACATTCCCCCATTTATATATGGGTCTGGGTAGTACGTACCATAAAGGTGGAAGGATTATAAGAGGCTGCTACAACATCTCCAAAACCAAGTCACTCTGAGAACAGACTTCTGAGTCTCAAAAGACTTTTTTTTTTCAGTTTTACTGAGGTATAATTGGTACATAAAAACTTCGCATCTTAAAAAAAAAAAAACTTATTGGAGTACAGTTGATTTAAAACATTGTGTTAGTTTCAGGTATACAGTGAAGTGAATCAGTTATACATATACATATATCCACTCTTTTTAAGATTCTTTTCCCATATAGGTTATTACAGAATATTGAGTAGAGTTCCCTGTGCTATACAGCAGGTCCTTATTAGTTATTTATTTTATATATAGTATTGGGTACTATTATATATAGTAGTACAGTTATGGTTACTGGGGGGCGGTGGGGAGGGATAAACTAGAAGATTGGGATTGACATTCACTTCGTCACACAGGGAATTCCCTGGCGGTCCAGTGGTTAGGATTTGGCGCTTTCACTGCTGTGGGCCTGGGTTCAATCCCTGGTTGGGGAACTAAGATCCTGCAAGCTGCACAGCACAGACAAAAAACAAACAAACAGAAACTTCACACAGTTAATATATACCATTTGATGAGTTTGGGCGCATTCATGCGGTGTTACCATCACCACAATCAAGGTAATAAACATATCCATCACCTCCGAAAGTTTCCTTGTGTCCCTTTGGTTTTTTTGCTGTTCTTTTCTCAGGGGATGGCGGGGGGAGGTAAGAAGAGTTGTTCAGTGGGTATAAAAATTACAGTTACAGAAGATGAGTAAGTTCTGGACGGCTGCTGCCCAATGCCGTGTCTCAGTTAACAATAAGCGTTATGTGCTTAAACATTTCTTCAGAGGGTATATCTCTTCTCAAGTGTTCTTACCTCAGGGGACTGTTTTAATTTGTATAAAATACTTGATTTATCTCTCCTGACAATAGTAATGCTAAAATTGGTCTTTTGTTGCCTGGAAGGATCTGCTACCGTGGGACCCGTCGCAGCCTGGCCCCTGCCGCCCCGGCTCCCAGAGCCCTTCCAGCCTGTGTGAGTCAGCCTCCTTCTGCTCCTCCAGCGAGATGTCTCTGTTGTCAAATCCGAAACCTCCTGACACTCTATACGCAGCATCTGGCTGGTCAGTCGTTTCTAGCATTACGGGAAATCTCCTGATGGCTCAAGGCTGAAATTTGACTTCAGTAAAAATAATGCTAAAAAGAATTTTGTGAGCGGTGCATTCTTTCATTTACAGATGCTGCACAGTTCTTGTGGCTGCTGAGTATTTGGAGACTGACAGCTGGAGATTTGTCCACTCCCAAATCTCAGGGAACGATTGATGTCACTTCATTTCATCAGCTACCCTCGGTGTCATGGTGGTGATCTCACCAGAAGGAGAAAAGATGCAGAGAATGGCTGACACCAAGGGCCTGAAGAGTGCCAGCAGTGTTCCAGGCTCACCATTGCCTTTGCCTTATTAAATCCTTAGGCATCTTGGCCATCTAAGCAGTTGCCCCATTTTGCGTATGAGGAAAAATGAGGCTTAAAGACCCGGCCACAGGTCAAAGTTCCTACTGTGATTCAGTGGCAGAAAAGCAATTCAAATCCAGGTCCCAGACTAAATTATTTTATTTTTTTTTCCCTACTAAACCACATGTCTCTCTTTACATGCTTGCCTGTGCTTTTGATTACTTTGGGATATATTCTAGAAATGCTGGGCAGAACCACGAGGGAGGGGCTTAGGGTCAAGGACTAGCTCACCAGCCACAAGCATCATTTTTCCCTGGGCTAGGACTAGGTTTGGTAAGTAAATCCTCAAGTGAAAGAGAATACTTTTCTTGGAAAAAGGCTCGTAATTTGATGCATGTAAACAAACTCTTTTATAAGAGCCTCTGTCACACTGGGGTCTGTGGGCAAATTACATCAAGCAAAGATCAGTTTTAATTGAGAAAGACCTAAAAGGAGGCGGGCTCAGTCATGAGAGCCAGCATCTACTGGCCACTCACTGGTGCCAGGCATCTTGCTAGGTACTTCACATGTGTGTTGTGTAATTTACTCTTCCCTATAGCCTGGCCTTTCTCTGTTTTGTGTTTTGTTTTTTGATTTTTTAGTCTGAGAAATATCTTTTGATTCAATTTTAAAAATACACATGCATAATTCTTTTTCTTTATATGTAAAAATATCTCCAAAAATCATATATAAATTAATTGTAAGAGTAGTTATCATAGCATCAGAAGAAAATGATATATACTAAGTGGTCTGATTTATTTTAATAAGATAATGTAAGTCTTTTTTTTTTTGGTAAGCTGTGTCATTTATTTTTTATTTTTACTTTTTAAAAAGCTTTTTCAATTAAATTTTTATTTTATATTGGAGTACAGTTGATTAACAATGTTGTGTTAATTTCAGGTGTACAGCAAAGTGATTTAGTTATACATATACATGTATCTATTCTTTTTCAAATTCTTTTCCCATTTAGGTTATTATAGAATACTGAGCAGAGTTCCCTGTGCTATACAGTAGGTCCTTGTTAGTTATCTATTTGAAATATAGCAGTGTGCACATGTCTATAGCTCTTTGGATATTAGCATCTCTCCGTTGAATAGACCAGGAAACTGAGGTACTGGTCAAACAGTTAAAAGGAGGCAAGGCAAGGATTCTGAATCAGACAGTCTGATGTCAGAAGCTGTACTCTTAACCACTAAGTTCCTCTCTTCCCTATCCTTCGAGGGGAAGGCCCATGCATCCTGCCAAGGTCACACTGGTGATTTTAATCCAGCCAAGGCCTTCACTGTTAGTGGTTTAGCATTCTATATATACCTGAATCCATTTTCTAGGGCTGCTGTATAAAAGTACCACAACCTGGGTGGCTTAAACAACGGATGTTTATTGTCTCACAGTTGTGGAGGACAGAAGTCTGAAATCAAGGTGTTAGCAGGGCTATGCTCTCTTTGAAGATGCTAGGGAATAATCCCTTCCACGACCGTCTCCTAGCCTTCAGTTTATAGAAACATTACTCTGGTCCTGTATCTTCATGTGGGATTTTTCCTATGTGTCTTCACAGTGTCTTCCTTCTGTGTGTGCCTGTCTCTGTATCCAAATTTCCCCCCTTTTATAAGGACTCCGGTCATACTGGATTTGGGCTCACCCTAATGACCTCATTTTAACTAGATCACCCCTGTAAAAAATCCTATTTTTAAATAAGGTCACATTCTGGGTTACTTGGGGGTAGGATTTCAACATATCTCTCTTGGGAGGTCACGATTCAACCCTTGGCGATACTGCAGAAGTTGGATGCTTACCAAGACCAATGCAATAGGGCCCAAGATGATTTTCTAGTTTCATTTCCTGCCACCTGCCTCCCACCCCCAAGCAGCAATCTAGCTCACCAGCTACACAGCCCTGTTCCCTTTGGAACACACTGTAGTCTTTCAGTCTTTCATGCCTCTTTGCCCTGCTCATGTTGGAATAGCTTTCCTCACCTGATGTATCTGAGAAGTCTCTGCTCATTCTTCAAGGACCAAGGGTTCATGCCTCTCCCACCTGGAAGTCGCTACAGCACCCACTCTTATACATCTTGCATTTAGTTGTACTCCTTTTCTGTGGTTCCCAGTGTGATCCTCTCCTTACTTATTGGTGTCCCTCCAACAGCGCGTGAGCTCCCCTGGGCCAGGATCTGTGCCTCAGACACAGCTGTGTCCCAGAGTTTCTATATACAATGCCCAGTCCATGCAGTGGTCTCAATGCTATTTCTCTCATGAATGAATATCATAGTCTTACTGCTTCTGAAATTCACATGCTCAGTTTCACTAACTGTCAAGTAAGAGTTAAAAGTCTAAAGTTATTATCCAATCCTATGGTTTCTTCTGAATCTCCAGAGAATATCTATTTTATGTAATGTTGGATACCAATCTCCCAATCTATAACTTATCTTTTCATTTTTATGTTTTTTAAATAATAGAGTTTATTTTCTCCTTAATGTTTTGTGCCATTTGTGTCTGGTTTATGAAATCCTTCCCTAAAGCCATGGAGACAATCACCATTTTTTCTTCTTCTAATAGTCTAAGGGTTTTTCTTCTCATAGTTAGGTCTTTAATCCATTAGAATTATTTTTTATGCACATGGTGTGAGGTAGGGATCTCACCTTTTCCCCAAATTGATAACCCGTCATTCCAGCACCACCTGTTGAAAAGCAACAATGGAATTTTTGCTTTTTTAGATTCCAGGGACCCTTGAGAGTTAATATTTGATTGATTCACTTATAGCTTATGTGCTTCTCCATCCTATTTTAGACACAATATGAATCTTGTAAACTTGGAGATAATCTTCCCCAGCATCATGGAGGGTCAAAAGACTTAATTAAAAGTTCGAGGATATAGAACCCCAAGTCTTTATTTAATATGCTGACCATAATTACATAAAGATTTGTATAAATCCTGGCATGATAAGAACTTTATGTGTCTCTGTTTTGTTATATTTAAACTTTAAAATTATCAGAAAGAGATGAGTGCTTTAATGAGTTCAAAGACATCAATGCCAGAGCAGTTGGCTACTTAGAACCACAGTGGAAGGGAAAATGCTGGGATCACTTCAGGGAAGGATTCGGGAACACATGCAGATGATGAACTTCTGCCTAGAACCATTTTTAGCTCTTTCTATAGTCAGGATAAGTGGTTAGAATTTTTTTTTTTTTTTTTGTGGTATGCGGGCCTCTCGCTCTTGTGGCCTCTCCCGTTGCGGAGCACAGGCTCCAGACGCGCAGGCTCAGTGGCCACGGCTCACAGGCCCAGCTGTTCCGTGGCATGTGGGATCTTCCCGGACCGGGGCATGAACCCGTGTCCCCTGCATCGGCAGGCGGACTCTCAACCACTGCGCCACCAGGGAAGCCCCAGAAAAACTTTTAAAGTGAGAGGGCCTTGGGTTTATCCCTGGAAAAACCAAGAAAAGAGTGAGAAAGGAATTCTAAGTCCTATTTTTCAGACACAACTGGGGATAACAGAAACCCAAGAGACCTCAAGTAGCTTAGTGAGGAGAATAGAAGCAAGTAAGCTGGATCCACAGGCTGGTGGGGACAAAGGAAAGGCCATATGGGGAAGACACCCTGGGGATCAATCAAGGAAAACAATAATGATATAACCATAACAACTGCTACTAGTATCACCGACTCCATACCTAGTCAAATCTGGGCACTGTGCTAGGTGCTTGATATTTCTCTCAGATCGTTATGCTATCCAGAGTATAAATAAGGAAGTGAGGTTCTGGGGTGATAAGTGACTTGCAGGGGTCACTCAGTCAAGGTTGTACATGGTACTCAGACCTAGGGTTCTGAACAGGACCATCTATCATCATGGTGTGTGTCAGACTATTCCTGGCACTTGGCAGGTCTTCACTAAACACTTGTTGAATTTTGCCAGAGGAAGAAAATAATCAACAAATAAGTGATATTCAGAGTATTTCTGAAGCCTTGAAAAAATGTCCCTGTGGACCTAGGGCCCTTTATACTTGTGACGCAAACCTACTCTTGTTACTTTCTACATATTTCTTGTAACCTCACCAAATTGATTGTCAGCATAGCTGAGTGGACAGGGACCAGGCTCCCACGTCAGCCACACATGGCTAGAATCCCAGCTTCACCACCTATTAGCTATGGAGGATGTGGGCGAGTTCCTTAACTTTGCTGACCCTCGTTTCTTCATCTGTAAAACGGAGCCTGCGAGGCCTTCCTCAGGGGGTTGCCACGAAGACTAATGATAAGGGCATGTGAAATGCGTGGCAACCAGCAGGCTTCCTAGGACAGATGGCAGTTCTTCCTATTAGTGGGGTGGCCACCTCACTGCTGGTGTCACTTCCTGGTGCCTGGGAGTTGATGGGAGGCCACGCTTTCCCATGTAGATCAAATGACCACTTCGGTTGATTATAGGGTTTGCTGTGTGTGTTTGTTTTACACAGCCTCTCAACACTTGCTCTCTTGGCTGCAACAGCAGTGAGTCTGGGGAGAGTGAACAGAAGGTGGGAAGAAGCAGGAAGACCAGATGTCTCCAGGGACAAAGAACGACCTGGATGTCTCCCCACCCAGGTTTCCAGGTAGAGGTGACCAGCCCAGCATATGGCAGCCAGCTGGGGGCATTATTCATCCCGGGGTCCTGAGTCTACGTAAAGGAATGAATGGGGGCTGGCTGGAAGAGTGTTCTCTGACAAGTAATTCCTGGAACTACCCAAGAGATGCACTTTGAAAAGTTTTGTCAGCACTTCAAAGTCTGGTATTCCAAAGAACACCAATACCAGCATGAGTGACAGCTGAGGTCAACAGTGAGTCACTGAGGACATTGCCTGCTGGCTCACAAATGCTTTCTCCTTCCTCACGGCCACCCTTCCCACTGGTGCATTGTCCTAATTCCCCTCTCCTCTCCTATGAAGAAGGAAATCTCATGGATAATTGTTTAACATCCATGTTGTACAAGGAGCTGGACTACAGATTCACATAATGCTGGTATCACTTCAACCGTCACTAAGTAATACGAAGAGCTCATGTTTACTGAGCATTTACAATGTGCCAGGCACTGGACTAGGAGCTGTGTATATATATCATTTTCTTTCAATACTCAACAAACTTCTCAGCTAGTGACCATTATTATAGTCTTTGTCTTAAAGGTGAGGATATCGAGACTTAGTTTTTTAAAGACACAAGGGTAGAAAGTGAGGAAGCCAGGACTGGCACATAGGCCTAACCTGAGATTCTTAGCACTGTGACAATCACAAGAACCATTGGGGAAGAGTGGTGTTATTTTCACTTTGAAGTCGAGGAGATGGAAATGCAGAGAGGTGAAATGGCAAGGGACGAGCAAAACAAGCAAGATCAAGTGTTTTCGGGTTGGAGAAACCTGAATTCCAGTCCAGGTGTGAAGACTCCTTTCCAACGTTGTGATGGTGACCAAGTCCCTTCATCTCTCTGCAGAATGAGGTAGGTGAGTGTTGGCAAAATTTGAGTGACCTCGTATGCAAATTGAGTGACATCATACCCATGCAGGCCTGGCATGTTGTAATGTTCAGTAAACAGTGACAGAGGACAGTGTTTATTCCGATATCTGAGTTCACAGGGACAGGGCTGGTTGCTGCTAATGCCTGTGCTCTTTCTACAATGCAACTTTGCCTCAACTGATTCTTTAATGGCCAGCATGTGGACCAACTCATTCTAGTGTTGGAGTGTCACCTGTTTTTGCAGCTTCCCATTCACTCTCTCCCATGATTGTGCACTTTGGATATTTCAAAGGGAGTTGGAATGGGATGTGGAGATCTTTGGGCCCCTATAAGGCACTCAGTACCATACAGAGTGATTGAGTGATTAAGGAAAGATCCCTTCTTCCTGTGGGCTCCATGCCAGGGCAACAGTTTTGCAAGAGGAGAGGCTGGATTTCACCCACCATCTGCCTTCAGCCAGGAGTCTGTGTAAACCATCGAACATAGCATCCTTGAGTCTCCCCAAGACCAATTTAAGGAGCAGGAAACTGAAGACTAGATAGTAATGTAGTATGGTCATCCAGTATGTACCAGATGGAGGAGAGCATGACAAACTTTGACTATCAGTCACTGTGCTACCACCCCCCTGCCCTGCTCATTGGGTAATGAGTGTCCATGGCCCAGGCACAGCACAAGTGCCTGCTGCTGCCTGCTGCTGTGCCCAAGACTCACAGGTATCAGAGAAAAAGCCAGAATGAAACAGAGCAAGACCCTATGGTCCTTGTCCCCCGTGTCCTCAACCTGCCTGTTGTCTGTGGAAGAACTTTAGCCAAAGAATAAGTTTAATCAGAGAAGTGTGAAAATGAAGAAACAAAGGAAAACAGTCCAACAAGAGTAAATAATAATAGTTTAGTCATTAAGGGAAGTCAAGGACATTTAGTTCTTCTTCAAGGGCTATATATCATATTCTGAGCCATATCCTTTAAGCTGTCTTTTAGTTAGTGGAACACCCCCCCCCACCGCCAAGGTGAAAGGAGTTAACTACCTTATGACCAGACTGTAGCCATGACATAGGCTGCCATAATTCAGAGAACTGGCCTCAAAGAAATGGGAACAAATTGACCCTGGAACTGAAGATTAACTGTACTGAAACCATCAAGATGACACTGATCAGACCACCGCATGACCAATTTCAAGATGACTGTCAGAGATGACAGGGAGGTTTCTGCATGTAACCCCCTCCCTTCACATATAAAAGGGAATCTTGCCCCCTGATTGTCAGTGGTGGGGAGTTGGCCTTTGGACAGGAGTCCGCCCTCCCTACCTGTTGCTGGCCTCCAAAATAAAGCAAACTTTCCTTTCCACCAACCTGGCTTCTTTATTGGCTTTTGAGAGTCAAGCAGCTGTACCCCCACTTTCAGTAACAAGAAGACCCACTCTATTGCTAAAAAGCACTGGGGCCTTCTTTAAGTTAGTCCACATCTGTAAAATGGGATTACTAATATTTCCCTTGAAGTCTTATCCTGAAACAAACATGAAAAAAATGTGCACGAATGCTCCCAGTCCTATATTGTTGTGGGAGTAGCTCTGAGCTTCCAGAAGGGAATAGTCCAAGCCTTGTGAGCTGATGAGCAAATAAGAAAGGTTCTAAGACTTCATTGAGATCTTGGGACTCTTGTTTGTTGAGCTTTATGAGCCCAGAATGCCTGCATCTCCAGGGCTGCTGTTGAGCCTGGCTCACTGAAAAGGCTCCAAAATATGAGGAATGAGGAATGAATGAATGAAAACTGTATCACACTCTCAAGGTCACAGAGCACAGGAGGAGCAGACATGGGCGGCAAATTCATCTTCAGTAGACCACAAAACCTGAAGTCATTCTACTGTTCACGCTGCCGCCTCTGGACAGAGTAGCAAATGCTAACTCTTGGGAGAATCCCCACAGCCTCTACTTGGGTAAGGTGGGCTGGGTGGGGTCTATTTCCAGGTTTTCACTCTAGTATGTTTGTTCTTGTGCTCTGGTTAACTTCTGCCATAGCTGGGAGGATGCTCAGAGATTTCCCTATCAAAGCACTGAGTTTTATAATTTTCCACCCCTTTCTGGAATTATTCTACTGGCTTGGATTGGCCCAACTGTTGCCTTCTGAGCAAGGGAAATGGGGTGTTGAATCATCATCTTCCCTGCTGATTTTCCCAGAATCACAGAACGGTCTTGTAGCTCTGAGCCCTACACCAGAAAGACCACCCATCTCTCTTTCAAAAAAGCAAATCATCTTTTCTTAACAAACCAAAATGACAGCCTCTTTGCTCCCACAACTAGCATTTCCCAAGAGTTCATGTATTCCAAAGTTATTTGAGCAATTAGCCTTTGAAGTTCAGCTTCCACCTTGGACCATCAGAATTATTTCTTGGAAAAGTGATTAGCACTGAAACACTCCATGAAAATTGACATCTGAGGATGGTTGTCGCATTATGCCAAGTGCCCATAGATTCACCTCCAAACACCTTGTGATTGCACCAGCACTATTATCTCTCAGCTACATCTCTTCTTTGGAACTTATTACTTAAATAAAAAAAGGAAATTGTTTCTGAGAAGTGTAGCAGTGAGGAAAGAGAGCTGACATCTCTGAGGAGCCAGGTCTCTGAATTCCAAGGCTACAGCTCACTTTCTTTCCTAATGCTGGAAGCTCTCCATTGGCCAACCATCAATTTGTGTGAACTAAGTCACAATTTACATCAAGCACTGTCTCCTCACAGGGTGTTATTTATTGAGCTGGGTACCACAGCGAGGAGGGCAGGAGCTCCTGAGTAATTAGAATCCTGTCCTCGCTGGGAGTGCACAATAGTTTCCTGTTATCTCCGCCTTCTAATGGGTTTGCAATGGCGCTATCTCTGCTTCCATAAATAACGTGTTCCATGTAAATAAGGAGTCATTAAAAATGGGGCAGCATCCACACATCATTTCATAAACATGAGGGAGGTACTTAGGAAGAGGCTCATCAATAAACAGGCTGTGCTCTGCATTACAAAACTGAAGCTGTTCTTGAGAGACTGTGCACACTGCCTTTTGTATCTTAAATCATTCCATTGACACTTACTCTGCGCTGGCTGCTGTAGGTATTGGTCAGGGTGGTTTGAGCATGGCCTCTGGAGGCAGATGGACCTGGATGCAGAGCTCCAATTCTGATTTTCGGAATCTGTGAAATCTTGGGCAAATCACCCTGCCTGTCCAAGTCTTGACTTCTTCCTCTGGGCCATGGAGATAGCAGAGTCTACTGGATTTGTATGTCAGAATTTGTGAATGAGTTGGGTTAGATTGGGTACAGGCAGGAAGCAACTTTATTCTTTCACATCATGTCCTTGCCTTCATGTTCCATCCTTGTCTTTGAATTGTTAAAATGGTGAGTCCAGTCTCATGGTATTTCTTGTCCATTTAAAGCTTTATCTCATCCCCAGCTTGGACCAGATGGGCTCCAATGCCGGCATTGGAGAAGGAGTAACACCTTCTTCTCCTGCTCTTCCTCCCTCTCTGGTCTTCCAGTGGAGGAGTCACATTAGAGGGTAGAGACAGAGGAGACATCAGTGCCAATCATGTCTTTTGTGCTTGGCACAGTTGCTTGGACACTGACATTTGAATCCAAAGGCCATTCTTTCTTCTGAGATGCTTTTGTGGGTTCCTTAAAGATCCTCCCCTTGGGGACTCCATTGGCGGTTTTCTGATGAGGGTGATGTCCTCTCTAGTGGGTCTTTCATGAGTCCTTTCAGCCATCAGCATGTAAGTGGTCTCTTTAACTTCTAGAGGCTGAGATCCTCTCACCATTTTAGGTCATTCTCCTGGGCAGCCCAAAGCAGAATCTTCCTATTGGCAACTCTAGTTGCTACCAGGGGTGGCTGGAAAAAAAGCTTACTTGAAGGCTGTTACCTGACTTTCTTCTGCCATCCTAAACTATTCCAGTCTTCTACATTTAGACTTTTATATGTAAGAGATAATGGTCTCTATGACTCCCAAATCCAGGGAACACATATCACTTTCCCCTAATTATTCTCCTGATACTTTCTTCAGTTGCTAAAGGTGATGGGAAAGCAGCATGCCAGCAACTCACTGCAAAGAGATTTTACTGTCTGTTCTTCCTTTCCTAAGAAATCCAGTGAATTCTTAGCCTACTAGAGGTAGCTGATGGGCTCACAATGGCAGAACCAGATTGTGGATAATTTATCAAATTGTTCATTGATGTTTGGTCTGGTCCCATGTGTTCTGGTCATTTGAGGCCCCTATTTCTGTCAATATGGTTTGGGTTTTCATAGGATTAGCCACTGGAATCATTACCCACAGACTTTTCTTTTGGCTGTGCCGTGGGGCTTGCTGAATCTCAGTTCTCCGACCAGGGATTGAACCCAGGCCATGGCAGTGAAAGCCCAGAATCCTAACCACCAGGGAACTCCCGGGACAGTGGTTACTTTAGAATGTGAAGGCATGTGTCACTGTTTCTCTTGGCCTTGGAGCTCAACTGAAAAACAGATAATAGGAAATGTCCCTTATTCTATTGACTGTGATGAGGATTGCCTAAGAGTCTGTCCTAAGTGTTTGGCAATGATCCATACTAAGATGTCAGTGAAGTTTTGCTCTCAGTATTGTACACTGTCAAGCACCAGATGATACATCACACTTATTATTCATGGGTACTATTCTAAATGCTCTACATGTTACAACAGCCCTATGAGAAAGGTTCTATCACTATCTCTATGATACAAATGAAGACCCAAGGTTCAGCAAGACCCAAGAGCTGGTAGGTGGACCCAGGAGTGTAGCTCCAGAGAACAGGCACTTACTCACCTTCCTATATGCCTGGAGATACAAGTAAAGGCAGATCTTTCATCTTCCAAACAGTGTTTATACAAGCAAAATTTATTCCTTGAAACTCACCATGACTCCATCTGAATCCAAGCCCCTTTTCACTTGCTTGTTCCTTGTTTCTAACTAGTAGTAGGCTTCTGCCCCTAAGGATGCTACAGACTCTTGACTAACTCTTTTTGTTGTAGTCAGACCTTCATTCATGTAAAAGCTGCTTGAGTTCCTCAGATCAATCCCAAACTTCTTATACCATCTTGGTATTGATGCTAAGTTGAACCTTTAGACTTTCTCAACTGAGTTGTTTTGTCCATCTTGTCTATCGGCTCATCACATCTCTGAGCTGCTATTTCCTCCTGGTTTCTCTTGTGTTGGCTCCAACTACCCCTAATCATAGTGTGGCACTGGCACTCCTGGCATAAGCTCATTTCTTGTCCTGGTGATGAGACCTAGGAATTCCCTGGCTCCCTCTTGACCCTCCCTGGCTTTGACCCACACTGCCTCCCCATCCCAAACATGTGCTTCCCCACCCCACACATGTGCTTCCCCACCCAGTCTCCAATGCATTGCCCTGTCCCATTTGATTCATAACCCTTACCTCTCCATGAGCTTGTGTTTTTGTTTGTTGCTTTTCTTCCTCTCTAGAACACTAATGTGTGTGGTGTGAAGCTAATCTAGAAAAACAGGTCGCTACCCTCAGCTATCTTACTGTCTAATTGAGGAGAGTAAAGGTCAAGGGCAAGAAGTTTGTATCTGCTCACTCTGTAACTTCTCCCAAGGCACAGCCCCTTTCCGAGCCTCTCGTTTTCTACCTCTCCCATGGGAGGCGGGACCACATGATTAAAGAGGCTATTCTCGCTTTCAAGATCTTTGACTCTGGAATTGCGGCTTCCCTTAATGTTCCAGGAAGAACAGACAAGTCCAATTTGAGATACTTGAATCTGATTAATGCGGGAACAGTTAACATGGGGATGAAGGCATACCCCAGCCCCTTCTTCTCTTTCCCCTCCAGGCAGCTTTTATGTTTCTGGGCTTTTATCCCATTATCCCAGCCTGACTTTATTAGTACCACCTGGAGAGGAGCCCGCTCCCCACCAGACACTGCAGGAAATGCAGAGACTCAGCTCGCCATTTTTTGTCAGCCTTAGCTCTCTGTTTACACACTTCTGGACCCTGCCTCTCCCTCTCCCCTGGTGATCTGAGAAGGAAATCTCTGGCCCTGGTCTGTGTCTGAGGGAAGGAAGATTTGTTGAAGCCACTTGAAAACTCAGTCCAATTTCTGGATTTTTTTTTTTTTTTTTTTTTTTAGCCCAGATGAACCAGGTTGGAGTTTTCAAAATGGCTGTATTTTGTCCAGAGAACAAGCATAAAGAAAACAGATAAGACATATAAACACTGCTATATTTAAAATAGGTAACCAACAAGGACTTCTGTATAGCATAGGGAACTCTGCTCAGTATTCTGTATATGTTTGACTCACTTTGCTATACACCTGAAGCTAACACAACATTGTAAATCAACTATATTCTAATACAGAATTAAAAAAAAAAAAAGATTGAAAGGCAGGGGAAGTCTGGCTGACCTAGTCCAGGTGGCTGATGGCTATCTTCTAATACCCTCTGAGAACTTTTAGACTTTACTTGTTCTCTACCCCATCAGGCAAGAGCCTGGATTCCTTCTAGACTTCAAACATGGTGTCCCCTCTCTCTCTCTCCTGAGGGTCATCATAGGCATTCTCTTTGCCAAACACTTGGCCTCTCATTTATGTACAAAAAGCAGATTATCTTCAGTGGTCATATCCTCCAGGCAATTTCTCCTGACCTCTTAAACTTGGGTGAGGTGCCCAGCTCTTCATTCATACCACACCCCATAACCATGCGAGATACTGAACCTGCAGTGATGAAATTCATCACATCCCCTACATTTTGGTGGATTCTACTCTCTGTGTACAAGAAGAGAGAGGACAAGGCAACAGGCAGGTAAAATACGGGGTAATAAGGGCAATGCTAGAGGAGACCCAAAGAGCTCCAGGAACTCAGGACTAGGGTGCTACCCACAGGCAAAGGGAAAGCCTCCCCAGAGAAAAAGCCTGAAGGGTGAGTAGAAGGAAGAAGGATTCTAAGGAAAGAGAACTGCATGTGCAAAAGCTTTACGGTAAGAAGAAATAGAGCGTAAGATCCAGGGCTATATTACAAAAGGACTTATGAAGTATTTTAAAGTTTAGATTTTCCCACAGGGTAATGAGAAATATACTAAACATTTCTAAAGAGGAGTGAAAGACACAAGCATGTGTACAATTTAGAGGTTGTTTCCTGGGTTCTACTTACCTAACCACAATCCATAAAACCCATCTGCCTCCAGAATCCCAGGGCTATGGTTTGCCTTGGTCTAAAACAGTGGTTAGTCATAGAGATCCACTGAATATAATCGAGAGCCCGGAAATAAACCCTTACATGTGTGGTCACTTGATTTTCGACAAGGGCACCAAGACAATACAGTGGAGAAGGAAAAGTCTTTCCAACAGATGGTGTTGAGTATACATATAACCAGCAACTAGATGTTCACGTGCAAGAGAAAGAAGTTGGACATCTACCTCATGCCACACACATACACACACACACATACACACACACACACACACTGAATAAAAAGCCCAAATATGAGAACTAAATCTATAAAACTGTTAAAAGAAAGCATAGGTGTAAATCTCTATTACTATATATCAGACAATAGTTCCTTAGACATGACACCAAAAACACAAGTGACAAAATAATAAAAAAATTAAAAAGGACATTAGAAACATTTAAAAACATTGTGTACTACAAAGTGAAAATGAATAAAGTGAAAAGACTATCCACAGATGAAAGAAAATATTTGTAAATCATATATCTAGTAAAGGATTTACATCTAGAATATATAAAGAATTATTACACTCCAATAAAAAACAAATAAGCTAATTTGAAAATATGCAGAATATTTGTAAAGAGACTTTTCCAAAGAAGATATAGAAATGGACAATAAGCATATGAAAACATGTTCACTGTCATTGAAATCAAAACCATCAGTAGCAGTTCATGGCTCCAATCAAAGAGACAGACAGCAACATACAAGTGTTGGCAAGGATGTGGCAGTGATACTGGTGGAAATGTAAAATGGGGCAGCCGCTTTGGGAAACAGTCTGGCAGTTTCTCAAAAAGTCAAACATAGAGTTACCATGATTCTGCAATTCCACTCCTAGATATTCCCGAGTGATATAAAGGACATACATCCACAAAAATGCTTGTACATGAATTTCAGCAGCATTATTCATAATAGCCAAGAAACGGAAACAAATATCCATCAGCTGGTGCCTGGATAAATAAAATATTGTACGTCCATACAATGGGATATTATTTGATAATAAAAAGAGGTGAAGTACTGGTACATATTACAACATGGATGAAAGTTTGAAACATTATGCTAAGTGAAAGAAGCTAGTCACACACGTGTATACATCATATAAAAGTACACACACACATATAAAAGTAAGTAATAATGTTTAAGTATACATGCATTCTATAATGTCTATGCATGTCTATAAAATATACATGTCTATATACTTATATATAATATATATATGTATGTAAGTAATAATATATATAAGTAAGTATATAATATGATCCCATTGATATGAAATGTCTAGAATCGGCAAATTTCTAGAGACAGAAGGTAGATTAGTGGTTGTCTAGGGCAGGGGGAGGGGTGGGAATGGGGAAAAGAGGGAAACGGGAATTTACTGCTAATGAGTATGGGGAGAATTCGTTCAGTAAAGGGACAAAAATGTTCTAAAATCTGATTATAGTGACGGTTGCACAACCTTATGCATATATACTAAAAAGACATTGAATTGTATATTTTAAATGGGTGAATTGTATGGTATGTGTATCTATGTCAATAAGGCTGGCTTTTAAAAAGGAATTTATTAAGTATCAAATTTAGACTTATTTAAGAAATGTCTAGGAAGAAATGAAATGTAGCACTTTATTAAATATCGGAATGGGGTAGAGGAAAAGGAAGAGAAACTATTTGTGGAGGTACCATGTTTCAAGCACATCTGGAGGATGGTGGTGCCAGGTACATAGACCAGAGTTGCTCCCCTACATCTCCTGTGACTGCATCTCATGCTTCTCTGCATCAGTGGTCAAAGTCATCCTCTGACCCATCCCATGTGAACAGGTCTCTTGAGCAACTTTTCTTCACAATCACATCAATGAGAGAGAGTCCCGGGAAGTCCCCACCAGGCCACTGTGTACTTGTAAGCAGCTTGCATATTGTACCCCTCGGGAGCTCAGACACAACACAGTTCTAAAAGGCAGACCCTGAAGATGTATGCTGTCCAGACTGTCTGGCCGTTTGCCATGCCCTGGCCAACCTTCCATCCATGGCCTGCTAACTCAGTGTATACTTGATCTTCTGGGCTTTTCATGATGGAGGGATTTCTCTCAGGCCTCAAACCAGAAAAAAAAAAAAAAGTGTTTCTTGAAGAACTGGTCTGTTTTAGCTGATGACCTTTCTGAACATTTAATTAACTGTGTTAGCTTTGACTCCTCAGATGCCTTGGGGTGAAATCTGCAATTTTCTTTGAGTAATTTTCGAAAATTTTGGGACAGTGGTTCTCAAAGCTTAGTGTGAATTACCTGAAGATGAAAACATGCAAATATGCTGTTTGCATATCTTCCCTTAAATATGAACATTTAATAGGTCTAGGGAGGGGTCAGAGATCTGCATTTTAGTCAGACCATAGGTGGCTCAGACACAGATGGTAAACCGACAGTATTTTAGAGACATCTCCCTATGCCCTTTTCTATTTTCATTTTCTATTTTCATCTTACTTTCACTAGTTCATCAACTAGGAACTAAAATTTGCATGGCATATTACAGTTTTCCAAATGTTTTCACATGCATGATTTTCTTTGCTGTGACCCTCCTAACAGCTCCCTGAATTTTGTATTGGCGTTCTAATTTAACAGATGAAAAGGACTTTGATTCAGAAAAACAAAATAAAACAAAAACAACAACTCATAGGAAAGCAAGTATTGACTTAAAAAAAAAAGACAGCCTACAAGGACTGCATGTGTGATATTTATAGTAATGGGCATTAGTTTATAATGCTGTAAAGTAGGAGTACAGGCATTTGCAGAAATGGGTCAGGTTTCCATCTCAGAAGACGACGTGATCTTTCTAAAATCTCACTCAAGGGAGAAGGCAGCTGATCTCAGCTCCTGTTTCAGAGCTGGAGCAGATCATTGGGGGTGGACCTCTCCGTCCATCTTCATCTCAGCCCAGGCCCAGCATCTGAAACAGCATGGGTAGTCCCCTCCCCACCGTCTGGGCTCCAACCAATCATTAGGGCAGTTGAATATTCACTGCCAACCATGCACTCTCTCCTGTGGTGAGAGGTCCTCCTCTCACCAGGGCCCTCTCATATCCAGGCCTTCTGGAGTTGCAGAGCTCAGAGACCCAGATGGTGTTTGGAAGAGGGAAGGCACGGGGAGGTGGTGGGTAGGTGTGGGGGGCATCAGTTAGGCTGGCACAGGAGAGAATTGGTAGGAAGCAGGAAAGTTTGGTAGAAAAAGCTAGACTGCCTTGGGTCTAAATTTCAGCTTGGTTTCTCACTGGTCGTATTGTCTTATGCAATTTATTTACTATCTCTGGACCTTCAGGTTCCTCACCTATAAAATCACATTCCTGATACCATATCTGAAGGTGGGTCCCTTTCAAGTGAGGAGTACATAAAACAAAGTGTGCAACATACCCAGGTGCATGAAGTCTCACAATAAGAAGGTGGATCATCTTTTCCCTCCCTGCCTTTGTTTCAGTGGTCCCGTGATGAGTGTATTAGTTTCGTTTTGCTGCTGTAACAAGTTACCACAGCTTAGTGGCTTCAAATAACACAACAGCATGATCTTGTAGTCTAGACACTGGAAGTCCAAAATCAAAGCACCAGCAGGCTGGTGTTTCTTCCTACAGTTGTGAGGGAGAATCAGTTTACTTTCCTTTTCCACCTTCAAGAGGCCACCCATATACCTTGACTTGTGGTCCCTTCCTCCAGTCTTCAAAGTACATCACTCCATCCTCTGCTTTATTGTCACATCACCGCCTCTGACTCAGACCCTCCTTTATCCCTCTCATAAGAACCCTTGTCATTACATTAGGACCACCCAGGTAATCCAGGATAATCTTTCCATGTCAAGATCTTTAATTTAATAACATCTGCAAAGTCTCTTTTGTCATATAAGGTAACATATTCAAGGGTTCTGGGCATTAGGATGTAGACGTCTTTGGGGGTCATTGTTCAGCTTGCTATAATGAAAAAAGGACGTTCAAGAACTTGTCTCCATAAAAACATATCCTAAAAACTATGGCTAAGGAAGACGATGGTGGTAAAAAAACATATTTTTTACAACAATTTGAGCCCCATTTAAGAGAAGATGTGAAGCCTCAGGGCACTTTAAGAGCTTCCTGCATCCTCATAGGGTGTTCCAAATTAGAGCACACTCTGGTCTTTTCCTTCAAGCATTAACATATGAAAATCCCTTTGAAAACTTCTCTACCATTTGTTCTTCCGATCTTTGACTAACTCCTCCAGAAATGACAATCCCCAGGCTTCCTGTGGCCAGCTTTAAAGGAGAAAATCCTTTCCAGATAAGAATCCGGTCTCTCTGGATCTTCCATTGAGTCTCTACATTCTAACCCTAGACCTACAAAGAATGAAAATATAGCTCCATTCACCTTCAGAGCTGTTTTGCTCTGCCAGACAGAGAGTTTGTGTGAATTACCCCTTCCTGCTCATACTCTGGCCAAGAGTATACATATCCACCATAAATATTCCCATTTTCTTAAGTATTAATTGTGTAAAATAGTTTTGAATTATCTTTTCATCTTGACTGCTTGTCTCTGAACATTTTTTCTAAGATTTCTAATTTTTCTGACTTCTTTACAATTAACAAATCTGATTGTAAAAATAATTCCCATTCATTTTCGAAAGTTGGGAAAATAAAGAAGAAAATTAGTTACCCATAAGGCCAGCACCCAGTGAGAATTACTAAGTATGTACATGCTTTCCCACCCTTGGGATGGACCTGGGAGTTAATCTAACTCCTCACACTGAGTTATTGTGTGATCTTGGACAATTCCTTTCTTTTCTCTGACCCTCACTTTATTCTTCTCTAAGATGCTTCCTTTAAATTTTTTGAAACCCCTGCTCTCCTTTCCATCTATAAATTTGTTGAAAATCATTTGTTTCAAACGTTCACAGTGGACTGTGGCCAGGGCAGTCTCATTTCAGATGGCCCAACTTTAAGGGCATTTAAAATCCATCCATGGAAATGTCAGTCTGAATCCCGCTGGTCCGTCTCTTCTTACAGCTCCACAGTCCTAGGTGTCAAGGTCACCCCACTGGACAGATCTTGTCTTCAGCCTGCACTGATGTCCCCAATTGCCTCAGGGTTTATTTAATGCCTTGTATTTATTGCCACCTGCTTTCATTTCCCCAGAATTGTTCTGTGTTTATTAGACAGTTATGAGGAACAGAGAAGGAGTAGGGGTACAAAACTGGAACTGAGGGACATCTAAGGCCAGTTTTTTTATTGGGAGTAAACAGCTTGTTTGTGAGAAATTAGATTTTACAAAGTCCTTTAATATAGATCTCACTTGGAACTCATAATCACTCTTTGTTTTAAGTTTTATCGTTACATTTTAGAAAAGGAAACTAAACTTTCAAAGAGGTTTAGAAATGTGAATTTCTTTTTGGTACGCAGGCCTCTCACTGTTGTGGCCTCTCCCGTTGCGGAGCACAGGCTCCGGATGTGCAGGCTCAGTGGCCATGGCTCATGGGCCCAGCTGCTCCACGGCATGTGGGATCTTCCCGGACTGGGGCACGAACCCGTGTCCCCTGCATCGGCAGGCGGACTCTCAACCACTGCGCCACCAGGGAAGCCCTAGAAATGTGAATTTAAAACTTTTCAACCTAGTCCATAGTAATAAACACATTTTATTATAACCTATACAAAAGTGTTTATGGAGAGATAGACCAACAGACAGGTCGGCTAGATAGAGATAAATACATAGACAAGTGAAACAAAAGTTTTACAAAGGAAAATTTATAGATAATTTATAGATAAGTAGATAGATAGTTGGATAGATATGTAGATAAATGGAAAGGTGATAAATAGCTAGACAGATAGAAAGATAGTTGGATGAATAGATACACAGATACATAGATAGATCTGAAAAAATAGCTTCACAAAATTTTGCCCAGCAGCTTTGTTAGGATAATTAAATAATGGGGTGTTTTTTATAAAACCTGTGAGCTCAATTGATCCTAGATCTTTGGATGCTCAAAGAACATTCTGGATGCAGCATATGGCTGTAGTGCAGTGCTCTGAGTCTGGGCCCCAATATTTCTGAATTATTGGGACTGCACACATGAAGCAGAAACTTGTTTGGGGAAGAGGGTGTGTTCCTTGGTGGAACCACGTTGGAGAACCAGTCACAAGGCCGATTCCTCATCAAAAGTTTGTGTAGGGCAAGAGGAGATGTTACTTTGGGAAAAATCCAGAATCCTTGAAGTTCTCCAAGAACTTAAGCTTCCCAGCAGGATACTAAAAGTCATTGGAGATATGTGAAAGGCACCCGTCCCAGGAGTCCCAGATGTTCTGGGTCCAGTTGAAGCCTGGCAACCGATGGAGCTGGCTCTTCAGAGGGAGGTGAAACCACTCCCCAGGGTGAACGTAGAGGGTCCCTGTGAGGACGCAAGTGACTGCTGGGTGGAAGGGACAGTAATGATGCACCACTGCGTTTGAGGTACTTCTTCTTTGGGCAGTGAATTCACCCTGTTCCTTTTGCTCTTTCAGTGAGATCTGCATCCATCCCGGGCATAGGAGGAAATTACCTGAGTGTGTGTGTGTGTGTGTGTGTGTGTGTGTGTGTGTGTGTGTGTGTGTGTGTGTATGTGTGGTGTGCTATGTGTGTGGTGTGTAGTGTCTGTGTGTGAGTATGTGTGTATGGTGTGTGGTATATAGTATGTGTGTGGTGTATTGTACGTAGTGTATGTGTGTGGTATGTATGTGTACATGCATGTGATGTGCCTTTGTGGTGTGGTGCAGTGTACAGCATGGTGTGATGTGTGTGTGGTGTGTGTGTGATGTGTTTGTATGATGTGTGTTGTATGATATGTCTGTGGTGTGTGCGTGTGCTGTGTGTGTGTGGTGTGCCTGTGGCGTGTGGTATGTGATGTGGTGTGTGGTATGTGTGTAGCAGACTGAAGTGGGCAGGGTGACCATGGTGGTACAGGGCAGTGGTAACACGAGAGCCAGAGGAGAAGGTGAGGAAGGTCAGGCATGGGGGCAGGGCACAAGAAGAGCAAAGAGCCGGAAGATCCTTGCAGGCAGAAGGCCGGCAGGGAGGCTTGGATTTCCAGGAGTCCCGCGGCATGGAGTGTAGGTTATTATTAACATTGGGATATTAGAGGAAGATTGCCCAGGGACAGCAGGGGGAGTGAGTTTATGGCTCTGAGACCTGAGCATTGCAGAGTTCCAGGCAGACTGCTAACCCTCTCAGAGTCATTTAAGCTCTTGGGTGAGCCTGTGGACCAGGTACTATTATTATGCTCATTTTATGGTAAACTAAGGCACTGAGAAGAAATTCATTCAACTTAGTCCATGGAAAAAGGCAGAAGTGAACCAGCGGGTTTGCCTCAGGAGCCTACAGTGATGACCCTAATGCCAAGGTGCCTGCACCATCTTCCTTCCCTCTGCAACTCCCTGGGCAAATTACAAATTGCGATGGCTGTTAAAACATGGACACTCCTTTTAAAAGTAACCACTTCCTTTTTGCTCTTGATGGAAGCATGCTGCAGGACCACAAGCTGAGAGAGGGCAGCAGTGAAAACCCAGCCAAACTACTGATGGAAGCTGGTCCCATCCTTTACCATCCTTCTCTGGTCCTGCTGCCATGAGGCTGAACCCAAACCCAGGGCAGGAACCTGCTGTGTGACCTCACACACCCCAAATGCAGGATCAAATGCTGTGGAGAAGGAGGTAAGCCGGGGCTCTTCATTAAAGCAAATACCATTAAACATATGTTGAAGATAACAGAGTGTTTTGACCCCTGCAAATATTTGGACCACAGTGAAAATTTATTTTCCTTCTCTGAGGGTAGAGGAAGCAGAAGATGTTTTCCTGGACAGAAGCCACAGTTATAAATACATATTTCTTCATAATGAAATGTGTATTAAGTATGTTTGTATATATGTACAATTACTGATTCTACAAATATTTGGGCAGACCTACTATGCCTGGGGCAACGTGTGTGTTTGTGTATGTGTGATGCACGTGTGCGCAGGACATCTCTGTGATGCTTTCTTTACCACCTCTTTCTAGTTAACAGCCCAGCTTGGCTCTCAAAATCTTTACTGCTGTTATAGAAGTCACTTTAGTGGTAGAATATTACTCAGTCCTCACCTATTTTTATTAGTTTAACATTGGTCATCTTATCCCATATAAACCAATCAAGGCCTTATCCAGGGAATTTGGGGATAGAAACTGAGAAATAGGGTATAGTCTTGTTGAGCAAGCATGGAACAGAGTCTGGGTATGTGAAGATTTTGGTTGAAGTGGCAGCTGCCATGTATTCTTTTCAAGTGGAAAAGAAAAACTAAAAGAAGGGGAGGGGGCTGGAGAGACAGAGAGAGAAGAAGGGGGAGAGAGAGAAGAAGGGGAGAAAGGAGGAGAAGGAAAAAGAAGAGAAAGAAGAGGAGAAGGAAGAGGAGAGGAAAAGAACAAAGAACAAACATGAACAAGAGCTAAGAAGGAAGAGAATGAATGCATCCTATGTGAGGGTCCTTTTCTCCAGCCATTCTTGAAATGTACTAGAATTCCTTCTTTTAGCTCCATGGTATTCCCCAATACCTTCATGATAAATTCCCTGTTTTGTTTCATTTAACTGAGTTGGGTTATCAATGCTGCTTCACTGATCTGACCCCTCAAATAGCAATCCAACTAACATTTATTGAGAATCACCTGTGTGCTCTACCCTCTCCTAGGAACTGAGAATGCCCCAAAGTTAGAACTTGCTCCCAATCCTTCCCAGTGTGGAGGAGGTGATGCTCTGTTTGTGATATTGGTTCAGTGTTTGGGGAAAGGAAACCTGGCAAAATGATCTCTAAGAAGGGAGAATGGACTCTTTAGAGAGGTCAGCGTCTCAGGGCTCTTTCCAGAAAAGGTCATGCTCCCACTGTGCCTTGGAGGATGAGTACCATTGCCACCTGGGAGAATCTGTTCAGACTCAGAGCTGAGAAATAGCAAGGCGCCAGTTGGTGGGCATGGTTTGGTTTGGCTGTATGGGAGATATCATGGATTAGGACAGGAGGAGAGACTGGAGGAGAAAGTGGAGAGAGAGTAGGAGGAATCTCCAAGTCCGGTTTGAAGACTTTGGACTTTACCTTGTTAGAGGGTGTTAAGTGAGTCCTTTGGCAGAAGTTGACTCTGATGTTCCCACTGGATTCCATAAGTAGACATCCCTTGAGAAAGGGCAAGCCCACACACAGAGCAGGGTATGTATTTTCTGTTCCCCAATCTGGGATTGTTTTCTGATTTGTAGATTTTCTGAAATAGTCTCCTTGAAATACCCAGTACAAATATGCTCTTCCATCTCCTGCACTTGAACACATTTTGATAAACCAAAAATCTTCACATGGCATGATTCCTTATATTTTTCAAATAGGTATAAATAGGAGAAAAAGTAACTGGGTATGAGAATCCATAGAAGTTGATGTAATGATAAACAAGTCATATATAATAATAATAATAAAGCAGCCATGGCTGACAGTGCTGAGTGCCCTTTGTGTGCCAGGGTAGTGCTAAGAGACAGACACGCTGCCAGAACTGTCTAAGGGTTGCTGCATGGAGAGAAGTGGATGGAGATGCCTGGATGCAAATCCTGGCTCTGCCACTGGTTGACTATGTGACCTTGCATACGTCATATAAAATGGGGACTGTTATAATAATTCCCTCGTAGGTCAGCCTTGAGGATTCAATATTACTAGTTCAGAATGCAATAATTCAAGTTCAGTGGGAGAATACTGTAAGTGCTCAAGAAGGATAAATTACTTGTTCTTTGAAATTAAGAAAAAGGAACATAGAGATAGATAGATAGATAGATAGATAACATTGATATATTTAAAACTATGTTTCTCAGCCATATTCTAATGCAAGTCTGATTCTCTAATTTCTTTCGCTGCAAAATTCAATATGTTTCGTACAACATAGGTATCAGTTTTAGACCACCTGAAGCTGTGGGGAAGACCAAGGAAAAGGAAAACTGATGATGACTTTCTGACTGGTTTTAAATCTGAAAATGCTCTGATTTATTGACTGTACTTGGCAGATATATGTAGCTTTAATAAATGATTTGTATTTTAATTTATTACTGCAATAAAAGATACATTGTAGAACATTTGGAAAAATAAAATGCATTTCAAAAGCCTACTGTCCATGTTAATATTTTAGCTTTTGTTCTCAACTCTTTTCATTCATGTATTCATTTCACAAAATATTGTGAGTACACACACACACACACACACACACACAATTTTGTACCTTTCAGTTCCATTTTCATTATCTGATAACTATCTAAAAGTTTATTTGACTTTTGGAACCAATATTTTAAATATCTGTTTATCTTTCAAATTGCTGATAGTTTACTTAAATATTTCCTTGGATTGAATATTTGTTTTGCTTCCAAATACACAGTAATAAATTTGAATAGACATGTGTTGATGTCATTAAGTATAAAAGGAAATCGTTGTGAAGCTGTCCTATTAAATCAACAAACAAGCAAATTCAGCCATGGTATCACCAATGTGAAAACTTGTATTATGTGAAGACAATCTTAGAGACAGCTACAACACCACAGCAATTCTTATTCTTGTCTTCCTAAAAGAAGAAAGTACCCAGACAGATATAGATTCAGAATCCACCACTTTCTAACTGGTGGTCTTGGGCAGCTGCTTGACCTCTCTGAGCATTTGTCTTCTCATATCTAAAATGTGGGTAATGTTGCATGCCTCACAAGGTGATTGTAAAGATTAAGCATGTTTGTCTGTTACTTACATGTCCCAAATCATACATTTGTGTTATCCGTCCTATAACTCATACATGTTATTTATGTTTCCAAATCCCATCAGTCCTGTAGACAGAAAACCCTATGCAGACAGGATCCATGGCCCCTTTTCCACCACATCTTTTGTGCCTAGCACGATGACTGTCACATAACAGGTACTTCATAAACAGTTATTGAACAAATGAATTAATATCCTTCAACAAGAAAATTTGGAAAAAAATTTAGTAATCAGCTAGTCTTCTAAGGAAATGATGTGATCTCCATTCTCTATGCCCAGTACTACAGTTCTGCATGTGACCAAACTGTGATTGCAGAATATTTTCCAGCAGAATGTAATTGTATTTATGGAAATTGTAATGTATCTTCAACAGAACAAACCTTTGACTCCATTGTCTTAAGTGGAACAACTTTAGACAACAATAGACTTTCTAAGTGGAATTTCCCCTCCCTATATTCTACTATCAAAACACGAATTTGGGGGGAGGCGGGGGGGAGCAATTTTCCGAACAAAACATCTCTACATGTGGGTGGTCAATGATGTTTATGTAAAACGGATTTGTGGATAAAGAGAAAACTCTTATTTCCCGAAAGGTGAATCTCCCTGACGTTGATTACAGAAATAAGTTGTACTGTTTGATGTAAGGAAAAAAAAAAAGAAACTTTCTAATTTATCCCTACCCCATACAAACAAGGGCAAGGGAAGATTACATGTTTTCTGTGACTCTGAGTTCTGCAGAGGCAGGAGGCTGAATCAATATTGAAATTGCAAATGCTAGAACGTTAGATTTGCTTTGTGCCCATGAAAAGTAGATTCTGTTGCTTTTCTTTACTCGCTGTCAACAACGTGTAACATTGGGGACCCAAAATGTGACTCTCTGGTCATGCTGAGGTCCTCCCCCTCACCTCCTCATCCCAGCAGAGGGGGAGACCTGCTCAGAAGGGTGAGATCCTACCAAATGGGACCAGCTTCTTGTTAACAGTTTGCCACAAAGTTTTGAGCTTCAAGGTAAAATCAACATAATCGCTTTTTACCTCTTGAAAAATACTTAGATGCCCAAAGCTGCTTATGATCATTCTTTTCATCACATCCATGAGTAACTGAGACATACACTGGAACACGTGTGTCCCAACCTGAGATCCCACTGGCATAAGTAGGAGGTATTCCTAGGATCCCAGAAATAGGCTCTGAGAAGAGCCTACTGAAGAGCAGATTGAAGCATGTGAAGAGAGCTAGAGGAGAGCTGGTGTCCCTCGCCCCCTGGCCAGCTTGTCCTGGACACATCTTCATCTCTGTGAGTCTTGGTTTTCCCGTCTGCCAACATCAACCATATACACTCCCTCTCTGCCCATTAGGAGAACTCAGTGTGATCAGGCTGAACTGAGAGGGCAGCTGCTCAACTGCAAAACTCTAAATTGCTTATTTCCAGCCCAAGCAATTGGCAGATACTATTGGTAAAAGCTGAGATCACAGATCACTCTCTTGAAGTGTGAGTTCACCTTCTCACTAGAATTGATTTAGTAATTCACAGACACATGACCAAAGGAAAATTTGTTTTACAGTTGAAAATCAATTGTTAGCCTGTTTCTAAACATTTCTTTACTATTCAGAGGGCTTTGAGTTATGTCCTAGAACCTTTGTTATTTATGCTTCGTCAAGTCAAACCTTTCATTGCTTCACCTATAAAATGGGAATAGTGGTCATAATAGTTTAAATTATATAATATGTATATAGGAAATTGCCAAGCACAGTGCTGAGGGCATAGTAGGTGCTTAAGAGATAGTAAGGGCAGCTGAAACTGAACATTTACTAATCTTATACCTCCTTTCAGAGTTCAGGCTTCTGGAGGGCAGAGGCAGTCCTGGACAAGACTTATCAGGAAAGGAGGATGTGTGATGTAGAATATATATGTGGAATCTAAAATATGACATAAATGAACTCATCTATGAAACAGAAACAGGCTCCCAGATATAGAGAACAGACTTGTGGTTGCCAAGGGGGAGGGTGGAGGAGGGATGAATTGGGAGTTTGGGATTAGCAGATGCAAACTATTATGTACAGAATGGATAAACAACAAGGTCCCACTGGATAGCACAGGGAAATATATTCAATATCCTGTGATAAACCATAATGGAAAAGAATATGTAAAAGAAAGTATATATATGTATAACTGAATCACTTTGCTGTATAGCAAAAATTAACACAACATTGTAAATCAACTATACTTGAATAAAATAATTTTTTTAAAAAAGGAAAAGAGGATGATAACGGTCTTCCATGATAGCTACTTTTTAATAAGATTTGAGTACTTTCCACACATTACCTTAATTAATCCTCTCAACCACCTAGCAAAGGAGATTTTTATACCTCCACTAATGAGAACATAATATTAGAGAAGTTAACACTTGACCAAGGTCACAGAGCTACAGGAAATGGGTACAGCTGGCTTTAGAACTCAAGTTCACTTCACTCCAATGAGTTGTGTTGGCCGTTCAAGCAGATGAATAGAGCAAACCTAAGATAAAATCTTTACCCCCCCAACCCCAAGATGGTACTCAGTGGAAAAAAGATTAAGTCAGACCTCCAGGCTGGAATCTTAGCTGCATCATTTACTCTCTCTGTGACTCACTTCCTATTTATAAAATTGGGATAATACTACCATGATTATGTTTCATTGCCTATTATGTGGCAGGCAGATGCTGTTCGAAGTGCTTTCATGTACTGACTCACTGAATCCTCACCAAAACTCTAGGAGGTAAGTACTGTGATTATTCCCATTGTAAAGATAAGGAAACTGAATCAGAGAGGGTTAAAAGTAAGTTGTCTAATAGAGCTACTATATGATCCTACAATCTCACTCCTGGCCATATATCCAGAGAAAACCATAATTCAAAAATATACATGCACCCCAATGTTCATTGCAGCACTACTTACGATAGACAACATATGGAAGCAAACTATATGCCCATAGATAGATGAATGGGTAAAGATGTGGTATATATATATAAAATGGAATGTTACTCAGCCATAAAAAAGAATGAAATAATGCCATTTGCAGCAACATGGATGGGCATAGAGATTATCATATTAAGTGAAGTAAGTCAGACAAAGACAAATATCATAAAATAATACTTATATATGGAATCTAAAACAATAATACAAATAAACTTATTTACAAAACACAAATAGACTCACAGACATAGAAAATAAACTTATGGTTACCAAAGAAAAAAGGGAGGAAGGGAGGGATAAGTTAGGAGTTTGGGATTAACAGATACACACTACTGTTTATAAAATAGATAAACAACAAGGGAATATTGTATAGCACAGGGAACTATATTCAGTATCTTGTAATAACCTATAATGGAAAATAATCTGAAAAAGAATATATGTAAAATATATATATATATATATATTTACACAAACACATATAACTGAATCACTTTGCCGTATACCTGAGAGTAACACAACGTTGTAAATCAACTATAATTTTTAAAAAGCAATATTTTATTTAATAGATTTAATAAATGCAATAATGTACTACTGAATAACTCATGCATTTATTTTGCTTTTCTTTTCAAAGGAAGAGATGGAAACTTTTTTTCTGAAACAGTTTTGCATTTCTGACAAATAGACATATATGTATGTATAACTGGATCACTTTGCTGTACACCTGAAACTAGCACAACATTGTAAATCAGCTATACTTCAATTAAAAAAAAAAAGTAAGTCGTAGATACAAGCTAGTATATGGCTGAGCTTGGATCAATTTCCAGACAGTGGTTCCTGGAGTCTATACTCAACCACCATGCTAGTTGCCCCCATAGACTATTATCGGGCTAAAATGATATGATATTTGAAACTCCTTAGAACAATGCATGACCCACAGAGTCATTCAATAAACATGAGCAATTATTTAGCATTATTATTATTATCGTGCTTGTTATGTGTGCAACAGCTAACCTTATGAAGCTCAGAGTAGCTTGAAAAGCAACTTCAAGAAAGGTGGTCCCTGAGGTACTGACTTTTAGGGAAAGAAGAGGGTATGATCTTCTAGGGATGAGGGTACGATTTTTTCCTGCATCTTCAATTCAACCATTTCAAACAATTCTGGGAAAGGATGTATATAATTTCATTCTCAGCTCTTAAGCAGAAGGGAGTGAGGGAGGCAGCTGTGGTTCTAAAAAAAATAGAAATCTGACTACTTAATCATAGATAATCCCAACAAAAATAAAATGGATCAGTGTTTAAAGTAACAAGGAAGCTGCAGAGGCAGCTCTCTAATAAGCTCAGATATTTATAATAGTTTTTTTTCCTTAAAAATGTGTTAAATTATTCTTTACATCTGCTTAAGAATTCAAAGAATACAAGAGTTTATGATAACAAGCAACAATCCCCAGACCACATCTACACTCCCAGCTCAATCTCCCAAGGAAATCACTTTTATTTTTTTCTATTATTAAATCTTTGAAATACTATGGTGTTCTAATCTTATTTCTCATTTTTCCAACATCGATATTGTCTACTGATTTCCTACTGTGACAAAACCCAGTTTCATTCACCTACATTACTTTCTACCAACTTTTCCATTGATTCAGTTAATTTCATTGCTAATTTTAAATGACTACTTTTGCTCATCTATTGGTTACCTGTGTATGTCAATGATCTATGAATCCTCCATTTCTATTGCATAAATAGGGTGGTATAATAAGAATATCTCCTTCCCTGCCACCTCTTTCCCAACCCTTCCCCATCTCACCTCCCATTTTTCGTCATCTGTATCATCACTCTTATCTTGTCCAGAAGGATCCCACTGACCTTCTGCTTCATCGCTTTACTCATCTATTCCATGTTTTCTCTTTGGTTGAATTTATAAGTGAAAACCCAACACATCACTCTTCCATTATTATAAAACATCTTAAATACATCATTCTGGAGGCCTTCTGAGTCTCTCATGTATGTGGCCAGATGGGCTGCAGAAAGCTCTCATTCTAGTTTTCCTTTCTTTTCAATGGCCCTTGGATTGGATCCTTTTATTCTCCCCACATTATCCTCTTTGTTTATGTCCTGCTTGTTTGATTAGAGGTACCTTCAAGAATCTCTCTCAAATGGGGGATTTAGAAAGTAAAAAATTAAGTTCTTGAAAGTTAAAACAAGCAAACCAAAAAATTATACCCTCACACTTGACTGATAGTTTGACCAAGTGTAAATTCTGGGTATGAAACCATTTCTCTAAAAAACCTTGGAAGGTGTCATTTCACTGCCCTCCATCACCTATTTGTGATCATCAAAGACTGATGCTATTTAAATCTTATTTTTTGGTAGGTAATACATTGTGTATTTTTTCCCTTTGTTATATTTTAAACTCTTCTTTTTGTCATTGGGATTGTGAAATATGTAAATAAGGATAGGTGGACTTTGGGCTGATTAATTTTCCTTACCCAAAGAATCATGATTAAAAGAACAATACAACCGAGGAAGAAGTCTATCTACCCTGTTCCATTCTATATTATCACCTACAACAGAATTCTTGATTAAAGACACGAAAATATGAAAAGTAAATTTCAGACAGTGTTAAGAATCTGAGAGATAACATCAAGATTCAAAGTGTCTAAACAGATTTGAATATATTCAGTTATCTCCAACAAGTGGCAGCAGTGTAAGAGGAAATAGATCATTCATGAGACTTGCAAAGCAATTGCATATGTGATTTCAATTTTTTCAAGATCCCAACACCCTTCATACTCTCTAAACATTCATATTCTCTCATTCTAACTTCAATGAAAATATTCAAGTATAGAGAGGGAGTGCCCTCTCCCTCTTTGGACCCTTGAAACATTTTCTCTCTTCTCTCTGACACTTGTCTTTTTCTCTCTTTCATTATTAATAGATTTCATTTCCCTGGGGAATAGCCAGGACCTCTTGTTTTCCTCTCTCCTTCCTCTCACAAATATACTTGAATGATAAACACTGTGGATGTGGGGTGAGCATAGCCCAGGCCTTCCCAGAGGTTAGTGTTTAACGGGGAATATAAGCATGAGACATGTAATGTTATGGAGAAATACAAGATACTATGGGGATGCATAACAGGGTTGCCTAGTGTATGTTTGGTGGGCATGTGAGCTGGTCCAGGAAGGTTCCTACGAGTCAGTGATCTCAAATGGAGGCTAGACCAGCAAGTTAGCTTTACTTATTTTCTAAAACATTCTCCCTGTGACATTCTTTCCTGTTCAATCTTGGGACTTCAAAGCTACTATTTCACCATGAAAAATCTGGATTCTCAGAAAAAAAGTTTTATCTTAACAGTGTCAAAAAACCTGGTAACTAGCCCAGAGACTATCACATAGTCTGTGCCCAGGAAATTGTGGTTAATTCTTAAATAAAAGGGGCACAGATAATTAACATTTTTTCCCTTGGAAAACATCTAGTCCTATATCCACATCCCTAAATATCCATTTTATAGGAGGTTTAGCGTAGTTAAGTGACTTAACAGTTATTAACATTAAGTCATCACTTAACATTGTCAGTTTCTTTTCATTATTGTTACTTCATTTATGTTTTGACAGTTATTTAACATGCCCTACTATATACTCATTCCTATGTCAGGGGTTATTGGACTAACAGAGTTAAACTAAATTCAGCACCTGCCATCCCTAGGCTTATAGGCAATTGTGTAGATAAAACAAAATCTGCTACTATGAGTGTTAATACCAGTCAGAGTACCTACTTTATAGGAGCTGATGATGATTACATGAGATTACGCATAGCACATGGTCAGCATTCCAATAATAATGGCTAATAATTAGCCTCTATTAGCATTATTAGCCATGGTAGCAATTTTGATATTTTTCTCAAATAAAAGAGGTTCCAACTGTTGTTGGGAATCACAGAAGGGAGACATTGCATGGAACTAAAAAGATGAGCTATGTTGTAAATTAACTAAACAAGAAAATCTTCTCTGCATGGCAAAGCCTGAGTGTTCTAACGGAAATACCTCTGCTTGGAAGGATAGGGAGATAGGATCTTTGAAAAGAGCTAACACAGTGTCTGACATTTAGTAAAAGTGCATGACTTACAACTTCCCCACTGTATTGTTTATAAATAAAATATCTAGGACAACCTACATGACATAATAAGAAAGTGGTTAGAAAAATTATGGGATAGCCCCCCAGTGGAATATTAAGCAGTATATTAAGACTATTAATAAAGAATATATAATAGGATGGGAAGTACCTATAAAATAATTTAAATAAAAATAATATGATGAAAATTGCATATGCCATATGATTGTAACAATGAAAAATTAAAACCTAGATAAAGACAAAAACCCTGGAAATAGATATATCAAAATATATTCTCCTTTGAAATGTGACAACAGAAAACACTGGTGTATTTCATTTTTTTCTATTTTTATGTATTTTCTAACTTTATCAAATGAGCACATATTTGTCCTATAATGAGAAAAATAAGAAAACGCCATTTTAAACTTCCGGGAAGATGGCGGAAGAGTAAGACGCGGAGATCACCTTCCTCCCCACAGATACACCAGAAATACATCTACGCGTGGAACAACTCCTACAGAGCATCTACTGAACGCTGGCAGAAGACCTCAGACCTCCCAAAAGGCAAGAAACCCCCCACGTACCTGGGTAGGGCAAAAGAAAAAACTAAACAGAGACAAAAGGACAGGGACGGGTCCTGCACCAGCGGGAGAGAGCTGTGAAGGAGGAAAAATGTCCACACACTAGGAAGCCCCTTCGCGGGTGGAGACTTCGGGAGGCGGAGTGGGGGAGCTTGGGGGCCGCGGAGGAGAGCACAGCAACAGGGGTGCGGAGGGCAAAGCGGACAGATTCCAGCGCAGAGGATCGGGCCGACCGGAACTCGCCAGCCGAGAGGCTTGTCTGCTCGCCCGCCGGGGCGGGCGGGACTGGGAGCTGAGGCTCCGGCTTTTGTCGGAGCGCCGGGAGAGGACTGAGGTTGGCGGCGTGAACACAGCCTGCAGGGCGTTAGTGCACCGCGGCTGGCCGGGAGAGAGTCCGGGGAGAAGTCTGGACCTGCCGAAGAGGCAAGAGACTTTTACGTCCCTCTTTGTTTCCTGGTGCACGAGGAGAGGGGATTAAGAACGCTGCTTGAGAGAGCTCCAGGGACGGGCGCGAGCCGCGGCTAAAAGTGCGGAGCCCAGAGACAGACATGAGACGCTAGGGCCGCTGCTGCCGCCACCGGGAGGCCTGTGTGCGAACACAGGTCACTAGCCACACGCCCTTCCGGGGAGCCTGTGCAGCCCGCCACTGCCAGGGTCCCGGGATCCAGGGACAACTCCCCCGGGAGAACGCACAGGCGCGCCTCAGGCTGCAACGTCTCGCCGGCCTCTGCCGCCGCAGGCCCGCCCCACACTCCGTGCCCCTCCCTACCCCCGGGCCTGAGTGAGCCAGAGCCTCCGAATCAGCGGCTCCTTTAACCCCGTCCTGTCTGAGCAAAGAACAGACGCCCTCTGGCGACCTACACGCACAAGCGAGGCTAAATCCAAAGCTGAGCCCCTGGGAACTGTGAGAACAAAGAAGAGAAAGGGAAATCTCTCCCAGCAGCCTCAGAAGCAGCGGATTAAAGCTCCACAATCAACTTGATATACCCTGCATCTGTGGAATACCTGAATAGACAACGAATCATCCCAAATTAAGGAGCCCTGTGGATGAAAGGCGCTTGGTGCTGCAGCCAGGAGTCAGTGCTGTGCCTCTGAGGTGGGAGAGCCAACTTCAGGACACTGATCCACAAGAGACCTCCCGGCTGCACATAATATCAAACAGCAAAAATCTCCGAGATATCTCCATCTCAACGCCAGCACCCAGCTTCACTCAACGACCAGCAAGCTACAGTGCTGGACATCCTATGCCAAACAACTAGCAAGACAGGAACACAATCCCACCCATTAGCAGAGAGGCGGCCCAAAATCATAATAAGTCTACAGACACCCCAAAACACACCACCAGACGTGGACCTGCCCACCAGAAAGACAAGATCTAGCCTCATCCACCAGAACACAGGCACTAGTACCCTCCACCAGGAAGCCTACACAACCCACTGAACCAACCTTAGCCACTGGGGACAGACACAAAAAACAACAGGAACTACGAACCTTCAGCCTGCAAAAAAGGAGACCCCAAACACAGTAAGATAAGCAAAATGAAAAGACAGAAAAACACACCGCAGATGAAGGAGCAAGATAAAAACCCATCAGACCTAACAAATGAAGAGGAAATAGGCAGTCTACCTGAAAAAGAATTCAGAATAATGATAGTAAGGTTGATCCGAAATCTTGGAGATAGAATGGACAATAGAATGGACAAAATGCAAGAATCAGTTAACAAGGACCTAGAAGAACTAAAGATGAAACAGGCAACGATGAACAACACAATAAATGAAATTAAAAGTACTCTAGATGGGATCAATAGCAGAATAACTGAGGCAGAAGAACGGATAAGTGACCTGGAAGATAAAATAGTGGAAATAACTACTGCAGAGCAGAATAAAGAAAAAAGAATGAAAAGAACTGAGGACAGTCTCAGAGACCTCTGGGACAACATTAAACGTACCAACATTCGAATTATAGGGGTTCCAGAAGAAGAAGAGAAAAAGAAAGGGACTGAGAAAATATTTGAAGAGATTATAGTTGAAAACTTCCCTAATATGGGAAAGGAAATAGTTAATCAAGTCCAGGAAGCACAGAGAGTCCCATACAGGATAAATCCAAGGAGAAATACGCCAAGACACATATTAATCAAACTGTCAAAAATTAAATACAAAGAAAACATATTAAAAGCAGCAAGGGAAAAACAACAAATAACACACAAAGGAATCCCCATAAGGTTAACAGCTGATCTTTCAGCAGAAACTCTGCAAGCCAGAAGGGAGTGGCAGGACATATTGAAAGTGTTGAAGGAGAAAAACCTGCAACCAAGATTACTCTACCCAGCAAGGATCTCATTCAGATTTGATGGAGAAATTAAAACCTTTACAGACAAGCAAAAGCTGAGAGAGTTCAGCACCACCAAACCAGCTCTACAACAACTGCTAAAGGAACTTCTCTAGGCAAGAAACACAAAAGAAGGAAAAGACCTACAATAACAAACCCCAAACAATTAAGAAAATGGGAATGGGAACACACATATCGATAATTACCTTAAATGTAAATGGACTAAATGCTCCCACCAAAAGACACAGATTGGCTGAATGGATACAAAAACAAGACCCATATATTTGCTGTCTACAAGAGACCCACTTCAGACCTAGAGACACATACAGACTGAAAGTAAGGGGATGGAAAAAGGTATTTCATGCAAATGGAAACCAAAAGAAAGCTGGAGTAGCAATTCTCATATCAGACAAAATAGACTTTAAAACAAAGACTATTAGAAGAGACAAAGAAGGACACTACATAATGATCAAGGGATCGATCCAAGAGGAAGATATAACAATTGTAAATATTTATGCACCCAACATAGGTGCACCTCAATACATAAGGCAAATACTGACAACCGTAAAAGGGGAAATCGACAGTAACACATTCATAGTAGGGGACTTTAACACCCCACTTTCACCAATGGACAGATCATCCAAAATGAAAATAAATAAGGAAACACAAGCTTTAAATGATACATTAAATGAGATGGAGTTAATTGATATTTATAGGACATTCCATCCAAAAACAACAGAATACACATTTTTCTCAAGTGCTCATGGAACATTCTCCAGGATAGATCATATCTTGGGTCACAAATCAAGCCTTGGTAAATTTAAGAAAATTGAAATTGTATCAAGTATCTTTTCCGACCACAATGCTATGAGACTCGATATCAATCACAGGAGAAGATCTGTAAAAAATACAAACACATGGAGGCTAAACAATACACTACTTAATAACGAAGTGATCACTGAAGAAATCAAAGGGGAAATCAAAAAATACCTAGAAACAAATGACAATGGAGACACGACGACTCAAAATCTATGGGATGCAGCAAAAGCAGTTCTAAGAGGGAAGTTTATAGCAATACAATCTTACCTTAAGAAACAGGAAACATCTCGAATAAACAACCTAACCTTGCACCTAAAGCAATTAGAGAAAGAAGAACAAAAAAACCCCAAAGTTAGCAGGAGGAAAGAAATCATAAAAATCAGATCAGAAATAAATGAAAAAGAAATGAAGGAAACGATAGCAAAGATCAATAAAACTAAAAGCTGGTTCTTTGAAAGGATAAACAAAATTGATAAACCATTAGCCAGACTCATCAAGAAAAAAAGGGAGAAGACTCAAATCAATAGAATTAGAAATGAAAAAGGAGAAGTAACAACTGACACTGCAGAAATACAAAAGATCATGAGAGATTACTACAAGCAACTCTATGCCAATAAAATGGACAACCTGGAAGAAATGGACAAATTCTTAGAAAGGCACAACCTGCCAAGACTGAATCAGGAAGAAATAGAAAATATGAACAGACCAATCACAAGCACTGAAATTGAAACTGTGATTAAAAATCTTCCAACAAGCAAAAGCCCAGGACCAGATGGCTTCACAGGCGAATTCTATCAAACATTTAGAGAAGAGCTATCACCTATCCTTCTCAGACTCTTCCAAAATATAGCAGAGGGAGGAACACTCGCCAACTCATTCTACGAGGCCACCATCACCCTGATACCAAAACCAGACAAGGATGTCACAAAGAAAGAAAACTACAGGCCAATATCACTGATGAACATAGATGCAAAGATCCTCAACAAAATACTAGCAAACAGAATCCAACAGCACATTAAACGGATCATACACCATGATCAAGTGGGGTTTATTCCAGGAATGCAAGGATTCTTCAATATACGCAAATCAATCAACGTGATACACCATATTAACAAATTGAAGGAGAAAAACCATATGATCATCTCAATAGATGCAGAGAAAGCTTTTGACAAAATTCAACACCCATTTATGATAAAAACCCTGCAGAAAGTAGGCATAGAGGGAACTTTCCTCAACATAATAAAGGCCATATATGACAAACCCACAGCCAACATCGTCCTCAATGGTGAAAAACTGAAAGCATTTCCACTAAGATCAGGAACAAGACAAGGTTGCCCACTCTCACCACTCTTATTCAACATAGTTTTGGAAGTTTTAGCCACAGCAATCAGAGAAGAAAAGGAAATAAAAGGAATCCAAATCGGAAAAGAAGAAGTAAAGCTGTCACTGTTTGCAGATGACATGATACTATACATAGAGAATCCTAAAGATGCTACCAGAAAACTACTAGAGCTAATCAATGAATCTGGTAAAGTAGCAGGATACAAAATTAATGCACAGAAGTCTCTGGCATTCCTATACACTAAGGATGAAAAATCTGAAAGTGAAATCAAGAAAACACTCCCATTTACCATTGCAACAAAAAGAATAAAATACCTAGGAATAAACCTACCTAAGGAGACAAAAGACCTGTATGCAGAAAATTATAAGACACTGATGAAAGAAATTAAAAATGATACAAATAGATGGAGAGATATACCATGTTCTTGGATTGGAAGAATCAACATTGTGAAAATGACTCTACTACCCAAAGCAATCTACAGATTCAATGCAATCCCTATGAAACTACCACTGGCATTTTTCACAGAACTAGAACAAAAAATCTCACAATTTGTATGGAAACACAAAAGACCCCGAATAGCCAAAGCAATCTTGAGAACGAAAAATGGAGCTGGAGGAATCAGGCTTCCTGACTTCAGACTATACTACAAAGCTACAGTAATCAAGACAGTATGGTACTGGCACAAAAACAGAAATATAGATCAATGGAACAGGATAGAAAGCCCAGAGATAAACCCACGCACATATGGTCACCTTATCTTTGACAAAGGAGGCAGAAATGTACAGTGGAGAAAGGACAGCCTATTCAATAAGTGGTGCTGGGAAAACTGGACAGCTACATGTAAAAGTATGAGATTAGATCACTCCCTAACACCATACACAAAAATAAGCTCAAAATGGATTAAAGACCTAAATGTAAGGCCAGAAACTATCAAACTCTTAGAGGAAAACATAGGCAGAACACTCTATGACATAAATCACAGCAAGATCCTTTTTGACCCACCTCCTAGAGAAATGGAAATAAAAACAAAAGTAAACAAATGGGACCTAATGAAACTTAAAAGCTTTTGCGCAGCAAAGGAAACCATAAAGAAGACCAAAAGACAACCCTCAGAATGGGAGAAAATATTTGCAAATGAAGCAACTGACAAAGGATTAATCTCCAAAATTTATAAGCAGCTCATGCAGCTTAATAACAAAAGAACAAACAACCCAATCCAAAAATGGGCACAAGACCTAAATAGACATTTCTCCAAAGAAGATATACAGAGTGCCAACAAACACATGAAAGAATGCTCAACATCACTAATCATTAGAGAAATGCAAATCAAAACTACAATGAGATATCATCTCACACCAGTCAGAATGGCCATCATCAAAAAATCTAGAAACAATAAATGCTGGAGAGGGTGTGGAGAAAAGGGAACCCTCTTACACTGTTGGTGGGAATGTAAATTGATACAGCCACTGTGGAGAACAGTATGGAGGTTCCTTAAAAAGCTACAAATAGAACTACCATATGACCCAGCAATCCCACTACTGGGCATATACCCTGAGAAAACCATAATTCAAAAAGAGTCATGTACCAAAATGTTCATTGCAGCTCTATTTACAATAGCCCAGAGATGGAAACAACCTAAGTGTCCATCATCGGATGAATGGATAAAGAAGATGTGGCACATATATACAATGGAATATTACTCAGCCATAAAAAGAGATGAAATTGAGCTATTTGTAATGAGGTGGATAGACCTAGAGTCTGTCATACAGAGTGAAGTAAGTCAGAAAGAGAGAGACAAATACCGTATGCTAACACATATATATGGAATTTAAGAAAAAAAAAATGTCATGAAAAACCTAGGGGTGAAACAGGAATAAAGACACAGACTTACTAGAGAATGGACTTGAGGCTATGGGGAGGGGGAAGGGTAAACGGTGACAAAGCAATAAAGAGGCATGGACATGTATACACTACCAAAAGTAAGGTAGATAGCTAGTGGGAAGCAGCCGCATAGCACAGGGAGATCAGCTCGGTGCTTTGTGACCGCCTGGAGGGGTGGGATAGGGAGGGTGGGAGGGAGGGTGACGCAAGCAGGAAGAGATATGGGAACATATGTATATATATAACTGATTCATTTTGTTGTGAAGCTGAAACTAACATACCATTGTAAAGCAATTATGCTCCAATAAAGATGTTTTAAAAAAAAAAAAAAAGAAAATGCCATTTTAAATAATATCGAAAAGGTGGAGCCTCATTAAACTAAACATGTCATTATAGAATAGCCTCCTTTACTGGGGGAGGTGTTTATTTAGACTGAAGTGTGGGGTCCCAACCAACTCAGCTTCCATATCCCACCATCCTAAACCATTTTCCCTCTCACCTGAAGGCACCAGGGAAATATCTGTTGAGTGAAGCACATGAGTGAACCACTGAAGTGATCGATAAGAAACAAACCTGTACAACTAGTTGAAGACAAACTCCCACTTCCAAATACTAGGGTGATGGAGTGCTTGGCAGAACAGTTGCTGGTGGTTGAAAAGTGATGATGTTTATATCATGTTACTCAAATATCCTGTCATAGTAACCTGCAAAAATTCCATAGCCTTCCAGAGCATATGGGACTAGATCTACTTGCCCTTCAAACATGTTTTTTTGAGCACCAACTATAAAGCAGACTTTGTTCAGGAAGCTGCAGGAGAATTAGACATGGATGAGCCTGATCCCTCAATGAAGTTCAGAAATACAAATGAAATCACATTTTCATAGAAAGCTCTAAAATGCAATCAAAGAAATGTGCATTAAACCACTACAAGTTCATTCAACAATAATCTAATGAGGATATACAGGCGCAGTACTGGATTAGCCGTGGTGGATGCAAAAGAAGTGAGCCAAATGGTGCTGACCATCAAGAAACTCGCATTCCAATGGAACAGTGAAGGGTTCAACTGCTCGTTATATGATTGGTTGTCTGTTCAGAGACTGGATGAAGAGTGAGGCTGTGATACAGTGAGAGTACATACTGGGCATGTTAGTTTTTTATTGCTGCCCAAACAAATTACTACAAACTTAGTACAAACTTAGTGGCTTAAAACAACAGAGTTTTATTTTATCACAGTTCTGAAAACCAGTATTTCAAAATTCATAGGGCAGCCCATGCTCTCTCTGAAGCCTGTAGAGGGGAAATGTTCTTGGGTTCTTCCAGCTTCCAGAGGCTCTAGGTATCCTTGGCTTGTGGTAGTATCACTCCTATCTCTGACTCTGTCTTCACATGGCCTCCCCCTCTGTGTGTTTCAAATCTCTCTCCAATCTCAAGTCTGTCTCAAATCTCTTTCCCTTTTCTCTTATGAGGACATTAGTCACTGGACTTACAGCTCACACTAAATCTAGGAGGACCTCATCTTCTTATCTGAACTTAATTACATCTACAAAGACTCTACTTCCAAATAAAGTCACATTTGCAGGTAGTGTGAGTTTGGACTTGGACATATCTTTTTTGGGGGACACTAGTCAACTTACTACATTAGGAGTGAGGGTCGAGGAGGTAGAGCTGAATATGGAGAAGTCAAGGAACTATGAAAAAAGTCATTTTCTTTCTGAGGAGCAAGTTGAGATCAAGGAGAAGGACTGGTTCAAGGCAGAGGGAGCTGCTGGGGTGAAGGCTGTTGACGGAAAATCTGAAGGCCAGTCAGTGTGACTGGAGTGAAAAAAGCCAAGAAGATACTGCGCAAGTTGGGACTGGTGAGGAAGCCCAGCCCTGTTGGGAGTCTGAGGTTTTATCTTAAGAATTAAGGGACCCAATTTCATTCCTTTTCATGGCCGAGTAATATTCCATTGTACGTACCACATCTTCTTTATCCATTCGTCTGTCAATGGGCATTTAGGTTGCTTCCATGACCTGGCTATTGTAAATAGTGCTGCGATGAGAGACTGTCATACAGAGTGAAGTAAGTCAGAAAGAGAAAAACAAATATCGTATATTAACACGTATATGTGGAACCTAGAAAAATGGTACCGATGAACCAGTTTGTAGGGCAGAAATAGAGTCACAGATGCAGAGAACAAGCGTATGGACACCAAGGGGGGAAAGTGGTGGGGGGTGGTGGTGGTGGCGGGATGTTTTAACAATATCATTCTGACTCTGTGTAGAGAACTGATTTGGAGACCAGGGCACTGTGAGCACCTTGCATTGATCCAGATACAGGGGCTGCTTGAGTGAAAGTGTCAGCTGAAGAATTGGAGAGATAGAGGATTTGAGAGATATTTAGGATATAAAAGCCATAGGACCTTGGAAATGATTAAAGGTGAGGAGTGTGGAATCAAGGGCATCTCCCAGATTTCTGGTTTGTAGCTCTGGATGGATCATGGTTCCATCCACTGAGATAGAGAACCCAGAACCAGAACCAGGTTTTGGGGAAAGTCAAATTCAGCCAACTAGGATGGGGAGGTGGTTAAGGGCAGCAGGTAAACCCTGACTGGGGAAGAGATCAGAAAGCTCCACCAGGAAGGCAGGATTTATTTAGACGAGGCCTTGAATGGTTTCCAGACTCAAAGTCAAGCACAGTGAACAGAGCATAAAGGAAGGGATATTCCCAACAGAGTGAACACCCAGAGGCAAATTCTAAAGGATATCGATACTTTTGTTCACTTTCCTGCTAGTGGGCTTTGCATTGAAGTTTAACACACATACAGAACAATGTACCATTCATGACAATACAGGTCTACAATGTTTAACAACATGAATCATTCATTTCCTTGGGAGTGGTGTCCATTATTTTATTTATCCAGTTTAATTTCATTTATTTTATTTTATCTTATCTCATTTTATTTTTTCTTATTATTTTCCAGTTTAACCATATCTAGCTCTCAGATTCAAAGCTACATCAAATTCTTCTTGGAAGCACATTGGGAAGAAAAACTCATTACGTGAATAAATATACTTGGTAAGAAATAGTAAGGTTGTAATGATGATAGTAGCAGTGACTGAAAACAGTGGTGGCTGCAGTTGGAAAATCACTGTAATTTGTATTGAATTAGAAGGATGCAAGGCGGAAGAAGACTGGAAGGTGTCCCCAGTCTCGGTGTATCCTTAGCTATTTGCACATATCAGCGACTCTCGATGGTGCAGGGATGAGTTCAATGTTAGACATTTAGAGTTCAACGTGCTTAAACAAAATTCACATGTAATGTCTAGAAGAACAGAAGGTCAGAGCAGAAAAATGCATGAGTGCAGAAAGCAAGAGAGAGGTCCTGGCTGGAGAGAGAAGTCTGTGAGCCTTGCTTACACATATAATAGTTGACGTTCTTGGTTTGGAAGGAGTTATTTGTGTGTTTTTTCTTTTGTTTTGTTTTGTTTATGTTTACCCACAAAGGAATGAAAGTAACTGGAATGACTGTTATACAGCTGAAGATGTTCTGGGGCAAGAAAGATTGATCAAAGCTGGAGGTAGGGCTTTGGGTCTTGTCCCTCTGTAGAGAGTAATGGAAGCCCTGGGCTGGGATGAGATGGTCCAGAGGATGCAAGGACTGGACTGAGGGTGTGGGCCTGAAGACGGAGCTGAGAGCAGGGGATTCCTGCTGCAACTCTGTGCCCCAGGAAGTTAGGTTAGGGAGGGGGTGGGGAGAACCTAGGGGCTGACCGAAGACAGGGTTAAAAGCTAGATAGAGAGAGTCTTTTCCAGATGTCAACAGCTGATTGCAGACAATTAGAAGGCTGTCTTTTTTGCTGTCTCCCAAGACCCCTAACAAACTGTCACAGCAGTTGAGTCTGAGCATATCAAATAAGTAAGGCAAAGAGGGACCCCAGGAAATAACTGCAGTTAGTGGCTTGTGGGGCTGTGGATGGTTTTGCGGGGAGGACTGCTTGAGAGAAAGAAACTTGCTTCTAATCAGTGTGCTAATCCAGGACAGAAGGCTTCCTTTCTCTCTCTCCCTCATTTCATTTTCCCGGGTTCAATCCTAGACTCCCTCCCCCTCAGCCTTCTCCTCATCCTGGCTGAATGAAAATTTGGTCCAGTTTTTTTTTTTTTTTTTAATATAGATACATTAAAAAACAGACACTGATCTTCAAAGAAGCCTGCAATTTCACTGGCGACGGAATGTTTATAGCCACAATTTGTTTGGTTCTGATAAAATGCATATGCCCCCTTATTCCATTTTCTTTTGCTTCCCAAGCCAGGCTTGCTTTGTGCATGGGCCTGCAAGGCAGAGACAGAGAGTAGACAGACAGAGAGATAGAGAGATCTTTCCCAGAGCTGTGGCTGCATCTGCCAGTGGTGTTTTGGATTGTGTGGGTCCAGAAGCCATCTGATGTAGCAGAAGGGGGCACCACTCAGGGGTCAGGATAATTAACTGGAGGGACATTTAAAATACTCCCTTAAGCCCTATCAAGACACATGCCAACCTTCACAGGTCTAGTTAGAGCTAGGATATAATCTCCCCAATTATTTTAGGGAGGTTGTGTGATGGATGTAGGCGAGTCTTAAAGCTAGAAAGATGTGGGTTTAAATGTCAGCTTCATTATTTACAATAGCCAGGACATGGAAGCCACCTAAATGTCTATCAACAGAGGAAAGGATAAAGAAGATGTGGTACATATATACAATGGAATGTTACTCAGCCATAAAAAGGAACAAAAGAGTGCCATTTGCAGAGACATCGATGGACCTAGAGATTGTCATATAGAGCGAAATAAGCCAGAAAGAGAAAAACAAATATCATCGCTTGTATGTGGAATCTAGAAAAATGTTAGAGATTAATTTATTTGCAAAGCAGAAACAGAGTCACAGATGTAGAGAACAAACTTACGGTTAAAGCAGGGAAAAGGGGGTGGGATAAACTGGGAGATTGGGACTGACATATATACACTATTATGTATAAAACAGATAACTAATGAGAACCTACTGTATAGCACAGGGAAGTCTACTCAGTGCTCTGTGGTGACTGAAATGGGATGGAAGTCTGAAAAACAGAGGAGATATATATACATATAATGGACTCACTTTGCTGTACAGCAATAAACTAACACAACTTTGTAAAGCAACTATACTCCAATAAAAATTCATTAAAAAATAATAAATGTCAGCTTCACTTTCTTGCTGTACAATGTCAAACCAAACTTTCTCTGAATTGGTTTTCCCCACCTAACAACCAGGGGCATCTCTCCTGCAAGACTGTTACCAGATTAAGAGGAGTGGAGTTGGGCCAGCATGACAGAGGGTGCCTGGAAGGAAGTAGAGTGGAGTGTTTGTGGCAGGGGGACGCAGGAAGAGTATTCTAGGCTGGAGGGCAGCAGACACCAGGGCACATGGGCATGAGAAAGCAGCGCTGCTTAGGGAGAAGGAGAAGTCTGGGGGGACTGGGGTATTCAGTACAAGGATAGAGCCACAGGAAATGAATTTAGCAGAACAAGAGGTAAAGTTGTAAGCTGTGCTGAGACATTTGAGTTTTTCTCTACAGGCAGTGAGAGAGCCTTGAAAAGAGCCATGCACGTTTAGATGGTGCTCTAGAAAACTGACCATTAGCAGCACGGCAGATCCCACTGTAGAGGTGAGAGGAAGAAGGAAAGAAAAGGTAGAAAAGTTAGGTGATGCTATTCAATACCGTGCGTGTATTAATGCTGCTATAGTATTACATATCTATATCTATACCTATGTCGATTTCTATATCTTAGGGCTATGGTAAGGGCACTCCATTGAATGATTAAGAGCAACAGCTCTTAGTTCAGATCCTAGCTCCGCCATGTACCAATTGTAAAACGTGGAGCAAGTTCCTTAAACCCTCTGGGCCTCAATTGCCTTATCGATAAAATGTGTCTTCCTCACATGACTATAGTGAGGCTTCAATGAGTTTTCAATACACAAAAACACTGAAAAGAGTATATATGGCATATGTATGCTAAATATTGTACCCAGATAATATTTCAGGCCATAAAATTTCAGTGCTCTAACTGAGCACTTTGTATACGTTATTTCATTTCATATTTAAATTTACCCAACAAAACAAATCCTTCCTTCCCTTCTTTTTTTTTATTCTTTGTAAAACTTAAAGCTCAGAGAAACTGAATCATTGTTGTCGTGATTAGCTGTTACTTGGAAGAGCTGGGGTAGAAACCCAGGGTGGCTTCCCAAACCAATACTCTTTAAACATTCCCTATTGAAAGACAATGATTAGGAATGAAAATCTTAGATACTTCAGTCTTGAGAGGCGCAGATTATATAACATAGCCAGTGGAAATATTGCTGATGGAAAAGCCTGGCTTTAATGCCTTTTAAAGAGTTCCCTCCATGGTCTCACCCCAATCACTGTGTGTGTGTGTGTGTGTGTGTGTGTGTGTGTGTGTGTTTGTGTGTGATTTACCAGATTGACTCTGACCAGAGCCAATTGTTCTCATGATTCTGAGAAACTTCAAATGAAGTTTTGCTTTTGGACAGATCCATCGACCAAAGAGCAGATTTCTAAATTTTTACTCTTGGCTAAGCTCTTCTTCTATCCCTCCCTTCCTCTTAGCTACATTTGGTGGAAGTTTAAATCTGATAAAGAGGAGCTGTATTTAAAACCAGTCAGGCTCTATTTCAGAAGATTAGTGTGATTTTATCTGAAAAAGCAAATTTGTAATTATAATTTGAAGTTTCTCTACCAGTAAGACCCTGGCACTGATTTTCCATCCCCAGCGAGAGAAAGCAATAGAGCAATGGAATCCTGGTGTTGGTACAGCCTGCAGTCCAGCCACTTGCCGTGCCTGAAGTCCTGCCATGGTCCCTGGGCCACCACTTGTCCACTTCCAAGATGCAGAGCTTTCTGCTCCCAGGAGTTCTTTCCTCTTCATAACTGGGACACTCTGGCTGTTTAGAAGGTTGTTACTAGTAGCTGAAATATCGTTCTCTAGAGCACCCCTACTGAACCTAATTGGCTCCCAAAGCACTGTTCTGTCCTTTCTTTCCCAGGAGAGCTCTTTTGACATCTGTAGCCATTACTGTGTTCCTCTTGAGTTTTTCTTTCCTTGGGCTGACATTCAGAGTTTGTTTAGTCATTCCCGAAAAGGGCATGATTTCCATATCCCTTTGGGGAAAGTTGTGCTCTGGAGCTAAGTCAGGTCCACATGGATGCCACTTCCTACTATGAAATCATGGGCCTAACTTTGTTGTCAGGTGGTTTCCAATGTAATTGATGTTCTACACTGAACTTGTAAGGAAGTTGTGGGAGATCTGTTGCATCATTGACATAAATGTGATCCTCCAATAGCTCTTCATTGCACTTGGAAAAAGATTCAAACTCCTGCTCACCAACAGAGCCCAATTGGGCTGCAGTCCTTGCCCTTGAACCCCAGCTTATCTTTCAGTATTTTCCACTTGCCCTCTCTCCCCTAGCCACACTACCTTTGTTTTGTTCCTTAAACATGTCAAGGGTGTCCCGTAGGGTCTATTCAAGTGCTGTTCCCTCTGCCTGGAGGGTTCTTCTCCTTATCTCTGTAGAGCTGATTCCTACCTGTCTTCAAGTCTCCACTCTTTTCTTAACCTTTCTCTCTCATGTGTTCCCTGCCACCTCAGTCTCTCTCTAGCTCACCACTCTTTTCATTTCTTCACAACCCTTATCAAGATGAAAATCGCCTTATTTACTCACTTGTTTTCTGCTTTAGTACTTTCCCCACCTAGGCTACAGGCTCCATGAGAGGAAGTGATATGTTATCTCATTTACATCTGTGTCCCTGTTGACTGGAGCTGTGTCTGGGACTAGGCGTGACCCACGGGGGTATTTGCTCAATTAATGTGCCTGTGAATGAGCCAATGGGCTGAGTGTGGGGAGAACTCAAAATAAGTATATAGAGTCATGGCATCTTAGAGGCTGTAAAATACTGGAGAGATTGATTCTAATCCACTATGCTTACCCCACAGGTGTCCAACGAGGGTGATGGATGTACCCAATGTCACTCCATAAATTCATGAAAGAGCTGGCACAGGAATCCAGCTTTTAGAGGTGACACTTTTCTTTTTCCAATGAAAAGCAAAATACATTGGCGTATCCTAAAGCACTAAATTAATATGGTGTCTTAGTAGGGAAGACTGAGGATTCTCAGAGCAGGTTTTCCATAGTGGTCTTGTTGGTACAGAAAAGATTTGGATAGAAAGTATAGACACAAAAATACACATGGAGGGAACAGCCCAGAAGCAGAACTCTGGCATATTCAAAGCCGGAAAAGTCTAGAACCAGACCTGGTGGGGAAAGATGGAGGGCTTGAGGAGATGAAGGGAAAGGAGCTGAGTGGAGGGCAAGCCTTGGCTGTCCAGATAAAGGCCTTGGATCTTGGCTCCTGCACATGAGTGGTCCATGAATGAGAGAGTGAGATTCAGGAGGCTTCACGTGGCATTGGTGGACAGAGAAAACAGGAAGAGGAAAAGAGTGAATAGATGAAGGCTTGACCAGACATCACTGAGGTGTCCAGCCATTCTATGATGGTGACCACACCAACTAGTGATAGCAGAGAGAGACAGGGTGGTTGAGAATTAAGTGGTTTGTGCGGAGGAGGGAGGCAGGGAGGTGGAGAACACTTATGGGAATGTTCCCAGGGCTTTCTGCCGCATGAAGCACTCAGGGTTCAAGGACCTACCAACTGCATCCTCAATGACATTCCCAATGAGCTGACAACACCTGGGTCACATAAATGACCTCACTCCTCAACAGTGCCTTCCTCGCTTCCTTGGAGGCACCTGGGGGCTTGCCACAGACAAGTCTTGGAGTCCAACAAGCTGGTTTTCTACGAAGCAGCTGTGTGAAGTTGAATGTTCTTGAATTTTTTGGTCTCACAGTTTTCTCATCTGTACAAAGGGGAAAAAAATGCCCACCACCTATAACTCTTGTATAGATTATATGAGAATTTGTGTGTAAAATGCAAACAACAATTTATGGCAATAGGAAGTGTGCATAACATATTCGTCCCCCTCTATTCTTCCTTCTGTGTGTAACCTGGACCTCCCACTTCACCCCCAATTTTGCATTGATTTCATGGATTGATTCATTTGAGAAGAATATTCCCAATGGAGAAGTTTGAAAGTCATAGTTTTATAGAGTGCTATAACTGAACAGGAATTAAAGTCATTTAGTCCACAAGTTGAAATTTGTGGCTAGAAGAGATTTTTTTTGGGGGGGGGGCGGGGAGGAGGGTGAAAGGGTCAGGGTTGTAGAATTGTTTAAAATTTTTGAATCAATTGACATTTTAAAATTAGGAGGTTTCACAGATTGAGAGATTTCTGGCATATCTTGTCAAATCTGAAGGTCCACCAGCTCAGAGCCTGCCACGTTTTGGCTGTTAGCTGGAACCAGTTGGCTATCCTCACCCTGTTCAGCTGTATTTGTTTCCTAGGGCTGCTTAACAAAGTACCCTCAAGCTGGATGGTTTAAACAACATAAATCTATCATCTCACTGTTCTAGAGGCTAGAGGTCTGAGATGAAGGTGCCCACAGTGTTGGTTCGTTCTGAGGGCTGTGAGAGAGGATCTGTCTCAGGCTTCCCCCCTGGCATCTGGGGGTTTCTGGCAGTCTTCGGCAATTCAGAAGCATCACTCTGATCTCTGTCCTTATCCTCATGTGGCATTCTTGCATGCTTGTCTCTGTGTTCAAATTTCTCTTTTTTATAAGAACACCAGTCTTATTGGATCAGGGGCCACTCTAGTGACCTCATCTTAACCAATTACACCTGCAATGACACTTATTTCCAAATAAAGTCACATGCTGAGGTGCTGAGGCTTAGGACTTTAACATACAAATTTTTAGAGGACACAGTTCAGTCCATAATACCACCAGTTGACAGCATCTCTACCACCAGTCTCCTGGTACCCGTCTGGCCCCTGTCACATGTCAGCAGGCAGTGAGTAGCTAACTTTTGGTTAAAAACCTCCCTTCTGTCATTGAGGACCTGGGACCCTAGTCTTTATTTATTTATTTATTTTTTAAACATCTTAATTGGAGTATAATTGCTTTACAATGGTGTGTTAGTTTCTGCTGTATAACAAAATGAATCAGTTATACATATACATATGTCCCCGTATTTCTTCTCTCTTGCATCTCCCCCTCGTCTTTAAAGTACTGATCAGCTCCAAGGTCTGAAGTGGTTAGGGGGTGGATGCTCACACACAGTGGTTCTTGAAGGTGGCACAGGTGGTGGCTGGTGGAGCTGGGATGTGTCCTTCCTCATGGCCAGTTCACTCAGCCCTGTGTCCCTCCCTCAGTCAGAGAGGACGGAGTAAATGGTGCGGTTTCCACGCTGGTAACTCAGACATCGGTGAGAAGTGAAGTCAAGAAAGAGCATTAGTTTGGTGGGGGGCAGGTGACAAGCAGGGCTGTGACAGGTGGAGGCTGAGGTGACATCCTAGGAGAACTGTCCAGGAGGCAGTGGATTGATGTGCTCACGCCTGCCCTCTGAACCAGTCAAATCAGAATCTTTTCACATTTGGCAAGGACCGCATCAGGATGATATTTTGTTAGAAATTCATAAACGTTTGTAATCTTTCCCCTAATGTAAGTTGATAATTAGGAAGCATTACACAGATTCCCAGAGGAAAAAAGATTTTGAGATAAAACACAGTTTGCCAGTGTTTTATTTTGGATGAGAAATGTTCTTTTTTGTGTTACTCTATGAACAACAAGGGTGGGTTTTTTCCTGACCAAAATGCCAGTTAAATTATATTTTAATAATTTTCTCAATGTGTCAGCTGCCAACAGCACTTTAAATAATAAGAATTAGATCCCTCCTAAATAAGGTAGTAATTCTATTAAAAATGCTGGAGGCCCTAGAGCTCAGGGTCTAAGGAACTGAACCACAGGCTTGCTGCAAGGTTTACAAAATTCTGAAAGCCCAAACAAAACTTTACCATGCTTTGCTAGGGATCCACCATATACCGCAATCCCAGTGAGTAATGATGACTCTTAGGAGATGACTAGGAATATTCATATAATTCTTCTCATTTGGGAATCTCTAAACTTCATGTGATCAGGTAGGAATTACTGTCTTCACTTACAGAAGAGACAACTGAGGCTTAGAGAAAAAACAAATCTCATCCAAGATCGTGCAACAAGTACGTGGCCGAGCTAGGAGTAGCCACAGCGGCCACATTCTGGGGTGCCATATGCCTTGGCCACCTTCTGGAGCCGAGGTGGCCACAGTCAATGCCATGACAATATGGTTCCCATGTATTTACCTTTTTGGGTGTTAGAAATGGCCACAAATTTGCATTAATAAATGGTTTGACTTTGTAGAGCTAATGCATTGAGGATCAGAGAAAGAAATAGGTACAAGGTACAAGCAAAGTACTTTATTCATGAATGGTCACTGTGTGCCAGGCCATATATCCATACATTCAGTTCTTGAGCTCGTTTATATCCCATATTAACATCGTACGACCCTATTATTATCATCATCGCCATCATCATCAACCATTTTAGAGTTGAGGAAACTGAAGTCCAAACTATCTACCTACCTATCGATTTATCTATCTATCTGTCTATCATCTATCTACCTACCTACCTATCTATGTGCCCAGCACATAGCAAATTATCTAACAGGCTCTGTACATATATACTCAGTTCTTTTTCAGTACAAATCTGTGTATCTCTATGTGGGGTACACATTGTTATGTCCCTATGAAGATGTCAAATGCTATCTCTTCTGTTTCCACTAGAATAAAAAAAATGGTTGGGAAAGGCAAGGAATCCAAGTTACCTGGAATGAAGAATAAATGTAAGAACAACTCATGCTAAAATTATGGAAAACTCTTGGGAAAATTTACCAGGACTCAACTAAAAATAATTTTATTTAGAAATAATTCAAACAAACTGACATATAAAAAATACTATAACAATGTTTTAATCTAATACCTAGAATTCGCAAATGTGAACGTTTAGCTCTTTTTCACTTTGACATTTTTTCAACTACTCTGGAGACAATCTAAGTCTACTTACATCCCTCTCTGACCCCGTTTTTCTTGCTGCATCTCCAGAAGTCTTCAGAATTTTGAAATTGTTCTGCATTCTTCTTATCCATACTTTATGCTTTTATTACTCAGGTATACATAACAATTTGTAGCATGTTTGTAGAATTGTGACTTAATTGGCGTGATGTTATTTGTTAAAATGCTTTCCAAAAATTTGTATTCACAAAATATACCAAACATGTAAAAATATAGATAACAATAGAATAGACATAGATATTTATATAATACAGATTTGACACATGTGAGTATTTTATTTTTTTCAGATATTTTCTCTTGAAAGATATAAAACATTACAGATTTGGCTAATGGACCGTTCCTCATCCACGTCTCCCCCTACCTCTACCATACAATCCCATTCCCTTTCTTCCTTCCCTGAGAAAATCTTTTCCAGAACTCTATTACTGTTTTCTATGTTCTCTGCTTTTACTATATAAAAGTAGCCCTAAACAATACAGAATGTTGTGTTGAGTATTCTTTTTAAGGTTTGTATACCTGGTATCTTCATTTCTCTCTCTCTGTCTCTCTGCCTCTCTTTCTCTGTCTCCATCTCATCTCTTTATTGTTCAAATAAAAATTTGAGAATCATCCATGTTGATACATGATGCTTTACTTAGGTCAACTGCTATTTAACACACCTTTTATTTATCTATTATTCTTTTAATGGGCATGTAAATAGTTTCCTTATTTTTTATTACAAACAATACTATAATGAACATCCTTACACATGTCTCCTTGTACATTTTTGTCAATATTTATTCTGGGTAGCATAAATGCATCCAGAAATAGAATTGCAGATCACTGAGTACATATATCTCCAAGTTAGGAGACTTTGCCAAATTGCTCTTCAGCATGGTTGTGGCAATTTATATTGCTACTAGCAGTATAGGAGGTTTTTGTTTTCTCCATATCGTCACCAGCACTTGATATCATCCAATATATTTTTAAAATTTCATATTCTTAATGTTATGAAATAGCAATACATTGTTTTAATGGTGTCATTTTGTTTAATTTGCATTTTTCTGATTGCTAGTGAGTGGGACGATGTTTCCCATACTTATTGGCCATTAAGGTTTTTTCTATGAATTACAATACATTCTAAATCCATTGACAAATTTTTTACTGTGTTGTCTTTCTATCTCAGTGATTTGATGGAGTGTGTGCATATACTAAAATATATATAAGATAATTTATATATTTTATTAAATGCTTTGCAAATACTTTATCCCAGTCTGTAGCCCATCTTTTTTCTTATAGTTTCATTTAAATCACAGAATTCTTTATTTTCAATACAATTACATTTAATTAATCTGTTTTCTCTCAAGAGTGGTCTATGAATAGAAAACTCTTTTAGTCTATTTAAATTATCATTATTAATCTATCAATATTGATAATAATTTTGTTGAGTATAGAATTCTAGATGACACTGTTTCCTTCTCTCAAAACTTTGAAACATTCTTCTTTTTCTCTTCCCCTCCCCCCTCCTCTTCCTCCCCTTCCTCGTCCTCTTCCCCTTCCTCCTTCCCCTGAACCTCCCCCTCCTCCTCTTTCTCTTCCTCTTCCCCTCCCCCCTCCTCCTCTTCCCTCTCTACTTATTTCTCCTCTTCTTCCCCTCCCCCCTCTTCCTCCTCCCCTTCCTCGTCCTCTTCCCTCTTCTCCTCTTCCCCTCCCCCCCTCCTCCTCTTCCCTCTCCACCTATTTCTCCTCCTCTTCCCCTGGCCCCCTGCTCCTCCTCCTCCTCTTCTTCCCCCTCTTCTTCCCCTCCTCCTTCCTTTTCTTCCTCTTCCTCCTCCTCCTCCCTCTTCCTTCCAATCTAACTGGCAGTCCTCATACAAAATCCATATTTTCTTGCAAAGTTGTGTAACTATGGATTTATTACTCATCTTCTTCAAGATTCAATGTTCTCCCTCAAACCAAAGAATTCTATCTTTTATTAGTTTTGGGCTATTTTCATCTGCTATCTTTTTGATAATTCTTTCTATTCTCTCCCTTCAGGAATTCTGTTAAATACTTGTTGGACCTTCTAACTCTGTCTTCCATGAGGCTTAATCTTTCTTTCATAATTTCCATCTCTTTTTCACACTGTGAGGTATTCAGGGTAATAACCTCAGTTTACCCATTCTCCTTCAGCTTTGTCTAACCTGCTTTTTCACTTAGAAATGTAGAAAGTTTTAAAAAATACGTGCACATATGTGTGTGGATATGTATATATTATAACTACTTATATACACATATGACATATAAATATAAATAAATGTCTATCTCTAATTTTTCCTTTACCTATTTTAAAAAATCTGAGTTAATCCTCTAATTCCAACCAACACAATAGAGCTAGAATCTGGTTTTCTCCTCTCCATATTTGTAACTCCTTTCACAGCAGTGAGAAATCTGTATCCCATTATCTTCAATATATTTACTCATTTGCTGTAGTTTAGAATACACAGAAAGCCATTTCAGTATTTCTAAACCACACCACTGTGAAAAGCAAACCTACTAACTAAAGTTCAAAATTTATTTACCACTTTTTACATACAATTTACACACTTTGAAGTGAACAAATCTTAAATGTACAGTTCGAGGCAGTTTGACAAATAAATACATCCCTGTAAACCATACCACCTCTAAGACATAAAACATTTTCATCCTCCAGAAATTTCCCTGTATCCCTTCCTAGTAAATTCCCCCTTCTTGGTTCCCAACTGGAGGCAACCACTGTTCTGACTTTTCACCATAGATTCATTTTGCCTGTCCTAGAATTTCATATAAATGACAATACATGGTATGTTCCGCTTTGTGTGAAGCTTCTTTCACTCACTATAATATCTGCAAGATTCACTAATATTGTTGAATGTACCAATAATTCACTTAAAGTTATTGCTGAGTCATACTTTATTATGTTATGATTTTCTTATCCATTTTCTTATCCATGGACACTTGAGCTGTCTCCAGTTTTCAGCTATTATGAATACATCTTTTATTCACATTTTTGCACAAATTTGTTTGAAGTCATATGTCTTTATTTCCCCTGAGCAAACCCCTAGGATTAGAATTATGGGGTCAAAGGTAGGTCTATAATTAACTTAAACATGCAAACTACTAAACTTTTTCAAATAGATTATGCCATTTTACATTCCCATTAGCGATATAAGAGATCCGTGTTCCACATTATCACAATCTTGGCTTAAAAAGTCATTACAATTTCAACCTTTCTACTGGGAGTGTGGTGGCATCTTATTGTGCTTTTAATTACACTTCCTTGATGACTAATAAGGAAGAAAACTTTTCAGGTGCTTATTGGCAATTTTCATGCCTTCCTTTGTGAATTGTTTGTTCATGTCTTTTGCTCATTTTAAAAATTAGCTTTTTCCTTTTATTGTTGAGTTGTAAGAGCTCTTTATGGTCTGAATAAAAGCTTGCTGTTAGATAAATGTTTTGCAAATTTATTGTTCATTTTCTTAAATTTGTCTCTAGGTAAGCAGAATTTAAAAAAAAATCTAACTTATGAATTTTTTTTCTTTTACCGTTATTGTGTTCCATGCTCTAAGAAAACTTTGTCTTCTCTCAGGTTGTGGAAGTATTCTCCTATGTTTTCCTATCTAAATGCTTTACAGTTTTAGCTTTTACATTAAATTAAAATTAATTTTTTGTATGGTGTCAGGTAAGGGTTGAGGTTCATTTTTATTCCCATGTAAATATCCAGTCTGTTAAAAAGACTTTGAGGAATTCCCTTGTGGTCCAGTGGTTAAGGTTTCCAATCTAGGGGTCACAAATTCACTCCCTGGTCAGGGAACTAGGATCCCGCTGCACTGCGTCGCCAAAAATTAAAAGAAAAAAAAAATTGTATTAATCATTTAATCCCTTTGACGTTTTTGTTGAAAATCTAATGGATCTCTTATTCTGTTTCACTGATTTATTTCCCTATTCTTATGTCAACACCACAGTCTTGTTTAATGGAGCTGTGTAGTAAGATGAAGCCTGGTGTGTCAAATCCTCCACCTTTGTTCTATTTGTCAAGATTGCTTTGGTCATTGTAGATTCTTTGCATTTTCATATAATCTGCTTGTCATTTTTTTTTTTTTTTTTTAGCCAGCTTGACTTATGATGAAGATAGTGTTGAATCTATGAGTGAATTTAGATAGAATTGATATCTTAACAATATTGAGACTTCAATTCATGAACATGACATATCTCTTTATTTATTTAGGCTTTCTTAATTTCTCTTAGCAATTATCATAGTTATTAGTGTAGAGGTCTTGTACATATTATGTTAAATTCATTACCAGGTATTCTATGCTATTTAAAATGAATTTTAAACTTTAATTCTCTAGTATATATAAAGTTTATTATTTTATATTGATCTTATATCTTGAGGCTTTATTAGTTCTAAATGTTTTGTTCATTTATTTATTTATTAGAATACTGAGTACTTTCTAAACAATCAAACTGTCTGAGAAAAGAGACAATGTTACCTTTTTCTACTTAATGTTTATGTCTTTATTTTTCTTGCCTTGTTTATATGATTGGAATCATCTTTACCTTGTTCCTAATGTTAGGGGAAAATACTCTGTTTCTTCATTTAATATGATGTTATGGATTTTTCATGTGATCCCATTATCTGATTGGGCGAGTTCCCATCTACTCATATTTTGTTGAGAGTTTTTATCATGAATAAATGCTCACTTTTGCCAGATGAAATTATCTCTACCTATGATTGATTTTCAAGTGTTAAAAGTTTACTCCCGGGAAAAACTTCATTTGACCAGATGTCTATAATTTTCTTTTTTTAAACATATGACAGGATGAAATATGCTGATCTTTTGTTAATGATTTAAAAATTTATAATAGCAATGGATATTGGTTTAAGATTTACTTATAATATTTTCCCCAAATTTCAGTATCAGGGTTTTGCTGGTCCTTTAAAACAACTTGGAAAATATTCATATTCATATTTATATTTCCAATCTTATCTTACATTGGTTTTGAGAAGGGCTCTGTCCATTTTATCTAAATTGTTCATAATACTTTCTTAATATCCTTTTAAAATCTGTAGTACTGCTAGTAATATCTCCTTATTCACTCCTGATATTGATAATTTATTTTCTCTTTTATTTTTTAGATTACTTTTGATTGGAGTTTATTGATTTATTAATAATTTTGACAAAACAGTTTTTGCCTTTTTAAGATTTTATTTGATGCCTATTTTCTAACTCATTAGTTTCTGTTTTTATCTCTATTTCATTTTTACTTATTTTGGGTTTAATTTGCTCTTCTTTCTTGACTTCTTCTGATGGGAACCTAGTTTATAAATTTTGAAACTTTCTTCTATAATGTAATGTAAGTATTTAAATTATATATAAATATATTTAATATTTATATATCTCTATTTGATATTTATACAACTATATTTAAATTATGTACAATAATCTAAACATTTAAAGTTATAAATTTGTATTTATACCTTGCTCTAGTTGTGTTCCATAAATTTTGTTATGTTTTCATTATCATTTAATTAAAAATATTTTCTAATTTATCTCATTACTCCTTTGAGTCATAAGATATTTAGAAATTTATTACTTAATTTATGACTATTAGGGGCTTTTCTGGATATTTTATCATTAATATCTAATTTTATTGTGGTCAGAGAATATGCTCTGTATAATTGTGCTCTTTTGAAATTTATTTATTTTTTATCCCAGCATATGATATATCTTGGTGAATAGTCCATGTACACTTTTTAAAAATATAATCTCTATAATCTCTGCAGTTCTGGTGTGTAATGTATTAAAAATATCAATTAGGTCACATCGTTGATATTTCTGTTAAGATATTCTATATCCTTACTGATAATTTTATCTAGTTATACTGTATTTATATTTTAAATTTCTATTGTTTGGTGCTGACAAATTTTTCATCCTCCTAATGAATTTACTCCTGCTATGACATGCCCATCTTTTCTCAGAAAGTACTCCTTATCTTAATGTCTATTTTGTCTGATATTAATATAACCATTCCACTTTTCTCACAGTTACTATTACTTACTTTTCTATTATTTTTTCCTTTCATCCTATATTTGTCTTTGTATTTCGAGTTCATCTTTGGTAGACAACATATAGCTGATAATGCTTTTATGCCCAATCTGGAAACATTTGCTGTTTAATTAGAGTGTTTTATGTGTTATTTAATGGAATTATTGATACTTAAAGGTGATGTAATAGCAATTATTTATTTCACTATTATAATCCTTCAAGGTTAGTTCATCATTCTTTCATTTTTTATTATCTTAGAATTGTTTTACATAATAGTGAATAATTAATAAGTAATGATAAAATAATCCTAAGGATGATAAAATTGAAAAATATTTCAGATATAAGAAAAATAGAATCACTAAGATCTTATCATGTATTTTAAATTTATAACTGAGTTCACTGGGCCTTTGTGGTAATTGCAAGATAGAATGAGTTTTATTCTATTAAAATATTCTTAAAAATGCTTTGTTCTTTGGAAGATTGCTATGAAATAAGAAAAGCCACAGAACACCAATTCTTACAAATTCTGTTCAGAAAAAGATCAAGATAGCAGAGTAGGAAGACCCTGAGCTCACCTCCCACCATGGACATGTCAAAACTACAACTACATGTAGAGCAACTCTCACTGAGAACAATCTGAACACTAGCAGAACAACTCTTCTACAACCAAGGCTATAAAAGAAGAACCACCAGTGTCTGGTAGGAGAGGAGGAGAAGTGATTTAGTCAAGACCCACACCCCTAGTGAGTGACCCAGAAGAGAAGAGGGGTACCACAGGCTTGAGGATCCTCCCTAAGGAGTGAGCCCCATATAAGGCACCCAGCCATGGGTCTGACACTGGGAAGATGAGCCCCCATAGCTGGTTTGAAAATCTGTGGGGTTTATAAGAGGTTGTATAAAACCAAGACGCCACTCTTGAAGAGCACAGACACAGATTTGTTTGCTTCCAGTCCCAGTGTAGAGGCAGCCAACTGAAAACCCCCTGGTGCTCTGGCCAGCCAGCCAGGACTGCCCCAGCACGCACCCCCCAGCCCACACTAGACTGCTGCTCCAGATCTTCCTACTCCAATGCTGCTCCTTGTTAAGGCAGAAAATGCCATTGCCAAGGCAAGTGCAGGAATCAGGGAAGACGTGGAGCCAGCTTGAGCTCTGATCCTGCTGTTAGCCAGGGTGGAGACCCACAGTCAGCTTAAAAGTACGGGGAATATAGCCAGTATTTTATAATAACTTTTTATGGAGTATAATCTGTAAAGATATCGGATCACTATGTTGTACACCTGAAACTAATATAATATTGTAAGTCAAATATACTTCAATGAAAAAAGAAAGAGAGTGGTCTAAAGGACCCTGATAATACACCAATGTTTAAAGTACTTATTAATTAATTCAATAACCTGGCTTGCATCAGAGACAGTTTATACTAACTATATTTTTCTTGTCTATGGTCACATTTTCCTGTTGCATATCTAGTGATCTTTGATTCTATCCCAGATATTGTAAGTGATACACTGTAGAGACACTGGATTTAGTTATGTTTCTCTGAGGAGTGTGAATTTCTTTTCTAGCAGGTAGTTAACTTGGCTGCAATAAAACTCCCAACTCTGTTTCCCCTGTGTAAACAGCATCTCCAATGTCACCTTGATTCTTTTCAGCTCTTGTTTTAGCCAGATCCTATGGAATCTCCCATTTGTGTCTAGTTCAGCAGTTAGCCAAGGATTCAGGCAGGCTCCTTGAGACTCACACCTTCTAATTCTCCCTGCTTTTTAGCATCTTCCTCCTTACTAGTTAGCCATGCAGCCATGCTGGCAGTCCTAAAGTCTTCCCTCTTATACATGAAGCCAACCAGATGATGTCTTTCTCCAGGCAATGCTGCACAGGCTGGAGTGTGCTCTCAGACAAAAAGTCACAAGCACCCAAGTCTTGTCCAATTCAGTTCCTGCCTTTCAAGAATAGACTTCCCTCCAGTTTTTGCCTGCTTTTGGTTACTCTCTAGTACCTTCAAATATTTGATATTTTTTTATCTTTCAGGTTTATAATTGTTACTGTAAGAAGGTTAGTTCAACCAATCTATTTCACCATTATGAAGAACCAAAATTTTTTTTTTAGTTTGGTTTTTAGTTTCAACTACTATAATTTCTATTTCTAGAAGTCTTATATAATTATTTTTCTAATCCTATCTTTTTTTTTTATCACAAGTTACCTTTCTTTCCTTATGGTTTTAGTTTTTCTACTGTCTCTTTAATTATTTCAAACACTTATTTTCAGGGATCTTTTGGACTCTCCTAGAAGGCTTATGGTCTCATCTCTTGCCCCAATGTGGGTATTATATTTCTAGTCACTAAAACCTATAAGCATATCTAAGCCCTGTAGGCCACCAAAATTTCAGCTCTAGCTTATATATGGCTTTGAGTTCTCTTTTTATTTCTAAAACTTGGCTATTTTTCTTCCCTTGAACAAACCTACACACATTTACGTTTTACTCATTGCATTTGATCCTGTGTTTCGTTTTCTTGGTAGGAAGGGAGAGATGGCTCCTCATCACGGTATGAAATAAGGTTTCAAGTGTATTGCTGAACATAATGCAGAAATTGAACATAATGACCAATTGCCATGTACTTACAAATATCAAAATTCAGGAAATTTGTAACATGATAAATTACAAAGGTTGACTCTTAAAAGGCAGATAAGCACACTCTTGCCCTTAGGAGTGTTCATTCTGTTTATCACACTAAACCTTAAATCTGGTCTCTTATAAACATGCATGGATTTTCCTAACTGCATTTCTATCAGCAGTGGAAAGTAATACATTCCCATGTTTCCACTGACTGGAATTCCTATGGCACAAGAGTTACAAAGACTCCATTGTCTGTTCCATAAGCAAGTTTACCAGTCTGCTGTGGCAGTCACAGTGGGAATGACTACAACTCTGAGGCAATTCACAGAGCTTAGGGGAATCCTTACCGATGCTCTTCTGATATCCCAGTACCCTACAATTCCACATTTGCAATGTCTCTAATTCCTTTGGAAGACTGGGCGAGTGGAATGTTGAAATTTCCAGTAACCCAAAACCTCTACAGTCTGTCACACTTCAAACCCAGAGCTCTGCATCCAACCGAGAATTCAAAACACTATTTTCACACTTCACTTCTGACCAAAGGAAATGTGGTATGTTGGCTTTAGCTTTGAATTTCAATCAATTTAATTCAAAATATATGAAATCAAAGTGTATTTCCAGAACATCTGAGAGAGTCACCAAGTGCCTTGCTTCTTCTACCCTGTCCTGGTGAAGCTGGTTCTTATTTTGTGTGTTTTAAGTCCCTGTTTGAAGTTCATCCATGGGGCTCAAGTTCTGGCTTGGCTTTCATTCCATGCCACATTTGAAACTCACTTCTCATTTCACATGAAAACCAGGAGCAGAAGAACAAATGGGGACTGTGGTAAAAAAGGGTTAGAATCATGTCCCTCATGAAAGAAACCAAATCAGAGTTTTTTGTACGAGTTTGAAATCGGACTCTAAAGGACAGAATAGATATTAATTGGCAGAAATATCATTTATTGAGCATCTACTGTATGTACCACGTTAGAGCCTCATGTTAGAGGAAAAATAAATTGCAAGCCTTATAATAATAAGCAAGAGCCAGGCAAGTAACCATTTGTTAAGATAAAATGTGCTGAATCAATAATTCTTGTAGCACATAAATACAGAGGAGCATTGAGGAACACTTAAGAAAAGACCAGACGTTTCAGTTGGATTTTGAATCAGGAGCAAGAGTTTTCCCAATGATATAGCTAGGGAAGCTGTAGAAAATTAAGCCAAGGGTGCTTAAGGTAATGATGAGGGGCTGAATCTAACCAAGATGGTCATGCTTAGTAAGCCAGGGTCAAGGCTGGGTTTGCTTGGCCAAGGCCAAGGTAAAGCGCTTCTTTACTAAGAAAAGCCAGTCACCAAGAACCAGAATAGAGGCCAAAGTAAAGTCTGTAATCTTTTGGATAAGAGTAACAACAACGCAATTAACATTTCATTGAATGCCCATTGAATGTACTGGACAGTATTCTAATCATTTACATTTATTAACTCATTTAATTTTTCTGCCCATCCTGGAAGATATGTATTATCACTCTCATTCAAATTTTATACACAAGGAAACTGAGTCAGAGAAAGGGTAAATTCATCCCCTAAGGTCACACAGATCACAGACAGCAGAGCCAGTATGGAAACCCTGGTTTTCTGATGCCAGAGTCAGTATGCCTAACTGTCACCTTACTCTGTCTTCTGGGGGGACACTCAGTTAGAATATCCTGGAGTGAGATCCTGGCATGGGCATTTTTTAACAACTCCACAGGTCAGGGAACAAAGAGGTCAGAACCCCTCAAGGATGTGACTGGAGCAATGAGAACCAGGGTGATGGTCCTGAACACTCCTCTCCAGCTCATGCCAGGGGTCTTCAATTAAGGTGGACAGGTGTGTGGGAGGATCTTGCTGGCTTCAGGGCTGAATCTGAGAGGACAGGAAGGAAGGGAGAGACGAGGTAGAAAAATAGTAGTGTTCAGGGTATGGACCTTTAGCAGTAAAGAATCTGGAAGTGAAGTTCTCCTGGGGGTGACAAGGACTAACCAAAGAGGGCAGAGGGATCAAGGTCTTGGTGAAGATGGGGTCCATTTCCTAGGTCATCAAGCTGGTGGGTGGGGGACAGGTCTGGGTGGTGGGGGTTACTGGATGAGTGTAGAGGCTGGTTCCAGGCAGTTCATTCATAGTGGAATCTGTTCTTTCAAAGGGCACATCAGGAGCCAAGCAGGAACCTGGCCAATCAGTCTAGGGCAAAGGGATGGAGTACAGCCTTAGCATGGGCCAGGGTGTTGGAAAATCTGAGGAAATCTGAGAAGAGTCTTCAAACCTCAGAGAAGAAGGCATGAAGAAAAGAAGGGATTTGGTAGGCAGGTCAGCACCCAGGAGGCCACTCAAGTAAACCCGTTCCCAGGGACAGGATGTACAGCAGTGTGAATAATTTCAAGGGTGAGAATATTCATGTTGTCCTTGGCGTTGTGCAGTACACAACCTGCACAACTGCATGTGGTGACACTCCTTGTAGTTCCCAGGACTGCAGTTCTAGTCCCTACTTATTGGTAGGAATGAGGATTTAAAAATCTCAGCAATAAGCCCATCCCCACTCCATACTCCTCAAGGCTGATCTCGGCACCTTCGCAAGGCTGGGGCCATGCTGGAGAACTGACTTCCTAAGGGGGCATTCGGGAGCTGAAAGGTAAAGAATTCTTCCTTTTCCTTCTTATCTCTGAGGGTGTGTAGCTAACCTTGTAAACCCAAAGACAGAACCAACTCTATAATTTGCAGGGTCTAGTACGAAATAAAACTGTGGGGACCATCACCCCCAAAGCAGAGAAAATGCCATTAAAGGTACGAAAATATAAGGATTTTTCTTTTCTTTAGCAGACTCTTGACTTGTCATAGTGGTTTTTATTTTTCATGTTGTTCTAAGTAAAGTTAAAACTTTACATTTTTAGCATGGATTTTACTAAATCATCTTCCTATAGTACAGTGCTCATTTCAAATGTAGTAGCATTTAACTCTTATGTAGAACCAGCAAAAATTACACAATTTGTATTTTGCAGGCCCTATCTGCACACGTATTTGGTTTTTCCCAGAACAGTGGAAACACTGCACAAAACAAATGCATCTGTTTTTATTCCATGCTCATTCTGCCAACACGCTCTACCCCATCCCCCTGATGAGTAAGGAAGGCTTGAAAGGAAGAGGAACTGCGGGGTGGGAGATCTCTGCCTTTCCTTCTATGTCATCATTTTCAGTGTAAATGATTGCCTAATGCAGGGAGGTCACATGAGAAGATGGGGCTCCTTGGATGTTGCCCGTTCTTTTATGCCTTCTTTCTGCATTTGAGGCAAGTTTGGGTTTGAAAGGAAAGAGTGGCTCTGTGGGATTGTGAGTGCCCCTGCCCCTCTCCTCTGAGTCAGAGATGAAACACACTGACCTTGGGCTCACTTGGAGTCTCCCTGAAACTCCCACGCATCTTGGTCCACCGGGATTCTGTGCTTATGGGCACAGTGATCACTGTATATCCAAAGGAGCAGCAAGGAAGGTGGATGCGCATGTTCACTTACAGAACACAAGTTCAAAGATAAGTTGGTAAGAATCTCAAGACAGCCACTGCAAAGCATCAGACCAAATTCTGGGGCCTTTTGAGTGGTGAAGGTCCCTGAGTGACTGCACAGGTGGAACCCCTGGGAAGTCAGACAGTCCAGAGCTGCTCAGTGCCCATCACCTGCCTGGTCCAGGACCGTCAGAATCACAGACATTCTCATGGGTCAGTTGCACCCCAGAGCCTGAATTTTTTTTTTTCTGGGAATAGCAACAACATTTATCAGAAAAGCCTTGTTATCTTTTTAATAGACTTCTTTTCATTGGAGTGTAGTTGATTTACAATGTTGTGCTAGTTTCAGGTGTACAGCAAAGTGAATCAGTTATACATACACATATATCCACTCTTTAAAATAAAAAGAGTGAATCATGTGCTTTTAAAGCCAAAGGTTACCTTGGTTATAACCTGAACCAAGAGTTTCCAAAGTGTTTTGGTTTGTTCATTTGTTTTCATTTTTAAATGAGAGAACTTTCCCTTCAAACCAATTCCTACACTATCTTAGTCTATTCAGGCTGCCTCCAGAAATTTGTTTCTGATGGTCCTGGAGGCATGAAGTCTGAGATCAGGTGCCAGCATGGCCAGGTGAGGGCCTTCCTCTGGTCCCAGACTTCTCCCTGCATCCGCACCCAGCAGAAAGGGGTAGGGAGCTCTGTGGGATCTCTTTTATAAGGGCACTAATCTCACTCATGAGGGACCCATCCTCATGATTAATTACCTCCCAAAGGCTCCACTTCCTAACACCACCACATTGGGTGTTAGAATTTCAACATATAAATTATGCGGGGGACACCTACATTTAGACCATAACTCACATCTATCCAATATATAAAATAGAGCAGGGTGGGGAAGCCAGAGCCTGCCTCACTCACTCTCTCCCTGATCCCAGTTACCCCTGACACATGTGCATGACTCTGTGGATACAGTTACACAGATACAAAACAAATCGAAACAAAACAAAAACTTATCTGATCCATGCAAATTTCTTATGCATAATATATAAAGAAATTTTAAACTCAAAGTAATTTGGTTAGGCTCTTAAAGCCATTTAGGGACCTGCTGCCTTTTACAGTCAGGTCTCCTACACGTGGTTCTCAAAGTAAGGTCCCAGGACCAGCAGCACCAGCCCCATCTTGTTAGAGATGTAAATACTTGGGCTTTTCCAGGCCTGTCACATCAGAAGCCCTGGGAGCGGCAGGGGGCAGTAATCTGTTTTAACAAGCGCTCCAGGCAATTCAGATGCGGACTCAAGTTTGAGAACCACTGGCTTCCATGTTCATTGCACTTGTGTAATTATCTCCAGGGTAGAAAACTGATTCTCGGAGCCTGTCTGGTCCACTGAAGGAAGGTTCTAATATTGTTTTCTTTCTTATCCCGAGAACCAAGTCCTGTTACCTGTGAGGGTATGGGGTGAGGTGAGGAGAGGCACAGAGGGCCCTGGCTAAACACACACTGTGTGCCAGACCCCTAGAGACGCACTATCTCAGTAACCACCAGCGCAACCTCTGATGGTGGTCAATAGCATCTATCCAGGAGAGGAAACAAACACGATCTTTGGGCTTAACTTCAAATTACTGGTGAAACTGGTGTGCCACCTCCCAGTGCTCTAGTTTACTCAGAAATGTACCTTCTTCTGCGTGCTTCCAGTGGTCCTCCTTCATCCCCTGCTGCTGCCGGCACCGCCTTCACTGCTAGCACATGCCAGGCTCTCAGTCAAGCTCTCTGCATGCAGATCTTACTGCTCCTCACCTCTGACTCATCAACCTGCCCATTTGTCAGAAAAGCGAACTGAAGTGAGGAGAGGGGACAGGGCGAGCCAGTCAGGGAGCAGACATTCACAGCTCAGCAGTTGAATCCATTGGTTAGCTTCAGTTTCTATTCGTTTCACACTTTTCTGATTTTTTTTTTTTTAATGAGGTCAGACAAGCATCAGGGGCAGATCTTTTTTTAAAAAAATTTATTTATTTATTTATTTATGGCTGCGTTGGGTCTTCGTTTCTGTGCTAGGGCTTTCTCCAGTTGCGGCAAGTGGGGGTCACTCTTCATCGTGGTGCGCGGGCCTCTCACTATCGCCACCTCTCTTGCTGCGGAGCACAAGACGCGTAGGCTCAGTAATTGTGGCTCACGGGCCCAGCCGCTCCACGGCATGCGGGATCCTCCTAGACCAGGGCCCGAACCCGTGTCCCCTGCATTGGCAGGCAGACTCCCAACCACTGCGCCACCAGGGAAGCCCCTTTTCTGATGTTTTGATTCATATTGTTTGAAAATTGTAGTATAGCACATTGTAAATTTTCAGTTTTAATTAAAAATTTGCACAGTAAAAATGATATAATTTTCCTCCCACTGTTGACCCCAGTTCCTCAGAATGCCTCCCATGGGAAACCACTTGAACCAATTTCTTATATAACCTTCAAGAGATAGCCTGTACCAGTACAATCAATACGAGTATCTGATCTGCCTTATTGCTGCACAGGAGTTGGTGTTCTGTAGGTATGGATTTTTGTATGCACATGGCAATGTAATTTGGAGCATGTCTTGTTGTAGTTGTATGTATCTGCATGATATATATGTATATGCATGTATATATATATATGCATGTATATATCTGTATGCATGTATCTGCATGTATCTGCTTCCATCTGTATAAGAGCAGCATTGCATTCCTATGCACCATCTTTATTTAACCAGTCCCCTAATGTTGGGCATTTAGGTTGTTTCTGGTCCTTTGTTATTGCAGACAGTTTTGTGATGGTTGGTCTTGTGTCTATGTCTGAGCACATATAAGTGTTTCTGCTTATTCCCTGGCCATTCTTCCCCTAAGAGATCAAGTCTAGTCTGCTAGGTTCCTTCCACATTCCTTCTAGCATTCCATGGGGATAAGCTTTCCCTCATGTTTAAATATTGGCTCTTCAACTACAACTTTCAATCCCTTGAAGATAAGCATTTTATTTTTACCCACTTTGGGTGCCTACTTTTCCCTGTCTCTGGGCAGCTTCATCATCATGTGCAGGAAAGTTCAGAAAAAGAGCTCCTTTATCTGCACTGAAGCATCAGGGGTCAGTGCTGGTCTGTCATGGTGGCCACAGCTGTTCCTGACTGGGTGGAGGGGATCACACCACTGTTGCCCTAGAGATGCTTAGATGCACAGCTGCTGAGACCACTAGCCGTGAAAGTAGCCATTGTGCCAAGTGAGCCCCAAGAACAGGTCTTGGACAAGAGTGAAAAACAGCTGGACCAGTCCACGGCCACATCTCACATGTGGGCAGGGCAGAGTGAGGTCAATCCTGGCCAGCTCCTGGAGAGAAGCTGTAGAAGGACACTACACATGTCCTTTTGGGAAGGGGCCCAATGCACACATTGCAATGGAATCAATTGTCATCTAACCCTCTGAGAAAGCCTTGGTAGATAAAAGGCTTGTCAAATTGGAGGATGTTGTGGAGTTTCTCCTACACTACTTTTGTGAGCTGACTTTGGGAGTTGGGTGAGGGCTTGAATCCCAACACCACTAAACCTGCAATTTAGAGACAGTCACTTCAGTGTGCTTCCCTACATAGCCCCCATGGAAAGCAGCAGGATGGAATCCATGTGCCTTCTCAAACAATCTCCCTATACATCTGCAGTGAGGAGGTTGCATAGATGCTGTGGGACCTGAGGACCACGTTCCTCGCACTAAGTCTTCATGCCCATAAGTATATGGCAGAACGCGGAGGTGGATGGGTGTGGGTGCATGTGGACAGCCTCTCTGGCTGTTTTCAGCAAAGCTAGGGACCCTCATTTAAACACGAATATTTTCACTACAACGTGCTTACAGAAACTCTTTCCTCATGTGGTGTCTACTTCGCTTCATCTCTCCAAGGCCTTGCCTGCCGAAGCTGTCCACGTTGTGTGCTTTCTTCACTCACGGGCTCAGAGAGTCATCAATCACTCACTCTCTTAGCAGTGGGATAAGGAACTCTAGCTGTTGCAACAGATAAATCGCAAAATCTTGGTTTCAGTTCTTCAGTTCCCCAATGTGGGAGAGAGAGAGAGAGACAGAGAGGCAGAGGGAGGGAGGGAATAAGGAAGGGAGGGAGACAGAGGTGGAGAAGGGACACTTGCTCTTAACTTCTTCAGACTGTGAGAGGAGCATCCCTTCTGCTCACGTTTCCACTGGCGAGAACTCCGTAATGGGGCCCTGATCATAAGGCGGCTGGGAAACTCCTTCCTGCGAGCCCAGGAGAGAAAACGATGTGATGGACACAGCATTAGCGCTATCATACTTTGCTTCTGCCGAGCGGCTTGGGAAAAAGCCATCACACTGAGTGCCTTCCCCGGCTCAGAGCAAGTCCTTCAAAGATCGTGTTTTTAGGCAACGTTGACTTCTGCATGGGCCTTCCTTGTGAACCCATGACTGTAGTGGATGGAAGGGAGGTGCAGTCATCACAGACAGCCCTTGTCTATGAAACCAGAGTAGCTATTTTGATTAATGTGGCCAGTTAAGCTAAACAAAGAGATTGGCCATTACTGGGTAAAATCAGTCACTCCAGAAGCCCCAGGGAGACTTCTTCCTGGAATCAAAGCAAATTAAATCCACAGCTGTGGATGGAGGGGCTCTACAGAGAGACAAGTCCCTCACCCATTGCAGCGGGAGGAGAAATATGGATTCCATTTCGGGAAAGTAAATCGGCAATATATATCATTACCTTTACATTTCCCATGGTGTCTGACATAAAGATCCCACCTCTACCCTAAGAATCCATTGCTAGAAACCCTGCAAATATTGGAGGAGAGTAGGGCAAGCATAAACAGGTCCTCACACCTTCACTTAAGGTAGGAAAGATTAAGAGCTACTTAGCTACACAAGAAGCAGTTGAAAAAAAAAGAAGCAGTTGCACATTTTGTAGGATAGGCAACTCGTGGAAGACTACTTCGAACTTAAAATTATTTTTATGAAGACCTTTTTTATTACAAAGAATTTTCAAAAACATTGAGAAATGCTCTTGATGTGATAATAAATGGAAAATTGTACACATAATATGTTTATAGAGTCTGAGCACAGTTGCCTTGAACATAACATTATAGAAATAAGTATAATCACAATAATAAGAGCACTTACTGAAAATAAATCCTCCATGAATGAATGTCACTTAGTTCTCAGCCAAATCTAGGAAGTAGGTGGCTCTGTCCCCATTTGATGGTGAGGGAATAGAGACTCAGACCGGGAAGCTCATTCACCCAGCTGTGGAACTGATCTTGGCCTTGAGGTCTGCATCCAAAACCCACACTCTCAGTGAGGTAGTTCATCTGTGCAAATCCATTTGGATTCAAAAATAGAAATTGGAGGGATGAGTATCCCAACATTAATATGCGGTGGTTAACTCTATATGGCAGAAATGGCAGTCATTTGGAGGTTTTCTTCATTATACTTTGTTTTCATCAATTTCTGCATCAAATATCCATTACTTTTAAAAATTATACATATATATATATATGTATATATACACACATACACCCAGGTGACCCTTGAATAACATGGATTTGAACTGTATGGGTCCACTTATACATGGATTTTTTTAAATTAAATTCTGTACTACAGTACTACACAATCCGAGGTTGGTTGAATCCACAGATGAAGAACTACGGTCACAAGGGCCGACTAAAGTTATATGCAGATTTTCAACTGTGTTGAAAGTTAGTGCCCCAAGCCCATATGGTTCCAGAGTCGACTGTCTACCTTGCAACTTACACAAGGGAGCTCGTTCACGAATTGTAAACAAGCCACTCTATGCATGAGGGAAAAATGGGCAAATGTACCCACAGAGGAAAAGTATGATTGGGTTGTGAGATGTGGTTATTTTCTCTCTACTGTTTTTCTATGTTCCATACTTTATGACTCACAACTTTTAGAGCAGAAAAAAAAAAAAGAAGTAACCATGTTTACAAGCTTACATTAGTATTATGTCTACCAGATTTCAGGAGACAAACACGTCTCTCTACATTGGAAAAAATAGTCAAACGGCCATGCTGCAAAACGAAAGACAAGATTTTTGATTCACCAAGAAGGAGACATGAGGACAGTGAACATGTTTGTAATGGAATTAAAATGATTTACAGCAGATGTGTATGTTCTGGACTCAGGGCTCCATAGCACGGCCATGTCCTGCTGCCGTTAGGGCAACCTCAGAGCTAGCATCCTTGGAGGAGAATGGCAGGACTGAAGGGCTGTGTTGAAACTCTCCCAGGCTGAGTCTGGAGGGCATGCCTTGCAGTTTGCTGTACCTCTGATATCAGATCTCCATTTATTAGGGAGTTTTAAGACATAGCAAGTGAGCGAGAGAGAAAAAGACAAAGAGATAGAGGGATATGACAAGACTTTAATTCATTTGTCAGATTGGACCTGCTGCCTCTTCTTTTCTTCTGGAGAATGTCTACCTGCACTAATTAGGATGACATTTCAGAGCATTATGAACCAAGAAGCCAAAGTTGTCCACCCTGGGGCTCCTGGTCTCCTGGAGTTGGGGGATGGGGACATTTGTGTCTCTTGCTATTGTTGTTTCCTGGGTCTGATTAGGTGTCGGGACCTGGCTCGTCTCTCTCTCTCCTTGTTATATATGTTCTATATTTTATTTGTTGAACACACAACTTTTAATACAGACAAAAGGGGAGAACTAACCCTTCTCACAGGCTTACCTATTTCATTTTAGAAATAAGACGCTCTGATGATGGAGAGGCAGAGGATGATGTTTACCTCACTGGCCAGGCTGACTTGCCAATTATCTCTGCTAAGCAAGCACATGCAGAAGTTACTCCTTTCCCAGATTGAGCCAAGAGAGGTGAAAGATTTCAAGAGGTATCCTGACAGAAGCTGGGGTCTAGATCCAGGTGAGGGATTGCCTGGGGCACAGGTGGCATCAAATCCTTCCTTGTGAGGCCCTGTGAAGTGCATGAGAGCAAGGCTCCGAGACCTAATCATCCCACCCCCAACGCTCATCTCCTCTCCGTCCAGATGCCAACTATGCGGCCAGGAAGTGGCTTCTTTCTGACGGCTTGGAGTGGCATCGGGAGTGGTCAGAGGCAGCCTGATTAGGAGGGCAGAGGCAAGTTGCTTTAACTCAAGAGAAGTTCAGCCCTTCTTGGCTGAGGACTTTGGGACAGACATTTAATCTCCTTGAGCCAGAACTGCCTCACTGAGAAAGTGGAGACCAAGAGATACGGCATCTATCCAGGGTCCTGATGCAGATAGGCTGCCTCATAAATGTTAGTGCTCCGTCCTTCATTCCTCTCCTTGCACTTCTCAGCTCCTGGGCTCTGGTAAATTTCCACTTGAGATAATATTTCCTCTGTCATCCCCAAAGTCTCCCCCTTAGCTCAAGTGGTACTAACATGAAATAGAGCTGGTCAAATCTCCCGAATCATTATTCTCATCCTTATCAAACAAACCTGGATTTGAGGCTTACTGAGGCTACGGTAAAATGCTCTCACATCTGACAGCAAGAGTATGGTGGGGCAGAAAAGATGCTTGGACTGGAAGTGAGATGTGTGGTTTCCTTGTCTTGATGCCTTCTGGTAAGTTAGTTGCCCCTTCTTGGCCTCAGTCTCCACACCTGTAAAATGAGGGGTGTTTTGAAAGAGAAAATGAAGCCATGTGTGTGAATACGTTTTGCAAACCTTAGTGCATTCACTCTCATCTCTGTATGCCTGGGAAGTCCTTTTAGTACAGTTATTAATAGGGTTGAATAATTTTTGAAGGACCAAAACGGCCAGTTTCCTCATCTTGATTATCTGGAATTTGACTAAAACAATCAAGTGCTTCTCCACTGTTTCAGGGCCACTTCCCTCCTTGTGGACTTGGGACCAGCCTCTGACCTCTCCAAGGCTCCCTCTCTCCATCCATAAAATGACCAAATACTGCCCACTTCCCAGAAGACTCTAGGATGCCGCAATACTCCCACTCATGTGGTAGTGTCGGGTAAACCCCAAAGCTCTCAACAATGTGTAGGTAATGAGTGTGGGTTACTATCCCTGAAGTGAACACGGATTTAGTAACTGGGGAATTAACCTAAGCACCTATGGGACTCCTGACAGTAACACAAAGCTCTGTGATATTTGAGGGCCGGGCCAACTTTCTATCATTGCCAACACACAGCAGGTTTTCAAGCAATAGGCATTTAAAAATTGTATGCATTCATAATATGAATTATCTGGTCAGACTAATTTGTTGCTCTTTCTAACTGGTCATGTTTTATATCAACTTTTCTACTTTGTAAAGTCTGCCTTAATTTCATTCTAATGTAGCAAGTCAATCACACTATTTCATATACCTCAAGAAACCTTGGCCATTACAAATTTATATATATATATATTTTTTTAAAATATATATTTTTGCTTCAAGCTATTCCTGTATACGTTTTAAAAAGCAGAGATACTAACTTCCGCTCAGCTGAGCATTGGGCTCCTTCACACAGGTGATATTGGTCCGGCTCTTTCAGCTGCTGAGACTGGTACATTTCACAATCTTGGTGCTGAAAAATCATCTTTTCAAGAACATCAACAATAACTACAACCCACCTTGCTTTTTTCTCTGCCTTTCATTCCTAAGAGAATTCCCGGAATTTGTTTTGATCAAAAACACGTACATAAATAAGTTATTTCCTCTTTCATGATTATTTTAGAAAAATCCCCAAATTGAAATTGACCTGAAATACACACACACACACACACACACACACACACACACACACACACACACACGAGATGCTCTGTTTGCGATATCATAAAATATGATCCTATATAAGACAAAGTAAAGTTGACCCTTGAACAACATGGGGGTTAGGGCTGCAGACCCCTACGTGGTTGAAAATCCATGCTCTGCTATCTCTGCCTCAAAAACAAAGGAATTGATAAATGACTTACCCCAGGGCAAGTTGCTGAAAACCGTTTGGATAGAATCAGGACTCATACCCTAGTTCTTTTGATTCCACATATTGTGATCTCTAATCAAACACAAACTTTCTCCCATCCTTAGGTAATTTAAAGATCTGTTAAATGAAGATACAGGTACTATGTTTATGGAAAACATCCATGTATAAGTGGACACACACAGTTCAAACTCGTGTTGTTCAAGGATTAAATGTATGTCTAGGAAGATGCTCTATTTTTTAATACCCAGGCACTGTCCTTAAAACAAGGGGACGAGCTCTCAGCTTTTTATTTTTATAGTCCTGTGTTTGTATCCTGATCCTACCAGTTATTGATGATTTAGGCAATTTACCATCGTTTATTGATTCTAAGGCAATATTTTAAAAAACGTTTTAACATCTGAAATGGAATGCATCTCACTACTGATGGCATCTTACAGTTAGAATTGTCGGCATGCTTTTCTCTCTTTGTGATACATGAAGTGATGTTGCATTCTACAATGCACTGAAATTCTATGAAATTCACTAGCTACCCTTTCTGAATTTCTATTTCAACCTTAGCAAAATTGCTAACATGAAGTTGTTGTAAGGATTAAAATCATTAATGAATTCAATAGATGTCTTAGTATGGGCCTTCAAGAAAAGGCATCTTGTTATTATTGCCACACTAACTTATTAATAATAGCAATAATTTAAAGAACAAACATTCTGCTGGCAATGCTTACTCCCATTGCATAGATGAGACTACTTAGGTTTAGAAGAGTTAGGTTATTTACCTGAGGCCAAGACTAAATTCAAGTACAGCCTCTGTCTGACTCCAAAGTTTGCATTCATCCCACTCAGGCTGCCTCATTAGATATAAATACTTTTTGCATGTCATGTTATCCACACATGAAATGTAACCTATTGTTCACAGGCCATCAATCTGTGCTCCTTCCCTGGAAAGGAAGGAGTAAGGTATAGCCTCCAATACCCAAAGAATGCCTCCATTACATTCTACTGACTCTGCATGGGCTCTAGAATGTGGGTATTTATTTCCAGATACCTCCAAATGTTGTGATTATTTAATCACTTCAGACCCTTCCACTAATCACTCTAGGTTGCATTATGCAACTCAGCAAATTCTGTTCACTTTAATGTACATGAGAAAGAGGGAGGGATATTTCTCACTGAAGGTTTTCTGGAAAATTCTGCTGTTATTGATTTTTTTCCCTTAAATCTTATTCTTTAAATACTCCCCCTACCCCACCTCCCCACACACACATGAACACACATATATATGATGAAAATGATTGCTCTGGCCATGTTTGTTCAACCTAACAAAAATATAGCGTATTGACAACATTATCTGTCATTCCCACATCTCACCTGGAGTAGAAAACTGATTTCAAAAGCCTGCAGACGACATCAGTTCACAGGAATATCTTTTATTCATGCACATTAAAATAAAGACAACTATATGCAAGGGTTTCTATAACTTGGGAAAGGAAAAAAAATATGAGACTTGCTTCTGCAAACTTGCTAAGCTTTGCATGTGGGTTATGTGGTCCTGCCATCAGCTTTCCTGCATTGCTCTTATCCCTTATATTTTTAATGATCAGCACACATTCCAAGGCTTGTTGGGCTGGCAATGTCCTGAGAGGTCATCACTTTCCAGGGGAGAAAACCGAAGGTCCAGTAATTTAGGGACTTGTATGGGATCACATGTTACATTCTATATAAGATAAGACTCGAGCAAAACATATCTGTCTTGCGGTTCTCGGCTTGAATCCAGGTCCTGAAAGGGATGGATTGGGCAGCCATGGGGAAAATACTGCATCTCTTTAGACTTCTATTTTCTCTTCTGGGAAAAGGAGATCCTAGTATGGGCTTACAGGGTTATCGCAAGGAGTGCCTAAAATAACCTACGTAGAGGTGCGGCCACAGTGCTGAGCACAGTTCCATAGAGCTAACTTGTTTGATTTCAATTTCTGTGTGTCTCATTTCCCCTGCTGCAGAAACAGTAGCATAAAGTGACACATTTGTGATAGATTTCAGGTTACTGCATCAACCATGAAAATATCTGGGTTGTCTCTTTCTGTTCTCTTTTATCGGACAAGAATTATCTATTGCTGTTGAACTTCAGTTCATCTTCAGCAATCTTGGGAACCAAAGGCAGCACCTACCTTGCTCTCGGTCTGGGTGTAATGTGTCAAATCTGACAATTCGCTGTCTGGGGTCATTTCAGGAGGCAACTGGTCCTGTTGTAATCCTGTGACTTCCAGACACCAGAGTAAATGTTTCTGCCTCAGAGTCCTGGGTGGTCAGTGAGGCAGGTGTAACTCAGCCAAACTGAAAAACACATTTTGATGTTTTCCTTTTGGTCTCCTCCCTTCACTGGGGGTGGGGCATGGACACACACCTTTGGCAGTTTTCCTCTGAGACGAGAATATTATGCTTTATTTTGATACTTGTGCTCCTTGATGATCCACTGGCCACACACAGTATCAGTAGATGCTTCAGGCTTATCTTTCTATCAGCCTGCTAGATGTTTCGAGTCAGGTCAGGCATTCCAAATTGAACTTGAATACCATTTAAAATCCCTTTGGGGGCCTGATTCCCTAGTCTGTTGAGCCAAAAATATGTAAAAGAAGGCCATTCACTGAGCTTGATAAAGTAGCTCATTTAGTCCTCGTAGGAATTGTCATGGAGACAGTAAGATGTCCTGTTTATGGATGAGACAGAAGGTCTAGAATTCTCATTGCTTGATTAGGTCATACAGCTCATAAGTGGCAGAGATGGAATGAGAGCCCAGGTATAACTGATATCCAGCCTGACCACACCATGCTACCCCCTATACCTCCACTTTTCAATACTGGAAGGAAGAGACACTCCCTCAAGGGGCTGTGGCAAAGGACAGGACGCTGGGCAGAACACTCAACCCAGAGCAGAACCTCAAGAAAGACTTTTTGTAGTGCCGACTTGTTTACTGATTCACAGCTCCAAGGGGACTCTTCTCTTCACTTTGAGGCCTGTTGAGCTGCCGATGGAAGGCTCAGAAGGGAGACCAGATAGGGAGGAGGCGTAAGGAACTTCTCTCTGGATTCTTCTTGTTCCTTGTCAGTGTTGCTCCAGCAGCAGCCATTGGCTCCGGTCTCTATCTTTTTTTCCCACTTTCAGAAGTAGACTTTTTATGACTCCTTAGACATAGAAAGAGTAGCCGAGCAGTGCCCAGTTGGCAGGGGTCTGAACACTACCATCCTGGGGTCCTTTTTGATTCTTGGCTCTGGTATCCCCATCACTTCCCTTTGGTTCTCTGAGCTCCCAACTGTAAATGCTGTGTGCATATTACCTGGTTATTATTGCTGGGTGATATCAATTGTCTATCCACTCTTCCAGGTTTCTGGTTCTTCATATTAAATCCCCTCCGTTTGAAATACCTAGGGTGGTTTCCGTCTTCTTTGCTGGACACTGGATGATGTATTTGTTGAATGAGAGGAAGCTGAACAAGATTCACTTGGTCCCCTAAAGGAGCTTGCAGACCATGGGAGGGATGGGCCTCCATTCTATGCAATGTAGAAGGACGTGAACACTAAACAGAGGTGTGACCCAGGTGCAGTGGGAAAAGACAGGAAAAAGGTGATTTCTTGAGAGTGGAACTCTTTAATCACAGGGTTTGATCTGATTATTAAAAGATAATGAGAATCTTTCTGAGAAAAAAAGAACACAAATATAAGTTCTACGGGTCCTCAAAAACAACTTATATTGGGTGATAATTTCTAAAGTTTCCTTAAACCAATTTTTGGAATGAGATGGAGTATATATCAATCCTTTAATAAATAACTTCCAGGTAAAAGCTAACATTTAAAGGGCACTTCATGTGAGCCAGGTACCATACTGGGCTGCGACTTGGACAAACCCATTTCACGCTGACTCTGGCCCTCCTGTGTTTTAGAGGGAGCACGGCTGAAGCTTAAACAACTGGGGTAGCTGGTCCAGAAGGAACTCTGCATCCAGAGGCAGAACTATGTCACCTGCAAAGACAGGGGTGGATTGTCATCAGATGATCTGGATATAATCTCACCTGTGGCCTCTCAAATTAAGGTCACATTGTAAGGTACTGCAGGGTTAAAACTTCAACAAAAAAACTGGGGGGGAGACACAAATCAACCCATAACACCCATCCAAGGATCTTTCTTTTTTTAAATCTTGGGGTGGTAGCAAGAACTGGTCCTGCCTGACTATTCATCATTCCAAATCTTTCTGCCAACTTCCATCCACACCAGAGCTGTTGAAACTCAAATACAAAACTTTGATGCCTTAGTTCTGTAGGTCTGCTCTGATAGGTCTTCTCCAGTGCAGTGGCTGCCTTGCATCTGGTTGCTTGGGCTGGAGTGAGAGGCCTCAGAATACAGGAAGTATGTATGATACAAGTGTGTGTGTGTGTGTGTGTGTGTGTGTGTGTGTGTGTGTGTGTGTGTGTGGTATACAGGAGTTGGGGGAGGGCATGCCAAATGATTTTTGAAAATATTATCCTGCCAAATCAGCAACTGCCTATTCATTTTTCACTCTGTGCCAGACATTGTTCTAAACGTTTTACTTTTTTTTTTTTTTTGCTTCTAGCTCTCGCAATAGACTTGCACATTTGTAATATTAGCCCCATTTTACAGATGAGGAAACTGAGATTCAGAGAAAGACCTGAGATCAAATGCAAACCCAGGTCTAGTTGACCACCCACTGTTCTTTGTTAGTTCTGTTTCCCTCTACCCTCTTCCCTGATGTTCAGGGAAGCTGGTAACAGTGCTGAATTCTTCAAACTTTGCGGTGAAGTGTCCCAAAGTCTAGACTTAGCTTCTGCTCTTTCAATAACATTCTCAAAAATGATGGAGTAGGAGGCAAGGGAGGAGCCAGGCTATGATTTGAGCATGACTTTTACATCCCGCCAGTGAGCATGATATACCCTCACTCTGGTGGCATTTTCTTAATTCTTGGATCCTATTAATTTTCAGAACACATCCTTGTGGCAGTCAGTACGATTCCCACCTCATGGATGAGCAAACCCAGGATAAATCAAACACCCAGTACCCCCAATTAATTAGTAGAGGGACTGGTATACACCTGTGTGAAATTAGGAAAGAAGAAAGAGGCTGCTACACTGTTCAGATCAGAAGTATATATTACTTCCTGGAGGAGATGGGAGACTCAGAATGTTTGGGAGAAGACTAGGACACTTGGGATTGCAGAGGACGGCTTTGGCTGGCTTCTAGCGTTCCAGGGTAAGCCCGGGATCACTGCCCTGCCAGAGAGGTCCATAATCAAGATGTTTAGCTGTCATGTCAGCCATCTGTGCCTGATGAAGGTTTCACATTACTCCTTTTTAGAACACACACACACACACACACACACATGCATGCGTGCATACACACGGAGTCTACCTTTAAGGGAATGATTTTGATACATCTTCTAACTAACCAAAAGTAACATCTTGACAATTTCAATCGACTAATTATACACTCATGGTCATCTTGAAAGGTGCCCATTTGGGGTCTTTATGTCTTGACAACTGTAAGAGTCCTCAGCTGGAAATTTGGGATACAGACAGAGAATTTCAATGACTCTGACCTTGGGAAGTTGAGAGCCGTAATTTCCTCCCAAGGGGCCCGGTGGAGCAGAGAGGAGCCCTGGAAGGATGAGGGTGGCTGCCTCCAGGGCTGGACTTGCTCTGCCCTGTGTCTGCCTGGAAACAATCAGGAAGAACCCAGTGATCTGCACCAGGAGGAAAAGAGTAACGCAGATGCCACAAATGTACGCATCTTAGAAATTTAAAATTGCCTGGCTTTGCTGCTTTCTTTCATTTGTTTATGCTCTTTAATTGGAGACTCTTTTGTTTCTTTTCCCTCCTCTCCTTTTCCCTCCCCCTTCCCTCTTCTCCTTCCGTTTCCTTTCTTTTTCTTTTTAACCTACATGAACGAACACTCCATCTTTCAAACCCACAAGGGGTGTTGTTTTGCTAACACGTGCTGAGGACTTATTTAAGGACTGATGATTTGCAGTTATCATATCGGTGAATTTTTCCATAAACTCAAGAGACATCATCCCCATTTTACAAATGCAAAGCCTGAGTCCCAGAGAAATAAAATCACTTGCCCAAGTTCACTCAACTAGGAAATCACAGCTGCCTGAATAGACCCAGCTCTTTCTGACTGTCGAGCCCTCCCTGTGATGGGGTGTCTCTTGTTCTGCTTGACCTCTCCCAGCCCAGGCCAGAGCTAATGGAGGCTCTGCCACGGATGGGGCCAGGCCACTCCATCTGGGTTTAACTATGAGACCAGCAGTCTGGACAAAGTCGTTCAGGGGTGGCTCAGGCCTGACCTGGAACAAACTTCCAAAGCCAAAGCCAGCAGTTGGATGAGCTTGGATCTGGGCTCCAAATAAAGGCTTTCTCCATGTGGTGGCCCTGGTTTTTTGTGCTGTGGGGCTTCTGGGAAGGCCTGGGAGCAGGCTGCACAGACCAAGGGGAGCTCTTATTTTTCTAGGAGCAGGAAGGGAGCAAGAGCTAAGAGGGTCTGGCAGGTGGGAAGACTCAGGTGGGCTCCATCATGGCCATGCAAAAAGTCCCATTGCCAATATTGACATAGAGATTCTCTCCAAGAGCCCATACCTCTCTTCTCAAGAGTGCAGAACCTCCATAGATATAAGTCGGGCAATGATTAGATCTCTCAGAACAGCATCTCTCTAGGATTAAGTTGCTGGATCTATAAATTAAGTATAGTCATGATTACCTAGGAGGATCATTTTGAGAATTAAATTGAAAACCTGTGCTAAGCCCTTAGCCCAGGGTCTCACTCATAATAGTGATGATGCTGTTTTTCCTTTTCTTCTTCAACAGTGATGACCATGCCAAGTTTGTGCTAGGTTAGGGTTGCCAGATAGAATACAGATGCCCAGTTATTTTTTTATTTTTTATTTTATTTTATTTTTTGCGGTATGCGGGCATCTCACTGTTGTGGCCTCTCCCATTGCGGAGCACAGGCTCTGGACGCACAGGCTCAGCGACCATGGCTCACAAGCCCAGCCGCTCCGCGACATGTGGGATCTTCCCAGACCGGGGCACGAACCCATGTCCCCTGCATCGGCAGGCGGACTCTCAACCACTGCGCCACCAGGGAAGCCCGGCCCAGTTAATTTTGAATTTCAGATATTCAACAAAATATTTTAGCATAAGTATGCTCCTACTATGGCATGGGACATACTTATACTTTAAAAACTCATTGTTTATCTGATTTTTCAAAGTTAACAGGGTGCCCTGATGTAAATCTGTCCTTTCTAGGTGCTAGGGAGGCAAAAGTGGTGACTACAAGAGATGTTATCCTCACTGGTAAGGGGATGACACACAGCCTATTTTCCTTCTGTCCAAGGTTTCTCTCTTCCTCCTGAATCCTTTTCTTTTCCACTTAATTCGTGAGTAAGCAGAGAGCTTTCACAGCCACTGGCTTTCTTGCAGGGCTCCTGCTGTAGACGCTACTGCTCCCTGCTGCCTTGGCTTTGCCTGGTCAGCCCTGCCACAGGCTGTATCCCTCCCTTAGAAATGGCCAGCTGCATGCCCCTGCCGGTTCATCACTAAGGCCAGCTCTTCTCCTGTCCTTTGGTGACTGTGACTCTGAAGGACAGGCCATCTTGACTCCCCACGTGTCCTCAGGACCACGACCAGGGGAAGGTCCTACAAATTCCAAAAGGACCCACCGAAGGATGGCGTGTGGGCTGCCAGAGAATGCTAGGTGAGGTGGGCTGACGAATGGTCCCCCAAAGATGGCCCCATCCTAATTCCCAGAACCTGTGAATGTTCCCTTACGTGGTGAAAGGGATTTTGCGGATGTGATTAAGAGAAGGATCTTGAGATGGGGAGATGATGCTGGGGGGATTAAATGTAATCTTGAGGATCTTTATAAGAGAGAGAGAGGCAAGAAAGTCAAAAGAGGGAGAAGGGGATGTGATGACGGAAGCCACTAATCATTGAGTACAGGTCACCACTGGAAGCCAGAAAAGGCCAAAACAGTGGATTCTCCCCTAAACGCCCCATAAGGAACACCAGCCTGCTGACACCTTCATTTTAGACCTCTGACCTCCAGAATTATAAGGGAATCCATCTGTGTTGTTTTAAGCCACTAAGTTTTGGGTAATTTGTTAGAGCAGCTGCAGGACACTAATCCACCGGGGACTTCTGGAAGAAGGACGGCGTCCAGCCGAGGCTCTGCCCATGTTGGGCTGTGTGAAGGCAAGTGCTGTTCCTGGGACATGCCATCCATCATGTCAGCCCTCTGCTCAGCTTGGGGGCCAGGCAGATCCTGAACCTGGACTCACAGGGTGTCAGATCCCAGGCAGTTGAGATGGAGGCAATGCCTGTGTGGGGTTATTCCTGATGCTGTTCCCATCCACGGTGGTATCTCTGTTACTCTAGTATCCATTGATACTCACAGCACAGCTCTCTAGTCTATGAGTCTCAGAGAGGTGAAGCAAGAGACCTGGAGTCACACAGTAAGCCAGGGGTCCAGGAGGAGTTTAATCCCAGGTCCGGAACATTCATCACAGCCACACATCGGTGGCATGCTGCTTCTCCCAAGCCGTTCAGCTATCACCTCCCTTGCAGCTGAAAGGCAGTTTCTGACAAAGACTGCCACGTTTACATTTTGAGCTGCAGCTCAAGACCCCAGATCTTGCTCCAGGCCCCTGGGAATGAACGCTCCTGTGGTTTTCCTTGACTGGGGAATCTCACATGGAATGAGAGCCATGGGTCTCTGGCCCTGGAGAAAGAAAACTTTTTGATGTGACCTTGACCCCATGCCCGCAAACCGGGAAGCTCATTCAGCCATCAGACCCCACTTTTCCTCCCTGAAGAAAGAGGTCAGTGTTCACTGGCTGCAGAGCCAGAAACGCCTTTGACGTGCACTGAACTTCAGCTAATAATCAGAACCAGGTTCGCGGGGCAGGGGGTAGAATGACAGGGTCGTTTTGACTTAAAAGAAACATTTTAACTTCACATTTGCCAAGTTAAAGAGAAAACCTCAGATTGCTTTTCCCCCAACACCCCTCTCCTCAAGCACCACCCTCACTCCGTCTATCTTTAATTTTGATTTGTAATATATAGGAAACCTAACCCATGGCTGTCACACTGAGTGTCATTTGGCTTCAGACTCAAACCACTGTGCAGTTTGGCCCCTGCTGGAGGGAGGCTGGATTTCAGGGGTGGCACTGATACTCTCTGGGTCCCCACTGATTGGCAACCGTTGAGTTTGTCAGAGCACCGCTCAAACCGTGCTTGGCTCAGACCTGGGTGAGTCATCCCCTTCCTTTGGGGAGCCTGGTGGCTTCTGTATGGACCTGGGGAGACAATGGGAGAAAACAGGGCTCATGCAAAGCTAAACCTTTTTTGCATTTCATGGTAGGTGTCATTGCTTAGGGCACCTCCCAAGTTACCATGCTGTTCTACACTTTTTCCTCTCTGCCTGGTAAAACTTTCTCAACCTTCCTGTCTCCGTGTAATATTATCATTGATGGATTGGGGTAATGGACGCAATTTGTCAAAGCCCATCCTGTGTTCAGGCTCTTTGGAACCCTCCCACACTGTCTCTGGCTGGGCCATGTGTCTGGCTTTGGTGAATGAAATAGTAGCACATACGTTGCAGACAAAGACCTAAATTGAAGACCTATTAAGTGCTTGGCATTTGGGCTTGGCCCCTTGGAACTTTGTGCTTGACATGAAAACAGGCTTGGAGTAACCTGCTGGAGGGGAGGAGATGGAAGTCAGGGAGGTCCCAGTCACCCCAGACAAGGTCAACATACATCAGCCATGTTGGGTCAGCACACCCGTGTCCCCAGAATCATGAGCAAGCAATCCCTGCCCAGCCCAGAAGAAGTGCTGGCTTTGCCAGCCCAATCTGTGAACCTAAAGACATGTGGGCTAAGTGGCTGTTATCTCAAGTCAAAAAGTTCTGCGTTGGTTTATTATACAGCAAATCTAGCTGATACACGTAGCCTAAGGCATTTACAATGACTTGCCAGGCTGGGTCATTTGTCTCTCTTCTGTACTGTTCCACATTTGTACACTTTTTTGCACACTTATCTGACTCTCCAATTAAACTGGGAGCTCCATCAGAGCAGGTCCTGTATGTCTACAGGACACCATTGAAATCCCATGGTCTCCAGCAGGGCATGGCACATGGTAGTTGTTCAATAAACACTTGTCAAATCAGTCAACAACTGAATAAGGAAATCAGATCTAGTTTTGAGCCCCAACTCTTCCAGTATTGCTTTGTCATTTTCACTCATGCTACTTAACTGCTCTGGACCTCAGTTTCCGCAACTATGAAACAGGGCTAACAATAGTCCTAGTGTCGCCGGGAGGGATAAAGGTGATATGTATAGCTACCTAAACTTGTCCCAGCCCAAAACTCAGGGATGGCCGGGAGCACGTCCTAACAAAGGCAGTCTCAATGTTTTCTATGGGCTTGCTGATGTCATGTAATTCTCACAATAGATTCCTTTGGCCGTAATTTGCCAGCAGTGATTGTATATTCAAAGTGGAAAGTTTAACATTGAGACTGATCCCTGAACATACTGGCGTTTTGGTGCCTTTTGCTTTTCTTTCTACTTTGAGGAGATTTGGAACCCCAGAAGCCCACCCTACCAACACATCAACTGCTTCTCCTCCACCCCCTTAGATGTTCCTTTTATAGAGAAAAGTATCAAATTAATAAGAGAGAATCATGGAGAAGAAAAGGAGCCTTGAACACATATGTCATTCATTTACTCCAGAAAGAGGGACTGGGGTGAGCAAAGACCCAAAGCAAGAGGGATCCTAGACTTACTTTAAAAGCTGAAATTAAATATGATTGGAGCTGAGGATGAGAGAGACCATTCTGGGATCTGAAGCCAGAGAGTTGGGCAGGGGACGGATCACCCAGGGCCTCATAGGTCATGTTAAATATTTTTCACTTTCTCCTTAGAGCTGTGGAAAGCTAATAAAAGGTTGTATAAAGATCCGTTTTAGTCCAAGTTTAAATCTGGCTCATGCGGCAGAGCCAGTGGCCAGGACGCTTAAGAACAACTGCCACTAAGTCTGGTGTTGTTTTGCGTCCCTGATCCGCTGTGGACAGTGTGAGCCATTTGAACTATTCTGTGTGGGCTGTTTGCAACACTCGCAGTCGTTTGCGAATGATTCACGGGAGCCTCAAAGTGCGTGTAAGACGGGAGTAACAATGACAAAATCGGCACTGCAGGAAGGACAGCAGGTGGCACTTCCAGGACCTGCCCTGTGATATCACTGTTCTAAAGGCTTTGTAAGTGTTACCCATAAATCCATCTTGCTGACCTTAGACTGTGTGTGTGTGTGTGTGTGTGTGTGTGTGTGTACACGAACATGTGCGAGTGCACTGGGTGCTGCTCCAAGAGCAGTGTATGCATGAACTCATCTCTCAAAACAATCCCAGGAGTTATTCACAGTTGTTACCCTTGTAACACAGACTTGGAAACTAAGCCCAAGAGAAGGTCAGCATTTTGCCAAGGTCACTGTTTGCAACACTGAGATTTCAGCAATCTGCCTCAGGAGCCTGTGCCCTTAGCCCCTAGCAGCATCACCTGAGCAGGAATTAACACGGCCACTCCCATTTTGCATAGAAGGGATGTACGTACCCAGTCTTAGGGCTGGTCCATGGTGGAGCTGAGATTTGAACGCAGGGAGGCTGAAGGCAGACCAGGCTCTTGGGCACCACCGTATGTACTAGTTTCATCATCGACATTTGCATGAACACATACAGGGGTGAATGTCTCATGCATGTGTGTATATGTGGTATGTATTAGACTCTTTATTTTTCTGTATTTTATTTAGGTCCCTTGGAAAAACTCAATAGTGGAAGCTGTTACCATTTGCTGCCTGCAATAAGCCAGGAAGAACTGGAGTTAGAACCTGAATAGAAGATGTCACTTTCTGGTTCTTCCTGAAAATCACAAGCCTAGTAAGTTACAGAACTAGGCAAAACTCAACCCTAAGTGTACTACCCTCTCCTGTTTCTCCTATAGAAAAAAAAAAAAAAAACAGGAAAAGAAAAGCTTGACTATCTACATATTAGGGCAGCTCTGTTGCTTTGTAAATTGGATTTTTTAAATATTCGTAATAAACATTCTGCAATGATCTACAACTCAGATTAGGGCTGCGTGAAAATGAGGCAGGGATGCATCATCAGTTGAGCAGCCAACAGGAGCAGTTGTGCAGCTGGGAGGTTCCTCCCACGTGCAGGGCAGGGTGAAATTTCCTGAGTCCCCAATTTACCACCTGGGTTTGCACAATAAGCTGTCAATGTTGCATCTAACCCTGCTTTCTCTCAGGCATATCCATAGGCACATAGGCACGTTCTCAAGTGATGAGAAGTACGCAGAGAAGCAGTGGGGTGCCTCTTTTTTCCCAGACTCACAAAAGGAGGTTAGACAGTTTAGGCTTTCTTGGGAGGTCAGGGGGCTGACCTTGGGGGGGGTGATTGTTTCTATGCGATGTCAGAGGTTAACTCTAGTTTTTTAAAGGGATGTTAATTGAACTACAAATCAGGCATGATCCTAGGGAGAGGGATGCACAGGGAGACCATGCTTATCTATTGCCTCAAGGAATTTGGGCTGAGCTGGGGAAACTGATACAAAGGGAGGGGAGGTCTCAGACCAACACATATCCCCAGCAACTCGGCAGCAGGCCAGGCATCAAGGGTCATGCATGCAAGGGCCATGAAAGGATCCCAGAGGATCTTGGGGTTTGGGGAGGATGTTCTATTTTCTGTCCCTGCAGGAGGGCAGAGATACTTGGTTTTAAGTCTAAGAGTCTCAGCGGGCAATTATATTTTGGGGGGAAGAGACTACAGAGTCATCATTTGGGAACTTGCTCCTAAGTCCCCAGAGCTTCCTGAGACGGGGTTAGAGGACCATTGTTCTGCCAGAGGAGACGTCGTAGTAGAAGGAGCAGAGGACAGGAAGGCTCTCTTTTGTTTTGTCTCTTAGAATTCTCCTGGAAATCTTGAGAGGGGAGTGCTATCACTGGTCCCATCATCACAGTGGTGAAACAGATCCTTTTTTTAATGGGAGGCTTCTCAGCTGAAGCAGGATTCAGCAAGAGCCTGGGTGGTTTCAGAACCTTCCTTCATTTCTCTCTCCATCAAAAGTCTCCATAAAAGACTCAGTAGGGTCCAGGAGCTGCAGCAGCAGCTTCACCATATCCATTCCGAGTGGGGTCCTTTTCATCGACAGCCCCCTCTGTGTTGCCCCTTTTGTGAAGCCTCAGCTTCCAGCCCCCTGGAAACTTTGCACATGATGGGGCTCCTTTCTTTGGAGGTCTGTGGGGCAGCCCTGGGGCTCTCACGCTCCCAGCTCTCAGGGACCAGCAGAGAGCTGCTTCTTCCTGTCCCACTGGTTTCTGGGGCTCTCCCCTAACAAGACCCACAGTAGTTTGGCCTACTTTGGAGGTGAACAACCCAACAGACCCACGATGAGAGGAAGTGATAAGGGCAGCTGCCTCCGGGGCCCACGGCTTCCTCGTCTGCGGGAACCCAGGTTCTCACGGTGCCTGCAAGGCCCTGGCAGCTGGGCTGCAGCTCTGCCCTTCACAGTCAGCCAGCTTGGGGCGGCTGCCCTCTCTATGTCTGAGCCCTAGGTGACAGTGGCAGATAAAACAGAAAGGCCGCTGAGGACTGGTCTCTCCAGGCTGGCTTCTGAGAGGGACTTTACTGCCATCAGTGCAGGAGCTAACTGTCTCCATGTGGCCTTCCTGCCCACATCCAGGGGGTCCTCCTTCCCCTTAGAGGGCCAGGTGCCCTGAGCATGGACAGAAAGGGGACCAAAACCATTGCACTTCTCAAGTCTTTGCCAAAGGCTGGGTTCTCGTCTGAACACATTGGGGAACAGTCTTTCAAATACTTTTCACAACTCATAGCTAAAGCAGAGTTTCTCACCCTTGGCTCTATTGACATTGGGGCTCCGAGAATTCTTTATTGTGGGGCTGCCCTGAGCATTGCAGGATGTTTAGCTGCATCCTTTGCCTCCATCCCCTGGATTCCAGTAGCATCCCCACCCCCAGCTGTGACAACCAATCAGGTCTTCAGACATTACCCGATGTCCCTGGCTGAGAACTGCCGGGATATAAATGAGGGACATCAACTCACTGAACACCATGCAGAAAGGATTCGTCTAAGACCCCACAGCTGAGACAAGAGGCAATCCAGGGTGTTTTGTTATTTTTACTTTGCTTTTCACACCACGTGCTACTTGAGTTCAGGAAATCCTAACCTCTCTGAGTTGACGCCCTGAACTGTAAATGGTATCACAGTTCTGTGCCTCTAGGGTGATCTCTGAGATCACATAGGACAATGGGTCCTCGATGTGCAAATGTAGGCGATGGGGCTGGGTTTGTGGTAGGTCCCTTTTCTTGCAATAGAAATACTCTTCTGAAAGAAAACGTGTGCCCGTGAAAACACAGCAGCTCTTAACCTTGCCTGCATGTTAGAATCCCCTGGCGGCTTTGATGACTTACTGGGCCCCGGGGCAAGAGGGGCTGGTTTAATGGGTCCGGGTGGAACTTGGCATCAGCAGATCTTAAGAACTCCCCAGGTAACCCAATGCTCAGCCAGGGTTGAGAAGAGCTCAGAATCCCATCTAAAAACCAAAGTGACTCTAATGTCAAGTCCACCTGTTTCACATTTTAGGCAGGAAGGTTCCGTCCAGTGAGAAGGAGACAGGGGAAATCTGTTCAGCTGTCACTTTCGGTGGGAATGTTTGACACAGATGATGCTGAGGAGGAGATAACTAGCCTAGATCTTTACTGCACTTTCTTTAGAATTTTCAAGTACTGACCTGAAATATTTACAAGTGAAACAAAATGAGTCCACTGCTGCTCAAAGGTAAGTGAAAAGAGATGAACTATGAACTTTAGGGCAAGTACTGTATGTAATTAAATACTTTATATATTTTCTTCAAATAAAGGCATGAAGAATTTTCTTAAGTGGGGACTAGGCAGAAAATGAGCTTCGTTTTCCCTTCTCCCCTCGCCTTCCTCCCCTCCTCCTCCCCTCCCCCTCCTTCCCTTCTCCCTCCTCCTCCTCCCCCATCCCCTTGTCCTCTTTCTCCCCTCCCCTCCCCTCCTCTGCCCCTCCTCCTTCCCTCCTCTGCCCCTCCCCATCCCCATCCCCTCCCTCTCCTTCCTTTCTCCCTCCTTCTTCTCCCCCATCTCCCCATCCCCTCCTACTTTTCTTGTCCTCCTTCTCCCCTCCCCTTCCCTTCCTCTGCCCCTCCCCCTCCCCTCCTCCTCCTCCCCTCCCCCTCCTTCCCTTCCCCCTCCTTCTCCTCCATCTCCCCTTTCCCCTCCTACTTTTCTCGTCCTCTTTCTCCCCTCCCCCTCCCCTCCTCTGCCCCTCCCCCTCCTACTCTTCTGTTCCTCTCCCTCCTCCTCCTCCCTCTTCACTTTTTTGTTCATCTCTTTTAACAACCATTTGCTTCTTTTGGCTTATTTTCCATCTAGAAGATACAAAATAAAGCTGCTCTTAATATCAGCAGCCAGTGTTGCCCACTGAAGCCCCTCTCTGGTTCTTTAATACATATGCACTGAGAGTTTACTAAATTAGAACCTATTAGAGAGCATTTGGTATCATGCTCCTCTCATTTGATAATAAAAGCATGTTTCTATAACCTCAAATAATTCTTGGAAACATTATTTGATACCTACATACTCATTTCTCCTATGTCTGAATCCTTCTATCACAATTTATTTCCCCATTTTCCCTCTGTTCATCAGCTCTATTGTTCCCATATTCATAAAGAAAATACTACTTTAAATAAAGTTGAAGTAAGCGTCCTTCTCGATTTCCTCTGGAAACATTCCTGGAGGTAAAATTATTTGGACAAAATTGGATATTGGTGATGCCATGCTTCATGATGATTACGGATTGCTTTTTATAAAAGATGCTAACCCCCTCGGTGTGAGAAACTGAATCATCTGTCTTCAGCAACCCTGATTGATATCATTCAAATATTGACAATTAATTGTTGAAAAATAGTACCTGATTTTTTTCTTTTTTTGTTCAATTTGTCTCTTGGATTATTAGTGGTGATAAATATTAGTGGAGATACATGTTTATTCGTTTCTTAGACATCTTTTTGTTTGTAGATATTTGTGTGAGTGTATTTTCTGTTTACTCTCTTTGCCTGGTTATATATTGGAATGCCTTTCTCTTAATTTATAACACCTCTTTTTAGATTAAAGATGTTAATATTATTTCCAAGTTTGTGTATACTTTTTACATTTTTGTTTGCTTTAGACAATATTTATTATTTCTTTTCTCTCTGACATTTAAGAGAAAAAATATACTCATGGGGAAAACAAATATAGAAATGTAAACTACAAAACAAAATATGTTTGAGCTCCACCAGAAATAATCACTATTACATTTTGGTGCAGCTCCAGCTACTGACAGGAATATAACCTTTTTTATTTCAGAATTGGAATTACATAGTAGATGTCATATTATAGTCTGTTTTTTGGGCATTTTCTTTGTTCACTCAATAGTCCTGTAAGACATGATATTTAATGGCTATCAACTCTTCCATTATATGTATGCAATATATCATTTCACACAGTTCTCATTTGTTGGGAATTCCAGATACTTCAAAATGTTATGTAGAATAAATACTGCTGCAGTGAGCACTCTTCCACATACTGAGCTCATCTAAATATTTCCCTTGGTTGTAGTCCTAGGAGTGGAATTGTTAGGTCCACAATCTGCCCATTTTGCAGACTATGATTTAAAAAGACTAAATTGTCTTTAAATAGAGTTGGGTCGAATCACCCTTTCACCTAAAGTTTATGAGGGCAGAAAAGCCTCATGAAAGGTGACAGAAATAGAGCTTAGAAGTTTTTGCACACTATGTGCTTCCCAGGTGTTCATTTAGTCCCCCTTTTTCTTTCCTTCAAGATGAACTCCTACACTATTGGTGGGAATGTAAACTGGTACAGCCACTATGGAGAACAATATGGAGGTTCTTTAAAAAACTAAAAATAGAGCTACCATAAGATCCAGCAATTCCACGCCTGGGCATATATCTGGAAAAGATGAAAACTCTAACTCAAACAGATAGATGCACCCCAATGTTCATAGCGGTATTATTTACAATAGCTAAGACTTGGAAGCATCCTAAATGTCCATTGACAGATGAATGGATAAAGGAGATGTGATGTGTGTATATATATATATATATATATATATATATATACAGAGAGAGAGAGAGAGAGAGAGAGAGAGAGAGAGACAATGGAATATTACTCAGCCATAAAAACAAATGAAATAATGCCATTTTCAGCAACATGGATAGACCTAGAGATTATCATACTAAGTGAAGTAAATTAGATAGAGAAAGACAAATATTATATAATACTGCTTGTATGTGGAATCTAAAAAATATGATGCAAATGAACTTATTTACAAACGAGAAATAGACTCATGGACATAGAAAACAAACTTAGGGTTACCAAAGGGGAAAGTTGTGGGAGAAGGATAAATTAGGAGTTTGAGATTAACATACACACACTACTTACTATATATAAAATAGATAACCAACAAGGACCAGCACAGGGAACTCTACTCAATATTCTGTTATAACCTATAAGGAAAAATAATTGGAAAATTATATATATATATATATATATATATATATATATGTATATGTATAACTGAATCATTTTGCTGTATACCTGAAACTAACACAACAGTGTAAATCAACTACACTTCAATTAAAAACAAGAAAAAGATGAACTTCTGAACTCTTGTGAAGTTTCAAATCAAGCCTTTTGGGATTACGAAGTTATTATTTGTAACTGTTTATTTTGTGGAGTGCATGACGCTGTGGGGTATTGCTAGTTTAAACAACATGCAGGCTGATGTCTTTCCCCCAAGACCACTGTGGCTTTCCCTCTAGTTCTCTCCGTTAATCACGTTTTAGTAATTTCTTTACCGGCATCACACGTAGTGACAAGTCCCACACTGTGTCTGTCAGGGCCAGTTAGGGGGGACGACAGCTGATATTTTTCAAAGCGACAGGTCAATGTGGTGCTAGGACCAAGGTGTTCTGGGAGCAACATTGTTCCAGGGGAGCCTGGGCATGTGGTTGGTTGGCAGGAGGAATGTTTGGGGTATCTCGATGCTCTGGTCAGCAGCGGCGAGAGGACTGAGTGTACTTATGCAGAGGGTGCAGATAGCAACCAAGATCGTCTTTTACTGAAAGGAAGGATTGTAGAGTCAGAGGCAGGAGTCTTACAAAATGAGATGTAAATTATTCTAAATATTAGCAACGATGCCCATCATAGTGCTTGCTATAACTAGGCTGATGGTCGGCAAACTAAGGGTGTCAGGCTAATTCTGTCTGTTTATCCAAATAAAGTTTTATTGGAATGCGGCCATGCCTACTTGTTTGCATACCTGTCTATGGCTGCGTTCACATTCTAAGCGTGGAGATGAGTAGTTGTGACAGAGGCCAGATGATCCACTAACATGAAAAGTGTGTTGTCCAACTGTTGGCCACTCAACCCTTCTGGACCAGGACTCCCTGAGAGCAGGGTCATGCCTTGCTTATTCTTCTGTAGCCAGAGGTATGGACCACAGGGAAGGTGCTCGAACAAAGCATAAAAGAAGGAGGTGCCATAGCCAGTGGGGACATTGGCTGTGCAACAAGGTAGGAGGAGCAGCAGCCAGGGGACAGACACAGCAGGGCTGGAATCCTGATTCTGACCATGACTCACAGTGTTACCTTGGGCAAGTCACTTCACCTCTCCTTCTCACCCTCTCCTCTCCTTTCTCACTGGAAACATGACAGGAAAAACTTCCTTGCAGGGTCATCTTAAAGCTTAGTAAGAAAGCAACATGAACAGAGTTTCTCTGTTCCTTAAGTTTGGAATCAAATGGAGCAGAAGACATAGATATTTTTAGCTTATTTGTTTTTTATTCTCAAAATTTGGAGAGATGCATATTTTATCAGTACAAACGGCGGAGGATGAGTCAAGTTGTCCTCCTGCTTAGAGCGACAACTGGATGTACAGAATGGGAGATGGCGAGATTGCAAAGTACCATGATCCAAAGAGAGAAAAGGACACAACTCGTGTGACCTGAGCCCCTACAGCCTGGCTGGGCAATAGGTTGTGTTAATTCGCTATGAAGACTTGGCTGGGGAAGTATCATCATCTCTCTTAAAACAGGTAAGTGAGATTTAGAGAGTTAAAGAATTCAGGTGCTCACAAAGGCACAAAAGAAAGATAAAATGGGCAAGAGGACTGTGGATTTGTAAAATGAATGAAAGAAATAGGAGAAAGAGAGAGAGAGAAAAAAGAGAGAGGAGAGAGAGAGATAAAGAGAGAGAAAGAGACAGAGAGAGAAAGAGAGAGGGAGGGAGGCAGAGAGAGAAAGAGAGATACACACAGGTACGGGTACAGATTTTACCTCCATGGTTTCCCAATCCACTTTGGCCTCGAAGGATGTTTGATGAGCCAGAAACTCTTCTGCAACTGCAAACGTGAAAGTGGTTGACATCTCACCAGGGGAAAACGTGCACTTTTCTCACCCTAGTCCTGGTCAAAGTCAGAAAGCAGAGAACTGTGCAAACAAAATCCATTCTAGTTACACATCAATAATTATCAGTTAATATGTAAAGTGCTTAATATGAACATGGTTATATGTATTCTACATATATTAACACATTTAATCCTCATAGCAACCCTAAGAAGTTGGTACTATTCCTATGCCCATTTTATGGAGGAGGAAACTGAGACACAGAGAGGTTAAGCCACTGGCCACTGTCACACAGTACTGGAGCAGGAAGCAGGGTATGCTCTGGCTCCAGGGACCATGCTCCTAATCGTTACAAAAGAGGATGATCTTGGGTAAACCAGACACCTCACTTGTAAAATGGAGCTTACAATACCAAATTCACAGGCTATGTAGCCCAAATGTATATATTCATTCAATCAATAAATATTTAGAGAATACATTCCATGTGCTGGAGAGCATATAGATTACCTAGAACTTGGTGAATTTAGTTAAATATGAAAACTTTGAGCAGACAGAGTCGCATAGGAGCATGATTCGGCTAGCTGGATTTTAGTCCCTTTTGATTCCTTGACCGGGCACCTTTGTGTGGTGTACAACCTGCCCAGCTGCACATGGTCAGCCTGGAAGAGAGTAGACTAGGACCCCCTAGAAGGGAACTAGATAAATGCATTTTCTACTTTTGTGGGACTTAGGTATGTTACACATGCATTTTAAAAGTTTTGCAAACTCTAAAGCATGGCATAAATGTAAAACACACTCATTATTATTGCCATTTTTATCACTGATCAACCTCATTATTAGCCATGATGGCATCAACGAGCCACACAGCTAGCAGGCAGTGCTGGCAATATTTAACAATTAGCTTCCAGACAAAAAAAAAAAAAAAAAAAAAAAAGAAACAGAGCCCTGATTTGTGTCTTTTTCCAATTTCTGTGGTATAAATACTCCTACCGTGGCCCATTTCAAGCTCTATACTTGATGTCACTGAGCCTGGATTCCAGAAGAAATGAGTACCACCATCTCTTGTGAGTGGGAAAGAGCAACTCCAGCCTGTCCTAGAGGATAGGGATGGATGAGGGAATCATTACAGCCTGCTTTGGTGGCGAGGGGTGGGCGGGACAGGAAGAAGGAGGTGACAGTATCACATAGTTTGTATTTCAGCTCAGTTCTGTTGGACTCAAAAGTCATAATTTTTCCCACCCACTGGGGCCCTGAAAAACTTCCATGTGGATGCTGTGTCTCTATCAGAGGGCTTTGGGCTTTTGGGTCATAGATGCTACTGCCAACTTGGAAATCAGTGATTCAGTGCAGCAGCTGCTTCTTGTGCATTGTGTATACTCACAGCTCTGTGCTGGGCCCCATGGGTGACCCCCAGAGAAGAAGATTCAGGATGTCACAGCCCGTGAGGAACTGAGGATACAGTGAGAGGCAGACATGCCCATGGTCTGCAGCGTTACCTGTTCTGCTGATGACAGCACAAGGCACGCGGTTGCACTGGGCAGAGGCTGGTGTGTGTGTGTGTGTGTGTGTGTGTGTGTGTGTGTGTGTGTGTGTGTGAGAGATGGCATAATGAGCTCCAAACTGGGGCATCAGGGAAGGCTTCCTGGAGGAAGCATTGGGGGGGCTGGGCCTGGAGGAAGAGAAAGACCAGACGCTCTCCCTGGAGGCTGGAGAAACTGCCCTTGTCTGCTTGAACAGAGTTAAGAGTAGGCTCAAATGTGCCTTCAGCACAGTCAGAATTACAGACCCTGCTCTGAGTTCTCTAAACCCTGTCATCCTCTGACTATGTGATCCTCCCCTTGCAAAACCCCCTGGCCTTCTCCTCCTCTGCCACGTGCCCCGGGCCTGCTTTTGCACATTCTGTTTCCTACTCCTACAACGAGTTTTCCCCACATCGTCATGCAAGATGCTGTTCACCCTTCCAAATGCAGGTAAGTCAGGTCAGCGCTTTGGAAACAACCTGTAAGCCTCTCAACCTGGGTCGTACATCCATTCTCTGTTTTCTCCTAATAAGCTGTGGGTTCCTCTGCTTTAGCATTTCATCTGTTTATTCATTTAACACATGTTTAGGGCACCCTCAGTATAGTATTCATAACAGTAAATTTTTTGAGTGTTTACTCTGTTCCAAGCACTGCCTCCACCGACGTTTAATCTCTGCAATAACTATGAGATGCATTATTATTCTGTAAGTTTCCTGGATGAAGAAATGAAAACATAAACAACATCACTAGCTGTTTGGTGAGATGCGACTAGGGTTTGAATCCAGATGCAGGGTGGGAGGTGTGAATGATACTGCCTTTTGTGACACTGCCTTTTGTGACTTGTCATGTCATTGGCAGAGGCTCCAAGGAGCACACAAGACAGATGCAGCCAAAGCCTTCTAGGGTATCAGTCTAGGAGGGGAGACAGGTGCGAAGCAGAAGACACAAAATAAACACGTCACTCTATGATGACAAGTAAGGAAGTAAACCTCTCTGTGTCTCATTTTTCTCATCTGGAAAAGGGGTATAACATGAGTAGAGTCTTCGTATTCTTGTGTAAGGATGAAACAAGATAATCTGTGTAATGCACCTGGCATAGAACCTGCAACTAACAAGCCCTCTATCAATACACGTCAGCTATGCTTATTACATTTTATCTTTGCTACCCTCATAGAGGAGCAATGCCCACAGGAAATACGTGGATGGATTGATTAGAAGCTAGAAGAATACAGTGCATTCATCCAAAGTGACCTTGGTATATTATATGAGAATTGGTTTTAATATTCCTACACTTGCAAAGCCCCCAGAGGATGAAATGTTTTTTGGAGAGCAGACCCCTAAGCCTTACACTCTCCCTCAGCCTCTGAGATAGTTAATGGTGGCAGTTTGGCAGGGTTCATCCCCATGCCACAAACATTTGTCACACAGCCACTTGTGGCTGGAAATGTGCAAACACAATAATGCACATGATCCGACAGAGTGGTGGAAATCTCTATCTAAAGCAGCTGTTTGGGTACCAGCTGCTTGGTAACAAATACATCTTTAATGAAATCAAACAATCCTGCAGGATTTATTGATTGAGAACAATTGCTTTTAAATACAGTCTAGTAGCCGGGACTGTTAAGTCTTTTTCCTTCAATTAGTTCAGTTGGTTTGAATTAGAGACACTTGGCTATTAGCTAAGAAAATAAATCCTATTACCATTCAGCATTAAATCCCTCCCCCTCCTTCTGCCTACACTGAGGCATGGCAGAGCCACCTGGCAAAAGAGATGTTTGAGGGTAGTCCAACTGTTTGCAGGGAAGGGAGTCTTACAGGAAACCAAAGTCCAACAAACTACCAAATGGGAGCCCATCTCAACCCACAATCTGCAATGAGGGGTGGGGAAGGGGGGGAACTCATCCAAGTTTCTCACACAGAATCTGACAACTTATACAGTGTCTACCCTGACACTAGATGTCACTTCCAAAACCAGATTTCACAGCAGGGCCATAGGAAGGCCCTACAAACACCTTTGTAGGAAGGCATGCCATTTACCATAGAACGTGTCTCGATGAAAGGAATCACCATCCATCCTGTCACTCAAATGAGAAACCTGGGAGTTATCCATGGACTCTCTCCTTTCCTACCCCTCATACCAAATGGGTCCCCAAACTCTGAATCCTATAGCCGGCATCTCTTTTCAATCTGCGCTTTCTGTCCATTTTTACATCCTTAGGGAGGGACCTTGTCGTGATTTCTTACCTAGATTAATGCTTTCATGTCCTTAATAGACTTCCCTACCTTAATCTCCCTCCTACCCACCAGTCCTGGAAAGCTGGAGGTATCAGTCTGCTGAGATGCCATGACAAATAGCACAGACTAGGAGGCTAGAACAACAGACATTTATTATCTCACAGTCCTGGAGGTCCAAGATCAAGGTGTCAGTAGGGGTGGTTTATTCCGAGGTCTCTCTCCTTGGCTTACATATGACTACCTTCTCCCTGTTTCGCTAAGTCTGCGTGTTGTCTGTGTGCTAATTGTCTTTTCTTGAAAGAACAGCAGTCAGGTTGGGTTAGGGCCCACCCTAGTGATCTCTTTTCATATTCATCACCTCTGTAAACGATCTAGCTCCGAATACAGTCATATTTTGAGGTTAGGACTCAAGATATGAATTCTGAAGGGACACCTTTCAGACTAAAACAGGGAGATTCTTAAGTCAAAACCATAAGCGATCCACTCTACTGCATAAACCCTCTGATAGTTCCCTGTGGCCTTCAGGGTAAAGTCAAGTTCCTGAGCTTCCACCAAGGAGGCCTTCCAAATTCTGAGACCCTTATCATCCTTCAGCCCATCTCTTCTCCTACCCTAAAACTGGATTTCTATTTCTGTGCCAGGTGCCATTCTAAAAGCTTATGGATACCAACTCATTTCCTCCTTTCAGAACTGAGATGCAGAAATAGAGCCAGTGGCCAACACTCCAATGGGAAATCCACTGGGCAACCCCCATGTGTTAATTACCTCTCAATCCGCCATACCTAGCACAGGGTGTAGCACCAAGTAGTTGCTCAATGAGAGATTGTTCAATGAAATAGTTTCAAACCAGTGTTTGGCCTTCTATGCAGCTGTGTGTACCAAAACCTATGTGGGACCAGTGAAAGCAGGTCCCTTTGCTATTCCACAGCAGGTGCCTGCAAATGACCACCATGTCCCAAGGCCGAACATGCCTGTTTACATCAGAGGGAGACACTGTCCAGTAGACAGAGTTCATGCTCAGCTTGGCACCAAGAGGCAAGAACACCAGGCTGGGAGGGAAAGTGGGAATGTGGAGGCTTTAAATGCCCCGATGGGAAGGAAAGGCAGCTTTCCTTTATGGAGAAGCAAAACAGGATGTCTGGGTAGGTCTTCAAAGTGGTGAGTGTGCGGCACACAGACTAAATTACTCACGGAAGATTTTCTGCATTTGAGTTTACTTTCCCACCTTTTAGGATCCAGACAATGGCATTTTGGGACTGGAAGGGTTCCTCCTTCACAGAGCTGTTGTAAGAGTCTTTGGCATCCCTGACAGCTGGGCTGGGGATTGTGATGAGAATGTTTTCAGCATTTGGTGGTTTGGGGAATAATGCTGATCTTATCAGTCCTCTTTTTCTTATTAATTCTTTCGACTCTTAAATTGTAAGAGGTTCATAAGAGAATTGATTTTAAACTAAGACACTATTTGGAGAAACCATACTTATCTTAATGGGAGATGAACCAGGCTTGTAGCTGCGTAAGGAACCCCAAGTCCCCTGAGAATCAAGGACTCCTCTGATCCAGCCTGAAAAGCATAAGAAATCAGGGAAGAGATTTCTGACACTTTAACCTAAGCATATTGAACTTTAGAATTTTAACTCAGAAAGATCAAAGATCCCATGATCTTTTTAATTAAAGAAATCTTTCTTTTCTCTTTTTCCTTTTTTTTTTTTCTTTTTTGGCTTCACCGTGTGCGACATGTAATATCTTAGGTCCTCAACCAGGGATTGAACCTGTGCCCCCTGCGGTGGAAGTGCAGAGTCCTAACCACTGGATGGCCAGGACTTCTCAAAAAATCTTTCATTTCTTTGAGATTCAACTTGCTGGGAGATTTCATTTTCAAACTATACCTTCCCAGCAAGACCTTGATATCGGGAGGGGCTTATATTGGAGTTGGGCAGCTGAACACTGGTGTTTGATAAGTAGAGTGTCCTCTTCATGTTTCCTTCTGTCTCACCTCAGAATCTCTGATGGAGGTGCAGCCTGGCTGGAGATCACTCAGAACAGGGAGAGAGAAACTAGTTAAGTTCAGACACAGTGGAAGAAGTCTGTTGTTGACCCTTCAGAGCCTTCTGGTGGCAACATCTGAACTGTTCCCCAGGGGTCCTGGGAGCCACGCAGAAGAGCAGGGGTTAATATCAGGCCATGCATGTGGGCATGGCCAATAAGATACACTTTCCTTCTGTTGACCTCCTTCCAGGGGCAGCCGCATCACAAGGTTCTTTTTCAAGCCCACTATGTTGGGAACATGCTCATCTAGGGTAAATCACGGTGATTTCTCTTCCCCTCCTGTTTCGCCTTCCAAGTGGATGAAGCCTGTTAACGTCTCTCTCCTGGCTTCCTGCTTCCTCTTTCCTGATGGGTAAATGTGAGAATGATTAGCATGAAGCAGACTTTTTCCCAGCTCCCCAGAAGCAGGTCCTCCAAAGCCTCTCATCATGGGTATGTGAGCCCCAGCCCGGCAGGGCATGTGGATGGTGGTGAAAGTGGGCCCCTTTCTGAGCTTCTCTTAGGAGACCCGTCTGCCTTTTACTCTGAACTCTGTCCTCTGTCTGAGCTTGATCATAATAAAAGAGGTATGTCATCCTTGATCTGTGTTACCCCTTGTCGTGTTTCTCCACTTGTTCTGAATCTAAGGAGGACAAAGTGGTTGCTTTTGACTGAGCAGAGACCTCAGAGACCTCAGCCCGGTGCCTGTTCCAGTGCAGTTTTCATGGACTCCTAGCACACTCGTGGAGGGGAGGCATTGGGAGGCCCATGTGGCAAAGGAAGGAAGACCCCTCGAGGTTCCCCCTACCCAGAGCAGCTCTCTTTGTTGGGAACCACCCACTCTGTTGTCTATGTCCTCTTACCAGTCCATAAAAATAGCTACCACCATCATTAGTTGTTGGATACCACTCTACATGTGTGTTATATCCTTTAATCTTCAAAATAATGCTGGTTGGGTCCTTCAGAAGATGGAGCATCAGAGCTGATAGACAACTTGGTTCCCAAACAGGTGAAGTTGGGACTCAATCCAGGTTGGATTTCAAAGCTCGTAGCTTGTTCCATCAGAGGCCAGGGCCGCCTCTCCTTCCTGGGACCAGAAGCAGCAGACTCAGGCTCCATCTCTGCCTTTGCCACTTAGATCGTGAAGCCTGGCGCGGTCCCTGAACTTCCGAGGCTCAGAAGTTCATGAAAGGAGGCAGCCTGACCCTCACTCATGGATCTTCCAGAGGTCCAAATGTGATCATGAATATCATACAACATTTTAATCACAAAATCAGAACTGAGGGATATCTTATGGCTCTCGAGGCAAGCAAAGACACAAATTGGAGAAAACCCCTTTTTCCCCTTTCAGTTCTTCATTTCAATGCTCATAAAAGCTTTGGTGTCACAGATGCCTCCTCCAAGCCTTTAGAAGTTCAACTTGAATTAGGATTTGACAAGGAAGTCCTTTGCTACTGTTTTTCTTCTCCTTTAAGATTAAAAGGAAAGTCTAAATAGATGGCCTTCTGCTTAGCATAGTGCATTTTCCATATAAGCAGACTGACTGCTCCGTCAGACTGAACACAGGCCCAAGCTCCTGGGCTGCTGGCAGCTGAGCTGCTCCCCAGACTGTGCCCCTCAGAGCCCACCTGCTGTTCCCACCGCTCAAGCCAGGGAGGCCCAACACAGCCATGGGGGCTTTGTCTCCTATCAGCTGCTCTATCTTTGCTTAGCTTCAGACCACTTTCACTTTGTTCTCCATCTTCCCTGCGCCTTTTACTTGAAGTCTTTTATTCTGGACCCCACCCTGTGACCCCCAACTTCCCTCACCAGCTCTCACGGCCCATAGGCAGTGTTTCATGTGGGGTCCCAAAGAGGCTGTTGGAGGCCAGCTGTGCAGGACCTCATCCACCCCAGATCTTGCCAAGAGAACCTAGCTGTCAAAGAGCCCGTCCCATGTCCCTCTTGCCTCCAAACCTTTGCTTAGGCTGTTGCCCTTCCTAGAATTGACTCCCCTTCAGGCTGCCTTGCCACTTGTCCAAACCTCACCCTCAAAAGCTTAGGAGACTCCCAAAGCAGGCTCTTCCTTGAAGACCTCTAGGGTTCCCCAAGACAGAAAGAATCTTTCCTCCTCTGTGTTCCCACCTCATTTGATCCACGATTCTACAACCTCATCCTTCTCGGCCACCGCTCATCCTCATTTGTGTGATAGCCCATCTCCCAGTAGAGTATGAATTTCCCAAAGGCAGGGACCACTTGGTATTGGAATATATGCCTCCAGCCCCTTCACTTCAGGTCCCAGCATGGTGCCTGGAACATGGCAGGACACAATGAACCACTGGAAATGATCTACATTAAATCCCTGACTGGGGCCAACCCACGTCTGGAGAAATACTACCTGGTGGCTCTTTGGGCTCTGCCACGGGGATGCAGGGTGACCTTGGAAAATTTTAAATTTACTGAAACTCTCAAAGTTGATCTCCACATCTGTAAAGGAGGCTAATAACTTCTGTGGATTCTTGCAAAGAAAATGTGATAATAAATGAGGAATTGTGCAGTACACAATTCAGTCTCAGAGAACGCTGTCCATCACAGGACCTACTTGTAAGGCATTGTCTGATTAGTTTCTTTTTTTTTCTATTTATTGAAGGATAGTTGATTTACAATATTGCATTAGTTTCAGGTGCACAGCATAGTGATTCATTTTTTTTCAGATTATATTCCATTATATGTTATTAAAAGACATTGGGTATATTTCCTTGTGCCATACAGTAAATCCTTGTTGCCTATTTATTTTATGTATATTTTATGTTTAGTTTGTATTTGTTAATCCCATACGCATTTGTCCCTTCCCCTCTCTTAATTCAGTTTTAGATTCTAAACTTTTGAAAACAGGATTTTTTGGTCCTCTATTTTTATTTGTCTTTCCTGTTCTATGTCATCTAGGCAAGAACTTGAAACTTTTCTCTGGGCAAATATATTAGGAGGAAAAAAATGTACAATGGTCTGAAATGACTTAGATTATTCTTAGTTACAGTAATATATGCATAATATAAAAGTTACCATCTTAACTATTTTTAAGTCGTATTAAATACATTCACATTATTGTGTAACCATCACCACTGTTCATCTCCAGGCTTTTTTCATTTTGCAAAACATTAAATATTAACTCCATTAAAACAATATCTCTCCGTAACCCCTGCCAAGACCCTGGTACCCACCATTCTACTTTCTGATTCTATGAATTCGCCTATTCTAGGCTCTTCATGTAAGTGGAATTAGATAGTATTTGTCCTTTTGTGACAGGCTTATTTCATTTGGCATAGTGTCCTCAGGTTCATGCATGTTGTAGCCTGTGTCAGAATTTCACTTGTTTTTTTGGCTGACTAGTATTCCACCGTATGTATAGACCACATTTTGTTTATCCATTCATCTGTCACTAAATATTTGGGTTGCTTCCACTGAAATTATTTTTGGATTGATATAGGTTCATAGAAGTAGTTTTCAGGAATCCTCTCCCCTTCTCCTCAATAAGAGAGGAATAAGATTGACCTTGGTTTGCATTTCAGCTCGGTTTTTACTATATCGGTATCTTTGGGTCATAATATCTTACCCACACTGAACTTCAGTCGTTTAATTTCTACTTGGGGATAAGGATGCCTACCTGACCAGGTGATTACAAGAGACTGAGGGCGGCTGTTGTGTTCATCCTGGGCCCCGATGCGCCAGGTAAGTGGTATCTGGTATTTTTAGCTTTCTGGGCAATTGTAACATGAGCGGGCTCTGGGCCCTTCCCTTTCTGGGGAACTCCATCACTCAGGAAGGACTTTCTTGACTCATGAGGAGCAACATTCACTCTTCACCTTCATTGCTGGGGTCTGCAAACACTTTAGATAATGTGCCCAGGAAGGCATGTGGGTTATGGATTCACTTCTTTGGTGCCACGTTTAATATTGTTTTCTGTGCATCAAAAGGAAAACTGAAAGTGCTTTGACACATGCATTGCAAAGCTGTCTTGTTACCACTTTATTTTAAGTTTCTGAAATGTCTCCTTGTCCGCCCATGTCTTTGAATTTAGCAAATACTTCCTGAGAGTGTACACCCTGGGTTGGGTGTCTTGTCATGATACGGTGCAGAGTGATGAATTGGGCCGAGTCTCTGTCCTCCAAGAACTCACTATGTAAGAGGGGGGCATGCCCAACAGCAGTATTACCTCTACAATACACGACAGAATGAGTTACAAAACCCCGTCCTTCGTTTGCTGTATACGTGGTATTAAATTGCAGGATGTGAAATGAGAAGACCTACGCTTCACTGTGGCTGCATGACTTTTGGGAAGGGACTCAATGTCCTTGAGCCTTGGTTTCTTCATCTGTCAAGTGGAGATGTACCTACCTTAAAAGGCTGTAGTGCCAAGAATAAAAAGGAACGGATTACTGGTGCATGCAACATGAAACTTCCCATGTGTATGAGGCTAAGTGAAAGAAACCAGACTCGAAAGGCAACATACTATATGGTTCCACATATATGATACTTTTGAAAAAGCAAAACTTTAGGGAATGAAATCAGATCAGTGAATGCCAGGGGCTTGGGCTGGGGGTTGAGGAAACACTGGCAGGTGGAAATATTCTCCATCCTGATGGTGTTGGCGGTTAATGGCTGGATATTTTTGCCAAATTCTTAGGACAGTGTAACTTAAAAGGGTGAATTTTACTGAATGCAAATTTTACCCTAATAAATAAGCAAACAAGTAAACAAAAAGATTGCAAAAGACTAAATGAGATGATCTCTGTGAAAGAGCCTGTCGTAATGCCCAGCACCCAGTGGGTGCCCTGGAGGAAGTTTTTTTCATCTATTCAAAGCAAAGAAAAGAGGATTTTCTCTGAAGTAGAAAGACCCAAGTTCAATGCCAGCTCTTCCATGTATTAGCTTTGCAACTTTGGACAATTTGCTTAAGCTATCTGAAGTTCTTTATTCAGAAAATGAAAATAAAATGGTAATGTTGCAAGGTGGGAGCTTGTGAGAATCCACTTGTATAATGTAAAGACCTAAACTTCAGCGTGTGTTACATGGAAAGTTTTACTTTATTTCTTTAAACACGCTAATACTGTGCTTATTGTGTACTAGCCACACTGCTGAAGACTGCATAGGTACTAACTGATTTAATCCTTATCATGGACCCATTTTACAGATGAGGAAACTGATCATAGGAAGGCTAAGTACTGGGTTCCGGGCAACATCTGGGGTGGAGTCCAGAGCTCTCTCTCTCATCACTAGTCAATTCTGCCTGTTTGATTGACTACTCATTTATCATCAGCCATCTTGATGCAGGAAACCGCATCTGAACCATCCTACGTGTTAAAAGTCTTACCCGGAGAAGCAAGTCTTTTATTCTTTTCCGTGAAGTTCCTTTTATAATTGTTTCCAGATGATGCAACTGGCTCTCAGATGTGCTGAGTGGCTTATGGAGGCAACCGAGCTAGGACTTGATCCCAGACCTTCTGTCTCCAGAGCTGGGATTTTCCTTCTCAGCATCAGTGTCTATATAAATCCTGCCTTCCTCGTCCACTTTGCAGTTAGAAATAAGCTCCCAGGCAAAAGTTTCTACGTGAGAACCTAAATAAGCCCTTTCAAATACTGCTGTCAGGAGTATGAATTGCTAAGGCTTTTCCTGAGGACAATTTGGTGATGTGTGTCAAAAATGCCTTAAAAATGGACTTTCCCTTTGACTTACAATTTTAATTCTAAGGACTTTTCTTAAAGAAATAATCACAGATAGGCAAAGGTCTATATACAAGCAATTCCATTACATTTTTTACACTGCTGAAATTCTGGGAGCACATTAAGTACCCGCCAGTAATGGAGTAGTTAACTCATTTATGAAGCAGCCATAAAATGGAATACTAAGCAGCCATTAAAAATCATGTTTTAGAAGGTTACTTAATGACATGGAACACGTTCATGGTGTTTTTGCAGAGAAAAAGCAGGATTAAAATAAAATTTGCATATATGGCCGTAGGAAAGAAGACTGGAATAAGCTACATGAATAAAATAAAATACGTGAAAAAGTTTATAGACCTATCAAGGTGAGAAGATTATGGAAGAATTTATTTCTGGCTCTTGGCTTTCCTATATTTCCTAAATTATATATCTATTGGTGTTTGGGAACACAACAAATGTCATTACAAGTTTTTTTTTTTAACTTTATTTAACTTATTAATTTTTGGCTGCGTTGGGTCTTCGTTGCTCCGTGTGGGCTTTCTCTAGTAGCGGTTAGTGGGGGCCATTCTTCGTTGAGGTGCATGGGCTTCTCATCGTGGTGGTTTCTCTTGTTGTGGCACGTGGACTCTAGGCATGTGGACTTCAGTAGTTGTGGCATACAGGCTTAGTTACTCCGCATCATGTGGGATTTTCCCAGACCAGGGCTCGAACCCGTGTCCCCTGCATTGGCAGGCGGATTCTTAACCACTGAGCCACCAGGGAAGCCCCATTACAACTTTCAAAAGCGTGAAAGTGTCTCTTCATCCCTTGAGGATGAAAATATAAGTAGGTCATGTTGGGTTCACTATGGTAGGTCAACACAAATAGTGACTTTGTTCCCCAAACACAGTGGACCCTTTGGGAACTTGACCTCTCTCCATGTAGACTACACACAAAGGTAATATTGGATAGCACCTCAGTGCTCTGTAAACCCTCGATAGCACAGAAGAATAGAAGTTTAAGGTGGCTGGAAGGGAGCTCTGGGTATCACCTGCCCACTGGTCCCTAGTACAGAAATCTCCAAGTTTTCAGCCTTGACAAGAGGCCCCCTAGCCTTCTCCTGAGCTCTCTCAGGGCCGGGGAGCCCCCGTGAGTCAGTGAGGGCTTTCTCACTGCTGTACCGCTCAGGTTGACTGGCCCTTCCACAGAGACCAAATCCAGGACTGCTGCCTCTTGGGGTCATATAGCATGGGTCAGCTCCTTTGCATAAGTGACAGCCCTCCCAGTGTGGGAGGACAGGTCATGTGTCCTCTGAACAACTCCTTTTTCAGACAGGTGTGTGAAAAAGACTAGGGGGCTTTAGTCACTGTGAGCCAGCAGCATTGGTCAACAGACCCAGCTCAACTGTGAAGAGCTTCTTCCCTCAGGAAACCCTCTTAACACCTCAGCAGACGAAAGATTCCCCCATCTGACTCCTACAGCAGCCTGTCTTTCAACATGGGGTGATGATGGAGTCACTTTCCTCAGCACTCTGTGACCTTCTCAAGTCGAGGGACCTTCTTCTCTGCATACCCAGTGGTTTAACAGGGGCATGGGTATCCATGCATTCATTGGACCACACAGCACATATTGCCTGCACTGAGCCAGGCACTGCAGTAACTCTGAGTCTACAGCTGTAAACAGAACAGACAGGAGCCTTCCCTGGAGGGAGTTCATAGTTCTGGAGGAAGTCAGAATATAAATAGATGATAAATAGGTACATGATAGATAGATAAAAAGGGATTGGATGGATGACTTGGATGGATGGATGGGTGGATTGGATAGATATATTGGATATATGGATGGATTGGATGGATAGATAGATAAATCAATAAATCAATAAATGGCAGGTACCAGCTAGTTTACACTATAATACATACTATAAAGAGACAGAAGATGGGGCCTCTAAGAGGAGATATAGTGAGTGTAAGAATAATGTAGCAGTTAGGAGCAAGGATCCAGCTCCACCTCTTACTAGTGTGAAAACAGGCAAGTTTTTATTTTTATTTTTATCACTGTGCCTCAGTTTCTTCATAAGTCAAGTTAGGATTAGTTTATTTCTCTGGTGATGCTTAAAGCATGCAGGCACAAGCAAGTGTTGGTTGTTATTTTTATTGTTAAGATATGTGGGTATTGAGGACATATGGAGGGGGAAGGGTAAGCTGGGACAAAGTGAGAGAGTGGCATGGACATATATACACTACCAAACGTAAAACTGATAGCTAGTGGGAAGCATCCGCATAGCACAGGGAGATCGGCTTGGTGCTTTGTGAACACCTAGAGGGGTGGGATAGGGAGGGGTGGGAGGGAGATGTAAGACGGAAGGGATATGGGGACATATGTATATGTATAACTGATTCACTTTGTTATAAAGCAGAAACTAACACACCATTGTAAAGCAATTATAGTCCAAAAAAGGTGCTAAAAAAAAAAAAAAGATATGTGGGTATGGGTGGGTGTGGTGTCAGGGAAGATCTTTCTGGGGGAATGACTCCTGAGATTTTAAGCATGGGTAAGAAATGGCCAGAAAAGCATGGGGAGTGGGGAAGGGGGGAGAGCTTGAATGAAGACTCCAAGGTGATAAATGGCCTGGAACCAAAGGCCAGGAGACCTAGTGTGTGAGAACAGAGGAGAGATAACCCAGAACACCTGGGAAGTCAGCCGGTCTGCTCCTACAGGGCCTTGCAGGTCACCTCCATTGGTTTAAGTGTGCTGGGAAGTAAGGGAGTGACACGTTTTACTTTTTGGTTTCTCTGGCTGCTCAGTGGGAAGGAAGGAGGCTGGGCAGGCCTCAGGAAGTGATGGAGAGGTGGTATGGAGGCAGAGCTGATGCTATTGCCTGTGAAGCCTTGTAAGAATGAGGAAACTACAGTGCACACACGTACAAACACACACACAACTACTTGTCCATGGGCAGACACAGATTGGGTACCAGTGAATAATACGTGGTGACTGGACACACATTGGATTTAGTCTGTTCCAGGACCCCTTTTCAGGAGCCTTTATTAAAGAAACAATTGTTTATGACACTTGTTAAAGATGGTAAAGCAGACCATTCAGGACCATCCTGATTGGTATAGGGATGACAGTGATAGTTTTGTAGTGGAAGAAAGAGAATGGGCTCAATTCTAGATACAGCATGGCCAGGTGGGAATTTATAGCCAAGGAACAAGGTAAGGGTCAGTAGATGGAAAATTACAGGGGAAACATCAGGGGCAGGAGAGGATTCTGGCCAAACCTATCTAGAAGGAAACTTGCTGAAGACAGGTTGAAGTGATCAGACATCACCTGGAGGATGATGGAGGAACCTGATCAGATTTTGAGGGGGATCAGATATCAAGAGTAGGGGTTTCTTGCTAAATTGACTTAGCAGAGTTCTAGCTAAAATTGGATTTTACAAGGAAGGGCCCAGATGGACCTAAGAGAAGTTTCAGGATACTGAATCAAGTTTAGTCAAGCAAAAGAACATTGTCACCTTGTACACATATACATACAATATTCCCGTTCAAATAATTGTGTGGCAGAGATACTGAATGACATTTCCTTCATAGGACAGATGAATGAATGAGTCTGAGGCTGGGTTTGCAGGAAGATGGTGTCTAGGAGGGAAAGGGTGATTCTTCTGTTCTCACTGGAGTTGAACAGAATGGAATATGCATTCTTAGGCTTCAAAGCATAGGAGAATGTTGACTCTGCACCTTTTTTAGGAACACAAGCAGAGAGATGAGAGAATGGAAGACAGCAGTGGAGGAGGTAGAGCCTTGAGAAAGTAGTTCAGATGCCAGGGTCACTCTTCTCAAACATTTGAAGGCCTGCTACTGGGAAACCAAGGTCAGCTGGTGTAGCAAGGCTTTGATGAGGAGATGAAGGGCCGATGGACAAAGCCAACAAACACGTGAAAATATACTCAACATCCTTAGTCATTAAGGAAGCTATTACTTCACACCCATTAAGATGGCTAGAATTAAAAAGATGAACAACAGCTAGTGTAGGAGATGATGTGGAGTAATTGGAACGCTTATGCCTTGATGGTGGGAATATGGAGCGGAGTGATGGAAATGTTCTGGAATTAGATACTGGTGATGGTTGCACTACTTTGACTTTGTCAATGTACTAAAAATTAATGAATGATACACTTTAAAAGGGTAAGTTTTATGGTGTGTAAATTATGTCAATAAAGCTGTCATTAATTAATTTAAAGAAATATTTTATATTGGAGTATAGTTGATTTACAATGCTGTGTTAGTTTCAGTTGCACAGCAAAGTGATTCAGTTATACATATACATATATCTTTTCTTTCTCAGATTCTTTTCCCATATAAGTTATTATAGAGTATTGAGTAGAAAAAAATACAAAAAAAATTATGGGAAAAAGACTAGTTTGCACTTAGAAGAGAGAGCCAAAAGCACTTTAAACATATTACCTAAACTAGAGGATATTCTGGGTAGAAGGCTACATGGAGCCACTTATTTTCCAGGCCATGCCATTTGCTGTCCCACCAGTAGAACAGGGAATTGACTCCCACTGGGTTTACACACCGTTGGTATGTGTTTTGCTGGGTTAAACAGGTCCTGGTGAGGCTTGGGGACAGGACAACTAGAATGAAGACTCCATTGGACAAGTCATGTTCTCAGTTCTTGAGGGTTTAAGCTTGACCTCCAGCACAAATCTGTCTCTGTACCATGACCATTGGGCTCTCACCTAAAGAATGAGGAAGAAAAAGGACACTTGAGTTGGAGCTAACTGATGTTGAGCCTTTAAGGCATTTGGGGGTGCTGAGGATGTCAGCCCTCAGTCATCATGGACTCTGAGTCAGGCAAATGACATGATCAAAATAACCCTTAACCTCTCCATAATTAATTGAGGATCTATAAAAATAGCATAATTGGCAAAGTGCCGTAAATTAGCATACTAATACGGTGACCCTCACTAGGTAAGCAGCATGGATTTACACGTGGGTGTTGTGCTGGGACCCATGGCTGAAAGGCAGATCTGGTGCAGGAGGTATCCGAGCTGCATTATCCCATCGTCCGGCTGCTTTCTTCCAAGACAAGGATTAGTGCTAATAATTTCTCCCCAGGGAATCACTATCTAAATCCAGGTTTTTTGCAGAGTCTGTAAATACAGCTAGGGTCCTATTGGGGAGCAGAGAGGAGAGGCACAAGTAAGTAGGTCAATCCAAGTCTTTTGTGCACTAACGATGGAGAACATCGAAGTTTCCATGTCGCTTAAGCAGTTGTTCTGTTTGTATTGACCAAGTAAGCTAGAAATCCAGGAGGGAGGTGATTTAAAGTATTAGAAGCCAGCGAGACTTCTGGAGCCAAAAAAAAAAAAAAATGTGTTTTCACATAGAGTTGGGTGATTCTGAGTAATGGAAGGAACCTTCTGCACCTCTCTCAGCTTGCCTTGTTGGAACTGAACCTGAGAGCTCTCTCCAACCTTTGTGGCATGTTTGGCCATCACCTACTTTGAGAAACAGAGATTCACAAATGGTCATGTTTTAAACGCATCCTCTGATCCAGCTTATTACAAGGACATGTTATTTATGGAAGGGGTCCTGTCTGTAAAACTGCATGGTAGAAAGGAAACATCGTAGGCTGTGGCAAGGGGACTTGGACTCTAGACCCAGGCTGGCAACCGACTTTCTGTGCAGATTGAGGCCAGTGACTTCACCTCCTTTACACATGGCACCATATTTAAAATGAGGAAGAGGTTTCTAGGACCCCTTCTACATTAATAATATAAAGTATCTCAAAAGTCATGTCTGAATACCTTGGGGAGGGATGATGTAAAGACGATTTGCAAATCTACTAATAAATAAAGGCTTACTGATGAAAAGGAATGGACACTTAGTCTGTGCCTAAAGTGCCAGATTCTCTGTCATGTGCTTTTTCATGGAATCCTCAAAACTACCGTGATTTTGGCTGTCATTTCCATCTTTGCAGCTAAGTCAGTTGGAGCTCACAGAGTTTGCAACTTATCTAAGTTTTTTGGCATCTAGCAAGTAGCAGATGTGGGTCCTTATTCTAAAAAGTTATTAGTAGTAGGTAACATGCATCAAAACTTCTTTTATGTGTTTGTTATTGTTATTATTAATTCATTGAATCTTTTCAACAACATCATGAGTTAGGAAGTTTGGTAATTTTACAGATGAGCAAAGTGTTGCTCAGAGTAGGTCAATGGCTTTTTCAAGGTCAATGGGTTAATAAAAAGTTATGAAGAATTATTGCTTTCTGATTGCATGAGTGGATGAATGGATGCATGGATGGATAGATGGGTGGATGGATGGATGGAACAATGAGGAAATTAACTAGACAAGTCTCTGATGAGGCTTGGACAGATAAACCACCCAAAACCCATGGTGGCCAACAACCACTGAGGGGTGATATGGTCATGTGCCTCTTCTGTTTCAAAGTCTTAAATGATTCCACATTGTCTGGAAATAAAAAAAAACTAATAAAAAACGATTCTTCTAAATGGTATATAATAATGCAACTACCATTTATTGTTCATGTAGTATATGTTACAAAGAATTAAGTATTTTCTGCACAAATTGTCTCATTTAATTCTCACAGCTGCACTGTAGAGTAGTAGTATTTATTTTTTGATTTCACAGTAAAGACACTAAAGGTCATAGAAGCTAACTAATTTAGTCATACACCTGGGAATGGGTGGCCACATAATTTGTCATCCTAACTGGGATCATTCTGATAGTGAGAGGGAGGTATGCTGATAATTTGGGGGGTACGACAGGCATAAACAGGGCTCTTGCACACTGACTGGAGGTATTGTCTTTGTAACTTGGCAGTGGAAAACCTGGGGTGTAAAAACTTTCTCATCCCAGAGTCCATGTTTCCAACTTCTACCCTCCCAGCCTTGCTAAGTCTTCTTTCCACTATGCTCTCCAGGTTGGGCAGCTCTTACCAGTTCCCACAGGGCTGCTTCCATGCCGCCATGTTTGATGTGAGCCGTTGCATTCTATGCTGACTTGAACTGCTCATGAGATTCTCCTCCTTTGCATATTCCTCTGCCTGGTATACCCTCCTCCTCTTCTTTGACAAACTCCCTTTCAGTCTTCAAAACTCCTTCTGTCTGCACTTACCCTGGGAAGACTTCTGTCAATATTGACTTCCCTCTCTCCAATCCCATAATCTTTCTTTGCTGTTCATATCCCTTTTTGCTTCTTTCCCACTCAGTTGTGATGTTTCAAGGGCAGACACTCATTGTTGTAACTCCAGGGTCCAGCATGGGACTTACCACTGAATGGGACTAATAATTTTTAAGAAAGGAGGGAAAATCGGAGGAAAAGAAGAAGCATGAATATTTGTGGTTCTGATGGAAATTGAAGATGGATCATTCATTCATTCATTCATTCAACTATTCAGTCAACGTTTATTGAGCACTTATCATATTCTAGGTGCTGGAATTTCACTGGTGGATAAAACAGACAGCTAGTTGTTCTGGAGGTACGTGTTTCCTAAAAGGGGACAGACAATACATAAATAACCAAATATCAGTCATGAGATTTATGTCCCGTAAAGGTGTGGCTAAGCATCCTGCAGAAATAGAGAAATCAAGAGAATACATTTCAGATGCAGGAACACTTGCCCTTTACCTGATAGCCTGAATTTTATAGATGACAACGTGTCACATCCTCAAGGAGAACTTCCCAGTGGAGTTCAACCCTCTTTTTGTAAGATCATTTTGAGGAAGGTAAGATGGGTATTATTGTACCCAATTTGCAGATTCAAAGACAGGAAATGAGAGCAGTAAAGAGATGGTTCCTAGGTGGTAGAGATTGTGCAAAGGGAGGTGGGATGTGAACCCAGATCTTCTGCTACCACGATTTTCCTAGAAACTCTGATTAATTGGAAGACTCTACCTGAAAAGTGATTAATGATATCATTTTAAAAATCTCATTTATAGTATTAGAATATACTGATATATAAATGTATTGGTTTTCTGTGGCCGCTGTAACAAATGACCACAGACTTGCTGACTCAAAACAACAGAAAGTGATTCTCTCACAGTTTTAGAAGTCAGAGGTCTGAAATCAGTACCACTGAGCTGAAATGCTCCTTCTGGAAGTTCTGGGAACAATCCCTTCCTTACCTCTTCCAGCTTCTCGTGGCTGCCAGTGTTACTTGGCTTGTGGTCACATCACTCCAACCTTCAAGACCAGCATCTTCAAATCTCCTTCTGCTCTGTCTTCACACTGCCTTCTCCTCTCTGTGTGTAGTTAAATCTCCTTCTGCCTCTTTCTTATAAGGACACTTTGGTTGCATTTAAGTCCTTTTCAGGTAATCCAGAATAATCTTCCCATCTTAAGATCCTTAGTTGAATCACATCTGCAAAGACCCCCCTCTTTTTTGTCATATAAAGTAACATATTTACTGGTTCCAGAGGTTAGGACATGGACTTATTCTGAGGGACCATAAATCTTTCAGCCCACCACAAAAACTAACCCCTAATTACACTGTACTAAGACTTGGTAGGTGATAAAGATATTAAGCCATATTTTACCCAATGCTTACACCACCTGGGAGACACCACCTACGATGGCTACAGGCTCTGAAATGGAAGGGAGAGTTTTCAAATCTAGCCTTCTTAAGCTCTGGACTCAGACTTTTTCCACCCCTTTCCATTGAAGCAGTTTTATTAAAACAGTAGTTTTATTTTTTAATTTTTTCCCCTTTATTCCTGGACCAAAGTCTCTCATGAGTAAAGCATCCCCGTTTGCAAAATAAGAAACTCTCCCTCTGGCTACGTGTTCCTGGGATGGAAAGCTGTATTTTTCATTTTGCCCAAGTTTGGGCTCTGTAATAGCAAACTCTGTGTTCTGCTTGTGCAAATTATCCCTGCTGACAGTGATGGGGAAACACTCTTCTTCCAAGAGAGTTAATAGATCCCAGTACCAAGGACGGCATCTCTTTGCCACTTTCCCCAGGAGCAATAGGACTGATTCTTTCATGAGCCCAATGAAATGCTGGCATAGGAGGGATCCTTCTCAGTTCTCTTCACCTGGGATTTTCTGGTTCCTGGAGCCTATGTGTGTCTAGTCTTCAGTCAATTAACATAAAGTTCAACTGAAGGGGTGTGGGGACACAATCTCTCAGTTCCAGGGTGTTCCAACCTGCTTCAGGCTAATTCCATTGCTATCCTCATTCCAATCAATGCATTTTGTCAAACATAAAGTCAAAGTCAGGTTGCCTTGTTCTGTGAATGATGATTGCTAAATAACATTAATAGTTAAAAGATGCTAATGTTCCCCCAAACGGTCAGGTTTCTGTCTCTTTCTCTTTTTGCTGTCATTTTCATCTTACTGATAGTGTGTGAAAGGCGAAGTCTTTCCCCACCCCAGCTCAAACTTAATACAGTGCCAGCGAGCTATTTGTCCCAGCTCCCCAGAGACATCTGAAATTGATTTCAGAGGCTGAACACTCAAATTAGATATTTAAAGCAACAAAGATGAATTTGAAGATAAATCTACCCTGTTGAAAGTCAGAGGACAACTGATGAAATATTTTTCTTTTATTCTTAGCCCATAACGTGATTCTTATTCAGCTTGTCATTTTCTGGAATCAATATGCAAATTAAAGAAATGTAGCATTGAGTACCTACCTGTAAGGACTGTGTATCGTCCAGTGTCTATCTAGGTTTGCCTTGAAGCCAAAGTATGTATTTGGCAAGTTGAGTTTGGAACACTGAGGTCTGATGGATTCATGTTGCTTCTAGAACTCCAGTTTCACCTAACTTGTACTGAATTTAATTTCATACCAGCAATGTTATTTCACTTGCTCATGAGTCACAAACAATTGATTTTGTGCAAGTTTGGGAATCTTACAGGGTGTGATACAGCAAGATGCCCTCTTTTTAACTATTTTTTTTTAAATTAAAAGCTATGTTTACAGAGTTGTTCATTAGAGACAAAAAAATTCGGAAATAAATGTCCACAAGAATACATCATGGACCAGAGGCAGAGTCTGGATATGAAATACAATGCAGTCAAGGAAAATAAAACATGGGGCTCTCTTCATGTATTCTCAGAATTTCCCTTGACTTTATTTCATTTTATTCTAGTCTATATATTAAACATGTGCACAGTCATAGCTTCTTTCTGGAGAACTGCCTTGTCCTAGATATTTTACTCTTTTTGATGTGAAAATAATTGTAAATTGCAATATTGGTCTGAGAGGTTGGAAAGAAAGGCTTTAGTTTTCCAGTAGAACAAGGCAGTCCTTAAAGATGTAACATCAACTTTCTGCTGAGAGAAAGACTTTTATTTTTCAAGGCAGAGATATGGGATTATGGGGAGAGAGGATTAGAATTTTGCCTTGACCTTTCTACTCCTGAATGAGACCAGTGGAATTAACTTAACCTCCTGAGATGTATGATTTGTTGACTGCTCCTTAAAGCCTACCTGCTTAAATTCTGCAATTAATTATGGAGAGACTGAAAGTTTAGGTGGGTGATGAGAACATGAGATACTCCCAGTCAGATTCAGGTTAACTCAACTGTGAATGTCAACTAGAGGAAGTGGATACAGAATGCCATTGTAAATTGTGCTACATAAAGGTAATTCCTGCAGTTTTTAGAGTGGAATTGCAGAGGATTTTGGAGGCAAACAGTCAATGGTTTGATTCTAGGTTCTTTCGCATCCTGAGTGGCTTTAGGCTGACAAATTAATGTCTACTTTATTAGTAAAGATAAGCTAGGCTATGCTTCAGTAACAAAGAAGTCCCAAATCCAGGAGGCTCAATAGATTTGTTGCTTGCCATACAATATGTGTATTGGGGGTATGCCCCACATCATCACTGAGGAAACAGGCTCACAAGGGGCTCTCCCGTTTGGAGCCACACTGTCAGAAGGCATGGCTTCCCTAGCTGCCATAAAAGAGGAAAGAAATGAAAAATTGTGTGCCATTTCCTCCCTGCCTGGGCCTGGATATGATGCAAGTCACTTTTGCTCACAGTCCACAGGTCTAACTACAAAGGGGTTGGAAGATGTAGCAGAACTGATGGAATGCTTGATGCATGTCACTGTCTCTATGCCTCAGTCTCCCAATTATGCAAAAAGAAGATAACAATACCTACCACAGAAGGTTTCTCTGAAAATTAGTACTAAAAATGTTAAAGCATCTACTAGGTGCATAGTAAAATTGAGTTATTAATATTTTACAACAAAAGACACCTCCAGTGTGGTTCTACTTGTAGAAGTACCTCAATGAATTTGGTTCTTACAGAAACATTAGATGATGAAGACAAGTCTTATTTCATCAAATTCTTTCGAAGTTATCAAGAACTTTCTAGGTGTCAGGCACTGTGCTTAGAGCTGCAGACTATACAAAGGGAATTAAGATTCAGCTGCCAAAAAACAGGAACTATTGTTAGTCCAGGAAGTGTAAAAATAAGACAAGTGCCCACATAACAGATTATGAAAACAATTAAAGTATATGGAATATTGCTCAACATCATTAGCTATTAGGGAAATCCAAAGCAAAACTATGAGATAACACTTCACACTCACTAGGATGGCTATAATAAATAACTAAATTACATATATATGTATGTGTGTATATATATATATACACACACACATACACAGAAAATAACAAATGTTGATAAGGATAAGGAGAGATTGAATCCTGTACTCACTACTGGTGAGAATTTAACATAGAGTTACCGTATGACCAAGTAATTCCATTATAAGGCATACCTAAGAGAATAGAAAATATATGTCCACACAAAAACTTGTTCATGAATGTTCATAATAGCATTATGCATAATAGTCAAAACATGGAAACAACCCAAATGTTCATCAGCTGATGACTGGATAAACACAATGTGGATAAATGCAATATCTGTATCATGGGATATAATTTGGCTAGAAAAAGATGAAGTTCTAGTACATGCTACAGCAAGGGTGAAACTTAAAAACATCATGCTAAGTGAAAGAAAGAAAGTAGATTTGTGGTTGCCAGGGACTGAGAGGATAGGAGCGACTGTCAGTGGGTATGGCGTTAATTTCTGGGGTGATGAAAATGTTCTGGAATCAGATGGTGGTGATGGTTGCATAACTCTTATGAATATATTAAAACTATTGACTTGTATAATTTAAAAGGGTGAATTTTATGGTATGTGAATTATATCTCAATAAAAATTATATGAGAAAAAATAAGAATTTAAAGGAGGGGGGGTTGTCTGGTTTGGAGAACCTGGTAAGTCTTCTTCTGAGGTCAGCCTAAAAGGATAGCAATAATTTTGCAGAGGAACATGAAAGGTATGCAGGGGAAAGGTAAAGTATATGAACACAACTGAGAAAACACCTTTTAGGGGTTGTTTGCTTGTTTGATCCTCCCAATTATCTGCCCCAGATGCATAGGGACAGGACCTTAGGAACCATATTTGAATTTCATGATTTCTTATCCATGGTCATAGATGACTGGACCAAAGTAGCCCCATGACTCAAGCTGGGCCAGTTAGATTCTCTCTGTCAAGTTTCTGTTCATAAGACCTGAGATTTCCAGATACTGAGAGGTAGAACCTGAGTCCCAGTGATGGCAGAGAGCTAGACGGAAGGTGGTCTTCAACACACGCTCAGGTTGGCTGTCCTGAGTCTCCTCTTTTGAGTCCTGGGTGCTCAGCATTTCTATGGATCCCATAGAGTCCTCTCCAATAAATTCCTATGTTTTGCTTGGGCAAGTTTAAGCTTGCTTCTGTTACTTCAACCAGAAAACAAACAAACAGTGTGTTCAGCAAACAGTAAAAAAAATCAGTCTGACCACAGCTTACAAGGAGATGAATGTGGAAAAGTCAGCTGGGACCTTCTTCTACAACCTTCTTGGAAACCAGGCTGAAGAGTAAACATTTAATCAGGGGAGTCCTTTAAGGCTTTATGACAATGAGATGTCTTATAGACACCATTGAGGAAAATTGATCTGGCACCAATGAGTTAGAATATACAGATTCTCCTCAGTATTGTTTCCCCCTTTCAGTGACCATGTATAGACAGAAGAAGTTCAGTTATGTATGTTGAATTATAAATCAGAAAACAGCAATTGATTTCCATATTAGAACATTTCTGGTTTAACTCATTGTGGAGTTTTAAGTCCAACCTCATCAGTATGTATTCCATGTATCCCTTCCTATGTTCAAAGCACCATGCTGACTATTTACAATAGTAAGGCATGAAAATGACATTGACAGATGAATTGACAGATGTCCATCGACAGATGAACAGATAAAGAAGATAGGATAAATATATATGTGTGTATATACACACACACACACACACACACACACACACACACAATGGAATATTACTCAACCATAAAAAAGAATGAAATATTGCTTTTTGAAGCAAGATGGATGGACCTAGAGATTATCATACTAAGTGAAGTAAGTCAGACGGAGAAAGACAAATATTATATGATATCACTTACACATGGCATCTAAAAAATAATACAAATGAATCTATTTACAAAACAGAAACACACTCACAGACATAGAAAACAAACTTATGGTTACCAAAAGGGAAAGGGGGGGATACATTAGGAGTCTAGAATTAACAGATACACACTACTTTATATAAAATAAATAAGAAACCAGGATCTACTATATAACACAGGAATAATATTCAATATCTTGTAATAACCTATAATGGACAATAATCTGAGATATATATATATATACATATATACACACATTCAGTTATATACATATATAACTGGATATAAATATCACTTTGTTGTACACCTGAAACTAACACAACATTGTAGATCAACTATACTTCAATTAAAAAAAAAACAGTGCTGAAATACAACAGTGATTGTGATTGGGTCTGTGCCTCCAAGGAGCTCTCAGATGAGAGTTTACACATGCCCTAGACCATCACTTATATTGTGGAGCATCTGTTACAGGAATGTCTCCATGGTAGAAGACATGGGATTATACAGTGGTCAGTTATTATACTTGTGATCTCAATTCACTGATTCTTATCCTTAAGCAGCATGGTTGGCCTATGTGAAGAGGAGGGGACTCTTCCTTGGATCCTCAGCTTTCTGGAGTTTGCACAACTCTTGTTGGAGACACAAAGGCCTGAGTACCCTGTGATTTGATATTTTAATGGAAATTAAGAAAGGAACTCAATTTGTTAAACAGCGTAGTTATAGAAGAGAACTTAGCATTTAGTCTAAATATCCATTCAAAGTAAATATGTGTGAACTCCAAGATTTAAATTCAGACTTTTTTTTTCTTATTTTCTTCCTTCTGTCTTTCTTCTTTTTTTGCTTTCCTTCTAAATAAAGTAAGATGAGTTCCTCCTGCTTTTATCATGTGAATAGAGTTGAGATACTCTTGGCCTTTAAGCCATGGCAGACATTTTTCATCAGAAATATCTCTTTGTCTAATGTGTTTCTTCACTCTGTATGGAGTAAATTCAAAATGAAATGTTGTGTTAATACCATGACTTCTTTCTGTGGGCTATGGGAAATGCATGTTTCAACTCCTGAAGCAAAATAAATGGTATGTAAAACTCCACCCCAAGTCTCTCCACATTTACTCATTAAGAAGTTTTCCAGATAAACTCTTGGAAGGTTCTCACATGTATCGGCTCAGAAGCCACACAAGCAGAGAGAGCGGAGTACGAAGGGCAGTGGTGCGACAACCACCAGAAGACTTCCCCAGGTCTGGAGTTTGTGCCAGGCTGTGCACACACTACACTGGGCCTGGGTGTGTTAGCTGTCAAAGTTTGGTGCTTATCAAAGCACTCTTTGAGACATGGATTAGGTACAAGTATTTACTTGGGAAATGACCCAGGTAATACCCTGTGGGTGTGAGAACAGGAGGCAAGAAAAGAAGAGCTCCAGTAAAAAGTGTGTTAGTGATCAGATTATCACTGCAGGCAACTGGGATGCACAGCTCTCAGGAGCCTCTGAGAGGCACATTGCAGGTGCTCCAGAAATGTTTTTTGGAATTTTGAAGGCAGATTTGATGATTATGGGAAATGATAGAACTTGTAGAACGTAAAATATCTGTGGTAGTATAAAAAGAAACAGTACTATGTGCTTTTTAGTTTTAGTCCGTGGCTTCTACCCGTGAGTAATTTTTAACCCATTCACTGATCACTGAAGGCAGTGGTTCTCAATAGTAAATTTAAGTAAGCTGGTTTTTCAAAGAATATACAAAGGGACTGTTTATTTTAAGATAGCTGTATCCCAGATATAGAAAACAAATTTATGATTACCAAAGGGGATAAGGGGAGGAGGATAAATTAGGAGTTTGGGATTAAAAGATACACACTGCTATATATAAAATAAGGTAACCAACAAGGACCTACTCTATAGCACAGGGAAGTATACTCAGTATTTCGTAATAACCTATAAGGGAAAAGAACCTGAAAAAGGATACACACACACACACATATAACTGAATCACTTTGCTGTACACCTGAAATTAACAAAATATTGTAAATCAACTATATTTCCATTAAAAAAAAATAAGTGTATCCAAGACATTGGGAATCAGTTATTAATTGAAATACTCAAAGAAGAGATCAGAGAAAGCATATAACAGAGCACATCTCACACCGAGAGAATGGAACATCTAATGTGAGTATTCAGCTGTTTGTTATTTCTGCTTTCCGCCACTACCCTGGAGAACGATCTTTTCGCAGCACATGTCTGATCTTGCCATCTCTCACTTAACCATCTGCAGCAACTCCATCCCACCCATGAGAAGAGACTCAGACACCTTGTCCAGGACATCAGGGCTCAGGCTCTGGCTCATGATTCTGGTTCCACCTCCTCTCTCCTCTACACACCCACAACTTCACTTACACCACGCCTAATTACCTAAGCTTATCCTAGTGTTTTACCCTGAGTTTATACTTGCTGTTCCCTCTCCAAGAAATATTTCTTCCCCTTACCTGTGCTTATTCTCGCTACAGGTCTTCCTCAGCTTACGATGGGGTTACTTCCTGATACCCATTGTAAGTTGGAAAGATCACAGGTGAAAATGCATTTAATACATCTAATTTACCGAACATCCTCATAACTTAGACTAATCCTCCTTCAACGTACTTGGAACGTATTGAATATCTTATGTAATTTGTTGAATATTGTACTAAAAATGAAAAACAATGATTGTGTGGGTACAGAACGGGTGTAAGATTAGGGGTTGTTTACCTTTGTGATTGTGTGGCTGACTGGGAGCTGTGACATGCTGTTACTGACTAGCACCGGGAGAGAGTCATCCTACCACATACTGCTAGCCCAGGAAAGTATCAAAATTCAAAAAAGTACAATTCCTACTGAATGCATATCACTTTCATTCCACTGTTAAGTCAAAAGATGGTAAGCTGAACCACCATCCGTATATACTTTGTTTACACTTATGTTATAGTATTGCCCCAATTGCAAAACCTAGTTTATTTAGATTGTTATACCTACTGGACTATACAGACTATGTTTTTTTAATTCATCTTTGCCCCTTCAGCCTACCACCATGTATAGTATATATTAGTAGGTAGGTGCCCAGAGAACTTCTCTAGGAAGAATAAATGAATGAATGGATGGATAGATGGATGGATGGATGGACAGATAGATGGGTTGATAATATTATCCCTCAGATCTAGAGTCATAGATTAAAAGTGCAGGCACAAATTAAAAGTTCATTAAGTGTGTCTTTGTGGTTTTCATTCAGGAAACTGTGTTTGCATTTAGTCCCAAAAGACAAGGAGGAAGATATCTTGCCCCAACTGAAGAGTTTCTGAAATATGTGTATCTCAACCTGTCTTAACTATATCTTCTAGACCTGTACTCACCAATATGGCAGCCATTATCAACATGTGGCTATTGAGAATTTGAAATGCAGCTACTTGGATTGAGGACATGTATTTTTAATTTTATTTGATTATAATTAATTTTAATTTTTATTTAAAAACATACTTTATTTAGTTAATGGAAAACCTTATGCTTGAAACAACTTGGATATGGAAATAAACTTTCCCAACTGTAAATTTTATTAAATCTAAATATATATAAGGTATTTTTGATAAAAATGTAGCACCTGAAAGTATAAAATACATGCTGAATTTCAAAGACTCAGAGCTAAAAAAATTAAAAAATATCTTGTTGATAACTTGTATGTTATTTACAAGTTGAAAAGCTCACATTTTGGATGTACTGACTTGAGTAAAAAATATATATCACTAAAATTAATTTCACAGGTTTTATTTTATTCACTTTAATGTGGATACTAGGCAATTTTGAATTGCTTATGTGGTTTGCATTCTATTTCTACTGCACAGGGCAGCTCTAGATCAGCACATGGCAGAGGCTGGATCTTATCGATTCCCACCTGGATAATATTGATCAGCCTCAGTTTGAACTTCTCCCATGAAAATTCTTTTCAGTGAACCAAGATAAACAAAAAAAGCACTAGCGTTATGGATATCTAAGATATCCATAACTAAAATACTTAAAAAACATATTTTGTTGGCTAATTATTTATTGACTTTCAGCTCAAAAAACAGCTACTAAGCTCTGCTCTGAAATGCTGGGGCTGGGACCTTACAAACCCCATATCCTGAACTCTCTGGTCACTTGGCTGCTGGTAAGTTTTGGCCAATAGAGGGAGGTTGGAAGTTGGGAGGGAGGAAGATGGAACTTCCTCTCTGTTTTCCTGTTCCTGTCAACCTCATCCCCAAAGTAGTTTTTCCCAGCCTCAAGATATTTTCAGCACTCCCAGAAACAATCCCCAGTGCCTGCTCTAGGACACCAGCACAATAGAACACCAGTCAATCTACAGAAATCTGATCACCAGCTCTTTCTATTTTTATTCTGAGCCTTGAGGTAGCAACTACTCCTATAGTTTTTATTGCAGAGTTATCTCAGCTTTTGCTTTGTGCTCTTTCATTTTCCAATACTTGTGTAATTACTTAAATCCCCTCTTGAATTTTATAATGTTGTTCTGTTTTCCTGATGAGAACCTGAATAGTACACATGCATTTGTAAATGCAAAGCACACTTAAAAATAACTTAAACATCAAAGGATAAATCATAGTAACAACCTGAAAATAATTAGGATGAAATTATAATGAACATACTATAATCAAAATTTGTGAGGTGCAGCTAAATCTAGATTTAAAGGGAAAATTAATAGCCTTAATCACCTTTATTAGATAAAAGAAAAACAAAATGAGTGACCTAAGGGTAAAAATGAAGAAGTTTTTTAAAAAACATAAAAGCAAACCTTGAAAAAAAGAAAAATGGTAACAAAAAGTAGAAGAAATAAATTAATAAAATTAAACAAACAATAGAGAAAAATGAACACAATCAAAACCAAACTCTTTACAAATAATATAGTTATATCTTGTGACATAGATCAAACAGAGAGAAAAGCTAAAAAAAAAAACACAAAAAAAGAATTTGTAATATAAAGGAACACAACCACAGGTAGAGAAGAGATAGACATTATAAGAGGAAACTATGAATAAATTAATGTAATAAATTTGAAAAACATATAAATGGGAAAATAGTTGGAAATATTAAATTTGTAAAACATGCTTTATGAACATAGACAATCCAAATAGAAATAAAGTAATTGAATGGCCAATTAATGATTACCTAAAAGAAGAAAAGGAACTGTATTTTACATGGAAGTTCACGTCAGGGAAGATTTAATTTTTTCTTTCTCCTATTTGATCAACAGAAGAGAAAAAGTGAGAGAATGTTCCAAACTTTACTTTGTGAGTCTGGAATAACCTTGTCACCAAAACTAGAGACAGACACTATGAGAAAAGAAAACTATAGCAGTTTCACTTGTGAATAAATATAATTTCTGAGTATAAGTGAAATAATCCAAAATAAAATACTACAAAATGAATTAAGCAATGTGTAAAATAATCAATTTGTGATTAACCCAGAAACATAAGGGTAATTTTAAATTAAAAGACAAATCAATATAGTTTACCATATTAACAGAATAAAGGAGTAAAACTATGTTGACAATGATGCAGAGCTACTGATGAAATTCAAAAAATATAATTTAAAAAAACTCTTAGCAAAGTGAATCAGGTATACATATACTTATATTCCCATATATCCTCCCTCTTGCATCTCCCTCCCACCCTCCCATAAAGCAGAAACTAACACACCATTGTAAAGAAATTATACTGCAATAAAGATGTTAAAAATAAATAAATTAAAAAAATTAAATTAAATTAAAAAAATCCTTAGCAAACTAGAAATTAATTCTGTTAACTTTCAAAGACCAAGAGCATACTCACTAGTAACACATTTGTATTCCATTAGGAGTTAAATAAAAGACTAGTGGCTCCCATGTCACTGCTCAGTCCAGCACTGTGTTGGACTAACTAGAACAGAAAGTAAGACAAATCAATAAAAGTACAAGGATTGTAAGGGAAGAGACTAAATCAGCATTATTAACAAAATTAATAAGAGGATTTTAGCAAGTCAGCTGGATACATGTCTGATTTATTCAATGAATTATTTTTCTATAAAGAGGCATGATTACAAAAGTTTCTAATACCATTTATAATAGCAACACAAAATGCAAAGCATCATATAATAAATCTAACTAAAACTTTGCAGTTCTATAGGAACTATTATTTTCACAATCTTAACTATGACTACATGTGTGTGCATGTATGTGTGCATACCATGTTCATGTTGCAATGAGGCAATGATGTTAAGATGTCAAGTCTACCCAATTCAACCTATGAATTCAATTCTATTTTGATCAAAATCTCAATGGGAATTTTACAGAGCTTGACAACTCATTCTAAAATTTCCTAAGTCAAGTTCATTTTCTACTGTACCCAAGACATATTCATCTTACTTTTCCTACTCTTACCTTCCTTCATCTCTTCAGAGCTATATGCTCCTTGAACAGTGCTCGCTCTTAACCAAATAGGTCTCTCTTTGGCAGATTTCCCCTCCAGTGAGGCTCGATGAAGATCTTCTTGGTCATCCACGTTAATGACAATATTCTGAGTGTATAAGTCCTCATAAGAGGGACGCTTGGTGGCCCATGCTTCCTGGTGGTGCCCACCTGCCAGGCCAGCAGCTGCAGCAGCAGTTGCTGCATGATAGCGCAAAGGGCAAGATCTATGTGGTGGGACTTAACCTCTCAGATGTGAATATTTACTATAAAGTTATCCTAACAATGAGAGGGTGTTAACAGGCACAGGGAGTAAATAAAGACCAATGGAACAGAACAGAAAATCCGGAACCTGACCCATGTATATACGGAAACTTGATATATGGTATAGGTGGCAATAAAGATTAGCAAGTGTTTTATTTCAGAAAATGCCAGCTGCCCTACCAGATAAATCTTACAATATTTTCATACAATAGAAATTCATTTCTAACTTCATGAGAAGCCCTGATCGGCAGGTGCCTCTTCTAAAAGCTATAATTCAAGGACCTGTATTTTCAATCTTGTGATGCCAGCATCTTCCACTTATGGTGTCCCTGTCCACCTCAATCAAGCGACACAAGCTAGCAAAGAAACAAACATGGAATACCACGTGCAGGAGTCTTTTTGTGAGTCTGGCTTGGAAGTGTGCACGTCATGCCCAACCATAGTCTATTGGCTAGAACTCAGTCCTACTGAGCCATCAAACTTCAAGGGTGGTGACTGGGGGAAAGAAGTCCAGCTTGCTAGAAGGAGAAAGAGAAACCAAGTCTGATGAATAGCATATTAGTCCCTGCCACAGATTGGAAATAATGGCCTATTTGATGAATGGCCCAAGATAACAGGTTTTGCTTTGAGAATAAGAGAAAATGAGAGTTCTACTTAAGACCGTTCACAAAAGTGCATTCTAAATGTGTGAAAGACCTAACTGTAAAAGCAAAACCTCAGAAGACAATGAAAGACAACACCTTTATGGTCTTAAGCAAGAGGTTTTCATTTTGTTTTCTTTTAAATACAGGACACATAAATCTCAAATCAAAATGTAAAGACATAACTAAATTTTACTAAATTTACTAATGACACCATAAAAAATTGAAAATGAAGAGCTATAAATATAACCAAGAAGGCATCAATATTCAGAACAAGAATACCTCTAAAAAATAAGAAAAATAGAAGTAATCATAGAGAAAAACTTGGCAAAGATATGAATAAGCAATTCAGCAAGAGGAAATCTGGGGTGTTGAAGACGTCAAAAGATGTACATCATCAGTATAAATCGGGGGGACAAAATACGGCGAGAATGTCAATTTTAAAAAAGATTGATAATACTCAGAGTTGACAAGAATCTATAAGTGGGACCTCTTAGACACAGCTGGGGGAATATAAATTGGTACACATACTTTGAAAAAGAAATGTCAATATTTAGTTAGGTTGAAGATATTTATGTTCTATAACTCAGCAATTCCATTTCTAGCTACATACTCTATAGCAACTCTCACCATATGAGGGAAACATGTGCAAGAATTTTCAATGGCTTTATTTTTAACAAAATAAAAGAGAAACAATCTAAATATCTATCAACAGGAGAGTCAATTAAAATTCTGTTCACACACCATACAGCAGTTACAATAAATGAACTGGAGATAGATGTAACAACAGGATAAAAATCTCAAAATTGCTGTGTTAGGGGTAAAAAAGAGAGGATTTTCTGGATGTTGTGTATTATATGAGGCAAACGATATAAAATTGAATATGAAGCAAAATAGTATATATTGTGATTATGAATGAAAGGAAAAATGTACAATTCATATGAGAAGGGTAAGGAATGAATGTAATATGGTAACTGGTTGACTTTAAGAAGAGAAGGGGAAGATATGTTTGGGAAAGGAGTGAACAAGAGGCCTTAACTGCATTGATAATGATGAATTTATTTACAAGTCGAGAAATAGAGACTACTATGAATCAATAGATGAATGTACAGATGGTTGGGGACAGTGCTGTTCTTTATATTATTTGCCATCCTTTGCTATATGCTAAATACACTTTATAATTAAAAAAGATTCAGAAATAAGTCTTTGATCTTATCTCTCTCCAGGCATCACCACTTCTCTATAAAAAGCCTATGAAAAACCCTTTCCCTAATTCTAATTTCCATTTCCTCTGCCTCAAATAATGACTCTTGACCATCCCATATTGGGCATCCTATAACTATGTTACTACTAGCCCACCTGGGCAAGTGGAATCAGCTTTTTTTTTTTTTTTGCGGTACGCGGGTCTCTCACTGTTGTGGCCTCTCCCGTTGCGGAGCACAGGCTCCGGACGCGCAGGCTCAGCGGCCATGGCTCATGGGCCCAGCCACTCCGCGGCATGTGGGATATTCCCAGACCGGGGCACGAACCGTGTCCCCTGCATCGGCAGGCGGACTCTCAACCAGTGCGCCACCAGGGAAGCCCTAGAATCGGCTTTTGAGAGCAAATTCTTCAAGGGGTAAAACTCTTTTCTGTTACCAAATCTGGTCAAAAGGAAGAGTTTTCTAAATTCTTAGCTTAAATATGATGGACACAAATGCCTCAAAACCTAACCTGTCCATCGCCAGTGGTCGTAAAGATTGCTAAAGAAGAGGAGATTGTGATTGTGGAGCTGTAATCTATATTATTGTAAGGAGCCCCCCACGTAGGTATCCTGGGCCGGTAGCTTACCAGAAGAGAGGAAAATGCAGCTGATTAGCATGACTGTGACATTTTCTATGTCTCCTATGCCTGTGAGCTGCTTTCAGAAATCATTCCTTTGATGAACTAGTGGTGATAAAAATAAATAAAATTGTAAAGTCAGGATAAGCAATAGAAAGGCAGAATATTATTAGTCACAAAATTATTATGTATAAATTCTTATCATTCTACCTATATTTTCATTGTAATGGCCATAATAATGTACACGTGTACAACATTTTATGACTTTAAGTCAAATGCACACCCTCTGGTATGCCCAGAACAGCCCTGTTTTATCCTGTTGTCAATTAAGTTGGGCTTAACTGTTAGTAGTGACCTGGTTTGGAGACTGCATTTTAAGGCAGATTGATTTAAAAAAATTAGTCTGGGTCCTGTTTTGACATTAATTGAGAGAGCTTTGGGGTATCACTTTGTCTCTCTGAACTGGTTTCTGGCCTGCAACACTGGAGGTAAAAATGCACCTTCCCATCCTTAACTCCTGAGTCCCTCTGCCACCAAGTCACACTAATACTCATCTTAATTCTCCCTCTTCTTGAATCTCCACCCCTGGTCAAAGTGGCCATCCTTTCTTATCCTGGCTGACTACATAATTAGTAGATCCTAGTGCAAAATGAACACATGGGGCCCCTCACTCAAAAATTAAGAATTTCAAGATGGTGTCAGTAGATCATTAAACCAAACTCAGGGGCTTCCTAAGTGCAAGGCCCTATGTGTCTGCCACCCTCCTAATGCCCACCATCATAGGTGCACAGAAAGACGCCGGGCTGCTCCCCTTACTCAGAGCCGTCCCATGAGTTGAGGATGGTACTTAGTGGCCTCCTGAGGTTCTTTTTTTCCTGGCCACTCACTCACATCCCTGCTTTCTCACCTGTGGCCTTGGCAAATGACCACGTTTTGTAGGTCTGCATGTGAAGGGGGAGAGCAATACTTGCCAGTCAGGATAATGCCAGGGCTCAGTGAGATAATCTGTGCAGAAGTGTGGAGGAGTCGACCAGCCCGCCCCCTCTGTGATGACCAGCCCTGGCCTCCTTGCTCTCCCTCACTAACCTTCCAAAACGCGTGATGTGCTGGGCTCACGGCTGGATCTGGGACCCCATGGTGCACACAGCAGACATGACCCCTGTCCTCTGGGCTTACAGAGAGGAGGACAGTCAGTAGTCAACTGAGCCACCTCAGGATGAGTCCTGGGATTCCCACTATTGTAAGAAGAAGGAGAGAAACACAGCGTCTGTAACAAGGGAACTGACCCAGCCTGGGGAACACGGACAGCTTTCTTGGGCCTGTGACAATTGAGCTAAGATCTGAAGACTAAGGAGAGGCTAAGGAGGAAAAATGGGTGCGGACAATATTCCTAGCAGAGAGTTCAGTGCTAGTAAGGCCCTGAGGCCACATGATGCTTTGAGAAAAGACCAGCAGTGGGAGGGAAGTCACAGCATCTGCTGAAAGCAGAGGAGGGGGTGGCCGGGGTAGTGCTGTTATCCTCGAGGTTGGGGAGCCCACTGAAGACTCTGAAGCAAGGGTTACCATTGGCATATCACAGGGGACACGTGGGGACTGGATGACATGACCAGAAGCCACTGCCCTATTAGGAGAGAAGCGTGATCTGAGAATTTCTCTCTAAGTAACCAAGGATTAAGAAATCAAAATATCTGTTTCCTCTGACTTGATTTGGGTCTAGCTTCCAAGACAGTGCAGGGATAAAACATCCCTGGGAACAAACTTGGCCACACTTGGCTCAGGTAGGAGCCATGCATCTCTCTCCATGCATCCCCAGGACGGGTCAGGGACAGAGGACCAAAAGGAAGAACCCAGAAGGAGTGTGCCTTCCTGCCTCCAGACCAAGCTTCCGTGGAGACTGGGGTGTTCCTCTGTAGGGCCAGCCCACAGATGGAAGAGCCCAACCCTCTCCCTCTTTGGTAAGTAGACTCTCCCCCTGGAAGCTGGTATTAAATAGACCAGCACAGCATGGAGTGAAGGGCCACCATTGTAAGAGCTTCTCTACTTAGGGGTCTCCTAACCCTGTTTGTGATTTGATCTGCTCTGGGAATGACAAGCAGAGCACACGGTGGGCGCCTGGACAATCAATGCATGTTCTGAGCGTCTTTCTCCCTGCTCCCAATTCATAGAATGCCAGGCCTTCTTGGAAGGCATCTTGGTAACTTACTGTAAGCAATGGAATGCAAACCCTCCATCTTTTCCCCCCAAATAATAGTGTGTAGAAAATCTTAGTATATGAACCAGACACCATGAGGCTGATCTTGTAGAAAGGAGAGCAGGGGACCTAGCTTGCCCCTACCTTGTCCCACATCCCAATAGCTGGGACAGGGTACATCAGCAAGACCCTAAGATGCCAGTGACGAAGCCCTTGATCTCATGAAGAGAGGAGGGGACATCGTCTCTTCACCATCAAGGCTGGCCTTCATTAGCAAGGCCCCGAGCTAAGAAAAGTTGTTTGTGGCATTAAGCCAGGGAATTAGGGCCTCTGTCTTGGCCTCGCCCTCTTATTTTCATGGGAGACGTGATGTGCTCTGGTGGAATGGCCTCCAGACCTGGAGTCTCAGAGCCACACTCAGGATGAAGTTTTCCTTCTGCTTCTTCATCCTCTTGGGCAAGTCCCTCCAGGCCCCTGAGCTGTGCCCCCTGCCTCCATCATTGGAAGGATGGGGACAGTGAGACTGGAGCTGGCAGAATTGCACTGGGCATTGATTCTTCAATCAAGGGCTTTGCGGACGTCCTCTTGGGGACCACCCTGCTAGGTGCTGCAGGATGGCATTCATTTTCTAGGGCTGCCATAGCCAGTCAGCACAATTGGGCCACTTCAAACAACAGAAACGTATTTCCTCACCCTTCTGGAGACCAGACAACCAAAATCAGGGTGCTGACAGGAAATATCTCATTCTGGAGGCTCTGAGGGAAAATCTCTCCCATGTCTCTCTCCCAGCTTCTGGTGGCTGCTGGCAATCCTTGGCTTCTAGACACATCACTCTAATCTCTTTCTCCATCCATCTTCGTGTGGTCTTTCCCTCTGTGTGTTTCTGTGTCTGCTTCCTCTTTTTTTTTTCTAACAAGGACTTGTCATTGGATGTAGGGCCCCTCTAGCCCAGGATGAACTCATCTCGAGATCCTTACCTTAATTATATCTGCCAAGATCTTCCATGTAAGGACACATTCTGAGGTTCTGTGTAGACACAGCTTTTGGAGGTCACAATTCAAACCAGTACAGGGATAAAAAAAATTTAAAACACCATCCCTGCTCATAGGAATCACATGGTCTAGAGAGGGGCACACTCATGAATAGACAATGGCCATCTCACTCCACCTCTCTGAGCCTCAGTTTCCTCATTGCAAATGGGGAACCGCCTGTGTGAACCTGTGGTTGAGGAGAAGGGACGAAATTTACAGAGAGCTCTGGCCTCAATCCACAGCACTAGCTATGATGATCGTTTATATTTTTCTGAGTATAGATGGGACTCTGCCAGGGACCCACAGAGAAGCTTGGTCTGGCCCATAGAGAGAGGGTCAGCCCTAGTCCAGTGTCTCCATCTGAAACACCTGGGAAGCACGGTGGGAAGACCATGCCCAGACCCCACGCTGGGCCAACTGAATTGAGACCATCCAGGGTACAGCCTGTGCACTAGGAGTTTTGAATATCTTCAGGTGAGCCTGAGGCAGTTGAGGCTGAGAATATTGGCTGCCTTTAAAGCAAGAGTAAGAGCTGCCGTCTCAAAGAAGATGGACATTCCAGGCAGAGGTCCCAGCTTGAGGGAAGGCCTGACAGTGAGAAACCTCCTGCTTTGTTGGGTGCTGGAAGCTGGCCGGTGCTGCCGAGTATCCAACAGGAGGGGACAACTCTCTGGGCCAGAGAAGAGCAGGGGCCCTCATTGCAGAGGGCGAGGGGGGCTTCTCCTGAGGGCAGGGGTACCCAGCGGTGATCGCCTAGCTCGTGGGGTGCCCAGTGGACATTTAGTGTCTAATTAAGAGATAGCGAATCTGACACGGCCAAGCAGCAGACGGATCGAAGACGGAGACCTAAGTGGTGTTTACAGGCAAGGAAGGTGCAGCTCCGGCAGCCCCTTTTGGCCCGCTTTGATCCTTAATCCCAGCCTCAGGTGGGTGCCCCCTGAGCCAGACAGCACTAATCAGGGCGACAGGAGTAATACAATGAACACAAGTGGAGCAGGGTCAGGAAGACAGAGAGAACAAGAGAGAAGAGAAAAAAAAAAGTCTTCACGGGATAAAATTACCAGCCAAGACAGAAGGCTAAGGGGCAGTGGGGCAGGCAACCCCGCCCAGGAGTCTGCCCTGGCCACCCCCAGTCTCTGCCCGGGCTGGGCCAGCAGATGCTCCCCGTCTGTGACGGGAGCCTGGGGAGAGGGGCCGCCCTGCTCCCTACAGTGAGGGGAAGGATAAGGTCGCGGAGACAGGGGCTTTCTGAATGCAAAGGAAGAATCTGGAATCAATGAACAGGGCAAGGGAAAGAGACCCCTGGCCACTTTGGGTCACTGAAAACTCCATCCCTTCTTTCCTGTGGTGTGCCAAAAGAAAACTAAACAAGACACAGCCAAAGGTTGGCACTGGCGTTCAAAGTTTAATGCGTGCTTCAAAAAATGTATCTCAGCAATAATTAAATGAATAAATTATTTTTTCAAAAAAAAAAAAGAGAGAGAGAGAAAGGAAAAGAAAAAAAAAATGATGGCCCTGAGATTTATGCTGCCACTCATGCTTGGATACCGATCACTTATCTGGATAATTAAGCAGTATCAGCAAGCAACCAGATCCCCGAAACTTGATATTAATCCTTCCCTCTTAATAGTAACACAGAGCTGCCACAGTAGAACTCAGCCGAGACCTGCTAATCCCCCTTTCCCCGCGTTCCGGCATCAGCACACAGCATTGCTTTTCCAGAGAGGTTCGAAGCGTGCTATCAGCAGCTTAAACCTCATTTCGGCTTTGAATCAAAGTATATTAGGGAAGTCTGAAAGAGTCAAGATGACTTCAGATTTCATAGGGAGGGAATAATTCATAACTGCTTTGCCAGTGGGCAAGGGGCAAGGCGACTGGCTTTCACAGTCATCTCTCTCTGAGGTTTGTGTTCAAACCAAAGGCAGCCAACAACTGCCTCTCTCCAAAATGAAGGCATCTGGGATTTTGCAGTCTGGGTGCCCTCCTGGGCCTCCCCCCCACCACCACCTCTGGTATCAGACCTACTGACACACTGTGGGCGTCTTAAGGGTGAATCTCCACTGGTGTCCATGACAAGTCTCGGGGTCTGTGTCTGCCCACTTGCTGCCTTCTTTCTGACTATTGGCTTTGCTCTGAATTTCATCTCTCTCCTTTCTCTTTGGATGACACCTTCACTTCTGGTTCCTTGGCTCCTAACTCTGGGGTCTTCCTGTAGGATTCTGGCAAGGCTCTTTTTTTTTTTTTTAACTTTTTCTTTTATATTGGAGTATAGTTGATTAATAATGCTGTGCTAGCCTCAGGTGTACAGCAAAGTGATGCAGCCACACACATGCATGCATCCATTCTTTCTCAAACTCCCCTCCCATCTAGGTTGCCACATAACACTGAGCAGAGTTTCCCGTGCTGTGGCTCTTTGGAATTTCAAGAAACACAGACACTCTCAGGTTGATTTAGTCAATAAAGCTCTTCTTATAGCACATGGGGTTTCAAGGAAAAGAGAAAGCAGAAGGAACCCGCACACAGGCAGATCCACGAGGCTTTGGAGTGCTTTGTGCAGCTCCTTCTTAGCACCCAGCCTCGCAGATGCCCTGGTGACTGGGCATCCTAGGGCATTATTGCTCCTTTCACTTGAGGCTCCACCATCCTCTTACCTTGGTCACCCTCTGTTGCTATCTCTGTTGCTCCCACCTCCACCAACTGATTTTCTCTTGAAATACATAACAGGGCTTCCCTGGTGGCACAGTGGTTGACAGTCCGCCTGCCGATGCAGGGGACACGGGTTCGTGCCCCGGTCCGGGAAGATCCCACATGCCGTGGAGCGGCTGGGCCCGTGAGCCATGGCCACTGAGCCCGCGCGTCCGGAGCCTGTGCTCCGCAACGGGAGGAGCCACAACAGTGAGAGGCCTGCGTACAGCAAAAAAAAAAAAAAAAGAAAGAAAAAAGAAATACATAACAAATCCTCCTCAAAAGGGGCTCTTATTGGTTAAGTCAGACTCTACCTGAGGTGAGGGGCACTCAGTCTTCAGGCATCTCATGGGCTCACCTTATAGCTGGCCAGCCCATGGGTGGAAGCCTCCAGGACAGATTCATTTCCATGGGCCACTCAGTTTGGCCATGGGGTTTGAGACCACAGCAGACTGGGCAAGGAAGCTCAAGCCAGCGGAATGACTTAGAACAGGGCTGTAGGACTCAGAGCACCTGGAACTCATTTCCAAGTGCATTTGGAATCAGCCTCCAGCTCCCCTTGCTTCAGATTATTGCAGCAACTACACCAGTATCAGGGACTGCTTCCTGGGATGTGTCCTTGTATGCAGGCTGGCGCTCCAGGTCACTCTTTCAGAGAGGACAGTGCCAACATTGGGAGGAATGGAATAGGCCACCTACAGAGTCCAGAGCAAGGGTGCATAAGACCAGTGCAAACCAGACGTGAACTCTAGTCCATGTGGAAAGTCCCTGTAGAAGAGCCTTCAGGAGGATAGGGAGCCACAAAAGAGGCTAGAAGTGAGCCACAAGCTCTTTATACCCAGGAGGACATGGTTGGAACATGAGGGATGATGCCAAAGTCAGAATTCCAGGACCAACTCCAGAAGCAGAGGGCAGGGGATACCATGGAGCTGGGTTTGGTGCAAACTGTGAATGCTGCTGAGATTTCTCTGGCACTGGTGCTGGTCGTGCATCCAATAAGGGGTCAACTGGTCTAAGGCTCACTCAGTCTGGCTCCATCAGAGGAGAATGAATTAGGAGGTTCCATTGGGCCAAAACATCAGGGCAATGGGATCAGTGACAAATGAGAAGGAAATTCAGTGGCTGTGAGTAGAGAGGACACATCTGTTCAGTAGATGTGTTAGCAGGGCAGCAGTAAGTGGGCCCCTGGGAGGGGGTCCCTGACAGGCAGGTGTCCCACAGATGAGTGCCCCCCAGTGCCCCGGTGTTGGGTGCTCTGTGTCCCACATCTCTCCTCCACAGACCCCTTCTCTCTATGTGCCTCAGGCCTTTTAAAAACGATCTTCCCTAGAAAATGCAGTTTTGAAATTTGAGCCAAAATTCACATAACATCAAGTTGACCATTTCAAGGGGAAGGAGTTAGTGGCATGATAGTTGCACAATCTTGTGAATGACGTCTTGCTGGTTGGCCTGTCATTCACTTCCAGAATCTGGAGCGGCTCCTTATCTCTTGCCTGTCCCCCTTCTTCTTCTTTTTTTTTTTTTGCGGTACGTGGGCCTCTCACTTTTGTAACCTCTCCCGTTGCGGAGCACAGGCTCCGGACGCGCAGGCTCAGCAGCCATGGCTCACGGGCCCAGCCGCTCCACGGCATGTGGGATCTTCCCGGACCGGGGCACGAACCCACGTCCCCTGCATCGGCAGGCGGACTCTCAACCACTGCGCCACCAGGGAAGCCCTCCTGTCCCCCTTCTTAACTTTGTAAGTATCACTTTCCCCAAGGGACCTTCCTTGACACCATGCCTAGCACCCTGGTGGGAGCAAGAACTGTCACACATTGGGGGGATTTCCAGTACCTCACGTAGGTGTTCAGTAAGCCCTCAGGGGATGTCTGGATGGCAGAGAGGCAGTCTGTTCTCTCCATAAGTGGCAGAACTAGACAACTCCCTTGTACCGAGGTGTGGTCCCTCCCTGGAAATGCCTGTATAGTTCAATTACTCGGGACTTTGCCGGGTGCCTCCAGCTGGATAGGTCTGTTCTCCATGTAGCAGATGGTACACAGTGGACAAACCAGGGGGTGCTGGATCCCCTGTCCAGAAGTAGTGTCCACGAGCTGGTCTCTGAGAGGGAGGAGGGGAGAGGGCTTCTCGGGGTACAACTGCGGGAAGGGTGATCCAGGCTTGAAGAAAAAGGAAAGCCAGGGATGAGAGGCAGGGATGGTCACGTGCACTTTTTTTGCCCATGTAAGTCTTTGCAAGGGGAATTCCCACCCTCTTATCCTAATTATGTTCCTGACAACCTGGCATTGGAAAGGCCAACCAAAGAAATGGAGCCTCATCCTTCAACCAGGTGACACTGTGAGCCTGGGGTCACCCAGAGATTCGGAGCCACACAAAGAAACTGGCTTGTGCAGGGAGCTCAAAGATGCTTTCGAGTTACAGCCATCCAGACTAGCAAGGTCCTCAGGCAGAGGCTTTAACCTGAACTCCAAGGCCTACGGTGGCTTCTGGAAGTTTGACAAGCCTGCTGGAACTGTGTACAATATCACCTGTGTGATCCCAGTTGGTTTAGGAATCACTCGCTGTTTACCTTCTCAAACTCTTAGCTAGGGCTTGAAATCCCCCACAAGAAAAGACAGGTTCTTCACTTGTCTATCTTTTACCATCATCTTGGCAAAGATAAGTAAGTGAAATAAAAGAAGGAAGGAAGGGAGGAAGGAAGGAAGGAAGGAAGGAAGAGAGAAAGTTAAAAAAGAGAGAAAAATATGTAGCCACATCTGGGTTTTTATGCTAGGAAAATATGAAGTCTAAAACAAGATGGTCAGCATACAGTGGGCCTTGAATGCCTAGATTACAAACAAATTCCAGCTTTGATTTAAGACTTCCCAACATTTTTACTGTGAGCAAATCTCTTAAGCAGAAATGCAGAACACAGGATCTGAAAAAATTCAAATATATATAGATACTCACCAAGAAATGTAATAAATTGCTGGAACTGATGACTTAAAATGATGCCTATTCTGTAGACGAGATTTTGAACGGCAGCCAGAATGACCTTTGTGAAGAACCTGTTTGACCGTGTCCGACCCACATGAAGCACCCAAGTACCTTATGACTCATTGCTCTTTGGGAAAGACTGGCATCTTTGAGGGGCCCGCAGAGCGTTTTCCTTCTCATACACATCCCGCCCTCCTCTCCCCCTTGTGACTCTCAGCTTTCATCCAACCTGTTGGCGATGTCTGTTCCTCCCCAACTCAAACCGTCTACACCTCTGCCTGAACTCACTTCTTTACACTCAGTAGGTCCTCCTTGTCCCTCAGCTCCCAGTTTAGATCTTTCTTCTCCAGGATGCCTTCCACAGCCCCACTTCACCAGGACCAGGTCACAGCGGTACCATTCTGGGAACTCACCGGATTGCTCCTTCAAGGTACCTATGAGTAGAGTAGGACCCTGCATGGTTTGAAGTTTAGAGATACAGGATGCAAAAAGGCTTGGGACCATTCCGGAATGCAAAACAGATCTATCAGCCTGGGTCAGCCCCATCGGCCTGTTCTTCAGATCGTCCCTATAAGACTCCTGGCCCTTTTGTCTTCTGTACTTCCCACTCCACCCGCAGGATGGACCATCAGCCACCTCCAAGATGAGGCAGCTTTGGGAGGTCAATTTCCTTAGCACGACCAATCCATGCAGTGTGGAAGCTGGGGCCCGGCTCCATCCCTTTATTTATAAAATAACGATGAGCTCAATTCTCAGTGACAAAGAGAAGGGTGATGGGGGGAGGGGCACATGTATTGACAACCAAGAGCGTTGCTACATTTACCTTTTCACTTTTTATTTGTACAAACACGGTAAAATGTTTTTACAGGCTCAGCCAATGGTGCTACAGAAACTGAATTAGAGCAACCTTAATTAATATGTCAGAATAAAAGAAATGATGAAAATATGTATAATTAAATTCTTGCACTAAATCAGGATTCGAAAATGCGACAGAAATAGCAGCATGGCGTTTTTCTTTTTCTCTTTCTTCCCCTCCCTCCTTGACCCCCTCCCTCCCCCTTTCCTCCAGAAAAAAAAATAATAATAATAAAAAAGATGTGTTGAGGCTGTGGCTGCTGCCACTTGTGTCGACCTCGAAGACGATTGGGTTGCTGGTGGGGACAGTCCGATCACCCCCAAAATTAGACACAAATTGTGGAGATTAAACATTCTCCCCCAAAGAAGTGAGAGAGTGGCATGGACATATATACACTACCAAATGTAAAACGGATGGCTAGTGGGAAGCAGCCGCTTAGCACAGGGAGATCAGCTTGGTGCTTTGCGACTACCTAGAAGGGTGACATAGGGAGGGTGGGAGGGAGACGCAAGAGGGAGGGGATATATGTATACATAGAGCTGATTCACTTTGTTACACAAGCAGAAACTAACACACCATCGCAAAGCAAGTATACTCCAATAAAGATGTTAACAAAAAATTATTTCCCAATCAGGTGCTAGCTTCCTTATTTTCATACGAGGATGCCTCAGGCTGTGTGCATCATGGCTGGACAGGGTGGCTCTCACACAGCAGTAAGGCTGCTAGACACAGGTGCTTGGAAAAGCCAACATTGGGAATAAACGTACAATTCTACTCGGGAACAATACTGAGAGTTGTTCTTTTCTTTATTTACTTTGGCTCCCAGCATGGCACAGAGGTGTCCCCAGGCACAACCCTGGAGGTTGACAAGGCCATGAACCCGGATTTGACCAAAACGCATGGGGCCCCATTCATCCAATCCAAAGTGTGGCTGCATCCCTCAGGCCCCGATCTCCCTGCATCCAGAAAGTCCTGAGGACAGAACTGCCTGTTTGTCCTCATGAGGGAGAAACTTGGGGCTTCCGCAGACCAACAAGGGACTCAGACACTGAGGCGCAGGCATCTTGTCCTTTGGGGAAAGAAAGGGAAAAATCCATTTCTGGTCCCTGGAGATGGCACATAAAGAAGCCGATTATTTTGGTTTGTCTGAGGAGGGAGTTGGGCCATTTGGGAGATTTCTTTCTGGGGTTTTCTGCCTGCTTTACCCCCACGAATGGCAATCCCCCCACACTGCCCTCCAAGGATGCAAAAGGGAGGCCTTTCTCAAAGGGGTGACGCTTCTTATTGGGAACAAGATGCCCCTTTTTTGGGGAAATGAGGTAGGTTATTCATAAGCACCAGGTGAACAAGACCAGTGTCTTTGTGAGCCGAGATCTACTCAGTAAATGTGAAACTAGGATGTTCTGGGGCATCTGGTCCATTACAGGATTTGGAGATGGATCAAGAGTCAAACCTTGGTTTAGTCATCCACTCTGTGTGACCCTAGGCAAGTGACTCACCTTAGGACTCAATTCTCTTACCTGAAAATTGAGGATGATATTACTTGCCTCCAAGCGTTGTAGTGGAAATTAAATAAAATAATGGCTGTAAAGACCTGTGGTAGATATGGAGATGGGCTGTCCAGATGGTCCTGCCAGGAAGGGGTCAGCAAGCAGCCCCCAGCTCTCAGACCCTCAAGCCTTTCCAGAGACAGCCCACAGCTGGTGACTGAGGTTGTTGGTGGTGGAGAGGTACCTGGGCCTGGGCTTCTGCCAGATGGGGGCACCCTGGCCCCCGAGGAGCAGTGTTCCTGCCAGAACGGGGCTGGCCGTGGCTTTGCTAGGCCCCCATCATGGTACAACTCCTCTACCTGCTCTCCTGTTTCCTCTCCCTTCCTTCCGAGGTATTGATCCTTCTATAAACATCTTGCTTTCAAACTCTATGTCAGCATCTGCTTCTTAAAAACTCAACCTCGACAAGATCTTCGCTCTACTCATAGCTCAGAGGGAGGGCACCAAATGAGGGCTTAAAAATTGCCCTAACAGGTCTCCTGGAGAAGCCACACAGGAGGGGGTTACATCTAAGAAAACTTATGCCTTATCAGTGTTCCTTTGCTGTCCCCTCCCTGAAGAAACACCAGATCCCTGAGGAAGGGCCCTGGACTACTGGGAGCCTATGTGGGTGCGGGGGGAGAATGAAAGAAAAAGAGGAAGAGAGTTAGAGAGAAATTGTCTGTTCAGCAGTCCTGGATTCAGGAATGAGAGAATTCTAGTCCCTGGAACAGTGTTCTCAGTGGGGTGAAGACTTTCTCTCTTCACAGTCCAGGGCCAACTACCCTGGTGGTCAACTCACTGAGGAATATTCTGATTATTAATCTGGATTCCTGAGTCCTTTGCTAGTAGGAAGAAAGGGCACAAAAATAAACCTACTCTGAGTGCTGGGAGTAAATATTCTTAATTCTGACTCAATACGTTGGCATGGCTCCGACGCCAGCTCCACCGTCTGCAAATGGAGTCATCTGGTCTGTGTGCTTAATACTTCTGAGCCTCAGTTTCCAGACTTCTCTTAAGGAACAAATGAGTGAAACAAACATGGAAAATGCCCAGCACGTTCTAGGCACTGAGTGGAAGGACAGGACATGGCCATTCCCCTTCGTCCTGCAAAGAGCCTGGCCTGGGCGAGGAGACCTCTAAGTTACCTAAAGGGGCTGCCGATTTCCTTCGGCCTGTTGTGCAGCTTTGGACCATCCAGGTGGCCTCTCTGAATTTGAGACAGCTTATATCTAAAAGTTGTGTCAGATGGTCTATGAGGCCTAGTTACTTCTTCCATCTCTGAGCTTCTTTACTGCCAGTGCCATTCATTCACAAGGACTTGGTACTTCCAGTTCCCTGCATTCTCTACGACACCAGCACACAGTAGGCATTCACAAAATACTTGAGTGCATTCAACAATGTGTGGGACATATCTTTCCAGCACTGGAAGGACTTTATTTTTTTCTGAGTACCTGTGGGCTTTTTAAGTGAGAAAGACACATGAATAGATATGTTTGTTTAACGTGGCACGCCCCATTTCTTTCAATTCAACACAAATCAACTCAGCCAACACAGCCTGAGTGCAGCTCATGCTATGTTCCAGAAATTGTGTGTTCTCTAACCTTGCTTGAAGTGTTCTCAGGATCCCCAACCTTGTCATGTCAAGAGTGCTGTCTGCAGAAACCAGTGGTCCCCCCACCCCAGAACTTTCTGTGTTGATTGGCCCTATCACTGCTCAGAGCCACACTGCCTCACCCTCTTTCTTCTCTGGCCATTCGGTCCTCACCACTTTCCCATAACATTTTACCTGTTTCCCCACTGCTCACATGCAAAGCAGGCACTGTCTTCTGTTCATTTACCAAGGCAGTGCTAATGAAAGGTGAACCACTAATGGCTAACCACTTTTATAGAAATACTAGGGAGGTACCAAGAGGATTTCAACCCAGGGAAGGACCACTCAAAGTTTGATATCACACAGTATATCAGACACCACATCATAGAGTAAATTGACCATTCCCGGCATGGTTAGTTGCCTCTGGGATGCTTCTCCTTAGCCCCGTCACCTCCACGGGGCTGTTGCCCATCCCATGCTCCTATCAGGGACCTCGTCCTCTCTCAGTGATCTCCCCCGTCATGGTCCAGGGAGGTCCTGGAAACTATCTCTAATCAGTTCTACACTCTCAGAGGAAAGCATCGATTCACTTCACACTATGGACAAAGAATGTCTCCTGCCATGTCAGTAAACAAAGGGGACAGCAGCCACTACAGCCTCCCCGACTATGCTCCCTGAGGGGATTTAGGATGATAAAAATCAGCATACTGGCCCTAGATAGTTAAGGTACACATCAAAGGAATGATTTCAATGAGCCCGGACTCTTGCATCTTCCCATATACAGAAAAGTGCTACATTGATTAACTTGAGATGTCTATAATTTCTTTAATTAGCAGTAATCTTTTAATGTTCCAATTACCTGGTTTTTGTTGCACAACCCCCTATATATACTCCTCCCCCCTAACTTCAGAACAATCCCTTAGAGCCATCTGAGGGCTGACTCCCAGGCTTAAGTCCTCAGAAAGTTCACCAAATAAAACATAATTCTCAACTTTTAGGTTGTGCATTTTTTTTCAGTTGACGATACTTATATGCTTATATGTGGTAGAAAAGAAGGATAGGAGGATAGAAGGAAGGAAGGAAGGGAGAAAGGGGGGAAGTTAATAATTTTATTATACAGAGAATTTTCTCCTTATTGTCTCAAATCAATCCTTTAAAACTAGGCTTTCAGCCGTCATAACCAACAAGCCTATTAAAGTAATTTCTCAAACATAAAAGCAGCCCTTTTCTGAAGATTGATTTTGCCTATTCCCACCCATCCCCCCCCACAATTGGGATAGAGACAGGTCTAAAGATATCTTTCAAAATAGCCTTTTATTTGCCCTCACGACCCAAACACATGCACACAGATATGGGTATAAGCACACTGAGAACTCGCAATATATTCCAAGCTTTTCTAAGAGCTCTCCATGTAACAATTCATTGAAACACATGACAGCACAAGGGAGATTCTATTACCCCAATGTGACAGATGACAAGACTCACCTAAGAGAGTTCAGTGATTTACCTAAGCTGGTAAGTGGCTATCTGGGACCTGAGTCCAGGTAACCTGGCTCTAGGATCTCTGCCTGAGAGCCAGTCCTCACGTGACATGCGTGCAAAAAGGTACAGTCCTGCCATGTGCTCTTGGACTTCCCCAGTGCTAAAGAAAAGGTCCTTTCTGGGCTTCCATCACACAGACCCTGCTGACACCACTGACACTTGATGGGAGTAAAACCACAGACTCAGACTGGGACGTGAACCCACTGCCTTTTAATTGAGATCACACACCTGGTCTCAGGACTTAATGATGCTCATGTTCTTTATGTCTCATCGCAGAAAGAATTCAGTGAGAGACAAAGTGATAGGTAAGAAATGCATTTATTTGGAGGGATTTACATTCCATAGACAGAATGCTATGGGGTGGTTAGATTTTACGGGCTGAATAATTTCATAGGCTACTGAGTGGGAGGATTATTCCAACTATTTGGGGGAAGGGTGGGGATTTCCAGGAATTGGCCCACTGCCCACTTTTTGGCCTTTTATGGTCAGCCTCGGAATTGTGTGGCACCTGTGGGTGTGTCATTTAGCTAATGTATTACAGTGAGCATACAATGGCTCAACGTCTACTGGAACTCGAATCTTCCATCCTCTTGGACCTAGCTGGTTCTAACCAGTTTATGTCCTATCCTCAAAGGCTATGTCATTCTTTTAGAGGTTGTGTCCTGCCCCCTTCCCTCCTGTTTCAGAAGCAGACCAGGAAGTACTTTTGCTCATGGCTTTGAAGAGCTGCCCAGCATTAGTCAGGAATGCACCCTCCATCTCTCTGCCCCAGATTCCCACCCATGACAGAGCTGGGAGAATCTGCAGGACGCTCTGGAACTCATTCCTGTCCTAGGTCAGCCCATCCAAGAGTCACGTCTCTGCACAAATTTGCTTTGAATGGGTTTGACTGTCACTCCTCTGCACTGACACTGCCGCCAAGCACCAGCCTTCTCTCAGGGGCCATGTGGTAAACCACACCCTAAAGACGAGGCTCTAGTCACTACAGGCAGATTTTGGGGGACATTGTTGAAGAGCCTCAGAAACACTTTCTAGATCCTCTTTTCGGAAAGAACAAGACTTCTCTGGAGGAAATGATTTGTTTTGTTTTATGGATGTATGTAAATAATCCTGTTTCTCCAATTTTGGGTAAACCCAAGACCATGTGTGACTTCCAAGAAGGACTCAGGGCCTCATTTTGGGCACTCAATTCATCCCAGAGGAAGATCTTTCTCCCTCAATATTTCCCAATTTTCCCAAATTCTTTACTTATATCTATTTGGCTGTTTCAGGTATATTTTTGCCAGCTTTCTCAAGTGCTTTGGGGGTGAGGTGGGATACATATAAATAATAAAATTAAATTGCAGATACTTGTTGATGGCTTTTGAAGTTTCAAGGATGAGATTTGATGGTTCAGCTGCGTTGGGCTGGCCTGCTCTTGTCCAAGGCCAAGAAGCAAGTTTTTTTGTTTGTTTTGTTTTGTTTTGTTTTGCTGTGAGCAGGAAAGGAGGTAGGTGAATTTGCAATGGACTAAAGAACACATCCTATTAAGCTTCCCTCCAAGTGGCTGGAAGACTCCCCTAGTTTTCAAAGTAGCCAAAGGGCTGCCCCAGAAGGCTGGTTGATCAAACCTTGTTAATAGGCTTGGGAAACTCTGGGCCCCAGGCTGTCCTCAGGCAGGGAAGTTGCCTGTCTGGGCTCAGAGGTGGAAATCTGGCCCAGCTGCTGGTGGACAGGTGTTCATGCCTCAGCCCTGTACCATGGCTCCCAGAGGAGCTGCTGAGGGAAAAGGGATCAGATGTTCTCATGGGTGTCCCCTTGGACCCATGAAACCTAAGCTTTGTGGCGAGGGAGTAGGGCTCAAGCTTCATCAGCAGCTACCCTTACAGCTGGGTCCTGTGTAATGTCCACGGTGTGTGTGTGTTGGGGAAGGGGACGGGGTTACAGTACAAAGCAAACTGCACAGCAATGGTGGCATCTTATTTTATTGTATTTGTTTATCATCTGTATCCCCTGCCAGACAGTATAACAGTATAGAGTCCATATGCTCTATGAGGGGATAACATTTGTCTGTCCAGTTCACCAGTATATCCCAAGTGCCGAAAATAGTATTTGGCTTATAATAGTTGCTCAATAAATATTTGTGAAAGGAAGGAAGAATGGAAAGAGGGAGGAAGGGAGGGAAGGAAGGAAGGAAGGAAAGGAAGGGAAGATTTTGAAGTTCCCAGTATGCAGCTGGTCTGAATTCACCTGAGTGAATATAGGAATGTATACAAATAACAGCAGTATACATTAGGATGTAAAACATGCCTGATAGAGGTGAAAAGAATATTCTAGGTGAGCTAAAGGAGATAGAGCTGGGATTAAGTCCAAACAGAGCCAGAGAAGTTTTCTCAGATGTGGTAACTTTTTTATTGTGAATTGAAAGATGGAAGATGATCATTTATGTTTTTCTTGAAATATTTTCCTAATTATAAGCAAAATACTTTCTCATTAGAGAAAACTTGGAAAATGCAGATAAGTATAAAAATATTAAGATCTCTCATAAATGCATCACCTAGTTGAAACCACTATCAGCATTATAGTGTATGTTTTAGTCCAGTCTTGTTTATTTTTTCTGTATCTTTTTCATATCTGAAGCCATCATCTATGTATTGTGTATATTTTAATTAATGCCATATAATATGAATTTTCAATATTTAAAACTCTTGGAAAGTATTTTTAATAGTTATATATAGACCATCACAAGGATATTTCATAACTTACTTGACCATTTAAAAATCACTTTCTATTTATATCAGCAAAATTGTTATTATTATGCTTAATGAGTTGGGAGATATCTTTCTAAAGAATTATTCAATGAATGACAAATGAAAATGGAATTAGTCAATGGAATATACACTTTCAGGCTTGGCTATAAATGAAGGCAAGGAAGGGCAGGAAGAATTTCATACACTTGGAAAGGATCTCCAGAGCCACGCTCCTTTCTGAATCTTGAGTTGAAAGGTGAGATGTGGTACTGGCTATGGTGGCAATGATTATGGAGAGGGGGGTGATGGTTTGAAAATGATGATGGTGATTGTCATGGTGAGGATGGGGTAATGGTGGTAGAGTTTGCAGGGATAATGGTGGAGGTGATGATGCGGAGTAAGGAAACAGTGGTGGTGGATGAGGTAGTGATGGTGGTGCATGTGATGACTTGATAGAGATGGTGAAAATGGTAGTGATGATTTTGGCATTGGTGGAGGCTGATAGTGGTGATGTACATTTTCTCATTGGAAATGTGACAGCAAATAGGGCTAAGGGAAAGCTTTCTCTCTTTGACTTCTCACCAACCTGCCAAATTCAGTTGAGTTAAGAACATTCTGTCAGTAATAGCCAGTGTCGAAATGGAAGGAGCCCCCTGTTTGTCTGGGATTACAAAAATAATTAGGAAAAGCAAGGTTTCTGGACAATGCCACAAATGGTAGTCTGTGTGTAGACCCATACTCTACCTTAATACATGGGGTTGGCCTCAGTCTTGTTTGTGACAATGTGCTTGTAAAATCACGTTTTATGGAGAAAATATTTTGCTTAACATAATTCTGGGGAGTTCAACAATTATGCATTAATCATGATTTGTAGTCCACACACACACACACACACACACACACACACACACACACACATAATCTCCAAAATTATGGATCCCCCTCTTTCCTATTCCACATATTTCTCTATATCAGGGATCAGCAAACTATGGCCTGTGAACCAGATCCATCTCACTGCCTATTATTTGTGTGGCCCACAAGCAAAGAATGATTTTTATATAGTTTAAGGGATAATTTAAAAAAATAATCAAAAGAACAGTAATATTTTGTGACACATGAAAATGATATGAAATTGAAATGTTAGTGTCCATAAATAACGTTTTTTGGAACACAGCCACGTTCATTCAAGGAAGCATTGTCTCTGGGTGCTTTTACGCTACAGTGAAAGAGTTGAGTATTTGTGACAGAGACCATATGGCCTGAAAAGCCTGAAATATTTACTACCTGGCCCTTTACATAGAAAGTTTGTCAACCTCTGCACTAGAACATGCCCAGGTAAACAGGATGCCTCCGGGGACCCAGGCATGGATTTATGTTGTTAAACGACAAGAGCCTGGGCCCTGGAGTTTGCTATGACACATACTGCTTATGTCCCTTCAACCTCTGACCTGGGGAAATAGTATTTGCATCATAAATGGGACCAGCAGCATTTAAAAATTATTACTGAAACAGAGCAGGACCCTATTGTTCTTCACCCCATGGCCTCAGCCTGCCTTTTGTCTATGGAAAAACTTTAGCCAAAGAATAAGTTTAATCAGAGAAACGAGAAAATGCAGAAGCAAAGGAAAGCAGTCAAACAAGACCAAATAATAGTAGTTTAGTCATTAAACAAAGTCAAGGATCTTTAGTTCCTCCTCAAGGGCTACAGATCATATTCTGAGCCATATCCTGTGAGCTGTCTTGTAGATACTGAAGCCCCCACCAGGTGGAAGAAGTTAACTACTTGATGACCAGACTGTAGCCATGACATTAGCTGCTAAAATTCTGAGAACTGGCCTCAAAGAAATGAGAACAAACTGTCCCTGGAACTGAAGATTAACTGTACTGAAAACAATCAAGATGATGCTGCTCAAACAACCACACGACCAATTTCAAGATGAATGTCGGAGCTGACAGGGCTGTTTCTGCATGTAGCCCCCTCCGTCCGCCTATACACCCCTGAAACTCTCTTTTAAAAGTGCTTGCCCACTGATTGGCAGTGGGGGACTTGGCCTTTGGACATGAGTCTGCTCTCCCCTCCTTCCCCACCTCTCCCACCTCCCTCCTGTCCCATTGCTGGTCTCCAGAAAGCAAACTTTCCTTTCCACCAATCTTGCCTCTCAACCATTGGCTTTAGAGCAGTAAGCAGCCAGACCTGGCTTTTGGTGGTGTTACTGTGAAAATGTAAGGCATAAGATCCTATCTAATCGAGTTGAATTGAAACTTTTGCTTTGAGCTTCTTGGTAGCTTGATCAAAAAAGGACAAGATGGAGGGAAGGGCTGGGTGTTTGGGATTAGCAGATGGAAACTATTATATATAGGATGGATAAACAACAAGGTCATACTGTAGAGCACGGAGAACTATATTCAGTATCCTGTGATAAACCAGAATGGAAAAGAATATAAAAAAAAGAATGTCTCTATGTGTATAACTGAGTCACTTTGCTGCACAGCAGAGATTGCCACAACATTGTAAATCAGCTACACTTCAATAATTTTTTTTTAAAGGACAAGATATTTATGATTCTCGTGGTCCAAAAATAGTAAAGTTTATATGCGAAACAGACTATTGCCTGGCCTAAACAGCCTAAAGGGAACAATTTTCCCATGAGATTTTGTGAAGGGGCATGTACGGGGTCCTCAACAATACCTCATGCTTTTTGCAGCAATGCCTGTGCTCAGGAAAAGCTGAGGTCAAAAAGTCAAAGGCCATTTGATAAAAGCAATTCTGAGTTGGGCAAAAATGGTGAGGACAAAGTACCAACTGCTCAAAGGATAAACCCCTCAAGAGATAGATTGTCTATGAGTCTTCTGAAAACTCCTTTATTACTATGGACTCTATTTGATGCTTTTTTTAAAAAAAAAGAGTTCTCCCTCCTCTTTTACATCATCAGGCCCAAGAAGCTTCATTGTTTTCCTGTGGGACTGAAGGGTGGGCTGCAAAGAGGAGAAACCCAACATGCCCATCCTTGAGCATTTAACCCAACACACAGGCTGATCCTCACTAAAGCAAATAAATCATAATGTACTTTCAATTAGTTTGCACTCCTACTAGCTGCTGTCCTGAATAATTAGGAAAACAATTCACATTCTGCCAGGAGCTGATCTGAAGTGTTATCCCTGGCATAATTATCTGTCTGCAGTTCAGTTTCCTTGCTCCTTGCAGGTCAGCCCGGCTGCAGGAGGACACCCAGAGAGCATTAATGAGCTCTCATTGAAGATGTTAAAAAGCTTGTATTGATCTGTTTGTCCAAGAAGGAGATATTTAAGCCTCTCTGCTGAGGGCAAGAGAGACAGCGAACCCTATCGCAGAGCCTTTTAGCAAGCCTCAGGGCTCCTGTCTTCCCCATCGTCCTCCCAGCAGGACTCCATCCGGAGGTCAGATTTTCAAACTCACCATGTTGTTTTATTCTCTGCTCTCCATGCCCCTCTCCCAGTATCTGTGGGGTGTGTGTGTGTGTGAGAGAGAGAGAGAGAAAGAGAGAGCTGAAGAAAGAAGGAAGGTAGCTCACTGAATGAGTACAAATCCATAAACCTATAATAATATAAATGAATGAACAAATGAATGAGTACATTGGCAAGAAGAGAAAGCTCTTTCTTACCACAGGGTACCAACTAATAAACACAGAAGGAAATAAGGAATTAGCCAATTAGTAAAACTCATCTAGGCACCAAAGTATGATGAGAAACAGGATACCTAACTTCCATGTATCTTATCAGAGGATCCTTCTCAATTAAAAGGAAAAAAGAGCACCTTTACAGTGCAGAAACCTGGCACCTCAACCAAGTGGTCAAAGGTAACATCAACAGTAATGGGACTGATTTCCATCACTAACCTCCCAGTACGATGCATCCAGGAGGACATGGCATTGCTTCTGTGGCATTCCTGCCCAAAATGTATTACTTGAATCTAATCACCAGGAAACAGCAGACAAACTCAAATTAACGGACATTCTGCACAATATCTGGCCCGTGCTCTTCACCAATGGCAAGTTCATGAAAGGTAAAGGAAGACTGTGAGATGGTTCAGATAAGGAAGACCAAAGAGGCAGTACAACAAAATCAAGTGTGGATCCTGGATTTGATCCTGGACCAGAAAATCAATTTTGCTATAAAGAACAGTATTGAGATAATTGGCAAAATTTGAATAAGATCTGTAGATTAGATCATAGTGCTATGTTGGTGTTAGTTTCGTGATTTTGATCACTGTATTATGGTGATATGAGAGTGTCTTTATTTTTAGCAAACACACACTGAAGTATTTATGGGTAAAGGAGATCATGTCTGCAATTCACTCTCAAATGACTCAGGGAAACAAATAATAATGAGTGTGTGTGTATATACAAATCTATGCCTACAGATCTATCATCTATCTATCTATCTATCTATCTATCTATCTATCTATCTATCATCTCTCTGTCCATCTATCCACCTATCCATCAATCTATAGAGATTGTAATAAATATTAACTTAGGGAATCTGAGTAAAGAGAATACAGAAATTCTTTTCTTTCAACTTTTATCAAATCCAAATGTATTTTTTAATATTAAAAAATGGAAATGATAAAAGGAAGAAGGGAAAGAGGAAGGAAGAAAGGAGAGAGGAAGAAAGGAAGGAGTAAAGAAGGGAGCAACAACCTGGTTTCCTCTCCAGCAATTCCCCATAAAGGGCACTGGGCTTGGTGAGAAGCACTTCAGCAGAAACCAGATCAGTAAGGACCCTGTGGCCTGAGCTACACTGTACCTGGGAATAGCCTTGAGCTGGGAGTTAGGAGACTAGGAATCTGGCCCCAACCCTGCTATCGAGAAACAGGGTGGCCCAGAGTGAGCCCCTAACTTTCTCTGGGTTAGGGTTACCATGTCCTATCTACAGTAGGGCTGGACTGTAGCAATGAAATCTCCATGGAGTCACAGGCTTTCTTTTGCGTCAGAATAAGTCAAGGGGCAGGGTAGACCCTTCCTGCACCAGCTCACCATGCTAGCTGGAAGAAAAAAGAGGAAGGCAGCACTGGGGTGGGGAGGGCATTATAAACCCAAAGCCAAAACACCTGGACTTTGCATCCTGACTCCAGCAAGTATCAGTTGTACAACTTTGGAAAACTGTCACTTCTCCAAGCCTCAGTGTCTGCATCTCTGGAAGGAAGGTACCAATGCTGGGCTGCACACATACACTGCATGGTCATTCACTGAACGACACCTGAGCTGGAAGACCCTGAGCAGGGCGATGGGAGAGGGGTCTCCAGGGAGATAAGACAAATGAAAACAGGTTAGAGTTGGTGCAGGTTTTGGAGTCAGACAGGTATGGGTTTGGATCCCTAGATCTGTTATTTGTTAGTTACTTCACTCACTGAGCCTCGGTTTTCTTACCTGGAAAGTGGAAACACTATGACCTGTCTGGATAGTTGGGGTTTTCAAGAGAGTGACAGATGCAAATGCTCTGGAATAAACAAGCACTTGGGCAAGGTTGGCTTCCTTATCTCCCACTGCCACCCCACTCTCCTCCTACCCCCTCAAAACAAGAGGTCATCACATTACTGTATTGGCTGGTCGATGTTGGAACAATACCATCTTCGTCCCCTGGTCTTACCTAAGCATCAGATCAGATTCTATTGAAGTGACAACCCGCCCCCTTCCATCTGCCAGCTGAGAATATTTCATGTTAAACTGCTGATTTTTCTCTCTCAGAATAAAGGCAGCCTCCCTGCCCCAATCTCTGCATGCTCAGGGTAGATTCTGAGAGGCACCCAGCTAATGGGTGAAGGGTGTAGGAGCAGGTGAGCCCAGAGGCTCTGAGAACACACCTTTTGTCTCCTGAGAGGTCAACCAGCCGTGGCCCTAATTAAGAGCTTATATCAGAGATCCATCTGCCCAGCTTCACGATGGCTCTTCATCGGAAAATATATTCCTTTGTCTCTCCCTGCCTGAGTACACAGACCTGTCAAAAGGTCACTGTTAAGGAGCGTGGGACCTGGGGAACCTCAGGAGGGGTGGGAGGGATGCGGTCAGCTTCACTGGTAGGAATGGGCAGCTTCACTGGTAGCACCAAGGGCTAACAAATTAACAATAATAATAAATACAGAAAACCTACCACCAAGAGCATGTACATTTGGACTAAACAATAGTTTGGAACCTTTTGAGGGGCAGTTCCTATCAAATAATGATGCGTTATTGATATGGAAATTTTTATATTAACAAATGTGTGCTGGAAATGCTGTGATTTATTTATTTTTTCCTTGGAGGGAAAAAAGTAGCTTGCATGTGGCATCAATAATGATATGCTAATGACCTGCTTCCAAATTTAGATTTTAAAAAATTTTAATTGGCAAATCTCAGATGGCACTGAGAAGATGGCATTCTTGGTGGTGACCCAGTTTTAAGGTCCAAATGTAAGGTTTAGTATATTTAAATTCTGGGCCCCAATATAGGATCTTTATTACTAGGATACAGACTTGTTTAGGGGGTGGTGGATTAATTATGCTATTGGATCTGGGTATATCTCAGATTTAGAGCATCCTAGTTAGATAACATCCAGCAAATGTTAACTGGGACCTCCACTTCCCCTTTTCAGCACACGCGCGCATGCACACACGGAAAGCATAAAAGAGTCCAGGTAAACAGTCAAAAATAGTTTTTAAATAAAGGGTCAACTTCCCTTATTTAAAAAAAAGGTGAATTGCTTTTGTTATAATTTCTAACATAACTTCTGAACCCGTATTTGTTTTCTTTATAACCTGGAATAAAAGATATTTTCTCATACGAGAGAGGGGATGTTATTGATCCGATAAATTACCAGCAAGGCAAAACTATCCTGAGAAGACTGATTGGGATTTTAAAATAACAAAAAAAAAAAGAAAAAAAAATTGGATAGTAATGAATAACCCCACAGTCTTCCTCAGATTCATTCCTGTTTCCTTTTTGATCTTTCTCATCCCTTCTTTTGCTCATTCTTTCTTTTATTCTCTCTCCCTGCATTCTTTCCACTTCTATTACATTCTCCCATAATCAATCTCTCATTCTCTCCATATTTTCTTTCTCCCTCCCTCTCCCTCCCCCTCCCCATCTCCTTTCCCCTCTTAAATTATTTCTTTGCACTTTCCACCAAAGCATCAGTATAGTGATAGCCTGCGTAACCAGAATACAGCAGAGGCCAGGTGGGGCTAAATCTCAGCACTTTTGATTAATCCATGCAAACCATTCATCAAAGGGAAACCTCTTCTTCGGTTCTAGATGGTATTTTGACCACGCCAAGGGTCAGAGTTTTTTTTTACTGGGAAGAAGAGTCCAGTGAAGAAGCCTAGACTTTCTGATGTGTCTCTTGGGGATACTGGCTTTGGACTCCTATCCCAGGGTGCAGACCCAAGTATCAGGGAATAGAGTCCAAAGGCAGCTTCAGGGAGCCTCCTCTGTCCAAGGCTACTTTAACAGGGATGTTAGCTAACATTAGAAAAATTCTGGTGATTTTCTCATTCCCATAAATTTTGGAGTTGGGAAAAAAAGTCAGTGCTCAAAAGTTCCAGTACTTAGAATTACACTAAATGAGACAGTGGCAATGTGTCTAAGGTACCATATAATAAACAACAGCTAATGTTCAAGACCTTTGTTAAGCATTTTAATCTAAACCCTGAATAGCCTTCTGTTTTCTAGATTCTGGGGTAGATAATTGTCTAAAGGCACCTTACAAACCAGTGGCCTTGCAGGAAATTGGTCTTGTTCAAAATGTCCACTGAGACGTGTGGTTCACCCCAAAAAGTCCTTGATATTTGCTCCCGTCCAAAATTTCCATAGAGACATTTGGTCCATGCCAAAAAGGTCCTTTAAAATTTAGTCCTTCCTGTCTGAGACATTTGGTCCATTCCAAAATGTCCTTGAAATTTGGTCCTGTCCAAAACATCTATTGAGATATTTGGCCAATGCCAAAAAGGTCCTTAAAATTTGGTCATCTCTGAGACATTTGGTCCACGCCAAAAAAGTCCTTGCAATTTGGTCCTGTCTGAAACATCCATTTGATCCATGATTCCTTAAATAAAACAAGCATTTAACTTTGTTTATATTTTATTTACATTATTTTTTCTGTAATTCATGAAAAATTTTGAATTTCACATTTATTCTTGTCCTTCTTGTCCTGAAGTTTGGCAGGGTTACTCTTAAATCAATGAACAATTGCTCTCAAGTATATATTGATCTGATTATTAGCTTTATACAAAGTTGATTTTATTGGTATCCTTGTGAAGTTGGTGTCTGTACTTGAGTGTGACCACAAAAAGCCTGAGTGATACCTTGTTCATTGCTTTGCTTTTTCTCTTTTAATACTTTAATAAATCACAAAATTAAAAGATGATGTACATCAGCTGTTGTAATTTACTATGCCAGCTTTCACCATGGTGTCCATCCCGTGATCGCCATTTAATACTGATGTATAAACATTTCAAGTTTCCGGTGGAATCCTGAAGCTTTTGGTCTTTTTCTGCCCCTGACACACATTCCATGGACATATGTTCTTTCAACATAATCCATAAGGTCATCTACATTTTATTCTGCATACTCTACAAAGTACTCAAAGATTTCGTTTATATCTTCCAAACACACAGATCAAAGTCCAAACAACATGGATGCACACCTATGAGTGTTACTGTCTGTTGTCATATATTCGGTGTTAGACCCAAAGATAACAATGATTGTGAAAAGTGAAACAAGCATCCTTTCACTTGTATATTTGGTAGGAGTAGTTGAATCACATTCATATGTGCAATCTGGAAATCCATTATGCACAATGAAGGGTTAATGTCAAGATCTTTTTCAAGTGCAAATGCAAGTACTTTCTCATATGCATACACACACACACACACACACATATATATATATATGTGTAGACATACATACATACATATCTATGTATATGTCTTCTTGCCTTTTCATTGTTAGGACATAAATCTAGCATAGTACAATCCAGTACTACACCAGGCACAATAAAACTGAGTGAACTATCAGTGATGTAGGGGTCATCACTGTGTCATGGAATACTGTCACTTAAATATCGAATATTGTCATAAGTTGTGTAAATAAGAATTCTTTTATCACCTTGAGCACCAGAATCATGTGTAAGGAATGGTTCTCCACATCTGGTCACATACTCCTCTGGAATTTCAATTCCATGAAATGAAGTTGGGTCTGGAGGTCGATGTCTGTTTTGAATTCTATTTACTTGTCTCTTTAATGAGTTTCTCTCTGGGAGTATTAACGGGACCTCTTCAGGCTGAATATCATAGGGAACTTTTGGAAGTCCCTGCAATGGTGTTGCATTCGGTTCTTCTGCATGACCTTCGCACCTGAGGTTTTCCTTCCTTCCCCTTCTAAACCTACATTGGGCTCACGTTTTCTGTTCCATCTGGAAGGATTTTAATGTTTCCCAAATCCTGACTAGTTATACATCAGGCATTGCAGATTCTCCTTTCTTCACAGAACAAGTACCTTTTATTCCTGTTTCAGTTAAAGAAATGGAAATGGTAACAAAAATATTCTAAAGTAGCCTTGACTTTCCTTTGTGTGAGTATACTATTTCTGCCATATTACACTGAGTATTTTCAGATAAAGATATCATATTGTCAAGGGACAGAAGAAGAGTGTTTTTATTGGTGTTGTTTTTTGTTTGTTTGTTTGTTTGTTTTGTAGCTATCTGACCAATTGTAGGGGAAACTTTACTAATGTCTTATGGATTTGACATTCAGTTTGGTCAGGCTGGATCAGCCAGTACGTAGGCACCAGACAAGCGCTTGGTGGTCCACACTGATTGGCAAGTATGTGTGGGAATCATGAGCACTAAACCCTCTCCAAATAGCAGCAGATGCTTCTTGCAGTCTACCACAGTTGTGCCTCTACAGGGCATTGATACAAGGGAAACATCACTCATTAACCCTGGGCAATGGGGTAGTTGTAGTGGCTTAATTAGGTGCCCAGCATCTCCCTCATGGTGGCTATTAAACCTGTCCACTCTGCGGTAGGAGAGCCACACCTGTTCTCACTCCTTTGAATAATTAAGATGGTCTATAAGGTGTTTACATCAACATGTGCACCAGGCATTTTACATAGCAGCTTGACCAAGCTCCCCCTTTCAAACTCCACCCTTATTGAATGACCCAGCCACATCCAACTAAATGACTAGTGATGTATTAATGCACCAGGCATCATGAGATCCCATCCTCAACTCGTCACCTTCTGTGCATTTCTCTAACTGCAGGCATTTCCTCAGTTGGCATAGTTAATATAAATCCTGTTCCTCTGCAAGCTCCAAACCCCAACCTGTCTATCTAACCCCATGTGCCATTACAACCTAGGCTACCAAGGCAAGAAGTGTTCCTATTAACAATACAGCCACAACACAATAATGGGACTAATAAAATGTGCTAGTATTTTTACATATATTCACTCTGTAAACCAAAAGTATAAATAAATGTTATGGGTCATATGAACCCAGGAATGTGTTCTATGTATAGAAATTTTTAATAGGACCAAATATGAAGGACCATGTGGCATGGTCCAGATATGCTCATGGGCAATTTTGATAGGACAGAATTTCAAGGACTTTTTGGTGTGAACCAAATGTCTGATGATTGGTGAGTGGTGCATTTGGGACACGACACTTATTTGGCTAATTCCTCAGACAGAACTGGAAAGCTAAACTATACAATTTTATCTCATCTGAGCTTCAAAAATACCTTCCACTTGTATGGATTGCTGGTCCCATTTTATAGAGGAAAAACTGAGGCTCAGAGAAGTGACAGTGACTTTCCCAAGGTCATACGGCTAAAGCTGGTAGAGGAAGGGCAAAAACACAGTCTGTGTATGCCCAAAACTATCCTTTCTCTATTATCTTCCAGCTGTCTGTCCTGAAGCATTGGGTCCGAACCTTGTCTCTCTCCAGCCCCAGCACTTCTGAGGCAGCTGACCAATTCTTCAGGTTTGTACCTTTCCTGGAAGCTTGCCATCATCCTTATGAGGCTAGCTACATCCCCTTCTCACCTCTTTTACTCCTATCTACCCTTCTAACCTCAGCTTAGAAAATTCCTCCTCCAGGAAGCCTGCCTTGACACTCAAAAGCCACATTTAGTGCCCTTGCTCTGCCTCCCATGATATCTGACATCTGGTATCTCTCCACCACCAGACGTGAGAATGTAATAACACTCTAGTTCCGAGTCATCTTTTGACCTGCCTGTCTTCCTCATTTGGAATGTGAGCAATTTGAAGTCAGGGATCTTCTTCTCTTAATAAGTTTTGATCAACAAAAGTCAGACACTATTGATCTAGTGGAACATGGAAGCAGACACTGGACTCAGTTTCTGCTTCTATAGAGTTCACGTTCTCGGGGCTGAGAGGATAAATAGATTGAGATCCCACATTATTGAATCTCCAGGCACAATTCCTGGCACATTATAGGGGTTCAATAGATGCTTTTTGAATGGGTGGATCAATACATAAAATAACATGAATAAACAAAAAACAAAGTATAAAACAAAGTAATGTATTACCTCTGTATATAAACTACATGGGGACTCTTAGCCCTACTTACTGATGGGGAAACTCAGCCGGGGGTGAGAATGTGCAGGGAGGAAGCAGGCAGAGAAACCAAGACCAGAAGCTGAGTCCTGAGCCAGAGGCTCTGCATTGATACCTACCCCTCACCTCTCTTCCAAGCAGCCTCTCCAGTTTGGCTTCTGGAGCTCATCAGTGACCAAAGGGTCTTATTATTTACATTACAAGCTTGTGTCCGTTAAGTGCTTTCTGGTGATTTACTGGCGTGTTGATGAAGCAAACAAGGAAAATGACAAGGTACTTTTTTTCTTAATTCATTTTAATGTCTGGGTCTTGGTTTTCTGGTGGCTGCTCCAAGAACCCATTTGTCTGCCATCATGCACCAAACGTTGGAGAGATGATGTACCCCCTGTCCAGGGGGCTGAGGATTGAGAGGAGAGGAGGGTGGGGCCCTGGATATGTAGATCAGTGGTTCCTGGAGCAGGAGAACCAGGGAAAGGAAGGAGGGAGGAGGTGACGGCATCAGCTGGCTAAGTGGCAACAACACAGGAGGAGTAGCCCCCCTGCCACTATGCAAGACAAGAAGTAATTGCAGAGACAGGGCAAACATCGTGAGCTGAGAGTCACGTAGGGTGTACGCTTCCCTCTCACACAGCTTAATACTCAGGGGGGCATCAGGTGCACAGTAAAGAACTCGACTTTCAGCATCCCAGACTCTAGTTCACATGTCACTGCTTCCTGACCCTGCAATTGTGGGCATGTCATTGAATTTGTCTGTGCCTGGCATTCCCCATGCTTACAAATGGGAAAAAAAATACCTACCTGAAAAGGTCACTGTGGTATTAATTGACTAACTCTGTGTCAATGCCCAGTGATCCTCCTTACCAACAAATGAAAAAATGCATTCTTCATCTCCACTCCCCATATTTTACTCCCATTAGCCCTAATATTGCCTCCAAATTTGAGACCTGTGATATCCAGTTAATAACTACTGGCATCAAGTAGCTATTGGGAACTTGAATGTGGTTAGTCCGAAATGAAATGTGCCATATGCACAAAATTCACACTGGCTTTTGAAGATTTAGTTCAAGGAAAATAATATAAACAATCTCATCAATATATTTTATATTGATTACATGTTGAAATGATAATACTGTGGATATAGTAGGTTAAAGAAAAAAATATTATGCCTTAGGATATGAAACTCTAACTTCTGCTGCTTACTTCCAAGCTTAAACTCTGGCAGCCTGTGGCATTAACTTCATTTAGGTACTGGATTTCTGTTCCATGTGAATATTGATCTTGTTTTCGATTAATGCCATGTACTCTTTACTTTTCTCTTTTATTAATCTATCTATCCTGCTTTCTGTTTTGAGGTGGTATGGGTAAACTCAGCTACAAAGTGTGAATTCACCCTAACATTTTCCCCTGAAGTCACCATACCCTTTACTGTGGCACCAAAGCTCTTGGACCCAGGGAGATACTATGCCTTTTGTGAATAATATATGGAGACAGTCTGGATGAATATTAACTGTGAAAGGTGTGCATTATTCATTTATGGTTCAAGGTGACAGGGTTAAGCCTGATAGCATCCTTTTAGTAGTATTAGGCTGTGATAAGGCACCTGGAACTGCTGCCCTGTTATCTGACATCCCAGAAGCTCAATGCAGGCACTCAGGGTCCAAGCAGAGGCTCCAGCAAGGACATGAGTACTTAAATAAAATGCATTTAAACATTTACAATCAGGGACAGCCTGAGCAATTTTCGCTCTGACTGTCTCACTCACACCCCCTTTGTTTTTCTTAGTGCTGAAGGATAATGAAGGGTTTAATGAATATCTGTTATGTGAATGGATATTTGAACAAATAAGTAAATAAATAAAATGGATAGATGAATAAATGAATTGGTGAATAAATGAATGAGCAAATAAACCAACTAACTTGTGGATAATTTGATGGATCGATGGATGAATGGGTCAATGAATGGGTGAGTAAAATATTGAATGCATACATTTTTCTATAATTGGATGGATAACTTAAAGGGCTGGTTAGTAGGATAGAAGGATTTTGGATGAAGGAATATATGAATGAATAAATGAGTGAATGGATGAATGGATGGATGGGCAGACGGATGGATGGATGGATGGATGGTTGGGTGGATGGATGGATGGATGGACGGACAGACGGACTGACAGATTGTTGGATGGATGGACGGATGAATTAATGTATGGATGGATGGATGAATGATGGATGGATGGATGGATGAATGATGGATGGATGGATGGATGGATGGATGGTTGGGTGGATGGATGAATGATGGATGGATAAATGGATAGATGGATAGATGAGTTCAATATAATGTTTTAAGTGAGGCTTTTTCTGGTATTTTTACCTAATATATCTACTCTTCCCACTCCACATTCCTTTCACCCTCTGCTTTACTTTTTCCTCTTAGTAATTACTACTATCAAATATGTAATATAATTTACTTATTTATTTTGTTAATTGTCTTCTCCAGTACAACATGAACTTCAGGATGACAGAGAATGTTCTCTATTTTATATGGTACTACACCCCAAGAGCTTTCAATAGTGACACTGTAAGGGGTAATAGAGGTCCAAAGGGAAACTCACTCTACTGAGTAGATTGTCCTGAAAGCCACTAGAGCACAGGGTGATGTGTGCCATAAGAGAGTGGCAGGGGTTATGAGCACCTGTCCCCATCCGTCTGGGATGTTGAGGAGGATTTCTAAAGGAAAGGGTATCTCAGTCAACATTTCAAGGACTGATAAGAAGGCTAGATGTGTATTGAGGGCAGAAGCTCTGATATGTGCAGAAATCCAGGGATTGAAATGGAGGCCAAGTTTAAAGAGGAGACTGGAAAGATGGCAGAAATAAAGTAAAAGAGTCCTGTGTTTGGACAGAAATCACATCATAAAAGGTCCTACACTTCTTGTTAGAGTTTGGATTCTATCTTATTTGCAAGGTTTCTAGGCAGTAGAGTGATGGACCCAGGTATTATATATCCAGGTCCAAAGAGAGTCCAACTCATGGCCTTTGTAGCCTGTACTGTAATGTCCACAAAGTCACATCAAAGAGATTCAGGCCACCACATTTTTCAATGGGGAGTAGATCTTGATGTCTGTTCTCAGTATGTCTTCAGTTAACTACTCACATGTTAAGATATAGTAAAAAAATAAATATTTGGTCTTAGTCCTCAGTTCCTGACACAGAGTTCCTAAAACAATTGGAATTTCCTAAGTGATAGGAGTATCTTCTGTTATTGTTAAGATCCCCTCACTATCATACCGCGTTTATCCTAATGAGGTGACTTAGAGTGGGGGTCCCTAGATGGCCTTAGGATGGGACTGGTCATCAGGAAGACCAAGTGACTAGAAGATTGTAACTTGCAGCCCTAATGACTTCCAACCTCTGGGAATAGAATGGGAGAGAGCTGGAGACTGAGCTCTGTAAACCCTTGAATAATGAGATGCAGAGAGCTTCCAGGTTGGTGAACACATGGAGGTGCTGGGAGGAGGTACAACTGGAGAGGGCATGGAAGCTTCCATGTTGCACCTCACCTCCCATACCTTGCTCTATGTCTCTCTTACCTCAGGTTGTTCATGAGTTTTATCCTTTGTAATAAACTGGTAAACATAAGTAAAGTGCCTTCCTGAGTTCTATGAGCCATTCTAGCTGAGAATGGGAGTCGTGGGAACTATAATTTACAGCCAGTCAGTCAGAAGTACAGAAGCACGGGTGTCTGTAGTGGGGAGAGTCTTGTGGGACTGAACACTTAAACCTGTGGGGTCTGAGGTTAACTCTGGGTAGTTAGTGTCAAAACTGAATTGAATTGTTTGACACCCAGTTGGTATCTAGAGAATTGGAAAACTGATTATTGGTTTTCAGAAAATATTGTAGACATGCATACATAACTGTTGCCTGTACAGTGCCCTAAAGATGTGATAAGACAAGCAAGTATATGTGTTTTTGACACTTCATTTTATACACTTGTTAATTTCTTACCCAAGGAATGACGTATATCTAGGGCCAGGTGGTTGATGATAATTATTAAAATAATATTCCCTAGCCTGGCTTTGTGGTTTCTCAAAGAGTACCTATTTATCTCAAGAGGCACTGTCTGAACTGCTTCCTAAATAAGTTTGAAAAATATTTTAAATGTATTTTTAATGTTAAAGATTACCTGACCTGACTAGCTGAATAAGGAATAGGAAGCACATGAGAACAAATTTTCTTACTAAGGTTTAAATTACTCTCCTTAACTTGCTCTATGATAAGGTATCTATGAGCCAACTGAAGTTGCCTCATTTCCTCACCTGTACTAGTTAGTGTCTTTTATTTAACAGTCATGTTTCTCTTACTGTGCATGAGGAAGTTTCCAGGATTGTGGTAGTACTGTATCAATGGTCCGAATTAGTCACCTCTACCTGTATCTGTACCTTTGCCATGTGACTCACCAGTGCCTGCTTACTGCCGGTAGGAGGACTTTCCCAACCCTTAACTTTGGATTTGGCCATTTGGTTTTCTTGTCCAATGGGTTGTTAGCAGATGTGATATAAGCAGAAAAACTTGCTTTCTTGCATCTCTACCACTGTCTTGAGAAGACATGCCTGAGCTTGTTTGATGGTTCCAGAAGGAGGATGAGAGAGCCATGGAAGAGTCACCACATGCTGAACTTAGCCTAGATCAATAAACACATAGCTGACCACAGACACAAGGATGCATCCTGTCCAAACCAGCCAAATCCAGGCTAGATCAGCCTACCCCCAGATGATGGACAGGCTCATGAGTTAAATAAATGCTTCTTGTTGCATCCTGCTGAGATTTTTGTGGCTGTTTGTTACACAACATTTTTTCAACATCAGCTAACTGATGCAAAGATAAGTCATAAAATCCTACAAGTGCCAAAATTCCACAGTTTATGCCTGATGACCTAGTATGACAATATTCTGAGACTATTTTTATTTTAAATGGATCTGCTTGTTGTTTTACAGAAGTAGATTGCTGTTGATAAATTTGCATCACTAGAAGAAATTCAGTGACGTAATTGTTCGAAGGGGGTTGGAAAATGGTGAAATTACCAATATCTCAAATCCCTCTCAGCCTTGAATGTCCACTTCAACAAATGAGCTGTGTCACTGTGTTTCTGTTTCAATGACTATGAGTTGACTCACCCCACCCCACTCCACTCCCCAACACACACACTCTGAACTGACCCTGGAGTTTTCAGACAAAGAGTCATTTCTTATTTCACTTTTCCCCTTCAAATAGAGAAAGACATTTCCAGGTAGGGCCTAAGAGGTTAGATCGTCAAGATCTTGACCCAGTCTTCTACAAAGACCTCCCAACCACATAGTCTAAGTTGATGTCTTCAGAGATGTGTCAGGCTTAATATAATACAGTAAAGTTACACTATATTTATATGAGATAAACATCATTAAGAGCTTATTGAAAGGCATCTCTGTGTTGATGATGTTCAATGGTCCATCATTTATCATGTGGATCAAGAGACAAGACAGATGCTTTTCATTGGTTGACCCCAAAATCTTTCCCAACCTCCTTTTTAACACATTCCACTGTAAAAGTTTACAAAGATAAACTTTCACTTTTATGGATTTTGCTGAAGCCAAGCAGGGTGTTATGGGTTTAACTCTATCCTCAAAAAGATTTGTTGAAATTATAACCCCCAGTACTTCAGAATATGACCTTATTTGGAAATAAAATTGTTAAAGATGTAATTAATTAAAATGAGGTCATACTTGACTAGGGTGTGCCCTAATCCAATAAGATCCATGTCCTTATCAGAAGAGAGAGATTTGGACACATAGGCATACGTGGAGAAGACAATGTGAAGACACAGAAGGAAGATGGCCGAGTTAGGATGCTGGCAGAGATTGGAGTGATGCTATCACAAGTCAAGGAATGCCTGGAGCTACCAAAGGCTAGAAGAAGGAAGGAAGGAAGCCTCTATTCTCCTCTAGAGCTTCAGAGGGAATGCAGTCCTGTTGATACCTGGATTTTGGCCTCCAGAACTGTGAAACCATAAATTTCTGTTGTTTTAAGCCACCTAATTTGCAGTAGTTTGTTACAGTAGCTGTAGAAAACCAGTATAAATTGGCACACAAAGGTTCGGGTCAATGACAAGAAGTAGAAGCCTACTAGGAACTTCTGAGAAAGGTTCTGGTTTTCTGATAAAAGGGACAAATGTGGCCGCTCCAAACCAGTTCCCCCTCTTGCCACTTTGAATACAGACATGATGATTTGGTCTAAGAGAGCAATCTTATAACCAAGCAGCAGCAGTTGATATACTTGAAATGGAATAGCAGAAAGGAACAAAGAGGCTGATTTTTAAATGGTATTGTTAAGCTGTTAATATTCTAGCCCTTCACTTCCTACATGTAGAATTTTAAGGTGAAAACAACTTTCTAATTGTTTAATTGAATAATTATTGGATTTTCTGTTATTGTAATCCACGGAATCCTTTACAGTAGAATTCAGCTTGCTCTCTCTTTTTGGTATATGCCAGAGGAATATGAATATCTCCTAGATTACTAACCCCTAAAACTTTTAAAAAGTTGTTTAAATAGACAGTGGGTTAACCGATTTATTCATTCAACAGATACTTATTGTGCTAGTCCAATGTTCTAAATGTTTGGGACCTATCAGGAAATGAAATGGACAAAGATCCCTCTCCCTGTAAGACTTAGGGTCCACCTACTCCTTCCCCTCTGTGTACATCATAGATCTTTCATTGGAGTGAATCTGGCATGTTGAGTGTTCTCCCTCATGTGTTTCTCAGTGTCCATACCAAGACCACCATTAATTTCCTCCAACAGAGCCTGCCCCAGGGAATATCGTCAACACCTTCATCAATCACAACTTAAAAATCAGACAAGAAGTAGAAAACACAAAATCTTTGCATTTTCAATCACAGAGGTGGCTATCCTGATATCAGCCTGAAAAAAGAAAATATGTGGAATCACATGACCAGCTTTCCCTTCTCCATCCCCTTCTACTCTGGGCAAAAGAAGGCAAAGGACTGTTACTGCAGAGGAAGGCTTAGAAAACATCAAGATCATCTTCACTATCGTAGCATTTCAACAAATTTTTTGGCCTTTAAATATGACTTTGGGAGTCCTTCTAAATCTTGCCTCCTTGTCTTTCTTGGGCGACAATGTCTCCTTATCCCACTGTATTATTTTTTCTTCTTTTTCTCACAGCCTGCTGTGGATCTTAAAATATTTTTAGGATTGCTGGCAGGTGTTCAAAGTTTGGATGTGTGTTAGGCAGACAGTCGTATTTATTGGTGCCTTTTCTGACTTGGAAAATAAAAAAGGTCTACATCTAAATTTAGTGAGGAGAAAATATCCTAAGTTGGGTCCTTTCCTGAAAGAGAGAGAGAGGGGGAAAAAAAATTCTCATCTTTTAATATTATAAATATGTCTTCTCAGATGAGAATTGTTAGTGTCATTTAAAAGAAGCAAGATTCAAGTTGCAGTAAAGGCAAAACTTTTGAAATAAGGAAGAAAAAAGAGTAGAATCTATAAATGGTTTCATTCAAAGGGCTGTTTTTAATGTTGCTGTGGTGACAGATTAAGAAGGAGAAACTTGAACCAGACCTTTGACCAGTTGTGGGGTCAGGGGTTGCCTCTGTCTGTGTTCGGACTCCTTTGACAACTTCCTGTCTAATTTGACTATTATTTGCGTGTCTGGGCACTGTCTGACCCCAGAGTCTGGAAAAATGAGAAAGGCAGCCTGCATTCTGATGCCATATGGACTGCAGTGAGGGAGGGCACGTTTAATCAAATTTGGGTGAGAAACACTGTTTGATCCCAGGTTAGAGGAAGAAGCTTGCATGGGCTTTCCAACAGACTGCAGGAGGAAGGGTCAGATGACATGCATGGCCGTGATTTAGGACACATGGCCCCTGCCAGACGCTGGTATGGCTGCAACTAAATTTTAAATTTGGAAGCAGATCAATTATGAAAGAAGGAAAGAGAGGTGCTGGTGGCATTTCAAATTGCAAGTGGACTTCTGCCATGAAAGTCCAGAAAGACTAAATTTTCAAAATCCAAATAAATGCATTCTAACATAGACTAAGATCATAAGAAAATGGGCCATTTGGGCAGAGATAAAGGATTTTTTAAAAAAATCGTAGGTCTAGGAGAAGATTGTGTCATAGAGAGTAATAATAATACAGCAGTTTCATAATTTTCCATGGGGGTTTTCATTGCAGAAGATTTATATATATAAATCATATATATATAATTTACTTACTAAAAATATAATAAATGTATTTCTCAATTTGGGGGACTCAAAAAATTTATATAATAGTAAACCTGAGTTTCTGAACAGCATGAAATAATTTGCGTGGCCATACAAAGTTCTTATAGCAATGGTAAACCCTTGACTGTATAACCTGTAGGGTCTTCTCATGTTAAATGAATATACTCACAGATCTGAGGGGCACTGGGTTTTGGTAAGAAAGTTCCTGGGACCAATGACCTCACTTGTTATGAAGGATCAAGCGCCATCGTCTAGTTGACACCCAACACAGCCTCCTGAAATGGCTGGTAATGGAGGAGAGTCAAAAGTGGGTCTCAGAAGACACTCGTTCATCTTTGGATCCACAGAGAGGGAGTCTGATCAGGGGTCAGTAACCATGGCTGAGGGTTGGAGACAAGAACCAAGGCATCAGTTCAACAAACATAGTGCAAGGCAAGATGAGCAAAATACAATCGGACCTATGGGTCTGTAAGGGATTAGGGAGCAAAGCAGGACCAGCTCAGGGCATGGTTGAGAGGCGGGGGTCTTTTTGGAGAGTACATTGTAAGGGCCTGAGATGGGCCTGGAAGGATGGGTAGACTCAGGGAAGAGAGAAGAAGGGAAGATGAAGAACAGAAGGACCACTCTGAGTTCAGAGCTAGATCACAGCTTTTCAGGTATCACAGCATTTGACCCTTTCTATTTTATAGACAAGGAAACTGAGTGAGGACAAAGTTCAGTAAGTGTGCTCTAAGTTACCTAGTTAGGTAAAAGCACACCTGCGTTCAGTCCCAAGTGATGTGATACCCCAAGTGTCAGACCCTAAGCTCACACCAAAAGCAACCCCAAGTCCTATGCTTTTTCTGGTTCAAGTTCAGAAAGAGAAATAATCTAATATCTAAAATGTTTTAAGATCCTCAGGTTTTAGATATGCAATCATGTTTTAGGTTTTAGTGAGTTCATAGGAAGATTAAGTGTCATAATCAGGGAGGTTTGGGTCTTAAATTCCCTCTGACAAAAGTTAGGCTCTTGGCAAAAAAGACTTCTTTTCCTCTTCTAAGAACCATATTAGAAAACACTTTGGTTAATACATTGGAGTTACCCTATTAAAATATATCTTCTGGCTACTGATTTTTTTTTTCTTTTAGGCAGCAGGGACATTTATGATGAAATATATCTCATAGAAAGGGACTCCATTTATTGAGCATCTACTATATATTAGAGACTGTTCCATTGTTCATAAATGCATTTGATCTCATGACCAAAACTGAAGATGCATATCAGTCATCCTGCTTTAGATCAGAAGAACCTGAGGCTCCCGAAATGGTGAGCCAGGTGGCTGCAAGCTGCAGTCCCCACCCAAACCTGTCTCCTTCGTGCTCCTCCCACTGTATCCTGCTGGGCCCCAAATGGCACCCACTCCTGGAAAGGCCTTTAAAGAAAGCAGTCTTATTTCCTGCGTGAGCTTGCCTGCATTTTAAATAATTTTTGCTGGAGTTTTAAAAATTTAATATTCTGGCATCATAGATGAGAATTAAAGAGAGGTAGCCACAAAAAGAGAGTTGGAGTCCTGAGATCCATGTTGCAGACCATGTCTGGACCTGAACTATGTCGGTTCTTCCTTCTGGGACTCAATTACTTCATCCAAAAGGGATGCAAAGTGTACTGGGGACCAAATCCTCTCTAAGGATTCTTCCACTGCAGGGAGATCATGTCTTGCCCTTTCTTTCTTTCTTGGCATCCTCAAGAGCATTAGACCACTGCACGGTGGTGTGGCAGGGGACATCACTGCTCACTTTTCCAAACACTTGAGCCACTTTCTCCTTTCTTATGCTTAGGGACACTGAACCCAGGGTTCATGCCCTGGTTTGTTTTATCCATGGGGGAGGTACTGGGGTCTGGCTTGGTTTTAAGACTCACCTTGCCCCTTGGGCCCTGTGTCCCATTTTAAGGCATGCCGTGGGGAATGTCAAGCCCTTATTAAATATCAGGAGCCCTCCATCTGCCTCTGTCTTTCCTCTGAGATGACTGCCAGACAGCCAAGGTCAAGGCCACACAGGAGGAGGGGAGAGGGAGGGCTGGAGGCTGCCTGTCTACAGGAAGCAGGACACAAAAGCGCTGCTATTCAGAATATTTCTCTGCACCCTGTGAGGATCAAGCTTTGTGCACTCACCACACACACTCCCACACTTTTTTATGTGTTGTTTTTTTCCCATTCATTTCATCATGTGGTCACGTTCACCTGAGAAGTGAGGACCCACTCTGGAGTCAGAGGAGGCAGATGAAGGGGACAGCTTTTCCCCGCATCCCATGGAGCCAGGGATGGTCGGCTCAGCTCTAAACCTTACCCTGGGACTTGAGATCGGGCTTTCACATTATTTGAACCAAATGCTGATTGATCCAAAGACAGAGGTGTGTGCATAACTTCAGAGAAAATGATTACTCTAAAGGAGAATGATAGTGAAGCATTAGGGCAGAAGGAAAGGCTTCCCACGCCCCTGGCTTTTCAACTCCTAGCTGGTGGCCCTGGAAAAGTTACGTCACCTCTCTCTGCTGTGGACAATAATAAAAACTACTGCTGTGGGTTTTGGTGAGGACTGAATGAATGAATACCCAAGAACAGGGCGTGGTCCATGGTAAATGCACAGCAATTGTCTTGCAGGTCAGGGCTCCTAGTTTTGGGTTCACAAAGAGGTTCTGCAACAGCAGCCCATAATCAGAGGAAAAAAAGAGCAGAAATTAGAAGGTGACAAATAAGAAGGCACACCTTGCTTTTTGTCACTTGAAAGTCCTCATTTCAAGACTGTTCCCTTGGCTTCAGGAGCTCTTGTGTCATTATCTCCTGTTAAAAGGATTCAAATGACATTATTTGCATGGAAACTCGCATACCAAGGATGCCGCCTATGCCACAAAGTTGCATTACAATGAAGGGGATGATGACTGTGTCACATGGACTTGACATTCTTTATGCCTTCAAACTGAAAGTCAATACTGGCAGTTCTTAACTGCTCAAGTCCCCTGAAAATACGTCACTTCTAATATGGAAGGCCTATTTTAGGGTGCCAACTCGAGGCTCATCAAATGGTGCTGACCTGTAGTGTCACTGTAAGCCAGGCAAAGATTGCTAAACCGAAGTGGATGTAGGGAGCCTGCTCTGAGACAGCAAGGCAAGATAGGTTAATCAACTACAACCTTTCCCCAACCAACATCATCATGACTTGATGACAGTCTCTTCAACATCTTTTAAAAGCGGTTTCACTTGGAAATGTCTGCCAAAAAAAAAATAGGGATGGCTCCGTTGATTGAAAGAGGGTGGCAAAGATGGAGGTGAGCTACAGACCCCAAATTACCTCCTATTGGATGGAACCAGATCTGAAGGCTGGTCCGGAAGACTGGATGCTCCTCTGCTGTGTAAAGCAAAATTCAGGGTGGTCCAGGATAAGAGCATTTTGGGAGTATGGAATAGGACAGAAGAAGGGACATGGGAGGTATGATTGCATGTCCTAGGCAGAGAGTAGGGGAGACAACACATATATCCAGAGACCCAGAAGTACGGTTATGATGAGAGATTTCAAAGACAGGAAGAGGGAACAAACAAGAAAGGTGTTTTACCATTGTGAGACAGGACAGGAGAGCTGGGGCCACGGACTTGTCAGATCTTCTCATGTGGGCTAATGCTGGAGACGAGTCACTCTAAATCCTCAAGTCTACCAGGCAGGTTAGGCACATGCAGAGCCAAGTCGCAAAGAAAAGAGGGAGTTCCATATTGATGAAATTATTCAGAATTTTACAGTAAGAAAATTAAGAAAGAGCTGGCAGTAACTCATAGCAATAACAACTGCAGCAACACCGACAAGAATCATTGTTGATTCTTGATGTTGATGTTATGGATACTCACCTCTTTCACGTCACACTTTGCTTTCTGGCCTGAGCTGCTGCCTTTGGACATTCACCTCTGGGGTCTCTCTCGCCTCTGCCTCCTGGGCCTTGTGAACTGAATGTATTAAACCCGGAGTCTCTGGCAGAGGCTAGGAGTGGCAGCCATCTCTCTGACTGGGGCAGCCTTAACCTGCCTGAGCTGACCCCAGGAAACAGCCCTGAGACCACAGCTCTTATCTTTGGCTGATGTGACAAGAGTGTCCACCAGATTTTGCCCATCCTGACTAGGGGATTGGAGAATGTGTGCTCCCACCATGCTTAGCTTGTGCTTCTGAGATAGCGGCTACCACCCACTGTTCTAGACAAGGGGATATCTGTCCACGCCTCAGGACCCAGAGCATCTTCAGTGAACAAGTCCCACCTCATGCCCACTGTGCTAGCACTGGGATCGTACATCCTCGTAAGGACCAGAGCAGCCACCTATGTGGTGCTTCACTGTGAGCCTGGCCCTGAGGTTGGTGCTATTTTTATTCCCATTTTACAGTCAGGGAAATGGAAGCATCAAAAGAGACCCAGCAAAGTGCCTCAAATCACTGTGAAGAAGAGATAAGGCTGGGATTGGAAGTGTCTAGCCCTGAGCCATGCTCTAACCATTGCAGTTACTGCCTCTCTTGGAAGGCGATCAGCAACTGGCCTTTTAATTGAATGAGGCATGAATGATCACGTCTTTCAGAGAAGAGTGACAAAAAAACCCTTTAGCAGGACATGTTTACCTGGTTCCCAGTGAATTTAAGAATTCTCATTTTCTTGCAAACCAACTCCCTTTCCTTTTGCAAACCACACACTCTGTGACACTATGTCATACGAGGGTGCAAAGATCAAATGTTATAATTAAAATTTTCTCTGGGGGGTTTCCTGCCAAAGATAAGTCCCCTTGATAATCAAGAGACAAAGCATAAAAGTAGGGGGTTGGTGAAAGCTCCCTTAGCTCTTCTTATTTAATATTATTGATACCATTGAAATATAATTGAAACATCCTTCAAAGCAAGCTACACCAGCCACCCTTCAGCTTTGATACGGCTTTTTAATCAGGAGACATTGTTGCCTCACAATGAATATGGAAAGCATTTAAACTATTTTGTAGACGGAGTGCATTGCTTCTGACCTCAGTTGAAAGACCACATTAAAAGGAACTAAAAAGAATTCACTCTGGGTCCTCTGGGATCCAAAGCACTGAGGGTATGTGGAACATGGTAAGGGCTGGATTCATCTGGAGGAAAGGATTAAGCACCACGTTAGTTGGAACATGAGAGATCAGCTTTGCCTCGGGGGGGTAGAGAGTGGTTTCTCAGGGCACCAGGGATGTTAAGGAGATCTTGGCCTTGGCCTTTGAGTAGTTGGCCTAATTGCTTTCTTCTGGGCACGTCTTAGCTCAGTGTCTTCCAAGTTGCAGTCAGTGGACCGCTGGTCCAGGGGATGCTTCTCCTTCACCTAATGCCCCTCTGTCACCTGGGTTTGGGAGACATTCCACACTGTGAGTCACCAAGAAGGAATGTGAGTCACATTCCCACTTGGTGACTCACAATGAACACAAATGTATCAAAGGCTCTGGAGAGTCACCCAGAAAAGAAATCTCTGTAAGATTTTAAAAACTTAAAAAAAATTTTTCTGCAAGGCCTTTGCAGTCTGCAGCGCATAATTTGGGATGAGCTGCCTGACTCAGAAAGGGAAAGAGTGTAAGGGGTCAGAGGTGGTCTGGAGGGAGGTCCCGGTTAGCCCTTGAACCTGTCTGCCCCAGGGAGGGCTGCCCCCTCCAAATCCCATTTCTTCCAAGCTCATCCAATTACACAAGTGACCAGGAATAAATCAAATGTAATTAGTTGAGATTTTTTTTTTTTAATAACAAGACATAGATGATCTGATCTTATTAAAACGGGAGATGGGAGGGTTTAAGACATAGAAATAAATAAGTATAATACAAAGGAGGATGAAGTCAATACCAGAGGGGGTGAAAGTTTCTCTAGATGGAGAAACTAGTGAAAGCAGGAGGGGATCCATCAGGGAGGTTCCTGGAGGGAGAGGCGGGATGTAAAGTCCACCTTGAAGGAGGAATACAATGTTTGTGTGCTTCCTATCAATAATATCAATAAAAAGTTAATAATACTCTTCTCCAATTAAAAAAAAATAAGAGCACCTCATTGTAAAAACATTAGAAATTGTAAAGGAGAAAAGTATCACCCATCACTCTAGCACTGAAAGATAATTGTGAAAACATTATTTCATATTTTTATGCATTCTTTATACAAAACACAACTGTCTTTGCAGCACAGCTTATATGTATTTATATATATGTGTATTATATATAATAGAAAGTCTGTGACTTTGTAACATCATTTTCTTTTTTTCAAATTATTGACTTATAATGGCAAAAGAAGCATATATTCCTTCCAGTCATTGTTTCCAATCATTTTCTAATATTTTTTAAGTTGATAGATCATGATTTGACTAAGCAATAATCTCTTATTGGATAATTCTTTTTTCTAATTTTTATGTTTTTAATATTTTCTATAACTCTGCTAAAACATTTTTGTGCACGCAAATTTTTTGATATATCAAGCTATACTCGGGGTAAATGGAGATCCTCGATGTCTTCATCAGCTTATTAGGGTATAGAGATAAATATCAAGTATGGCATTAATTTGGCGTCTTGATATGCAAAGTGTTTATCACCCCCATGGACATACTCGTTGAATTTCCATCTTTGTACCAAAAAGATCTTCATTCAAATCCAGACAGACAGACATAAGTCACCACTGTTTGGGGGGAAGAGGGTCAGATTTAACTCCAAAACCAGAATCATAAGTATGAAATTTTAATCTCTTAGTTGAAAAATCATACTTCAGATATGAGACTGGAAAGTTTGGAAGAGGGATACAGGTGGAAGAAAGTGTACTCCCTTGCTTGCCAAACTACTGAAGTCCTTCGAACTGAAGGGCAAGAAAGAGAGAGAGAGAGAGAGAGAGCATGTTTGTTGGAGGGAGGACTCTGCACCTTGTCTTCTGGGTCCCTAGCCCTGGTTCCAGACGAAGGTCACACAAACCCTACATTGAATCTGGGAGATCCAAGAGTTAGGAGGAACTGTGCATCACCCATCTCTTCTGGAATTCTCTTTAACAGCAGACCTGTTTTATTGCTATCCCAGCACATCAAGGGGTGAGGACAGTAGGGAAAAGGTGGACAAGGCAGCATTCCCCCTCCCCACAATTCACCTGTGAAAGTCCCCGGAGAATAGAGGAGTCATCCGGAACCCATAACAATGGCGCAGAGAGTTGAGGAAGGGCCCAAGGTCTGAGCTGATCTGGTGATTGAGTGTGGATGGTGCAGAGTGAAACGTGGGTGGGGAGGTTGGGGGCTGAAGACTCCTCTGTGCAAGCAATGGGGGAAGGTGTGAACAGGGTGACCAGACCTGAGAGCCACGGCAAGGTGGGAGATCAGAGCGGGACCAAGAGGCAGACACCCCTGCCCACAGCTGCTCTGACCATATAATAAGCCCCTGAGAATTTCAGACTTACACCAAGAAGGTAAAATCCTCAAAAAACAAAGTAATTACATGTAGATTGTACTTTCACAAAGTTAGTTCTAAAGGGACTTCAGATTTGAGATTTGTCTGAACCCTCTCATCTCTTTTTTTTTTTTACGATTTTTTTTGATGTGGACCATTTTTAAAGTCTTTATTAAATTTGTTACAATATTGCTTCTGTTTTATGTTTTGGTTTTGTGGCTGCGAGGCATGTGGGATCTTAGCTCCCCGACCAGGGATCAAACCTGCACCCTCTGCATTAGAAGGGGAAGTCTTAACCACTGTACTGCCAGGGAAGTTCCTGAACCTCTCTTCTTGTTCCTGAGGAGCCTGAGGCTCAGTTATTTGCCAACACTCACATGACAAGTAAGAGGAAGGACAGGAAATCAGATCTTTGAAGAACCCCTGCCCTCTTGGTGGGGAAATCCACAGCAATTGGTTGACCACATTGGAGTCCAATTTTAGCAGTGTCTTAAGTGACTTATGACCACCAACAGGAGAATCAGGCTGGAAGGCAAGGGAGGTAATGATAACACATGTGTTCAGGTAATGATGACACAGTGTGGTCCACAGGAAGGGGCTGAGGCTCCCAGCTCATCCCAGTCAGTCACAAGGGACCAGACAGAGAAGGACACTTTAAAGCTCCCAGAGGCAGTAAAGCAGTGGACATAAGAATTCCCAGTTTCTCTGGGCTTGTTTTTACTTAACATAAACCAGTTGCATTCACTTCTTTTGCTCAGCGTGTTCAGTCATTGAATTTCAGGATGGCGTAGAGACATACTAAGGATTTGTCATGCATCAGACCTTGGTTTCATTCCTGCCGTTTCCACTCTGTAGAGACATAAATCACTCAAGTCACTATAAAAGGGTGGGGTAATGGTTACCACTCCAAACTGGGTATCCTGTGTGAAAGAGCAAGCACAGTAGGAGCTCAATTCATGCTCAGTGGCTGACACTTGTCACACCATGTCTCATTGACTCCTCATGAGTCTTCCTATAAATGTTGTTATTCATTTTATAGACGAGGGAGGAAGGTTCACGAAGTTGGATAATTTGGAACAGGCCATGGAATGAATGTCCTGGCTGTTATGTATGTATTTCCCCTGTGGGGACTATCGAAAATCAAAATTCCTCAGCCCTTAGGCCACAGTGATGGGTTCAAAGCATGGTCATGGAACCCAAGTCTAACCCATCACTGGTCCTTTTGATCTGGAGCAGAAAGAAGAGCTCTTCACTTTTCTGATTGCCTACCTGGCATTGTCTATGGCTGGGTCTGGGCGACACAGAGTGGCTGGTTTGAGAGATTCTTTTGTGGTACGCGGGCCTCTCACTGTTGTGGCCTCTCTCGTTGCGGGGCACAGGCTCCGGAAGCTCAGGCTCAGCAGCCATGGCTCACGGGCCCAGCCACTCTGCGGCATGTGGGATCTTCCCGGACCGGGGCAGGAACCCGTGTCCCCTGCATTGGCAGGCGAACTCTCAACCACTGCGCCACCAGGGAAGCCCTGGTCTGAGAGTTTGAAGGTGACATACAATGGAGTCAAGACACAGCAAGAAGGAAAGTCCAGATCACATGTTTGTTTATCCCTGGGGTAAGTTCCACCCCTGTCCCTCTTGTGATTTGATTCATGACTAATAACTTCCCTCTTTCTGCTTTGGCTAATTCCAGTGGAATTTCTATCACCTTAAATCAAAAGAATCTTGGTGAATATACGATTTGGACCCAGGTCCATCTAAATCCAGAGGACCCCTATGTTCACTCCACTCCTCCAGAAGGAAGAAAAGAAGGAGGGAGGCAAACAAGGAAGAAACACTTTCTCCTTAACTTACCAATCATCACATCAGAGCTCCCCGGGGTTTCTAAAGAGATGGCCTAGGTAAGCTTGAAACGTATGCTTGCATTTTCAAAAGAGCGCCCTTTCTAAATCACCTTATTTTGATGTAACTGCAAAAGGCAGTACTATTTTGGGTTCTTGCTATGATAAAACTGAAGCTGTAAGCTAGGGACTTTCATGAGAGATTGCACCGAAATGTCAACAGATGGCTTGCTAATCATGTTAAAAAATACTCATTTCTTTTCAAAAATGGCATTTCTCCCCCACCCAGTAAGTAGATCAGAAAGCAGTGTTTATGATATAAAACATATTAGTCACAATGCCGTTTAATTACCCTACTTAATCATCAAGGTCATAATGATAATTGTTTCTAAAAATTAACACCTCTTCCCTCAGCAAGGAAGCTTATCCAGAATTCATAGTCAGAAACACAGAACTGATGCATTTAAAAGGATGTGAGCATTAAAGAGAGACAAGAGTAACAACTATAGAGATTGTGTGTGATCATTCACAAAGCATCTTGCAATCACAGTCTAAGGAATACCAAACTATGTGTTGGTCCAAGTTTGCCCAAACTTCCTATTTTTCCCCAGCAAAGAGGAGGGAATGGAGTCTTAAAATCATTCAATCATGATTCATCATGGGAGCTACCGTATTTTCTTATAAAAACAAATGGGTATCTTTGTGAAACTGCTGGACCCACTCAAACATCTCAAGGAGATGGATTCTTTGCTCTTGCTTCTGACTTGCACTAATCTCTCTCCGTCTGATCTCAGACTCTCCTGCTTTATTTTATTGTTGATCCTTTTCTAGCTTGTTTTACATGACTTCTGTTACCCTAATTCTATTCTTTTTTAAAAATTTGAATTTAATTTTTATTTTATATTAGAGTGTAGTTGATTTACAATGTTGTGTTAGTTTCAGGTGTACAACAAAGTGATTCAGTTATACATATGCATATATCCATTCTTTTTCAAATTCTTTTCCCACATAAGTCATGACAGAATACTGAGCAGAGTTCTCTGTGCTATACTGTAGGTCCTTGTTGAGTATCTATTTTATATATAATAGTGTGTATATGTTAACCCAATTCTATTATTTTTTTTTAATTTTATTTATTTATTTTTGGCTGTGTCGGGTCTTCGCTTGCTGTGGGCAGGCTTTCTCTGTTTGCAGTGAGCGGGGTCTACTCTTGGTTGTGGTGAGTGGGCTTCTCACTGCGGTGGTTTCTCTTGTTGTGGAGTGCGGGCTTCAGTAGCTGTGGCACACAGGCTCAGTAGTTGTGGCTCGCGGGCTCTAGAGCGCAGCTCCGCGGCATGTGGGATCTTCCTGGACCACGGATTGAACCCATGTCCCCTGCATTGGCAGGCAGATTCTTAACCACTGTGCTACCAGGGAAGTCCCCCCAATTCTATTCTTAAGTGTCACACGTTCCTGGCTGTCTCACTATTCCTTTCCGAGAGTAGAATCTCCCCGTCCTGTTTCATCCTTTCAGGATCCAAATCCTGGAAGTAGTCTTCTCAGTCAGCATCCTTTAGCAGGATGCTGACCCCTCCCCACTTCCAGTACTCTTTTGAAGGATGCTTCAAATAACTGTATCATCCCAGCCACTTGGAGTTTTACCCATTAAGCTAGTTCACATATCATATGACTGAAGCTTATCTTTTTAAGCATCTCAAACAACTTTTACCTCTTTAGCCATGAAGTCCTTCTAAAATGAATTACGTAGGCAAGAGAGGAAATGAGCTTCATGTTAATTCTTCTTGACGACTGTACTACCTGGATGACTTCATCAGAGCCACCGAGAGGGAATAGGATCATTTGACCCTACATAAAAGGACTTTGGGTTTTCTGTGCTTTTCAATTCTTGTGTCATGCCATTAATTGCACTCTTGAGTGTCTCTGCCCCTTGATCTCAGGCTGCCATATGTCACTTCTGACCACAGCTCTTCCCTCCCAGTATTGGACTTCTCATCTACAATAGCCTCAGATATGCAATGCTCACCTCCATTGACTTGGTGTCTGAAAGAAACCCGAGGGGTTTTGTTGTAGAGCCGCCACCTCCAGGAAGCCTCCTCTGTTCTCCTTTCTTCCCCTCTGAATGGTATAAGGGTTGGGAGCATTAAGAATGGCTGAGTTCAAATTCCTGCCTTGTGACCAGCCGGGTGACCTTGGGTAACTTATTGTTCTTATGCCTCAGTTTTCTCTTGTGTAAAGTAGGAATGATTATTGTATCTACTGCATGAGGGTGTTCTGGAGATTAAATCAATTAATATTTGTAAGGCACTGAAAGCACTTTCTGGCACTACTATATAGTTACTAAATAACCAGGGTTAATTCTTTCTTTTTTAGTCCCTCACTGTATCATCTGTACTTATGAAACATACAGATGTGAAAATAACAATAATGTTCTTAGGTTTATTTCATGAGTAGAGGAAGGAAAAGACATGATGTGTGATTTATCTCTTTGAATGTTTTGGGTGCATGGTTACCCATTTTCCTTTTTCTAAATTTTTCACCATTCTTTTAGCTAAATGGCAGCACCCACCTCCCCTGCCATGTCCTGTAACATGGGCTGTGTACCCCTGACCACTCTGTCACAGATTATGAAACCAACCGTGATCATCTGAGTCAAGGCTAGCCCACATCCAGCTGTCCCTCTGACCAGAGGCAGAGCTGGGTCATGAGGCCTAAGTCCATGCTATTTGGGGAGCCTCTTTATGAAAAATAATAAAAAGTTTATGTATGACAGTAAATATATATTTAGAATGAGAAAATACATTTCAACAAATTACAGATTTTTAAGAAATTGACAAATATTCAGAAGAACAAAATAATTTGTACTCATTTACTGCCTTAAACATCTCAAAAATTCTTTACCCCTGCATTTTTGGCCACTTGTACATATAAGTAAACTTTTAAAATATTATTTTTTTCCAGAGGAAAAAAAAAAGATAATTCATGGGTGATTTTTTAAAATTATTGTTTGAAAAAGTTTCTTTCAACTTCACAACTCATTGGTAATATGTAGATTTTTTAATTTTTAAAAAATTTTTATATAATTTTTAAAGGTTACTTTCCATTTACAGTTATCATAAAATATTGCTATTCATGTAGAGTTTTAAGATGTGGCCAAGCATAAAAAAACATTGTTAGATATCTTATATGGATGAATGGTTAAGAATATATGTCTTGTTTTGAAATAGAGGCATGGATGAAGAGAACGAATGTATGGATTCTGGGGGCCATGGGGGAGAGAGGGCCATGGGATGAATTGGGAGATTGGGACTGACATATATATATATACTACTATGTATAAAATCGGTAACTAATGAGAACCTACTGTATAGCACAGGGAACTCTACTCAGTGCTCTGTGGTGAGCTAAATGGGAAGGAAATCCAAAAACGAGGGGATATATGTATACGTATAGCTGATTCACTTTGCTGTGCAGCAGAAACTAACACAACATGGTAAAGCAACTCTACTCCAATAAAAATGAAAAAAAAAAAAGAGAGACCTGATACCTTGCAAAAAAAAAAAAAAAAAAGAATTTAACTGCTGTTTGTAGCTCTACCAGGGGCTTTTGCTTTACAAACCCAATTTCACTTAAAAGAAGGATTATGTTTTTATACCTGAATACACTGCAGAGTCTAGTATATTCGTGACAGGATAGGACTTCCATTTCTACCGGTATTACTGAGAACTCAATGCTCTCTTATAGAATTACACATCTGATACATGGAAGAAATGTCCACAAGTAGCTTCTGTCCCTGCTATATCTCCTCCTTTATTCATCTACGTCCAGGGCTGAGCACTGAGGACACATTCATATCCCCACAGGACCTCAAGCCTCACTGCCTCCTGTTACCATGGCAGGTAGGTTAGCACCACAGGTAGTCAATGGTTTCCTGAAGCCAGACCATTTACATCAGGAGAACAAGGAGAATTTAGCTTTTCTTGGAAGTAACTGTGAATGTACAAAATCCAAACTAAATGTATACTCAACTTTCCCTTCTCTAGGTCCCCCAAATGTTCTGGCTGCCCCAAGATTTCCTGGGACGAGGGCCAGTGTGAAGGAGCGAAAGTCAGAGCAGAAAGAGACAGCTGTCTTAACCAATGTGGATAAACTATCTTACTAGGGCAGATTTCTGAAGACACATGACCACAGGAACACATTCCTAGGGTTCCTCCTCAGCCGAGGAGGGGGCCCAAGCAAGTGAAGATATACATCTTAAGCTTCATTAGCTTAAGATGCACATGTGCTTTGGCCAGAGACCTCAAGTCTCTGCAGATTGGCTGGAAAAGATGAGCTGAGTTAAGGAGATCTCTTGCCAAGTGTTTTGGAAGTGGAATTCTGAGCCTGTTGCCAAAATGCTATAGGGATCTGAGCTAAGTCCTGGGTACTCAGACTAGGGAAATGATCAGGGCATTGTATACGTTGAAAGAGAAAGATACTAATCAAGAAGGAGCAGGGAGTGGGGGGGGGGAATTGGGTGTGCTGCTAAGATAGCCACTGTGGCCTTGAGCGAGAGGCCCAGGAAATGCATAGATCTCCCAGAACTGCTGTGATTACAGCCTTCTCTGAGGTGTGTTTCGGGGGCTTTTTCTGAATCCCCAGGCCAGCACTCTGTATCCCCATAATAAGCCCCATTACTGGAGCCAGTCTGAGTAAATGCTTCATCCCTTCAACTGAAGAGCTTGCTAAGGTGTTTCTCTCTCCTGCCTTAGTGCAGTATCTGCTACCTACATTGACTTTTGCTTGAAAAAAAGGAGATGGTTAGGAAGGGCCCACGGCCACAAGGGCCTCCAGTATCAATTCAAGTTTCTCAGTAATCATGTTTGTCCCTTTGTTGTCATATGGTAGTTCTGAATAGTCGAACCAATAAGAGTTATTCTTATATGAAACAAGGGTGTGGACAATGGGGTGTAATTTTAGGGAAAAATTGAAAGTTGATTCATGTCTACCCCAAGTCTGGGGTGGCTCCAAAAAGAAGTTTGTTCTTGGAAACCACATAGGGACACATCTCCAGAAAGAAAAGAAAACTCTTCTCTCTCAAATGCCATGTCCTTTCTGATGTCTTCCTATTTCTTTCTGTTAGTGAGTATTTATCTTAAGCTTAGGATGTAGCTGGGACTGTTCTAGTCACTTTAGAAGATACAAAAAAGAATATGACATGGAGTCTTGTTTTAATTTGTTGATAGCCTAGTAATTACCTTATATCCTTCCAAAACCATTGCCTGTTAAAGGCCCACCATCATTATGATGTTCACAAAGACATTTTCAGAAATTAACCACACTTAACAAAACCACAAAGCCTCTCTCTTAGAAAGTACCATCATCTTATCATTTTGTTCTTTTAAATTAAGACTCTTTGAAATAGACTTATTTGTATAACCCTACAAAAACTTCTCATGAATAAACATGCACATCAAAATGTATATATTCTTGGGACCATATATATTTCAACTTGGATTCAGAAACTATGATCACTTATTTGACAACTAATTAGGTACTCCTTAGCACTGTTAGTTTTCATCCTTTGTATTTTTGCCCCAGTTTCCCAGTTGGACCAGAGTCTCCAAGGACAAGCATTATGTTTAAAATATTAGAGTGTTTCACACTTGTTTTTTCTGTATGTCCTATAAATGGTTGTGAATTCATTTTGCAGTGTTTGGATTATGGGATCTCTCTCTTTATGGGATTATAGCCTTTGTAAAGATTTAATTATTACTTCTTGATTTTCTAATCCAGTCCATAACCTATGTTTGATTATTGCAAAATCTCTCTGGAGAACAAGGAAATATTATTATTACTAAGACACATGAGGGGGCTGCATCTTAGAGAAGTTGCAGAATCTACTAGCTGCAAAAGAGGATGATGTAATGGAGAATTTTCCTGCCACTGGCTTTGTCCTCTTTCAGCCAGATCATAGTGTCTCTCAGAAATTCAATCCCCTGATGATCACCAGGGCATAGAGATGGAAGCAATGGATTGAATGGGCAAATAAAAGAAAAATGGAGATGAGCAATCTCGTGGTAACCATTGCTGGCCCACTTTCTTCACCAGATCCTTGTAGATATTAACAAGTTCATATGTGGATGTCTGACTCTTCTCCAACCCACCCCTACTTTTATCTTTTTGTTAGATGTGCCCATAAGGATTGAGGGGTTAAATTTCAAATGCCTAGACAGGGGAGGAAACATACCATGTTAATTATGCAGATGCAGAGTCCCTACCTAATGTGGATTCAATCCCATTCTTTTATTAATTCTCCTATGTGTTTATTTATTTGGCTTGGTAGAACAATTTCCTAAGGATGTAAAATCCATCCTCATGTCCCATCACCTCCAGGGAAGAGCCTCCACTTCTTCCCATGGAGTTCAAGACCACTGTACTGCCGTTTTACTAGCCTCTCCATTGCTGCTGGACAACACTGTTGGTTTCAATTGTGTGACACAAAACCCAGGTTCAAGGTCAGCCTGACCCTAATGAGATGGCTCTGACACTGATGATGACCACATTGGCTTATTGAAGATCACTCTCTTGGTCATACCTGGCAGAGCTGGGCTCCCCATTGCCCACCTGATCCCAAGCTGAGATTCTTTCTCTTTCATGGTGAACTTGAGAGTGATACCGTACATGTTGGAAACTGCTGTGGGATCTGATGCCAGAGGTTTTGGACTGATTTGGGAAATAAATGAACTGTATCCTTTCAGCAATAAACTCCTAGTTTTTCCAACAAAGCCCAACAGATACTTCTGGGGTCAAGGGAAGTCCATGCTTCCTCATGCTCTGCCTGGATTTACTTCTCAGGCTGAACTGTCCTTTAGTGGAGTAGCTGGGCTCCTCTGTGTCAGCCATAAAAGTTTGGTCACTGACAATAGCCCAAAAGCCTATAGAGAAGGGAAAAGATTCTTGCTCTCAGGACCGCCAAATGGTGGCCATAAATTAAAACCCCTCCATTGTTGAGTTTTTATGTTGGTGTTCTGTTAGCATGCAGGTATATCTACTAGACCTTCTGTCTTCTGTTATTTGTTTCTGGAATATTCTGAAGATTGCCAGAATCCCCAAGCCCATCAGCTACAACTTGGCTGCCCAAACAGTTTGTTGTCCATGTGTGACTGTCACATTGCCAAACTAACATGGGCCTAGTGAGGCTGTAGGTGGGTTTGGGAGTTTTCCCCATGCCTCAGAAAACTAACAGCCAAGTAACGATAGAGACAATGAATTCATCTCTCTCTTTTTTTTGCTGATATTGCTTTGATTTTAAATTAATGAAATAAACATACTTAAAAAAAATAAAACAAACTAGGCATTGCATGCGAGAGCCTCAGACTGTCAGCTTAAACCAATCTGAAAGTTATGCCTTTGAATGCAGACATTGGACATGAAAAAGACCTTGCGGGTCATAAAGCTCACCCCCTGCCAATATCAGAGGAGCCCTGGGCTGGTTTGGGGGGTGCGAGCGTCTCAAATTCCCTTCCATCCAAATCAAGGGAGGATTGGGCTGAGTTCTGCCTCTGGTTAGTCACGCCCTGTGGGGTGAGTCGCAGCTATTGCTGGAGCTCACAGCCGCCCTCCCCGGCACAGCCTTGATTCTCAACCTTCTCTGATCAAAGGAAATGGGACCATTACCCCCATCACTACCTGACCCCAGACTCTGGCCAAAACCTTGGGCATAGTCTTTGAGTCTTAAGGATGTGCCATGGGATGTGTAAACAACTCCAAGAGGTTCTAATCCAGGTCCCCCACCTAGCCATGGGTTAGAGAGAATTGCCCCATCTCTGTTGTTAATTACATTTAGCCCCATGAGGGTCTGGTTGGGGCACAGCCATCCAAGTGTTTATCTCAGCTTCGACTCTACCTCCCTCCTGCCACCTCTTTGTGTCCAGGGTGAGACAAAGCCAGCATCTCCCTTCAAGATCACATGCCTGCATTCTGGCCAGTTCTCATTCTTTGCTTGTGTTGAGAAAACTGTGGGGAATTTCATCCTGATTTTCAAACAGCCTCGTCTCCCTGGAAGACACAGCTTGGTGTCTTTGTCCAGTGAATTACTGCAGCTTGACACACTTGGAGAAATATTTTTGTCATAACCCACTGCTTGCTGCACTGTCGATCCAATTATTTGGAACAAGCAATCTGTCATTCTATTGTTCCTTTCCAATAGTTTGACTTTGGTGGCAGTTGTAGAAAAGAAACAAGTACTTTCAATTTTAAAAAAAGAGGTGAGGAGAGCAACCTAAAAGAATATCTTAAATATGTATCTCTGAGGTTACTAGCGGCCAGGGGTCTGCAGACCTGATCACATCAAAGGGCAAAGAGTGCTCCCCCAGATAACAAATATCCTGGAATAAGGAAACTCAATCACATGTTTTGGCCACTTTAGAAATAACACTCTACCTCCCAAACTCTCTGCCAATGCACATATCTCCCTGCTACCAAAAACCACCAGCTTTCTGGAGCTGTTTATATGGGATGATCTGATTAGTTCTATTAATTAAAAGGGTTTTTGCTTTCTCTAGCCTTACTTGAAATCAGTAGCTGCCATACTGCAAGCACTGTAAAGTATGAAATGCATTGTGGGTATAGACACCTTCTTTTTCAGAACCACAACAGAGGACTCCTGATTCAGGAACAGATCTTTCCTTTCTTATTTGAGAATTTAATGATTGTAAAAAATATACAAAAGTATAAGAATTAAATATAATCTAATGACAACATTATCCTTATAATATTGAAGGAGAAACCAACATTCGGAACAAAACAGATATGAAACAAACAGTTATGTAAATTAGAACTAATATATAAAAACATTGACCTATCAATTTTTCAGAATTTGGAGTGGACCACAAAGATGAATCCAGCAAGTGTTTTCCAACTGGAGCCTTGTGTTAATTGGCCAGGGCTGCCATGACAAAGTACCACAGACCAGGTAGCTCAAACAACTGAAATGCATTGGCTTAGCTCTGGAGGTTGGAAGTTCAAGATCAAGGTGCTGAGTTGGTTTCCTCTGAAGCCTCTCTCCTTGACTTGTAGATGGCTGCCTTCTCCCTGTGTCTTCACATCATCTTCCCTTTGTGTGTATATGTGTTTAAATCTCCTCTTCTTATAAGGATACCAGTCATATTGGATTAGGGTCAACCCTAATAACTTCTTTTTAACTTAATTATCTCTTAAAAAACCCTGTCTTCAAATACAGTCACATTCTGAGGTTAGAACTTCAACATATGTATTTGGGCAGGGACATGATTCAGCCTCTATCAGGCCCTTCAAGCTACCACAGCCAACTCTGCATCCTTAACAGTTGGCTTCCAGTTAGCACTCTTCTGCAGGAGGTTGCATGGGCCTCATCCTGAAACCCATGGTCTTTTCTAATCCATAATTACATCCAGACCTGCTCACATGGGCCCACTGGATTCTCCCTATTTTTGCATCTTTACATGTGGCTTCTCCTTGCCTTACAGATCCCATAATCATTTGCCCTCCAGCTTTTCTGTCTTTGCTCACCCCATGTAACACCCTTCTTCCAAATTCCTTCCCATCCCACAGGCCATTCCTTTGTTCAGAGCCTGTAGCACTTGATTTTCAGGCTTCATTGAAGCTGAGGGATCTGAACTCATGTTATGGAGGAACTTTGTGTGCTCAATCAAAGGCAATTAGAATACTCTGCAAAATCATCCACTTTGCAGGTTTATTTTAATTTTGAATAGCTAAACTAAATTCCAAGTGTTAACATTTACACTGGCCTGGTGGATTTTGAATCTCCCGAAGTGAATATATATTTGAATGTGTATTATGGAAGTTATATGCATCAAAGCAATTACTCTAATGTAAAACTAAATAACCAACACATATTAAAACTTCAGAGAAACGTTTCACCATGCTTTTTATTCTGAGGCAAATGAGGACCAAAAACCACAGAGATAAATCATTAGACATCTGGGAACAGGCCCCAATGCCTTCCAAAACTCTATGTCTTTTGGACACATGTCTTTCAGAATGGATGCATAGGGTTCAAGTTATTTGAGGGAAATGCACCAAGTCCAACAAACATGGAATCCTCAGAATGTGGTTAGCAGAAGGAACAGTTCATACAGATACACTGTCATTCAGAAAGATCTCTGAACGATCCTTGTGATAAATGCCATGGTATGGCTAGTGAGAGCATCGATTGCAGGCTGCAGTGATTCAGAGAAAGAGAAGAACATCACTGCCAGGGAGACTAAAAGGAACAATTGCAGGGATCAACAAACACACGAATGCCCAATGAGTCACAGGGAAAAGTGGATGCCACATTCAACTTCAAATAAACTTGGGTTCAAATTCCAGTTCTTAACCTGCTTTGGAAAGATCGTTAACTTCGTTGTGCCTCAATCATCTTGTTTGTACAATGGGGCTAATAAATCTGCTTGTCAGATAGTATGAAACTTAGAGATGATGCCTGCAATGTACCAGGCCCAGTTTTAAGCCCACAGTGGCCACTTTTTAAAAAAGGGCTCTTGTTAAGGTTTTAGTCCAGTGAAAATTTTACAAAATGAATAGGAGGAGATAAGATTGAGGAGATACTGCAAAAATGTAGAGGCAGACACACAAAAGAAAAAGATCCTAGTGACTGACAATTATCTAGAACTCAGAGTATAAATCATGCATCTCTGTTACATATATGATGAGCATGAATCCATTCAGTGGCAAATCTCCAGGATTCTTCCGCCAAGGACTATAATCGTCAATGGATGTTTTGCATGGGAGGGAATTTTCCTGTTACACTTAATCTGAGACTGTTATTTCGAATGCTTATAAAAAAGATTATATGACGTATCTCATCTCCCTAACATACTAAGGCACAGGGGGAAAGGCAAGGCTTTTGCAGAGTGTTACTGGAAAAGCAAACTTTCCTAAATTTCAGGATTATGCAAACTCTTGTGCAAGAAGGATTGGAAGCAGGAGTTTAGATTGTGGTGGATACTGTCTATTTTTAAAGTCTTAACTGTGAAATGCTGTCAAAGATAGTGAAGGAGGACTGTAATCACTTCAGGGACCTGATCAAAGCAGGAGAACCCCCAGTGGAGAATGGTCCTGGATGCAGGCCAAGGTGGGATGCAGAAGAAAACGAGTGAATGACACAGCATCGGATCAAAGACAGCTCCGTCCTGTACCCAGGACACAGTGGAGAGCAGTCGTCAGTTCATAGTGAGGAAAGATTTGCATTATCAGGCCATGATTTCATGTGGTTTGCACATATAGATGGCTTAAATCTGTAAATGGAAACTGACTTCTTCTACTGTGTAGATTTAGACTTTTTCAGCTAAGCCTCTCTCTTGTCATTATGAATCCTGAATTCAAGATTCCTGATACTTTTCACTAATGAAATGGAAAGAGATGTTAGGAAGAGTGTTAGCTATTTTATATACATGATTTCTTTATATTGTCATAATAATCCTGAACTACGTTATTCCACCCATTTCGTGGAAACAGCAGGACAGAGACTAGAGAGAGGCAAAAGAAGGGCCCACCTGCACAACTTAAGGTGGCTTTCACTGTCAGGTGCCAATCCTACACTTGTATAAACTTTAGGGCAAGTGCTTCCTTAAATATGACACGCTAGATGTCTTGCTTGCCTAGCTTTTAGGAAACAGATACAAGGAAGAGAGACTTGGTCACCATTACCAAGTTGGTTCTACTTAGGCCTTAAATTTCTCCCAGTTGAAACCAGCTGATATTTGTCGAGACCCTGGTGGCCCATCGTGCACTATCCTGGTGAAATGTCCCCCTAGGGACATTTGTCCCCTAAACCACCTGAACAAGATCTATTTCTGATCATAAAATCAAAGAAGAGCTATAGCAGCATTCTGCACAAGTTCACATACAATAAAAGGCATCGGGTCTAGTCTCCAGGGATACCTGGGAACACAGCCAAATGGAGGGAGATGTTTGGTGCCAGGTGATTGACTTGCCCCAATCAAGAAGGCAAATGGACAAACAGAAAGAAACCACACAGTGGAATCCAGCAAGGCTGGGATAATGGAGGTGGCAGAGGGTGGAAAGGGTGGAACTGGACTCCAAACAATCCTCACCTGGAGCAAAACTGTCCTTACACCCTGGCGTGTGGAGCACACAGTATGCAGGGTTGGGTGGCTTCCCAGCCTGTTCCGAACCGGGGGCCAGCAACCTCCTCCCGAGAGGAGAGGCATGTGCTGTAACTGTTATCTGGGAGGGACATCTGTGATCTCAGCGCTCCAGGCACAGGCTCTGGCAGGACACCGAAGCCACCCAGACATTCAGCTCGTCCCTTCGTCTGCTGGGGGTGGTCTACAGCCCACAGGTCCAGTCATGGCCACCTGTGAGGCTGCATGTCAGGTGCAAGACAGCATTCCTAGAATAAGATGTCATTTGTCTATTTGTTGGAGCCAGATAACAGAAGGTAAAAATACAAAAGCTAGGGGTGTTCCAAATGGAGGTCTCCTTGGTGTTCATGTAGCCTGGTGCTGCCTCTTCATCGTACAGAAGAATCCAAAGCCCAGGTAAACTAAATGAGTTTTGCAAGTCCTGGAACAAGAGCAGGATGCTCAGAAGCCAACAGGACCACCATACATGGTCACAGAACCCAAAGATCATGTCCTTTTAAACCCTGAGTTAAGTTTCAATCTTTTTTCATTCATTTAGAAAATCTGGATCAAGGACAATACACATATAGGAAGCCCAAATATAAATAAATCTTGCTACAACATACATTCACTTTGTTTATTATTTGTTTCATTTTGCTTAGCCCGCCCACTTATGTGTCTAGAACCTGACCCTGACATAGGGTTCAACTGGGTCTACCTCTTCCACATATGTATGTATGTATTTAATTTTATTGGAGTATAGTTGATTTACAATGTTGTGTTAGTTTCAGTTATACAGCAAAGTGATTCAGTTATACATATACATATATTCATTCTTTTCATGTATGTATTTATATCATAGCTAAACAGTTCCTCTGCAGAGGAATGATCTCAATGATCTGTTCAGAATGCAAGATGACCAGGTGGTAAGCAATCTGAGTTGCCCAGAGAGGAGAGGACACCTGTTTTGCAATAAGGTGACTGTAGGAAACATGGAGCAATAAGATGATTCAGCATCTATTTAGGAGATAGAGTTTATAGTATTTGCTGATGAGCTGAATTTGTGGCAGATGGTGGAATATTTGAAAATGCTGGTAAAGTTTTCAAATTGTGAGGTTTTCAAAACATATAGCAGTCAAAGAAGAAACAAGTCAATGATATTACTTCTTGGGCTCAGCAAATCTCCCTGACTTTACTTAGACTTAACTTGTTGCTTGGATGACTTAGTCTGTGGCACTAACTAAACTCTAGGCAAAATTTGAGAGGTTTTAAGGGCTCCCCTTATTTTCCACATCAATATTCTGAAGACCAAAATGAACTTTCTGGATACCTGGATATAAAATCCCACATTCAGGAGGCATTTAATGGACCCGAGATGAAAAAAAAAAAAAAAAAAGGATAAGAAAACATGTTCTCATTTCAGCAAGTCAGACAGTTGGGTCCGCACTGGACCATGTCCTGCGATCTGGCTGTGTGGAGGTGTGACCATGAGCCAGGAGGGACAGGGGAAGGAAAAGTGTCTTGAGCTCTCAAAATAGCCTCATTTCCAAGAGGTCAAGGGAAAAAAGGTCATTTCTATTGGAGGTGTCATGGACTGATTGTATCTTCCCAAAACTACTATGTTGACCAAGGATGAGAGGTGATTAGGTCATGAGGGTGGGCCCCTCATGGATGGATTAGTGCCTTTATAAATGGAACCACAGAAAGCTTCCCTTGCCTTCTTTCTACCATGTGAGGATATAAGGAGAAGATAGCATTGTTCAACCTGGAAGAGCTACCACCTGAACCCAGCCATGCTGGCACCCTGACCTTGGACTTCCAGGCTGTGAGAAATAAATTTCTGTTGTTTACAAAGTGCTCAATCTGTGGTACTTTGCTATAGCAGCCAGACTGGACTAAGATAACAGGGAACAACACCAACAAAGGCAGAGAGGCAGGAGGGAAGAGGGGGGAGTATAGAGGGCAGAATTTGTGGATAGAGAAGAGTTTGTAGGATTACAAGCAGGGGAGTAACATAATTAGGTTTCTGTTTATCGAAGAGCCCTTTAGTTGGGGTGAACAGAAAAGATCTGAGCATTCAAGAGAAGATATGGTTAGGACTTATTATATTATTCCAGTAGAGAGTAGACAACAATTTGGTTAATGCAGTAGTGGTACCAATTCTTTTGAGTAGAAGTAACAGATTCCCAGATTTGGTTGTCAATCCAAATTCATATAACCAAAACAATGTCTGATAGGTATATAATAAGAGTCACATATAATTTTAAGTGTTCTAGTAGCCACATTGAGATTGTCATACTGAGTGAAGTAAGTCAGACAGAGAAAGACAAATATCATATGATATCGCTTATATGTGGAATCTGAAAAAATGGTACAAATGAACCTATTTACAAAACAGAAATAGAGTCACAGATGTAGAAAAAAAACATGGTTACCAAGAGGGAAAGGTGGGGGAGGGATAAATTAGGAGATTAGGATTGACATATGCACACTATTATATATAAAATAGATAACTAATAAGGACCTACTGTATAGCACAGGGAACTCTACTCAATACTCTGTAATGACCTATATGGGAAAATAATCTAAAAAAAGAGTGGATATATATATATATGTATAACTGACTCGCTTTGCTGTACAGCAGAAACTAACACTACATTGTAAATCAACTATACTCCAATAAAAATTAATTTAAAAAAAAGAATAAAGGGCATGAGGAAAATTCACAATTTCCCTTTCAAATAAATCTGTCACTATTTAAAAAACAAAACAAAAAAGAAAACAAAAGAAACAAAAATGCTCTGGTAGCCACATTAAAAAAGAGTAAAAAACAAACAAAACAAAAGAATTGATTTTAATATTTTATTTATCTCTATCTATCCAAAATATCATTTTAACACATAAATCAACATAAAATATTCATGAGATATTTTACATACCTTTCTTCCCCACGAAATCTGGTGGTATTACATGCTCATAGCACATCTCAATTTGATCTACTGCATTTCAAGTGAAGCACTTAACAGTGATATCCACTACTGGCTACTCTCATACACAGCTTTGATCTAGAATCTTCTAGAATTCCCACTTGAAAACTGAGCCAGTGACCTATACAGATTCATCCCTGGTGTCCCACCACAAATGCTGAACCTGGAGCCTGGAGACTCCAATTCCAGCCTCAGCACCTCTACAAAGTTGCAATAAGGTCTGGGGGTAAAATAATCAATGGCCTGGACTTGAGTTGTCCTTTGTCTACTTGAAAGGGCTGGAAGTAATGATCCCTTTTAGCTCTGAGGTCCAATGATTGAATAATTTTTCAGTGGTGGTGGTGGGGGAAATTCCAGGAGATGCTTCTGAAGGACTGTAACAGCCTACAGTTTCCGTGTGTGGACACCTTTCTTCTGTGGAGCAGTTTCACCCCAAGCCCTATTCATGTCTGAAACGGGGAAGATGGGTTGGCTGAGTCAGTCATTGGACAGAAACCCTGAGAGTGCATCTCCAGGTCCGTGGATCACGGACATGTGGTTCGGCTGCCAGGCTTGTCCCATTAGTCAGAACTAAGCAGGATGAAGCCAGGAGGCACTGACAGGTAAGAGACGGCTCGGAGAAAATCTCTGGATTCATCACTTGCTGTCCCAAGTCCCTTCTTGCAAAAGGTGAGGTGTTAACCTATCTGGCTGTATTTCAGCCTAGAAAAAATCATCTCCTCACCTGAATTCCCCTAAAAGCTTCAGCTGGCCAAACTTTCTTCCTTTCATCTCCTCCTCTGCAATGGACTCAGCCCGAGAAATACCAAGTTGCAGGAGAAGCTGGGGAGAGATGGGTGTGTAAAAGCATTTCCTGTCGGGCTTCCCTGGTGGCGCAGTGGTTGAGAGTCCGCCTGCCGATGCAGGGGACACGGGTTCGTGCCCTGGTCCGGGAAGATCCCACATGCTGTGGAGCAGCTGGGCCCATGATCCATGGCCGCTGAGCCTGCACATCCAGAGCCTGTGCTCCGCAACGGGAGAGGCCACAACAGTGAGAGGCCCGCATACCGCAAAAAAAAAAAAAAAAAAAAAATTCCTGTCAACCCGACCAAGAGTTCTGGGTGGTATCCTTTCATTCTGAGTTAAGAAAAGAGATGGAAAACTTATATTCACAAACAGATTGGCAAGTGGATACATGACTAAGAGAAAGAGACAGAGAGACAGAGAAGGAGACAGAAACAGAGAGGTTTGTTGTGATGTAAACTTATACTGACATCTTCAAAATTAACAATTGCTCTGAAGTCTCAAATCTCTAGGATGGTGCATAGACCTGATAGGTGAGCAAAATATTACTCTGGGAAGACAAAATCAGTTTCACATATACAAAACTCCTGTACTTTTCTCATTGCAAAAAAAAAAAAAAAAAATCATTGGACCCTAATCAAAGATTATGGGGTATTTCTTTGCGTGTAATTCTCACAGATCTGGTTAACAAAATAATTAGTATGGGTGTGAGTGCTGACTTATAGTGGAAATCTTTCTTTTTTTTTCCCATTTGACTGAGACTGGATTGAGCTTCACTACTCTGTCATCAGCCAGCTAGATTCATCCAAGTCACTGTGAATTCTGTAGCCGTCTGTAGGCGTCTCCTGTGAAGTGCTTCTATGAAGTCCTCATCCTGAGCTCTGCCCTCCCATGTACCACTCTCCCTACCCTGTCATTCCCTCTGTCTCTGTATTATTCACTTTTTCAACTGAAAATGATCTATGGGAGAGTTTCTCAAAGCAGGGATCAAGGACCATTTTTATTATAGTTGTGTAGGGTGTAGCTGAAAACAATATTTCTAGATCCCACCCTAGGACTTCTGAATTAGAATTGGCCTTTGTAACAAGTATCCAGGTAATTCTAATGCTCCTTTAATGTTGGGAATGTTCTAGAAGGGCAGTGGTTTTGTTGCACATTGGAATCGTCTGGAGAGTTTTCAAAAGTATTGATACTTCTTGGGCTCCACCTTCAGATATTCTGATTTAATTGACATGTGGCGTGGCTTTAAAAATACAGGATTTTTAAGAGCTCCTTAGCAATTCTAATGTGTGGCCAAGGTTAAGAACCACTATTTGGGTTTAGGTTAAATACTCTGTACTGTTTGGTAATTTGTTAAAAGGTACTAAGTGCCCTCAAAACACACACACACAAACACACACACACGGACATACACACACATTCATACTACCTGCACTGGTGTGACTTCCCAGCCTTGCCACTTGTTCACCCTTCTTAACAGCCCCGGGCAGAATCTTGAAAGTCAATCATACCCTAAGCTTTGACACCTTGAAGTTGAAACTTAATATTATGAAACAGTCAGGAGACTATTCTTTGCATTTTTTTTCAGTTTATTCACTTTGCTGCAACCTTCACTCATTAGCAAAAGAACATTCTGATACACAATTCTCCATGCGAAGAGTAAACATCCAGACATATCCCCCATTGCCCTTCTAATGGCTCACCCAACTTCCAGGCCCTGGCATACTGATGCCCCCTTAGTCCCCATTCCATATCCCAACAGTTATTTATATGATGATCATTTTAAACATCTTATTCCACTCTGTGGTTCCACAGGAACAAAATAGACTGGACCCTGGAGTGGAGGTGACCTGAGTCTTGCTTAACGTTTATACTTGAGAAAAGAAATGCATTTTTTTTTCTTTCCTAGTAAATATCTTCTCCATTGATAGTCTAATTTATTTTCAGCTAGAAAGCCTGAGGCTGTAGTTTCCTCAGAGGCTAAGAAATGAGTTTGTGGATGACCAAGGCCAAGTGGAGGGTATGCCTGCAGAACAGCACAGTTGCTGATATCCAGACCCAAGTGGCTAGGACCCCAGGCTCCTTGTCACTGTCATGGGCACCTGAATCAAAACACGATAGGTGACCTGTTCCTCTGTGATAGTCGCTGCTAGGTGCCCTCCTGGCTGCCCACATTAGCATGGCGGCTGTAAATTTCCTAGGCTATTTTGCCAGGAATCTACATTTAGATAGAATATTTTACAAAGTAGAAAACCTGACAATTTTGGTGCTTTCTTTCTTCTCTCTCTCTTTTTTTTTTTTTTTTTTTTGTGGATAGGTAAAACAGTAATTTTGTAACATCTTCGATAAGGGAAGATTACAGCACATATTCTAGCCTATTATAAATATTGAAAAATATATTAATCCTATATTCTGCAAGCCCCCTAAATAAGCTGACAAAGCCCCTGGGATCTGTTAAGTAGACAGATGGCAAGCTCTCAGTTGCACATATCTTCCTTTTAATTTAAAGGCAGTTAACCTCTTCTTTCTTCTGTTGAAAAGTAGGTAAAGAATTGGTGAGTTAATAACTTAGACCCTTTTTCTTTTTACAAAATTCCCTTTCCCCCCTCTGTGTCTGGGTGCTATTCTTCTTTCTTTATTTATGAACTATGAACTTTCTCACTTTTTATATGTTAATATTAACATCTATACATGTATATGTATATATATATATAAACTTTAAGTAGAACTGAATTGTGACTCAAGACTTAATTAATTCCTTAAGGCTTAAATCACCATTTTTGTGTCTAAAAATAAAATTAAGCTTTTGCTTTGACTAGTCATACTGTGTATACAAATTATTACAATGAACTGATCTTTTTAATTTTTTCTACTCTCAATATTTTCATTTGTGTTTGATTAAGGATAAACCTTAATCACAATGCTTCTCATCTATTTTCCCAAACCTCCTTGTTTCAATGTTTAAGACCTATGCCGGGTGAGTCTCCCATGGAAATCGTGGTAGGTAGCCTCCAATGGGCTCCTAGTGAATCACCTCTCCTTATATTCACAATCTTGTATATGCACGTTTTCTCCATTGAATCAGGGCTGGACTTCACAGTGAGCAGAATATAGCAGATGACTTCCCAGACTAGATTATAAAAGGCTCTGTAGCTCTGTTCCTCAGTCTCTTGGTCTCCTGGATGGTTAATTCTGGAGTTAAGCCAGTTGTACATCATAATGACTAGAATGGCTGGATATATCAAATAAAAATACAGGACTCCCAACTAAATTTGAGTTTTAGATACATGATGGATTTTTTTAAAGTATAAGTATGTCCCATGTAATATTTGAGACATATTTATACTAAAACATTTTTCATTATTTATCTAGAAATTAAATTTAACAAGGTATTCTGTATTTTATCTTGGAAGCAGCCCTTCCAGCCCTGATCAAACCTTCAGATAAATGCAACCTCATCAGATATGCTAGCCAGAATTGACCAGCCAAACTCCTCCCAAATTCCTGACCCACAGACACTATGAGAGCTAATCAATAATTATTGTTATTTTAAACTACTTTGGGTAGTTTATGCAAATGCAGTTATAGATAATGGATAATGAATAATTTTTTTCTAACTAGTAGAGAAGCTGTTGATAGCTTGTTTTTACTTCTGTTTTTGTAAAAATTATGCATATTGCTATCAAAGGGGAGTTTTAAGACTATCCCCACTTCCACTGCTCCTGGCAAAGGAAAAGTCAGAGTTGTATGTCTTGATTAAGATGCCTTCAAGGAGAATAGTCAAGGGTTTGTCAGCTAAGGGGCTTGTATTTGAACTAAGAATGATTCCTGAAGGACCAGAAGGATTAAATCTGATCCAGCTTCCTCTGAGTTCTCTTAAGAGTTGAATTGGGGAAAATAAGACCAGTTGACAAACCTGGAAGTCAGGGATTATCCTGAAAATAAGAGACAAAACTCAGATTAGGAGCCAGGACGAAGCTGAAAAAAATTAATTCCATGGGGACAAATGAGTAAGAAGGGTCTTGGCCAATTTTCTAAGGTGAACCTGAGACTTGGCTTGCCATCATTGACCTTTGGTTTTCCTGAGTTCTTAATACTTTTCGCTACATGACAATGGTAGCTGAGTCATTTTTTGCACAGGGGCTTAGAAGCATCCTAATAAAAGAGTAATCCAAGCTCCATCTCTCTCTTTTACAAGTTCAGTATTACTGTAATGTGCTTGATGGGTGGTATGGTCCTTTCCAAAGTCAGCCATTAGGAAAGGGCTTCAAATGTAAGCTCATCTTTAAAGAAGCTGGGCTGTGACATGGTCTTGTCACCAGGGTCCTTGGATTGTGAGAAGAGCTGGGTTGTGCAGAAGTCTCTTTAGACCTGCCCACCCCCTAATCCCCAGCCATATGGCTATCCTATGGCTTCAGTGGCTGAGACTTGAGTATAGGCTGATTTGAAAAGTCTGGACCAGCAAGTTAATCTCTACAGAAGAGGATAATTATCCACTGGACCATGAAGGACCAGGTCCAATGGTGATTCCCAGTGACACCTAAAGTCCCTCATGGCTTCGCATTAGTTATGAGAACTAACCACTTTAGACTGAGTCTCTGGATTAGTTAGGGAAACTGATGTGTCTTAAAGAGGGAGATACTGACAAGCATGCTAAGTTGGGCAGGTAGAAGATTCAGTAAATAATTAGACATACATATATATATTTATTTATATTTATGGAATAGGACGATATTTGTATCTCAGGTGAAGTCATTCCTGTCAGTTTCATGTTCCATGAAAGGTAAGCCTAGAAGGTTGTTTGGACCTGTATTATGTTTAAAAAGGCATATTGAGAAATTTGAGCTTAATGTCATAAGCCAGGGATTCTCCAGCTTTAATGGACATCAGAATGACCTGGAGATCTTATTAAAACACAGTTGCTGGACCCCATATCCTAGAGTTTCTGATTCAGTAGGTCTGGGGTGGGACACGAGTGTCTGCATTTCTAAAATGCTCCCAGGTGATGCTTATTTTTCTGGTCCCGGGACCACCCTTTGGGAAACATTGCAGTAAGCAGCAAGGTGTCAGTGCTGATGTTGAGCAGAGAAACGATACAAACTGGTAGAAGGCTCTGGTTTAGAATTATGGAGCTGAAACAAGGTAGAAAAATCAACTGAAGGAGCAGAGATTCAAGCCTAAGTGCAATTGTGTTCTCCTTGTGCAGTAATTGAAATCCTTGGGAAAATCCTACAGAACAACCAGAATCCTCCTCCAGTGCCTAGAACTTGCTATTTGATGATAGCTTTGCCATTCTGATAGATATCTGCCTTTTAGTTTTTGTTTTTGGTGTACCATTTTATTCTAAGAAACTATACAACTGATATGAAAGTATAAGGTTGAAGTATCATTACATATTATTTCTGAAGCTCCTTTTATTAGTATATTTGGTAGTCTTTAAGAGTTTTATTTATGTTATCATTTACACAGCCTATCTCAAAAGTTTCTATTCATTATTTTCTGATAGAGAAAAATATTTTATTTATTTATAAATATATTTCTTTATTTAAGTATAGTTGATTTACAATATTATATTGGTTTCAGGTATATAGCATAGTGATTCAGTATTTTTACAGATTATACTCCATTAAAAGTTACTACAAGATAATGGCTATAATACCCTGTGCTGTAAAATATATCCTTGTCACCTATCTATTTTATACATAGCATTTTGTATCTCTTAATCCCATACTCCCAATTTGCCCCTCGCCACTTTCCTATACAGTTCCCTTATTTTCCATATCTTTGAGTCACATTCTGTTTGCATATACATTCATTTGTATTATTTTTTAGATCCCATATGATATCATACAGAATTTGTCTTTCTCTGTCTTATTTCACTAAGCATAATATTCTCTAGGTCCATCCATGTCGCTGCAAAAGGCAGCATTTTATTCTTTTTTATGGCTGAGTAATATTCCATTGTATATATATACCACATCTTCCTTAACCATTCAACTGTTGATGGAAACTTAGGTTGCTTCCGTGTCTTGGCTATTGTAAATGGTGCCGCTATGAACATTGGGGCGCATGTATCTTTTCAAATTAGTCAGAGTGGCTATCATCAAAGTCTACAAATAACAAACGTTGGCAAGGATGTAGAGAAAAGAGAACCCTTGTACAATGTTGGTGGGAATGCAAACTGGTGCAACTACTGCGGAAACAGTATGGAGGTTCCTTAAGAAACTAAAAATAGAACTACTATATGACCCATCAATGCTACTCCTGGATAAATCCGGAAAAAACAAAAACACAAATTAAGTGGTCTCTTAGTTAAGGAACAGTGAAGATATTTAAGGTTGTTAAGACTGTAGGCTTTTCAGTGCAAATGTGCCTAATGTCCCACTTTGCTGGGATAGGTGATACCCCTGATTTTGGTATATGTGAAGCTGAGGTCGGAGACCAAGGAGGTCAGGTGTTCTGACTCCAGAAAATTACATGCAGTTTGCTTCCAAACTGACCACTGAAATCCTCCCCTGCTCTACTGAGGAAATGTTCTACTTGAGGAAAGAAACATGTATTTCATGTGTGTGGCAGCGTGTGGTTGGCGGGATGGAACCTGAGATTTTTCTACCTCCACGACCAGACTTCCAGCTCTGTGCTTGCCAGACGCAGTCAGCAGCTGGCACCAAAGACAGAAAGCAATGTTGAGTGGCTTTCTCCTTTTTTTTCCCCTTTGATTTTCTCAAAAGATTTAGACAGATGAAATAATACTCCTTCTGCTTGCTCCTTGCCCCTGCCATAATGCAGTCCACTTGTCTAAATTACAGACAAGCAATTATTTGTGATTTTTTTCAGATTGAAGGCAAATTATCTGCATTCTGAGTGAAGGTGGCAAAAGCAACAATAGACTCATATGTCACATCCTTCAGCAGAGAGAAGGAGAAATTTATTTAGCCCCCACAATGTAGTACACATTTTGTATATGTTATGTTCTTGGGTCCTCACTTCAGCCTTATGAGTTAGATATCTCCTTGGTCCCATGATTTTAATTCTAAAATTTTATTTTAAATAATTTTAGGCTTACAGAAGAGTTGCAAAGATAGTACAGGGTTTCTATATACTCTTCACACAGCTTCTTCTAATGTTAACATTTCACATAACCACAGTATAGTTTTTAAAATTAAGAAATTAACATGGATAGACCACTATTCTTTCAATTACAAACTTTATCCAGATTTCACCAGTTTTCCCACGGATACCTTCTTCCTGTTCCAGGATCCCATCCAAGATACTGCATTATATTTAGTAGTCCTGTCTCCTCAATCTCCTCTGATCTGTGACCGTTTTTCAACACTTACTTGTTTTTCATGACTTGGACAATTTTAAAGAGTATTTTGTTAAAAAAAGTCTCCTCAGTTTTGATTGGTCTGATGTTTTTTCATGATTAGACTGAGTTTATGTATGTGGGGAAAGAAAACCACAGATGTGAAGTGATTGGCTCCACTCTGCAGATGAGAAAACCAAAGTTCAAGGTGATTTAATAAATCAGTCAAGTCCATTCAGTTCAAAAACATTGTCTTCTCAACTTTCTGAGTGAATTCTTCAAAATACTTCCATAGGAAGCATGAAATAAAAGGTTTATCACAGAGACAATGAGAGGAGTTTGACTTTACAGAGAAAGGCCACTTGAGGTGGGGTGATGGCTCTCTCGGAATTATCTTTATTCTTGGGTGTCACCTGGGTCCAGGAAGGGGAGCATTTCCAGGTGCTTTACTTTAAAGTTGAAAACAATACCTAGGAGGACATCAGTTCAGTCATGTGTAGATTTTAGATTTTATCAATTTCTCTGGGCTGTTTTGTTTTGGTTTTGGTTTTGTTTATCAATGCAAACAACATTCACTCAAGCTGTCGATCATCTACTTCACAGTTTATTTGGATGTCTTTCCCATTGATTACCAGGTTAGGGGAAACAATAATACTTCTTAAATGATTTGCGTGTTTTTACAACATTTTTACAGCATAAGTCTCATTTAGCCCTAAAACAAATCATCAGATTTTTTGAGCTAGTCCAATTCCCTCAATTAACAATTGGGAAACAGAGTCTCAGGATGGCGTAGAGGAGTCCATCAGTATATCCTGAGGCACTCATCTAAGGAACATTACTGAACCTAATCTTTAAAGAAATACTTTAAAGCAAGCATTAAAATCTCCATTTGAAATGTGAGGCAGTGATGAGACTCTTGGACCAATTTCATGGTTTTAAATGGTGGAAGCAGTGTTTGAATGCAGCCAGATCTTCTACGCTGCAGCCTAGAGCTTTCTCATTTCTACCATTCTGCTAGTTCAAGTCATACAGCATTTGCCAAACCATGTGAGGACCTCACAGTCTGAAACAGTGATGACTCAACATCCAGTGTATGGCCTCATACTAAGGAGGCACCTAAACGTTACCAAGCCTTGGACACATTTGCCTCTATTCCATATTCGAAGACCAATGGGACTTGACATGGGAGCTTAAGCAGGATACTGAAAAGGTTGCCTTGATTTTTTTTTCCCCCAGGTGGGTAGACAGATCTCTAAATTTTTTTATTCCCCCATTGATTAAGTGACGTTTTTATTCATTCAACAAGTATAAAGAATTATCTATGTCCAACACATTGTCTTAGGTACTTTGAGAAATGAAACGGGTGAATTGGGTGTGTTCAATCATCAAAGAGTTGGTTTCCATGCTTGTGGTCCTCAGGTTTATTATGGAAAAATTCACACCCTAATGTATAGAACTCTGTGCTAGTGTGCCTCCGCTGTGTTGCTCTAGCAAAGAAGAAAAGATGTGCACCAACGATGTGATAATTCACATATGTAATGTGATCACCAAAACATTTATGGTTAATACCAACCATAAACGGGGTTGTTCAGGAGATTTTTTTTTCCTTGAACCCAGAAAACTCATCAAAGATTTGTGGAGAAGTGCATATTGGATGGGGTCTCTATAAAGAATATTTTTGTTTTGTTAGTGCAGGGCCAATATACCACCCTCATTCTCTCCTCTCTCTTGAGTCCATGTGGTTCTTAATGGAACAGACCCAACCTCAGCTCCAGGGATGGGACCAGGACACAAGCCTGGTTGCTCATATTTAAGGATAATCGTGTGACCTAAAGCACACTGATGAGAATTGGCCATGGGGATTTTCCTGAAAAGAGGTTCTCTTCCTTTGCTGTTATCTTTGCCACAATGATGTAAAGCCTGACTAAGACAGAGACCAGCATAGGGGAAATCAGAGCCAGAGAGGGAGAAAGATAGATTCTTACAGATATCATTTTTGTGACTAGATCCAGCTATGCCTGAAGTCTGCCAGCCCTGGATTTCTTAGTTACTGGAAGCAATAATTAAATTTATCTCACTTGCAACCCAGAGATCCAGGTTAATATATTCTTGTAAGAGGGAAAGAAAAAATTGGCAGTTAATGGTATAGTTGAAGAGAAAGGAGAACAGAAGAATTGAAAGAAATGACAACTAGTTTCCACTGGCTGAAGAGCCTGGCCTTTGAAGGGTTGCTTGGAAAGGCATTCTGAGTTTAAAAGGTGTCTCCCTAAAAGCCAGACATTACATGTTCCTGAGAAATCCAGAGAACAGACTCAGAATCTTATTACAAATTCAGTATTTTGAATGGGTTTTCAATTTAGGAAAATCAATTTTGTTCTTCTTAATTCCATTCTGGATGATTTTTAGAACTAACAGAAAAAAATTAATAGTCACTTCAACGCTTTTAAAGCAAGAACTGCCCTCTTGTCTTCATACCAACTATTCAGTTCCCAGTTTTCCCTGAAGGCAAAAGAGACGGGGAGAAAAAAATTATATAAAAATACATTTTCCTTTATCATCAAAATGTATCACAGCTCCTAAACCATATGTGTTTTGGCTGCTGGGTATAAATGTGTGTGGTTTTATAAAAGACACAGGGAGCTCAGCGATGCAATTCCACACACAGCACAGCTCCAGTGATTTTTTGAATTTCAAGTTGCACCATGGAGGTTAGCTATACTGGAACTGTTCCTGGCAGTGGCCAAATTAATGCTTGCTATCAGACAAATCCTCCTTAATATCTGACAACAATAATAAAGCTTCTATCTCTGAGCACCTATTCTGAGCCAGCCTACTCAGGCACTCAGTTAGTGAGTATTTATTAAACATCTCTCATGTGTCTTCAGGAATCCCACTTAATCCTCATGGCAGTCAAACAGGGTGGTTTCAAGGATGAATGAAGACAATGCAAGCACCACACCTGGAAAAGGATGGGGCCAAGCTATAGAGGAAACTCCAGGCAAGACCACCTAATATCTAGAGAGATCTGCTAACTCTTACTGACATTCCTTTGGAGATGTGTATAACAGAGGTGAACTGCCTCTGTCCCACAAACATACAAATAGGCTTGTTTCTCTTGTTTTGCACCTGATGTGGCTGCTTAGATGGGCTGGACTTCACCAGTGGAAGATTCAGGCTAATAAAACCTGTTATAATTGGTGTTGCTTTCTCTTTAAGACTTTCAAAGCCCGGGAGTGGCCACAAATCTGGGTGCAAACTGGAATAGAGTTTTGTTTAGTGGAGGTCTAATGACAGAGGATCCCATTTTACTTATATTATACCAACGCTGTTTGTGATAATTTGGGGGCAGCCCCAGGGACTGGCAGGAACTTCAGATTCTATTTGGTCTTCTCTGTCCATCCTCTCTGCCTCTCTCCCACTTGCTTAATACATTTCCCAAAACTTCTCCAAGCTCCCTTTCTTAAGACTGTATGTTTTTCAAATGTTCTCCTTGCTTTTTCCTTTTACTAATTAATTACAGTTAAAACTTTCTGCTAAATCTGGAGAATGTGGCCTTGTCTGTGGCAAGGTTTTTCATACACTGGCTCCCAAGTCCCAGATAACTTCATCAGGCTACAGTTTTTTCTTCAAGTGATTTCAGGACAAAGCCGATTTTGGACGGCAACTCAGCAGAAGGCTACAAAACTGTGCATATTTTTTCTTTCTTATGAGTTGTTTTTATTATACGCCCCCCCAAAAGATAATACCAGGACCAAAAAAAACGTCTGGGGAAGGGCGAGGCTTAGTTCTGTCAAGCCTAAAAACCTTTAATCCTCTCCTTCCCTATAATGAGTTTGAGATGCCAATGATTTGGTTTCCCCCAAGCCTTTCTGGGTACAAGCCAATCGATGTTTAATTTCCCAAACTGGCTCTGTGAGAAGATTTATTTCCTTTGTGTTTGTCTTGCAAACAATATTTGTTCTAAACTTTGCACAAAACAAGGAGGAAATGCTGATTTTTCTATTTATTTATTTTTTTGAAGAAAGAGGTTTTTACAAAGCGAAAAATTTACTGCTGAGGGAGGGCGGGGGGTGTAGGCTGGAAGGCCAGTTTGGCTTTGGCAAAGCAAGCAAGGTGGAAAACCACTCGACCTGGCACTCTGGGTTCCTTCTGCCACCTTTCTATGACAGCTTACCTTAGATAGAAAGTTCCTGTTGAACTGTTTCTACTCAGTCCTGTCCTGTATTGTATCAAGCTGTTCTTGTTTTGCTGTTTGCCCCTCTATATCCATCCTTCAAATGTCACTGAGCACATCCTTGGGGTCTTTTTGTTCTCCAGTCTAAGATTCCATATTCAAGGCCTATTGCCTTCACGGAAATGTCTTCCTATACCTAAACTCAAGTGTTATCACTTTGTCTATGTTTTGCTGCATCATTAGTCTTCATCTTGTTCGTGCTTCCTTTCTACTTAATTATCTGGAGGAATGGGTCTTCTCATTAGGGCCAGCCCAGAGTGTCTAATATGATGGAGATGATTCATACTCAATAACAAATTATTCAGTTGATAACATTACCCATTCTTGAATTTTGAAAGTCATTTCATTATTTAATAAAAGATATATAGTCTCATAATATGAAAATTTGAGCAACACAAAAAATGTAAAGATAGCATAATTAAATTACTAAAATGCTTTCATCTAAAAAATGACTTTTAATAGTTAATATATTTTTAAACCTCTCTCTAATACATACACATATATAAAAAGCTACATAGTTCGATGGATACATAGATGGAAATCATTTTGGTAAAATGTCACATTTACTAGACATACTACTTTTTAGGGTTTTAAAAATAAATGTATTTGCATATAAAAGAAAAAAAGAGCTGTGAAACTGCAATCATTGTTGAACTCGAGTTAAATGTCTTTTAACAACGAGGATTACTACATACTATTATATATAAAATAGATAAACAACTCAGATTAGCCCTCAATACCCAGGTTCAGTTGCAAAAAAATTGTGAAAAACAATTAGAAGTTAGGAATCATTGGCATTTTATTGTTTGATTCTTAAAAGAATTGCTGTAAATATAACTTTTAGACAGTATTCATTGATTCTTTGCCATGAAAGATGAAGACATTTGCAAAATTACGTTTACTTGTACTTTTCTCCCCTCCCTTTGGGTTTTTTCAGTTATATTATTGTTTTTATATTGCCAAGGTTTATAAAATGTATTTTTTTTTCTGTAACCATCAATCCAACAGTTGCCTATTCCTAGCTCAACAATATGATTCTAAGTGCCAGCCTTCTAATTTTTTTTTCTATTTCTAAATTCTTTATTTTGATCCTCCCACCCCCAGGAAAGGCTCATTTCTCAAGTTCTTCACTGTTTGAGAATTTCTTTGCATGACTGTTGTACATGAAGGACATTAGATAATATTGCTAAGCAGGAAGATACATTCTACTGAAGGGGGTAAATCAATTTATAAAATTAGAATTTTTACAAAAAAATTTAATTTTTTTACACTTTTTTTATTGAAGTACAGTTGATTTACAATGTTGTGCTAATTTCTGCTGTACAGCAAAGTGACTCAGTTATACACATATATACATTTTTTAATATTCTTTTCCATAACGGTTTATCCCAGGAGATTGATTATAGTTCCCTGTGCTATACAGTAGGACCTTGTTGTTTATCCATTCTAAATGTAATGGTTTGCATTTACTAACCCCTAACTGCCAGCATCTTAATTAATATAATAATTTTAATTTCAAATAAAAAATTATCACACTGGCCTCACACAACAAGTTTTCCCAATATCCTTTATGGGTGTGATTTTTAAAACTATGTAAATCACAAGATTAATAGTAAATGTAAACAGAAGAAATTATAAAGATATAGATAAAATGTTTGAATATTCTAAACAGATAATATCTTAGATTAATATCCCATGGAAATGATAATGTTTTGAACATAAAACCACTTATGGAGTTAGAAGTGTTTTTAGAGTTAATGTCTCTTCTTTTTTTCACTTTTTTTTTTCTAGAAAATTAGAAATTTAGAAATAGAATGTATTGAAACAATAAATGCAAGGAGGGACCTTGAGAGAGGCAGAGAAAATGAGGGAGAAATGCCCACAAAGCCTTATATTCTAATGATCCCATTGATGAGTTCATCCCAAGCACAGCTGGGAATTCAGCTGAGTGGATTAACCTTCCTGGTGAAGGCTGTATTTTGCAGACACCTGTTGCCTATTTTGCTGACCTTCCCTCATTTAAATTTCTTTACAATGAAATGTTACAAGAAAATGGAATGAATTGTATTATGGGCTGGAGTGACAGCATTTTTGGTTTTGTTTTGTTCACCTGGTGAATACTTAAAGATAACAATGATTTGATATAATATTGATGTGATTGGTTGAGCCAGCTCCATTGTGGAAGATAGCATGGGAAGGAATTTTGGATTGGATAGAGGTTGAGATCCTGAAGGGATGGAATTGGACCACATTGGCCTGTGAATTAGGAATTACCAACATGCTTTCTAATTGAGGATATTGCTAAAGCAAAGGGAATCCCAGGGCTAAGAGATGACAGAGCCTTTACAAATGTGTTTGGCACACTGGTGGTGGTGGTGGTTCCTGACTTGATGTAACTCCCTGGAAGACTCTATATATCCAAGGCATTAGGTGATCAAGGATTCTTAAGACATGCATCATTTCCCTCAGAAGTTGGAAAACACTGCATTCCAGTCTTCTGACATTGGCTTTTGTTAAAGAGAAACTTGCGGCTAACTTGCTTACTTTCTTCTTTGTAGGTAACTAGCTTATTATTATTTTTTTCTACATTGATGCCCATAGTTTTCAGCCTTCATCCTTATTCAATAACCTTTATATATTTCGATGCTGTTTACCCCTGACAAATTCTTCCCTGGGGACCAGGAAGACCCTTCGCAGGCGGAGACTGTCCGTGGCAGAGGGGGGAAGCCTCGGAGCTGCGGAGGGGGGCACAGCAACAGGGGTGCGGAGGGCAAAGCAGAGAGATTCCCACACAGGATCGGTGCCGACCGGCACTCACCAGCCCGAGAGGCTTGTCTGCTCACCTGCTGGGGCGGGTGGGCCTGGGAGCTGAGGCTTGGGGAGGTCAGATCCCAGGGACAGGACTGGGGTTGGCTGCGTGAACACAGCCTGAAGGGGGCTAGTGCACCACAGCTAGCCGGGAGGGGGTCCGGGAAAAAGTCTGGACCTGCCGAAGAGGCAAGAGACTTTTTCTTACCTCTTTGTTTCCTGGTGCGCTAGGAGAGGGGATTAAGAGTGCCGCTTAAAGGAGCTCCAGATACGGGCATGAGCTGTGGCTATCAGTGTGGACCCCAGAGATGGGTATGAGACGCTAAGGCTGCTACTGCTGCAGCCACCAAGAAGCCTGTGTGCAAGCACAGGTCACTATCCACACCTCCCCTCCTGGGAGCCTGTATAGCCCGCCACTGCCAGGGTCCCGTGATCCAGGGACAACTTCCCTGGGAGAACAGGGCGTGCCTCAGGCTGGTGCAACGTCACACTGGCCTCTGCTGCCACAGGCTCGCCCCACATTCCGTACACCTCCCACCCCCCAGCCTGAGTGAGCCAGAGCTCCCGAATCAGCTGCTCCTTTAACTCCGTCCTGTCTGAGTGAAGAACAGATGCCCTCAGGTGACCTACACGCACAGGTGGGGCCAAATCCAAAGCTGAGACCCGGGAGCTGTGCAAAAAAGGAAGAGAAAGGGAAATCCCTCCCAGCAGCTTCAGGAGCAGCAGATTAAATCTCCACAATCAACTTTATGTACCCTGAATCTGTGGAATACCTGAATAGACAACGAATCATCCCAAATGAAGGAGGTGGGTATTGGGAGCAATGATATATATATTTTTTTTTCCCTTTTTCTCTTTTTCTGAGTGTGAATGTGCATGTTTCTGTGTGTGATTTTGTCTGTATAGCTTTGCTTTTACCATTTGTCCTAGGGTTCTGTCTGTCCGGGTTTTTTTGTTTTGTTTTGTTTTGTTTTGTTGAGCATAGTTTTTAGCACTTGTTATCATTGGTGGATTTGTTTTTTGGTTTGGTTGCTCTCTTCTTGCTTTTTTTTTTTTTTTAAATTACTTAAAAATTGTTTCTTTATAATTATTTTTTATTGTAATAACTTTATTTTATTTTATCTTCTTTCTTTCTTTCTTTCTTTCTTTCTTTCTTTCTTTCTTTCTTTCTTTCTTTCTTTCTTTCTTTCTTTCTATTTTTTCTCCCTTTTATTCTGAGCCATATGGATGACAGGCTCTTGGTGCTCCAGCTAGGCGTCAGGACTGTGCCTCTGAGATGGGAGAACAAAGTTCAGGACATTGGTCCACAAGAGACCTCCCAGCTCCACGTGATATCAAACGGTGAAAATCTCCCAGAGATCTCCATCTCAATGCCAAGACCCAGTTCCACTCAACAACAAGCAAGCTATGGTGCTGGACAACCTATGCCAAACAACTAGCAAGACAGGAACACAACTCCTCCCACTAGCAGAGCGGCTGCCAAAAATCATAATAAGGGCATAGACACCCCAAAACACACCACCAGACATGGACATGCCCACCAGAAAGACAAGATCCAGCCTCATCCACCAGAACACAGGCACTAATCTCCTCCACCAGGAAGCCTACATAACCCATTGAACCAACCTTAGCCATTGAGGGCAGACACCAAAAACAATAGGAACTAACAACCTGCAGCCTGTGAAAAGGAGACCCCAAACACAGTAAGTTAAGCAAAATGAGAAGACAGAGAAACACATAGCAGTTGAAGGAGCAAGGTAAAACCCACCAGACCTAACAAATGAAGAGGAAATAGGTAGTCTACCTGAAAAAGAATTCAGAATAATGATAGTAAAGATGATCCAAAATCTTAGAAATAGAATGGAGAAAATACAAGAAATGTTTAACAAGGATCTAGAAGAACTAAAGGGCAAACAAACAGTGATGAACAACACAATAAATGAAATAAAAAATTCTCTAGAAGGGATCAATAGCAGAATAACAGAGGCAGAAAAACGGATAAGTGACCTGGAAGATAAAATAGTGGAAATAACTATTGCAGAACAGAATAAAGAAAAAAGAATGAAAAGAATTGAGGACAGTCTCAGAGACCTATCGGACAACATTAAACACACCAACATTTGAATTATAAGCGTCCCAGAAAAAGAAAGGGACTGAGAAAGAATTTGAAGAGATTATAGTTGAAAACTTCTCTAATATGGGAAAGGAAATAGTTAATCAAGTTCAGGGAACACAGAGAGTCCCATACAGGATAAATCCAAGGAGAAACACGCAAAGACACATATTAATCAAACTATCAAATATTAAATACAAAGAAAAAATATTAAAAGTAGCAAGGGAAAAACAACAAATAACACACAAGGGAATCCCCATAAGGTTAACAGCTGATCTTTCAGCAGGAACTTTTCAAGCCAGAAGGGAGTGGCAGGACATATTTAAAGTGATGAAGGGGAAAAAACTACAACCAAGTTTACTTTACCCAGCAAGGATCTCATTCAGATTTGACGCAGAAATTAAAATCTTTACAGACAAGCAAAAGCTAAGAGAATTCAGCACCACTGAACTAGCTTTACAACAAATGCTAAAGGAACTTCTCTAGGCAGGAAACACAAGAGAAGGAAAAGATCTACAATAACAAACCCAAAACAATTAAGAAAATGGGAATAGGAACATACATATCGATAACTACCTTAAATGTAAATGGATTAAATTCTCCAACCAAAAGGCATAGACTGGCTGAATGGATACAAAAACAAGAACCATATATATGCTGTCTACAAAAGACCCACTTCAGACCTGGGGACACATACAGACTGAAAGTGAGGGGATGGAAAAAGATATTTCATGCAAATGGAAATCAAAAGAAAGCTGGAGTAGCAATTCTCATATCAGACAAAATAGACTTTAAAATAAAGACTATTACAAGAGACAAAAAAGGACACTACATAATGATCAAGGGCTCCATCCAAGAAGATATACCAATTGTAAATATTTATGCACCCAACATAGGAGCACCTCAATACATAAGGCAAATACTAACAGCCATAAAAGAGGGAATTGACAGTAACACAATCATAGTAGGGGACTTTAACACCCCACCTTCACTAATGGACAGATCATCCAAAACGAAAATAAATAAGGAAACACAAGCTTTAAATGATACATTAAACAGGATGGACTTAATTGATATTTATAGGACATTCCATCCAGAAACAACAGAATACACTTTCTTCTCAAGTGCTCATGGAACATTCTCCAGGATAGATCATATCTTGGGTCACAAATCAAGCCTTGGTAAATTTAAGAAAATTGAAATTGTATCAAGTATCTTTTCCGACCACAATACTATGAGACTGGATATCAAGTACAGGAAATGATCTGTAAAAAATACAAACACATGGAGGCTAAACAATACACTACTTAATAACCAAGAGATCACTGAAGAAATCAAAGAGGAAATCAAAAAATGCCTAGAAACAAATGACAATGAAAACACGATGACCCAAAACCTATGGGATGCAGCAAAATCAGTCCTAATAGGGAAGTTTATAGCAATATAATCCTACCTTAAGAAACAAGAAACATCTCAAATAAACAACCTAAACTTACACCTAAAGCAATTAGAGAAAGAAGAACAAAAAACCGCCAAAGTTAGTAGAAGAAAAGAAATCATAAAGATCAGATCAGAAATAAAAGAAAAAGAAATGAAGGAAATGATAGCAAAGATCAATAAAACTAAAAGCTGATTCTTTGAGAAGATAAACAAAATTGATAAACCATTAGCCAGACTCATCAAGAAAAAAGGGAGAAGACTCAAATCAATAGAACTAGAAATGAAAAAGGAAAAGTAACAACTGATACTGCAGAAATACAAAGGATCATGAGAGATTACTACAAGCAACTATAGGCCAGTAAAATGGACAAACTGGAAGAAATGGACAAATTTTTAGAAATGCACAACTTTCCAAGACTGAACCAGGAAGAAATAGAATATATGAACAGACCAATCACAAGCACTGAAATTGAAACTGTGATTTAAAATCTTCCAACAAACAAAAGCCCAGGACCAGATGGCTTCACAGGCGAATTCTATCAAGCATTCAGAGAAGAGCTAACACCTATCTTTCTCAAACACTTCCAAAATATAAGTGAGGGAGGAACACTCCCAAACTCAATCTATGAGGCCAACATCACCCTGATACCAAAAACAGACAAAGACGTCACAAAGAAAGAAAACTACAGGCCAATATCACTGATGAACATAGATGCAAAAATCCTCAGCAAAATCCTAGCAAACAGAATCCAATGGCATATTAAAAGGATCATACACTGTGATCAAGTGGGGTTTATCCAAGGAATGCAAGGATTCTTCAATATACGCAAATCAATCAATATGATACACCATATTAACAAATTGAAGGAGAAAAACCATATGATTATCTCAAAAGATGAAGAGAAAGCTTTTGACAGAATTCAACACCCATATATGAAAAAAAACCCTCCAGAAAGTAGGCATAGAGGGAACTTACCTCAACATAATAAAGGCTATATATGATAAACCCACAGCCAACATCATTCTCAATAGTGAGAAACTGAAGCCATTTCCACTAAGATCAGGAACAAGACAAGGTTTTTCACTCTCACAACTATTATTCAACATAGTTGTGGAAGTTTCAGCCACAGCAATCAGAGAAGAAAAAGAAAGAAAAGGAATCCAAATCGGAAAAGAAGAAGTAAAGCTCTCACTGTTTGTAGATGACATGATATTATACATAGAGAATCCTAAAGATGCTACCAGAAAACTATTAGAGCTAATCAATGAATTTGGTAAAGTAGCAGGATAAAAAATTAATGCACAGAATCTCTTACATTCCTAAACACTAATGATGAAAAATCTGAAAGTGAAATTTAGAAAACACTCCCAGTTACCATTGCAGCAAAAAGAATAAAATATCTAGGAATAAACCAACTTAAGGAGACAAAAGACCTGTATGCAGAAAATTATAAGACACTGATGAAAAAATTGAACATGATACAAACAGATGGAAAGATATACCATGTTCTTGGATTGGAAGAATCAACATTGTGAAAATGACTATACTACCGAAAGCAATCTACAGATTCAATGCAATTCTTATCATACTACCACTGGCATTTTTCACAGAAGTAGAACAAAAAAATTCACAATTTGTATGGAGACACAAAAGACCCTGAATATCCAAAGCAATCTTGAGAAAGAAAAACGGAGCTGGAGGAATCAGGCTCCCTGACTTCAGACTATACTACAAAGCTACAGTAATCAAGACAGTATGGTACTGGTACAAAAACAGAAATATAGATCAATGGAATGGGATAGAAAGCCCAGAGATAAACCCATGCACGTACGGTCACCTTATCTTTGATAGAGTAGGCAAAAATATACAGTGGAGAAAATACAGCGTCTTCAATAAGTGGTGCTGGGAAAACTGGACAGCTACATGTAAAAGAAATAAATTAGAACTCCCTAACACCATACACAAAAATAAACTCAAAATGGATTAAAGACCTAAATGTAAGGCCAGGCACTATCAAACTCTTAGAGGAAAACGTAGGCAGAACACTTTATGACATAAATCACAGCAAGATCCTTTTTGACCCATGTCCCAGAGAAATGGAAATAACAACAAAAATAAATAAATGGGACCTAATGAAATTTAAAAGCTTTTGCACATCAAAGGTGAAAAGACAACGCTCAGAATGGGAGAAATATTTGCAAATGAAGCAACTGACAAGGATTAATCTCCAAAACGTACAAGCAACTCATGCAGCTCAATATCAAAAAAACAAACAACCCAGTCCAAAAATGGGCAGAAGCACTCAATAGACATTTCTCCAAAGAAAATATACAGATTGCCAACAAACACATGAAAGAATGCTCATCATTAATCACTGGAGAAGTGCAAATCAAAACTACAATGAGATAACATCTCACACTGGTCAGAATGGCCATCATCAAAAAAATCTACAAACAATAAATGCTGGAGAGGGTGTGGAGAAAAGGGAACCCTCTTGCACTGTTGGTGGGAATGTAAATTGATACAGCCACTATGCAGAACAGTATGGATGTTCCTTAAAAAACTAAAAATAGAACTACCATACGACCCAGCAATCTCACTACTGGGCATATACCCTGGGAAAACCATAATTCAAAAAGAGTCATGTACTACAGTGTTCATTGCAGCTCTATTTACAATAGCCAGGACATGGAAGTAACCTAAGTGTCCAGTAACAGATGAATGGATAAAGAAGATGTGGCACATATATATAATGGAATATTACTTACTCAGTGAAGTAAGTCAGAAAGAGAAAAACAAATACCATATGCTAACACATATATATGGAATCTAAAAAAGAAACAAAAACAAATGGTCATGAAAAACCTAAGGGAAAGGCAGGAATAAAGACACAGACCTACTAGAGAATGGACTTGACCATACGGGGAGGGGGAAGGGTAAGCTGGGACAAAGTGAGTGAGTGGCATGGACATGTATACACTACCAAATGTAAAATAGATAACTAGTGGGAAGCAGGCTCATAGCACAGGGAGATAAGCTTGGTGCTTTTTGACCACCTAGAGGGGTGGGATAGGGAGGGTGGGAGGGAGGGTGATGCAAGACGGAAGAGATGTGGGGATATATGTATAGGTATAACTGATTGACTTTGTTGTAAAGCAGAAACCAACACACCATTGTAAAGCAATTATACTCCAATATAGATGTTAAAAAAAAAATCTACCAAATGAAAATTTTGCTTAAGTGATTTAAAGAAGAAAAAAATTCTTCCCTGGGACCTTGGGACCTACTATGTATTTTTAATACCCAGATTCAAGTCTTTATACAAACATTAAGCTTTCTTATAGCATTGGGTATGTTCCTGTGGCCACTTAATTGACCTCTTGATTAGCTGTGCTTAATACCATCATGCTGATTCTCCTTCCTCAGATGAAGTAACTTCTCTGTGGTCATTTAAAATGTTTTTTTTGTTGTTGTTGTTTCATTTAAGGTACTGTCATTTTCCCAAGAGAATTTCCTATGCCCTTATCTCTGTTTTAGTTTGTTTATTCTTCCATTATTTTTTTCTGGTTGTTTCTAATGTACCTTTTATTTCTTTTCATTTTTCTTTTGTATGCCTTTTCCTGACCTTGATTCCTTTCTATTTAATCCTACCATCTATTCTTTAATTTGTTGCATCTCTTTCTTGAACTGTTTTCCCAAAACACCAGTTGTCTTTAATTTCTCCCTACTCTTCCTCTGTTTTCAGGTTTCGTTCTTTCTTAGATTTATGTTTCTTACCTGACTTGTTCTCATTTCCCTCCCTCTGTTCTTTCCTTTTCTCAACACGTTTTGAACACTCTGATACTTGATTTCTGTTATTCACTCATCTTCAGATAAGAGCCGTCCTTTCTGGGCTAGTATCTTGTCAAAAGATAGAGGGAAGCTGGGTTCGGCTGAGGCTGTTTGTGTTGGGGTAGATATCTACATCGATTTCTGGCATTCCGGTGGCTTGTAAGCATCCCATGGAATCCCACGACCCACAGCTTCTTGTGCTATGATGTGTCCACTGTGGATTCCTCTCCCTTAGACACCTTACTTCGTCTCCATCAATACTCCTTGGTGAGGAGACAGAATCTCAGAAAGTGAAGATGGCACGTCTGTGCTCCACCTTCACCTCTACCAACCTTGATGTTATGTGGCACAAAACTGGATCTAGAGAGGCACTCTTCACCTGTTCCCTTTATTTCTTTTCTCCATTTTCCCTCTGTGTATAACCCACAACTCTGGGTCTAAGGATCTCTGGATGGCACTTGTAGGGATGTGAGAGCAACTTTTAGGGAAAACTGTATTCTGTCTGAGGAGATCTGTGTGGGCTCTTTCCTACTTTCCACGTTTGGATTCACATTTTATTATATTTGGCAGAAAATCTTCATATTTTGTGGTTTGGGGTTGTGGCCATTTCCTTATTGCATTGAAAATGTTCTCTTCTTTAATTTTACTTTTAGTGTGTGTGTGTGTGTGTGTGTGTGTGTGTGTTTCTCAGAAGAGAGAAAGACATTCTAGCTGGAATTATATCCTCTGACCATGCTTACTGCATTGTTCCAAAATGTACACATGCTTTTTTGAGATGCAGGAGAGAAAAAAAATTTATAATGGTCATGTTGAATTGTCTGATACTCTTTCTTTGTTCACTAATGATTTTCATGAAGAGAAAACTCTAATGGGGCAGAAGGTTGTAGTGATAGCTTGTCTATCCAGAAGTTAGTGAATTTCATGACAGTCAAGGCAATTCTGAGAAAGCTGTCTTTAACAGGCTTTGGCTACTGGATTTCCAGGTTGCTTTGCCAAAAACAGTTCTACTTTTGGTCCCCGGCCTTGGAAGCTCATACAGGGAATAATAGCTAAGAATGGAAGCAACAATATCTCAGATTTCTAAACCTGGCTTTGTCCTTACTAGCTGTACAATTTTGGTGACATTATGTAACTTTTTTAAAGGCTCAGTTTTGTCACCTGTGGAATGGGTATTTGTGTTAATCAAATGAAAATGCATGTAAGAAAGAACTTTTTAAACTGTAGGGCCATTTGCCTGAGACAGGATTATAATAATGGCAGGAGAACAGGTAGAAAGTCTGAGAGACATGGCTTTAAATAAGAATTTCTCTCCTGAGCTGTGAGATGTTTATTTTCACTGACCCTCAATTTCTTCATCAATAAAAGAGATAGCAAGTCTATGCAAATTACTGAAAAGATTTATTGAGATGATCACATAAGTGGAGAGTAGGGAGGCAGTGATAGGGAAATTGTTGAAACTCAGTTAATAACTGGTCCCTCTTTACATTCTTGCTAATATACTTTATCAGGAAATTTCAAGATATCTATGGATGTCAGAAATTCAGAGGAACTTTTGCAGACCCCTCCCCCACCCCCTGTCCAATCAAGGTCAATAATATTCTTGTTTTCTGAATACTTTCTATCTACAATGACCAATGGAGCCACCAACACTGAGAAAAAAAAATAACATGGGGAGAAGGCAGACTTTGCACCAGGACTTGGACTCGCTGCAAACGTGGCTGCCTACTCTCTGGGACCACCCTGGTCTTTCTTCCTCACCTGGGTGGCCGTTTCTGGGATTGACCCCACTTCTCTGAAGTTGCAGGACTCCCATTCACGAATGGTTCCACTTTGACTGTTCCATCTCTTACCAGCTCTCTCTGGCAGCAGAATCTAGAGCCATTCTTGCCCTGGCTAACCCTTGCTATCACAGTCTCCACTCGTCCAAAAAGCATCACCAATTATGCACCTCATTTCCATGAGTATAAAGTGATAGAGTTAGGCTAGATCATTTCTAGGATTACTCTAGAATCCAAGAGGACAAATGCATGGTGAAGATTCTCTATCTCCTGGGCCAATGAGGGACAACTCTAACTAATAACAGTACCCTTTTCTATCTAGCCTGGAAAGGCCTCTGAATCCTGCCATACTAAGGTCCGGCTTGTCAGCATCAGTTGTAGGTGAGTTCCAGTCTCTTCGCTGTGCATAGACCAAGAAACAATGGAGAGCAGGGATGATTTCTCCTACTTCCCTAAAAACCCAGTGCCAAGCATGGTGCCTAGTACAGGTGGCTGTTGAATGGGTGCAGAATGAATGAGTTACTCTCAGCAATCAAAGCTCTGACTCCTACATCTTTGAAGCTAGAACTGAAAAGTGATGTCATCTCTCTGGGAAGGAGCATTGAACACTCCTTTATTTATTTGAGAGAGAAGCGGCTGCCTCTCCACGTCTTGGAGATGACGTAAGTTGGGCAGAGGACAGACCATTCTCCAAAGGGAAGAAACATCATTAAGAGCAACGGCAGTTCCTGCCTAGTTGGCTTCTTCTCAGAAAGCAAAGAACAGTTACTGTAAGGAAGCTGCCTGTCTGGGCCAGCAGCTTTATCAATGAATAATTTCCTGAAAGGAAGAGAATCTGTAGAGACCGTACAATATATTTGATCTCTGTGTGCACAAGGCACACAGGACTATCTTTGACTCAAAGGAAGCGAGATAATTGTTTCCCAAACAGACTCTCGCTGGAGAGGCGCGCTACCTCCCATTCTGGTGACCCACGCACCAAAAGCCTCAGGTCTGCCCCAGACAATTATCCTGTTTTGCTAGGGAACAAATTGCTCTTTTGGGGTAATTCTGAGCAAGTTTGCCAAGTTCACAGTGATCCTGGGGGAGCCTCTGTGGGAAAAGCACTCTCCAAATCCCCTCTCTAGCCCTTTGACAGGAAAGCAGGTCATTTTTTAAAGAATTCCAAAGAAAGCAGCTAATTCTGAATGATCCATTCCACCTTGCAAGAGGCCTTGGGAGCAATCTGTTGAGTTCCTAGTGCTGGTCTGATGCTAGGGAACCAATTTCCTATGCAAGCAATTAGGCATGCAATTAAGTAATTGTAGATGGAAAGGAAAAAGAAAAAAAAAAGAAAGAAAAAAGAGGACAATGCCAAAAAAGAAGTTGTGTGCATTTAACTTTCAAAAGACAGCCTGTAGGACATGGGAGTTGAACCCAACTTGGATTTGATTCTTGCAAAAGACTGAATAAAATCAGGAACTTGGAAAGAGTAAAATGTCAATCTGGTGTAATGTAGTAGCTAAGAATATGGACCCTGAGGCCACCCTATGTGTGTGCAAAGCTTGGGTCTGTCATTTGCCTGCTGTGGGATTTTGGGCAGGTTACTTAAGCTTTCGGCATCCCCCCGCCCCATCTCTATAAAATCAGATTAATAATTGCACCAGCATCACATGGTTGTCAAAGCTGAAATAAATAAACATATGTGTATATATATATATATATGGGTTATATAAGGGTGTGTGTGTGTGTGTAGTTTAAAACAGTGCCAGACCCTGTACAATTGTTAACTATTATTACAGTTTAACAGATGACATTTCATATAAGTTCTGAGCAATCATTTTATAAGACAGCTGAGATACTCAACATTGTTGATGATTCTTTTCTTTTGACCCTCACCCTTTAGTATTAGAAAATCAACCCAACAGATAAAGGGTAAAGAAGTACAAAGTGCTTGGTTTGGAAATGACAAAAAAATAAGTGGCTTCTGATTCCGGCAGGCAAAGGGTCAAGGCCACAGCAACCCAGGACTCCCCAGAGAATGAGTGTTGTTTACAGTATATGTTTAAAATAATATTCTTGCTTAGTTGGGCCTCCCCTCCGGACAGTGCAATTTCAACAGTAACTGAGGATTAATTAAAGTCCGTCCTGCTGGTGAGGGTGGCGACTGGGAAAGCAGCAGAGGGGTGCACCCCGCACCCCGCTACGGCTCCCACTCTATACCGGGAAAGGGCCAGGCCTGCTGGAAGTAATTAGTGCAGCCCCGGGGCCACCTGACACTTCTGCGCCATTTGTATGATTTTGATTAATACTTTCACTTCACCTCCTTTGAATGCAGGAGAGGCGAGAAATAAATAAGGAAGATGGAAACTCCCCAAACCAAACTCAATAAAGGCTGAATCCCTTCTCAGGCCACCTTGAACAGGGTTACCTATGTTTTAGACCTTCTAGGGAGCAGCCTCTGGATGGATCATACCTGTGCTATGAGTGGTGGACCCCAGCAGTTCATTTTTGAAAACAGACACAAAGGCACACCCTGGGGGCAGGGGGTCAGCTGGCTTGGAGGTTCGGTGGCTGCAGGAGGGAAAGGAGACAGGCCCCTTTATGCTCCAGGAAACATCCACAGGTCATCTGCTGTCTGCTGGGCCAGCTCGCCCCATGCCAGCGCTCTGAGACTTAGGCTGCCGCCTCTTGGACTAACCAGCCCTGCCTCACTCCAGGCAACCTTCCCTGGCTCAGAGAGCGGACTTCCAAATCAGATATGTGACTGCTTCACCGTCCTGGTTCAAGTCATCCAAGAATGGACTTCCTGGGGTCCACGATCCTGTCTGGCAATTGTATGCGAGGTATGGATGGGAGAAAGAGTTCATAGCTCCCTGGCCCCTAAAAGGTTGAGAACCACTGCTCCTCAGTATGACATGCCAGACTCTCCAGGATCTAGGATCACACCTCTCTTGGCAGTTCCCTCCCTTTAGCCCCATAATTGGAGTTTACCCCCCAAGACTAGAGCCTCTTTGGAACCTAACTCTGTCCCTCTCAGCCCTGTTCAGATGCAGATCAAGCATTCTTGGATAACCCCCAGCCCTGCCAGCCCTCTCACCCTGTGCCTGCTTCCAGGTACCCCCGGAACCAGAAGGTGAGTTTCAAAACGGGGACCCTGTGCGCTTATGCCTGCATTTGGTTGGGAGGAGAGTCTGACAAGGTATTGGACTGAACTAAGTAATTAGTAAGAGGTTGTTGGGTATGGCAAGCCGTTCATGGCTCTATGCTTTGAATACAAAAATGGTGACAATCAAGTGAAATCTGTTAAAAAGGAAGATTCTCTGGAACTCTGGTTTGATAGTCACTAACCATGCGTGGCCATTTAAATTTAAATTAAATAAAACTAAACATTCCATTCCTCAGTCACAGTAACACTTCTAGGGCACTCAGTGACCCTGCCTGGCTCATGGCTTCTGTATTATTCTGTGTTATGTAGTGGATTGTACAGTGTATATACTTGTGTAGAACATTGCACAGGATATTTCCATCTTTGTGGACGTTTCTGATGGACAGCTAGGCTCTAGGTAACTCAATTGCTCAAGGCTGGCACTCTGGAATTATAGAAATCTGTAAATTCCATAGCTGTTTGTTCTCTCTCCTGCTGACCCCAGGTCTTCCTCTCAAAGTGACTGGGGTCACAGGGAAACTGGCTCCCCATTCATCCAGCGTGCATTCCCCACACTTGAATTTGTTGGATCAGAGGGGAGAGAGCAGGAAATGGAAGAGCTCTTACCCTCCTCCCTTGGGAAATCCAAACCCTTCCCTATGCTGCGGGTTACCAGCTGGGAGAGATGGGGCTCCTGGGGTCCTTGTGGAGTAGACACATCTCAGGGTGGGGCTGGAGATGGGGGTGTGGCCCATGAAGTAGACATACTTTCCAGCTTCTCCAAACCTGGGCTTTTGGGGTTGGGCTCAGGGACAGAAAATTTCGCATGTTAGGGGGCGGGGGTTGGGAACTTTAAAAACTGAAAGAAATGTTGGTGGATTTTTGGAACAAGACTAAAGTACAGAGTTTTGGCAAACTGTGTTCCCAAGCATAGGAGGCGGAGGCAAGCTCTGGCCAAGGAGCAGGAGAGATTCATTACTGTGTCCCTTTGCCACCAACTCGCAGGTGACCTCTGGCAAGTCATGACCTTCTTTCTGGGCCAGCAGGTTCCCCATCTGTTTATTAGGGGTACAGACAAGAGCTCTCAAGATCCCTGACTCCAAAGTCGGGTGCCCAGCTGTTAGAGCAGTGCAACTGGGAATTCCATTGAGGGCCATTTTGGTCCTTGGATGCAGTCTGTCTTGAGGGTCCTCATGAAGAAAAGACTCCACATCAGACTCACATTCACCACTCCAGCCCCTTCTGGCTCTCTAAACTGGTGGAGGAAATGAGCTACCTGGATGTGTGGAAATCTGTTTTCCACGTCTCCCCAGTGCTTGGGTGATGTAGTCCCCATCCAATTAGAAATGGATGAATAACAGCCCCCAGACTCATGGTCTGCACAGGCTTCACGCTGTCACATCCCTTCCCAGACAACTTCTCCTTTAATATTCTCATCAACTCCTCCAGGAGATGAGGTGGAAATTGTTGTTGTGGCCACATTACAGAGGCAGACATTAGAACCCTTCAGCATAGCTCAGCAGAAGTGGCAGAGCTGGGTCTCAACTCAGGGCCTTTAGCTGAGGCTGGTCTCACTGGTCAGCTTGGCTTTGGAGCCTCCTCCTTTTGGAGGGTAGCAGGTGAGTCCATGAGCCTGTGAAGCTACATGCCATTCTGGCCAATGACTGGTCTGGAACACAACTTGCCATTGTACACGTACAGTCATGGACCACATGGAGGTGCTGAAAGAATCAGCAGCTGAAACCAGGTTCATCCTTCCTTTTTCATGTAAAGCCAGAACTTGGGCAAATTCACCTCCTGCAGGCTCAGTTCCTCCTTTGCAAAAGAGAAACGATTCTCTGCGCCCACAGGCTTGTTTTGAGAACAGAGTCATAGTCTTGAAGCACTTAACACAACATAGATTCCCAAACTGTCTTTTTTCCTTTCCTTATGCAAGCTTGCAAGAGTGGTTAGAAACAGACAGAGAGATGGACAAAGCTACTTGTTCCTGGCCCTGGAATGAACATGGAGGCTAGTAAGTGGATGCTTTAAAGAGGTGTGAGACTGGTTCTCTCCAGACTGTTTTGGCTGGTGAAACCTGCAGGAAGTAGGGAGGCATCTTGGCTGAAGCTGTGAAAACCTGCATGGAGGCCCCAGAGCCTGAGCGCTGAGTCTTTCTCATGCACCCCATCCACCAGGCCCTCTCCAACTCCTCTGTTCACCCGTGGCATCCTACCATCCCTCCAGCCAAGTAGGCCGTGGGGAGGTGGTGGGTTCTTGCTACTGAAGGAAAGGGGCCGGGCCTTGTCCCCCTGCATGGTGGGGTGGGTGACTCAGGGTTTTTGTGTAATTTAGCAAGAACTACGTGAAGCCACTCGTCTTCCCAGCTGGCAGTCCCACTCACTCTACATGAGTTTCCCAAAGGTGGTGATGAATTTCAGAGTTGGGATGAGGACAAAGCCGCCAAGTACCCGGGACGGGGCAGAGCCCGCAGCGAGCATGGCCCGGCCTCTCCCGGTCAGAGTAAACAAGAGCAGCTGTCAGGGGACTCTGCCCTCAACTGACCTCTTGTCCCCTGGCTCTTTTATCTTCTAGAAAAAGGAGAGGCAGACAAGGAACCCACCGGGACCTGGGAGCCATGGGTTCTCACCCCACTCCTCCTTAACTCTCTGTGTGACCTGAGGTTAGGGAACTCAACTATAAATTAGGAATTATGACCTAGTGTCAGGCATTGGTGACTCATCAAATCTAAAGCAACATTGGCTCATGCTCTTTTAAAGAAATTAGCCCCATTTTCCCAAGTACTTTTGAAGGGGCAGATTCACACAGCGCTATGGGAGCAAAGTCTCTGATCCACCCATTGAAATAGAAATGTCCTTCTTAGGGTTGGTGTATTTCCTTTTTCTCCTTGATAGTCACGTGCCTTTCCTGCCACTAAGAATAACAACAAGTCAAGCCCTGTCTGAGCACTTTACCTGTCGTTTTACTTAATCCTAAGCAGGTCCACCAGGCCGCTGTGATGTTGGTGACCATTTACAAAGGAGGTGACCGTGGTTCAGAGGAGGGAAGTGCCTGCCCAAGCCCAGACTCTCAGTCACTTTAGAGCCCAATTCTGTGGTGAGCTGCTCTGCCCCCTGGGGCTCGCTCTTCTCTCTAGAGCACCCAAGCCTGGGGTCAGCCTGAGATCTCTCCCTCCAGTCATCTGGGCTCACTGTGGAACTCCCAATCTCACCACATCCCTGCTGGACTCCAGACTCTCACCATGTGGGGGACCATGGAAGTTCTTCTGACCTCTGGGGCCAGGATCCTTCCCAGCAGGGGCTGCTTCCAGGAGCTGCTTTGGTGGGGGGCCAGACCTGTGACAATCTCCCCCAGGGTCCTGGAAGTCACCGGAAGGCACCGAAGAAAGTGGGTGGGAAGGAGGGAAAAGGGGAGGGAGAAGGAAAGGGGTTTTACACTGTATCCAAACACAAACATGAGTACCCAAATTTTAAGTTGAGACTAAAATGCATCCGGGAAGGAACATTTGTCCTGGCTTCCAAAATGCAATGTCACCAGAGAAGCAGAGTGAGAGCAGACACTTGAGGATGTCCCTATTTTGAACATCAATTAAGTCAATATGCTCAATGAAGAAGAAAAAAGAAAGCTTGGTACCTGAGATTATTACTGAAAAAAACTGTGTTAACTCCTATATCCACCTACAAGCAGATGCCAGAGGACTCACAGTATTCCTTAAAAGACGAGGCAAATGGAGGATCTAAATGTAAATGAGTCAGATTATAATAATTGTCCTCTTTCCTTAGACTGTTAAACTTTGCAATGTTTTCATTCTTCCAAGAGGATGGGATGCATCTGGAGACTGAATAGAAAGGCAGCCCTTCTTTCCAAGCGGGACACTCGTGATGAAAGGTCCAGGGTGGGTGGGAGGATGCATTAGATGTTGGCCAAACCTGCTCTGAAAATTTGACACTTCTGCTTCCTAACTCTCAGCCTCCTGAAAAGCTGCTTAAACTTGTCTGAGTTTCCTTATTTATAATACAAATTACTTTAAGAAGTTCTTGACTTTTCTGAGGACTCAATGCATCTAAAGAGTCCAACTCAGAGTCTGAAACACAAGGATCACTTAATACAAGTGCTCTTCTGTTCTTCCCTCTCTGCCTTCTGCTCACTCTCCTTCTTTCCTACCATCTGAGGGTCAAGGTTGTGGCGTCTAGAAAGGGATCTAGCATCTGCTGTGACCTGTGGCAGAGGGGACACCAGCATCTGTCACGGGCATCCTCCAGTCTGTGCAGAAGAGGCAGCACCCCATGGGAGGAGTGCTGTAGAAACTTCCAAGAGATGTTTCATTGCAGTGGGGTGTTGGGTGGCAAAGTCACCAGAAGTCAGATGCCTTCGGTAAAGAAGTTCATTTGTATCATTTTTTAAATTAGATGAAACAAATGAACTTCTTTACAGAAGGCATCTGTCTTCCGGTGACTTTGCCATCCAACTCCCAATGAACTTATTTAAAAAACAGAAACAGACTCACAGATCTTGAAATCAAATTTATGGTTACCAAAGGGGAAAGGTGTGTGTGTGTTGTGGGGAGTAATAAATTAGGCGATTGGGATTGACATATACACACTACTATATATAAAATAGATAACTGACAAATACCTACTGTATAGTACAGGGAACTCTACTCAATATTCTGTAATAACCTAAATGGGAAAATAATCTGAAAAAGAATGGAGATATATAGATATATAGATATATATATAGATATATATATATATATATATAAAACTGATTCACTTTGCTGTACACCTGAAACTAACACAACATTGCAAATCATCAATACTCCAATAAAAATAAAAAATAAAAAAAGTAGCCAGATGCCTTTGGGATGCCTTACCCAGTCTGTCTGTAGCTTCTCCACAGCTGTTTCTCATTTCACCATATTCTCCAAGCTCCAGCTCCAAAGGGACAGTCCTGTGACACCTTCTCTGAGGGAGGAGCAATCTTCCTTGACTTCAGACCCCTTAGATGGCCCCCATAAGGGCTACAATCCAATAGCCTCCATCCTGCGACTTATTATTTCTGTGTCTGTGTTTTAGGAAAGCCTGTGAGCTGGCAGAGAGGGGACTGTCCCTGTCCTCACTCAATGGGGGCACCAGACACAGTGCTGGGCATGATGCAGCCACCCTGGATGGAGAAACAAACCAACTGGGCAACAGGACATATTTCAGTCACTTGTCTGCTTATAGGAGGTCCAAAATCATATCCCATGTCTTCACCGGAGACAGATGAGCCCTTGAAGACCTAACATTGGACTCTTATCAGGCACAGGAGTTGCCTACCTCATTCATTCCGTCAGTCATTCAACCAGCTCTTAGCCAGTGCCTCCCATGCTCTATGCCCTGCTCAGCACTGGGTAAGCAGTCATTGGACGGGGCCATCTCAGCTTTCATGGAACGTATGGGGCAGAGTGGGGGGGGTGGCATTAAATAATAAACACACATTCAGAATATAAATTACAATCTGAGATCAGTGCAGCTCTTCTAAGAGTGGCAATAATGGTGGAGAGTAGGCAATTTTAGATGGAGAGGTGAAAAATTGTAGTTCAGCCATACTCTAGTGATGGGCTTAGAGGAAGAGTTTCTGGAATACTACAGAATCTGAAGGTTCATATAATTCAGCATCGGTGTTTTCTTAGAAGGAAGCTTTTGATCCCATGTGAACCCAGCCCTGTATGGAAGGAGGGTTAGGGGGTCAGGAGAGGTGATCCTACCTATCAGCCCACCAGGGGCCATAATACTTCACTGGCTTTCACTAGATTCTTGAACTACTGAGATGTCAGTCAAAGGAAAGTGTTGGGCGTCCAGAATGACACACAGACTTGCTAAACCTTGTCTCACACACGGTTCTCCATCTATCTCTTTATCCAGATTGTCTTTATCTCAGGCTGAGTCAGAAATTCAAACACCAAGGCTGTGCTAAGAGGATGGGGTCCATCAAGTGAGCAAAGACCGGACCAGTCAGCTAAGGACTCTGGATCCATCCTTACTACCTTTGAGCACTAGGGAAAAGTCACTTTATCTCCCCATCCCCAGTTTCCTCATCTGTAAAATGGATTTGATAAAGCTGATCTCCTAGGGCCATCATGAGGTTAAATGTGATGAAATATTCAAAAGCCCCTATCTAACTAAGGTATAAAAAATATCCTGGCAACTTGTGTATATTTGTAAACAGACCTAAACTTTGTGTTTTTCATAGATGAACTTCCAACGTGAGGTCTGTGGGAACCAGTCTATGTTATGTATCTCCCTTTCTCAGTTGAGCTTTTAAGACCAGGATTCCATCATTCATGCTCCACTGTGCAGATGGAGAAGCAAGTCAGAGGGTAACAACTTGCCTCGGGGACATGAAGAACAATTCTGAGAGCTGAGGCGAACATCCATGGCTCCCAGATATGCCCCCTAGACTCCTCTATAAAGACAGCCTCTTGCTGACATAGAAACTCATAAGCAAAACTTTGAGTCAGCCAGGATTTATCCTCAAGGTGGGCTCAAGTTCAACAAACATAAAAAAGAAATACCTTTAGTTATCCTCCTGAAATCTCTCTCATCTTAGGCAATTCCTCCATCTTGGAAGGCGCCAAGAAAATAAAAGTGACATCACCCAGACTCGGCTTCCCATTGAGCCCTTGGGCACCAGAAATTACTTTCCTGCACCTCACTTCCTCACCTCTGAAATGGGAATAATGAAAAGTCTTCCTTTAGGGGCCAAGTGGGCTGAAGTGTGTAGAGTACCTAATGAATGCCCCGGCTGTACCTATTTTCTGAGATAGTCACATTTTCCCCAGGCTGTTTGACTTGAGATCAGAGAACTTACCCTGAAGATACAGAAATTCTCTAACTTGAATGTGCCTAGGAAGCAGCAGAGGAGGTTTGTTGACATGCAGATTTGGACTCTGTGGTCTTGGGCAGGACCTGAGATTGAGATTCTGCATTTCTCACAAACTCTCAGGATTCTACTGGTTCATGAATCCCACTTCGAGCTTTGGTGGACTCCTGAATGAAGGAAGGTAGAACAAGGGAACAAACAGCCATGGGTTTGGTTTGTCTTCAGCCCACATGGGCCCTCCTCCATGCATGCACACAAGCACAGACCCACTCCTGCAGACACATACACACATATCCACAGAAGTGTGCCCTGGGGCACACTCAACCATGCACAGACTCCCATCACCCACTCTGGCTCTCAGTGGAGGACCATGCTGCATCACAGTTTACAAATGTGGGTTCTGCAAGAAAATCGTTAGTTTCACACTAAATGGTCTTACATTGACTCCATCCTAAAACCCGTATCTCCCCTATGCCTTACTCCACCTTAAGTGACAATGCTGAATCTGTGACTTCCATGGCCAGTGCCTGTGCTCTGAATGTTGACCAGCTGAGGAAGGGCACCCACTCCTGGGTGTGAAGACCTCACTCTTCCTTACCACTCTGCCTCTGGCTGGAGAAGAGAAGGGGGACCCCCACGGCCTGAAGCCTGAGGTTGTGGTTCACTATGCAGCCCCATGTGCTGGGACAGGCCCTGCCCTTCCTGCCCCTTTATTTTTATTCTGCAATGATAAGTATTATTGTAAAAGAAGCTACATCTTATTGAGCACTTCCTGAAGGCAACATGCTAAACATTTTACATATTAATTTATTTGACCCTGACCCCATCCCTGTAGATAGGTCTTATTACTGCACCCGTTTTACAGATGAGGGAAGTGAGGTGCAGAGATGTTTAGGTAACCTGCCAAGGCCACACAGCCAGCACCCCAGGAATAGCCAGAGCTGGCTCCTAAGTGTGCACTCAGGTCTTGTACTAGACCATTAATTGAGAAATTGCTTTTACCCTACCTATTTTGCCCTTTCCTCGTCTTTTTTTTTCTTTTTCTCTTTTTTTTTTTTTTTTTTTTTTTTTTTTTTGTGGTACGCGGGCCTCTCACTGTTGTGTCCTCTCCCGTTGTGGAGCACAGGCTCCGGACGCGCAGGCTCCGTGGCCATGGCTCACGGGCCCAGCCGCTCCGCGGCATGTGGGATCTTCCCGGACCGGGGCACGAACCCGTGTCCCCTGCATCGGCAGGCGGACTCTCAACCACTGTGCCACCAGGGAAGCCCTGTCTTTTCTTTTAGTGTCTTCCTTTCCTTCCTTCCTTCCTTCCTTCTCTCTTTCTTTCTTCCTTCCTCCCCTCTTTCTTTCTTTCTTGTCTTTTCCTTTCCTTTGCATTCATTGCTTTCTTGTACTTTACATTCTTCTCCTTTCTTCACTCTTCTCTTCTCCCACAGGGTCCTTTGCTGGTTGCTGCCTTCCTGCCTCCAACTGCATTGTCCTGGATGCCTTGCAGGCAAAAGAAATGAATCCTACCTTAAGATGAATTTAGTGCCCACAGTTTTGCTGATGCGGGGAGGTAACACTCAGTGAGATGGAGACAGCAGATGGCCCTGAAACACTTATCCAAGTGTCTGGCTGATGAGCCTCCACCAAGCTGACTGACTCAGTCCTCCTGGTCAGACAGAGTTCCAGCTCCTGTACCTGCTGCAGTTCACTGAGCACAGGTTGATGCTGGCAATTTTATCCGACTTCTTTCCTCTGGACCTCAAAACAGCTCTAGTGTTTGGGTGTGACAAAGTTCATCTCACAGGTGAGAAACCCGAGTGCCATAGACTTAGTGCTTGAGTTTCCTCAAAATTCATATTTGGAAATCCTAACCCACCCCTGCCCCTCACCGTGAGACAGTATTAGGAGGTGGGGCATTTGGGAGATGATTGGATCATGAGGGGGGAGCCCTCATGAATGAGGTTAGTGTTCTTATAAAAGAGACCACATAGGGCTCCTTCCCCACTTCTGTCATGGGTGGTCACAGAGAGAAGACAGATATCCATGAACCAACAAAAGGGTCCTCCCCAGACACTGAATCTTGATGTCAGACTTCCTTGATCTTGGACTTCCCAGCTTCCAGAACTATGAGAGATATAAATTTCTATTGCTTATAAGCCACCAGTCTGTGGTATTTTGCAATAGCAATATGAACAGATTAAAGTACCAAGTCTCAGGGCCATGAAGAGAGGACCCAAGGCCGTCCAGGGGTAAGTGGTGTGTCAGGAGTCGTCCTGCCCTGGTTGACACTTTTTACTATGTTACTTTGTCTTCTAATTTATACAGGAGCCAAAAAGAGGAAACTAAAAATAAATTTTTAAAAACATTCCAATATGAGAAGTATAGATGGTCATAGTGAAGGAGAATTTGTTTCAGAGATGAGAACTTGGGCCCTGGGAGGAGAAAAAGCTTGACTGATACTTGAAGGCCACACCAGGGGGCTTGCCACCCACCCTGACATCACTACACCAATCCATGGAATCTTCTCTAGGCTGGTGTCCTCGTGGAAACTGGGCTGCAAGTCCCTGCTCTCAGCTCACAATCTTTTATCATGTAGCACACGTACAAGCACACACACACACAATCGCACACACAGTTGAGTAGTGGGAAGTATTGGGTTGATTCTACTGCATTTAACTTCTATAAGCCTGTTATTTCAGTCTGTAGTCCTCTGGTTGTCCAAATTCAACCCCGAATTTCACTATTTGCAAAGAACCAGGGTTTGTTTTCATGCAGGTCTCACCATGTTACTCACGTAAGAAAGTTCATGGAACTCAGTATTTTGGGTGCCCTGGTGTGATCTGGCTTCACACTCATACCCCCTGTTTCATTATTCCTTTCTTAGCCAAGACTGATTTCTCAACAATACAGTCAGGTGTGGACTTTGAGCAAAGGGATTGCTGTGAGGAGGCAGACGGCCCCCTGATGACATATTTACACAGTGATATCTGTACACACGGTCCCCCAAATTCATCTGTGTCATGATGAAAAGCACCGTGATCCACCCCTATTTGTCCTGTTGTCTTATCTCTTTTCCGCTCCTCGGCATCTCTTCTTACAGCAGTATGGCTTTCTTTACTATTCCTGAATTGAGTCCTGATGTTTTTAGGCTTCTGTTCCACCCCTTATCTATTTGTTCTGCTTGGGACATCATCCTCTCATTTTTTAGACAACTCAAGGACCCCCCTGAGAAGGCCACCTGCCCCAGCACAGCTCACCTTTCACCCAAAAGAACTTATCTGCTCGCCTTTCCACCACTTTCATAAGCTTCTGTCTTAGCCCTTTTCTCCATCTATTAGAATGATTTTCCTTGAGCTGCATCTCCTCCATATGCTCATGAGTTCCTGAAGATGATGAAGGTGCTTGCTCTTCCCTGCAGCTCTAACACAGAGCATAGGGCCTGGCATGGAGAGGCTTCCATGAGGCTGGTTGGATGAATGGGTGAATGAAAGGATGGATGGATGAGAAGGTCAAGGAGGGACAACTAGGTAGATGTTGAGAGATATGCTCCACCATAGCTCTGGGTGTATCCTCAATCTGAAAAGATGCACAGATCTTTATCTGCCCTGGCTCCTGAGCTCTGGCCCTCAGGGGTGCTTGTAACGGAGAGGGCATTACTGTCATCACTTCTCTCTCCTCTTCTGCTTCAAATGGACCCAGAGATGGATCAGGTCAGAGAAACCCCCAAGACACCCCCGATCCACACCCAGGGTGTCATTGCTGAAAAGTGTTTTGTCTACAGAGCACTTATCCATTCCAGTGTCATACTCCATATGTGCTCGCCTTGGATCCATGCTGAGTGCACTGCATTTTCTTCAATGCAACAGCATAGCACAGCGGGTAATTGTTCAAATCCAGCTTGGACCGCTTCTCAGCTGCATGCCACTGAATATGTTACTTACCCTCTCAAAGTCTCAGTTTCCTTGTCTGTAAAACAAGGAACTGCAATCCAACCTCATAGGTATTTAGAAAAATCAAGTGAAATAGTTGATGGAACATGCCTGGTATATAGTAAGTACTCAATATTTACGGTGTGTGTTTGATTGAATAATGATCAGTGTTGGGTCTAAAGGCCTCAACCCATCGACATTCAGCCTAGTGAGACCCTGAGCAGAGGACCCAGTAATTGTGTCAGACTTCTGACCCACAGGTCTGTGGGCTGATACATGGGGGTAGTTTTGTGTTGCTAAGCTGGTGATGATTGTAATGCATCAATAGAAAACTGATACAAGAGCCTGAGGGAGGCTTTCACAGACTGGAGTTGGAGGCGGTCTCAGCTTTGGCTGGGGGAGGCATAGATGGGTCCAGTGAGGTGCACACTCTATGCTTTGCTCCTGGTGACAATGTTTCAGAGAGTCCTAGAGCCAGAGGTAGTCATGAAGATCCCTGAAGGAGGTCAACTCTTAGGGAGAACCATTGGGTTAGAGGTGTGATGACAGTCCCCATAGGGGGATTTTCCAATCAAGGCCAGCTCTGAGACATCCAGGACCGACTTTATTAATTAGGCTGCCTTCATGGTCTGTGACAGAGCCTTTGAGAAGGAACAAAACTGATGTGTATTGTGTTCATATTATTTGACAGAGGGTATGCTTGTGTGTATTTGTTCACTCGTGTGCATGTGTGTGCACATGTTGGGGGTGGTGGATTAAGGGGAGAGATGCACTAATCTGCACTTTTCAGAAAATAAGTGAGAGATAACAATTCGAATCTCACAATTGTATTGGTTTCTAGCATGGTCTTGTGTAAGTTATTTTACCTTGGACATCATTTTCCCAACTGCAACATGGAAATCATAAATGCTACTTTCCAAGTGACAGGCCAAACTTAACTGCAATTTTTTTTTGTTTGTTTTTGTTTGTTTTTGTTTTTTTGTGGTACGCGGGCCTCTTACTGTTGTGGCCTCTCCTATTGCAGAGCACAGGCTCCGGACGCGCAGGCTCAGTGGCCATGGCTCATGGGCCCAGCCACTCCGCGGCATGTGGGATCTTCCCAGACCGGGGCACGAACCCACGTCCCCTGCATCGGCAGGCGGACTCTCAACCACTGCACCACCGGGGAAGCCCTTAACTGCAATTTTTAAAAGAATATAATATGAAGAAAACCTCTACCAGGCCAGAGACACAGAGGGAGGAGAGATGCAAAGGTTTCAGTTGTATTGATCCAAACCTCCCCAGTTTCCCCAGAGGAGGGGCCAAGACTGACTCCATTTCAGTTTTGTGAATTCCATTCAAGACCCTGTTATCTGCCTGCCTATGCTGTTGGTGGCAATGTAAATTGGTGCAGCCACTATGGAAAATGGTATGGAGGTTCCTCAAAAAACTAAAAATAGAGTTGCCATATGATCCAGCAATCCCACTCCTAGGCGTATATTCAGACAAAACTGTAATTCAAAAAGATACATGCACCCCTATGTTCATAACAGCACTATTCACAACAGCCAAGACATGGAAACAACATAAATGTCCATTGACAGATGAATGGATAAAGAAGATGTGGTACCTTTATACAATGGAATATTAGCCATAAAAAAAGAATGAAATATCATTTTCAGGAACATGGATGGAACTAGAGATGATCATGCTAAGTGAAGTAAGGCAGAAAGAGAAAGACAAACACCGTATGATATCACTTATATGTGGAATCTAAAGTATGACACAAATAAACTTATCTATGAAACAGAAACAGACTCACAGGCATAGAGAACAGACTTGTGGTTTGCCAAGGGCAAGGGAGGGTGGGGGAGGGAAGGACTGGGGGTTTGGAGTTGGCAGATGCAAACTAGTATGTATAGAATGGATAAACAACACAGTCCTACAGTATAGCACAGGGAACTGTATTCAGTATCCTGTGATAAACCATATTGGAAAAGAATATACAAAAGATTGCATATATATGCATAACTGAATCACTTTGCTGTACAGCAGAAATGAACACAACATTGTAAATTAACTATACTTCAATTAAAAAAATAAAGTTAAATTGTAAGAAAAAATGACCCAGTTATCTGAATATACTGAGTTTACAGCATCAAAAACCACTCCCATCTGGCCAGCTGCATTCCCTAATGCAGGATGAATACGCTGTTAAAATGTGACTCCATGAGAGTATCTCTACTTGTTGACTTATATGTTCCCATCACTAATGAGGAATGGGGAGATGGGTTTGATAAAAGTTAGGAGTGTGGGAAAAAATCAGGGGGAGGAAGTACTACAGCAAAGCTTGGAGCTAGAGATTTCTTCCTGCGACTGGAGAAGATGAGGAATAAAAGCACCTGTAATATCGGGGGCAGAATGGTGAGCAAGCCCACATAGGAGAAGCTCTGAGAACCTGAGCAAAATTAGCAGTGAGGAGTTAATATACACCACTTGTGCAGGAAAGAGATCAGAGCAGAGCGGTCCACAGGAGGAATTACAACTACTCTACCTCTCTGCTCTCTTCTCCTGCCCACGCTCCCCATTGCTCACCACACTCCAGCTCAAGGGACATGGCCCTGCTGCATGCCCCTTGAGCACACCAAACCTGAACTCCTCTTCTATTAAACTGCTCCCCAGAAGATATTCTGAATCTGGCACTCCTACATTGGGCTCCTTCTTATCACTCAGGTCTGAGCCCAGATGCTACCTCCTTGGAGACGTCTCCCCATGAGCCCTCACATAAGTAGCCCCCTCCCTTGCACACCACCAGTCCACCACTCTCTACTATATCACCCTGGTTTATTTCATTCACAGTACTTGTCACTGCCTGAAAATACCATGTTCTTTTTTCTGCTTATTTATCACTTAACTCCTCCAGTAAGAGTGTGGCTTTTCACTGGCTTCAATCGGTTTTATCTTGTCTTCAGTACCATGATTACTGCATAAAAGAGAACTTCAATCAACATTTCTTGAATGAGTGGATGAGTGAATGAATAAAAAATGGTTAAGAAGACAGGACATCAATTAGGAGGCTGTGCCAGCCAATAGCCTTAGGCAGAGGTGACAAGAGAGGAGTACAGTGGTCATTGAATTGACTGGATATGGTACTGTGTTTCAGTCCCAAAGGCAAAGAAGGATCTGATAACAGCCCCAAGATCCATGCTTGAAGCAGAGAGAGGACAGAGCCTCCGTGGCAGAGAGAGAACTCCAGGGAATCAGCTTTGTGAATGAGAAAAAGGGGATTGCAGGAGGAGACCACTTCTCTTTATTTGAAGAATGGATGCATTTCTGGGTGTGATTGAATTGGCAGCTGGAAATATGGGACAGGAATTAAGGAAAGAGGTTTGGGGCTAAGAGTAATCATTGGGATGCTATTCGTTCATTCATTCATTCATTCACTGACGATCTGACACTTGATATGATCCAACTATGAGCTGAAAATTTACTGAGAGAGGTATTGAAGAAGCAAAAACAAAAACAGCAACCCTGCCCCCGAGGAACTAACAGTTTCCTTGGTCCTTCTGCCTACAGATGACCTTGCATATCTTCAGACGAGATTTCCCAGGGTTTGGGTAAAGCTAATAAAGGGGAGAGAGCTTGCCGTCTGCTCTGGGCAATTCACTTAACCAGGGGCAGGAGGAAAAGAAAGCATTAGAAAAAAGATGGTGGAAAAAAGAAGACAGGAGAGCTTACTGTAACAGAAGATAAGGAAGACCCACCAAAAAGATTAAATTATTTCTGTCTGTGAATGGTTTCACTGTATTTGATGATACAGCGCATTGGAGGGTCACAGAATTGATGCTCCTCAAGTAAGGCAGCCCTACACTGGTGTCCCAGTGCATCAGTGATCACTCCTGCTTCTAGAATGATATTAACACTTTTATAATCTTCCTTTGGCCCATCCCTGAGCCAGAACAGGAGATAGAAAAGGGAAGAGGACCAGGTCTTTGCCTTCACAACGGCCACTTTTGGCAGATCAGAAGCTGTGCCCATTTGCTGTCCCTGCTGAAGTCTTGAGTCTCATAACCTGAGAGCATCCTGGCACACTTAGCCCCATGTGATCTTGCATCCTTTCTACTGAAATTATGTGAATGAATTCATGAAAAGCTCTTGAACCAATGCCTGGTATACAGTAAGTTCTTAAAGATCGTATTACTCTTACCCTTACTATTATTCCTTGTCAATGAAATCTATGTCTATCTCTGAGATTTTTGTTAAGTCCCCTAGGATGCTCAACCAGCATGTCTAGTGGTCAAGTCACACTGAGGACTCGCTTGCTTGAAGGACCTCGTTGTGATCCCAGTGCAAGGCTCTGATAAGTTCTGACGCACAGAAAACTGTTTCAGCCAGTGTGATCCACACCTATTTAATTTTTTTTAAATGCATATAATGACTGTTGACCTCTATCAGATAGAGGGTTTTACATGTCTGGCAATTGTATTTCTCCTTTTAATCCAATAAGCTTTTTTCCTGAACTCTGCATAGATGGGACATCTCTCGTTTATCTTTTAATGCCAGAGGAGGGAAAGGGATCATTTTATTAGCAAGAGTGACAATAACACGTGCTCTCTGTACAGCTTTCTAGATCTCCTAAACGCTTTCAAACACACTTGCAGTAATCACGTGAGGTTAGTATTAAATGTTCCACTTTACTGTTAATGGAATTGTGACTCAGAGAGGTTGTGTGATTTGCCCAAAGCCACAGAGCTAGAAAGTGATTGAATGGGGCATATGCCTTAGTTGTTTCAATTCATAAACTATGTTCTTTCAAATATTTCCCGGTGCTTCTAAAACTAAGAATTCCAGGTAATTTATAAATTATGAGTCATGTTCTCTGCATACTTAGACATGAAAATAAATCTCTACAGGTGTTCTATGTAATGGAAATAAACCATGGTGTGGCCCACAGAGGGGTCCGTGTAGGTGGTGATCTGAGGGTGGGGACTGTGTTCATGAGTCCTGGGCTTAGGTGCTGGAAGATTCTCCCTTGGAAAGAGAAGAAGGCACCCAGAGCTTCAACAGATGGGTTGTTTCCCTCTCACTGAAAAGAACAGTATTATATCAGAGTCTGCTGGGGTTTTACAAAGGCCAGATAGAGGCAGAGGTTGTGGCATAACCCACAGGAGAAAAATTAAGCGAACTAAAACCTGTCTTTGAGAGTGCGGCTTCCATAGGAAGATTGCCACGTGGTTGTTTGTTGGTACCTCTCCTGTCCTCGATGGCAGGATTTCACCCGACACCCCCAGCACCTTGTCCCCGTGCTGCCGTGGTGGGGAATCTCCAAAGCACACAGAGCGAGCAGCCCTGTGCTCTCGGCCCACAGCTCCCTAAAAATAACTTCTTGCTCTCTGAGCCTCGGGAAGAAAATAACTTGGTTCGCTCGAGGCATTTGGGTTGCGATGCTCCTTGTGGTTGTGCTGTTGTTGTTTTTCGCTCACTGAAAAGAGAAAGTTAACATTTGTTCCTCCCCACAAGTCTCTTCTCCATCTGGAATCAATGGGGGGGCCCTCAGCAGATCACCCCTGAGGACTGGCTGATGTTTATAAGATCTTAATCCTGGGGGGACAGGCTGGCTGAGGAGGCTGGTAATGGGATAAGAAACCTCTCTTCTCCAGGGCACCAGCTGGAACTCAGCCCAGGCTCCTAATGACAGGAAGTTTCCAGCTATCAGGAGGCTCACTCTGTGAAAGGCGGTGGCGGGCTGAGTCCAAGGTGGCTTCTGCTCCATCCCCCACTCCATTCCTGTTTCAGGTTCAATGTCAGGGATTTCCACTCAATATCAAGGAGGCATAGGCACACAAGCATAAGGTAACCATTGTAAGTTTGGCACAGATGAGAGGCAGGAGATATGGGAACACGTTTCTCCACCAAAGAGAACCTACTGTGTGCCAAGTGCTGTCCTAGGACAGAGAACACATTGTTCCATTTAACTCTCAGAGCCATCCTCTGCAGATGGCAGTGGTATCCTGCTGTTGCGGAGAGGTGGAGTAATTCGCCCAAAGTTGCACAGGTAAAATGCCTTTCCGATGCCAGAATCTGTAGTCTTTTCACTATTTACAATGATACTGAGTCTTCTCAAATGTTGAAAGGTCTAGCTGAAGCATCCTGCCCATGGACAGATAGGATACACACACACCTACACACATGCTCACACACACACACACACACACACACACACACACACACACACACACGCACACTGCTATCAGCAGCAGCAGCAGCAGCATTCAAACCATGCCACAAAAATATACTCACAAAATGATTTGGTGTTCATGGCTTATAGCAGTGGTTAGAAACTGTTTTTTTCTGAAAAAGACCAGAAAATGGTAAGTAGTTTCTGCTTCTTTGCTGGTCATACCATCTCTGTCATAACTACTTAACTTTGCCATCACAGCATGAAAGCAACTACAGACAACATGTAAAAGAAAGGAACTCTCTGTTCTCTAATAAATTTGATTTATAAAAACAGGTGTTGGGGTAGACTTGGTCTATGGGCCATAGTTTGTCAATGCTTGACTTAGAGAAATCCTTCTCCCATTAGGATAACTGAGGGAGGACTACCTGGAGGAGGTGTCATTTAAGGTAGGTCTCAATGAACAAGCAGAATTTGGAATATGGAATTAGGGAAAGGGGTGGGTGTTGCGAAAAAGATATTGGAGTGGGTGAAAGCCTGGGGTACTGAGTGACTCTGGAGATGGAAAATGCTCCAGCATGGGGGCAGATCCCTGAATGGACAACAATGGCAGTGGAAATATGACCCAGAGGAAAGGCAAGACCAGCTTAGCAAGAAAAGGAATGCCTGCCAGAGGGGCTCTTCACATGGTCTACAATCTCCACCAGTTTATAAATATCCCAAATCCAAGTGGAAAAGAGATTAGAAATCGCATCTCCAATAATTTGAAATTGAGTTACAGTAGGGGAGAATAAAAACACATATATGGAGCCACATGAGAACATGTGCTTCTGGAATCAGGTGAGCCTAGAGGGCCTGGTTGTAGAGATGGGAGATGAAGGTCCAGGGCAGAGAGACATGGAAAGCAGAAGCCTGAAACACATGCAAATTCTAAGATCATCCCGACCTTGGCAAAAACATACAGCTCTAGCTGTGGGACCTCAGACCAGTTACCTAACCTCTCTGTATTTGAGCTTCATCCTGTTCTCTGACGCTGGGTGAATGATGTGTACCATTCAAGGTTGTGGTAAAGGTGACAGGAGGTGGTACGGATGACACATGTGACCCATGTCAGAGGCATATTAGGACTTTAACAAAGCACAGGGAGACTTTCTCTTGCCCAAGATCAAGGCGTGTGCTTCATTCAGAACCCTGCTGTGGAACTTCTCCCTTGACTGCAAGGTCAGGACATTCTACCTTCAATTAGCGTAGGTGGGGATTATGCAGGTTGGCATGAGGGCATTTCCGTTTTACTTGGGAAGCCAGGAGGAGAAATGGCTCCATATCTACACCACATTTTCTCTCTGCACGTCAGCTCTTAACTCTTTCTTGAACACCCTAGGTTCTGCTGACCCTCTCAGCAGGTGCATGGCCTTTCCCCATTTCCAGAAACATCTTTCCTTTCTTCTCTCCTCTGCAATCTTCCAAGGCCTGGGCCCAAGGCTACCTTCTTAGTGAAAAGTTACCTGGGCTTCACCTCTGTCAGTCACAATGGTCACACTCCAATGTCATTGTTGGTTTACAATGGTCACACTCCAATGTCGTTGTTGGTTTATGTCCCTGCAACCACCCGTAAAGCCCACATTTCTCAATAGCAGGTTTTAGTTACCTTTGTGAAAATAGCCACTAACCTCTCAGTGTTTTGTGCAGATTAGGTGTAAATGATGGCACAGACTGGAGAATGAACAGAATTAAAGATATAATAGCCACTGCATCTTGGTTGCTATATATGACCCCGGCATCATGCTAGGAGTTTTGTGTTATCTAATATTTACAGCACTCCATCAGCAGGTGTCATTTTCCTCATTGACAAGAGAGGAAACTGAGGTTCAAGGTGACGGAGCATCACAAAACCTGCACTCAGATCTGCCTGCCTTTAGAAGCCTAAGTCTTCTGCCTCCATTCCCAGGACCTGGAAATAAAGCACACACACAAACAACTTTCTTGGCACTGCTCTCTCGCACAGACCATTCTGAGCAGTGTCCTTGGGGTTCATTGTGGCCACCCTGCCCCATCAGGCAGCCTTAAATGTACATAGAGGCTAAAAGCCCTGGCAGAGTTGAATTTCTCCTGCACTTGAAGGCTTCTGTTCCCCGACAATGATGAATCTGAAAATGGAGACATCGTCCAAAGGCACACATTTGAATGGGTTGGGAACAATAGTGTCATCCTTGAACCAAGGGGCAGACAGAGCAACTGCTTCAAGTGTCTGGCTTTTATCCTGCGTTTCAGTCCTCTCAACGCCACTTGTGTACAAAGGCACAAGAAGCTGCTCTCTGTGCGTGCTGTCCAGCTGCACGGTGCAGAGGACACCAGGGAGGCCCCACCCTGGGAGACAGCAGCTGTTCGGAGAAAGCCACTGAGCCTACGTGATGAAATCCTGTGATGGGCAGGATCAGGGCTCCCCAGAGATGCCCCCATCCTACTCCATAGAACTCAAGAATCTGTTACCTTTGGCGGGAAGGGGACTTTGCAGACATAATTCAGACTTTGAGCTGGGGGGATTCTTTTGGATTATCTGGTTGGGCCCTAACTGTGATCACAAGGACCCTTAACATCAATGAACCTTTCCTGGCTGAATTCAGATCGGGGGGGAGAAGTAAGTACAGAAGGCTCAGAGCGACACAATGTTTCTTGCTTTGAAGAAAGGGGAAGGGGCCCATGATCTGAGGAATAGGGGAGACCTTTATAAACAGAAAAAGGCAAGGAAACATTTTCCCCTAGAGGCTTCAGAAAGGAACAGCCCAGTTGACACTGTGATTGTAGCTCACCGAGACTAGGTTGGATTTCTGTCCCATAGAACTGTGAGATGGTACCTTTTTGTTGCTGTAAGTCACTCAGCTAATGCTAACTGGCTAAGGTAATAATAGAAGGGTCATACGAATATCCACTCTTTGGTTTCCCCAACAGCAAACCAGCAGCCCATGAAAGGGCAGCCAGCCCACCTTAGCCGTGGCTTTCTAGTACCATAGTGCTTACAGCCCAGGACACTTTTGACGTCTATGGAAGCTCTCCAGAAGGAAGTAAGGTAGAGAGGCCATATAGGGATGGAGGCATGAGCTCATGTGATTTAGCCCAGGGGACATTTTTCCCCTTTATGATACACAATTTAAATAACCAGCATTGGATCCCAAAAGGCAGCATGGGATACGGGAACATTCCTGAGTCTTTCAGTCAAACCTGGGTTCAGATTCTGCTCTACTCATTCACTGACTGGCTACCTAATCTTCAGTGACCTTGATCAGCTTAGTTTGAAAATCACAGCATATAACTTCCGCTTATTTTGGGGATCATGCAACGTGATGAATCTATTATCTAACTGTTGCCACTGGAACCTAGGAAGTTTTCAATAAACTGTATTATATTTATTATTTTGCTATTTTCCTTTAGATTATGCCTTTATTTTTTCCCAAATATTGGAACTAAGTCATTCACATACCTCATATGAGTGTCAACTGATAACTATCAATGCTATCAAACAACAATATTTCCTTTGATGAATTTCTGAAATTTTTATTAATGTAATTGGTGAATATAGTTTTAAAAGTCAAATGATAACACAAGAATTACCACACAAAAAAGGAGAGTTCTCTACTTAATCCAAACTCCAGACTCTTGCTTTCCAGGGGTTAACACTTTTCATTTTGATAGCCTTTCTTTTATGATATTTACTTTTAATTTTATAAATAATATCCTTATAATACTGCTACATGTTGATTTTCTCTTTTAAATATTATTAACTTCCTAATACAGAATATGATTTAGCTCTCTGAAAATACACACACATACACACACACTTCTTCCCATGTAGTTTTAATAGAATTTTTTGATGAATCAGAAGTGTTTGAATAAGTCAAATACTGAGCCACATAGTGACTATAATTACATATTGTTGGTGGTGAAGATATTTTCCCTGGAGTAAATATTTATTATTATTATTTAGTTTGTTTAATTTTCTATATAGCTACTATTTATCTATTATTTAATTTATTTATTTATTTTTGGCTGTGTTGGGTCTTTGTTGCTGTGTGCAGGCTTTCTCTAGTTGTGGTGAGTGGAGGCTACTCTTCATTGCGGTGCACGGGCTTCTCATTGCAGTGGCTTCCCTTGTTGCACAGCACGGGCTCTAGGCAGGCGGGCTCAGTAGCTGCGGCTTGCGGGCTCTAGAGCGCAGGCTCAGTAGTTGTGATGCACGGGCTCAGTTGCTCCACAGTATGCTGGATCTTCCTGGACCAGGGCACGAACCTGTGTCCCCTGCATTGGCAGGCGGATTCTTAACCACTGCACCACCAGGGAAGTCCCTTATCTAATTTTTATCTTTAAAAAAATTGTAAGTGGCTTACAATATGGCCAAACACTAGTAATTTACTGGAATCCTCTTTTCTTCAGAGATATCCATTCTCCATTTCTCTGTCCTGCTTCAATGAGATGGGCTGTTTCCGAGGCTGACTTCTCAGCTTTGACCTGGGAACTTTTCTTCACTCTCAGCTCGAAATTTCTCTGTCCCTTTTTTCATCACTTTGTCCTGAATATTATCTTTGTTATTATTGGCTTCGTATCTTATTGCCTTGGAGAATATAATTTAGTAACTTCTTAAGTCAGGTCATGGAAGTTTAAACTTCAATCTATTAAGTGTCTGAAAATATCTGTATTTTATCTTCACACTTGATTAGGAGTTTGCATGGAAGCCATTTTCTCTCATAACAAGAAAGGCATTGCTCCTCTCTCTTCTAGTTTCCAGTATAACCACTGGAAACACAATTTTCTTATCATTCATTATCTTTATTTTGGTTCTGTGAATGCACAGGATGCTATATTTATTCCATGTGTGGTGAAATGCCATGCTGATGTGCCTTGATATGGGTGTTGTTTTTATTAACTGTGCCGACCACTTTGGAGAGATGGAATAGCTTTCAAATGGAAATCTATGTTTTTCATTTCTAAGAAATTTTCTTGTATTATATCTTGAAAAATGTTCTCCTGTTTTCTATTCCTGGAGATCATATGGGCCAAATATTGAGTTTCTTAGGTTTATCTACTTATCTTTATTACATTTTTATATACTTGACTTTTTGTTATTTTTCCTGAAGATTTTCCCAAACTCATTTCCTAATCCTTCTATTGGATTTTTTTCTGCCATTATACTTTCTAAACTCAAAGAGATTTTTCTTATTCTCTGAATATTATTTCATTGTATTCTAATGTCTCTTGGATACAGTATTCTTTTATTTCTCTCAGGATAGTAATTATAATTGTTTGCAGCTTTCTTCTGGTCAGTGCAGTCTTTATTTCCTTTGATTTTGTCTGGCATTTGTTTGTTTGTTTTGGTGAATGTGAATCATGCTAAGAGTTTTCATCAAACATCTGGAGATACTTGGTTGTCAATTCTGATTTGAGAGCCTGTGACTAAATATCTAAGAGGAAACGTATGCTTGGATGGACCCTGTCCAACACTGGACCTCACTATTGCTTAAATGGAAAGCCCCCAGCACCTGTAGTCTGTTCTCTTGAGTCAGTCAGTTTCTCCTGAGAGGTTGCCCAGGGATGATGGCTGATTGCCAGTGCTGGGAGTCAAGCATGACAACATGACGTTATTTTTCAAAAACCTCTGGTTGAGATTCTTAAACCTTCTGAGACTTGTTACGTTTATACTGAGACACACAACCCAGTGTTTTCCTGGTTTGTTTGTTTCTTTTCCGTGAGAAACTTCTATTCCCAACACCTTCCTTTAGGGTACCTGTATTATATTCAACAGGCGTGGCTTCAAACCTTCTCAAGAGTCCAAAAAGATAAGTGGTTTTTCCTTCACACCAATCTCCTGTGTCAAGGAGGAGGAGATTGAGGTATCAAGGCCATAGATGGGTACCAGAATTTACACTGGGCAATGTGCCTGCATTCTCCCTCATTTGGTTCTTTCAGTGACCTATGGGAATTCTCATTACCCCAATCAGACAGAGGAAGAAGCAGAGGCTATATGACCATATGGTGAGGTCACCTGTCTAGGGCTGCATGACTAATCAATGTCCAAACCAGGTTCCAAAGGAAGGTTTGGCTAATTTTCTCTGCTCATGACCTACCCACTACTCCATATTCTATCCTTGTTACCACAGCAGGTTTACTGAAGATACTTGCCCACATCAGCAGTTGGAGTTAGGAACCATACTTATCATCATTTTAGAGCTGCGAAAACATTTATTCACATGGAGACATGATATAACTTGATTAAGACCATGCCACTCATCATGATAGAATTGGAATTCAAATCCAGACATCCGGTTCCACAAGCTGCAATCTTCATGCTTTACCCCTGGGCCATAATCCATCATATCTCTTTTCTTTACTTAAAAGTCTGATATGCTCATTGTTTAAAGAATAAAGTTCAAACTCCTTAGCAAAGCATGCAGAGTTCTTTATCTCTGGTCCCTACACATCTCTTGTCCCCCTTTCCTATGCATTATAAATGCATCAAATTCCTTTTAGATCTGGGAACCCAGCACACTTTCTCTTTTTATAGATTTTGCTTATGTTGGAGCCTTTAGAGCACCCAGTTCACCCATACCTCTCAAGCTGCCTGGGTATTATTGACTTATCTTTCAAGATTTAGTAAGAATGTCAGCTTTCCTCGGAAGACTGCTATGACCCTTACTTGTTCCAACTGTGGACTCAACCCGAGATGAATTGGAGGCTCACAGTAGGCTCCTAGGGAATCCAGCATGTGCTTTGTCCTACACACATGTATCTTTCCTAATTCTCTTTTATCGACTGGCTATCTATCACCCCATGCTATAAGGTTGAGAACTGTCTGGTCACCTCTACTTTCACCACTCTAAACACACACTTTGGCACTTAAAAAGTGCTTTAAAATATCTGTGAGAAAAAAAAAAAGACGAGAGAGAGCAAAGGAAAAGACAAGAAAAACAAAAAAAATAAAACATAAATGTGAGCTGCAGTTGCCTGGCTAGTCTGAGTCCTTTTTATATTCATGTTAACACGCATATATAAATACTGGGAATTCCCCTTGCTAAATTCAAGTTTGCAAAGCTTTGGTCTTTTATAAGATTACGTCATTGAAGAGGAAATCACTACATTTTTTAAAGAGGAGCCAGACCACTGAGAAGTGTATAATGGGAGAAAAAATAATAAAATCCAGAAAGCCATTGCCACAAATGTAATATTCACCTCCCCACAACACACACACATGCCAAAAATGCTCTGCTTTTGCTGAATCTGCAGTAGCTCAAGTCATTAATTAAAACCATTTCCAAATCTATGTTGATCAGGATAATAATGCTGATGAGATTAACCATGTTAATTGGTCTTTTATAAAAACTCTAAATACAAAAATATAATAACAATAATAAATCAAATGGAAGAAGAAAACATAGGCAGACATATCCATCTAACCACTAGGAGATTTTAGACTGATTAACTAAAAAAAAAATAAAGAAAGAAAAAGGAAAACTTCCAAAGTGGTTGAACCAGTTCATCGTGGTCTGTTAAGGAAAACAAGCTTCTTTTGTGTCAATAGGAAGGCATTTCTCATGGTATGGTCTAGGCATTCTCTCCAAAGCATGCTGTGTGAAACATTCTCAGGCTTTATTTAACATCAGGCCATTCTCCTCCTTCCAAGGTTGACCATTTGCTATAAGAACTAATAGTCCCCGAGCAGTTTGTTCTGAGATGGGTCCACCCCTTTAAAGCCAGGATGGAGGATGTTAAGTCAAGACCAGCCAAAAACATGGAGGGATGAGTAGAATTAAGGACCCCTTTCTGCAAATTAAAAAACAAAACAGTCTAGAGACGGTTGTCCTGCTACGATTGGTGTTTTTGCTGCAGCTCCCAAGCCAAGGTCTAGGACAAATCTTAGACCTGTAACTCTCTTGAAGTCTTGGAATCCTCATCATTGGGCACTTCCTGTATTTAACTTGCCTCCATAACATGATATGCCCTTTTACAAACCCTTTCCAGGAGGGGAAATGGAAAACAGGGCAAGGTTTCAGGTTTGTGTAAAGTCCTGCTGAGAAAACCTAACATCTGATGCTTCCGGTTCCATGAAAGAATGTTTGAAGTAGATTCCATGTACTGCAAATTAAAAAAAAAAAATTCTGATTTTTCCTTTGCATGGAGGAGTGAGGTAGGGTGGTTACAGGAGTCTGACTTTGTGTCTGCGTGTCTAGTACTATAAGAAATCTTGAAGTTTTGATAGACTTAATCCCTACCACAGGAGGGTATAAAATAGCAGAGTTAAACTGCCAACAAAAACCAGGACCACACCAGGAAAGCCATGGGTTTTCAAGTGGTTTCCTGCCAGGTCCTGCCTGGCAAGACCCCAGCTAATCAGTGAATGCATAATATCCCAATCTATCAAGCTGGACGTGGCTTTGCCCCCGTCTGGGTGAGGTCTGAGGTGACCATCACTGCTCAACACACTGCCTTTCGTGGGTGAGAATCTCTACCCTTCAGAAGATATACATGTGCATTTCCAAATGCCCCGTATGCTTTATCGGTTCTTCTCTGTGTATGCGTGTGAGTATGTGTGTCAGTATTTTTCTCCTAACAAAATTTCTTTACGAATTGTGACAACTCACAGATCTTTCTTTGTCTTTTCCTAGTTGCGGCCGTTCAGACCGATTTTCGTCTTGCATATGATTTTAATACAAGCTAGTGTAATATGATTACATTAACTGTTGAGCAATATCGCCTCAGGAGAACCAAACCACAGAGCTTTTTTTAACTGCACTGGGAATGCTGGGACTCTATCTATACTTTTAATTCTCCATTAAAGTACATTGGGCAGATAGGCTGGGTTTTAAGCCATGTGTAACTATGTATTTGGATGGCTGGGTGTAATGGCTTAGGAGAAGGACATGGTGTGGAGGTAAATGGTGCTCATTTTTTTTTGGAGTCAATTTTCCTTCCTCCCTTCAAAGATTCTAGTGACTTCCTGGAAATGTGCCTTCTTTCAAGTTTGGCCTTTGGAAGTATGGCTAAAAGTGGCTTTTTTCTTTTTACCAGTTTTCCAGAAGGGAATTCTAGGAGATCTGTAGTTCTGGCTAATGAAGAGAGGAAAGGAAAATCTTCTACTGTGGTTTATAGGAAGAAATACCTCTGAATAAGATTTTGAAGGTAAAATTATGATGATTATAATGACAATGATGATGATAAAGAAAAGAGGAAGAGAAGGAGGAGGGGAGGGAGATGGCTGGATTCCATTCACACACATATATATATATATACACATTATATTTATATATATATATATATATATATATATATATATATATATATATATATATATTAGAACTGTGTGTGTGATTAGTATACAAAATATATGTCCCAATTGTCTTGTTTGGTTATTTCTGGAACAGTGTGATGTCAGAATTTCCATGCCATTGCCTTTAAGAAAACAAAAATGATTCTACAATTCCACTAATGACAGAATAAAAAGTGTAGCCTATACACTGCCTCTTGACATGGAAATATTCCAAGAATTGATTTTGTCAGACTATGTACCTAGAATTTTTCTTTTGGCTCAGAAAATATCACTGTCCTGTCATTGAGGGAAAATGTGTGTGTGTAGAGGGGTTCTATACTGGAGGTGACAGACATAACCTAATTTATCTTCTGGTTAAGAGAACAACACAAGCCACTCAAAGCTGCTGGTCCATTCTCAAACCCTAAAACCCAAATGGATGGGACTTTTTTGTTTATGTTTTTTTGTTTCCATTGTTATTTCTTCTCAACATATTATGAGCATACAAGATATGAATGTATTTTTTCTGTGTATTTTTGTTCCAGGTTCACATCTGATGTTCTTTGCTTAACTTAGAGATGATAGATTTGATAAGGGTGGCAAAGGTATCCCATCCTTATAACTCAAGAGCAGATGTTAATGATTTTGATGATTAAAAAAAGAGTTGTTCATGGATCTGCCGTTAACAGTGATTTCCTTCTTTCCCATCCTCCCAACTTCTTGTCCTTTGATATCAGGGCAGAAGGCTCTTCTGCTCTGAGCTGATGTCATCTGGAAATACTCTCCTTCCTTGCTCTGGAAGATGTGGCCTGATTCCAGAAAATAACACATTTCTGAAAACTCTTACAGGACTTCTGTTGGCAGTGACCCTGGTCTGCCCAGTTGAAGGGGACTCTGGTTTCCAGAATTTTAAGAACAGCCTGTGCCAATGACAAACCAGGTATTGCTGTCCAGGGGCCCATAGTCAAGACCTGTTGGAGAGGCCCATGGTTTTAAAATGCCCTTGGGGGATGATTTATGTTAAAATATCCTTGAACCTGCTTTCTTAACAATGCCTGCTTAGACTTCCCAAAAAGGTCAAGACTACCTCCTTTTAGAGTAACCTATAATAAGGTTACTCTATAATATTTTCATTTGCTAACATATGAAGACGAGAAGCAGAGGAGCAGTGATGTGCCAGTAAAGCTTAACAACCGGCTCTCTGGGGGAAACAGCCTTGAGTTGTAGCAGTTGCTTATTTCCGTGGTGTAAATACTCGCATCACAGCCAATTTCAAGCTGTCTCCCTGAATGTGGAATTGGGAAGAGGTGCCTGTAATTGGCTCTCACAATCCAGGACCAGCTCCAGCCCAGCCACTGCTTTAGACTAAGGAATAGCAGATGAAGAGAGCACAGAACTTGGAGAACAAAGACCTGGTTTGGATTCCAGATGTGCTCTTTCGTAATTTAGGTAAGTTACTTTTGGATTCTCTGTGAGTGCCTCTGAAATTTAGGAGAATGAGTGCTTTTCTAGCTGAGTGTGAATCAAATGAGGAAACACGTGGGGACCTTTGCTCTGGCAAGAGCAGCATTATCTTCATCCCCAACTCACCTGAACGGTGTGTGGACTGTACCATGGGCACCACCGGATTCCTCTCATTTCATCCTACTGCACTTTCTCATGTGTAAAATATCCTTATTTTACAGAATAAAAATAGTCTTGGAGAAGTGGAGAAATAACCTCATAAAAGATACCAGTCCCTGTCTGCATATCTATACAGCCCATTCATTGCACCCTCTGCGAGATGCTTAATGATTTCCCCCTTTTTTTTTTCTTTTGCAGTACTCAGGCCTCTTACTGTTGTGGCCTCTCCCGTTGCGGAGAACAGGCTCCGGACGTGCAGGCTCAGCGGCCATTGCTCACGGGCCCAGCCGCTCCACGGCATGTGGGATCTTCTCGGACAGGGACACGAACCTGTGTACCCTGCAACGGCAGGCGGACTCTCAACCACTGCGCCACCAGGGAAACCCAATGATTTCCCTTTTAAACTGGGAAAATATTCCTTGTAGACTGATAAATAGCCCCTAGGAATCTCAAAATCGGGACAGATCTCCTTCAGAGAGGGAGGTAGTAAGACCCCTGTGCTATACCAATTCAAGTATCATCCTTTTATGTCTTCCCACCCATTAAAGAATGATGCACTGTGTACAAAAGATATTCCTGTGTTCTCTGAACACAGGGTCAATTGCTCTTCAGGAGCTGTGGAGACCAGCTAAGCCATATCATTGACTTATTTACATTTCACTCCTTAAGGAGGTAACACAAAAAGATCACAAATTTGGGACTGCAGGGTCCTGGCTTCTCTCCCATTTCTTCCATTTACTAGATGGCTGACTTAGGTTGAGTTCCTCCCTTCTCAGTGTATCAGAAGAACCTCATCTAGAAAGCAAGGATATGCATAAATTCCTCATTAACTCTGTGTGTGTGTGTGTGTGTGTGTGTGTGTGTGTGTGAGAGAGAGAGAGAGAGAGAGAGAGAGAGAGAGAGAGAACTCGGATAATTTAAGTGTAAGCTCCTTGAAGGCAGAGCCTGCCTCTCCCAGCTTTTCACCTTCAGAATGTATTCAGTGGCAATGTTGTCCCTATTTGAAGAATAAGTGGGTCATGTGTCTGGAACAAAAATCACCACCAGAAGTCACTTTATAGATGCCAGTGATATTGAATCCAGTCCCAAAGAGCCTATAAAAACCTCTTCAGACTTTTGGAAAATGACAGCTCTATGGTTGTACAATTTCCAAATCAAGACAAGACACATATTTCTGCATTGTGAGCTTACTTTCAATGTGAAACGACCTCTCCAAAGCAACCGCCACAAACAGCAAATAAATCGGGAATAAATAACGTATAATGTTGCAAGTTGCATCCACAATAATCTGTCATACATACATCTGCTATGGATCGTGCAAGACAACCATACCCCTTGATTTAATTGGACCAAAGAGAGGTGACATATGCAGTATGATGGTCCCACTGACATTCTTTTGCACCCAAGGAATCAAATCAATGCCTACTTGCATATTAAGCACTATGAGGTCCTTTCTCCCCTGTAAGTGAACATGTGTTGCTATTAGCCTGGCCTTGGAGGGGTGGGAAGAGAACCCCAGGGTGCAGTGGGGAGGCCAGGCAATATCCTACTGATTTCAGTGGGACCATGTGTTCTTTGAAATGCCCTGCAATGGTCCTGGCCGATCTCTTTCTAGGTCCGGCTGCAATATTAATAGAAGTTTAATTCTAGGTGCTTCAGTCCTGGTTCTCAGAGAGCAGAGTATTAAAGCAGTGCTGAGACAACAATCAGATCGAATACATTTTGCACCATCCTTCCCCAGGAGAGATTAGAGTGCTGGTCTCTCCAATTGGAGGGCAGGGCAGGGAACGGAATCACCATGTGGCACAGGGGTCCTCAGGAAAGGGAAGCACAGAAGGAAGCTCTTCCTCCTTCTCCAAGGGCGGGTTGACTGTGTCCAGCAAACCCATCTCCTGATGGTCATGCCTGCCCCCACCTGCATTATGCAAATCAACTTCTCCTACAAGCTTCTATTCACTGGCGGGCTGGAAACCCAGCCTTCCCGAGCCCTGGAGCCTGGAAGCTGAGCAGCTCTAGGCAATTATCTGTTTTGAAGGAATACACTGATTTGACATTCTTAAGAAGTCACAGACGTCTGATTTCATAATATAATTTGTAGAAGTAAAAAAGGCAAGTTAAACATTTGCTTACACATATCATGTTTACATGTGTTCAAAGAACTTTCCAAAACTTTGCAGTCTCATCCAACTGCATCTTTTTTAAGCTCGCTTCGCTCTTGTAGGTTTGCAAACAAATTCCACAGCACATTCAACCGCAAATTGATTTACTTTTGGGGAAACTCCTTGAGTTTCGCAACTTTCTTCTTGCTGTTTAACATACACACAGATGCAAAAAAGAAAAAACAATCTCCTAACACAGGAACACAAATCTGGCATTCGGAGGAGTCGATTTTTTCATTTATTCTCAAAGTGAAGGGAAAGCAGCAATGGATGCGATCCAGATTACCAAGGAGTGTGCAAATGACTTCTTGGGCCCCGTTGGCAGTGTGAGTGACAGCGCATCTCAGGGCAGGGAGGCTGAGGGAGAGAGGAGCGTCCCCTTGCGAGGGAAGACCATTCATTTAGCACGTAACCTGGATGTCCGGCTTTCCATCATTCAGTGAAGGGCATCACCACCCTCTCAAGCATTCAAGACTGTGGGCCATCTTTAACTACGTTGTCTACCATACCTCCTATTGGATAATCAATCCCTGAGGTTGAGTCCCACTGACTGGAACCCTCTCATGTATCTTGAATGTCCTTATCTTGCTTATCCATTCCTACTGACCTATCACTTAGCACTTGGACTCTGGCAATAGCTTCCCCGACATTTTGCAGATCCAACCTCCTTCTGTCCCATACAGGCTCCTCATTGCTGCCAGAGGGAGAAATACAGACTGTCCATCTGATCCCTTGTTAAACTTACAAGCACTCTCCTTCCTTCAGGATAAAGGGTCAACTCCTTAACTTTGGAAGTCTTTTATGATCAAGACCCTGCTTTCTTAAGAACCTGGTCTCCATGAGCAACTCTCAGGTTCCAACCAAGTTCTGCTTATGTGCCACTCTGGCCATCCCACAGGGCCTTTGCACATGCTGTTCCACTGACCATGAGCAGCCTCTTAACCATTTTCACCTGAAAGACTCCTACTCATGCTTCAATATCAGCTCAGATACTATGTCTGGAAATCATCCTTGAGCCCCCAGGACAGGGTTAAGACTTTCTTCCCCTTGTTCCTAGCATCCTACACTTCTCTGCCATAGCATCTGTTGCCCTCAATGATTGCTTGCCTCTTTCTTGATGCATACCTCACTAAAATTTAATTTTCACAAGAGTTGGGCTGTATTTATTATGAGCTTTGCAAAACTCTATCTCCTTTAGAACCACGTTTTGATCACCTCTGTACCTACAACAACAAACACAGTTCCTGGAATGTGGTAGATGCTGCAGAAAGGTTTCACATGAATGAATGCATAAATGAATTAATTAGATAATGAAAATGTACAGGTGTGTAGTAACCCAGAAGGCTAAAGCTCAGACCCTTCTACCTGGCAAAGGTCCCTCACAAAGGAACCAAAATTTATTACGTAAGAGTCAGGCCACTGAAAGTAGTAGACTCCGTGGACAGTGGGTAGGAAAACCGCTACCTCAGGGGTCTGAAAAAAAAGCTACATCATTGCATCGGCCCCTCATCTTTAGACTTTACCCTTGTTCCTTCCCATTTATTGCTGCATCTGATGGTTTGACTTTCTGGAGATTCTGGAGAAAGCGTCAGAGAAGGTGAGGGTGTAAGGAGAGTGTTAACACCTGGAGGGGGTCACACAAGAGAGCCAGAGATGGAGAGAGGGACGGCAGGGGGCCTCTTCCTGCAGCTGAGCTGGCCCAAGGCTTATCTGGCCAAGGATCTCAAATGCACCAGGCCAGCTTCTCCTTGGCTGGAGTTTCAGAATATCCCATGCCCTACAGCCTGTGTCTTGAGAGGGGATGGAGACGGCAACCTCTGATGAACGGGCTCCGTGGAAAGCAACAGCCACAGCACACAATGAAGGAGGCAGAAGTTTACCAACAGATAGGACTTTCAATCTGCCTGACTTCTATCCCGGAATAAAGGGGCATCTGTCCAGCCTCCCGTATTCCAAGGTTTTCCGTTTTGCTTTTGTTTGTTTGCTTTCAAGAAGTTTGTACATAACCCAGTGTCCAGGCCATAAAGGGTGACTCCGGAAAGATCTCTTTGGATTGTGACCTGGTTGGCAGCTCGCTGCCCCAGGGCAGTCCTCATTCCCAGCCAGAGCTCTGCCATTAAGGCCTGGAAACCCACAGACATAATAGGAACCAGGCAGGGAAAGTGAAGCTGAAACCAGGAATGTGTGGCCGAGGCTTCCAGCTCTGCTCAGCTGTGTGAGGCCCGCTTCTGTCACGCATTGCTGCAGCTGGGATGCTCCAAACGAGTGTGTTGGCAACGGGGCGCCTGGGCTCGGGCTTCGGGGCTTTCTGGGTGCCTTTGTCCAAGCTGACAGCCGCCAGGGACCCCTCCCTGGTTCCTAGGAGCCAGCCTGGTGTTGAAACCCTGGCCCCGTGGGACTCAGCCAGAATGTGAGCAATGGATTGGAGACTCCCAGTCTATTCTTCAGCTTGGTCCTCCCAGGCTTTTGGAGCAAAGGGGGAGGGAGAGGCCTGGATACAGTAGAATAATTTTGGCAAAGGGCTCCCTCCTATAGGCCTGCAGAACTCGAGGTGTGACTCATGGACCAGAAGGAAGCAGGCGTGGACACTGTCTTCCAGGGTGGTCACCTGAAGGAACCATGGACAGAAAATTAATTGGAGGCTATCAATCTAACTTCAAAAGTCCCCGCGCAACTGTACTTGGAAGAGAAAATGAACAGCGAAGATGGTGTTCAGCAAGACGGTGGCCCGATTGTCCCTCATCTGTTCCAATATTTGCCAAGAGGCATGAGCTACTAACCTGGCTCCTCTCTGCCACCACACGCACGCCATCTCGGAACTTCCAGGTTGCCGAGGGGCTCAGTGTCAATGCCATTCAGAAGCACCATCTTCTAACCTTCAGTCTCCCTGCAGATCAGACAGCTCTTGCTGCAGGCTGCACTGCCCATCACGGAAGCTCCGTGCATCCAAGGCAACACAACTGCTCTGGGCAAGGTGTGTCAAGGTGGGAGGTGGGGGACTGGGGCGAGAGCTTTGGAAAATGCTAATGTGGTTCAGATCATGACTAGCCCTCAGGACCTGAGGGGAGCAGAGGCTGAGGATGGAGACGGGGGTGTCTTCAGGGCCTGGCAACATACGTGGCACTAAGTTACGTGAATGGTCTACCCGTAGCTGGATTTTTCTCCTTTTTGCTTCATGTCTTTTACTTTGGGTTTGTTCTTCCATGGAAAAGCTGGTGTGATTCATAAAACAGAGTCGTCAAGTGAATTGACAACATGCATAAAGGTGCTGTTTTATTACCTGCATGCTTGTGTATATGTGTATGTGTGTGTGTGTGTGTAGAATGGATATAGATTTGATAGGTAGATAGATAGATGATAGATAGATAGATGATAGATTTCTAATCATTATATAAAAGAATTGATTCTCATTGTAGAAAATTTGGAAAATATCGATAGGTAAGAAAATGCAAATCATTCATGATTGCATCACTCAGAGATTAAAAACGATTCATATCTTAATGTACTTCATTCTTTTAGCAAATATTATTTTACATATTTCAGATCACACTGAATAAACGATGGTACCTGGCTTTTTTCAATTAATGTTGTATTGTAAGTAAGTTTTATTTTCCCCCTTCCTTGAGACCTAATTTTGTTTCAGGTTAATTTTCATTTTGTTTAATAAAGACAAATAAAGAAAGAAAGATTTTTCATTATATTTGAGAGAGTAAGACAACAGAATTCCTGAATTACTTTTAGATGCTTCAGCTGTTGCTATTTGCCCACTCTCTGGGTTTCTACAGCCTATTGGTAGTTTGAGCAAAAAACAAATCACATGCTATCCATGCCCACGCTATAGGTCAGTTGTGTGAAAGGAAATTAGCCATACTGAGCTGAAAGGTAGTCTGATCTCAGAAGAGTCATGTGATTCCTCTGTCAATGGAAACTTAGGTTGCTTCCATGTCCTGGCTATTGTAAATAGTGCTGCAGTGAATATTGGGGTGCATGTGTCTTTTTGAATTATGCTTTTCTCAGAATATACGCCCAGTAGTGGGATTGTTGGGTCATATGGTAGTTCTATTTGTAGTTTTTTAAGGAACCTCCATACTGTTCTCCACAGTGATGGTATCAATTTACATTGCCACCAACAGTGCAGTTGGGTTCCCTTTTCTCCACACCCTCTCCAGCATTTGTTGTTTGTAGATTTTTTGACAATGCCCATTCTGACTGGTGTGAGGTGATACCTCATGGTATGTTTGATTTTCATTTCTCTAATAATTAGTGGCGCTGGGCATCTTTTCATATGTTTGTTGGCCATCTGTATGTCTTCCTTAGAGCAATGTCTATTTAGGTCTTCTGCCCACATACACACAATGGAATATTACTCAGCCATAAAAAGGAGTGAAACTGGGTCATTTGCAGAGACGTGGATGGACCTAAGGTATGTCATACAGAATGAAGTAAATTGGAAAGAGAAAAACAAATATCGCATATTAATGCATATACGTGGAATCTAGAAAAATGGTATAGATGATCAAGTTTGCAAAGGAGAAATAGAGACACAGACGCAGAGAACAAATGTATGGATACCAAGGGGGACAGGGAAGGTGGGATGAATTGGGAGATTGGGATGGACATATATACATAATTGATACCATGTATAAAATAGATAACTAATGAGAACCTGCTGTATAGCACAGGGAACTCTACTCAGTGCTCTGTGGTGACCTAAATGGGGAGGACAGGACATCCAAAAAAGAGGGCTTATATGTATATGTATAGCTGATTCACTTTGCTGTACAGCAGAAACTAACACAACATTGTAAAGCAACTATACTCCAATAAAAATTAATAATAAAAAGAAAAGTCATGCCAGGCCCATGGAGGCAGAGAAGTCTGATGCCACAAACATCCAGGGGACAGAAGAAGCCATGGGGCGTGGGAGCCCCTGCTTCTGACAACTCTGGGGGGAGGTTACCGGCATGTTTAACTTCTCATTAGCTGTTTTATTGCTGTGTTTATTTGTTTACTCTAGTATGGAAATCCACAGGTAAGTGATAAACTTGCATTCCAACTGTAAGTAAACACGGTGTTTCTTAACCAAATTGAAAACATTCAGACCACACCCAGATAGAAGTTTGGTGAGGTGTTTTCAGTTGGTCATGCCAAAATGAGACAGGAACATTTTTTTTTCTTCCTTGTTGTATGTGTGTGAAGTTTGGGAGAAGGATATACAGGGGGTGTGGGGTAGTCGAGCAAAAGGAAAACTTAATCCTACTGTGACATCAAACCTTTATTTCATTTTGCCAGAATTGGTTTGAAAAACAAAACACAACAAAACAAAAAAGCCCTCTGCTTGGTTGAGCACCCAACTTGCCAATTTGTAGATCTGCCCATAGATGTGCAGATACATAATGGCTCATTTTATCCAAGAACACTTGGGAAAATTTCCAGTGATATTCTTTCAGGAGATGCTCAGTGTTGTACACCATGCCAGACAGGTGCTTCCAAAGATGAGTTACATCCTAGACCTGCACCCAGGAACTTTGTAACTATGTATCAGTGAAAAAATGGGATAAATGGTGGTCAGCTAAGGCAGACATATAAGGAGGAAATGATTTCCATTTGGGGACATCAGGATAATTTCTTATATATCTTAAGATAATTTCTTAATTATCCTTGTATATTCTAAAGGATAATTATTAGACCAAGAGATGTTAGTGAAACAGATGTGGATTTTGGTGTTACTTAGATGGGTGGCCTTAGACGAAGGCCCTCCTCCCTCCATACCTCAGTGTCCCCATCTTTAAAGTGAGGCCAGTGCTAGTTTCTGCCTGTGAGGCTATTGTGAGAGGTCAATGCGACCATAAGTATCCTACCTGCATATATCAGGTACTCACTAAAGAGCCATCAGAAAAAAAGCCATAGTTGTCATTAAACCAGTGAAGGACTTCATGTGACCATAGCATGTCTCATTCTAATTCACAATTGTCCTGGTAACATCTCCCATATGTGGCTGCCACAGCCCAGGCATCACACCTGAAAAGGAGAAAAATCATCACAACACCTGCACATTGAGCATCTTCCAGGTGTCACTCTCAATGTATTTTCTCTCACTAACAGTTAGAGGTGGCAGAGGTTTGAGAGGAGGACCTACCTGCCCACACTCACACACAGAGCAGGAAATGAGTCCAAACTGAAACCAAAGCCGGCGGAAGTCTGGTCCTATGTTCTGGGTGCCACAGCGCACTGATTCTCATCCGGTCTCTCGCTGGATTGGTAGTGGATTCCATGAGACAAGGCATGCAAGGCAGCCAGTGGAGGACCAGCTGCTGCTTATACCTACCAGGCATTCTTCCCTTCAAAGTTACTGGGCACACACTATGGACCAGGATAGCTACTGGGCACTGGGGGGTCAGAATCAAATAAATCCCCATCATGTTTTAAAGGATTCCGTAATCCAGAGGAGTGAAGTCTGTGTAGACAGTAAACGAAGCACAATATAATGCGGATTGGGGGAAGGATGCTTTATACATCTCCCAACCACTTCGTCTTTTGTCCTGGTCTAGATCACTCTCCTGCGTCTCACACCTCTTGTGTGTGAGATCCTTGTTTGGATAGAGCTTTGGGCTTTCAAGTCCCCTTCGGCCTTTTCCCACAGCATTCTCTGCTTACTTCTGTCCACAGGGCACACTGAAGTCCTTCCTCCAGAAAGATTTTCTCCTTCCTGAAATTCTAGTGAGAAGCTATACAGCCCACTTTTGAACATACACGTGCCACTTTGCTCCAACAGTTGTCTTGCACCTCAGTCTTGTCTTATTCTTATGGTTCTGTTGATGATGTAAGGTTATAAAACTCACGAGTTTCTGTTTCTCCCAGCAGAGTCATCAGTGCACAGTAGGCAGTTAGCAGGTGTGTTTTGATTTACCAACTCTGAAACCTCCTGAAAGGGAATCAAGGAGGTAAAGGCACCTCTGGAGATCCAGGAGCTGGCATTGTAGAGCCCAGCCAATCGAAGTCCACAGATCTCGAACAGCTTGCATGCCAAAAGGGGCTGCTGAGATGTGCTCAATCAATGAGTCAGATCCAATAGAGTCTTCAGGACTCCGGATGAGCCCTGTTCAGTGTGGCGTAAGATGAGGGACAAGGGCAAGCCTGCGGTGTGTTGGAAACAGAATTCATCAATGCAACCTCTCCAGATGAGCAGATCAGCCCTGTGTTGGGATAGAATGTTGCCGAAACAGTCTCCTCTGTCTAGGTGGCCAAAATGATAGGGTTTTATCTGCTGATACGGATCAGATTTGAAAGCAGATCCCTTTTCGCCCTTATTGACTGATGCATGTGTTTTGCAGACTCATAACGTTTCTTGTACTGTCAGGTTGGCTTGGTGAATCTTTGACTGCCAGTCTCCATCAAGGGAACAAAGGGTACTCCCATGCTAGTGGCACTGACCCTTAAGCAAACGGTTGCTTCCTCCATCAGCTATGACTCTGGTCTTTTCATATCCAGACTCAATATTTTTACCATTTGGGCACTGACTCATTTGAAAGGGTGAGACTTGCAGACTTTGCCATTAGCCCAGGCTCTAGGAAGCACAGAGGTGCAGTGCCAGTTCAGAGTCTTGGTGGTTCTGCTTATAACCCAACTGAAAGAAAGAACAAGATTATTTTTTTAATTGAAATATAGTAGATTTAGTTTCTGGTGTACAAAAAAGTGATTCAGTTATACATACATATTCTTTTCCATTATGGCTTATTACAGGGTATTGAATCTAGTTCCCTGTGCTATACAGTAGGTCCTTGTTGTTTATCTATTTTATAAATAGCACTTTGCATCTGCTAATCCCAAACTCCTAATTTATCCCTCCCTCACCCTCTTTCCCCTTTGGTAAACATAAGTTTGTTTTCTATGTCTATGAGTCTGTTTCTGTTTTGTAAATAAGTTCATTTGTGTCATATTTTAAATTCCACATATAAGTGATATCATATGGTATTTGTCTTTCTATAAGAAAGATCTAGATTAATGTTGGTGCCTAGAGATCATGGTGGTCCCTTTGGAGTGAAAGCAGTGAATATGTGTACAGATCTGGTTGGAGGGCATATATATTCCCTTTGAAAGGGAAATCTTTCCCTTTGAAAGGTTTCTCTTGGCAAAAATAAAACCATAGGAGGGAGTAATCTTGTGCCCATTCATTTAGCACAATCTGCTTGCATGGCAGATGTGTCAGGAACCATGTGGAGGGTTAATTAGGAGTCAATTTATAGGGCAAAGACTCTGTCCTTAAGATGCTCAGGGCTGGACATTAATCCCAAACTCTTAAGTTATCCCTCCCCCGCCCACCTTTCCCCTTTGGTAATCATAAATTTGTTTTGTTTTCAAAGTCTGTGAGTATGTTTCTGTTTTGTAAATAAGTTAGTTTGTGTCATTTTTTTTTAGATTCCTCCTGTAAGTGATATCATATGATATTTGTCTTTCTCTGTCTGACTTACTTCACTTAGTAGGATAATCTCTAGGTCAGTCTATGTTGCTGCAAATGACATTATTTCCTTCTTTTTTATGGCTGAGTAATATTCCATTATACACATGTGCCACATCTTCTTTATCTGTTCTTTGTCAATGGACATTTAGGTTGCTTCAATGTCTTGGCTATTGTAAATCGTGCTAGTGAACTAGCACGATTTACAATAGTGAACATTGAAGCAACCTAACTAGTAGTGAACTAGTAGTGAACATTGGGGCGCATGTATCTTTTTGAATTATGGTTTTCTCCAGATTTATGCCCAGGAGTGGGATTGCAGGATCATATGGTACTTCTATTTTTAATTTTTTAAGGAACCTCCATACTACTCTCCCTAGTGGCTGTACAAACTTCCATACTACTCTCCCTGGTGGCTAACAGTGTTACTATGTATAAAATAATCAACAAGGACCTACTGTATAGCACAGGGAACTCTACTCAGTATTCTGTAATAACCTATATAGGAAAAGAATCTGAAAAAGACTGGATATATGTATACTTATAACTGAATCACTTTGCTGTACACCTGAAACTAACACAACATTGTAAATCAGTTATACTCCAATATAAAATAAAAAATTTAAAAAAAAAGATATTGAGGTCTGCCCACCAAGCTTGGGATGACCATACTACATACAATAAAGGAGGGTTTTATAGAGCCCCATGAGGTATGGAGTGGTCCAGGCTTTGAGGTCAGGCAGAAAATGGGTCCCAAGTCCCTGTCTACCCTAATTTAGCTATTTGTCCTTGGGCTCAGTTTTGCTCCCCAAATCTTTCTGAATTTGAGGGGTTTTTTTCTTCTGTAAAATGTAATATTATGTAAGGTATGCCAAGCACTTAGCACCTAACCCAATACCCAATACCTGCTAAACATATGTGAGCTTTATTTTTACCATCATTATTTTATTACTTTCATTATCATCGTCATCATCATCATCATCTTCTCTAATTAGTGGATGAGAGATGGCTTCACAGTAAAGAGATAATCAAGTAAGATTTTGAAAGACATGCAGGGATTGCTAAGGTGCCTGAAGGCAGAAGCACATCCCAGAGAGAAGAGTTTGTGCAAAGACTCAAAGGTATGGGGGGTGGGGGGACTGGGCTACTTTCAGAGATAAGCACCAGTTGAAATACTGAAGCAAAGGATGGATTTCTGGATCACCTGGGGCAAAAGGTGTTGGCATATAGGTCTTTGAAGAGGTGAGGTGTAGGCTGATAGATGGTGATCAAACCATGAGAAGTCTTGAATGGGATGCTAAGCAACTAAGTAGAAGTTACTGATGACATTGGACCAAATCTTAGCATGGTGGTCAGAGTAGAAACTGGGTTGGAGGAAACTTGGAGATAAGCTCATCTAGACAGATCAGGAAGAAATGGTACCCAAGGAATGCAGTTAGTACTGAAGGCAGCCAGCCATCAGAAATGCAAGACAGGTGGCTAAGGTTTATCTTCAAAGGTCATGAGATGGATCTCTTACCCCCTTGCACTCTGAAAAGGCCTTTGCCTTCTTTAGTTCATGAAACAATTAAAAAGCTTCAATTTGGATTTTTATTTGCAAAGCAATCTATGACTGCAAAACTGACAACATTCTTGTCAGATTTGAATTGCGATTCTTTCTCCTGATCTCTCAGTTTGGTGGCCACGGGTGAGTTGAATCCCATATAGCTAAGAGAATCTGCTTCCAAGATAATCTGCTTTCTAGCAAATGGCATCTGTCAGTCCATATCTTTTAGAAAGCCTGAAATAATTATTTTGGGGTAAGAAAAAAAAAGAAAAAAGAAATAGTATAGAATTTCTTCTTTAAGTAATGGAATCTCTGGTTCTATTTAAAAGAGATTTTAATTTAAAAATGCATGATCCCAACTTTTCAGGAAGATTTCTACTGTGTAATGTAACAAACCCCTGAAATATCACTTCTAGTTTATTCATAACTGGTGCTAGGAATATAGAGATGAAAAGAAAAAAACGTTGTCCCTGCCCTTAGGGGGCCAATGTCCAACACAGGACACAGACATGAAAGTGCTCAAATGAAGGTGATACAGCAGCCAGAGTGGGAGCCCAGAGAAGCAGCCTCATCTGCCTGGGAGAAGAAGGCAGAGCTTTTGTAGGTAGATGAAGAAAGCCTTCTATGCCATGGTGGTGGAGATATATTTGCCATATGGACACCATATTTTCTGAATCAAAATCGGGATAGATGATCTGACACAATGTCTGTCGATGGGACAGAATATTTGAAATCAAGGCTGTCCAAGGAAACTCAGGACATATGGCCACCATAACCGATCATTACTGTGCATACGGGAGGGCATGGTTTGATCCACAGAATAACCAAAGCCAAGATTCAGGCAGACAATTTACATTAATGTTTAACTGCAGATGTGTAAGAACTATATTTCCTGACCTTATCTACCAGAGTAGGCAAAGGGTAGGGTGCTAATGAATTCATAGCAATCCTAGACAAAGCCAGGCATGCCAGAATGTTAGAATGACAGGGCTGGAAATACCCTTAATGACCACCTGGTCTAAACTTCACCCTGCTGCTCAACTAGAGAAACTGAGGCTCATGCCTCAAAAGCATGTATCTGCTATGGGCCAGAGCCAGCATTGGGTGTTGTCCAAAGCTCACCTAGGTGCTGCAGTTCTTTAGGGCTGAATTTGGGGATGTTCCAGAAAATCCCGTGAATTATTAGAAACCCCCAAATGCTGGCCTTGACCCCACCAAGTTGACATTCAGTAGCATACCACCTTGACAAACAACCAGGGCGCCCTATTTGATGACCTTGAACTCACATCTCACCAGGATATAGATGAGGATCCCAAGCTGAATATCAACACCAGAACATTTAAGATGCAGAGGAGGTGGTTGTGACAAAAGTTGGCAATGCCACAGAGTCCCAAGGACACTAATTCTCTTACATTTTGCTGACAATTCTCCATTGGTGATGAAGTAGTAACAGAAAGAAGGTTCATAGCAAAAGAGTGGAGTATTTACTTATGAGGGTTCAGGAGTCAGGAGTTCAGTCTCAGCTGAGCAAGTAGAAAATCAAAAGTCCACATGTGTCTCTCCAAGATGGCTCCAGGAAGTATAGGTACCCACTCGATAACTAAACCCATTGATCTCTAATCCCCTATCTTTCTGACTTGGGAAGGGACTGAGCTCTAGAATTGCATGACTTTGTACCTTCACAGTCCCTGCAAAATGTAAGATACCTGCCCAGCATGTGAGAAGTGTAGACAAAGAAATGGCTTTTTACCTGGGGCTGACGAATATCAGCCCAGAGCTCTGAGATTAAAATGCATGGCAGACATTCTCCTCCTGGTGTGAGTTTGGGCTGGAGGAATGGTGATTAAAAAGGACCAATGGCATGGCCTGTGCTTGGGCTACATGCATCTTCTTCTGGAATTCCAGAACAATTTCACCTTGGGGATCCAGATCTATTTGTGGGCATGTGGTACAGGCTGGAGACCACCAGTACATTTTTTTCCTTTTCCCTTCTTTTATCTTCTCTGCTTTCCTTTCCTTTGCTTCACTTCACATCCCTTTGCTTTTCATTGCTCCCTATCTGGACTGACATATACTACTGACTCAAATTAAGTATACATTGTTCCTTGGTCTAGGTGCTGTTAGGATCTAAGATACTCTCTAGATACGTTGATCATTCTTAGCCATCCATCTATGGGTCCACCATCTACTCATCTACCCATCCATCTCTTACCATCCACCCAGCCAGGCATGTATTCACCCTTACCTTCAGTTCAGATCAGCAGGCATTTCCTGAATCACAGTTAAGTGTTAAGAACCCATGTAATCCCCTCTGGCAACAAAGATAAATATGACCTAGACCTTGATTTAGAGATGTCACTCATAATCTAGAAGGCCGACTTGTAGTTATGTCTTGATGAGTGCTATAAGGGCTTGATAAGGGCAGTGACTGGGGTGTATACTGTGCAGCCTTTCAGTGAACAGAAGTTGGCCATTTGAAGGGAGAGGGTGGGCAGAAAACACTAAGTTGAGGGTTGGTGAAGCAAAAGAACAGAGATAGATAAAACTACAAGTTGCTGGACATTTCTAGAGGGAAGTAGAGGCTGACAGTGCCAAGCTGGAGAGCTAACAAGGGTCCATGCCAGAGCAAAAACTATAAGCTACCAACCATTCCAACAAGTGTGGCTTTTTAACCTCATCCTGTCATACACTTAGGGTGACCAAATGTCCTGGTACCCTTGGGACTAAAGAGATTCCCAGGATGCAGGACTTTCAGTTTCAAAGCTACTGCACTCTCAGGCAAACCAGAATGATGTGTATGGTGGGAATATTAATGACCCCCAAAGATGAGCAAACCCTAATTTTCCAAACCTGTGAATCTGTTACTTTCATGGCAAATAAGACTTTGCAGATGCAATTACATTAAGAATTTTGAGATGGGGAGATTATTCTGAGCTACCCTGGTGGGTTCAGTGTAATCACAAGCATCCTTAGAAGGGAAAGAGGGAGGAGGGTCAGAATCAGAGGAGACGTAATGATGAAAGCAGAGGTCAGAGTTATGCCATTGCTGGAAGGGGCCACAAACCAAGGAATGTGGGCTGTCTCTAGAAACTGGAAAATGCAAGGAACACATTCTCCTCCAGAAGGTACACAACCCTTCTGACACCTAGATTGTTGCCCTATAACACCCATTTTGGACTCCTGACCTCCAAAACTATAAGAGAATAAATATGTGTTGTTTTAAGCCACTGAGTTTATGGTAATTTGTCATGGTAGCAATGGGAAACTAATACACTCTACTTCTCAAAATATATGTCTAAAAGGTGGGTACAAGTGGTGACTTGCTGATTTTCCATTGCCACTGGCAGACCCTGGTTTCTCCCAAAGTACTATTATTTTATTAAGTACAGGGAGATATTGCAGGAAAAAACCCAGAGCACTTTGAAATGCCAACCATTTACTGATCACCCCGGCATGGTGGGAACACTAGAGTGGGATTCAGGATGCTTTAGTATCTCTCTGGTTCTGCCTTTCCTGCCTCTGTGAGCTTGGCTCACTTCCCTGGACCTTCTGGTTCTTATTTATCTCTAAGACAAACTAAATGATATAGGTCTATCATTTCAAATTTATAAAGTTTTTACATATTATTAAGTGACCATGAATTCATAATGTAGTATTTATGGTTGAGCATGTATTTTCAAGGGAAAGGTAACATTACCCCCAAATGGGCTAAAACTGGTTCTTGGGGGAATAGGGAAATTTTACTCTACATTTAAAGTACAAGTATACAGACAGTACATAACCAGGTATATAGTATATCTGTGGTATTAATATTTCATGCAGGGTGATTAGGAAAAAAATGTCAAAAAAGTCTCTTTCTGAGTATTCTAATGAAAAGAAATAATATCAAGAACCTCCTATCTAGTGAATGTACATCACATATTGCTATTCATTGACATGTACACACGGCTATATTTAAAATAGGTAACCAACAATGACCTACTGTATAACACAGGGAACACTGCTCAATATTCTGTAGTAATCTAAAGGGGAAAAGCATTTGAAAAAGAATAGATACATGTATATGTATAATTGAATCACTTTGCTGTACACCTGAAACTTATGCAATGTTGTTAATCAACTATGCTCCAATATAAAATTAAAAATAATTTTTAAAAGTATTTTAAATGGCACAGGGAAGATGATGGATCAGATAAGCTACGGAACTTTATTGAGTCAGACTGATATAAGTTTAATTTCATCTTTTCACATAACTATGTGGTCCCCACGAACTCTGAGCTTGGTCTCTTTATCTCGGAGAGAAAGAATCTGCCTAGGATTGTTGTTGGTGATCTTTAATTATATAACATAGATACAGAGATAGATAGACTGATGGCTATAGAGTGGATTGATAGATACAGATATAGATGATATAGACAGACATAAACACACAACTGCACAGAGTACAGCCCACAGTAATGACCCTCTCCTTTTCCTTCTAATATTTTTTCTCCTTAGAAAAAAGTCCTCTTGGGACCCTTCCCTTGCTGTCCCTCACTGATGTCCACTGCCACATACTTTTGCCCATAAAGTGAATCAACAAATGGAAACCACCAACTTCATTTGAGCCCAAAACATTTGTGTTAGATTATTCCAGAGCCCAGGAAGCAGACAGCACTGGGATAGGTTGACCCCCTTGACCAATGATGAAAAATAAAGCCCACAGGGTGCCTTGCCCAAGCTCCCCCTGTTGGTCAGTCCCAGTGCTGCAACATGGTCCCAGGGTTTTTGACAATGACCTAATCCAATTGCAGCTGAGGGTTCAGCACAGAGGGTCTGTTTTGCCTCATATCCTTGTTGCTTATGCTTCCAAAGACAGACTTTGTGTGGAATCTTCACATCTGCCTGCACCAAGACGTGATAGAAGAATGGACACCCTGAGGCTTGTTGCTGTTAAAATGACGCCGTGTCATGACACAGTGTTCCCTTTATGAATACCCACTGGAGAAAAATACATATCCGGACCCAGTATGGAGGGGATAGAAAGGCATCTTAGGGACATATTTTTCTTCTTTAATCTGATGACCATAATGGATCGCAATTCATCCTGTTTCCCTCTTTGCTCAGGCTTCAGGAAACTCAGAGACAAATTTGTGTTACATCCCTAACATTTGTGCAGGGTTATCCTGTCTTTTATCTTATTTTGTTTTTATTTTCTTTTTTCTTTTTTTTTCTTTATCTGTTCTGCTGTTCCTCTATCCTTCTGAGAACGCTGATAGTCTAACTTGCTCTCTGGACAATTAACTCCAGCATTCATTCCTGGTAGAAGACTACACTATTCTCTCCATTCGACTTCATTTCTGACTACATCAAGGGTTGTAGACCTGCCTTTCCACACCAAGGATCGATGTTACACTTAGATGGTGACCCAGAAGACATGGTCCAGAAGATCCCACTTGGACCTTGCTTTTTACTTACACCTACCTTCAAGGATTAACTATTCAAAGCTACTTGAAAGAGAATGCTGGATTGAACTCAGAGAATTAAAGCCTGGTTTCAAGTTCAGACCAACAAATATATCTTGACCACTTAATGTAGGTGCTTTTGAAATGGAGCTGAATGGACCCTCTAGTTCTGGAGCCCATAAGGTGGTTGGTGGGCAAACAGTTCAGTGCAGTCTTACAAGTGTCATGGCAGGAGAGGTGCCATGGAGCTCTGGGGACACAGTGGAGGGGCATGTTTGCAGCCTGAGAGAATCAGGCGACACCTCCTGGAGCTTCCCCCAGGCATTTGAGCTGGATTTTAAAAGACAGGAAGTTGCAAACATGCATCCACATGAAAGCCTGCACACCAATGTTTATAGCAGCTTTACTGATCACTGCTAAAACTTAGAAGCAGCCAAGCAGTCCTTCAATAGGCAAATGGATAAATAAAACTGTGGTACATCCCTACCCTGGAATATTATTTGGCAATTAAAAGAAATGAGCTGTCAAGCCTTGAAAAGACATGGAGAAATCTTAAATGAATATTACTTAGTGAAGGAAGCCAAGCTGAAAAGGCTAAATACTGGATGATTCCAACTATCTGACACAGAAAAGGCAAAACTATGGAGAAAATAGAAAGATCAGGGGTTGCCAAGGTTTGGTGGCAGGGAGTGTGAGATCAAAACAAACCAAAACAAAACACAGGCAAGAGTAAAAAGGTAGTCAGGTAAAAAACATTCCAGTTGTTGGCGATAGTGGGAACCAAGATACAATACTGGAAAAATGCAGAGCCTACTTCCATCAGGACAGGAAGTGTTGTGTTGTAGAAACTAAAATATTAGGGAGGGATATGGAGGGTGGGGTAAGGACAGTGAGAAAGTGAACCAGACCCTAGGAACCTGGATTTTATCCTTTAAGACAATGGCAATGTTTAAAAGAATTTAAGCACAGATGTGAATGGACACACTTACTGTCACCTGCCCACCAAGAAGAGGTGGATTTAGTATAAACACTCAACTTTGACTTCCTGCTCTGCTCTTCCTCTCAGCATTGTCAGTATGAGAGACCTTAAACAAATACATGTTTTCACATCTATTCTCTGAATTATATGTCACCAGAAATGCCAGTGGTTGGTGGGGCAGCCTAGAGCCAGGCAGTATGGGAGTCAATAAGACCAAACATATGGCTTATGGAAATCAGAAGTGTTTATTGTGAAACTACTATGTGCTGGGAAATTGCACATCCTCTCCCCCGACTCCTGACCTCAAATCAAATGCTCTCTCCACTTCTACTTTAACTTCTTTCAAACTTGGTGTTCCACCTCTATCCATCATATTTAAAATCTGCCAGCCTCTGCCCATGAAGCTGTTTTTTGGTGCATGTAATACCACTGCAGGAAGGGCTAAGTACCGGCAGGACACTGATTATTAGGTCACTACGTTTATTTAGACTTCTGCAACCATAGTCTCTCAACACTATAGCTCATTATTAACCATTTGGATTAGTTTCCTAGGGCTGCCATAGAAAATACCACCAACTGGGTGGCTTAAAACAAGAGAACTTCATTATCTCATAGTCCAGGAGACCAGAAGTCTTGAAATTATGGTGTTGGCAGGGTTGCTTCCTTCTGGAGGCTCTGGGAGAATCCCTTGCATGCCTATCTCCTAGCTTCACGTAGCTGATGACCATCCTGGGCACTTCTTGTCTTGTGGCTGCATCACCCAGATCTCTGCCTCCATCTTCACATGGCCTTCTCCTCTTTGGGTCTCTTCTGTGTCTTTGTGTCTCAAAGCTCCATTTCCATCTCTTTTCTCTTACAAGGGCCCCAGTCACTGGATTTAGGGCCCTCTCTAAATCCAGGATGATCTCATCTCAATATCCTTCACTTAATTATCTCTGCAAAGACCCTATTTCCAAATAAATTCACAGGCACCAGGGGTTAGGAGCTGGTCATATCTCTTCAGTGAACACAATTCAACTCACTTCACCATTTCATAGATGACCAAGACAAGGTTCAGAGTGGTTAAGTGACTGGCCCAAGCACACAGCTAGTCAGCAGAACAAAGTAAGACTGGAGGACAGCTCCTTTGATTACAAATCCCATCTCAGAAATGATTATCTCTGGATGTGGCAACTGGCTCTGAGATGTATGCATAGCATTCAGAGCCAGTGAGAATCAAGGTTGCATCAGCTGGAACTTCTGGGAAAGAAAAGCATCCTTTCTCTTCTCTGTGAGTGTACTGGTTATCTATCGCTGCATAACAATTTCTCTCAAACTTATTGGCTTAAAACAACAAACATTTTTTATCTCACAGGTCCCACGGGTCAGGAATCAGCTGTGGCTTCACTGGGGCTTCTGTTTCAGGTTTGCCCACAGGCTGCCACAAAGGCGTTGGATGGGCCTGCAGTCATGTCGAGGCTTGGCTGGAGAATGGTCTGTTTCCATGTTCACTCGTGGGCTTGTTGGAAAACTCAGATCCTTGCAGGCTGGTAGACTGAGGGCTTTGGTTTCTCGATGGAAGTTGTCCAGAGACCATCCTCAATTCCTTGTCACAGAGGTTTCTCCATGGGGAAGCTCACGTCGTGACAGCTTGCTTATTCAACAGCAAGTAAGTGGAAAGAGCCAGAGAAGATGTGTAAGGACAAGGGAGAAGTCATCATCTAGTATAACCTAACCTTGGACATGAAGTCTCAATCCTTAAGTCACTAAGTCCAGCCCGTATTCAAGAGGAGGGAATTGCACAAGGGCATTAATACCGAGAGGTAGGATCCTTGTGACCCATCTTGGATGCTGTCTGTTAGAGAGACTCACTGAAGCAGACCTTCGATGTTCTGTGGATGGTGCTATGAGGGGGAGGACTAGGCAACCATTTTGCTCTGTTGAGGGGAGAGCTACGGGGTTCCCAGGAACCATGGCATAGGGCCTGGCAATGCACCAACATCAGAGGACACAGAAAGAAGAGACCCAGAAGAACCAGGTCCTTGGCAATATGATCAAGCCTCTTTTTTTGTTTGTTTGTTTTTGTTTTGCGGTACGTGGGCCTCTCACTGTTGTGGCCTCTCCCATTGCAGAGTACAGGCTCCAGACTCGCAGGCTCAGTGGTCATGGCTCACGGGCCCAGCCGCTCCGCGGCATGTGGGATCTTCCCGAACTGGGGCACAAACCCGCGTCCCCTGCATTGGCAGGCGGACTCTCAACCACTGCTCCACCAGGGAAGCCCGGTCAAGCCTCTTGATCAAGCCTCACCTGAAGTCAGAAAGCTCTGAACTTTTCAGAAGACACTGAGTCCATAAATTTAATTTACAGAAAGTTTTAACAGATGCATGACCCTGCATATATATACAGTCAAGGTGCAGAAGAGAACTCCCTGAGTTTATTTGCCTCTTTAGATAGGTTACCAAACACAACCCTGTTTCATCATTTGTTATCATTTGCTTGCTAATTACCCACATCGGTTTTGTGAGCTGAACCTGGGTGGCCATCAGCAGCCTCGTGCTTGGGTTTTTATCTGCATCTGTGTTCACTTTCCATGGAAGGACTCCTTAGAGTATATCGGGAGCCCCGAAGTCAGGCAGCTGATTAGGTTAAGGGCTGTCTACACCAGAGCACAGAGTCAACATCCCCCCCGCCCAGGTCCCAGGGACTATTTCTTTTGCTGTGTTCACAGGTGGGTGTTTAACAAAATTAGTAATGAGATCTCGCCTCCAAATCCCTTCTCCCTGGTGAGTTCACTGGGGGGAATCAGCTGGTCTGAGGAGTGCTCATGTGTTTTTCAACTGATGTTGCAATTCTACCATCACCCTGCTTTGCCCCTCCACCTCTACCCCCCCACACACACAGCTAACCATTAACCTGTCTCTTCCTGTTTCACTGAAGAATTTGTCAACAGTGGCTTTGCCCCCCATCCTCTCTCTCTCCCTCAGACTCCAAGCGGCACCGACTTGTAGCAAGTCACAGGGCCATTATGGAGGTGTATTTGTGATGTGGTCCTTTTTACTTCTAAAGAATCTTACATGGTTCTTTAATCTTAATATGAGTTCCCCCTTCCTTCCTCTTACCCAATAAACAGTGTCAAATCTAGAGGCTTCAAGTTAGTTTTCTGATGAAAATTACAGATGATGGAACCACACTGTGCGCTTTGGGGACCGTGACCCTCTCCCAGGTGGACACTTGGCTCGCCCACAACCTGCTCCGCCTTGATCAGAGAGGTAACAAATAACTGTTCCCCAGACATGTAGCGTGTGACTCACGAGAAGATAAAGTACGGGGGGGAATAACAGGAAGGGTGTGGATTTTATTTTGTCTTTCATTTTTTTCTTTTCCCATTTTATTTGTAGAATTTTAATGACTAGCTAGTAGTCCCTTTTATTTATCTACTTTCAAATTTTAATGAATTCTTCTGGCTATAATTACCTAATTTCTGTATTTTAAATGACTGGACTCATACAGTTTGGAGCAAATTTTATCTTAACGTGATGGTATCATATAGTATCAAATACTGTGTAGGTATAGATCAATCAGTAAGCAAATTCAGTTCTTGTGAGCTGAAGTTAGTTGTTAATTAAGAGGCATTGACAAAAGGAGGACTAGGGTTTATTGCTACTCTCCCAGGATAAAAATCTACTTTGAATTGGCTCAATTCTCCTGTTGTTTCTTTATTAAGTAGGGAAATGGCTTAATACTGTTAGGAGTGACCGTTACAAACAGGCTCGCTCCCTGTTTCAATGGATTTCCGCTTCTCTACACATCATATATTTAACACGGAAAAGGGGGTCTTAGTGTCCACTCAAGCCATTTAATTCTGGAAAGTTCACAGAAGATAAGTATCAGGGACGCCACTTCTGACAATAGTGAAAAATAAGATCCTTCCCTTATATGGATGTGGGTAATAGGATTGGGCATTTCAACTTCTAAAGTTACTTGGCTGTTTAGGATGATAGCAACATCCCTCTACTAGGTACCACTCTTTGGTTCTTTGCCTGGTGCTTCACTCCCATCAATCTGGATCCTCACAGCATTGCTGCAAGGTGTGGGCTAGGATGCCCACTCCACACCAACTTGAGAAAACTCAAGTCCTTTTTTTTTTTTTTTTTTGGCTGCACTACCCAGCATGTGGGGTCTTAGTTCCCCAACCAGGAATCGAGCCGTGCTCCCTGCAGCAGAGTCCTAACCACTGGACCACCAGGGGAGTCCCGAGGAAACTTAAGTTCCGACAGATCATATCACCTGTTACAGTCACATATTTAGTCAAGATCTTAAGCCAAAAATGTCCAATATTATGCGTTTTTGTCCCCACTGCCTCTCTATTACACTATTGTTTATTAATTTTCCCTTTTGTAACACTCACACCAAATCTTTCTCACGTTCTGTTAGGCAAGGCTCACTGGATTAAGAAAGACAGTTGCTTGAATCTCCTCATCTTTTCCTGAGGTTTAGGCAGAAGCAGGCATGGATTTCTTGAGACTAGGACGCCCAGGTACAGGTGACAAGGGTCCAGGTGAGACCAGAAAGGGCAGGAGGTGAGGTGACTAATGGACTCCCACCATCCGCCCACCGGGAACCCAGGGGGCCCAGGGGCTTGGAGTTGTTAGCCAGCCTAAAGGAGCATTTTCAACTATCCCAGGGGAGAGTCATTTAGCCAGGATAAATAGGCTGTTTAAACTGACCATATTTTGTGTTAAAACCAAGGGAATTCCTGGTTCAGCCTACCCCATCTTTCTTAAGCTCACTGGGTAAAGAAGATGAAGAGGAAACACAGGAGTCTCCAAGTGGCCTTTGTGACCAGAGAAGCTGCCAGAAAGGGGTTCCCGGAGAGCCCAGTGGAAGGCTTACACTCAGGAGGAGGGGGGAAGGGGGAAGGGTGTACAGGGCAGGTAATGGTCACTGAACCCAAAATGATGAGGTTATAAAAAAGGTGAAGAAGGAAAGAGGAGGGCCACAGGGTGGGATGTAACCATCAACCACAGGACAGTGTGAAGACTGCTTTGATAAGGCAAGTTCAGGCCACTCTGAGTGACCACCTGGCTGGGGAGGAGAGGGGTTGGGGTAAGGGTGGTGGACAAGATGGCACGTAGCTGAGGCTAGAAGGCTGCCAAGTGCCAAGGAGTTAACAGGGCCAAGACTCAGGGGAGAGATTTTTAGGAAGGGGGGGGGCAAATGTGCAGTGATCTCTTTAAATCTTCATTTAAATTTAATTTAAAATGTAAATGTAAAATAATTTAAAATTAAATTGAAATTGAAAGAAGAATGCCTTTATGAATTTTCAGAGTGACATTTTTAGACTCTCCATGACCCAGATGGAATTACACCTCCTCCAGGAAGCCTTCCATGATGCTCCACATCTCATTCTCCATCTCTCAGCATTCTCTGGAAACTCACAAATTGTATTCTGATTTCTATCTAGACCCTCTTGTTTGATGTGGGGGTGATAGCCCCAGCTCTATAGTGAGGTCTTGGGGAGCCATATTCTTACTGGCTTCTCCCAACAGATTTTGCTCATAAGAGCAGCTGAACTTATGGTTCTTAATGACTAACTCTTTAAAAATACTAGATTTCCTGTTATAAGAAAAACACAACACAAAATCTCACTATGACATATTTGAAATTTCATTTTCTTTTAACCAAATTTCCTGTTCATTTTTAGTTTAACAATTTAAACTCTTTAGAAATTGCCTCTATATCAATGTATAAAAAATCCTAAACCTCAGGTTTCCAAGATTTCTGAAGTTAATCTGATTTATTTATATAGCACGTTCAAGTTTACAGGAAACTTATGGAATCAGTTTTTCCTTCACAACAGACTGGATTTGTATTTTCTACCTATTTCACAGATGAAGATGCTGAGGCATAGAGAATGACCAACGGTGAGCTCAATAAACCACAGGAGAGGAAATGGACCCAAGCTACCTAACATCATGCTAAATCATGCTAAAATCATGCTAAAATCATACCTAAAATCATGCTCATTTTGCTGTAATACACTGGCTCTTATTTTGTCAAATTTTACTATAAAAGCAGATACAACCACATTTATTTTAAAACATTAACTGGAAACCCAGTGCAATGTGGAAAGACAGGCACCCACTGGGACTGAGTGATGCATGAAAAAGCTGTGTTGTCTTGGTGGAGGGGTGCAGATGCATTTCTCATCCTTTCTTCTCCCTTTTATTTTATTATTATTATTTTGGGGAGGTTAGGTTTTTTCCTTTTGCTTTTCTTTTTTATTGAAGTATAGATGATTTACAATGTTGTGTTAGTTTCAGGTGTACAGAAAAGTTACTCATATATATATATATATATATATATATATATATATATATATATATTTCAGATTCTTTCCCATTATAGGTTATTACAAGATAGTGAATATAGTTCCCTGTACTATACAATAGGTCCTTCTTTCTCCTCTTTTAAGAAGAAAAATTGTGTAGCGAGGTATTGTGCTTTCCTTACACTAAGTTCAAGGTGTTGCAAAGAACTATTTGGAAAGGAACAAGGATGGTAGAACCACCTGTAATTTTTATTTATTTATTTTAACATCTTTATTGGAGTATACTTGCTTTACAATGGTGTGTAAGTTTCTGTTGTATAACAAAGTGAATCAGCTATACATACACATACGTCCCCATACCTCTCCCCTCTTGTGTCTCCCTCCCTCCCACCCTCCCTATGCCACCCCTCTAGATGGTCACAGAGCACCGAGCTGATCTCCCTGTGCTATGTGGCTGCTTCCCACTAGCTATCTATTTTACGTTTGGTAGTGTATATATGTCCATGCCACTCTCTCACTTTGTCACAGCTTACCCCTCCCCCACCTGTAATTTTTAAATCAAAAGGTGTTAGCTATAAAATGTTCAAACCTGCAGACCAAAATCACTGTTGAGACCATGATGCTTTCGAGTAAAGAGGAAACTTGGAAAGAAAACTCACGAGGAGAGTGACCAACAGTTGGCACTCAAGTTTCAAAGTAATTTACCAGCTGGGAAGGACAATGGGATTTGAGGTGAACAGGCTGAGCTGGAGGTGACAGCACTGTCCTGAGTCATGCTGCCTTCTGGGAGAAGGACAAGGGCTGTGAGCTCCTGAGCCAAAGGGGATCTTTCCCGGCTTTGTAGTTCTATTGAGACGGCACCTGGACTAAGTCGTGCCGCTTTGGGCTGCATGGCAAAAGGAGGATGCATGCAGATTAGAAGGCATTCAGCCAAAGGATCCAAGAACAATTAAAAGAAGAGTGAGATTACCTTTCACGGACAGATACAGAGACTGCCTGTACTTACTCTAAATGACAATAGCAGGAGACCAGAAAGATAACTGAAAGATCCTGAAGATCGAAGGGCTAGAGAATTTGCTCTCTCTGTCATGAGGGTCTAGAATTGCAAAAACCAGGACAAATGTAGGATGCTAAAATGCAGGTTGCTTGGCAGAAACAGGGAAGTTTTAACAAAACGGGGAAGTTATTTTCCTAGGAAGAGCTCAGAGTTAGGGAACCATTCAAAATCTATTCTTAGAAACTCAGAAACTGTATTTGTAAGGGAGGAACCATGTGTGGATCTGCTAGCATAGATCATCATCGATTACTATGACAATGCGACATAAAATAAAAAAGCTCTGTGTTGATCAATCATGTGTGCATTCTACAACCAGAGCTTTGAGAATAGAAAAAGGGCACCTAAGATTCTTACAGCCATGACAGAATAGAGAGTATCTCTTTGGAAGAAATTCTGGCATAAGCTTCAACGTGAATACAGGTACATTTCTGGAAGTGTGAACTCAGGGATATTCAAAGAGAGAAGACGAGAGAACCGATTGGTGGGGAAGAAGACCATGTTTTGAGGCAAAGTCCTGCCAAATTAATTCTGTAGCCGATCTCAAGAAAAACTGAGACCTTTAATAATTTGTTCAAAATACATATTTCCATTCATGTTGCACATCCCTTCATGGGACTGGGAGTTTAGTGGTGGACAAGGGAGAAGGAACTTTCTAAGAAGTAAACTGTATACTGATGTCTGAAGTTTGGCTAGGAGTTAAAGAAGGTTGGGAAGAGAACAGCATATGGGAAGGCTGAGACACAGAGAACAGAGCCCAGTGCAGAATTAAGAGGAGTCCAATATAGCTGCAAGGCCCAGAGGTGCAAGACACACAAACCCAGAGTTTATAACTCAGGTCAAGATATTTGTGAACCATGCAGAGGCTTTTGAACATTACCCCCAAACCAGCAGGGGAAACATTGAAAACTCTCAAATAGAAAAATGACATGATAAACTTGGTATTTTAGAGCAAACATCCTGGCTAGTAAATGGAGAATGGATGGGAAGGGTAAAATACTAGAGGCAAGGAGGTAAAATAGGAGTTTGTTGCAGAAGTCCAGAAAAGAAACAATGGTGGCCTAGACGAAGAGATGGAGGATGGTGATGGATTGAAGAGACTGAACAAATTTGAAAACTATTGTAAAGGAAGCACCCAGAGGCCTTGCTGCTTAATCAGATGGGCAGGCTTATGTCCAGGGAGGCCTCAGTAAAGATGTCTAGGTTTCTCATTCGGATATTGAGCATGTGGTGATTCCATTCATGAGAAAACATTGAAACGGAATAAGGATTTAGGGGTGTGTAGAGAAAGAAAAGTAAAATCAGTTTGAAGCTATTGAGTCTGAGGGCTCTGGGAAATGGCCAAGCCTCAGGACAGGCATCGCATCTGTGAATGGAAAGGTCTGGGGTGTAAAGAGAGGCAAGACTAGAGATGCAGCTCTGGGAGGCTTCAGCACATGACTGGTCACTACTGCCTGGAGAGCAGAGGGATGACCAAGACACAATGTAAAGAATTACGATCATGACAGTTTAAAATGATATACAGCCAAGCTTGAGGAACATCAACACCTAATGGCTGGTAGAGGAAGACAGTCCTGGGAAGGAAGGAGAATGAAGAGCATTTGGAGATACCAGAAGGAGCCCAAGATCCAGTGGCATAGGTACAAAGGCTCTATGATGAGTCGTGCTTGCTTGACACAGAGATGAATCAGACAAACGGAGATTCTTTCACTGCCCAGAGAAGTTGGGAAGTCTCCTGAGAGAAAGTGACAACTGGTCTGTGTCTCGAAGGCCGAAGAGAAATTGCTGGAAAAGAAGTCGCGTCCTTCCCAAGGGACTGAGCGTGCAAAGTCAGAGAGTCACGTGTGGCCCAGCGTGACATGACTGAAGCACGAGAAGCAATGGCATGTTGCACGTGCAAAGAGTTTGTGGTGAAGAGATGTCTGAGGGGACACGGATGTACAGGGGTTTAGAGCAGGAGCCTGTGCTAAGGAGCTTGTTAAATGTAGGGGCCCTCAGAGCTTTGATAGATGGTAAGGAGTGCGTCCTCCTGGTTTAGAATCATACGGTTGGAACTGCCTAGAGACTACAGAACTATGCAGAGAGGACATTTATTTAGGAAAGAGAATCAGTAGCTTTTGCTCTGAATGCAGGAGTGGAGGATTCTGCTTTTCTGGGAAGACAAGAGGGGGCCAGTTTTAGAGGTTGACAGGGAATCATTTAATTAGAGTGAACCTAATTGTGACCTTTTCCACGCATTTGTGTATTTCCATAAAAGAGAAAAATTAAAAAATAAGTAAAAACTAGTAGGCAGTACTATTGGCTGGCTGAATGCCAGGAATTAAGAGGCAATAAAAAAAGATCCTCAAATCCTGGTGATGAATTTTTATTTGACTTCCCTAAAGTTAAGCCAGAGATCCCAGACCATGGCTCAACCTCCATCAGCATCGTCAGTGTTACAGGGTCTTTGGAAGGGAGGGCAACTGCCATGAGATCAATCCATGTTCATGCTGACACTGAATTTGCCCTCAGACAGGTTAAGTAACTTGCCCGTGGTCAGAGGTTAAACATGGCTGAGTTGAATTTCTAGCCCAACTCATTCCCGTTCCCAAGGGGCTTTTTCCTTCTTTACATCAGCACTCTCTTTGCTCATTGATCACACTTAGAATTGAGCAGTATCCTGCAAAACAGTTGGCTGACCCTACTGCTTTCTGACTTTTTAGCTGCTGAATTGCCATGGACCAAGAGGCTAAAAGTTAGTGGCGTGGGGCAGAGGGAATCAGTATGCTCATTACCACGCCGGTGGTTCCCGCTGACATTAATGAAAACCTCATCTATGTGGGTGGTGAGGTTATGCTCTAATTACCTTTGATTTTTATCAGTGAATAAGCACCTCTCCTTCTAGAAGCCCCCATAAAACTCCAGAGCAGAGGTAGCAATTGGGATGGGACCACAGGCATTCCTCATTTCCCACCCCTCCATATTTATTGAGCACCTCCTGGGTGAAGATGGCATGGGGCATCCTTCTCTCTCTTCTCGAGACGATTAGGCAGTTATATCCCTACACCACAGATAATGAAAATGAACCTTAAAGACTACATTTTTCTAAGGTTGCATCTCAACCTGGGTTTCCATAGAAATAATTGTATCCTTCTGAATAATAATTTACACATCTGTCTCCTCCATGATACAGTGAAAAATTGACCGGAGAAAGAGAAGTCTTCCATCTCAGAGTCCCCAGTGCTCAGCAGTTTTGGTGCATGTAGTTTGGGCTCCATGCTCATAGCTGCACAGGCAGCAATGAGGAGCTATGATTTGTCAGGCCCTGGGGTTCCAGTAATGATGTTAGTCACTCTTGTAGAGTTTCCTCCCCCTGATTTTGTGTTCCATCCATTGTTTAATTTTAATGGTCTCTTCCTTGTAAAGAAGGTCGTATTATCATCCTTGCTTTTGCGAATGTAGAAACTAAGAACCTAAGAGTTTAAAAGACCCACCTCCGTTCACAGGGCTTGCTATGTGGTAGACGGGGAATTGAAGCCACAACTTCTGATCCTGAATGATGTACACATCTGTCATGCAGCCACCAAGATGAATAGGACCCCATCTGCACCCTCAGGAAGATGCTCATCTCAGAAAGGTGCTCTCAGGAGATAAAGTAGGGATCTGTGTTTCCCCTTCTCTGTTGCTTGGGGTGTATCTGTGGGCTCCAGTCAAGCATCCACATGTTTGAAAGGGATTAATTCTCTGCTTGGAGAGAAAAAGCAAATAGGTCTCAGACCTGTCTTGAAAAATGGTTAAGTCATAATTAGAAGACTGCTTCTTTGGTGGTCAGTGGTTTCCAACTTATCTCTTTTCACCACAGCAGTTAAAAAGAGGCTGCCAGCCAACCCCAACCAGAGATGATCCAGGAGATCCTTGCTCCACGTGATGTCCTAGCCATGGCACCCCTGGGGAGAGGATAGGAATTCAGCGGTGAAAAATGCCAGTATGGGTTATTGCCATAATTGCTTTCTGGAAAACAACAAATCTAATTCCCAGTAAAATATTAGACTTTGCCAGGTCCTCTGATGGGGAAAATAAAGTGCCCTTTCTAGAAATTTCTCATGCTCTGTGGTTTCTAGAGAGATTCCAAAGATGGCAGAGAAAGAGAATGTGGTGATACGATTTTGGAAACTATGTTTCCCTGCTCTGTCAAATGTCTGTGGACTCCTCATAGACAATGAATTATAAAGCCGAATGTGATTTTTTTAAAATTTCTATGGGAATAATGGTTCTAGAGACACTCAGCCTGGGTTCAGTCCTGCCATTTAATGAAGGTCATAAAGCCCTAATTTTGTTGTCTCTAAAATGGGGCTAATACTAGAATTTTCCTCATAGGTTTGACAGGAGCTTTATATGTTAGTCCCGGTTAAGCACTCAGCCTTGTGCCTGGCACAACAAATGTTAGCAAAGATCATGATTATAGCACTTGTACTGTTTCCTCTTCTTTCTCTTTAAGCTAGGGTGTTGCAACTGAGCTGTTTTACTTAATGACTCTTCTTTCTTCTGTGTCATCACTTCCTTACTGAATTGATTGACTTACTGTGAGTGGAGAACTCTCCAAAGGTAGTTTTGTGTGCTCAAAACACCCAACAATGCTCGGGGATAATTTCTAGCACTGGTTAAATGTCCATGGCCCTGAACTTTGTGGGGAGAGGATGGGTGAGTTGGGTGCTGAAGTACACAGAAAGAATACTCAATTCGTTTCTTGTGATAATTGAAATCGTTTCAATTCATTTCCTTCTTGGTTGGCCAGAAACATGTTTTCAATAATGAGCAAATCTGGAGGGAATCCACTGACCTGAGCAGTCTTATAATACATGAAGTTAATGGACAAAAAATGATAGTCATCTCCAGTTTATAATAGCATTTTTTCCCACAACACCTAAACTTAGGGGCAGCCAGGGATGCTATTGGAGCAACAACGGCACCACTGGTGGATGGATGACCTTTGTTGTATCTAAAAATTATTGGATCTATGGTGAAATAAAATAAAAAGCAACCCAAGTTTTGACACTAAGATAATAAATTATAAATTATGGAAGTCTACGCCACTGAGGATCTTGTAAACAACAGGCTGGTATCTTAGCAACAGACCAAGGAGATCAGACTGTTGATAGGAACACAGCAGGCAGGATTGTTTGGCAGGGATTACTAGGAGGACCAGGAACAACATTTTAACACCGGCCCAAGGCCCCTTCTCTGCCCAGAACTTCTTTCTCCAGTGACCAGTCTGGGCCACAAGCAAAAGTTGTCCTAGGATTTCAGAGTCTCTTCACCACCAAGCCAGGTGCCAGACCCCATAGAGAGGAAAAAAGAGGCACAGACTTAGGAGTCATGGGGTGTGGTGAGGATGCCCTACACGCAAGTGAGGGAATCAGAAAGGGAGAAGAAGGAGAAATAAATACATTCTCATTTGACGTTGTCTGCAGTTAGAACTCTATAAACAGGAAATCCTTTTCTTCCCCTTGTGCCCAGCTCTTTTGGTTTTTAAAATCTCACTTAAGGTGGTTGTCATGAAGAAATTTAGACAGGACTTTGACAATGTTCCAAAATGGTTTATTTTTAAATGTTGTTCCTGAAAGCACCAGAACATTAAGTTAGAGCAAATGTTGCTTGGAAGAGTGGTGGGGTGGTGGTCACACAGACATTGGAGGGAGGGAGGGGGGGTTAAGGTCTGTAGACTTTAATTATCAGAGGTGGTTGGGCTAGACAATTCAGTTGCCTGGAAGCATTTTTGAAAAGTGTGTGTGTGTGTGTGTGTGTGTGTGTGTGTGTGTGTGTGTCTTTCTAAATTGCAGGGCCTTTTCAGGGTTGGGGTGGAGAGAGAGGTTTTCTTTAATTAATTAGATGTTTACCTGGAACATCTTCCCTCAGTGGTTTAGACAATCACCTGCCTACATGTTAGGAATGAGATTTGATAAAGTTTCTTGGAGTGTACTTTTCCTAAAAAAAAAAAATCTTAGGATGCTTAGTAACGAACGGGTTCTCTCTCTGTGATAGAAACAGCGAGCTCTATATTATCCATCCATGAACAGAGTGACGTGGGTGCCAACTCAGGATATTAAGAAAATATCAGCGCCTAATTGTACAGGGACCACATGACCTGCATCTCCCTCTATAGTACTCACTTCATGCATTTTATTGTTTCAGAATAAATGTGGCTGGCTAAAGTTTGATGACTTTGGGTGTATTTGGCATGTCATTTTAAACTTTCCATACATACACATTTACCATTTAGAAGAAAGAGAAAATTCTCTGTGGTTCCCCAGGGCCTCCTTTTATTCTCAAGCTCCCTCTGATACCATGAAAAGTGGCTTGGTGACACCCAAAGTGATTAGCTCCCGTCCTGAGGTTTTAGAATATATTTGTGCTTAGAAGCCATCTTCTGGGATGAAATTCTATCCTGGGTAGTGCCCTGGCCCCAGTGGAGAGGGGTCCTGGGTCTGTAAGATGCCTGTCATGGCCCCTGGGTCTGAGCCCCTTCGAATCTGTATCCTTAGCACCCAGGGAAGCTCCTGCAATGAAGGTACCATGACCTCACTCTGCAGGTGGGGCCTCAGACGCCAACAATGTCAGCTAACTTTCCCAAGCTTCGTTCCAGAGTCCACATTCCAGTCCAGGACTGAGTGACCTCGAACTTTTCCATGCTGTCTCCACCACTGGCCTGATGGCCTGCCCTGGAGACAGGTCATTACCAGGTTCCCTACCTGGTTCAGTCTTGCTCTTTCTTCCTCTTTTTTTTAATTAAAAAAGAAATGCGTCAACACATATTATCATTAAAAATCAACAATACACAAGACATAAAGTTAAAAGGCAAAATCTCCCCCATCCCCTATCCTAGCCCTCCAAAATATCACACCCCCAAAAATATCTTAGCAGATCTTTTTAGAACTGAAGTTTCACTGTTTGCAGGGGAGTCTTCCTGTACAGAAAGAATATGATCCCTTTTCTTCTGTACACATTTTGAGGAAATAAGAAGTAACTTCTATCTTTGATGTGTTTTAGTTTCACTTATCTTGTCAACATACCATGGAGAAGGTCGAGCTCTTTGAATCACCCCCCTTCCACCACACATTGTCTCCAACTCTGAATCACCAAGGTGGACCTCTCCAGAACCCACCAACCTTGAATCCGTGAAACTTGGAGTCAGAATTCACAGCTGAGCACATCAGCGGTTCCGGTAAGTTCGATCTTGCCAAAATGAGTTCTCCCCTTTCCCCACTGAATCAGAAACCTGCCTGTTCACCAGATTCCCCAAGTGATGTGTATGCACAGTCAGGTCGGAAAAACCCAGCTCTGGGCTCCGCTTCTTTGGAGGGAAGACACAGAACAATTAAGAAGCCATGGAGAGAAGCTCAGACTTACAGTGGAAACTCCTGGAATGCGATAGAAATGCACCACGAGACGGCTGTCAGCTCAGACCCTAGCTGCTCAGAGAAAGTTGAGACTTGTTTCTCCTCCGAAGAGGCCGGATTTCAACTAAATTGTAGCAAAAGCTGTCAGGACACTTTCCCACTTAGTGCCTTGCAGCCCTGCCTAGTCTCCGAGATGGCCTTACTTATCCTGCCTCACTTTGGGAAGAGCTGGGGCTCGGGCCCAGGCAGAGAGCAAGACCTTCCTTTGCAGCGGGTTTTCTCGGGGGTGGCTGGGTTCCGGGTCCTGCTCTCTGCCTGGTGCCCTGCAAGCTCGTTTTAATGCAGCCCCTCCAGGCTCCCTGGCTCCACAATGCAGCGCACCGGCTGGCAGCAGTTCAGCTCCACGCTAAACACTTGGCCCCGTTTCAACACGGCTGCCAAGATTTGGCAACCAGAGAGGTGCAGGGAAGCAGCAGGCTGCTAAACCCTTTCACATTTTTAATTAGATCCACACACCCATGTCTTTGAGCTATCATAAATATACAGATGACATGGAGAGTATTATTCCAACTCTTTACCGTTGTCTATCTTACCTTATTAAAAGAATTGACCTATCGCTAGTTGCGGGGATGAAGAGGAAAAGAGAGGGTAGTGCTATTTGCTTGAGTAAAACTCTGTCTGCTTGAGAGCATCTACCCAGGTTTCGGAAAACACAGGTCTCCGGCCGCCTGCCTTGCTGTCATGCCGGGCTTTGAAAGCATCACCAGAAGGGGGCGTTCTTGGCAGCCGCTCAGCCTCCCGCAGCCTGGAACTCGCTGGGGCGGGGGCGGGGCGGGGGGGGGGGGAGTGTCGTAGGAGTTGTCAAGGCCACCCCGTCCTCCCTTTCTGGGTGAAAGCCTCCCCACCCTGCAGAGCGATGCGGTTGGCACTTCTGTCCTAAAAAGCAGTCAATTTTACCTTCAACGTGGCTGTACTATTTCTACCACTTTACCTCTTCTGCTGTTTCGTCTTTGGGTATCGTTCACTGTGGAATATTATAACCGCTGCTTCTTATTTTTTCTAAATTTCTTGCCACAGTAAGCACACCCAGCTTCTTTCCCTCGGATGCATGCTTCCCCCTCCACTCAGTTCGCGGCTGATTCTGCAGTGGTGGGAGCGATGGGACAGTAACATCCTGAGTCCCGTCCTCCTCAGCTCCAACGCCGGCTCTGCCACATAGCTTTGGACACACGATTTCAAAGCCCTTCGCTTTGGTTCCTTCATCTGAAAGATCTGCAAGAAGTCTGACCTCAGAGATTGTGTCTGGTGGTTAAATGACGTCATACACGTGAGGCTCCTAACGCTGTCGACCCCCAGCGCCTGATCTTTGTTACCGTTGGCAAAACGCACAGCAACACACGTGGCTTTCAGAGGCTCAGCGGACCAACGGCAAAAGGACAGCCAGGGTTGGCTCTTCTTAGAATTCTCCACCCCTACCCAGTGTCCCCTCTCTTTGGTGACAAGGACCACCTGTGATTCTCAGACAACCAAGAGTAGTTGGGCTAATTGCTGCGATCTGAAGGCGAACAGGTTTTGACTGGGCCTTGGCAGGGGTATGCATGTCCTTAATTTTAAAACACGTGAAGAAGGGGCTTCCCTGGTGGCGCAGTGGTTGAGGGTCCGCCTGCTGATGCAGGGGACACGGGTTCGTGCCCCAGTCCGGGAGGATCCCACATGGCCGCTGAGCCTGCGCATCCGGAGCCTGTGGTCCGCAACGGGAGAGTTTGCAACAGTGAGAGGCCCGCGTACCGCAAAAAAAAAAAAAAAAAAAAAAAAAAAAAACATGTGAAGAAGGAAATGAAACACTTGAAATGCCAGGAAAGAAGTCTCTCTGGTCGTCCTGTCTGAGAGCACAAAGCGTATAGAACTGTGGAGGCATCCACCACATGGCTGCAGGGAGATATCCAACCCAGAAGCAGGTTGCTGTCGCCCTTTTATCCCCAACTCTTTGCCGGATGTCATGGACATTCGGCAGGATTTGGTCTTTCCTCTTGTCTTTCTTTGATTTAGTTTTTTTGTGCCAACATTTCCTTTGTATTTTTCCTGCACACAGGACAGTCAGACAAACTGGAATGACCAGGTCCAGTGAAATGGGCTGGAGATATTTCCAGGCCCAACACGTGCCTTCCAGCAGACTCAAAGGCTGAGGACAGACCATGAGCAGGGGTCTGGGCGTCTCATTTTTCCCTGCAACTCTGCATGGAAAGAAGTTACCATTTTCCCTGCAACTCTGCATGTCCCCAAATCCTTACCTCCTTGTCCCCAAAACCCACCAGCTACAGGGAATTCCCTTTAGTTAGGAGAGAAAGGATAGAAGACACGCACACAGGTAATGAAGATGGAACGCCTGCGTGAGGCACGTTTCACCAGGAAATGCAGAAGGCGGTGATCTCTGCCGTGGCTACAGGCCAGCCCAGGTTGAGTACCAGGTATCTCCAAGGTCCTAATCAGGCTCTGATGGGGAGACTATTGCTGCTCATTATTAGTTATGTATACAAGAAGTAGCAGCTAATTTCCACGAGGGGAAAACAGTGCATAATCTGGATAATGCCCTTCCCGGAGCCAAAAGTGTCAGGCTGAAGTCCGTTCTGTTGCTGCTGCCACCGGCATGTCATTCCCACCTGTGTACAAAGGCAGTGGGCACAGAGACACCCTGACCCTTCCTGTGCCCTGGGTGGGGTGGGGTGGGGGGCACATGAATGAATGCACGCGTTGAAGGTTTTTAAGGCTGTATTCGGTGGCTTGGGCTGCTATAACAGAGCATCATGGCCTGGGGGGGCGTAAACAACAGAAACGTATTTTCTAACATTTCTCAAGTCTAGAAGTCCAAGATCAAGGTTCTGGTCAATTTGGTTTCTGGTGAGAGCTCTCTTCCTGGCTTGTAGATGGCCATCATCTCCCTACGGCCTTTCCTTAGGTCCATGAAGGAGGTGGAGAGGTAGTGGGGAGAGAGAAAGTGGGAAGGCTCACAAGCTCTCTGGAATCTCTTCTTAAAGGATACTAATTCTATAAGACCAGGGCTCCACCCTTTCGGCCTTATTTAACCTTAATCCCTACCTTAGAGGCCCCATCTCAAGTCACAACCACACTGAGGGCTACGGCTTCAACATGTACATTTTGGAAAGACACAAACTTTCAGTCCATCACAAAGGCGTCTCATGTGCTATGAGGAAGGAGATGGAGTCAGGCAGGGATGCTACACTCACTTTACCACCTATTAGCTGTGTGACCTCATGCAAATCAATTAGCCTCTCTGAGTCTTGATTTCCGTGTTTGAAAAATGGAGATAAAAATGCTTCCCCCAGAGTCTGATTGTGAAAAGAACGGGTGAGGTAATGCACACACGAGGCCTAACCCAGGGAGGTACTCAAAAAAGGAAGCAGCTGTGGTGGTGGTGATGTTGTTAGTTACCATTTGATATCATTATTAACACCACCCAGGCATCCTTGTCCAAAATGCTGGCTTAGAGTTTTGCATCCTCTGTACTGCTGCTTATGTATCTTACCCTTTATCACCAATGCTCACTGGTGTCAGTGAGACAAATAGGAAGTATAATAATGTGTAACAGTGTTTACCATGGAATCCAGAGGAAATAGAGAGCTCAGTTCCAGGGGAGGGGCTATATAATATATAATTACTTAACTATTAGAGAATTATGCATTTATTGTTGCTACCATTATGCATGAACACAATCATGGCCCCCTTGTTTGAAACTTTTTTTTTTTTAATTTTTGAAGCAAACAACTTTTTACTGAAGTATGGTTGATTTTTAATGTTGTATTAGTTTCAGGTATACACATATGTATATAATATTATATAATATTAATATATATAATTAATATAATATAATAATATTAATATATATATAATATATAATTATATAATATATAATTTTTCAGATGCTTTTCCATTATAGGTTATTACATGGTATTGGATATAGTTCCCTGCACTATACAGTAGGTCCTTGATGTTTATCTATTTTGTGTATAGTAGCGTGTATCCGTTGCTTAAAGCAAAAGTCCTGCAGGAAAAAGAAACATAAATATTTTCTACATTGGGCATCCAAAGCTAAGGAATCCAAGCTCACACTGCCAAGAAGAGGCAGAACCCACGTTCAAACAAAGGACTGTGCAATTCCAAAGGCCACGCTCTAAGCTTCACAATTCTGCCTTAGTCAGCAGTTGCAACAACAATGCTGCAGAACAAATCATCTCAGCCCAGTGCCAGCAGCAGTAAATATTTATTCTCATGCTCCCTGGCCTCAGGTTCACCACGGTTCTGTTGAGCGAGGCTTGGTTCACTGCAAGGCTCTGTTCCAGGCTGCGTGTTGGCTGGATGTGGTCTTAGGCTGTAGATTGGATTCATGTCCACTCAGTGTGTATTCGTTCTGGGTCCCAGGCTGGAGGGGCGGTGGCCACACCAGGCACATTAGGACACAATTCCAGAGAAGGGCAAGCACATCTAAGGAGTCTGATTGCATCATGTCCACTGGCAATCCAGTGGCTAAGCCCAGTCATGGCCAGGCCCAACATCAGGGAGTGAGGAAGCAAAGTATGGGCACATCCATGCTGGGAGGGCAGGAAAAGAGTAAAGTTTAGCTGCACCACAGTCCAAACTAAGAGTGCCCTGCAAACAATGACAAACAGAAAACCAGAATAGTGACAACTGCCAGCCCTCTGTTTTCAGCAGGGTTGCACATCCCCAGAAGACATTTCTAGTGGTTTACAGCCAGCATCCATTCTGATTTGGAGTGTCAGCTCGGATTGATCAGTGCCCAAGCCTTATTGACTTCAAGATATTTTGACTCTCACCCTTGATTATGAGTATCCAGTGATACCAGAAAACACTAACTTCTAGGGCCTGCGACCACCAGCCCCAATGAACCTCCACTCAGAACCCTGATCATTCTAAAGGCAGAGCCCAGCCCTGCTACAACTGGCGCGTGGACATGGATATCAGAGTCAAGGAAATGGGGATGAGAATCACGGCTCTGACACTTCCAGAAAGTGGGACCTTGGGCAAACAAAGTGACCTCTCTGGATCTCAGGTCCTTAGGGATGCAGTGTTGTAAAAGGTAAACGACTTGATGAGTCTAAACCGGCTAACACAGGCATACATTAGTGCACGTACTTGCTAAATGATGGCTCTCCTCCTGTGGTTTTACTGTTAGGTCGAACCTATGGAATTGTCAAAAATAATCGCACCCTGGCAATATCATATTGCTCAGCCTAACAGATTACAAAAACCTGATGGGCAAATCTGATGTTTTCTTTAACTCTATCCCCTGCCCTCTGAGTAGAGTAGTGAGTCAATGTCAAGCTTTGTGGCAGAAGCCACCCTCTCAGTCTTACTTTCATTGCAGTGGTCAGGATGGAATGGTGGGGTTGTAGGGAGGTGCAGATGGAGGGAAGAACAGACAAAAGTTTGCCTTCTGCCCAATGGAAAGGGCTACATAGGAGCAGTAGTGTAAGGACGGGATGGGGTTCTGCAGAGGAGGAGGGGATTGGGCCCATGGGGGAAAATCTGTGCCCATGTCAGGGTGTGGGAAGAAGATTGTGTGCTTTGGAATCAAGAAGATAAGAAGGTTTGAATCCCAGCTCTTCCAAAAGCAACTATGAAATCTTGGGCAAGGCATTAATTTCTCTGAGCTTCTTGTGTATAAAAATGGGATAGTTGTCCCAGGAGTATCGCAGACCTTATCAAGATGCTCTAGACACCACCTAACACAGAGCGTACTTCCCAGGAAGGGCTCAGCCATCTCAGGGATCCATCACACTCCATCGTCCTATTTTTTCTCCAGGACAGTCCTGATGTTGGAACAGAGAGGAGGGAATACTGAATGAATGCAGAGCAACAGAATTCCAGGGCCTCTAGACCCTCCAGGAAGGTCTTTAAGATCCCTCTCACCAGAGGGATTTACCAGGAAACTAACTGGCATTCCCAGAGCAAGGTTTTTAATTCACCACGCTGGTGCTAGAGCAGCCAGAAAGTTCACTGCAGTCCTGCCCCCTGGGCCCAGCGTAAATAACACAAGCAAGATGTAAGCATGGGCGGTATCTGGGAAGATCCAGGGGAAAAGTCAGCTCTACAATGATGACTATTATTATACCTGAAAATTAATTTGCATTATTCTTTTTAATTAAAAGATGAAAAGCCCAGAACAAACTTCAGGATCAAAAATAGATCCCCTCTAACATAGGTAGAAATTGGTGGGATTAGCATTACCTTTGCTTTTAGACAGAACAAAGCATTCAGCAGTCATACTCTGTGCCAAGCACTAAGCCAGGGCACGAGGGCCAACAAGGTGAAACAGGAAAGGTCTCTGCCTCCCAAGACCCTCATTCATCCTCTGTGCCCGAACAGAGAGGAAGGAAGGATGGATTGTATCAGGGTGCTGTCTCCACCTGTGGAATGAGGCCAAAGGAGGCATAGTGTGATAAAACAGTAACGCTGATGCCCAGTGAAAGTATGGCCAAAGCATGACACCCATCAGACGTCTGCTAAGTGTTCAGCAATTAATAACAGGCATTAAGCATCTTCTGTGAGCCCATCAATGTTCTAGAAATTGCAGGCAGTAAAAAATCTTTCCCCTTCTCTCCAGAGTTTAGAGTCTAGCTTAAAAGATTATTATTAATTATAATAATCATTATACACATATGAAAAAAAATCACAAAGACAAGACAATATTGTCTTTAATTCCATAGCCCACCTCTTTGGACTGGGGAAAATGTGTGAAGGATTCTCATATAGGTTAATCAATGAATGACCGAAAATGGAAATTCAATATGGTGAAAAGGAGGAGGGGAATGTAGCATCAGCTCACCACCAGGGCTTTTATAATGACTCCAGCTGTTGGCCAATTTGCCCCTGAGTTTCCTGGCAGCCAAGGTGAAGGGAAAATATAGTCAATGGTAAACGTGTGTTTTTATTTTTGTTTTGTTTTTAAGAAAAGAGGGCACACACCAAATCCTCTGGGGAGAGCTAGTTAGCATCGTGGACAAAGTCCAAAACACTAGCTTCTAGAATAAATGCATACCCAATTTCACATGACTGTTTTCCATAATGACTCTCAGTAAACAGCAAAGATGTAACAAAATACAACTCAACGGAGGTGATTTGGCAAGGGACTAGATAAAGTGGTCCAAGTCGGTAGCTTTCCAGGGATTTGGCTTGATAAAAGACCTTAACTCAACATAGCAACTTCCATGAGTGGATAAATAACATGTGCTTCACATAGTTTTCTTTATCATTTCTCCAAGTACGGGTTTTGGTAAGAGTAGGAGGGTAAGAGTAGTAGCTGTGTTGCTAATTGCTGGAAAATCAACACAATTTGGAAAAGCAGATAAGTGAGCGATAGTGTAAAGGTTTATTATAAACAAATTTATTTGGCAACCAATCAATGGATTAACCCCATAGCTATATATGGACCATCATGTTAGTCTCTCCAATATCTGGGGTGTGGCCCTTGGTGTTTAGTAGGTGCTCAATGACGCCTTTTGAAAGGGATTCCTGTGAAAAGAGAGAAGCTTAGTAGACAAACCCCTAAAGAGTTTGCCTGCCTTTGAGGGTCACTGGTGGCTGCCAGCATCCCACCTTCACCTTCTTCAGGGCTGTCCCCACAATTCTATCTAGACCACAGCACCCGGTTAGGATGCTCAGGCTGAGAGTGAGGATTTGGCAGATAAAGAAGCTCATGTTGGACATGGAAGTTTCTTACCAAAGGGCCTAGTGGTGGAAGTCAGTTAAATCCTAGAAGTTACTGCGCTGTTTGTAGCTCTAGTTGTGGAAGAAAGGAAACGACCAAGGCCTTCATTTTTCCAGTGACATCATCAGGGGCTGCTTTACATACCTACACCCTCTTTGTGAAGGGGCTCTTTTCCCTCACTCTCCTCACTTACCGTATCTCAGGCACTTTTGACCTTTGTGAGCCAGAGCAGGCAATGGTCAGATGGTTCCTCAAAGCTAAGCTGGACCCCAAAGGATTCTGTTTAAACACCTTCCTCATCCTGTCAAGAAAAGCAAACGCCCATGCCCTAGGGGTAACTCTGCTTTTGCTCTATCTAACATAAGCTCTTTGGGGGTCTGAACCCCTCAGTCTCTCCTTCGCACCCCCTGGGGTCTCCAACTTACTTCACCCCAGGGAGCTGGCTCACCCCATGTCTGACGTGTTGCCCACCCTGGATCAGAGCTCAGCCTGGCCTTCCTGGGCCCTGGAAAAGCATCCCCTTGGACTTCCTTCTCCATCTTCTTCACAGATACTCTGGTGATGCTTCTAACTTTGAAAACTGACCATGTTACTGCATTGGTACCCATTGATGGTCATCCAATCACTCCAGGCTTAAGACCCTCTGTAATCTGCCCCTCAGACCACTCCTGACCTCTCCCTGCATACCTCAGCAACTGTTACTTGTTTTGAATGGTTATTATGAATTTTTAATTGTTATACAATCTCACCTCCCCAGACAGGGCTTTCCTGACCACTTATCTAAAACAGCAAATCACACTCCACCCCCAACATTCATTTTATTTTTCTCTGTAACTGTTATCTTTCTTTTAAATTACACTACCTCTTTCTTTATTGCCCGTTTTCTCTACTAGAATGTAAACTCCCAGGGGTCAAAGACTTTGTTTTGTCCTACACAGTGTCCCCAGAGCCTAGGACTGGGCCTGGCACACTGTGAAATGTGTCAAATGTGTGAATGAATGAACACTTCGCTACATATAGTATGCTATAGTTTTTCTCTTTAATTTTGTCATTTGTTGTTGTTGCTGTCTCCCTGTTTTTGTTCAAGTCATTACCCTCTGCAAAGAAAACCTCCTTCCCCTACATCATCCAGGTCATCTCATTTTATTTATTTATTTGTTTTAAAAGTTATGCCATAGAAGTTTTGTTGATTTACAATGTTGTGTTAGTCTCTGGTGTCCAGCCAAGTGATTCAGTTATACATATATGCATACATTATTTTTTATATTCTTTACCATTATGGTTTATCACAGGATGTTGAATATAGTTCCCTGTGGTACAGAGTAGGGTCTTGTTGTTTATCCATTCTATGTATACGAGTTTGCACCTGCTAATCCCAAACTCCCAATCCATCCCTCCCCCATCCCCCCTCCCCCTTGACAACCACAAGTCTGTTCTCTGTGTCTGTGAGTCTGTTTCTGTTTCATAGATAGTTTCACTTGTGTCATATTTTAGATTCCACATATAAGTGATATCATATGATAATTGTCTTTCTCTTTCTGACTTACTTCACTTAATATGATAATCTATAGGTCGATCCATGTTGCTGCAAATACCATTATTTTGTTATTTTTTATGGCTGAGTAATATTCCATTGTATATATACACCACATCTTCTTTATCCATCCATCTGTAGATGGACATATAGGTTGTTTCTATCTCTTGGCTATTGTAAATAGTGCATCTGTGAACATAGGGGCGCATGTATCTTTTTGAATTAGAGTTTTCTCCAGATATACACCCAGGGGTGGGATTGCTGATCATCAGGCCATCTCATTTTAAACTTTTATTTAGATTGCAGGCACAGTCTCATTCAGAAAGGTCTCCTAGGCCCCTGTCCAGCTGTCCCTTCTCTGGGAGTCCACAGTCCCCTGAGCTTAACTCTGCCAGTGCATTTGCTCCACAGGGCTATAATTATCCCTTGGAACCATTATTTCCCTTATGAGACATTCATTCACTGAGGGCTGGACTCTGCAGTCCTGGTGTAGAGCACAGCACCCAATACGTTGTTTTATTGGACTTTCCGTAGATTATGTAACAGATTCCTCCTGTCCTGCTCTTTACAATGCATTAGACATCATCTATTCACACTACTGTCATCACCTTATGAGGCCCAGAGACAGGGAATGGCTTGCTTGTAATCATGGGGCTGTGTGCATGTTGATGACTTATGCACTGCAATCCAGATTACTCACATCCCGGTCAAATATTCTCTCTCTGGTACCATAGGACCTTTTGGTTGACTCTTAGTTGTTTTCCATTTAAATCCTATCATTCCATCTGGACAGTAAGCTCCTTAAGGACAGAGATTGTCTTCTGCCTTTCTTATATGCATATAGGACACAGAGCAGTGCTTTACACACATTAAGTACTTAATGAATATGTGCAGGCTGAATCTTTAGCTCCATAACAGACTGCCAGAGAGTTTCTTACTTGAATGCATGAACGTACACACACACACTAGAATATATTGATATTTAGCCACTTTCTTGCCACCTTAATTTTATCTGTATTGCATATATATTGGCCTTCTCTTGGAAGGAGCAAAGGTACAAATCAATTCATCTATCAATTGAATCAATTAATTTATAATGAATTACTATATTTTATAATGGAAACTCTTTTCTGTTTTTGTTTTGTTTTTTCCAGTCCAGCTAAATGGTTCCTCCTTCTTTGTTTTTTTTTACAATTAAGAAAAGGAGACCCCTAAAGTGCTATCTGAAGACCATGGTCAGCTGGGGAGGTGGAGGGGTACTGGGTCGCCATCGTTGGCCCCAACAAATGACTTTGGATTATCATATTTCTAAAGCTGAAATAAGACTCAGGAGGATCTTGGTCAGAGGTCAGCAATTTCTTATAATGGGGCAGACGGTAAGTATTTTAGGCTTTGTGGGCCATATAGTCTTCATTGCACCTACTCAGTCCTACTGTTGTGTAGAGTATAAGTAGCCACAGACAATACACAAATGAATGACCATGCCTATGTTCCAAAGAAACTTTATTGACGGACACTGGAAACTGAATTTCATATACTCTTCACCATGTGTCATAAAATAGTATTCTCCCTTTGACTTTTAAAACATTCATGTAAAAAACATTTTTAACTCATGGGCATCATGCAAAAATAGGATTTGACTCACAGGCAGTAGTTTGCTGACTGCTGACCCAGGATTACCCTCCCTCACCTTTAAACCCCTGAGAAAATGGAGGAAGAAAGTTATGCAGGGAAATCATGGCAGTGCTCCACAAATAACCCACGTCTTCTGATTCCATCTCTAGGTTTCTGCCCAGTGCATGGGATCTCTGTCTGTTGACTGTTCTCCCGCCACACACTGATATTCTTCTAGGAAGTAGAAGATACATTTTTCTGGATTAATGTGTGACAAAGCCAGAGCACATTGCCAGATTGTTCTCCGAGACAAGCAAGATCCCCAAAGGATCTGGGCACACACCTGGCACATCTTGTCAAGAAACCAAATGAGAAATCCTCCATCTTACACCAAGGTAGGAGAGGGCCATGAAACTCAGGCCAGAGCCCCAAGAACTGGAGTGTCAGAAAGCTCTGATCCGTGCAGTTCTTGTAATGTGATGCAGCAAACTTTGAGGAGAAAGAGGATACATGTCTTCAATTATATCACAACATACCTCCCTGAGTAGGGTAACCTTAAAAGGCATGCATAGCAGAGTGGGGACTGGTAAGGGAGTCACTCCACAATATAAAGAGGTGACAAAAAACTTGGTAGACAAAATAGGGATATTAATGCAATACATAAAACATCAAAGTTAATGCCCCAAGTCAACAATGAACAAAATATCAGAAATTTAAGTGAAGTCAGGATGTAATCCTGTACATGCAGGACTCACCTCTCTCACCTCACCCTGATTTACCCTGTGGATCCTGCCTCTGTTGAAATCTTTTAATATTTTGTTCATCATGCATACTTTTTACAATAATTTCTAATTTTGAAAATATTGGATTGTCCAGGATATATGGTACAGAATTGAATTTAGGGTTGACAAAAGGGAACTTCCACTGTTCTCATCTTTTAAGAAGACACAAAAAGTACATTTACTTGACAAAACATGAGAGAATCCAGTTATGATCCATGGATATTGGGATCTGTTTTGGTGTCATTCCACTAGAATTGTTCAGCATCTTATAGGGAAAATACACTAAATGGGTCTATTTGGATTTAATGTCAGGCTAGTTGCTTCTGTAAGTTATAAAATGTTTGATTGTAATATCTCTTTCATGATGAATTGGCACGTTTGTCTGTCCACTGCCTTGAAATAACCCACGCTGAGGGAAAGCCAATGCTATAATAAGTGTAGTGATTACAGACCTTGTCATAAGCTCCGACCCCTCTCTGCTAAGAGTCTGCATGCTCCTCAAAATACCAACTGAGGCTAGAATGCAGGTGTTGATGTATTTCAGTAGCAGTAATGCTTAGTACCTATTCTGCAAAAATAGAGCTTTTAAAAATAGCATAAACCCATTTTTTTCCTTAGAATCTCCAAATATACATTCAAAAATGGCACTGACACTTCCTCCCCTCCTTGCCAATAGAAAGCTCACTTATCAGAGTGTCCCACACAAGAGGCTGAAAGTGAGTTGAGAAATTTCTAAAGAATCTTAATTCTGACCTTGTTTCTGAAGAGTCATCAAATGTGAATCCTTGAGGCTGCCTACATACATCCTCTTCCCCTCTGTCGCTTGCTCTGGGCCAACTATCTCTACCATTAATGACCCCTTTGAACCAAAGAAGACATCTGAAAAAGCAAGCCAGGCTTCTTCCCAGACCAACTGTTGACAGCCAAAAACCTCTCTTTGATGTCCCCAGATGAAGAGGAAAGGAGAAGGCATAATTAGTTGGTGTTCTAATGTGTGTGGTATTTTTCACTTTCTCTAATTCTTTTCTGAGCTAAGGTTTGAATTGTTGAGTCAAAGAACCCTTTGGCAGGAGGAGTGATTATATGTTTCAGAGGTCAGAAGCCTGGCCTTTTGCTGTGAAAGTGCCTGAAGGTGAAATTGAGCCAAGTTCAAAGGGAAGTCTAATTGACTGCCCTTGGTCTAACTTCCTTGAGAACTGTTGCCCTTGAATGATCAAGCTGCTGCCTCGGGGTGTCCAGGGTGGTCCTCAAGGGATGGTCTTTAAAATGTCACAGGATGATACCACACTTTAGATACAAGATAGCTTTTAGAGTCCTCCTTGAGCCCAGCTCATTTATTCATTTAACAACAAATATTTATTTGGCACCTACTTACTGGGTGCCAGGCACTGTTCTTCCACTGAAGTTATGCTCAAATTCTTTATTTGGGGGACCAATGCTGCCTAACATCAGAAGAAAACATGCATTCTTTCCACTGTGTTAATGCCATCTAAAGAATTTGCCTTTGCAGGAACAATGACAGATCATTTATATAAATCATGATTAGGGGCCCCGCCAACCCACAGCATCCTCCTGTTGATTTTTACTAAGTACTCCCCCCGCACAAGTGCTAAAATTCCCTATTTTCCTTTCTCCTCTCCCCTTGCTTATTTTTCTGTATTGAACATTCTGTCCTGTTTGGTCCCTTCTGAGGCTTGGTCTCTGCCCATTGCTTCACAGAACAAATGCCCAGGAGAGGGGATAAAGTGTTCATCTCTTCTTCCCTTGGAAAAGTCCTAAAAGCAGACCAAAGAAAACCACCAAGTGCTAACACCCATGGTTTTACTTTTAATTTCAACATTTTTCTTCCATCAGGTAGATAAATGATCAGAGATCTGGACAAAGCAAATTCGATTAGGTTTTTCCAACTGAATAATAAAAACGTGGGGGTTATCATAATTGCAAGATGGGAAGTCCCTTGGGAGTCCATAGGATCCAACCCTCCTGTTTCAAGTGTACATGCATGCAAACTACCCTAAATAGGAAGAGGAGATGGCTCATGACACTGGCTGTTACTGTTGTTGTTCATTAAATAATTCTAAGAAATTAATCTATTGGGACATAGTGCCTGTGGATCTTCTGCGTAGACATTTGCAAGGCCTATTGGAGTCAAATTCACCCATATGATAACTAAGTGGACTACTTGGCTACCAATGTATGGAATTGTCACCATTGGACTCTACTTGTTCTTTGCTCCTGGTCAGCACATTAAAGCTGTCCTTTACATGACTGATGACATTATCTTCCTGAAACCACGGGCCAGATCAGCATTGCCCTCCTCCTGATTTCAGAAGCCTTCAGTAGCTTTCCACTGCAAACCCAGTGAAGTTCACAGTCATTAGCACAGCATGCAAGACCTTCCACTATCTCTCTGTACACCTGGAGAACATGGCAAAAGGAGAGATGGGCTTTGGAACGCATAAGAATCAGGTCTTAGTTCTGCCATTTACTACCCATTCCTCTTTGGGATTAAGCCTCAGTTTCTTCATCTGGGTAAAATGGGCATTAGAAGCTCCATCTCCCGGTGCTGTCGTGAGGACTGAATGAGACAAGACATGTACAATACTGAGAAGAATGCCTAGCACACAGCAGGTACTCAACAAACACTGTACGTAAAGTTGCAAAGGCTCTAAGAATCTCTCTCTGAGTTTCTCTCTGATTTCCAAATTTATTTCTTATCACAGTCTTCCGCCCAGTCAGAGCTCCATTGTGACATTGTCTCTCCACTTCCTGAACACACTCTACTAAATTCAGCCTTCCATGTGACCTCCTATTTTGTCTCCTCTACTCCGACCTCACTCATTCTCTCAGTATCCACTCCTGGATGAAGTGGCACTTATAGCCTTTAGCCAATTTTTAATCATCTACTTTGAGCTTGCCCACTACATTGCAGGTTCCCAGAGGATAGGGATTCTATTTTTGTAACTCTGTGTTCTCCAGAGGCACCAATAAAGCAGTATAAGTCAGCTTTTACTAGGTCAGGCTGAAGTAACAAATAGCCCCCAAGTCTCAGGAGCTTACTACAATGGCTTATTTATTTATTTGCAGTACGCGGGCCTCTCACTGTTGTGGCCTCTCCCCGTTGCGGAGCACAGGCTCCGGACGTGCAGGCTCAGTGGCCATGGCTCACAGGCCCAGCCGCTCCGCGGCATGTGGGATCTTCCCGGACCGGGGCACGAACCCGTGTCCCTTGCATCGGCAGGCGGACTCTCAACCACTGCGCCACCAGGGAAGCCCTACAAGGGTTCATTTTTTGCTCATATTGATGTTAATGGTAGGTCAACAGCAGCACCCCTCCTTCTACCTTTGTACTGAGATCCAGGCTGAATATGAAGTCCCTCTCTGGCGCTTGACCTTCTCGAGACAGAGGAAAAAGAGTGATGACAAAACCCTGTAGTGGTTCTCAGGATCACTTTCATTTTATTGGCCAAAGCACATCATGTGGCAAAACTTGGTATCAGTGGGATCGGGGAGCATATGTTCTTATGGGATGAGACCCTGCACACTCCATGGCAGCAGGCAGGGACAAGGAAGGACAGTAAATATTTGAGCCCATTATTACAGTTTACCACACTTATACATCAGAGATGCTCAAGGGATAACGTTTAAATAGAAGAAAGTTATATTATTTAAAATAATCCTCTGAAACCTATAATCTGATTGTGATCAGGATATTATTAAAGACAGTGTTAAGTACAAAATGTGTGCTTTGTGAAGAACAAGCAATGCGATTTCTCTCAGCTCTAAGTACAAGAGTAAGTGTTCTTACACCCACCCTCTCCCTATCAAACGCTGTCACTTATTTCATTGGCTGCTAGGAAGCTCAAGCTCAAGCCTCCCCCCTCTCTTGGTGAATTATTCAGAAATGTACGGCAAACTTTTCCAGAATTGACCTCCAGCCTGGCATCATTTTATTTCACTTTCATCCTTATTTATCCAGCCATGCTGTATTTTCCATAAGCTACTTTAAAAAATGTGGATTATAAACAAGCGAGCTTATCTTAGATAAACCCTTTGAGACTGTTTGAAGCTTGTCTGCCCACTGGACTTCATTGTATTCTCGCTTAATGTTTTAGCTCTGCTTTTGAGGAATAAATGAAAACACATGTGCAAGACAAATCACTCCTTGTCCTTCCAAATATGCCATGAACTGCCTGATCAAAGGGAAATGAGAAAAGTCACTTCATAGACAGGGCCCCAGGGGTCCCAGAACCAAGCCAGTCTCTCTGGGGCTGGGAAGGACAGATCCCCCAAGTCTGCTCTGGTTCCCCAAGGCGCCTGTCTGACCCAGCACCTTTGCCCTCATCATCAAGGAGAGAAAACATACATGTAATCCTTTATGCCTGGTGGGACTGTGGGAAATAATATTATGGACAGCCCCTGGACTTCCAGGAGGTGTCTCGTTCAGATAACAGGGAAGTAGATGAATTGCAAATACCTGGTAGGTGAGTCTCTAAGACAAGTCAGTCTGACCCTGTGGACATGTGGCCGTTCTGCTTTTTGTACATAGGGTTGGAGCAATTTCACTCCTCATTCTTGGCTCCCAAAGTAATCAGTCCATAATGCTAGGCTGACTGCTACACACACTTTTATGAGTGCCATGTGTGGCTTCGTAATAGGTTTAGGGTTAGGGATGAATTACTAAGCTTGGTTTATGTGCCTCCAGAAGCTGGCTCACACCTGCTCCTCTTCCCCACTCCCTCCCATTCTCCCCAAGCTCATGGTCAACCAACGTCATCAGAGTGTCTTTGGTTCCTAAAACTGTTCATCCTCTTGCTCGAGCTCATGCCTTTTCAGTTACTGTTTCCTTGGACAGAGATGCCTTTCCTCTGCCTTTAAAATGATGATAATGGTGTTGACGGTAATACTAATAATCATAACAATAAGCCAGCTAAGTCCTCATCATCCTTCCTACTCTGCCCAACACATCATTAGGGAGCTTTCTCTTTTACCCCTTAGGATAGGTTAGGTTCCCCTGCTTTGTGAACTCAAATGATGCCTTGACCTACTATAATATTGTGTTTGTAAGTCTGCTTTCTCCACTAATCTATCATTCCTTGAGGCCAAGGGTCAAATCAAGCTCATCTCTGCATCCTCTGCCACTAGTTCAGTAGCTGGTATTTATGAGATGTAGAGTAAGTCTTTGCCAAACAGATGAGTGGATGAGTTAATCAGGTTGCAGCCAGTTACAATGGTTAAGTGAGTCACAAAGAACAAAACCGCATGGAGACGGTCAGAGGAAACAGGAAGAGGAAACCACTCTTTGAACTCAGGGTGTTTGCACCATCTCAGGTCCAAGGTGATGGAGACTTACTTCATTTAGCAAAATGTCCTCCAGGTTCATCCATGTTGTTGCAAATGGCAGGATGTCCTTCTTTTTAAGGCTGAGTAATACCCCATTGTATGTATACACCACATTGTCTTTATCCATTCATCTCTGGGTGGACTTTTAGGTTGCTTCCATGTCTTGGAGTTGTGAATAATGCTGGGAATGCAGGTGTCTCATTGAGATCCTGATTTTAATTCCTTTGTATATTTACCCAGAAGTGGGATTGCTGGATCACATGGTAGTTCTAAGTTATATTGCTGGATCATATGGTAGTTTTTTGAGGAAACTCCACACTGTTTTCCATAAGGACAAGTACTGCATGATATTGTTTATAGGATGAATCTAAAATAGAACTCATAGAAGCAGAAAGTGGAATGTTGGTTTCCTGGGGCTGGGGGGAGAAGGGAACAGGAAGGTATTAGTCAGAGGGTACATGATTTCAATTATGTAAGGAGAATAAGTCCTAGAGATCTATTGTAAAACATCATGTCCAAAATATGCTAAGAGGACAGATCTTATGTTGTATTCTTATTATAAGTGATAATAATAATTGTTATACACAAAAGGTCAAGGAAATGCTTTTGGAGGTGATGGGTAGATTTATGGCACAGATTGTGGTGATGGTTTCACAGGTGTCTACTTATCTCCAGACTCATCAAGATGTATGCATTCATTATGCACAGTTTTTTATATATTCAAAAAAACAACAATGAGGGAGAGATACAGGGCATTTCTTCAGAAGAGTTGGAGGAAGTAGAATGAGGCTGGCTTGAGAGTGTGACCTTTCCCCCCTCTGAATTTGATCTTGGGATGGCTACTCACTGAAGACAATCTCCAGAGAATTCTCCATGAATGTTCATGGGTGCAGAAACAGCCTGACACGGCAAGCAAAAGTACTTTGGACAAGAAATCTTGTGGGTGCATTTTGTAAGGAAGAGAACCAATGAGAACATAGAGTTTCACAAATTACCCTAATCATTACACAAACTATTATTACTGTCACTACAGAAAACTCTGTGGGGAGTAAAACTGAGACAGCGAGGACGGTGGCAGGAAAACAAAACAAACAAACAAACAAGAAACAGAGATGGAGTATTTTTCCTGAAAATAGAACAAAGAGAGAGAGAAAAAAAGATGGGCTACAGCTGTGTTATTCAATATAAATATAATGAGAAGCCCATATGTAATTTTATATTTTCTATTCACCACATATTCAAAGAACATAAAATGCAACAAGTGAGATTATCTAATAATATATTTTATTAAACGCCATTTATCCAAAATATTATTTCAATCTGTAAACCATCTAAAATCACGAATGAGAGATTTTCCATTCTTATCTGTGTGCTAAGTATTCAAACCCCAGTGTGCATGTGTGATACTTCCGGTGCATCTCAATTCAGACCAGTCACATTTCAAGTGCTCCAGAGCCACACGTGGCTCGTGACCACAGTACTGGAGAGGACAGGATTCAGAGGAACTGTTTTTGTGTTGTCCCATATCTAGTGGGTCACTAACCTGGAGTAAATGTGAAGAAGCACCCTTGAGGGCAAGAAAATGCCATTTGCAGCACCATGGAAGGACCTAGAGATAATCATACTAAGTGAAGTAAGTCAGACAAAGACAAGTATCATATGATATTACTTATATGTGAAGTCTAAAATATGATACAAATGAACTTATTTGCAAAACAGAAACAGACTCATAGACTTCAAAAACAAGCTTTTGATTACCAAAGGGGAAAGAGGGGAAGGGATAAATTAGGAGGTTGCGATGAACATATACACACTACTATATGTAAAATAAATAACAAAGACCTACTGTATAGCACAGGGAACTCTACTCAATATCTTGCAATAACCTATAATGGAAAAGAATCTGAAAAATAATAGATACATGCATATGTATTACTCACTTTGCTGTACACCCAAAACTAACACATTGCAAATCAACTATACTCCAATATAAAATAAAAATTAAAAAATAGAAAAAGACACAGACCTTGAGTTGGGTCACCAGTGAGAGGGGTGTGACTTCTGTTCTGGTGGTCCTGGGGCTGACATGAGATTGCCATGAGATCTCAGATGAGCTCCTTCCCCTCTCAATGAGTGGAAGGAATCAGCACCTGCAAAACAAAAGGGTTAGACCAAACATAATGGTCTCTTAAAAGCACCTCCACCAATGTCTCATAACCCTAACAACCACTCAGAGTTGGAACTAGAGCCCTCATGGAGAGATGGAGACCCTGAGACTCAGGAATATCAGCTACAGTATCAAGGGCAGACCTCAGAGTCAAGTGGGGAGGCCAGTGCTATGACCAAACCCACTGGCTTGTGAGCAATGTTTATTCTATAAAAAGTTACTGTAACTCTGAAGGGTGTCTGTACATAGAAGATTTTATTTGCTGAATTGCTGCAAGTGGCTACATTACCGCGTAGATAACTTCTGTTCTGGGCTACTTCCTGCCTTCTCGATGACAAACTTTGCAGGCTTCCTTTCATCCTATTTAGGTTAGAACAAAAACACATTTCAAACAAGGCTTCTTCCCTCTACCTCTCTCTTATTCAGGCTGATTTGGGCTCTTGGGCATTGACAGAGAAATTTCCCTGTCATTTTCTCTACCTTTTTTGAAAAGACAAAACTAGAAAAAAATATCAAAACACTAGGAAGGTTATTGCAGCCTCAGAAATCTCAATGGTGGCTTGGTTAAGTCCCTGGTTTCATGAGAAGCAGGAGCATACCTGTAATGCATCCTGAAGCTACACACCTCCCAGCAGGTCTTCCTCCCCGCTTGGCCCCAGACAGCCCATAATCACTTCTCTTGCCATCCTCAGACTACTGAGGTCGAGAAAGCGCATGCACCAGGGCCCTGTCCCAAGGTGGGACCTAGGAGAACAGTTACCAACATAGATTTTTCTTTCACATTGACTTGGGTTCAAGTCCCAGTTTCCCACTTAGTATGTGACCTTGGGAACATCTTTTATTCTGTCTTCCTTTCAATTATATCACCATAAGAGTTATATTAATAATAATACTTATTCCCAAGGCAGCTCTGAGTATTGAATGAAACTGTGCAAGGATAGTGCCTAGCAGGTACTGGCACATGAGGAAGGATCACTAAAGCTATTATTTACAGTTATTGAGGTAAGAGCAATGAGGATGTGATGGATGTCCCAAGATAGACCTTAAAGTCATGAAAGCACTTGCCACATACTCTCCAGAAGAGCTGACTTACCATAGATTAACAAGAAATAGCTATTTTGCTGAAAATATCATGGGAAGATAGAGAAATGTTTTTCATTGGACAACATGTGGCAAAACCCCATAAAATCCTCCTTGGAGGATACTGTCCTCACCCCAGATTTTCTCTCCTAATATCGGCTTCTCTTTACCATCCTCTTGTTTTCAATGGCCTCTGTGGGCTCCACGTTTGTTCTGGATCTCAGCTTGGTCCACATCTGGGATAACAGAATGACAGCTAGTGTCACTCCATCTTAGAAAGCTGCTGGGCACCATTCAGAGTTATTCAAACACATACCAGGCTGCTTATCATGATTAGTAATACACTCTTCCTGACCCCAAGGAGTTGAGAGTCTAGAAAGGAAGACAGACATGCAAAGAGGTGAGCACCCAGGATAAATGTAAGGTCTTTACGAAGCATACAGTAGGACCCCAAGTAAGCCTTTTGAAGCCTGAAGATGTCAAGAAGAGCTTGATTGAGAAGGTGATGTCTGAGCCCTCAAATGATGGAAGTGAAGGAATATTCCCAACTGAAAAGGAAGGGCATTCTAAACAAAATAGAGTACACTAGGGCACAGACTGCTGGAAGAGGGTGGAATGTTTAGGAAAATGCAAATCGTTCCATACTATTTATGAGCACCCTGCCCTTCCTGGAAGAGAGGACTAGAGAGGGTGGGAGTGGGAGATGAAACTTAAAGGAAGACTTGGCTGGGCATGTTAATGAATTTGAACTTGGTGTTGAAGGTAATGGGAGGGTACTGAAGGATTTCAGGCTGAGAGATGACATCATGATTTCTATTTTAAAAAGATAAGTCTGGCTGCTATGTTGGAGAAGAAATGGTGAGACTAGAGGAAGAGACATGATTTTGTCAGCTATTTTGGTGACAAGATAAGAGAATGATAGAATGCCATTCATCTCGAAAGCCCAGCAAGTAAGATAAGTGAGCTTGAGCAACTAGAAGGCAATGCACATGCTTCACTTGTAAGCAGAGAGATGAGGCTTGGCCTCCGGTAGTTTCCATTCCATGTTGTAGCTCTGAGCAAGTCAATTCCCAAATACTATGACAGGATGTCACCCAACAGACAGAAGTTTATTTGATGGCTTGGATGTGGCCATCCCACACTGGCATCCTTGGGGGATGACCAAATGACATCCCGGGTTCCTTTTAGACACCAGTGTCATCACACTCTCCCATGTCATCCTGACTTAGGCTTGGAATTCTCAACTTCACCCTTTGATGTTGCCAATCATCATTTCTCTGGGTTTGTTATTATTCCCTTTCTCCTGTTCTCTCTCATCACTCCACTAAAGAGGAGAGGAACAAAATGCAAAACTTGACTTATTTTGTGATTAGCAGCACTGGGTTCAGATTTATTAGTCCCAGGAGCAGAAGGCTAATGAGTTAAATGCCCTGATTAATTAAGCCACCTAATCGTTCCAGCTTACATAAATTCTCACCTGATCAGTCCAGCATATCTTAAATACATTATACCTGCCACTCTGCAGGAAGGACGAGAGCTAGATCCTCAAAATATCAAGCAGATCCTGGTCCCCAAGCACTGAGCTCAGAGGTGTAGAAGAGAACCAATCTGCCCTGTCCCAATACCTGAATCTTTCATGGCCTCAAATGTGATGGTCTGCCAAAGATAATCAATGTTCAGAGCAGCTGGCTGCCTCTTGGGTTTGGTAGAGTTACACCGCCATGATCCATTACTCCACTCTCTGCAAACCTGTCTTATTCCCAGAGAGGAAGTCCATTGCAGTGAAATAATTCGTGATTTGGGTGTCAGGAACATAGGATTGAGTCACTTACTAGCTATGTGATCCCAACAAGCTATTTAACCTCCCGAGCTGCTATGCTCTTATCTGCAAAATAAGCACTGCAGCGCCAGCATCACCACCTTGCTGTGAGGGTTAGAGAAGGTAATGGACCTAAAATGTATGGCTTCCGTAACTCACCCCTTTTATTATTATTAGCCAAGGTACAGAAAGCAGAGGTGCACCTGGACATTTAAGATGTATGCTGCAGCATATTCAGGGGAGGAAGGATTCCGTGTACTCCAACAATGGCAGCACTTTGGCCACTGAGCTAGAGCTTGGTAAGCAGCATGGTTAATATCTTCAACAATGTTGCAAGACGGGGTTGAAAAATTTCCCAATTTAAAGTGAGGACAATAAAGATCAGAGATTTAAAGTTATTTGCTCAGCGGCATAACTAGTATGTGTCAGAATAAGAATTGCAACTCTAGTCCATTGCTATTTTTTGACGACACACGTTACTCTTCCCTTCCTGGTTTTCTCACTCCCAAGCCCAGGTAAATAAAAAAAATTTAAAATAGAAATGTATTACAAGTAGGTAGACAAGAAGGTGGGGACACTGGTGATCATAGGGCATAATCAGGAAGTGGAGAAGGCATAAAACTATGTAAAACAGATTTTAAAAGAATGCAATGTGGTGCCATTTGATAAATAAGACAAACGGAAGTTCTCACTACAATCCTTTTTACAAGGGATTTTTACTGTGTGCATAAGGATAGCCCTGAATCATGATAAAAATGGGATGGTGTTCAGGGACCTCACTTTCAAATGACAGAAGACAGCATGGATATAGCTCATTTTAGAAAGTTATTGTTTTGGTTGATTTTATCAAACCTGTTGACATAAAATATTTGGGGCTTCAAGGGAGAAACCCCTGTGGCACAGCGTGTGGCAAGCAGCAAGCACTGAAAAGGAGAGTGTTGATTGAAACCATGAAGAAAGAAAGAACGAGCAACTTAATAGTCATAACTCAAGAATTCCAGAGAAAGAAGTTTTGGATAACTATGACCCCTGAGGCTCTTTATTTATCACTGCCATGTGGGTGACTAGCAGGCTAGGTCTTTCTAAATTTGTTCTGAGATCCACATATTTGCTTTTCTTGAAGACACAAGATCCAAGAGCTTGCTTGCTATGCATGATGGAGTGGAAGAGAAAGCACTGCCAAGGAGGAATTCTCTTACTCACTGAATATCTAAGAACATGTTCTGGAGATTACACTGCGTTTGGAAGCACTTTAACTACCTTTTAGAGGTCTCTCCAGGAAGACTCTGAGTTGTATCAATGAGGAATGGAGACCCTCAGCCCAAGCACAAACACTTGGCACATCAGATGTCAGTAGATGGTGCCTTTCTGGAAGACTGTGAAGAATGAAAGGCAGAATTCTCTTCAAGTGGTGCTCAACAAGCACACACTAAGCTCTTACTATGTGCCTGGCACAGAGCTTGGGGAACCAGAAGCAGGGTCATTGTATTCAAGATGCTCCAAGTAAGCTGGTCAAGTACAGAGTGGCTCCAAGAGTGAGGTGTCACATTAATATTTATAACATCTCTGCAAGTGTAGGTCATCGTGCCAATTTTCTAGAAAAATAAACTGAGGCTAGAAGTTATACAACTTTCTGTTGTGTTCAAAGAGCTAGGAAGTGACTGACAATGATACAAATAATATTGATGGATACATATTTCTTCCATCATAATATAACAATATAATATAATATATACTGTACATAATGTAATATATAACTTTACATAATGATGGAGGAAATATATATCCATCATTATTATTTCTCTCTGTTTCTATATATATCTATAATCAATACCATTTGCAAAAAGTCTCTGATTCCTTATCTCCCTGAAAGAAAAGCCAAGAACATTATGAACATTTATATTCAGTTAGGATATTCTTGTCTCTGCTGTTGCATATTCTACAATCCTCCCTTTCTGAAAATGTGATTGTTTTATTTAAATAATCTGCCAATGACAAAAAAAATGTACGTTACCTTAAGTTTGAAGCCACTCCCCAAGCCAGTTCATTTTGGAAGGCTGAGGAACCACCCCTGCTTCCCATAAGGTCAAGACATGTTTCCCTGTCCAGGTTCCTAGACACCCCACAGGCAAATTCTCTATCAAACTCTGACACTTAAAAGATTTTTCCCCTCCGGATACCATTTGTTCATTAAAGTCAACATTACATCTTCTTGTCCCAGAGACCCCCAGGCAGTCCTCAAATTTTCCTGGACTGGAGAATAAACAGCCATAAATTTAAAGACCAAAGAGTGATCATCCTCTAGAAAGGATGGAGGGAGGGATGGAAGAAGGAAAAGAGGGAAGGAAGGAAGGAAGGAAGGAAGGAAGGAAGGAAGGAAAGGAGGAAGGAAGGAAAAGAAGGGAGGAAGGAAAGGAGGGAGGGAGGGAGGGAGGAGGGAAAGAAAGAAGAAGCCAAAGCAGGCATTCTCCAGCTTCACCTGTACTGTGAATTCAGATTCAGGATTGAGCTTACAGAAACTCCACCCTCTGCTTGTTACCTTATGTGTGTGCATACTGGGGACAGGTTATTAATTTCTGTTCCCAATAGGGCATCCTCCATTATGGAGCTATAGAGAGGAGTATGATGCTGTTTGGTATGATTCTCGTATTTTCTTCTTTTTATCACTTTTTGGTGTGAACATTCAGAAATAGAGTCTTGGCTTCTTTCGGTATTTCAACATGTATTTTTCTTAGAGCAGCTTTATTTAGTTGGAAGAGTGAGTAATGCATTTTTTATCCATTGTAGAGGAAAGCTAGGCTAGGGGAATCACAGATCAACACATATATTTAATTACTGCTGAAATCTGTGGGCCTCATAAAGTCTCCTCTCATTCCACCCCATCTCTTCATTGAAATATACAAACTCCTACCCTGCAACAGAAAACATAACTACAAAGATGTAGAGAACAAACGTATGGACTCCAAGGGGGGAGAGTGGCGGGGTGGGGTGGTGGGATGAATTGGGAGATTGGGATTGACATATATACACTAATATGTATAAAATAGATAAATAATTAGAACCTGATGTATAAAAAATAAATAAATAAAATAAAATTCAAAAAAGAAAAGAAAACATAACTAATGCTCTCATTGATCCCAGAGACCATTTTCTTACTGGGGAGACTGACATATCTAAGGGACCCAAGGCATGGGAACACAGGTATATGAAGAAAGGGAAGATGATTATATTTCAGGTATTAATCATTATTGAGTCAAATTGTCATCCAATTGCTATGATTATTGTTTTTCACATTCACCACATGCTTTCCTAGGAAGAGATAAGAACAAAACTGAAATAGCAAGGTAAGAAAATGGCAAGAGCAGAATTTCTTTTTTTCTTAATCTAGGTGACATTTCAATAATGGCAGAGTGTACAACGCTCAGGATATTAAAGTCTTATTTCCCAGGCAAATCAGAGAAACGTGACTCATCTACAGAAATACAAGGTGAGGGGCTAATAGAGATGGCTGTTTATCTAACTATATCTATCTGTTTAGGCCAGGGCATATTAGCAGTTTAAGGAAAGACATACAGAACTCTCTATGATAGTGGGTAGAAATCTAATATCCTTTAGGTTAGGAAGGTAACACAGATGAAGACTTGGGTCAGCTAGGACTTGGGGCAAAGCAATGAATCCATTCCATGTCAAAGGAGGGAGCCACTAGACAGATACGCAGCCCCTGTCAGTGATGATATGGGAACCTATGGGACTGCAGGCTTTATAGCTCTTCCAATTTTTAAAGAAACTTTACATATAGTCTCCTATAAAATCCAAAAACACCATTCTGAAGGTCAACCAAAATCTTTGCGTGGACCTGGCGGTACTCATGGCCAGCCTTTTGGAGATCTCTGCTCAGATAATAATAACCATTATTAACAAGCAATACATAGAGCTAGATGCTTTATAACAAGTTGTGTCACTTATTCTTCTTGGGAAGCAGCCCAGAGTGGTGGGTGGAAGTTCAGACTTGAGATTAAGGCTTTTACAACTCACTGAGTGACCTTTTCTTAATTTCCTTGTGCCTCTCTGCTGAGGAAAATCAGAATGAAGATACCACCTGCTTCCTTGGATTGCATTGAGGACTACAGGTGTTGATGTGACCAAGTGCTTGGTGGAGGATGTAAGACAGAATGTAAACTTAATGGGTGTTAGCTATTATCATTATTATTGTGTTGGTGGCCATTTAGATAAGAAGAAGGAATTACCCATTTTACCTTCTAGGAAACTGAGACTTGGCTGTAAGCTCTGTAGGCTACTCTAATAATTAAAATCAATAATATGATCTAACTTCTCAGTTAGCCAGGATTGCACAACACACACACACTCACACACCCCTACACTAGCACACATTTTAGAAAATGGTTCAAATTCGTTCAGAACTCTATTGAGTGTAGTTTCTGTATTGCCTTGTGACTATTTCCTCTGTTAAATAATTAGTCCAAATAAATCAAGATCATAGTATTTTGGAAATAAGAATTGTCCCTTAGTTACCACTCTTTTATTTAGCGCTTGCAACAAAGTGGTCATAGACTCCAGCATTTTTTAATGGAAAGGATTTTATAGATTGCTTTGCTTAAACATCTCCTAGCCTTGCAATTAGGGAAACTGAGATCCATAGAGGCCAAAATTCCTAAGGCAAATAGTCAAATCAAATGCCTTCCAATATTAACAGATATTTCCATGCTACCTTCCTAAATACTGTATGAAAACTTTTTAATCATCTCTAATGGAATTATTGAGATTGCAAGATTCTTATCACATCAGCCTGACCTGTTTGCTGTGTGACCATGAGAAAGTCTATTCATCTTTCTGAGTTTCTCATCCAGAAGTGAGGGATATGATCACAACCTCCCCCAGCTCCAGAACAACTTAGGTTGCACCACAATCATTTGTATTTTTGTAGTAACATGTGGACTACAATCCCTTTAACCACAGTGAACCAAAAAACTTGTCAGAGTGGACTGTCCATCCAACCATTGTCAAGGTCCCTTGCCCAGATAAGCAGCAGAGAAATATTTTCATCTTGTGAGGTCATCTGCTTTTCCTTCCAACCTTTCTCATCTTTGCAGCTATTTTTTCTAAATAATGTACTATCTCTCAAAGAAGATGAAGGGCATCTAGAACATCAGGAAAAGCTCCAGGAAGGCAATGTGTGGTGTGATTAAAAGCCTAAAAGCCAAGAATGATATTTTCTATGGAAAGAAACACATATTGGTCCAGTTTTTTTGTAACAAATGGCTCAGTAATACATGTATATATACAGCACACACTTGCATTGGCAGAGCCGTGCATGTGTGCCCACGTGCCTGTCCCAACTCACCATCTTTCAAGGCCAACGTCATCTCCTCCATGTTGCCTTCCTTACTTATTCATCTAGACTGTCTCTCTTTCCCATCCCTTTGTCCCCAAATCCCAAAAGCTTTCCCAGTTCTTTGCTTTTGTCTTCACCATTGATCAATTTTGCAACTTGGTCTGTATTTCATTAGAAAGTAATACGGTATAATTAAAAGATTGTGGATATTGCATCACACTGACCTGGTTTAAATCATGGTTTTGTCACATAATGTCAACCTAAGTACACTTGGGGTTCTCATCAGAAAAATGGGAATGATAATATCTGTCTCTTAGAGATCTTGTAAAGATTAAATGCTAAAAATGCCTAATGCATTATGGGCTTCAAATAAAGCTACTTTACATCCATATTCACCTTTTATATATGTTTCATCAACCCTACCAAGTTATAGACTCTTTGATGAAGTTTGTGTCATATTCATTTCTACTTCCTACAGTACCGTGCTGTAGAGAACAGGAGACATTTTCCATAAATGTTTGTTAAATGAACGTGTAACTATTTTGCTATACATTTCTAATTTCATGTTCACTACCTTTAGAGTCAAATTGAGTTTTCAAGGTTCTATCCTCCACTATCTATGATGTGGATAGTAAAATAAATTGAATGTAAAAATATGGGAAAATTAGGCAGAAGGCCTTATGTTACTTGGGAATGAAATGAATCATATCAAATTTTCAAGATTCTATCCATGAATTATCTGTGATATGGGTAGTAAAATAAATTGAATGTTAAATTATGGGAAAATTAGGAAAAGGGCTTGGTATAGCTTAGTAATGAAAACGGATCCTTTAGTACGTGAACATAGAAGTGATGGCTGTATCTGAATAATGTGTGTTGTTTGCTTTTTTAGTTGTGCTATCCTTAACCCCTCTCCCAACATTTTATTGGATTCTTGAAAGCCATTCTCTGTGCATTTACACTATTTCAAAACATCTGCTGCTTTGGGGTTCAAGCTGTGCATTAGGGTTCTGAGAATTTGCAGAGAAATTTCAAAGCAGGTCTCTTGTCTGAATAACTCGGTAGGAAATGCAGTAGAAGCCTGCTCTTTTATGAGAGTGCTTACAACTGCCTTGAAATGTTTGAAACCCAATTCCTTCACAATTGCCGTGTCTTGTTATTTCCTACCAAACTATATTTTTGCTATTTACATCTCTTTATGGGACACTATGGTCCAGCTGAGCCAAGGGACCCAATGTACACAATTCAGGTCTCCTAATTGCAAGCTTAGATGCTTTCTTTCTAACTGTGGACCACCTACTGTAGTGGCTGAAATTGTCTGATCATCTACGAAGCCACCATGTCCAACCCCATCTCATATCCCATCACACTAGGAGATAGGAATTGATGAACTCTCATGACTTATGACACTGAGCCCCTGGCCCCAGTCCACACCACACATTTTCTTTGTGATGTATGCCCATTTGGCTTTGATCTTTATGTACTTCCTGATTATAAGCCTCAATACTACTTCAGTTCCCCTACCTGTCTTCAGTGCAAATCCACTATCAATTTATATCTGCCTCAGTCTGACCTAGAAAACCTCATTACCTGCTCCCTGGGCAAACTTTCCATGTCACCAGAGGCTCTCAACCTTGTCCTCTTGAATCATCCAGAGCCCTGACAGCATGAACCAGAGAGAAATTAAAAGCTTCCTTTAAATAATATTACTAATGGTGAATGTAAAATAACATAATTTGAATTAATCTCAGGATTGATTTGGAATATTTTATGTGGCACTAGTAAGTGTTAAAAATCTGGGAAATTTCCTTCCTTCTATATAATGGTTATACTACTCAATCAAACATAGACAGCAGTGCAGTATAATGGGGCTTCACGGAGAAAAGCACACACACATGCACATGCACACAAAAACAAATACCACTGACTAAATGAAGGATGTTGGTCTTTCATTCTTTTTTTAATTATATATATATAATTTTTATTTAAAAAAGCTAAAAAGGTTTTTTGAATGACAGCAAAGAAAATAAACACATAATGTAATTCTCTTTGCCCTCATTAAAATTGCAAAAATGAAAATGTTTATTAAGACTATGTATGAGATAGAGTATGGAAGAGTAGAATTATTTATATGTGAATTTTAATTTTTTGTAATGGGTGGAAGATCTAAATAGACATTTCTCCAAAGAAGATATACAGTTGGCTAAAACCACATGAAAAGATGCTCAACATCACCAAGTATTAGAGAAAAGCAAATCAAAACTGCAATGAAGGGGCTTCCCTGGTGGTGTAGTGGTTGAGAGTCTGCCTGCCGATGCAGGGGACACGGCTTCGTGCCCCGGTCCAGGAAGATCCCGCGTGCCGCGGAGCGGCTGGGCCCGTGAGCCATGGCTGTGGAGCCTGCGCATTCGGAGCCTGCGCTCCGCAGCGGGAGAGGCCGCAACTGTGAGAGGCCCGCGTACAGCAAAAAAAAACAAAAACAAACAAACAAAAAAAAACTGCAATGAGGTAAGGGGGCATGCAGAGGACCCTGCTTTTCTCCAGACACCCTGCTTTTGCTCCCAGCTCTTCAGAAGTGGCACTTGAGGGTTTTTTTTCAGTCTTTTTATATCTTGTCTATAATTTGCCCCAACTGTGCATGCACACAGTTATTTTTAGTCCCTTCTAGGTTCTTTGTATTTTGTTGATGGAGGAGCCGTTTGTCCAGGTGCAAGCACTGCAGCAAAGGGTCCCAGTCTGTCTCAGACCAGATGTGCTCAACATTCTCTCCGAGCTGTGAAATGACTCACTTGTACGATACTGTGATGCCATGTAGTTTCGATTCCCCCATCCACTGAAGTTAACTTTTCCTAGCTAGCAGAAAGCTGTCCAAGTACAATGAACAAGGAAGATGTTTTATTGTTGTTGTTTTTGTTTTTCTTTTCCAAGAAGCAAACACTTTTAAAAGCCTTCTTTTGCACACACCTCTGGAAGGTGCTGCCTGTTCCACTGAGCGCCTCAAAACCAGGAGGAAAAGTCTCTCTATTGAACTGCTAATGGGGGAGCAAACTGTATAATAAGATTGCATCCCCTTTGGGTCTACATATAATTTACACATAAAATAAAATTGCACATGGCCTTGTTTCATAGCATATTTGTTTAATTATCCACTTTTTATGATGCTTTTTCTTCAATTAATTTTCAATATTTAAAGGAGGAATAAAAATGTCAGTTTATCTGCACACCTGATAATTAAACAGAGTGTGGGGAATAATTACATTATCTAATAGTGGAAATTTGTCCAGCTCTAATAACTAACGTTTAGCAAGGGCTTTTCTCTTTTCCTTCCCTTCTAAGGATGGTCGTTGAATTTCTCTCTCCCTTTCTCTCTAAGGAAAGAGGATCAGGTTCAGAGAATGGAAAATGCCACCCCCTTTTTTCCCAACATTTATGGACCTTATTTTACCATGAAAAGGTGCTACAGGAAACTCTTCTAGAAGAAACTCCAATTTCTGCTTGATTTGCTTTTTTTCCCCAAACGGAGCAGTTGGCTAACATAAGAACCAATGAAAAAACCCAGCAATTCACTGTTCCACCATAATTCACACCTATGTCACCTTTGAGTTAATAATAATAATAACAACAATAAACCATTTATTAAAAATAATAATAATATTTGCTGATAATAAATAAAAATAAGTAAACTGAGTGCTTACTCTCTACTAGACATTGAAATGCCCTCTTCCATGGGTTTTGTCATTTTAAAAGCCTGGGCTCACAACCGCTTCTCATACTAAAAGTATTGGGCATCTCCTTCTAATATTTTCATACTGGGAACTTAAGTAAAGCCAGTATGTTTCTGCACTGGTCTCAGGTAGGGAGAAAAAATCTTTTTTAATAAAAATAACTAAAAATATTAAGACTATAAGGAGAAAAGAGGAACATTTGTTAAATGCACTCCTCCCTTTCTTAATTGAAGTATAGTTGGTGTACAATTTTATATGTCACAGGTATACAATATAGTGATTCATAATTTTATAGTCCATTTATAGCTATTATAAAATATTGATTATATTCCCTGTGTTGTACAATACATCCTTGTTGCTTATCTTATACATAATAGTTTGTACCTCTTACTCCCCTACTCCTGTATTGCCCCTCCCCACTTCCCTTTCCCTACTAGTTTGTTCTCTGTATCTATGAATCTGCTTCTTTTTTGTATATTCACTAGTTTGTTGCATTTTTAAATTTCACATATAAGTGATATCATACAGTGTTTGTCTTCCTCTCTCTGACTTATTTCATTTAGCATAATTCCCTCCAAGTCCATCTATGTTGCTGCAAATAGCAAAATTTTTTTATTTTTTTATGGCTGAGTAATATTCCATCTCACACACACACACACACACACACACACACACACACATCACATCACATCTTCTTTATCCATTCATCTGTTGAGGGATGCTTAAGTTGTTTCCATACCTTGGCAAAAGTAAATAATAATGCTACAAACATTGAGGTACATGTATCTTCTCAAATTAGTGTTTTTGTTTTTTTTGGATACATAACCAGGATTGCTGGGTCATATAGTAGTTCTATTTTTAGTTTTTTGAGAAACCTCCACACTTTTCCACAGTGGCTGCACCAATTTACATTCACACCAACAGCGTATGAGGGTTCCCTTTTCTCCACATCCTCGCTAACATTTGTTATTTGAGTTTTTGGGTGATAACCGTTCTGACATGTGTGAGGTGGTATCGCATTGTGGTTTTGATTTGAATGTCCCTGATGATAAGTGATGCTGAGCATCATTTTATTACACTCTCCTTTTTTTAGATACTAGAGTTTTCCTTTCAACTTTAACACACACACGCACACAAACACACACACCACTGAAATTTTTTTCCCCTTCATTCTCTGGACATTGATGAGCTAAATCTGCACTGTTATCTGCCATTCATTATTATTTTATATTCTAAAATATTAATAGCTCTTTGTATTTATTTATTTATTATTTTTTAACATCTTTTTTAGAGTATAATTGCTTTACAATGGTGTGTCTGTTTATGCTTTATAACAAAGTGAATCAATTATACATATACATATGTCCCCATATCTCTTCCCTCTTGCATCTCCCTCCCTCCCACCCTCACTATCCCACCCCTCTAGGTGGTCACAAAGGACCGAGCTGATCTCCCTGTGTTATGTGGCTGCTTCCCACTAGCTATCTATTTTATGTTTGGTAGTGTATATATGTCCATGCCACTCTCTCACTTTGCCCCAGCTTACCCTTCCCCCTCCCCATATCCTCAAGTCCATTCTCTAGTAGGTCTATGTCTTTATTCCCGTCTTGCCCCTAGGTTCTTCTGACCATTTTCTTTTTTTTTTTAGATTCCATATATATGTGTTAGCACACGACATTTGTTTTTCTCTTTCTGACTTACTTCACTTGCTATGACAGACCCTAGGTCCATCCATCTCATTACAAATAACTCAGTTTCGTTCCTTTTAATGGCTGAGTAATATTCCATTGTATATATGTGCCACACCTTCTTTATCCATTCATCTGCTGATGGACACTTAGGTTGCTTCCATGTCCTGGCTATTGCAAATAGTGTTGCAATGAACATTGTGGTATATAACTGTTTTTGAATTATGGTTTTCTCCAGGTATATGCCCAGTAGTGGGATTGCTAGGTCATATGGTAGTTCTATTTTTAGTTTTTTAAGGAACCTCTATACTGTTCTCCATAGTGGCTGTATCAATTTACACTCCCACCAGCAGTGCAAGAGTGTTCCCTTTTCTCCACACCCTCTCAACACTTATTGTTTCTAGATTTCTTGATGGTGGCCATTCTGACCAGTGTGAGATGATATCTGATTGTAGTTTTGATTTACATTTCTCTAATGATTAGTGATGTTGAGCATTCTTTCATGTGTTTGTTGGCAATCTGTTTATCTTCTTTGGAGAAATGTCTATTTAGGTCTTCTGCCCTTTTTTGGATTGGGTTGTTTGTTTTTTTGCTATTGAGCTACATGAGTTGCTTGCATGTTTTGGAGATTAATCCTTTGTCAGTTGCTTCATTTGCAAATATTTTCTCCCATTCTGAGGGTTGTCTTTTCGTCTTGTTTATGGTTTCCTTTGCTGTGCAAAAGCTTTGAAGTTTCATTAGGTCCCATTTGTTTATTTTTGTTTTTATTTCCATTTCTCTAGGAGGTGGGTCAAAAAGGATCTTGCTGTGATTTATGTCATAGAGTGTTCTGCCTATGTTTTCCTCTATGAGTTTTATAGTGTCTGGCCTTACATTTAGGTCTTTAATCCATTTTGAGTTTATTTTTGTGCGTGGTGTTAGGGAGTGTTCTAATTTCATTCTTTTCCATGTAGCTGTCCAGTTTTCCCAGCACCACTTATTGAAGAGGTTGTCTTTTCTCCACTGTATATTCTTGCCTCCTTTATCAAAGATAAGGTGACCATATGTGCGTGGGTTTGTCTCTGGGCTTTCTATCCTGTTCCATTGATCTATATTTCTGTTTTTGTGCCAGTACCATACTGTCTTGTTTACTGTAGCTTTGTAGTATAGTCTGAAGTCAGGGAGCCTCATTCCTCCAGCTCCGTTTTTCTTTCTCAAGATTGCTTTGGTTATTCAGGGTCTTTTGTGTTTCCATACAAATTGTGAAATTTTTTGTTCTAGTTCTGTGAAAAATGCCAGTGGTAGTTTGATAGGGATTCCATTGAATCTGTAGTTTGCTTTGAGTAGTAGAGTCATTTTCGCAATGTTGATTCTTCCAATCTAAAAACGTGATATATCTCTCCATCTATTTGTATCATCTTTAATTTCTTTCATCAGTGTCTTATAATTTTCTGCATACAGGTCTTTTGTCTCCTTAGGTAGGTTTATTCCTAGATATTTTATTCTTTTTGTTGCAGTGGTAAATGGGAGTGTTTTCTTAATTTCATTTTCAGATTTTTCATCATTAGTGTATAGGAATGCAAGAGATTACTGTGCATTAATTTTGTATCCTGCTACTTTACCAAATTCATTGATTAGCTCTAGTAGTTTTCTGGTAGCATCTTTAGGATTCTCTACGTATAGTATCATGTCATCTGCAAACAGTGACAACTTTACTCTTCTTTTCCGATTTGTATTCCTTTTATTTCTTTTTCTTCTCTGATTGTTGTGGCTAAAACTTCCCCAACTATATTGAATAATAGTGGTGAGAGTGGGCAAACTTGTCTTGTTCCTGATCTTAGTGGAAATGGTTTCAGTTTTTCACCATTGAGGATGATGTTGGCTGTGGGTTTGTCATATATGCCCTTTATTATGTTGAGGAAAGTTCCCTCTATGCCTACTTTCTGGAGGGTTTTTATCATAAATGGGTGTTGAATTTTGTTGAGTGCATCTTTTTGAGATGATCATATGGTTTTTCTCCTTCAATTTGTTAATATGATGTATCACGTTGATTGATTTGCGTATATTGAAGAATCCTTGCATTCCTTGCATTCCCACTTGATCATAATGTATGTTCCTTTTAATGTTCTGTTGGATTCTGTTTGCTAGTATTTTGTTGAGGATTTTTGCATCTATGTTCATCAGTGATATATCTCTTTGTATTTAAGCAGTGATTTTGCAGTTCTCATGATTCAATTACACAGAAATCACAGGCAAATACAATAGATATTAAAATATTTTTCTAGGAAGCAGGTAGGTTCTTTAAAACCTTCATAAGTCGGTCCCTTCATATAGATAAGGAAATCCAGCCAGGAACCACAAAGTTTAGACAGATTATAACAGGTCTCCCATCTATTTTTTTGTTTTGTTTTGTTTTGGTCACAGCAACTTATGAGCATTAACATTTATAGGTTAGGTTTACAAGGATTTTCCCCCCGAATAACAAATTTAGTTCTTAGGTAAATTCTGTGAAGTAACTACTGTTTTCCTTATTTTAAAGATAATGAATTTATGGTGTTCAGAATTAAGCTAATTTTAAATATGGCCAAACTAGTACTCCTGTATTTTCCATTTCATAGATGGCAAAACACAACTCAGAGAGGACGGTACCAATCTCCCTCGGCCCCACCCTCAGCCTGTTTCTATCACTCCACATCCCCTCTCTCCTAGGGTCACTGGTTTTGGTGTATCTTGATTTCCCCATTTTGTCTTTGGGGTAGGTAAATTCAGAGAGGGCTTGTCACCCTGAATGAACTGGAACATCAGCTATGTCTATTTTCTTGGAAGTGGGGGACATTCAGAGGGTATGTTCAAGCATCAAATGAAAAACCAACAATGTCCATCTCTGGAGTCACCCCAGACCAGCTCTGCTGGACAAGACCATGGCCACAATGCTGTACTTCCCTAACAGGTAATTCACAGCTCTGCCACCACCAGCAGCACAACTGTCCTTCTCTGCCTTGTTTCATAGCCTGCAAAGACAGGGGTGCAGTGTCCAGCTGTCCAGTCTGTCCAGTCCACACTATGGCTTAGGCTCCACAGGGGACTGGTCCCTGTAGTACCACCTCAATGGCAGGGGCAGAAAAGGGTCAAGAAATTAGTGTAATAGAAGGAGAAAGCCTGAGCTAATAGAAGCTTACACATCAGGGATTTATTTTTCTCTTGTAAAAGAATTTTCTCATCTAACAAGAAATCTGGATTTGGTTAGCTCCAGGGATGATTCAGCTGCTCATCAAGGACCCTGGCTGTTCCCACCTTTCTGCTACACTATACACAACATATAGATGGATGTCTCCTCATGCTCTCAAGGTGTCTACAGCAGCTCCAAATATCACATCCTCTTACAGCAATGTACAAAAGCAGCAAGAAACAGCAAGAAACAGTTTCTCTCTCCCTCTCTCTCCATTCCCTTTCTTTCTTTCTTTCTTTCTTTCTTTCTTTCTTTCTTTCTTTCTTTCTTTCTTTCTTTCTTTCTTTCTTTCTTTCTTTCTTTCTTTCTTAATATATGACAGCTGTTAATCTAGGAGCATTATCCACAACATTTTATCAGTTCTCTTGACAACCCACCATTTTTCTATAGAAGAGATGAATCAATCAATCCATCCTCCCATTCATCTATCCATCCATTTACCCATACACCCATCTATCCATCCATCCATCCATCCATCCATCCAACCATCCATCCACCCTCTCAAGAACACACTTCTACTATACTCAGTGTTAGACCTTGAGGATTCACAGATGACTCAGTCAGGTTTCCTTTTGCTCCCCTGGTCCTCATACTCTTCCGGGGCAAGGTGATGAATGGAGACAGATCAGCTAATGCAGCATGATATGTGCTATATGTGTATGTCCACTGAGCAGCTGGAAGCCAGAAGGGACAGTGCTGGTTCTCTGAGATCCAAGAACTTAATGAAGATGGTGACCCTTCCTAGAGTAGGACAGTTTACTGCTCCAGTATTGCATGTGACTTATTTTTCGAATCCAATCTTAAAGGAGCATGGCTCTGAGCAAGCTTTGAACTCCCTTATAGATGTCTAAAGCTGACATTCAAGTCATTATCCCAAACTATCATCACACACCAAATAAGGAGCTTGCCGCTGTCAACCCACCTTAATTTCAGAGATATGCAATTTTTTTTGTTGCGTCATAAGCTTTCTTTCTTTCTTTTTTTTTTTTTGCGGTACATGGGCTTCTCACTGTTGTGGCCTCTCCCGTTGCGGAGCACAGGCTCCGGATGTGTAGGCTCAGCGGCCATGGCTCACGGGCCCAGCCGCTCCACAGCATGTGGGATCTTCCCGGACCGGGGCACGAACCCATGTCCCTTGCATCAGCAGGCGGACTCTCAACCACTGCGCCACCAGGGAAGCCCCCATAAGCTTTCTTTTTGATGACACATTATAAAAACAAAGGTGATGCTTTGGGCCCAAGGAATTAAGTGTTCTCTTTATACCTTTGGGGAGAAGAGGGCAGAGTATACCCATCAACAACCTGAGGATGTTGTTTGTCTAGAAACAAAGAGAAGCTCTGGGGACTCTCTGTTTGAAGTTGGTGGAGACTCAGTTTTGGAGGAGAGAGGCATTTAGAGAAAGTCTTCAGAGTATCCGTATTCATGCTCTTCACTGTGTGACTAACTGGGTTCACCAATTCCACTCTCCAGTATGTAACTACCTCTACTACACTGTCTCCGACAAATTAAAATTAAAAAGGGAGGCTTTGAATGCCTACTTCCAGTCAATTTGGTCTTAACAATATATCAGTGAAAATTGTTTTAATTCTGGCTTTTCTTAAGAATAAATAGTCAGGAATGTTTTACTTCCTCAGCTCTCCCATTAAAAGTCCATCTAAATTCAATCAGATTTATTAGCTCACATGAACATTAAATTTCTTCCAAAGGTGAGTTATCATTATATAATTCCATGGTCTAGCATTTGCTTTAGGTTCAAAATGTCTGAAATGTTTAGTTTAGTAATCCTTTCTCACCAGTTCTAAGGCTGGTTCTGTGTTATAATCTTTTTTTATTTTTTATTTTTTTTCTGATCAAGCATCTTCTAGCATAGAGCTTCATTCATTCTTATGTTAATTCTTTTACTTATTCACTAATTCATTTTTCGATTCATTTATTCTTCAGACATTTGCTTAATCTGAATCTTACATCCCACCCACACAAAGGCACACATTTAAATAAAAATTCTCTCAACATGGATGGACCTAGAGATTGTCATACTGAGTGAAGTAAGTCAGACAGAGAAAGACAAATATCATATGATATCGCTTATATGTGGAATCTAAAAGAAATGGTACAAATGAACCTATTTACAAACAGAACTAGAGTCACAGGGGTAGAAAACAAACTTACAGTTACAAGGGGTGAAGGGGTGGAGGGATAAATTGGGAGATCAGGATTGACATATACACACTACCATATATAAAATAGATAACCAACATGTACCTATTATATAGCACAGGAAAAACTACTCAATATTCTGTAATGACATATATAGGAATAGAATCTAAAAAGGAGTGGAGATATATATATATATATATATATATACAACTGATTCACTTTGCTGTACAGCAGAAACTAACACAACATTGTAAGTCAACTATACTCCAATAAAAGTTAATTAAAAAAAATGTCCCAGTCTACCTGTATCTCACAGGTTGAAAGCAGGCAGAGAGCAGACTGGCCATTATCATACAGTGGAAGGAGTGATATATTGGAAAATACTCCCTCGTGGGGAAGGGATTCCTTCCTGGAGGGACTTGACCTGTATTTTGAATAAACAGAGCAGATATTTGTAAACAGGGCCTTTTTGACAGAGGGACAGTTTATGAAAAGAGGAGTTTTATAGTTTACTAATCAAATTGTGCAATTACCCTCTACATTTTATCATCTAAAGGAGCCTTATGTATTTATCAAAACCCAAACTTTGAGGAACATTAGAGAATGAACACAAGGTGAAATGGAATTATCTGAGATTGGAGGAAGGCTCCAATATTCTATGACTTCAGGTAATTTATTTGTTCTGGTCCTGAAACATCAAGACCAGCCAAAACTGGGTGAACTTCTCCTCCCCTAAAGTCTGATGCCTTTAGACACAGTCATCACCACAGTTGTCAGAACTGTCGAGGCCAAGAAAGGAATGGGACCTCCCTGTCTGAACTGGGGCCACACTGTACCATCAAGACCGTATCCATTGTTTTTAATCTCCAGCTTATTTTTTCTTTACCTGCTTGTTTATTTAAGTCTTTCCTCTCCTAACTCAGCTATACTGTGGACCCCTGAGCTATTTAAATTCTCTACTCTTGACCCCAAGAGAGATAAAAGACAGGATGGAAAACAGAGGTCTGGATCCTGAGTAGTCTGAGAGAGCAGAGGATATGGACGTGCCCTCCATGCTTCCAAAGCATCCTGTGTTTACAGTTGGCTTAACTCTCCTGTTGTGTAGCGCCCTCGGTAGATTGTGAACAGCTTATAGAAAAAGATCATGTTTTGGAGTTCTGTGAGCCTAGTGGCTGACTCACGCTGGTGATTCCTATGTGTTAACTGAATCAGTTGATTTAAAAATTGACACAATTAAAATAAGACCTTGGTCCTGAATCCTATGTAGGTTTCTGAAGCCCATGGGTGGGATGTGCCTGTTTTGTTTGTTTGTTTGCTTGTTTGGGGTTTTTTTTTGTGTGTGTGTAAGAATAATTGGAAGGGGAGAATAAAGGGAGAGAAGAAGGAAGAAAAATACTTACTGGAGAATGAAGAGAAGGCAATGAGGAAAGAGGGGAGATATAATCAGTGATAGAAAGAAAAACAGGAAGCTGCAGAAAGTACAATAGAGAGAGGAAAACTTGCATGTTACATTGTTTACATTGATTGTGATCATTGTGATTGGGGATGTTCACAGTGGCCCTTGGAGGAGAGAAATGAGTGCACAATGAAAGGAAAACAGGAAAGTGACAAAGCATTAGAGGAAATAGCAGTCAAGATGGATCAGTCAATGGGATTTCTCTGGTGGTCCAGGGGTTAGAACTCTGCTTCTTCACTGCCAAGGGCATGGGTTTGATCCCTGGTTGGGGAGCTAAGATCCCGCAAGCCACAAGCCACTCGGCCAAAAAAGAAAGGATGCATCAGTCAAGACATTTGCTGACTCATCCACTCACATGCTTTGGGATAAAGAGGAGAAATATTAAATAATAAGCTGTTCTAATTTAAAGGTGATCATTGTATCTTAGAGGAAAAATCAAGATGGGATGACCCTTAAAAAAGAGTTGTCAACTGAAAATGGTTGTGTTTAAGTAATAGCTATAATTAGCATTAAATGAGCCATTACTATGTGCCAAGTGTAAAGAGAGTCCTTAAACTGATTTTGTCTTTAGGTAAAACTCTGTAATAAAGTTTCTTATTGTTTTTTAGACTACAGAAAACTTCATAACAGACTGGCATTTTTTCTCAGACGTGAGTTTGTAACCACTGAAGTAGGGGGAAATATCTAATATTGGTGTGGAATTCCATAAAACTCTTGAATACAATGATATTATTGACTCTTCACAATAGTTCTCTGCTAATTCATTCCTATTCTCTAAATAAAGTCAAGAAGGCTGAAAGAAGTACAATCAGTGAAGTCTCTTTCGATTTGCAAGGAGTGGAGCCATTTCTGGAACACAAAATTTGATGCTATATCTTCAGCTCTTTCCATTTTACCACAAGTACCGTTGCTTCTCACCACGGCTTACATTGGAATCACCTGGGAAGCTGTAAAAATATGTGTTGGTCACACTCTCAGATTTTGTTTTGATCGATCCAGACTGAGGCTAGGGAGATGCATATTTAACAAATTCCCCTGTGCTTGATATGCAATTTAAATTGTGAAAACTCATTTGCCCTGTGGGTGACCACCTGCTTGCACAAACTAATGCTTACAGAGCTGTTACCCTGTGTGGACACTCTGCTCTGCCACCCTGATTGCCCATGTAGAACTGAAGGACTTAATACCCCAATGTCTGCAAAGATGGGCAGCTGATAGCCCTTTGTGGACAGCTCTCCTGGGGAATTGCCTCCTTTTGAGGGCAGTCCCAAACATTAACTGATCAATGCATGGGGTGCAAATGGCCACTCCCATGCCCCATCTTGGGTAATTTGGAAGGGTCTACCCAACTTCAGAAATATCCATGGTTCCTTGTTGCAAATGCTCCAAAGCCCAAACTCTCCTTCTGTTCAGTTCTGTGCCCTGACCTCTGCCAGTATTGATTCCAGGAGCACTCCTGATAAACTCTGCAGGTAAGTCCCAGCCTCAGAGACTGCTCCCTGCGGCCTCCACGTACAGTTTTCATTCCCTTTGTACAAGCTCCTCTCCACCAACCACAGGGTCTTGAGTTTCAACGTTAAGAGTCATTTCTTTGATTCAAACAGACTCCTCTTGAGTTCCCTATGAATCTGCATCTCTGTAGTGCAACTGACAGGAGAAGGTAAACCACCCCTTGAGGCCATTCATACACCCCGGACACATCTGAAATATAGAACTTGCTTAGAGAGGGCCTGGTTCTACTGTTGTCATTTCTGAGCCAGAGGTCTTTATCAAGCATCTCCTGTGCATGAATTCCAAAAACCAATAGATGGATTCACAACCAATTAGAACTTTAAGGCATCTTACAGCATCTCAGACAATGCTTTCCTTCTGCAGCTGAGGAAACTGACACCCATAGCAGGAAAGGAAAGTAATTGCATAAGGTCAAGGCCAGAGCCAAGTTCAGAACCAGAGTTCCTAACTCTCAGTCCTGTATCGTCTTTACCCCCTTGTGGAACTCACCCAGGCTCCTGTTAGGGCCTTTCCTTGTACAATTCAATTAGCCTTCATTTTTTTCCTGCCTCCAATTTTCTGTCCATCCAGCTTCAAGGTGTCTAAGAAAATTTCATCCAGTTTCATATGGATTCAGTGAGAAATATCTGTATAACCTTTATCCTGTCTTGGAATCCCAACAATTGTTGTGTTACAGCAAAGAAAGGTAAGCCCATTGGACTCAGGAGCCCAAGATTCTTTCCCAATAGGCTGCCTAGGGATGTGGGAAAGCAGTGTGCACACAGATGGTCCCAGGCTGGCTTGCTTCACTCCAGCCCTCCTTAAGAAACAACAACAATGAAAACACACCCAAGAACGTGGAAGTCATGTTGGAACAGGATCCGGGATAGATCACCCAGACCTGCCTTTTACCCAGGAAGCCAAGCTCTACTGGGAGCTGAAAATGTATAGGCGGAAGGGTAACCTTGGCCCTCAGCCATACCGTGCTGATGCTAAGAGTCCTGGGAACAGCCTGTGATCTAATTTTGAGAGCAGCGTGTCTCTTCTGGATGCCCCCTCCACCTCCCCAAGTCCAGAAGGAGACTTGGAGAGTACCCAGGCTGTGATCTCCTTGCTTTCAATTGCTGGATTCCTGTCTAGGGCTCAGCATTAGGGCATTTCTCCAAAGCCTTATGTGCTTACAAGTCTTTCTTCCCCCTCTTAATTTGCCTGGAGCCAGGCTTTCATCTCGACTTTTAGCCAAGAGGCACCTGCTGAAATATTCATCAGCAGAAATTGTGCCATGGGTGCTTTTTCCTATTGGTCCATTTGTATGTCATTAGAACAAGGGTGAGGTGAGTGGAAATGGAGTTTGACACCAGAGACTGGAATTCACTCAGAACTCCAGGTAAGAGGCAAGTAACCCTTTGAAACATAGGAAGCTAAGTACTCAAAACAGACCTTTGCCGACATTATCCACTCATCCACGGATCAGTTATTTCTGGCATCTGTTTATTCTTTCAAGACGCTTTATCGAGCATCTCCTGTGCATGAATTCCAATGCTGGACGCTGGCTGTACCCAGATGAATATGATTTAGTCCCTGCTCACCAAGTCTCACAGTCTAATGAGGGAAAGCAGACAAGGATACAGATAAAAGGGCAAGTGTCGTTATGAAGTTAGGTACAAAGGAGCATAGAGCAGAACTCAGATTTAGAAAAGATGAACACCCGTTCCTGGAAGCAAAGAGCTCCAAGCTGATTCTTGAAAGCTAACGTGAGTTCTTCAGTTGATGAGAAAGTGGGTGGCAGGGTGGAAGTTTGGAGGATGCCAAGAGGAAAAAATGGACCTCCAGATAGAACCAACCACAGATGCAAAGCAAGATGCAATGAGACATGACATTACGGATGCAGCTATGAGCAGTCAAGGGATGATGAAGAATAAGGTGGGGGGGGGGCAGAGAGAGATCTGGCAAAAGAAGTGGTCAGTGGCAGGTCAGGGGCCTTGTCTGCATGTTCAGGAGCTTGAACTCTGTTCTTTATTTGTTGATGGGAGAAGGGGTCAGAGTTGAAGAGTTCTAAACAGAGAAATAGGATGGTGAGATTTATGCTTTGGAAATGTTATTCAGACTTCAATGGGAGCATAAATTGGCAACAGAAGATAAGTGGGGAGACCATTAAAATAGGCAGGAGATAACATGGTTGTGAATTATGGTAGAGGTAGTAGGGGTGGAATGCAAGACAGAATTTCGATACCAATAAACAGAGCTTTCTCAATTCAGTGCAATGGCCATTTCCTGAGCATCTATTATTGGCGACAAACTAGTCCATGTACGAATGGGAGAATTCCAAATCAGTGTCAGAGACCATTTTATTTTGCACAATCTAACATGTCAAGTGAATTCAGGGATCTTAACCTAGCTTTGCAGAAGAACCAGATGATTACCACTGGATTTAAAAAAAAAAAAATTAAGGAACAATATTGACCATTCACCAAAGACAAGAAGGTTAGGGAGCAGAGAATTGATCCTGTTCAGTTTCCTAGAGTGGGCTCCGTGTTTCTGAAAGAGGATTCAGTCTGCACCCAGACCTCTAATCTCATGTCTGCTTTGGCTTGGGCTGGTGAAAATTGCACAGGCTTTTCAAATCTCCAGTGATGAAGGCATGACTGATGAACTCAGACCACAGCAAAGGCTCAGTGGATCCAAGGCAGAGCTGATTGTCTTTTTTCATCTCCATGGCACCATTGAAAAACACCAGCTAACATTTCAGGCAACATTCTAACAAAGCACATCACTGGTTGCTATCAGCTCCACGATGTTGGTATTTATAGAGGATTCATGATTTTTTTTTTAAACATTTTGTCTCTAACATGGAATGATATAGGGCCCTGTTGCCAGTGTGCCCCATAGGCAGTCTCAATTTTTGTGCTTGTGCCACATAGATATAAAAGCACATCTGAATTTCACTTGGAGTTAAATCACTGTGAATGTTCCTGGCTGGATGCAGTGGGATAGAAATATTGTACTGGGGAAAACCTGGCATGGTAAACAAGAGTTTGGAAGTTACTTCTGCAAAATGGAACTATATGGATATGCCTATGTGTATGTGTATGTACGCATGCATGGGATCCGTACATGCACGTAATGATAACTGAAAAGGGAGACTAAGTCACTTGCATTTTGAGGCAAGTCTTGCTTCTGTTGCTGTTATTAATTCACATTGTTCACATTTCTGTGACCCAGTTTCCTCATCTGTAAAATGAGGATAATTATATTTATGAATAAAACACTAGGAGCTCGTTGGATGAAACAGAATACATGATTGAGAGGAAGCAATTTTATGACAAGCTACAAACACTGTGCATCCACAGGGCACCCAAGCACATGCTCTTGCTGGAGCTACAAAATCTCACTGGTAGCTGATGGGTGAAAAGTACTGATGTACTTTTTTTTTTTAACATCTTTATTGGAGTATACTTGCTTTACAATGGTGTGTTAGTTTCTGCTGTATAACAAAGTGAATCAGCTCTATGTATACATATATCCCCATATTCCCCACCCTCTTGCATCTCCCACCCATCCTCCCTATCTAGGTGGTTACTCAGCCATAAAAAGAAACGAAATTGAGTTATTTGTAGTGAGGTGGATGGACCTAGAGTCTGTCATACAGAGTGAAGTAAGTCAGAAAGAGAAAAACAAATACTGTATGCTAACACATATATATGGAATCTAAAAAATATATATAGTTCTGATGAACCTAGGGGCAGGACAGGATTGATGTACACTTTAAAGGGCTATGGACATGCAAGTTGAAGTTGCTATTTGTGTGAAAAGATAGATATGAAGGTACATTGACATGGCTGGTTGCTTGTGGAATTCTTCCCATCCCAAACCTAATCAAAAATCTCATTATATGACACAGATGATTGAAAAATTGTTGTTGAACTGTGCCACTCACGTTGCATCCTATAATCTCTGACTGTCTGTTGTGTTCAGTAGGGTATGAACTATATTGGTGTCCTACCAACCACTTCTCCCCCAGGTAGAGGTGACACATTTTCCTTTTTTTTTTTTTTTCAGCTGTGATGAAGTTTATTTTATCAATGTTTTTTTTCTTTTTTAACGTCTTTATTGGAGTATAATTGCTTTACAATGGTGTGTTAATTTCTGCTTTATAACAAAGTGAATTAGTTGTACATATACCTATATCCCCATATCTCATCCCTCTTGCGTCTCCCTGCCTCCCACCCTCCTTATCCCAGCCCTCTAGGTGGTCACAAAGCACCGAGCTGATATCCCTGTGCTTTGCGACTGCTTCCCACTATCTATTTGACATTTGGTAGTGTATATATGTCCATGCCACTCTCTCACTTTGTCCCAGCTTACCCTTCCCCCTCCCCATATCCTCAAGTCCATTCTCTAGTAGGTCTGTGTCGTTATTCCCGTCTTGCCCCTAGGTTCTTCATGACCATTTTTGTTTCTGTTTTTAGATTCCATATATATGTGTTAGCATACAGTATTTGTTTTTATCTTTCTGATTTACTTCACGCTGTATGACAGACTCTAGATCCATCCACCTCACTACAAATGACTCAATTTCATTTCTTTTTATGGCTGAGTAATATTCCATTGTATACATGTGCCACACCTTCTTTATCCATTCATTGTTGATGGGCACTTACGTTGCTTCCATGTCCTGGTTATTGTAAATAGAGCTGCAATGCACATTGTGGTACATGACTCTTTTTGAATTATGGTTTCCTCAGGGTATGCCAAGTAGTGGGATTGCTGGGTCGTATGATAACTCTAGTTTTAGTTTTTTAAGGAACCTCCATACTGTTCTCCATAATGGCTGAATCAATTTACATTTCCACCAACAGTGCAAGAGGGTTCCCTTTTCTCCACACCCTCTCCAGCATTTATTGTTTGTAGATTTTTGGATGATGGCCATTCTGACCGGTGTGAGATGATATCTGACTGTAGTTTTGATTTGCATTTCTCTAATGATTAATGATGTTGAGCATTCTTTCATGTGTTTGTTGGCAATCTGTATATCTTCTTTGGAGAAATGTCTATTTAGGTCTTCTGCCCATTTTTGCATTGGGTTGTTTGTTTTTTTGATATTGAGCTGCATGAGTTGTTTGTATGTTTTGGAGATTAATCCTTTGTCAGTTGCTTCATTTGCAAATATTTTCTCCCATCCTAAGGGTTATCATTTCACCTTGTTTATGGTTTCCTTTGCTGTGCAAAAACTTTTAAATTTCATTAGCTCCCATTTGTTTATTCTTGTTTTTATTTACATTTTCTAGGAGGTGGGTCAAAAATGATGTTGCTGTGATTTATGTCATAGAGTGTTCTGCCTATGTTATCCTCTAAGAATTTGATGGTGTCTGGCCTTACATTTAGGTCTTTAATCCATTTTGAGTTTATTTTTGTGTATGGCGTTAGGGAGTGTTCTAATTTCATTCTTTTCCTTGTAGATGTCCAATTTTCCTAGCACCACTTATTGAAGAGGCTGTCTTTTCTCCACTGTATATTCTTGATTCCTTTATCAAAGATAAGGTGATCATATGTGCATGGGTTTATCTATGGGCTTTCTACCCTGTTCCATTGATCTATATTTCTGTTTTTGTGCCAGTACCATACTGTCTTGTTTACTGTAGTTTTGTAGTATGGTCTGAAGTCAGGGAGCCTCATTCCTCCAGCTCTGTTTTTCTTCTTTTTTTTTTTTTTTTTTTTTTTTTTTTTTTTTTTTTGCAGTACGCGTGCCTCTCACTGCCGCGGCCTCGGGCCCAGCCGCTCCGCGGTATGTGGGATCCTCCCGCACCGGGGCACGAACCGGCGTCCCCTGCATTGGCAGGCGGACTCTCAACCACTGCGCCACCAGGGAAGCCCCCAGCTCTGTTTTTCTTTCTCAAGATTGCTTTGGCTATTTGGGGTCTTTTGTGTTTCTATACAAATTGTGAAATTTTTTGTTCTAGTTCTGTGAAAAATGCCATTGGTAGTTTGATAGGAATTCCATTGAATCTGTAGATTGCTTTGTGTAGTATAGTTATTTTCACAATGTTGGTTCTTCCAATCCAAGAACATGATATATCTCTCCGCCTGTTTGTATCATCTTTAATTTCTTTCATCAGTGTCTTATAATTTTCTGCATACAGGTCTTTTGTCTCCTTAGGTAGGTTTATTCCTAAATATTTTATTCTTTATGTTTCAATGGTAAATGGGAGTGTTTTCTTAATTTCACTTTCAGACTTTTCATCACTAGTGTATAGGAATGCAAGAGATTTCTGTGCATTAATTTTGTATCCTGCTACTTTACCAAATTCATTGATTAGCTCTAGTAGTTTTCTGGTAGCATCTTTAGGATTCCCTATGTAGAGTATCATGTCATCTGCAAACAGTGACAACTTTACCTCTTCTTTTCCGATTTGGATTCCTTTTCTTTCTTTTTCTTCTCTGATTGCTGTGGCTAAAACTTCCACAACTATGTGGAATAATAGTGGTGATAGTAGGCAAACTTTTCTTTTTTTTTTTTTTTTTCCTTCCAGGAGGCAGCCAGATGATTGAGGTTTTATTTATTATTATTAACATCTTTATTGGAGTATAATTGCTTTACACTGGTTGTTAGTTTCTGCTTTATAACAAAGTGAATCAGTTATACATATACATATGTCCCCAAATCTCTTCCCTCTTGCTTCTCCCTCCCTCCCACCATCCCTATCCCACCCTTCTAGGTGGTCACAAAGCACCAAGCTGATCTCCTTGCACTATGCAGCTGCCTCCCACTAGCTATCTATTTTACAGTTGGTAGTGTGTATATGTCCATGCCACTGGCAACCTTGTCTTGTTCCTGATCTTAGTGGAAATGGTTTCAGTTTTTCATCATTGAGAACGATGTTGGCTGTGGGTTTGTCATACATGGCCTTTATTATGTTGAGGTAAGTTCCCTCTACGCCTACTTTCTGGAAGGTTTTTATCATAAATGGGTGTTGAATTTTGTCAAAAGCTTTCTCTGCATCTATTGAGATGATCATATGGTTTTTCTCCTTCAATTTGTTAATATGGTGTATCACATTGATTGATTTGCATATATTGAAGAATCCTTGCATTCCTGGGTTAAACCCCACTTGATCATGGTGTATGATCCTTTTAATGTGCTGTTGGATTCTGTCTGCTAGTATTTTGTTGAGGATTTTTGCATCTATATTCATCAGTGATATTGGCCTGTTGTTTTCTTTCTTTGTGACATCTTTTTCTGGTTTTGGTATCAGGGTGATGGTGGTCTCATAGAATGAGTTTTGGAGTGTTCCTCTCTCTGCTATAATTTGGAAGAGCTTGAGAAGGATAGGTGTTAGCTCTTCTCTAAATGTTTGATAGAATTTGCCTGTGAAGCCATCTGGTCCTGGGCTTTTGTTTGTTGGAAGATTTTTAATCACACTTTCAATTTCAGTGCTTGTGATTGGTTTGTTCATATTTTCTATTTCTTCCTTGTTCAGTCTTGGAAAGTTGTGCATTTCTAAACATTTGTCCATTTCTTCTTAGTTGTCCAGTTTATTGGCATATAGTTGCTTGTAGTAATCTCTCATGATCCTTTGTATTTCTGCAGTGTCAGTTGTTATTTCTCCTTTTCATTTCTAATTCTATTTATTTGAGTTCTCCCTTTTTTTCTTGATGAGTCTGGCTAATGGTTTATCAATTTGTCTATCTTCTCAAAGAACCACCTTTTAGTTTTATTGATCTTTTCTATTGCTTCCTTCATTTCTTTTTCATTTATTTCTGATCTGATCTTTATGATTTCTTTCCTTCTGCTAACCTTGGGGTTTTTTTTGTTCTTCCTTCTCTAATTGCTTTAGGTGTAAGTTTAGGTTGTTTATTTGAGATGTTTCTTGTTTCTTAAGGTAGGATTGTATTGCTATAAACTTCCCTCTTAGAACTGCTTTTGCTGCATCCCATAGATTTTGGGTTGTCGTGTTTTCACTGTCATTTGTTTCTAGGTATTGTTTGATTTCCTCTTTGATTTCTTCAGTCATCTCTTGGTTATTAAGTAGTGTATTGTTTAGCTTCCATGTGTTGTATTTTTTACAGATTTTTTCCTGTAATTGATATCTAGTCTCATAGCATGGTGACACATTTTCCATAAAAAGGTTTCATGACCAGGGCTCTGGATTTCAGAAATCTCTGAAGTCTCTCCTCTGTATCTTCAGTATTTTTCCCCCTTGTTGTGCTGTTGCATAGCCAATTATCACAAATTTATTGGCTTAAAAGAACTCAAATATACAATCTCACAGTTTCTGTGGGTGAGGATTTTGGACACAGCTTTGCTGGTTTCACTGCTCAGACAATCAGCAGGTAGAAATGAAGATGTAATCCAGCAGTAGAATCTACCTCTTTAGTCATATAATGTCACCTAATCAAGGGGCCATCAATCATCTGCACTGGCCCCACCCACACTCACAGGGAGGAGACTTCAGACGGCAGGATACTTGGGGGCCATATGGGAATTTTTCCCACCACCTTTGTTTTTCCCAGTGTCTACTCTGGGCACATTCGGAGACAACAGTCGTCATCTGTCAGGTCAGGGGTCTGAACACATTTTAGAGCAGAGATTATTTTAACTCCAGTTTTGAAGGATGAACAGAAGTTAGATTTAATACAGAAAGCCCATTCTAGACACAGTGAGGGATAGGAAATAATTTAGGTTTAATAATCCTAACTCCTGCTGTTCTGTTATTGGATTCACTACTTCTGCTGTGGACACATAAAGTGGTTATGATATTCTTTACTTTTTCATATTCATGTATATGGGGCTAATTGCTCTAAAATACCTGAATTTTACAATGTAGATAGGAAGAGTTAATTGAAAGAAAAAGTAAATCACCTTCTTCCACTACTCTGACACAATAAGAATAAACACATATTTAGAGCTGCATTTCCTGTGCTTTAATGTATATGAAAATTACCTAATATTATTGGGAAAAAAAAAGAGGATTCCTGTGTCTTATCTCCAGAAATTCTCATTTAGCGGAACAGATGTGATGTCCAGGAATCTGAATTTTAACAACCTACAGGGAAATTTTCAAAGCAGGTGGTCCAAGGGCAATGCTTTGAGAAATTTGTTTAGTGCTTTACCAAGACCTTTCACAGACAGTTTCACTTTCCACCCTCAATGGTATACTCAGTGCAACATGATGTTCATTTTATGAGTCAACCTAAGCTTAGAAAGTCATTTGCCAAAATCATTACACCAATATATAAGAAGAACTGGGGACAAATTCAGATGTTCCTTTTCAAAGCTCCAGATCATTTTTGCCTCATAGTCTCGTAAGACATAGTTTATAGATGAGAGTGTTAATTGGATCTATGTCCAACTGGTGTTTGGGATTTTTCTTTTTTGTTACTCCATCTCCATAATATCTATGCATCCTGGACCAAAAGGTCTGCCTTTGCTTCAATTCCTATAAAAAGCCCTGTGGAATTCACATTAGCACTTCCATAAAAGTCATCAATGCTCGGCAAACTACTCAGAATTTAAATATGGAAGTTGAAACCCTAATCACAATTTAATATAACTAAATATGTACATACTTTATGGTCAATCATCCAGACCATTTACAGGGTCTCTTGGCTTTGAAATTACTAAAACTCAATCGGTGCCGTAGAAGAGCCTTGCTTGACATGACATATATTGAAACAGACTGTAGAGCAATCACGTAGGGATGAAAACCTCGCTTCAGTCTTAGTGAACCAAAGCTAAGAGGCAAATTATTCAATTACAGTAAATTTACAGTAGCTTAATATTTGATAAAAGTGGTTCTTCCATCATCAGAGCATCTTACTGAAAACACTTGAGTGGCAAAATAGTGCCGGAAACTTAAGATGTTTTAACCACTTATTAAGAATATTCATCTAGCTTGATCTTCTATGAGGAGTCTAGTTTGAATATCTGTTTTTTGGTTTTTTTTTCTGGTAATTGCCAGGCACTTTGTGCATGCTCCAGTGACCTCAAAATTAACCTGCTAATTGTCCTACTGCAAGCAGTAGTAGGGCTGTTAGGGGCACACAGAGACATCCACTGGAGGAAAGCTGCTTGGGGTTGAGAGCCTGGCCTTGCGAGAGGGATACTGTGTCTGTCCTTGGGATTTTGAGGTGCAGATAGATTCCCAAGTGCTAGCCCTACAGAGGTGTGAGATGTGCCTGGCAAGGGGTCAGACTGCTCTCTGAGAAGATTAGTTGTGAGTCATATGACAAGTTCAAGGAGAAGCCGGTTGTCTGCCCAAGAAAGTTCTAAAGCAGGGCTTCTCAAATTTTAATAGAGATGAATCATGAGGGATCAAGTTAAAATGCAGCTTCTAATTCAGCCTGAGATTCTGCATTTTTAACAAGCTCTGGAGTGATGGCTGCCCCTGCCCCTAGCCTATGGACCACTCTGCGAGTCCAGGAGATGGAGGATACTCCTGGCCCCGCCTGGATCAGGCATATTTATAATGCCGCAGTCTCTGGTGTGACGTCTGAGTTGCAAGACCACAGATGATAGTGGACACAGCCCTGTTGGGGTTTGAATCTACACTCTAACAACTTCTAGCTGTGGGGTTTGGGATAAGCTGTTTATCCCATTTGAGAAAATTCCATGGCACTGGATTTGAGGCAGGATAAGGAGGGGTGCTACCTTTGGCATGCTAGACTGAGGGACACTTGGGGAAATTCAACTTGGCTTTTAGCTTCCTCCAGTGGGTGCCCTTACATGCAAATGTCTGTGCTGTAGCTAGCTTTGGAGTTACCGCCATAGAAATAAATATTCGCTCTGCCCAAACCCCTTCCTTGTCAAGCAGCACCTGCTGGGAATGTTGATTTTTCTAACTTCCAGAACCAGAGTACGACTTCTTAATCTGGGTTTAGTTAAACTTCCCCTACTGCTCAGGCACTGTCGTCAAATATAAAAGAGGTGAAGAGAGGGGGTGGAAATGCTAATTAGACCCTGTCACAATTCCAGCTACTGTTGTGAGAATTCACAGTATGCAAATCAGATTAAACCTACCCTCAGCTTCTCAGGGATGTGAGGGCATGGGTGGGGGATTGGATTGACAATCCCAGGGTGAAAAGGTAAGAACTGATTCCCATTTGTTCATCTCTCTGTGGTGTCTCCAAAGCACCCAAGCTGAGAGACACCCATGGGGAGAAGTAGAGTCAGATGACTCTACTTCTGTGTGTGTGTGTTTAAATAAAACATTTTCTGCGCCCCAATATTGCAGCTGTATTCAGAGTAAAAGTGAGCTAAATGGCTTTAAACACACACACACACACACACACACACACACACAGCCACCATTCAGCTCAGTATAAATGTCACAGCGTCAAATACTAAATACAGAGAATTATTAACGTAAGTGGCCTCCTATAATAAAGCTCATTATTAATAGGCCTATTAGCTCAGCATTCATTTGAACTGACAGCAACTTCTTTCTATGGCAGCTGTTTGCTCCCTTTTTACTTCCAAGACCCCTTCTGACATCTCAATGTATATTAAGAGGCAGAGAATGGGGTGGAGGGTGGCAGGGAAGCTGTGATGGAAGTAATGCAGATTCTTCTAAAACGGGAAAGAGAGACTGGGAGTTACTATTTATTGAGCACACGGTATAAAATAACAGTGAGCATTATTGAGCCTATATCACACGCAAGCATATTACACATATTATTTTATCTACTTGGCAGAAAACTTAGGACACCAGTTAAGTATGAATTTCAGATAAATAACACATATTTTTAGTAGTAGTATGCTCTGAATATCGCATGGGACATAGTTTTATTAAAAATGATTTGTTGTGTATCTCAGATTCAGATTTAACTGGGAGTCCTGTGTCTTTATTTGGTAAATGTAGAGCAAGTTCTGTTATTATCCACATTTTACAAGTCAGGGCACTGAAGCTTAAAGGGGTAAAGTCTGAGGGCAAACCCCAAATTGGGTTAGAATCTCTGACTTTGAAATCGATTTATTCTAGAGCTCTTTCTCCTACCACTATTCACAGGAGGCTTTCTACCAGCGCATCAGTCATGACACACACAGTCCCACCCACAGCTTCTCTGGTTCATTTCCCCAGAGTTTCCTGAAGTTGCTTTTATTGTACCCATTTTGCAGATGAAACTCCGAGCTGTTCAGTTACAGCCGAGCATTATTTTGATACTTTCTTGAGCACTTCTTAAGCATCTACTCTCTGTTAGATATTCTGCTGAACACAGGGGGTAAAATTCAGACCCGTGTTCAGTCTCCAAACCCTAAGCGTATAGTAAATGGAATAAGGCATGCACACATATCAGCTAAGTGAAATGCACGATGGGACCGGTGTTATAATTACTCCCCCAAACAGTTAAACCGGCATGTCCGTTTCCCTTTTGAAAAAAGTTTCACCCAGTGAAGACCTTTTAGGGGGCCTCTATTGCAGCCTGATTATTAAATACAATCTTAAAGGAAACCCTGGATTGCCATATGAGAAAACAATGTCATATTTTCAGCTTAAAAATATTGTAAAAGTCCTGAGGGAATGAATCATAAGTGAAAAATATGAGAAATTTAATAAATGGGAATTTGCAGAAACCAGTTTAATATCACACAGAAAATGACATGAAAGGATGGTTGCTCCTTCCTTCTTCAATTGCAGCTCAGGATCAAATGATGGAGATCAAATTATGTGACATTTGTTTAATCAGTATTTATAAACACCTACTATGTGCCAAGCACTATAGAGAAAAATCATATATCTGCTCTCAGGGAGGTCACAGTGGTTACACACTCTCTCTGATTCTCATTTTTCTCACCTGCGAAATGGGAATAATATTTGTATCATAGGCTGTTGTGAATATTAAATAAGTTAATAAACCTAAGCTCCTAAAACTGGCACATACTAGATACTCATTAAATATTAGCTCTCACGGTTATTTGCTGAGAACCAAGAAAATTGTAGGGGGGCATAATTACTTTGTAGTGTGATAAGGAAGAATTGGGGCAGAGGCATGGGAATGTGATGCCACAGAAGTCACCCCCGCAAAAGACCTTAGAGACTTAAAGAAGGCTTCACATTCAGCAAAATGAGCCTTTCCCCAAAAGGCAGGAGGAAAGGGTATTCCACCTTAAAATGAGTTAACATTTATTGAGGTAGGTACTGTTTCCACACACAAAGAAACAGACTGCAGATGGCAGGTCTGGGCTATGGACCAGATAGTATGGTCTTTACTCCTGATCAGTTTCTTGTGACTAGAATGGCAGGTGGTCTGGGGCAGCTGGTGTCCAGTGAGAGCGGAAGAGAGATGGAGGTTGGGTGGACCAAGGGGCCAGCCCAGGAATTGCCTCAAAACTCACATCAGCTGATGACTGTCCTACAGGGGCTGAGGGACCACTAAAGGGTAGATAAAAGAGAACGAGAATGTTCCGATCAGAGTTAAGTTGTAAAAAGGTGACTCTAGTAAAAATGGTAAAAAAAAAATGGTGTGGAGAGGGACAGATTGAGATGGAGATTGAGAAAGAGACACAGAGAGAGATGGAGAGAGATGGAGAGAGATGGAGAGAGAGAGAGAGAGAGAGAGAGAGAGAGAGAAGGGTGTATTTTTCAAGTAAAGTCCTTTTGTGCAGTGTTGGTCTCCAATATTTTGCCAAATATCTCTGAATTTTGTTAATAGAATATTTGTGGGCTTATGGTTCAAAGGGAGACAGATTTCCAAACAATTTCTCTATCTTCTAAAAGTGGTTGAAGTTCTGTAAGCCCTCTCTTTTTGGTTAATTGCTGAGTTATCTGCTTTCTACGACTAAATTAAATATGTAGTAGCTTTGCTTTTTCACCAACGAGATACTCTGTGGAGATGAAGAGTCCAGGAGTGATAAGCTGAAAATCCTAAGCTCATGCATTTATTAATCATTTATTTTATTATTTATCCATTAAACCAACATCTCAGCCATTGAACTTTCCATCTTTCTGTCTGTCCAATCATTCACTTTTATGTCTATGCACGTTTCCATTTATCCATCCGTCCATCCATTCATTTCCTTTCCTTTCATTTCATTTACCAAATGCTCACTGAGCATCAGTTATATGCAAGCACATTAATAAGATTAACTAAGCACAGTTCGTTTGCTATAGGGATCCCGCAGCTCATTAAAGGAAATATGCAAGTAGACAGCCATATCACAGTATCTTTTTTTAAAAAAAAATATTTTATTTTTTAATATTTTATTTTATTTATTTTTTAAAGTTTTTTGGCTGTGCCAGGTCTTTGTTGTTGCGCACGGGCTTTCCGAGCAGGGGCTACTGTTTGTTGCTGTGTGCAGGCTTCTCATTGTGGTGGCTTCTAGGTGCACGAGCTTTAGTAGTTGTAATACGTGGGCTCAGTAGTTGTGGCTCATGGACTTAGTTGCTCTGTGGCATGTGGGATCTTCCCGGACCAGGGATCGAACCCGTGTCTCCTGCATTGACAGGAGGATTCTTAACCACTGCGCCACCAGGGAAGTCCCATGTTACAGTTTCTTAAAAGGATTCATCCACAAAGATATTTCCAAAGTCCAGAGATAGAACAAGGCAAGGGGTGATAAACTAGAAGACTTTAGCCTGCTTTAGGAAGTGACTTGGTTGCCTGACAAGTTCTAGAACTCTATCAGCAAATGAAAAATGGCTGAAGGTATGTTTGTTTTACTTGACATCTATCTCTACTTTTCAGATTTCAGGTGTTTTCAGAGGGCAAATGTCTTTACTCCACAAAACTACTACAAAGAGTTACCAATAACAGCATGTTCTTATTAAAAAGAAGTCATTTCCCCCACTCTTCTTGCTTTACCAGTTTAGAAAATAACTTATTCCCCCAGGGCTCTATTCACCACCACTCTGCCTATTCAGCAGTGATGTGTTAAAGAAACAGTTGACTTGAGACTTTTCTTTAGACTTGGAAGAGAAGAGAGTTGCAGAAAGGACCTAGAGAACTGGGCTTTTCCTAGCCCAGTTTCTGTGCCTTCATAGATGATTTATTGTTCAGTCAGCACATTCTAACTGGCAGTAAGGGGGCCATTTCATTTAGCTTTTTGGTGAAAAATGCAGCTAGGACTGCAAACTTTGAAACTTTGAGCTGGAGCCAAAATAACTAGAAATTATTGCTGGTGAGAATTTAAAAAAAACTTAAAATTATCAATAATAAAAATTAACCCTATTTGTATCTGGCTATTTTTCTTTTAATAAGTTTAATAAATTAACACTCCAGGCAAATGGCAGAACCCAGGTAGTTTGTCTTTTGGAGACAGCAAAAGTCCCAGATCCCTGGATCCTTCTTGTGCTTAAAAAGACATCAAGACTCCCTCTCTACTTGTTTTCTCCTGTAGACTTGGAGAACGTCTCAGATTTCCTGGACAGTGAGAGAAACATTCCTGAGACTTGAGGGCATCTCCATAATATATGTGTACAGTGATTTGTACACTGTGTTGGTTTCCACTGATTAAAGAGCTAGTTTTTTAAGTGGGAGGTGGGCATGGTGCACTTGCTAATAAATGTGGATGCTTTGGATTTATTTGGGAGCCTGGAGGATATCCACCCCAGACTCTAGGGTGGAAATATGCAGAGCACTTCAAATCAAGTCTGAAGATGAAGTCAAAGGACAAGAGAAGGAGAGGATGAGGAAAGAAGCAAGAAGGGAAACAACAGAAACTTTAGAAACCCTCCTTAAGTGGCCCTCCCTCTGGCATGATACCCAAACTGTTGCCAGGCTACACTGCTGCCCCTGTGCCCTGATCCATATCCCCCAATCTCCTTCCGTCCATTTGACCATGAACTCCTTGAGGATAATGATAGTATTTTAACTGTATTTGAAATCCTGGCACCTAACAGTGCCTGGCACAGAGTAGGCAGTCCATAAACATTTGTTACGTAAAATAAATGAGAAGATTCTAAGTGACTGATAATCAAAGATTGTCATAAAGATCAAAATTATATAAACAGAAAAGAAAAAAGAAGTGAAGGTGAGAATATGTGATTCAGTAAAGTTTAAGAGTTATCATAAAAGGAATCAGTAAACCCATGTATCACCTACTCAAAGTGGGCTCGGGACCAGCGAGAGTAGCATCTGGATCCTGAGAACCTGTTGGAAATGTAAATTCTCAATGCCCATCCTAGGTCTACAGAGCAAGAATCTGTGGAAATGGGGCTCAGAAGTCTTTGTTCTAACAACCCCTCCAGCAGGTTTTTATGAACTCTCAAGTTTGAGAAGCAAGTGAGTAAAATATATTGCCTTTCACCAGTGAAGTATTGAGTTAAGTGAAACACATGGAAAATACCTTTCCTTCTCGTCTTCCAGAATTGGCGCTGTCCCGTTTCTCTGATAAACATTTGGCAGTTTTCACAAAGAAAAGAAGGAAGGGGAGGAAGGGAAAGCCTAGAAGGAGGGGTCTTATTATGTGAATCAACTATGCCATTTGCTGTGATGGTCACTTTTCATATGTGAGAGTTGAAATGTCCATGGAAGCATCTCTGTTCTGGATCCTACAGACAAGGGCTTCTCTGAACCAGGGGAGCCTGGAGGATTTTGCCTTAGATCACGTAGATGAATGTATTCAAGGTGGGGTTTGCTTTGATGGCCTAGCTGAGGCACAGAATAGATGGCCTCTCACGGTGGTGCAATCTGATTACCGTAATGGCCTTATATATAGTGCCTGAGCCCTCTGCATCCTAGCTATGAGACATGGGTAACTTAATATTTCTCAAGTTCAGTCTCCTCACCTTTAAAAATGGAATAAGACCCATTTGATAAAGTTGTTGTTAGGATCAAATGAGTCAAGGATTATGAAAGCCCCTAGAATTATGCCCAACATTTAATAGAAACTTAATGATGACTGAATATGAACAAATTGTGGACTGAATCTATAATATCTAGCACATTCACCAGGGTAATTAATGTCAGTTGCCACAACAGACCAGCCCTGAAATCTCAGTGGCTTAACACCAAGGTTTTTATTCCCATTCACACTACAAGTTCAACAGCAATTGAGGGAGATTGGGGATGGAGGAGATTGTTGCACAGTCATTCAGTTGTCCAGGCTGATGAATTCATCATCACACGGTTGATCCATCTGAAACATGTGGCTGGGTGGGCACCATGGTAAAGGGAGAGAAGAGGTGGTGAAAGCAGGCCATGCCACTTCTCTCATGGTCATTTGGGCAGAACGTGGCACATCGTTCCCCGTATTGGTGTCTTCCCCCTCTCTCTCCTTGGCATTCATCTCTACTCTCTCAGTGCAGCTTGCTGTACCAACCTCTGCTCTGCCATGAAAGCAAACCTTTGAGAACAG